>NC_133324.1:210868567-212221644 GCF_042186555.1 Aquarana catesbeiana
AGAGTAGGTTTTGCTCTTAAAGGTGAATTTAAGTGTGAATGTGAAAGCCCACCAGTATTTGATGTCTCTCTGTGTCAGGACTGCCAGGAGTGGTTTCAGGCATCTTTGCCTTTGAATGGTAGATGGTGAAAGTAAATATTTGAATTGTTTGTCCTTGGCAGATCAGTGGAGATTTTTTCATAATTTCCTCCTTAACTGCAAAAATGGGGTTTGACCAACACATCTCCTGGTAAACCATCCTTCCGGGGGGTCCCAAAGCTCTGTGTGCCCTCTCCAGCTCCAGTCTATGCTGAGGAATGTTTGGAATAAGGTCCTTAATGAGATCTTGGACTGCTTCTGGGATGTCAGCTACGGACGCAGGTAGGGCTCTTCTTCTGAAATTGCATCTTCTTGACCTATTTTCCAGGTCTTCGATCCTGGAGAGTGCAGAGTCAAGCCGTTCTTGTAGTACATGGATATGATCTGTATTTTAGTTAGCCCTTGAGACTGTGGAATCCAGTTTGTGCTCTATGGCTTCCATTCTAGATCCTAAGTTCTGAAAATCAGCCTTGATGTCCCCCATGATCTTAGCAGCCTTTTGGGCCAGGCCCCTGCCCAGTAAGTCTGACAGTTTAAGAAAGAGATCTGCAGTGTCCAGGTGAAGATCCTGACCTAGACCCCCTGGGACAATAGCAGTGTCAGGGTGAGTTGGAGTGGCCTTCAGTGGAGATAACATGCAGTCCTATATGGTAGGCCCAATTAGCGATTCTGTGGAGGCTGGGGATGGAGCCATTCTGGGGGTTACTTACATGCACCAGGGGAGTAAGCTGCAGTGGAGATGGCATCATGGCATGTCCCTGCTCTGCGTGGCCTTCCTCCATCTGGATGCATAGCTGGGCCATGGCCACCATCTTGAAATCAGCTGGGATGGAGCTGGAAGGAAACTATGGCCATAGATCGTGGCAGGCTGAGCCTGTGGACATGAGTTGGTGCTGGGAGGTTTCCCCTAGCTGCTGCCACTATTGATAATCGTCCTTCAGGTCACAATCTGCTGTGAGATCTGCCGGGCGGCCGAGGCAGAGTGGAGCTCCTGGATTAAGCGGCCATCTTGGGTGCTGCTGCGCATGCACCTCTGTATTTTCTCTGTTTTTTATCCCTAAGGTGTTCTCCAACTCTCATCCATACTTGTTTTTTTTTGTTTTTCCCATGCAATAATTTTGACACGTTTATTTGTTCATGTAAACTACCCTGCTGTTGACACAATTTAAAAATTGATTTATCCAAAATTTTCTGGCACCATCAGCACTAAAGAGTTTCTTAGTTTTGACAAATTTGGCACATGGGTAAATCCCTTATAACCCTGAAATGTCTTCTAACCAGGTTTTTCTTTCCTTATAAACTCAGAGTGGAATAGATGATCACACAAGTTCCTGGCTCATCTAGCTACCATTATTGGTTTTGGACTATGTCTGCCAATCTTAAGCACATGTGTAGCGGAAGCCAATATTTTGTCAATACCCATTTTATTTCTTGTGAGCTAAACAGCATGATCTTCTATGCTTGCTCAATCCCCTGTTTTGCTTTAGCCTCCTTTAATTATATTATATACTTTCTTTCTTGGATACTTTGTTTTGCCCAGCTGAATAGCCTCTCTCTCTCTACCTGTCTTTCACCTTCACTTTAAAGTCCTTCTTGTAAGTACAGTTTCACTGCCCCACTAGGATACCATTCAATAGTGGACCAGAATGGTGACTTGATACATGTAGCAATGTCTAAACCCTAGTTTCTGTGCTGTCCAGCTTTGTGATTAATCTTTTTCTCATTTATGGATATTCACAGATCAAAGAAGGGAATCTGCTGGTATCCAAGTTTAACATATCTTTCATTTCTATTGAGGAGCAACTAAAATGTTGTTTTTTTTATCCTCATGATAAAGTCAACATGTCATCAATGTATTGCAGCCATAAACCAACATATATATACATCGGATTGGGATAAACTACCTCCTCATCCTCCCAGAGGTTCAAATGCAAACAAGCATATGCTGGTGCCCAGGGTGCCCCCATAGAGGTATCTCTAATCTGCTAAAAATAGTTGTTGTTTAACCACCTCAATACAAGGCACTTTCACCCCCTTCCTGCCCAAGCCATTTTTCAGATTTTAGTGGTGTCGCACTTTGAATGACAATTGCGCAGTCATGTTACATTGCACCCTAATTAAATTTTTATCATTTTTTCCCCACAAATAGAGCTTTCTTTTGGTGGTATTTGATCACCTCTGTGTTTTTTATTTATTGTGCTATAAACAAAAGAAGAGGGACAATTTTGAAAAAACACAATATTTTTTACTTTTTGCTATAATAAATATCCAATTTTTTTTTAAACAAATTTTTTCCTCAGTTTAGGCCGATATGTATTCTTCTACATATTTTTGGTAAAAAAAAATTGCGATAAGCCTATATTGATTGGTTTGCGCAAAAGTTATAGCGTGTACAAAATAGGGGATAGATTTATAGCATTTTATTTATTTATTTATTTTTTACTAGTAATGGCGGCGATCTGCAATTTTTATTGTGACTGTGATATTGCAACGGACATATCGGATACTTTTGACACATTTTTGGGACCATTCACATTTATACAGTGATCCGTGCTATAAAAATTTATTGATTACTGTGTAAATGTGACTGGCAGGGAAGGGGTTAACACTAGGGGGCGATCGAGGGGTTAATGTATGACCTAGGGAGGTGATTCTAACAGTGGAGGGAGGGGACTGACTGGGGGAGGTGACCGATGGTGTGTCCCTATGTACAAGGGACACACCATCGGTCTCCTCTCCTCTCTGACAGGACATGGATCTGTGTTTACATGCACAGATCCACGGTCCTGCTCTGTTACCCGGCAATTGTGGGTGCCCAGTGGACATCTCGGCCACCAGGCACGCACACCAGGTCCTGAGCGACGCAGCGGGCACACGCACGCGCCCTCTAGTGGCTCGGGAGAGCGATCACGTCATATGAACAAGAGATGCCTCGTCCCGCCGTCATATGACGGTGGGCGGTGGCTTAGTGGTTAAAGTGAATTTCAACAATATCAATACATTACCTATCATGGGGAAAGGCTTCTCCGATAATCCCTACCAGTATGTAATCAAGATGTACAACTTCTCCACAATTACTCCATATCAATTTCCACTAGTAGGGTCCCATCATTCGCCTTCATTTTTTCAGTTTAAGACAGCACATCTCATGTTTCTTGGATAGAGGATTGCAGCCTATGGATAATTTTTTTTAAATGAATATCTGTGAACTTTCCTAGTCTTTTCCAAGGTCCATTAATTGCAGAAATAAAAGGTGGATTTTCATTATTTGTATGCATCTTCAAATTAATGTAAAATGTGGGGATATTATAACTACTCACACATAGATATTTAAATGTATCATTGATTAGCCCCACCTCCATTTCCATCTCCAACTTAAAATTTGTTGTTGAGCTCAAAGATGGAAAAGGGGTAATTTGTCATTTCCAGTATGGTCTTTCATTCACTAATAGTCATTTCACCTTACCCACATGGAGGTCCTCTGCTAATAGCACTGCATTGCCTCTTTTATCATCCATCTTTATTACCAATCTGGGTCTATTTTAAATTCTTGTAATGCCTTTCACTCACCCTGGGTCAAGTAATCCTTCACCTTGTGATACCAATACACTGTCTATAGGTTCTTATGAACCAGCTCCAATAAAAGACTGATCCAATGAATTTTTGAAAGAAGCTGCATTTTTAACATTTTAAATTCATATTTGGACATCCCCCTCCTTCATCATTAGCTATGTGTTCATCTTCTTCCCAGTTCTGTTACATTAGATGTACCAAGTTTTCTAAGGCCCTCTGTTTAGCATTGTAGTTGTCTTATTAAGTGTACCTTCAACATCTATTGTTTCCTTTTTTTGAGGGGATACCTCAAAAGGACTTTTCTCAAAAAGAGATATAGATCCTTATAGATCACAAATTTGTCCATCCCCTCTACAGAGTAAAAGGGAAGTCCCTTTTGCAGTAGACCTATATGGTTTTCACCAAGGTGGGAATTTAATTATTTAAATAATTTAATCAATTAATCCCCTCTCCCATTCTTGTGGCTTGCTGGATCCTGTCCCCTTTTTCTGATTCCTGGAATTGTTGATTCTACCTTTCCTTTGTTACCCTTGTTCTTTAAATTACTTTAAATTTAAATTTACTTTAAATTACTCTCTATAGATACAGTAGATAGATAGATAGATAGATAGATAGATAGATAGATAGATAGATAGATAGATAGATAGATAGATAGATAGATAGATAGATAGATAGATAGATCATTTAACTGTCCTCACATTATTGTCTATTTTTACTACTTTTTTGTAACTATTTATGAAATCTATTCAACAAAAAAACAAAACATAATATCCATCAAATATGATTCTGGTGGTGTTTTGTTGTACAGAAGGTCTGCATTCATTTTTCTTTCTCAGGCTTTTCAACTTAAGCCAAAGTTTTGATATGTATTTTAACTTATCACCTCATTACAAAAATGAAATGAATACTTCCATAAATCTAAGACTGCATTTATTAGGTAATGTTCTATAATATATTAAACAACATGGAATGTGAAATTACTATAGCTTCAGAGCCAAGGCAAATCAAAGTGGCTTTATGCAGGTATAAACATTTGCAATACTAGATAAGGTTGAATAAACCTAAGCACTTATTCCTCAGGGGATTTTTGAGTCAAATTAATCTGCTCACTTTTTTAAGCTTCAAGGGAAATAAGTAACTTCATCTGTACATGACTGTACTTTAATAAATGTGGTATATAAACACTGCAAGGTTTAGCTAATAAGTAAAAAACAAAGCAATTAAGTGTAAATTGTATGATTATACTGTACTGTATATGAGTCAGGGTTATACTATGATTGGAAATAATTTCCTTTATGAATGTTACAATTTTACCAGCTACTTATAGGCAGTATTTTTAATATTTTATTAAAATCTTTTTAACCCCTATACAAAGTAAGTCTTGTTATTCAATTTAATTTCAACAGCAGTTTAACCACTTCCTGTCCGAGCACTTAATATAAACGTCTGGAGTCAGGAGGGTGTATTAAAATGTTCTCCCACTTCCGCCACTCAGCAGCATGTACTGTGATTGATCTGTCTTTTGGACACAGCAAATCATACATCGGGGTACAGGGCCAATTAAATTTGCCCTGTACCATGTGATCACTGTGACCTATTACAGTGATCACAATTGTAAACAAGAGCTGCAATGCTACAGCCTTTGCTGTGTGTTTCCTTTCACAGTGATTGGCTGTGAGATTGGCTGTGAGAGGAAACTGAATGCTTCCTACAATGACCAGCACTGTAGGAAACATTCAATGTGTGAAAAAGAAAAAAAAAATCACAATCCTGCACCAGTACAGTATCATTATGGTGACACTGGGACTGATGTGGTCAGTGTTCAGAAACACTGGCTTGCTGCTCCAATGAGATTGAATGACAGTCAGTCAGCCAGCGTTCCTATACACTAGCCATATCAGTCCAAGACCACTGCAGCCAGAGTTACCAGACTAGTGCAGCCAGCCAGGCCTTGTTCACATGGGGCATACTACAAAGCATGTCTGTGTGATGCTTGTGTTTACCCACATGGGGATGCAGACACAGAGGTTGCTCCCAATTTGAAATCTATGTGAGTGTGGGTGCATGAACATAAACAGTGTGCATTTGGGGCTGTGTCAGTAAACTGCTGTAGTATGCACAGTATGCATGAAGCCTCAGTGCTGGTGATCACCAGCATACCAGTACAGTGTAGCCAGCCAGTGTGAAAATAAAGCTATCACAGTCCTGGAGCAGTGCAGTGTCACAGTGTGGCCAGTTATCATGGCAACTGGATGGTTATTTTGATGACACTGTATGCCAGTGCAGCAAGCCATTGTCCCTGACCATGAGCCACACCAGTCCTAGTGTCACCAGATCAGTGCAGCCAGTCACAGTTTCACTGCCACACCAATAACATGTAGTTAGAAACAGTGTTCCTGAATGTGGCCATACTAGACCAGTGTAAGCCAGTAAAAATGCTCTTGATCACCACCATGCCAAGCTCAGGGCCCTCAGACCAGTTTAAGCCAGCAACAGTATTTCTGATTGCTGTCACACTGGTACCAGTGCCAATACAGCCAGTACAGCCAGCAACAGTGTTCATGATCATTTTCACACCATTCCCAGTGTCAAAAGACAAGTGTAGGCCAGGAACAGTTTTCCTGATCAACACCAGGGATGAGTTCAGGCATGTTCAGACAAGTCCAAACCTCCCCAGCCTATACCTCCAATAAGCTATCAAAGCTGACAGCCAATCATATGCAGTGGTAGCATTCCCGACCCTGTAGCACACCCTTGGCATACATACAACTGTTGCCTCTACTGTCTATGATTGGCTGTTGGCTTTGAGCTCATCCCTAATCAACACCACATCATTCCAAGTTTCTCCTGACTAGAGTAAGCCAGCAACAGTGTTCCTGATTACCTCCACACTATTTTCAGTGTCACCAGACCAATGCAGCCAGCAACAGTGTTCCTGATCACCAACACACTGATCCCAGTGTTACCAGACCAGTGTAAGTCAGCCATCACATTCTTGATCACTGTCACACCAGTGGCAATGTCACCTGACCAGTGCAACTAGTAACAATGTTCCTGATCGCTAGTAACACTAGTGTCAGTGTCATCAGATCTAGTGCAGCCATCAACCCTATCCCTGATTGCCACCACATCAGTACAGTGTCACCAGAGCCACAGCAGCCAGCAACAATTTTCCTGTTTACAGACACACCAGTGTTGCCTCTGCTTGCTGCTTGTAATAACCCTGACCAGTTTAATGACCATGTTTCTACTTGCTGTCTGGACTAAGCCTTTTCCTGTTTATTGAGCATGTCTCTGCCTTCCACCTGAACTGACCAATTGGCCCCTCTCACTCATTATTTTCCTGTGAGACATCAGTTCTAGCCTTCTCCTGTGGATGACTGCAATCCTGGAACCATGGAAATTATTTTGTTCACCCTTTGTTAAGCCTCCTGTACTTTCTGGCCAGTTAACATGGCATTTCCAGGGGCATCCACATACCAATAGGCTAGATTTTCCTGACCACTCGTGCACGGGCAAGCATTACAGCACACTGTTATTGATACAATGATGGTTGATTTTTATGATACAATGTCTGGTAGATAAGCAGTCCAAACATTGAACAAATCACACATGGGGTATACTCATACTTGGGGGAAGTATCAGAATGTGTTTTAGTGTAAAAATCAAACTTTTCCTATGCTATGTGTTAGAAATATCCTATTAACTTGATCACTTTGTGTAAAAAATAAAGTATAAAAAGAAACTTTTATTTTCTTTCTGCATTTTCCAAAAACTTGTGGTAAAAAAAATAAATCTTCCATGTCTTCTAAAAAATACCTTGGAGTGTACTTGGAGTGTTTACATTCCAAAATGTGGCTGTTTTGTGAGTGTTTCTAATGTCCTGTTGCTCCAGGGCCTCCAAAAATGTGATAGGTGGTCAGAAAACAAGATAAGTTATTTATGTAACTGGAAAAATCTAGCATATGTTGTATCCTCTTACTTGGGAGGAGTTATGCCGCGTACACACGAGCGGACTTTTCAACGGACTAGGTCCGACGGTCTTTCCAACGGACTTTGTAGCGTAGGTCCGCCGGACTTACAAATGGACAGACTTGGACACACACGATCACTCCAAAAGTCCGGTGGTTTCGAACGCGGTGACATACAGCACGTACAACGGGACTAGAAAAAGGAAGTTCAAGCCCCAGTACGCCACCCTTTGGGCTCCTTCTGCTAATCTCGTGTTTACCGCGTGTTAGTAGAAGTTTGGTTAGAGACGATTTGCACTTTTCAGACTTCAGCTTATTTAGCTCGTTTTCTGCAGTTCAGTTTGTGCTTGTGAGGTTTGTATCTGGTTTTCAATGCGTGTTGGTCAGTTCGTAACCTGTATAGCAGGCCGTTCTGGTCCGCTCATTCCTGATCTTCAGGTCACTCTTCATAGGCCTTGCTGTTCTTCAGTGCGTTCGTTTAAGTTTGTTTGTTTGACCAGTCGACCGTTGTGAAGCCATGGTGCAAGGGACGTACTCATTCTCGAGTTCATGCTGTGTGGGGGCTTGGTGTTGGGGTTCATACTTTGACCCAAGCCCAGTCCATGAACAGGGCAAGGAGGAGTTCATGGATGAAGAATTGGCTGCGCCAGCGTGACCAATTCTTGCACATGCCTTTGCTCCATGAGATCTGTGAGAATAATCCTGAGGATTTCAGGAATTATCTCAGGATGACGGACCCCATTTTTCAACGTCTGGCTATGCTGACCTCTTATATCAGAAGGCAGGATACCTGCATGCGGCAAGCCATCACTGCGGAGCAGAGGCTAGTTGCCACGTTACGTTACTTGGTGACTGGGAGAAGCCTTCAGGACCTTAAGTTCTCGATAGGCATCTCCCCCCAGGCTCTGGGGATCATTATCCCAGAGACCTGTTCTGCCATTATTCAGGTCCTGCAGAAGGACTACATTAAGGTAAGTTTTATCCTTTAACATTACATTATATGTATTTAATGTTTACTAATGTATTGTATTAATTTCATCATTACCTAATTACCATGATTGGAATATGCTGTGAATGTCCCCTTTATCTTCATGCATGCATGTTTTTATTTTTTAAAATCCTTTTTTGGCCTACATGCATATTTCCCTTCACTAACTTCCCTGGCATGCAATCCTGGGCCCATATACACCTATAGCCTAGTCCCTTTAACAACGTATATTGTCAGCTCCATTGTACTGCTTTACCCTCCCTCACCCCCTCAAATGTCTCCAAATGTAATGTGTGGTCTTCAACTAAATTAGAACCCTCCCCCACCCCCTCAAATGTCTCCAAATGTAATGTGTGGTCTTCAACTAAATTAGAACCCTCCCCCACCCCCCCATACAATTTGATCAATGGGCCACCAGAGGGGGTGAGGAAACTTATATTATATTATAAAGTGGGCCTTATATTTTAGATTTTTTAAAATACTACTTCTAGAAAATGTTATACTGCTGTTATGCAAGAATGTTTTAGTGTAATCTGCTTGCAAAGTTATGTTTAAAAGTATTTATATTTTTTGTCATTGTTTGACTCCACAGTTTCCTTCCATGCCACAGGAATGGCAGACTGTGGCCTCCCAGTTCGCTGACCGTTGGGACTTTCCCAACTGTGTAGGGGCGATCGATGGGAAGCATGTTCACAGTGTGCCACCACCCCATTCGGGGTCTTACTACTTCAATTACAAGGGGTTTAATAGTGTAGTATTGATGGCGGTGGTATCGGCACAATATGATTTTATGTACGTGGACGTGGGGAAGGACGTGGGAAGAAGGATGTCGGATGGAGGAGTCTTCAGCCAGACCGAGTTGTGCCAGTGTCTCCAGACTGGTGGCCTGAGATTGCCACCTGATACTGAGAACGTTGAGGAACTCCCCTCTGTATTCATCGCAGATGAAGCCTCCGGTCTTGGCGAGCACCTCATGAGGCCCTTCCCCCAAAAGGCCCTCACCCTGGAGAGGAGGGTATTTAACTACCGGCTGGCCAGAGCGAGAAGAGTTGCGGAGAATGCCTTCGGGATCATGGCCAGCCGGTTTCCGTTTATTTTTCTCAGCCATCAATATGGCGAACTATAAAATAAATCATATCATCATGTCTTGTTGTGTACTACATAATTTTTTAAGAAGACATTCACAAACCTATATAACTTCTGTTGGGCCTGAGATCGGACTTATACTGGCCATACTGGCTTGGCTCCCCACACCGCCCGTCAAGTGCGGGACAGATATGTCAGTTATTTTAATGGTAGGGGGGCCATTGCAATGCCAGAACATATTTAAACGTTAAAAAAAAATTAAAAATTATGTACGATAAAATCTTTTGTTTTTATTCTTGTTTGCTTTTATTTTTGTCTGTCTCCTAGGTTCTCCTAGTGCACTTGTAGTGCCAAGTACATTTCCCTTTAGTAAATAAGGCCCTTTGTCAGTGTAAACACAAAATTAACTCCTAAACTGGTACTGAGTATTGAAAGAAGAAGCCACACACATTGTTGTCGTTTAAAATTTTTAATGTGTGCACATTCAAACATGTGCATTTTTTTAAAACGTCATTCCAATTTTTATTTATTTTTCTTGTTTTTTTTCTTTTTTACTCAATATAATTTTTTTAATGTATTTTTTCGGCAACTATATTCAACATTTTTTGGGGGGCATTTTCTGCATAATTTGTGAAATATTTTTATTTTATAAATTTTTTTTTGGTTAAAACAGGGTTTTTTCACACACAAAAAAAGACATAACTCTGGAACTTACAAAGTTCAACATGTAATAAAATGTGCTGGTGATGTAACCAATGTAAAATCCAAATTTTACAGATGCACAGAAATTGGGAGTCCAAATGGGTAATGTCAACATGTGCTATCTCCCATCATGGGGATCAATGGACGTGTTTTGTGGGTGCAATCCCTTTCTCTCACAAACTAGCATTATGAGGAAAGGGTTGCAAACACAAAACGCGTACATTGAGATCCCCTGATGACAGATAGCACATGTTGACACACCGTGTGCATCTGCAAAATTTGTCTTTTACTATTTTACAACTAGAAAAACATAACAATGTTCACATTTAAAACTGAAATGAAGAACATGAATGATGTTTTAGGGAAAAAGTGATTATATTCTCCCCAAAACATCAATCATGTTCTTTATTTCCTGTTGCATGCTGTCCAGTACATTTTTAAGGCTGTCTAGTTGTTTGCGCATTGCATCAATGTGGCCATTCCAGACCATTATCTGCCCAATAGTCTTTGTGCACTGTCTGTGCTAAATGGGTCCGCGGCTTGGCCTTCCACAACCAGAACATCACCTAAAATTTGAGGAAAAATATGTATTTAGAAATATGCAGGCATAAATAGATTACCTTAAGCTGGGGTGTCAGACACTCACCTGGTGGGGTGCAAATCTCGCCAACTTCCTCCACCTCTCCTACCTCAAGATCCTCGGGTGGGCTTGGGCTTCGGCTTGGGCTAATTACCCAATCAGGCTGGTGAGTTTGCAGGGTCCTGGGATCCTCTGACTGTTGTCTGAGTCTTTTCTCCCCTATGAGAATTAAAAAAAAGGTATACTTAGCACACTGATATTAGAGTACAGAAATAGGAATATGAAACCTTGCTTTGAAGTGGTGTATAATTGTCTGTTTGTGAAAAGATCCAATTTTAAGACATGATTAAAATTCCCTTTTAACCAAACTGCAACACTTACCTTTTTTGGCCAAGTTTCACAGATGGAGACACCTCAAGTATTCCCTGGAGCCCCTGTGTGGATTACCCTAAAAAAATGTCTCTGGTGTCCCACAGTACACTAGTGCTCCTGAGTCCAGATGTGGAAACAGCTGCTGTGTCCTGTCCTTACATTACACTGAATCATTTTTTCAAAGCATTCCAGTTTCAAACACATCTACACAACAATATCCTAAATTTCTTTTAATAAGACAAATTATCAAGACCAAAATGTAGGTAGAGCCCTGTACCATCATATTTCTTGGCAAACGAACGACATTTAGTTAGAATCATATGTATTTTCAAAAGAACGATATTTACGAATGATCGCATCGTTCAACAGTATAAGCAAAAGTCATATATGGATCAGCATGCAGGTTAAGTATCTCAATAAGAACACATGACAAGGGGGCGTGGCCTGGACGAGACCCGAGATGGCCGCATAAACGGAGCTCTCCCGCAGACCGAGGATTAATCTGCCTTTTCACGGGACCCGGAGCCAGTAATACTGAGATGGGGAAGCCCAACAGGAGTGCCTCCACCCCCCGCACAGGGACCCAAACGGACACGCAGCTCAGCCACAACATCCCGGACATCTTCCGGACCCGGGGCTCAGGCAAGTCCGTGGCTTCACAGGCCTCACAGGCCTCTGCACCACACTCACCGAGTAGCTGCTCTGACATGCAGGCAGACAAGGAGGACACAGGCACCGAGAGATCTTTCCTCCCTGTGAGCCTCCCTGACCTACAAGCTGTAGCACTGGATATTAAAAGCTTCCTAGCAGCAGCTATATCAGACCTAAAAGCTGATGTGCAAGCAATAGCTCACCGCCTAGATACTGTGGAACAAACATCACACTTACGCACAGCAGCCATTAAACAAGTGCAGCACACATATGATGCTCAACTACCACATCTTCTAGAAATCCATCGCCACGTAGAGGATCTTGATAACCGCGGTCGCAGGCATAATGTACGTGTGAGAGGGGTCCCAGAGGTGATCGAACCAGCAGCCATACCGCAGGCTATTTGCTCCATTTTCAATGATCTCCTGGGACGCCCAGCAGACTCCCCCATTGAAATGGAGAGAGCCCACCATGCACTGCGCCCCCACCCAGAGACTCTGAACCCCTGAGGGACGTCATATGTTGTATTGTGAACTTTCCACTTAAAGAGGAAATTCTCAGAAAAGCAAGAGAAAGAGGGCGTATTCTGTACAACGGCGCTGAAATCAAACTTTTTCAAGATCTGTCCCAAATGACATTGCAAAACAGGCGAGCATTGCGCCCGCTTCTGGAAGCTCTCCGCTCACGTAATATCCAGTACAGGTGGAAGTTCCCATTTGCTCTGTCCGCTTCCGCCAGGGGCCGCTCTGCACTGCTACGCACACCAGAAGATCTGCATTCATTCTGCGACCAGCTTGGCCTACCTCAAATTGAATTGCCAGAATGGTATGCCTTCTATTTTCCAAGTGAACCCTGGTGCCAAGTTTCAGCTATCCCATCACCGAAAGCCCAAAGACACCGCTCGAGGCACCGCAGACTGGATCCTACTTCACCTGAACCTCGCGCCATTCACAGAGACCTGAATCACCGAAGTCCAGGAACCCCACGCAGAGACCGGCAGGATTCTTAAAACAACGCAGTGACACGCAAGTACCGCTCTAGGGGTACCACCACTACTGTCATCCGAAATGTTTATTCCCTTCCTGTTTTGGGGGTTTCCTATTCCTTTTTTTTTCCCTCGCACTTCTTGTACACAACTAACATTACTTAAGCAACCCGAATCTCCCCCGTGCCTTTGTAAGATACATAGAGGTACAATGTGCTACTTGTTGAGCCTACCCAGAACTGCACAATGGAGAAAATTGACAGTTTTCGACCTACTCACTCTTAACACCTTATTTTTCAGCCAAATAAGGACCTAAACTCAAGGACTTGATCCTAATAAGATGACTACCTCCAAACAAGTAAAAATTATTATTTTTTTTTACTAAGAGAATATGCTGGTATATGGTGGGGAGGGGGCGGGTGTGGCACTGACCCTATTCCGGACAGTCTGACACATCATGGCAATACAACCTCCCATAATATAAATCTATATTAGCAAATCTAAATTAGCAGGCATTGGGCAGCCTATGGGATCGGTACCCCCAATCTGCGGATTATTCAAATTCCAATCTTTTAGCGCCTCCAACATGAGATACTGCAGCGCTTATGCCATATAGCATGCAGGACCATGCCATTTCCGGACAGGGCTTTAAGCCGCGCCCTTTCCCTCCACCAACGATGGGAATAGATGCTAACATAAACCATGATACAATTCGTCTTAGCAATATTAGAGTGTCAAATTTTTCAGTTGTGGGGGATTTTTTTTTTTGTTTTTTTTGTTTTTTTTGTTTTTGTTTTTGACAGCAAGACTAGACGGAAATTAACCTCTTGCTAATGACTAACCCCTTTCTCCTGAAGAACAGTGCACACAGAACAGTCAGATATCTTTAGAGTGAAATATAAAAGGAAAATGTTGGTTTGGTCTTTGGTTATTAGTTTAGAAATATTACATAACATCAACAAGAGTTGGGGGTGGATAATTCGGGTTTATGTGGCAAGAAATTTGCGAAATAATGTTTCTACTGTTTACAGTAAATTTACAGTCAATTTTATGTTGCTGGTTTATTATTTGTTATTGGCCTTGTTATCCTATGTTTCGGGCTTCCGGGACTCACCTTTAGATCATATACACTTTTAAGTCCTTGGTGTTGCGGGATCATGTCGGTCTCGCTCATACTATCGTTCCCTGAGCGGCAGTATTTATACTGCTTTAGCTACCCTACCGGCTCTATTCCCCTCATTTATCTAGGTGATATAGATTTGCTATTTTCACCTCCGGTATCTACTCTTTCACAACTTTACTTTTTTCCCTTCATTTCTCCTAACTAACCCCATTCTCTCTCTTTTCTTTTTTTTTTTTTTCTCTTTTTCTTTCTCTTTTTTCTTTCTCTTCCTCTTCTTTTTTTTTTTCCTCGTTCTAACCTTCCTTCCCTTGTGTTTGAGACACCCGACCCGCCTCTGCTCCCCCTAGATAAGTCCTCGGCGGAGACTTTGAGTCTCTCCTACTCCTTGACATACCAAACCCTTTTAGGACTTCGCTACAATAAATCATGCAGAAGATTCCAAAAAAAGAATCTCCCCTGACACTAAAATGCGTTTCGCTCAATGTGAAAGGGTTAAATATCCCAGAGAAAAGGTCACAGGTCTTGTCTGCACTCTCCAAACATAAGGCTCAGTTCATTCTCCTTCAAGAGACCCACTTTAGATCCAACTCTATACCCAAACTTACCAATCACCTGTATCAGACAGCAATTCATTCGACTAATGTTTCCGCGAAAACTAAGGGAGTATCCATTCTAATTTCCAAATATGCCCACTTTAATATGACAGATTCCCTCATAGACCCAGAGGGTAGATACCTTTTTACCAAAGGTCAACTCGCCTCCAAACCGGTAACACTAGCCAATATATATTGCCCAAATGAACATCAAGTCTCATTTATGAGAAAAGTATGCAACCTACTGTCCACTTTTAAAGAGGGCGTGATCGTCCTGGGAGGGGACTTCAATGTACCGCTGAACCCTGACATAGACACCTCATCAGGCACATCCACATTGACTTACAGGGCCCTACGTCAGATCAAACTGCAACTACAATCCCTAAATTTACATGATACATGGCGCACATTATTCCCTACAGAAAGGGATTATACGTTCTATTCTACCCCTTTTCAGAAGTACTCTAGGATAGATTACTTTTTTCTCTCCCAAAGAGATTTAACCTACCTTACACAGGCATCGATAGAGCCAATGTTCCTGTCGGATCACCATCCGATCTCATGCACTTTGACCTTCCCCGAAACAGAGTGCAGAACTAAAACCTGGAGATTAAATCCCTCCCTACTGAAAGATCCTCAGAATCTTTCTAGACTCAAAACACGAATTCAGCAGTACTTCACCGAAAATGACACACCGGATATCTCACCAACCTCATTATGGGAGGCTCATAAGTGTGTGGTCCGGGGAGAACTATTGGCTCTAGCAGCGGATGCTAAACGGAAACATCAGGAAACAATCTAGACATTGACAGATAAAATACACAGACTAGAAACGCTTCACAAACACTCGCGTTCTCAAACAGCGTTGCAGGATCTCTTACACACTTGCTCCCTCCTGCTAGAGGAACTGGGGAAACATACAAAACGTCAATACGCACTCCGTCAGAAAGTATTTTACGAGCACAGTAATAAAAGTGAAAGACTTCTAGCAAGGGCGGTGCAAGCCTCCAGAAATTCTCTCACAATTCACCACATACGCGACCGACATGGTTTGTTGCATGCAGCCAATGAGGACATAGCTAAAAGTTTTGAACATTACTATTCTGGGCTGTATAACCTAAGGTCAGAAGACACAAACCCAATATCCCAGGAAACAAGGAGGGCAGAAATTGAGGATTTTTTAACCCAATTTAGCCCACGTACAATTACTGAACAACAGGCGGAGGAGATGGAGAGCCCTCTTTCCGAACAGGAACTACAGATCGCCATGAAGCAGATGAAACTGGGCAAGAGCCCAGGCCCTGATGGGTTCTCACTACAGTATTATAAATGTTTCATGGGCGTTCTGTCTTCCAGGCTGCTCTCTACCTTTAATGCCCTCTCAGCACCCAACGTACCCACAGGACACATGTTAGACGCACATATAACAGCCATCCCTAAGGAAGGTAAAGATGTCACGGAAGTATCAAATTACAGACCAATCGCTTTGCTTAATGTGGATATAAAGCTATACGCAAAGATCCTGGCCAATAGATTGCTACCCCTCCTTCCCGGCCTCATCTCCTTAGACCAGGTGGGTTTTGTCCCAGGCAGAGAGGCTAGGGACAACGCTATACGTGCATTGAATGTTCACCACTGGATGACATCATCTAAAACACCAGGATTTTTTCTGTCGTTGGACGCGGAGAAGGCGTTCGACAGAGTGGCCTGGGACTACATGCGCGAGGCCCTGAAAACGATAGGTCTTCGATCGCGCATGCTGTCTCAGATTCTGGCATTATACTCTAACTCTACCGCGCGTGTACGGGTGAATGGCCACCTGTCGGACGCCTTCACTATAGGCAACGGCACCCGCCAGGGCTGTCCCTTGTCCCCCCGATATATGTCCTTACCTTGGAACCCTTTTTAAACAAACTAAGATCAAACGCTGATATTAAAGGAATTCAAATAGGGGACAGGGAATTCAAGGTAGCCGCTTATGCAGATGACATCCTGCTATCACTCAGGTCACCTCTCATTACCCTTCCAAACCTATTGAAAGACATAGAACACTTTGGGGCTCTGTCAAATTTTAAAGTTAACTACGCAAAATCACATGCATTGAATATATCACTCTCCACACAGGACACAGAATGCTGCCAGAGCTCTTTCCCATTCCGATGGGAGAGAGAGGCTATCACATACCTGGGCATCCGGATTACCACTAAACTGGCAGACCTGTACAAATTCAATTTCCATGTACTTCTGAATAAAACAAAATCAGATCTAAAGGACTGGGCAGGACTAAATGTCTCTTGGTTTGGCCGCTCAGCCTTGCTTAAAATGACTATTCTCCCACGCTTTCTATACTTGATGCAAACCATCCCCATACATCTCCCGACAACATTTTTCACGACATACAGACAGGCCTGTTCACTGTTCATTTGGAAGAACTCTCCACCACGCATCAAATATACTCAACTGACCCGTATTAAGACAAAGGGAGGAATAGGCTTACCCGATCTTTACAAATATTACTTGGCCTGCCACCTCACCAGGATTGTAGACTGGAATATCCATCAAGACAAAAAGTTATGGGTGTATATAGAAAACTCCTTCACACAATTCCCAGAACAAGATCTCCCCTGGCTCTCGCCTAAACACTGGCCAACAGTACTATTGGCACACTAACTTGTTTACCCATCTTTGATAGCGTTTACACGGGCAGGTAAATTAACACCTCTCTCCTCGGTTCCGGGGCCCTTAACCACGTTAAAAGGAAACCCAGATTTCCCACCAGGTAATGCAGGCACATTTCTGAGCCATGAATGGCCCTACAAAGATATGAGGGCGCAACGCTTTTTCTTGAAAGGCGACCCCTGCTCCTATGACAACCTGGTTGATATTTTTTAACCAAATCTTTCCCCTTTTGGTCATATAGACAAATACGCAACTTCCTGACTACACAAGCAACACATTCCACATGGACAAGACAGCTCACATCATTTGAATCCCTCTGTACAAGAAATTCGCCACAAAGGCATTTAATATCCCTTATATACACAATGTTATCTGAAGAGACTAACATTAACAGAGATCCCGCATGCATTGCATGGGGTAGGGAACTTCAGATTTCTTTATCCGAGGAGGAGTGGGAAACTATACACGAATACGCACACAAAGGTTCCATGAACGTAGCCATCCAAGAAAACTGTTATAAAATCGAAACGCGGTGGTACAGAACTCCCTCCTTACTCCACAATTTTTCACCATCTATACCTAACACGTGCTGGAGATGTGGTAAAGCAGAAGGCACTATGCTCCATGTCTGGTGGGACTGTGATTTGATTCAGCCATTTTGGAAGAAGGTGCATGACATCATCTCACAGGTCACCACGTATACATTAGATTACACTCCAGCACAATATCTGTTGCACCATACCACGCTGTCTAAAAGTGCCTATTACAAATCTCTGGCCATGCACATGGTGAATGCAGCGAGACTGTGTGTTCCGACACACTGGAGTTCCATTACCCCACCAACAATTAGAGAATGGTTTGCTAAACTTTCCAAAATAGAAGAGATGGAAGAACTGATACACATTTCCCAAGAACGGATACAAAAATTCACGACTACATGGGCATGCTCGACTACATCGGATTACTTCCAAAGTGTCAACCCCTAAACAAAGTGCTGACTTGAGCACTATTTATATATTTTATGAAAACGTAATCAAGGAGACTTTGGCCGGGGTGGCGGGGGGGTGCAGAGGCGAAGGGACTCAATACTTTCATCTGTTAATATATAATTTGCGGACTCCTCTTTACAGTGTCCCTCTCTCTCCCTTCTTCCCCTCTTCTCTGCTCTGCTCTCCCCTTATTCCTCCCCTCTCTTCTTATTTATTCATTTATTTATTTACTTTTTCTCTCTCTCTGTCTCTATTTCTTTCTCTCTCTCTCTCTTTCCCCTTCTCTCCCGCTCTCTTTCTCTCTTTCGCCCTCTTTTCAGTCTTTATGCATATTTTCTTGCTAACGTTTTCCCGTGTTCGTTTTCGAACTCGGGCCCCTGATATCATTTGTGTACCAGACAAAGTAGGGTAACTGAATATATCTATAGAACAACGACTAAACGCATTATCAATGTGCCAAAAGGAGTTTAGGCTCCTATAACTCCCCGTTTGTCATGCATCCTGACTCCCTCTCTGGTACAGGCGATCACCTAAATAACTTTGTTATTAACAATATTTTTGTTTTCTTGTATGTGATATACAATGTTCAATTTGTAAACATTCACTTATATTTGATATTCAATAAAAATTTATGGAAGAAAAAAAAAAAAAAAGAACACATGACAAGTACTTACTTTTTTTAAGCACCTTCTTGATTCTGCAATATTGTTCTGGCTCCCTCGTTTTTAGGTCAGACCAGCGTTTTCTTAATTGTTCTTTAGCCCGTCGTACCCCAAATTGCTGCTCCAGAGAGGTGACAACTGAGGACATTTTTTTATCCTTCCGCAAATTGGGTATGATGTACGGACCATTTTTGACATCATAGTTAAATTTGCAAGTCATGAGCTGAAAATTGTGTGTGATTGATGAAGCCAAAAATACAACTATGTCCCTTTTTTTTATACACAGAATGAGCTCAGTCAGGAGGAGGCCGTGCCCAGTGGTAGAGAGGAGGAGGCTGTGCCCAGTGGCAGGCAGGGAGTGGCTGGGCCCAGTAGGAGCCTCAGAAAATGCCAGGTGCCTCCCCTCCACCTTCCCACCAATAGGCCTAGGAAGATGACCAGAATAGAGGAGCAATCACTTGCCCTCATTCAGAAAGCAACCAAAATCATCGTGACCCCCCCAATGCTGAAGAGGCCTATGGTACATATTTGGCCACCAGGTTGATGGAACTGGAGAAGGACCAACGCCTCCTCTGTGAGGGTTTTTTTTTTCTGAGGCCCTTCAAAAGGGGTTGTGGGGCCAGCTTACTAAAACAAGCCATATTTATAATGAAGCCCCTATCTCCTCCTCCTCCTCCTGCCACAAGTGCACCACCAGAGGCACAGCCTCCAAGGAAGGCTGCAGGGAAGCATGGAGGGAAGGCTGCAGGACAGCGTGGAGTGAAGGCTCTACAGAAGAGTTGAAAGTGATTGCCTGGCTTCAGTCTGGTCTGACAGAAGACGCAGATTGTGCTCCCCATTATATGGACTCCGCAAGATCCCAATTTTGTTTTCCAATGACTTGATGTGTGCCCTGGTGGACAAAAGGATTCACAAATTCCAAAAGTGTCTCCAGTGTTGCCTTCCTCTTTATTTTGTTAACCAGAATAGATGGCTATTTTCTTTACACACAAAAACAATATATGTGTTTTTATTCCAAAAGTGCAGTTTGTGAGTAGGCAGGTACATGTCTAAAAGACTATGGGCATTATTTACAAATTCGTTTTGCAATACAAGTGCAAACTACAAATGCAAAGTGCACTTGAAATTGCACTGCAAGTGCACTTGTTGGAAGTGCAGTCGCTGTAAATCTGAGGGGAAGATCTGAAATGAGGGAAGTTCTGCTGATTTTATCATCTAATCATGTGCAAGCTAAAATGCTGTTTTTTAGTTTCCTTGCATGTGCCCCTCGGAACCACAGCGACTGCACTTCCAAGTGCTCTTTTAGTGCAATTTCAAGTGCACTTTTGCACTTGTAGTGCTAAATGAATTTGCCTTTTGTCAAATTAACAAGGGACACCAACCTCATTAAGGTTCATAAAAAATACAAGATAATAATATTATTGTGGTAACTTGAAAATACAAAAAGAATATAAAATGGAAATCACGAGAATTGTTTAAAATTTTTAAGAAATTGGAAAATATATATTGTTGAAATATAAAATTCTAAAAGATGAGTCTAAAAAAGAATTGTAAACATTATTTATGCAGATCTGGCTTTTAAAAACTAGAATATTAGTCATGACATGAGGATAAATAATGAAGAAAGAAATTGTGAGAACTCTGTGTGAATATAAGCAGAAAAAACAACTTAATTCTTCTAGCATTATAAAGAAAAAAAGAATGCCCTGTATTAAAAGATCACTGAATTAGCAGTGTGAGAAATGTGCTAGCTTCCATACGAAGGCTAGTTTTACCAGACCCAGCGCTTCCGTCTTGTACTTGCTTCAGAGCATGAGTCATTTTTGGTCCGTCGGACTAGCACACAGACGAACGGTTTGCACGCTAGAAAGCCGAATCCATCGGACAGATTTGAAACATGCTTTATTTCTAGGTCCGTCGGACTTTTGGAGGAAAAAAGTCCGCTGGAGCCCACACACGATCAAATTGTCCGCTAGACCAAGTCTGACGGAAAGTCCGCTTGTGTGTACGCAGCATAACAGAACATATTTTGGGGTGTAGTATGTCTATTCTGCTTGTTAGGAATATCTTGTTAATTGACAACCTTGTTTTAAAAAAATAGTTTTTTTCAAAATGTTCCATCTTGTTAAAAATGTACAGCGTTGCATGACCATGAAATTGTCAATCATTCAAAGTGCGACAGCTGCGAAAGTGAAAAATTGGCATGGGCAGGAAGGGGGGGGGGGAGTGCCGGTATTGAAGTGGTTAAGAATCTAATCTCCTGACTATCTATCATATTTTGGAAGCTCTAAAGCACCAGGACAGTAGAAACCCCAACAAAATGACACCATTTTGGAATGCAAATACCCAAAAACGGAAAATTGTATACTTACCTTCCGTAATTTTCATTTCCTGACGCATCCCATGGCAGCACACACAATGGGTTGTGACTCCGCCTCCACAACCTGATAGGACTGGTTAGCTATAAGTTTTGAAGAGGAGCCCACCGCTGCATTCTTAGTAACTATCACCTTAGAAGGGTGGGATTCCGTGTGCTGCCATGGGATGCGTCAGGAAAGGAAAATTACGGAAGGTAAGTATACAATTTTCCGTTTTCCTGACGCATCATGGCAGCACACACAATGGGAAATAACTCGCCACATGGGTGGGTGCTTTTAGAGCATTTTATTTACTCAGGTACAAGGTATAGAGGAGTTAGATTGAATGATTGATCTTCCGAACTCAACCGTGGTTAATTGAGCCGGATCTATTTTGTAGTGTGACATGAACGTGTTTTTAGAAGACCAAGTTGCTGCCTTGCAAATAGTTTCCGCTGACACTCTGCAGTACGCTGCCCAGGAGGTGGCCACTGCTCTGGTCGAGTGGGCTTTTAGACCATCCGGTATTGGGAGCGATTGTATACTGTACGTCCTCTTAATGATTTTAATCAACCAGGTCGCTATTGTTCTAGGGGAAGCTGTTTGCCCTTTTCTAGGGCCATGTGGAATGACTAGGAGGTTTTCGACCTTCCTGAATGGTTCAGTAGCTTCAAGGTAGGCAACAATGGTAGACTTGACATCTAGGGGGTGTGGATGTCCTTCATTAGAGAGAAAAACTGGAAGATTGATTTCCGAGTTAAAGTGGAAGGTAGACGTCACTTTGGGTATAAATCGTTCTGATGGTCTGAGAACAACTCTATCCGGGTAGAGAACTAGATGTGGTTCTTTAATTAATAGAGCGTGCATCTCCGAGACTCGTTTGGCAGACGTTATTGCGATCAGAAATGATAATTTGAGCGTCAGATCCCATAAGGATACTGATTGCAGGGGAAGAAATGTTTTTTTTGATAGAGCTTCTAACACAGTGGACAAATTCCAGGTTGGAAAGACTGGTTTTCTGGGCGGCCTTATCTTCATGCATGCCTTCAAGAACTGAACTATGAGCGGGTCTAGGGCCCATCTAGTTCCCATCATTGCGGACAGTGCCGAGACTTGTACTTTAAGAGTGCTCGCACCCAGGCCCTTTTCCAGGCCTAGCTGCAAGAATTCCAGGATATTATAGACTGAAGGGGATAACGGATCCCAAGAATGTTGCTGGGCAAATGCGGTAAATCTTTCCCAGATCCTGCTGTACGTGCCATTTGTTGATCTTTTTCTGGCCTGTTGCAGTGTGGCCACTACTCTGAGTGAGCATCCCTTATCCAGCGGCCTTTCCCTTTCAACCTCCATGCCGTTAGGTGTAAGCGTTCTGGTGCCGGGTGCAGGAATTGACCCTGAGAGAGTAACTCCGGGCTCAACGGGAGCGGAAGCGGCTCTTCTGTGTTCAGTTGTAACATAGTCGCGAACCAAGGCCTCCTTGGCCAGAAGGGCAGTACTGCTATGACCGTGGATGTCGAGTTCCTCAGCCTGGCCAGAAATCTGGCTATTAGGGGAATTGGAGGAAAAATGTATCCCAGGTGGAATTCCCATGGGTGGTGAAGGCAATCGATCCCTGCTGCTGTCGGATAATTGTTCCTCGCTAAGAATTGAATACACTTGTTGTTCTCTGGGGTTGCTGCTAGATCTATGTCGGGCATTCCCCATTTGTGGGTGATGAGAGCAAAGGCTTGGGAACTGAGAGACCACTCGTTGTTCGATATAAACTTCCTGCTCAGGTCGTCCGCTAGTTGGTTTTGTATACCCAGAACATAAATCGCCTTCAGATCCGTCAGGTAGATCTGAGCCCACTCGAGTATGGGACGCACTTCCTCCATGAGCGTTTTGCTCCTGGTACCTCCTTGTCTGTGGATGTAATTTACCGCTACTGTATTGTCTATACGTAAGAGAACACTTTTCCCTTCTAGGTATGGTCCGAATGCTAGAATAGCCTGCCAGGCGGCTCTGAGTTCCAGGACATTGGAGACTATGCCGTGTGGGCGGAAAGACCAACGTCCCTGTGCTCCGTGATGTTGGTAATGTGCTCCCCATCCCTGAAGACTGGCATCCGTCGTGACCACTTCTGGTAGTGGAGGAACTATGGGACGACAGCGTGATAGGTTGCTGACCCGTGTCCACCACCATGCCGATCTTTTTACTGCCTGGCTGATGATTATTCTCTGCTTCATAGAGGACCCGTTCCATTGAGACAGGAATGCGTTTTGAAAGACTCTTGAGTTCCACTGGGACCACTGGATCATTAGGAAGGTCGAGGACATGGAGCCCAGGATGCTCAGACACATTCTGGCAGGAAGATGTTCTGCCGCCGAAAGGTTCTTTATTTTGTGAATCAATGGGCCTATCTTCTCTTGAGGCAGTCCGACCGTATTGGAACTGGTGTCCAATTCTGCGCCTAAGAAGACCATTCTTTGCGTTGGAACCAGACTGCTCTTTCCCCAATTTATTACCCAACCGAACTGTTGAAGTGTAGAAATTAGAACTGCTCGATGTTGGAGGGCAACTTGTTGGCTGTCGGCCAGGAGGATGACAACACCCTTAGACCTTTTTCTCTTAGGAGAGCTATGATCGGGAGTAAGACTTTTGTAAAGGTCCTGGGAGCCGTCGATATGCCAAAAGGAAGGCTTTGGAACTGGAAATGCTGATGACCTATTGCAAAGCGTAGGTATTTCTGAAAGGTTTGGTGCACCGGAATATGTAGATAGGCGTCGGACAAATCGACCGAGAGCATCCAGTCCTTTGTCCCTATTGCTAGTAATATGGACTGGAGGCTCTCCATTTTGAAGGATTCGACTGAAATTGTTTCGTTTAGGTCTTTCAAGTCTAGCACTGGCCTCAAATCTCCCGTCTTTTTTGCTACTAGAAAAAGCGGAGAGTAGAATCCTAAACCTCTCTGTTCCTGAGGAACCTCTATGATTGCTTGTTTCTGCGATAGTTCTTGAATATAACTGGTCAGGATCTTTCGTTTTGGTATAGAAGATGGTGTTCTGGTCAGTCTGAAGTGGTCTTTTGGAGGTTTGTGTTTGAATGACCATCTGTGACCCTCCTGGATGGTGGAAATCGCCCAGGCATCTCTTATTTGATTTTCCCAAGTCTGAGTAAATCGCCTCAACCTCGCTCCTACTATCGCGGGTTGGGCGTGCACGCCATCAAAATGACTTCTGCTGCTCTCCTGAATTGGGGACTTTAGGTTTTTGCACCCTCACAAAGGACGACTGGGGATTTCACCAGTTTCGCTTGAATTCCCTTCCTGGTTTGTAAGATCTTGCCTCTCGGTATCTTTCTGGCAACTGGCGTCTAAACGGTGGATTTCTTTGTTTGGGCCTTCTATCGGAAGGGATGAGGCCAGACTTCCCTCCAGTAACTTTTGAAATCGCTGTGTCTAGTTTAGGGCTGAATAAGTTGGTGCCGTCGTAGGGAATCCTACACCAGGTCGACTTAGAAGTCGCATCTGCGACCCATGGTTTTAACCAGAGTGCTCTCCTTGACATTACTGAAGCCAACATCGCCCTTGCTGAAGATCTTATGATATCCACGGCCGCTTCAGCCACGAAGTCTCCTGCTAGGCTAAGTTCTTGCATAGCTGATATGATTTTTTCCTGATCCGCTGCCTCTAGCAACAATTTCTCAATGTTGGCTGCCCAAAAGGTAATCGCTCTGCCGACCGCTGCCAGAGTGATCGCTGGTCTGCATGCTCCTCCTGCTGCTGAATAGGCTTTCTTAAGATCGAGGTCTATTTTTCGATCCATTACATCCCTAAAGGTAACGGCATCCTCGATCGGGAGAGTTACATGTCGTGCCAAATGCATTAGTGAGGAATCTACTACAGGAGCTGAAATTAGAGGGTTCACCATTGGTTCCCTTAATGGGTAGAGTTTTGCTATCCTGTTGTTCAGACTGGTTTTTTTATCTGGTTTCTGCCACTCATCCTTTATTAGCTCTTCTAGCTCTTCAATAAAAGGAAAGGTTTCAGGGTCTCTTTTCAGGTTAGGAAAATACTTTCTTAATTTGCGTGGTGCCTCTTTGTCCTCTTCCCAACCGATTGCCTCTTTTACAGATTTTGCGAAGGGATCTATAAATGCAAAATCAAATGAAGTGGGCATTAGAATTTCTTCCTCTTCTGGGGAGTCTTCCTGAAGAGTATGGGAGGCTGACGGGGAGAGATCTTGCGGCGTATAAGAGGTTGAGGCCATTGAAGCCTGTCTGATGGATTCGTGGGCTGCCACTTGCATGATAGACTCTTTCACAGATTCTTTTATTATATTGGATGCTTCCCTTGCATCCGCTTCTTTTTCACGGGTTGCTTCATCCAAACAGACTTGGCAGACTAGCTTAGCAGGTAGTGCTACTGCTCCGCAAACCCAGCAGGCGTTTGCCGCAGGATGGGTGCGATGGTCATCGCGAGCTTGACGGGATGAAGTCTCATCTCTATGGTGGTGGGATGAGGTTCTTGACCGACTTCGTCTGGACTGAGAATGTTTTGAAGGTGATCGGTCCTTGTGTTTGGAGTGCGTTGATCTTGATGATCTGCCAGAGCTATTAAAATAATATAGCATTAGTGGCAAGGCTCTCTTTTACTCCTCTTCACTACTTACCTAATGTCTGTCCCCCCTTACCTTGTAGCCCGTGGATGGTCTGCTGGAGCAGCGGCCTCCATAAAAAGGAGATAGAGTGTATCTGAAAGAAAAAAAGTTTGTATGTGTTTTTTTTTTTTTTTTTAAAAGACAGGAGGTGCCCAGAGAATAGAAATGCAGAGTTTTAGCAGAGAGGATGAGAGTTCCAGACTTACCAGTGTCAGGGATCAGAAAAACAAACACAAGGCAGCACTGTGGTGATGTTCTGGGGCTCACAGAGGCAAAATGACAGAATTCCTCCGTTTTTAAATATACCGCCGTCGCTGTGGCTCTGACGTCACGGCTGCGCATGCGCAGTGGCCATTTGCGGCGTCCGGCGCCATCTTGGAATCTGGCGTGCCCTAACGCCGCCTATGTCAGATCCTGTGCGCCCTGGAGCCAGTGCTATGCATAGCTATGCATAGTAGGAAGACGCTGTGGGACTACAGCGCCCAGCGCACCTGGAGCCCACATTACACAGATGTGTATAAAGAAATACAGCATGTCAGGAGAGGGCAGAGAAGGAAGGAAAGCTAGTACCTGGAGGCCGCTGCAGATGTCACCAAAAAACCTCTTTAAGGTTTGTAAGGCACAGGTGGATTGTTTGTTTTTAACCCCTGAGACCACCAGAGTGGGGTTCCCTTGCATAAAGCTCTTTTAGAGACTGTACAGCCAGGGCTTCCAACTAGGAGAGGCTTGAACCTAGCTGGGGCGAAGCGGTAAGGGGTTCTTCAGCTTTTACCGGTCCAACCATCTAGGTGAGGAAAAAAAGGAGAATGCAGCGGTGGGCTCCTCTTCAAAACTTATAGCTAACCAGTCCTATCAGGTTGTGGAGGCGGAGTCACAACCCATTGTGTGTGCTGCCATGATGCGTCAGGAAAGTATTTTAAAGAGGCCTTTGAAAATTCATTTGCTGCCACACATTTTTGAAAAAAGAAGGGAACAAATTTTTTTTTTTTGGTTTCTGTTATAAAATTTTGCAAATAATTAATTGTTCTTCATAAATGTAGGTCAACATGTATTCTGCTATATTTCTTTGATCAATCCTGAGGTACTGACACCCTATCTCATTTCTTGAGGCCCAAAAATGCCAGGACAGTACAAATACCCCAAAAGACCCCTATTTTTGGAAAGTAGACAGCCCAAGGTATTTAGTAAGAGGCATGGTGAGTTTTTTAAGTTGTAATTTTTTGTCACAATTTTTTGAAAATTAAGAAATTAAAAACAAAAAAGAAATTCTATTTTTTTTTACATACTGCCCCCCCAGTGCAGTACAGCATTATCATATACCTGGTGTGGTGGTGATCAGGGGCACTGACTGGTGACAGTACACACACTGTGATCAGAGCAACAGTGAGCAACTGAACTACTCTCAGCTGGTTCATTCGGTGTCTTTTCTGTGACTAGCTGTGATTGGTCAAAGCTAATCACATGATACAGATGGGCTGTGATTGGCCCTGTCTGTACCATGTGATCACTGTGACCAATCACAGCTAGCAACACAGTTGTATACAATGGATGGCATGAAAGGAAGCCATCTATTCTTTGCAATTGTCATGAAATCTGCTGTGATTGGTCACATCAATCACATAGTCATGGCAGCAGGCCAGTACAGTGATCAATCATCAGCGGTGTCCAGTGGACACAGCCGGTGAAAGATCACACTGCTGGACACTCCTGTGGCCACACGAGAGGCGCATTCTGAGAGGACATCATATGACATCCTCCCAGAACAACAGTGCTCCTGCCCATCCATCATTGTGCTATGAGATGGACGAAAAGGTTTTAATTTGTGGCCCCTGAAAGCTTGAAGGTGCTCTTTAGATTTTTGGCCCTATTATGCGGTTAGACTGCAAAATATATGAGGTTTCTCAATGCTCTGGACGAACAGCAGGATGTTTTTTTTTGTGTAATTCTTTGTATGTTCATGCTGTATGTGAAAAACATCTTATTAATTAATAGCTGTATGTGAAAAAAGTGCATTTTAATTTTATTTCTTAATTTTCAAAAAAACTTATGGCAAAAAATGTGATCTTCAAAAGACTCACCATGCCTCTTATTAAATATGTTGGAGAGTCTATTTTGCAAAATGGGGTCGTTTTGTCTGAGTTTATAATGTCCTAGTCCTTTAGGGGTTCAAGAAATGTGATAGGTATCCAAAAAATCAGATATAAAATGTATGCTACTTGAAAGTTTGAAGCTTTTTAAAATTTGGGCCCCTCTATGAATCTCGGCAGTGAAAAAGTCTCATGCAAGGTATCCCTATACTTGAGAGGAATAGCTGTTACTGCAAAAAAATAAATATATGGAGATTATATGTAATTAAAACTTTATTGGTCATTTACAAATTCATATTCTTGGAGTACATGATACAGTTTTGAGGATATAAATACGACTATATGCAAAAAAATACAAGTGTACAAAATTGATAAGATAAATTCATACAATATTCATAGATGATTACATAAATACGGAGATGGATACATAATAGATGTAGATTGTAAAAGCCAAACTGTCTTGGCATCCTAAAGAATCAAAATTATGCATTTCGTGGATCTCGTCCACTCATCAGGAGTACAATGCAAGAATTAACTGTAAGTACAGAAAAATAAATAAAAAGATATGTATTGGTAAGAAATGCCCTTTAAGGGAAAGAAAAAATTCTGAAAAGAGAAAGTCTGAAATCTAATACTTACAAGTCAGCTTGAATATTATACCTGGCCATTAAGGGGAAAAGAGGGAGTTTCAGATACAGTGTCTTATATTATAAGTGTGAGTGGAGTCAGTGATGACTCCCTGCTGTCTTACTTTTGGGATTCCAGTGAATGGGTCATGGGTGCGGTGTCTCTCTTGTGATGGAAAATTGCAAAGTGATCTCCCAGCCAGCCCGGGCTAGATATACACAAGGTCCAGGGAGGGTCCCGCCAACATCATGCAATGCTGATAAGGCAAAGGCGAGGCAAATGGAGCAGATCCCCCATCCGGCGCTAACGCCGGAAGTGGATCCACGCCCACCCAAACCACAGCAATATAAAAATGTATAGCCAATCCATACCAGGCCCTTTGGGTCTGTTATCGATTTTAAGGGGAACCTCACACCAAAATAAAATTTAAAAATGGCATGGGGTCCCCTCTCACAATATATACCAGACACTTACCGAGCATACAGCCCAGCAGGTCAGGAAAGAGGGGGGGCAAGCGAGCACACCCCCTCCTGAAACATACCTGGCCATATGCCCTGAACATGGGGACAAGGGCCTCTTCCTGACAACCCTGGGCTGTGGTTGTGGGGGTCTGTGGGCAGGGAGCCTTGAACAACAAAGGGGCCCCTAGATCCTGGCCATGAATGAGTATGGGGTACATTGTACCCCTATGCATTCACCAAAAAAGTGTCAATAAGAAAAAAACACAGTTTTTGACAATTCCTAGTTAAAAAAAATAAAAAAAAACAATGTCCCCGGATGTAGATCCATCATCAATCACATTGGCTGCTGAATGCCTGCTCCGCCGTTTGATAGTTCTTAAATAGGTAAGGGGCAGGGCCACCTAGTGACATCACCTGGTGACCACACCCCCTTGTGACATCACTTGCTGGGTCAGTCATGTCACAAGGTGGTGGGGCCACCAGGTGACATCACCAGGTGGCCCCAACCCTTACCTATTTAAGAACTGTCATCTGGTGGAGCAGGCATTGGGCAATCAGCCTTCCCCGCGGTTTAAACAAATTGTTAAAAACTGTGTTTGTGTTGCCCTCCTGTGTTCATTTTATGATGATAATCTATAATCATTGGTGGACCTGAAACTTCCATGAAAACATCTTCTTAATACATGTCTGTGTATTATGCATTCTGGGCAATTACATAGTTACATAGTTACATAGTAGGTGAGGTTGAAAAAAGACACAAGTCCATCAAGTCCAACCTATGTGTGTGATTATGTGTCAGTATTACATTACATATCCCTGTATATTGCGGTCATTCAGGTGATTATCTAATAGTTTCTTGAAGCTATCAATGCTCCCCGCTGAGACCACCGCCTGTGGAAGGGAATTCCACATCCTTGCCGCTCTTACAGTAAAGAACCCTCTACGTAGTTTAAGGTTAAACCTCTTTTCTTCTAATTGTAATGAGTGGCCACGAGTCTTATTAAACTCTCTTCTGTGAAAAAGTTTTATCCCTATTGTGGGGTCACCAGTACAGTATTTGTAAATTGAAATCATATCCCCTCTCAAGCGTCTCTTCTCCAGAGAGAATAAGTTCAGTGCTCACAACCTTTCCTCATAACTAAGATCCTCCAGACCCTTTATTAGCTTTGTTGCCCTTCTTTGTACTCGCTCCATTTCCAGTACGTCCCTCCTGAGGACTGGTGCCCAGAACTGGACAGCATACTCCAGGTGCGGCCGGACCAGAGTCTTGTAGAGCGGGAGAATTATCGTTTTATCTCTGCATTTGATCCCCCTTTTAATGCATGCCAATATTCTGTTTGCTTTATTAGCAGCAGCTTGGCATTGCATGCCATTGCTGAGCCTATCATCTACTAGGACCCCCAGGTCCTTTTCCATCCTAGATTCCCCCAGAGGTTCTCCCCCCAGTGTATAGATTGCATTCCTATTTTTGCCACCCAAATGCATTATTTTACATTTTTCTATATTGAACCTCATTTGCCATGTAGTCGCCCACCCCATTAATTTGTTCAGGTCTTTTTGCAAGATTTCCACATCCTGCGGAGAAGTTATTGCCCTGCTTAGCTTAGTATCGTCTGCAAATACAGAGATTGAACTGTTTATCCCATCCTCCAGGTCGTTTATGAACAAATTAAATAGGATTGGTCCCAGCACAGAACCCTGGGGAACCCCACTACCCACCCCTGACCATTCTGAGTACTCCCCATTTATCACCACCCTCTGAACACGCCCTTGTAGCCAGTTTTCAATCCATGTACTCACCCTATGGTCCATGCCAACGCACCTTATTTTGTACAGTAAACGTTTATGGGGAATTCATTTCCCCATACACTGTGCAATCTGATTGGATAACATATAAATGTACTTATCTATCTGAGCAATTTTTTCCCCATACACTGTGCAATCTGATTGGATGACGTTTAAATTCACTCATTTGTCTGAGCAATTCTTTCTCCATACACTGTGCAGTGTTTAAAAGGTTAATACCTGGGCGCATGCACGAGCGAAGGAGATGGCCGCCTGAAACCTCCGCTCCTAGCCGACGAGACCATTAAACCGGCCAGATAAAGAGCAGATCAAGAGGGGACGCAGCACACTTACCTCCCCGGACTCCGGAACATCTCTGGATCCTGCCGGTAATGCTCCGGTCCGGAAAGCAGAAGCCTAAAGCCCGGCAGCCTCATAAGCCCTCCTCAGTTCCTGGCAAGGGTAAATCCAACATGGCGCATAAACCTCCGGAGCCAGAGGACGCTGCTCACCTCTCAGACGAGAATCCAGAGTCTCCAACAGACAGCTTACAGCAATTCCCCACAGATCTGGTAAGCCCTCTCCCCCTGACAATCTCCTGGCAAGATTCCGCAGTATTGTCAGGGATGAAATCACTGTGGCATCTCGCAAGCTTTCCTCTGATTTGGTGCGGGGTCTTAAAGAGATAGGCCACCACACTAAACAATTAGAACAGCGTATGGATTTGGCCACAACAGTGCTGGAGGGTCATAAAGAGGAAGTAGACATGCTAACAGCGGAGCTCGAGACCCTGAAAGACAAGTTAGAGGATGCAGAAAATAGGGCCCGCAGGGATAACTTACGCATCCGCGGTATCCAAGAGGCGGTGATTGACTTGCAGGGCACAGTGACTGCTTTCTTTCAAGAATTGGCCCGGAGATCCCTGTGGACAGGCTTGAGTTTGATCGCATACATAGATCCCTGGCCCCTAAACCCACAGATGGCCCCCGAGAGACGTTATCATAAAGTTTCACTATCATCGTACCAAAGAGAAGCTTTTGCAGGCTGCAAGAGAACAACAAACTCTCTCATTTCAGGGAAATTCCCTTCAGCTATTTGCTTATCTCTCACCGGTCACAATAGCCAGACGGTGGGGCCTCAAACCATACTTGCAAATCCTGCAAACTCAGGGGATTAAATATAGATGGGGATTCCCCTTCAAACTATCCTTCCATCATTCGGGCCGTCAATTCCAGGCTACATCCCCAGCGGATCTGAGGCGTCACTTTCAAGATCTGCAGCTGGGCCTCCCTTCCTCCCAGACGGATGTGGCGTCCTCCTCCTCCTCCAGACCAGGACTCTCCAGGCCCCCTCGACAAAATTCCCAGCGTTCTCAACCCTGATGCCAAGCTCTACGAGATCTGCAGTCCCAGAGATTCCATAAATCCAACAACGGATGAAGGTACTTTACTTTGTTTGCATTTTGATGACATCTAACCCCCTTTTATTGCCCGACCCCGGGTCACGGTCATCCCATCTGATTCATTTTCTGGTATACACACCTGGAACTTTTGGGAGTGCTTGGTAATGTGCCTCTGGTCCCCAGTACACTCAGCTTGGACCTCTGCTTTGGCAACTTAAATGGACACCCCGCTACGGTCCGCCCCATTTGTGAGATGGCGGTGCGGAGTGCAAGAAGCTTTATTTAGGTTTGGCATGTGGACACGGATAGTGGAGGACACGCTCTACCACTTTTCCAGGCAGAAGATAATCCACATTTAAAGAAGGACTTTTTCTTTTTTTACTTTAATTTTTATTTTCACTCAAATTTTTTCTACTCATTACAGGAATACTACTCTATCGTCTTTGTTCCTTCTCGGGTTCGACGTGGTGGGGGGAGGGTGACGCCGCTGCTGCAGGAATGGCCTCTAATGGTGTTCCACTGCGGCGCGGGCAGTTTTTTCCGTGCCCGCTTTGCCGCTTACGTTAGGGGGGGTGGGGGGCGTGGAGGAGTTGGGTCAGTTCCCTTGGTGGCCCGGGGACTGGGGGCCTTCGGGCTCTTGTGTCCGGGCCATCGGGGAATAAGTTTGGTTGCACCTTCATGCCTTTTTATGCTACATCAATATTTGTTTAGTTCTGCTGTTTTAATTCAGTTTTACTAATCTTGTTTCCAAATGCTCTTAGTTTCTGCGCTCAAAATGTATTTAAAAGTTACTGTTAATATGCGATAGGTCGGTGGTCCCGACGGACCAATGCTTCCCCCGATGAGTCAGCACTTGGCTGAGACGGCTGTCTTGGCCAACGTCTTACTCGAATGTGGGTCTTATAGCCCACAAACTAAAGCAATAAAGGTATTGTTGCTTACTCAATTTCGAGATTCCCTCACTACATCTACCTTAGATGCCTCACTCTTTCTTTCCTGCTCTTTTCTTGTCCCTTTTTTTCCTTCCCCTCCCCTGTGGTCCGCGGGGTGCCTGGCTGGGAACTTATATAGGAGAATTCCCCTGTTCCCATGACTCTTAACTGGCTCTCCCTGAATGTTCAGGGTATGAACTCCACTCAGAAAAGGGTCAAGCTTTTAAAATATCTAAAACAACAAAAAATAGATATAGCTTGTTTGCAAGAAACTAATTTTTCTACTACCTCTTGCCCCAAATATTTTGCGGCACATAGGGGTGTCCTGATTTCCATAAGTAGAACGTTCCTTTTATTTGCAGTAAACAAATAGCAGACCCAAATGGCAGATATCTAATTTTGCAAGGCACTGTTCAAGATAATGAAGTGACAATTATGACCTATTATGCCCCAAATAAAAACCCAGGGCCCTTTCTTACCCACGTCTTCTCCCTGTTACGGTCCCACCAAAGAGGTACCCTCCTGTTGGCAGGGGACTCTAATGTAACTTTGAATCCCTCTCTTGACAAATACCCACTGGACCACAAACCTCCTTCCACGGCCGTCAAATCTTTTTCACAGTCCCTACAAAATTGTGATCTGATAGATATATGGCGGGAACTCCATCCCCTGAGTAGGGATTATACCCACTACTCCCATCCTCACCATTCACATTCTAGGATCGACCATATGTTTGTCCTTCGCAAACACCTTCCCTTAATAGAATCAATTTCTATCCTTGCCGCCCCATGGTCAGATCATGACCCCATCCTAACGGTTTGTCATTCTCTTTTGAGCAAACCACAACTTTCTCCATGGGTGATGAATGACTCTCTTCTAGCCTACAGAGAGATTCTTGCTGACATTCATGACGCTTCAGTTGAATATTTTAGAATTAATACTGGAACAGTATCATCTCCAGTTACACTTTGGGAAGCATATAAAGCTGTCCTCAGAGGTCATGTTATCCGTATAGCGTCTAGACGCAAAAAAGAGAGAGCAAAGGCTCGACGCGATCTTGAATTAAAACTAGAGGCTGCGACCAGGGTCTTCAAGCAAGCACCCACTCCCACTAATCGTAAACTCTTAGATAGGGCCCGCACAGAATTAGACTTGTGTCTAACTGATGAAGCAGAAAGGACCCTACGCTGGGCCCGGCAGAAGTGGTATATAAAAGCGAATAAACCTAATGCAATGCTAGCTAACAGATTACGTACCTTCACCCTGAAATTTACACCTATTACTCTTCGCACGCGCCACAACTCCCTAACCGGTAATCCCCAGCGAGTTCTGGAGGAATTCAGGCTTCGCCTCACTAAACTTTATTCAGAGCCGGATCATCTTTCAACCCAAGGCCTGGATACCTTTCTCGCAAACCTATCATTACCTTCCTTGTCTGAAACCCATACATCCCTCATGGACAGAGATATACAGGTTTCAGAAGTCCTCCAATGTATTAAGGAGCTGAAGGTGGGCAAGAGACCTGGTCCAGATGGCTTCACGGCACTTTATTACCGGAAAATGGCAGACGTCATTGCTCCATATTTGACTAAGATGTACAATTCAGTCAAGGAAGGTTGTCCCTTTACACCCAATCAATTGACTGCCAATATTGTCATGATACCTAAGCCAGATAAAGACCATTCATCTTGGGCTAATTTCCGTCCCATATCCCTAATTAATATTGATATGAAAATTTTAACAAAGATCTTGGCCACTCGCCTCAATTCCTTTCTTCCACGCTTAATAAAAAAAGAGCAAGTGGGATTTGTCCCAAGGAGACAGGCAGGTGACGCAATAAGACGCCTTCTTCAAATACAACACATCGTTCATAACAGATCCCTAGAAACTATGTTTTTATCACTGGACATCAACAAAGCCTTTGATACACTGTCCTGGCCATATTTGATACAAACACTAAAACATTTTGGCTTTGGCACCTCTTTCATGGGCTGGGTCTCAGCCATCTATAATTCCCCTCAAGCCAAAGTGAAGTATTATGGGTTTGAATCATATACCTTTGCTATTAGAAGGGGTACTCGCCAGGGATGCCCACTTTCCCCACTGTTATTTATTTTAGCACTAGAACCCCTGGCGGAAGCCATTAGATCACATCCAGATATAACCGGCATGGAAATAGCAGGCACCCCGCATAAATTGTCCATCTTCGCGGATGACATCTTATTGACTATTACTAAACCGAGAATCACCCTCCCTAATCTGCTATCTCTTCTGGATACCTTTGCCACCTTTTCGGGCCTTTCTGTTAATTCCGCTAAATCCAAAGCAATGTCGATAAATCTCACCGTCTGAATTAGAAACCCTACAGTCACACTTTTCTTTCCAATGGTTAAACTCCTTACCTTACCTCGGTATCCGACTTACCCCAAAGTATTCAGGTTTATTTCAAGCTAATTTTCCCCCATTATTTAGAAAACTCACAGAAATGCTCTCCTCGTGGTCCGCTCTCCCGTTGTCCTGGTTTGGTAGGATTGCTACCATTCGCACTTCCTACCTCCCAAAGCTGCTTTATTATTTCAGGGTTCTGCCGGTCCAGGTCCCCTCCCATATCCTCCGTATTCACCAACGCAAAATCATGCAGTTCATTTGGGGCTCCAAGAGACCTAGGATTAAGAAGCAGGTGCTTTTTGCTCGTAAGATTAATGGAGGTCTATCAGTACCCAATCTACAAGCTTATTACACAGCGGCAGCCATAGCTCCATTATCCCATCTCCATGAGAAAACTCAGATGCCGTTATGGGCCACTATGGATATGGTAGACTCTCATCCGATACCCTTAGCCTCTCTTCCATGGCTCCCTCAAGAATACCGTCCAAGTGTAATGGGCCCATGTTTGGCCCATTCACTACGGTTATCGAACTTAGTCAAATACTCTGCAGGCCTAATCTCTCCACACCTTCCTCTACTTTCCCTTCTTCACTGCCCATTGTTCCCGCCGGGGCACGATAATCCGCAGCAATTCCAGTGGTGGACCGAACACGGCTTTGTGGATGTCCACTCTATTGGAAAATGCTTACAAAATACTTTATAGATGGTACTATACCCCAGCCAGATTAACGAGTTTCATCCCATCATATTCCCCTTTATGCTTCCGTGGGTGTTCACAAGAAGGCACGATGGCACACATTTGGTGGAAGTGCCCTAAGGTATGCAGACTGTGGGTCAGAGTTTATGCACTTCTCCGAAACCTCCTCAACACTACAATAAAAAGGGATCCCTTTGAGGCTCTTTTGGGGAAACCAATCATTGAACTGTTGCGACCAGAACGTCAGTTGGCATCTCATATATTTACTGCAACTAAATTAACTATTGCAAAAGCATGGAAATCCCCAGCCCTTAGTTTTGAAGTGGTTAAAAACTGCATTAATGATATCATGGTTAATGAAAAACTGACAGCAGTGTTATCAGACATGCATGACAAATTTCTTCGGACATGGCAACCATGGGTAAGCTATGCCCACCCCTCCAGATTCGATTCAGCACTACTCTCCCTGTAGCAAGTTTTCAGGCCCCCCACTCCGCGGACTCCCCCCTCCCCATCTTCCCTCTCCCCTCACCCTTTCCTCTCTGTTTCTCCCCTCTCTTTCTTTTTCTAAAAAATAATGTCAGTTCTTTTCTACCCCCTTTCTCTACCTACATTTTCTGCTACTTTTCTATACCCTTCAACCCGCTGGCTTACCCCTGACGGGGACAAGGTAAAAGACGACAAAGGTTCATGAACATATTTTGTCTTTTTAGTGTTTTGTTTATTGATGCATGGAAATGTAACACATTTCCCTTTTTGTTGGTAATAAGACTATGTAAACATGTATTCGTACTATGCTCATTTATGTGTTCCTCTCTATGTACTATTAATAATCTATATGTTCAATAAAATCTTTTGTACAAAAAAAAAAAAAAAAGGTTAATACCCAAAAAGAGAAAGCAGCTTGTGTCTGGTGGTGTAGCTGATTAGTAACTCCTATTCAGAATGTGTCAGCACAAAACCAGATGCAGTTTTGTACGTTTTTTTTCTGCACTGAGGCTGGATTCACACCTATGCATTTTTAGTGCTTTTTGCATTTTGCAGATTTGCACTACAGAACATGTTCCATAGGAAAAAATGTTAAATGGACTGTACTGCAAATCTGCAAAATGCAAAAAGCACTAAAACTGCATAGGTGTGATTCAGCCTCAGGGCCAGTTCACAGCAGATGCAGTTCCATGCAGTTCCATTTTTTCTGCACCAATACAGTCAGTTCCAGTCAGTTTCTGCACCAGAAACTGACTGCATGGTGTGAACTAGAGCCATTGAAATACATGGAAAACACTGTGCATGCATTTTTAGCGCAGAAAAAAGCGCACGGAACTGCGTCTGGTGTGAACTAGCACTAAAAATGCATGCAGTGTTTTCCATGTATTCCAATGGCTCTAGTTCACACCATGCAGTCAGTTTCTAGTCAGTTCTGGTGCAGAAAAAAAGCGCTCGGAACTGTATCTGGTGTGAAATGGCCCTCAGAACTTTAGTTCTTAAAGAGACCAAAGGTAGTAATGTTGTAACCCCCTTTTTTGAACAAGCGTGAAAAATATATTGCTCACAAAGAGGGGAGTATTTCCAACATATTATCTGTGTGATCATGTGTGTGTCTATGGGTAGTCCCCCCCCATGTATATTATCTGTGTGATCATGTGTGTGTGTGTCTATATATATATATATATATATATATATATATATATTATAATAAATCTATATAAAAAAAACACACACACGGCATACATTAAGGCCCGGTTCACACTTGTGCGATGCCAGACATCGCATGTAATTCGCAGCACACTGCCGTTCACATTACATGCGATGTCTGTGCAGTGCGATATCAGGCTTAAAGATAGTATGCCTGATATTGCACCGCATTCAGTGCAAACGCGCAAAGGACCCTTTTTTCTGGTCAGACCAGAATCAGATCACATGTGTGTTCACACATATGCGATCCGATTCATGTCCAAACTGTCAGTTCACAGTGCGATATGCAAGCTGAACTGGGGGTGTCGTGGACAATGTATTGACACTCCACAGCGATTCGCATATGGCAGTGTGAACTTACATGCAAGTCGGTACGATGCGGGAACCCGCAGTGAACACACATGCGATCCGATTCTGGTCCGAACAGAAAAAAGGGGTCCTGTGCGTGTTTGCACCGAATGCGGTGCAATATCAGCCATACTATCTGTATGGCTGATATTGCACCGCACAGACATCGCATGTAATGTGAACTGCGAATTACATGCGATGTCACATAAGTGTGAACCGGGCCTTAAGGACCAAGCCTATTTCTATTTACAAGTTAAAATCTGTATTTTTTTGCTTGAAAATTAATTAGAACCCTTAAACATCATATATATTTTTAGCAGAGTACAATGGATATCATTGCAATCATTTTTTCACACTGAGGCATTTTGCAGGCGCTAAAAATAGCGCCTGCAAAGTGCCCTGAAAGAGTGGCTCCATTCCTGAGGGCTTTCACACTGGAGACACAGTAGCGGCTGTTTCAGGGCACTTTGCAAGCACTATTTTTAGCGCCTGCAAAACGACTCAGAGTGAAAGGGGTCTTCATGTACAATCTGTGGCATGTAAACTCCCCCTCAATGTAAACCCAAGATAACAAAAAACAGGGAAAGTATTTGTGGTTGATTTACTAAGGGCCTTTTCACACTGGGGCGGGGTCGGCGGGAAAGCACCGCTATTATAAGCGGCGCTTTGCAGTCGGTATTCGGCTGCTAGCGGGGAGTTTTACCCCCCGCTAGCGGCCGAGCAAGGGCTTTGCCGATGGTATAGCCGTGCTGTCCCATTGATTTCAATGGGCAGGAGCGGTGTATACTCCGCTCCTTCACCGCCACGAAGATGCTGCTAGCAGGAATTTTTTTCCCGTCCTGGTAGCACACCGCACCAGTGTGAAAGCTCTCGAGGCTTTCACACTGGAGAGACAGCAGCGGCTGTTTCGGGTCGGTTTGCAGGCGCTATTAGCGCAATAGTGCCTGCAAACCGCCCCAGTGTGAAAGGGCCCTTAAGGTAAATCCACTTTGCACTACAAGTGCAGTTGGAGATCCGAGGGGGCCATGCAAGGAAAATAAAAAACAGCATCTTTGCTTCTACATGATTGGATGTTAAAATCACCAGTGCTTCCCCTCAGATTTTCAGCGACTACACTTGTATTGCAGAGTGGATTTGCCTTTAATAAACCCCAAAATACCTAATAATTTGGGGTGTACACAACAAAGTGCTAGAGTGCTAGTTAGATTGACCTGTGTGTCCCCAAGGAAAGGCATTGGTAGGGTTTTACCCTCACTTCCTGTTTGGCTATGTGACAGGAAGTGAAGCCAATTTTAAGAAAAGGGACACAAAGCCCAACCTGAAAAAGACAAGCAGGGGTTCTAACATTCACTTGGTCTCCCTAAAATGCCCAAAATTAGAATAGGATTGTCTTGAGCTAGATTTTAGCTCAGTGCTCTAAATCAGTACTTCTCAACCCTGTCCTTAAGTACCCCCAACAGGCCATGTTTGCAGGTTTTCCTTCATCTTACACAGGTGCTTTAAATCAGTCAATGGCTTGGTATTTTGGACAGCTAGTTTAGCCAAGATAAAATTCCCTAAACATGTCCTATCGGGGGTACTTGAGAACTGAGGCTGAGAACCACTGCACTAAAATGGAAAATTGAATACTTACCTCTCTGTAATTTCTTTCCTGGTGCCTATCCATGGCAGCATACATACAATCCATGCATATGCTACCATGAAGGCACCAGGAAAGTAACTTAGACAAAGCACACATTTTTGGGATTTGCCATGCCAATCAGCCTAGTTAAGCTGCAGCTGGAAAATGTGTTGCATGAAAAGTAACAAAAAACACAACACATAAAAATTTGCTACAAATTTTATTGGTCAACACAAAACAGGACTTGGAAAAGAGCAAGGAAAGCAAAAAACGCATGTATGTTAATTTGAGACACTAGAATATGGTTAACATGAGTTAAAAGGAGTGCGCCCACAAATGGATATCTATTAAGGATTTAAACATCAGTCAACATCTTGAGAACGTTTTTGCAAAATAATGCAGCACAATTAAATCAAGGTTAATGACACACATTGACATCAAATATATTTCAAGGGAAAATATCACCCACCCAAAAAATACAATAAACCAAAGTAAAAAGAAAAACTTGCTCGAAAACACATCTGTTTTGCAAAAACATAAACAAAATTCATAGAGAAAATACATGTGTTACAAACTCGATAAGGCCAGCCACATGTACTCTCTTGCTGGACATGGACACACACTTACCTCTTTTCAGGGCAAGGTAAAGAATGCTATCTGCATGCTTTATATAACATAGGTTTGTGTGCTAATGAGGCAATTGAAAACACATGCACAGTCCATGCAACACACAAAATGCAAGTTCACCCAATGTAGAGAGAACTTCAAAGTGGGTACACCTGTTAAGGATGTCCTTAAATTACTAACCCAAAAAACACACTAGCTGAGCATGCCCAGAAACATCCAAGTGCTTTTCAAACAAAAAAAAAAACTAAAGTCCCTGAGCATGCCCAGACCAACCCAAATGCAGCTAGCACCAAATAAGCCACCCCCCTGTCCAAAATTAAACACATCATCCAGCATGTCCTTAATTAAGGTTAAGAAAAAGAAGGTTGAAAAAAGTACTGAACTGCATCAAAAACGTATCATAAATGTACTGGATCGCATCAAAAATGCACATGCATCTGGACTGCGTTTCTATGGAGTGAACTAGCCCTAAAGCTAGTAACTTGGGGGGGGGCTTACTCTGTCTGTAAAGTGGTGCATCTGTAGCATGTATCCAAGATGCTGCTTCAAAGATGTACGGCTTTAGAGAAAACATCCAAATCAACATTGCAGCTGCAAGATTTTAAAACAAAACTAAAAATAGCCTGCCCCCCAATACATACAAGGCCATTTGGGGCTGTAAAGGCTTAAAATGAGAACCCCCACGTTAAAAATACCACCCCAAAATCTAAAAATATTGTGCCCCTCCCACACACTAACAAACCCCTAGCCAAACACACAGCAAGCCAGCCCATGAAAGGGGGGTGGATGCTTAGGGGCAGGAGGGGCTCGGGTACCCCAAAAGTCAAACAACGTTGTCCCCATAATATTCAGGGGGACAAGGGCCTCTTCCACACAACCCTAGGTTGGGGTTGTGGGGGGCTGTAGACAGGGGGGCTTTACAGAATGTGGAAAGCCCCTTTAAACTATTGGGTACAAGGTGCTTTGTGGTTGGTATTGGGCTGTGCCCAACATGCCCCAAAGGCAGCCAGCTATGTTGAGTGCATGGGGCCTTGTATGGTTTGGGAGGGAGTTGGGCGATCGCTCTTCTCGACCCTTTCCTAGCTGGCCCTGTTGTTTGCTCTGAAAAAGGATGAGGTTTGGATTGGTGAAGGCAGCTCACAGCCTTTGGAGATTGGAGAATGGAGTGTGGAGTTCCCCTTTTAAAAGCAAAAACTAGCCCAAGGAAATCATATGTATTAGAGGGGGAAGGTTAAATGCCCTTTTAGGAGGAGTTAGAGGAGCGAGAGTCTTTTTACATAATTTTAACAAGGTACATGGCACATGTTGGCAAAGTAACACGCTAACATGACCTGTGTGCAAATATCCGACAAAAAAACACATAAAAGTGAACCAGCGTAAAAAAAAAAAAAATGTCAAGTTTAGAGGTGCGCCTGTTCAACCCACGCAAATGCATTTACGTTGCTTGACATTTACTAAGATTTTGGCCGCACAGTGAACCAACGCATTTGAACGAGCGCAAATGCCGCTTGCTCATGCGTAGTGCTTAAATTGACCTCACACAGTTCTAAATGTACTTGCAGGCACAGCAAACTTGTTCAGAAAAAGTTACTTTCTCATTCTATTTTGGGCATATTTGTTACTTGGGCAGTTATTACTATACTCCTTCATATCACCCGACATCACCCCCATAATATTGGCACTTCCAGCTTCTTTTAATTTTGAGTTGAAGATGTCCTGTGCCATGTCCATAGTGGCGCACTGATCGCCTACTCCCATGCGCCGAGATTACTGTAGTAAATGGGGAATAGCTCTGTGTTAGGCTCCATTCACACTAGCGCGTTTTTTGATGCATTTTGCATTTTGCAGAAATGCATGGGAATTTTTTAACATGGGTTCCTATGGAACATGTTCACATCAATGCCTTTTTGTACCTCTGCATTTTTGGAAAGGGTCAGGGACTTTTTTCATGCAAAATGCAGCGTTTTGCATGTCATAGAATTCAATGGACAAGCATCAAAAATGCAAGTGCAGCGGTTTTGCAGCGTTTTTACAGCGTTTTTGATGCATTTTTGGCATTTTTTTTTTAGACTGTATACAGTCTAAAAAAAACTGTAATAAAAAAAAACCGCAAAACGTGGCAAAAACGCTGTAATAACGCTACAAAAACGCTGCCCAAAAACGTGGCAAGCATCACAAAAAAAAACTCCAAAAACGCTCAAAAGCAACATGCATAGATGTGAATCGAGCCTAAGGCTCGATTCACAATAATGCGTTTTTTGATGCATTTTGCATTTTGCAGAAATCCATGGGAATTTTTTAACATAGGTTCCTATGGAACATGTTCACATCCATGCATTTTTATGCCTCTGTTCTTTTGGAAAGGGTCGGGGACTTTTTTCATGCAAAAAGCAGCGTTTTGCATGTAATAGAATTCAATGGACCCGCATCCCAAACGCAAGTACAGCGTTTTTGCAGCGTTTTTGCATTTTGCATTTTTTTTCTTTCTTTTTTTTACATCGTATACAGTATAAAAAAAACCCTGTAAAAAAAGCCCTCAAAAACGCCTCAAAAACGCATGTTCAAAAACGCGGCAATCACCGCAAAAAGCACTGCAGAAAGGCTCAAAAGCAACATGCATAGATGTGAATCGAGCCTTACCGGCGCAAACGTTTCATAAATACCAAAATGTTCGTTGCCCCTCAGCGTGCACCTTAACTCATGGCGCAAACGGTTCATAAATCAGCCCCCGTGTATAGGGAAATTAATTGCTCAGACAGATGAGTAGATTTATACGTTATCCAATCAGATGGCGCAGTGTATGGGGAAATGAATTGTCCAGAATGCACAATACACAGACATGTATTGAAAAGATGTTTTCATGGAAGCTCCACCAATGATTATAGACGATCACCATAAAAAGCACAATTACAAGTCCAGGGAACATCCGCACAGTTGTTGATAGGAGGAAGATCTCTAGAATGAATATTGAGTTGTTTCAAAAAGAAGTGAATGAATGGAATAAAACTGGAAGCAATATTCTCCATGTGATAAGAAAAAGCTCATTAACATGATTAGAACTACAATGAGCAAGTGCCCAATGTATAAGCAGTTGTGCACGCTGGAGAACGCAGATGCGCCTGTGTGCAACACACATATTTAACAAGCTAAAGCGTGTGTGTCAGGCGAGGATGAAATGGTGTGCTTTGACAATGCGCATGTGAAGTTGAGTAAGCTGAAAGAAAGGTGTAAAAAGTCTTGATTAGTTGTAAGACAGATCTACATGTTCTGGACAGAATTTGTGCATTTAAACAATATTATATACATACTTTTTAGCCTGGTAACAGAAGATGGTAAACTGTAGTAAAGTTATCCACAGTATCCAGACAAAAATGTAGAAGATTACATTGGCTGTGCTTTCTAATGGTAGGCGCAAGTGCACAATAGGGCTTCCTATGTAAATATGGTTTGGTGCATATAAGTGCACCATAATTTTTGATAAATGTCTTGAGTCCCATTTTTTGTGCAATTGCTCCAATTTCTCCACTGCACCACAGGTGCAGGTCTTTAGTAAACCACCCCCCTAGGCTTTTATTGAGTTGAGTTCAGGGTCTTTAGCAAAAAACACCAAAAGTTTTTAAGCGTGAGTTTAGGAGCAGTAGTGTGCATGAGGCTTTAAGTTTAACTCTTTTTGTGTGGCATTATACTAACATTCTAATTTTGAAAATTAAATAATACATGTAAATTGAACTTACACTTTCTGGTGCGATGCCTCTTTCATTATATACACTATCTTGCTGTTTTAAAGCTTTGTGAGGAAACCCTATTGTTATAGTTACATCACCCATTTTCTTCCTATCTTTCTACTGCAAGTTCTATCTCTCCCTGATTCCTTTACCAGACTGCCTCACTTAAAAAACAAATACAAAAACAAAAAAAAACACTAATTAGAGGATCTATAAGCTTCTATCACATCTCATAACCACCTTTAAAATTTTTACCAGTGTTATAACAGAACTTAAGTCTGGAAAGCCTCTTAGCAGAAGTCTGGCAATCAGAGCACTAATGGCCATCATAAACAGCATTTAACCAGTGAATTGTAATTAAGCTATGCCATAAAAAACTCTAGCAGAGCTTAACAGGCCTGAATGCTGGTCATAATTGACCATCATAAAGCCCTTTAGACCAATGCACAGTTAATTCTGGCTTGCTCTTGACCGAAAACTACCCTTTTAAAGCAGCTGCATTCTCAAAATGTACACAATTTTTATAATTCTTGCTATCAATGAGATGTCTTTATAAAACATGTCTGTGTTATGTCATGTCATGTACAGTATATTGAAGTAAGGGGCAAATGGTTTTGGTCATTTATCCTACATTAAATGTAGGCATCAAAGACCATGAACCTTTTTCACTCCTAATGCCAGTTTTTTGTGTTGCTGTTAAAATATATCATGTGTTTTATCTTTATTTCCTGTAAATACAGTGGGGACAGAAAATATTCAGACTCCCTTCAATTTTTCACTCTTTGTTATATTGCAGCCATTTGCTAAAATCATTTAAGTTCATTTTTTCCTCATTAATGTACACACAGCACCCCATATTGACAGAAAAAAACAGAATTGTTGACATTTTTATAGATTTATTAAAAAAGAAAAACTGAAATATCACATGGTCCTAAGTATTCAGACCCTTTGCTCAGTATTTGGTAGAAGCACCCCTTTGATCTAATTACAGCCATGAATCTTTTTGGGAAAGATGCAACAAGTTTTTCACACCTGGATTTGGGGATCCTCTGCCATTCCTCCTTGCAGATCCTCTCCAGTTCTGTCAGGTTGGATGGTAAACGTTGGTGGACAGCCATTTTTAGGTCTCTCCAGAGATGCTCATTTGGGTTTAAGTCAGGGCTCTGGCTGGGCCATTCAAGAACAGTCACGGAGTTGTTGTGAAGCCACTCCTTTGCTATTTTAGCTGTGTGCTTAGGGTCATTGTCTTGCTGGAAGTTAAACCTTCGGCCCAGTCTGAGGTCCTGAGCAATCTGGAGAAGGGTTTCATCCAGGATATCCCTGTACTTGGCCACATTCATCTTTCCCTCGATTGCAACCGGTTGTCCTGTCCCTGCAGCTGAAAAACACCCCCACAGCATGATGCTGCCACCACTATGCTTCACTGTTGGGACTGTATTGGACAGGTGATGAGCAGTGCCTGGTTTTCTCCACACATACCGCTTAGAATTAAGGCCAAAAAGTTCTATCTTGGTCTCATAAGACCAGAGAATCTTATTTCTCACCATCTTGGAGTCCTCCAGGTGTTTTTTTTTTAGCAAACTCCATGCAGGCGTTCATGTGTCTTGCACTGAGGAGAGGCTTCCATAAGGCCACTCTGCCATAAATCCCCGACTGGTGGAGGGCTGCAGTGATGGTTGACTTTCTACAACTTTCCCCCATCTCCCGACTGCATCTCTGGAGCTCAGCCACAGTGATCTTTGGGTTCTTCTTTACATCTCTCACCAAGGCTCTTCTCCCCCGATAGCTCAGTTTGGCCGGACGGCCAGCTCTAGGAAGGGTTATGGTCATCCCAAATGTCTTCCATGTAAGGATTATGGAGGCCACTGTGCTCTTAGGAACCTTAAGTGCAGCAGAAATTTTTTTGAAACCTTGGCCAGATCTGTGCCTTGCCACAATTCTGTCTCTGAGCTCTTCAGGCAGCTCCTTTGACCTCATGATTCTCATTTGCTCTGACATGCACTGTGAGCTGCAAGGTCTTATATAGACAGGTGTGTGGCTTTCCTAATCAAGTCCAATCAGTATAATCAAACACAGCTGGACTCAAATGAAGGTGTAGAACCATCTCAAGGATGATCAGAAGAAATGGACAGCACCTGAGTTAAATATATGAGTGTCACAGCAAAGGGTCTGAATACTTAGGACCATGTGATATTTCAGTTTTTCTTTTTTAATAAATCTGCAAAAATGTCAACAATTCTGTGTTTTTCTGTCAATATGGGGTGCTGTGTGTACATTAATGAGGAAAAAAATGAACTTAAATGATTTTAGCAAATGGCTGCAATATAACAACGAGTAAAAAATTTAAGGGGGTCTGAATACTTTCCGTCCCCACTGTATCTCTGTTTTCCTACTTCTTTTATTAAACGATTTTTTTTTTAATTATTAAACCTTATCTCTAATGCACTAAACCAAAACTGAAAGAAATTTCTGTGTTTCTTTATGAAAGTACTACTATATTTTCAGCCACTGTTATATCTATGGTAATGTATGAACCCTTTTCAAACTGTTATATCTGAATAGCTATAGCAGATATTGTGAATAGTGTATACGGTATTTCCCTTTAACAAATTTGGTGGTAGCTCTTGTGTATGTGTATAACAAACCCCTGTTACCATCACTTTCAGTCTGCTAGCACTTAGATTGTTGTCCCGTGGGCTAGAATATCTTTTGGCAGGGTGAGACTATAGGTACAGAGAGCTGATGTTCCACATGTAAATCTTAGATAATTCCTAGAGTGTGCTATTACTGGTACATTATTTGCATTTTATGACAGATCCACATTGATATTTGGGGTCTTGAAATGCAGGACACTGCTTTACATACTCTTGGACAATTTCAGATAAAAAGCACTTAGACATATTATTTTTCCTCTTGTCACTTTAATAAGAAATATAACTATTTATACATCATGTTTACTTTGAGCTTAAATTAACATTTTAGGCTAACTGTTTGCTTTCAAAATATGGCTCTACAAAACCTGATATAAAGAAAGCATTGAGTTTTGTTTTAGCAACTTAGACATCTTTTCACACTCACTTCCTTCCTATTACATTGTTTATTTAACTTTGTAGCTGTGGGAAAAGCTTCAGTCAAAAGAAAACATTTTTAAGTCACTTTTAACAAAGTCTCATGTTGTGAATATCAACAAATGTAAAACATATTTATCTGGAAAATTGTTTTTCAAATGTGTTTCATTTATTATGTAGGTGAAAAGTGAGAAAATGTGTATGTTTTAATAGCAAACTTCAAGGGCATTATTTAGGGATATTTTGAGAGAGGAGTTCTTTACCCTTTTGTGTATTGACAACAACAGTTATGGCCAGGAATGGCCTAATTTGTTTAAGTAAGATACAAAGCAAACTTGTCAGAAAATAAATTGTCAAACCTTACCCTGTTGGTACAGTTGGGACTGGCCAGCCATGAAGGTGATGTAAGTTTACCTTTGAGCAATAGTTATATTACATATCTAATATAATACAATTTACATTTTAGTAATAGTTAATGCCAATGTACAAAAGACCAGTGCATACTATAGTAAATTCCTAAACAAATAATTATTGGGTAACTGGCTCAATAACTGTGAAAGAAATTAGAAGTTTTCCATTATACAGAAGAACCAAAATCCTCTGTAAGAAGATTTCAGTACAAGTACTTCATAATAAATGGCTTAGGTGTAATCCAAAGGGTTGTTTCTATTTTTTTCAAATTAGGATTTCTGCCTCTAAGAATATTTTTCTTGTGCCTTGTTTTTGCTAGATAGCATCACAAAGCCACTGGAAAGTTTTGTGACGAGAGTACAGGGTTTAAACAAAACAGTCAACTCAATTGAGGGTCTCCCTTACTGAGCATTTTGTTCAATGTTGGTCTTAGTCATAGTAAAACAGCAACCTGCAAATAAGAACTTCTGTTAAAAAACAAACACTGTAATATAAAATGAGATACAGAATGAAGATCGTGAGATAAAGGAGCTGATTTACTAAAGGCTCTACTAAAGGCTAAAATAGGCTTTTCACTCTGTAAAGGAAATTGCACATTGCATGGGAATTTCTACAAATCTTAGTGAATGTGGTGAAATTTCAACTTGCAAAGAATACCAAATTATGTGCAAGGAGACTATAAAAAAAACAGCTTTTTATGCTTGAACACCCTTCATTATGCTTCAGAAAAATTTCCCGCGCAAAGTGCAACTTCAGTGATCAGTCTATTTGCCTTTATTAAATGCACCCCGCCATGTCTCGCTGTCTCTGCATTGCATCTTTTTTTGCATTACAATCTTTGTTTTGGTGGTTACATCCTGTATATCATTTGTATTTAGTTGTATTCATTATCCATTATTTACTCATACAATTGCCTATATGCTGCATTTTTCCTTGCAATCTGTGCCCTGTTATCCATGGTTTGGGGAGCAGTATATAGGAGAGGCTGGACAGGAAACAGGATTGTCCAAAATGGATGCATGGATTGTCCAAAATATATCGAGGGCTAGACCTTTGTTTTAGCTAGTGGTAATATACTACAGTTGTATTTGAACAAATTACTGGCTTTCTGGAGCTAACATTACAAGATTTACATAAATCCTAATGAATCGGCTGTCCCCATACTCATAACTATGGACATCTGTGGATTCAGGGTTCCGAGGATACAAGGGTGCAAGTGAAAACAAAAAAGTTAAAAGCAGCATTCTCTAAAAAGCCCAGAACTCTAAAGCAATTAACAAGCTGAGACTGGGTGAAATATTAAGAGTATTTACTGCCAACATCCCAATATTCAGAGAAGAAAAATATAGGAGCGTACCCCCACGGGACTTTATAGGCAGAAACACTAGTATGACTGTATAAAAAGCAAATGGCAATCTTTATTACACAACATGACTAAAACAACCCGATGGGTCAATAAAACAGTGCCAAAATTAAACAGAGACAGACAATGAGAGCTAATGTGAGAAGGGTTGAGGTATTGTCTCAGTCCCAAATTCGTATGTACAACAAAGAAAAAAACGTTTTGCCCACGGGACTTTTAAAGAGTCACACCTCAGACAGTAAATGTAAAAATATGAAAACATTTTTTATTATCATACATTTAAAAACATATGTACCACAATGATAAAGAAGATGTAAATAATGAACATGAATGGTGCTGCATAGAGTTCATATGAAAAAAATAGATCTGCGGGACCTGAAAGCACCATACAAATACCATAATCGATCTAGAACTGCTGCACAAATGAACTCTACGCGTTTTGCAAGGTAATTCTCGCTTCCTCAGGAGAGGTGCAGGTAGATATCTGGAGAAAAAAATGAATGATAATAATAATAATAATAATAATAAACAAAAAAAAGAAAAAAAAGGAGGAAGGGGTAGTAGGGGGGAGGGGAAAGGATTCCGTTAATCCAACACACCAGCATTTGGCACTACCTGTAAGTTACAGATACTGAGATATACTCATACATACATGGATCTCCTCCTGCCCTTTCCCTTTCCTCCTACTACCCCTTCCTCCTTTTTTATTTTTTTCCCTTTTTTTATTGTTATTTTTATCATTCATTTTTATCTCCAGATACCTACCTGCGCCTCTTCTGAAGAAGCGAGAATTACCTTGTGAAACACGTAGAGATTATTTGCGCAGCAGCTCTAGAACGATTGGGGTATTTGTATGGTCCTTTAAGGTCCCGCATATCTCATTTTTTCATACGAATGCTATGCAGCACCATTCATGTTCATCATTTATGTCTTCTTTATCATTGTGGTACATATGTTTTTAAATGTATGATAATAAAAAAATGTATTCATATTTTTACATTTACTGTCTGAGGTGTGACTCTTTAAAAGTACCATGAGCAAAAAGTTTTTTCTGTGTTGTACATACAAATTTGGGACTGAGACATTACCTTAACCCTTCTCACATTAGCTCCATTGTCTGTTTATGTTACATTATGGTGGGAGGCACCAAGCCCTCCCCTTTTTTGAGCTACTGTAATAAGAGTATGCATATTTATATATACATTTTTTGACTGATTATATACATTTTGGAATCATATGTTTAGATTCTGGACTTTTCTTTAGGGTCACTCTCTCTCCCAGTTTAGTGCTCCTCTGTCCACCATGGAATAATATCAGGGCATTACTTGGGAACATACCATGCATGGGTACCAAACCAAATGTGGGGATACCAGTGGGACATCCATTGATGTCATAGGTTTCTTTTTTAGACTTAGAAAGTTGATTGAACGCTAATCTACTATCTTTCAGTATATTATAAGAATTTTTAGTAGACATGAGGCTCACTTTCATGCCTATGGCAAATTGGATTAAAGTAGGCATATAAAGAATATCTGTAATGGGAATATCTACATTCAAAAATCAATGTATAAGCCAGGCCAAACATATCAAGCAGAGAGAGTAGTAGACCTCCAGATAGGGTGGCCACGGCATGAAAAGTGAATATATTGTGAGCATTAAAGGAACAATGTGGTGGTGGTATCAGGAACCTATACACAAAGGTGTAAGGTAAAAGAGGATAAAATAAGATGAAAAACATCCTTACCAAGGGGTTCAATGCTGAACCTCAACTTTCCTCAGCACAGCCAAATGGAGAGAAAGCATGACATCTCCTGCTGCATATATATTGTGGTAAACCCACCATCCAATCCAATAAAAACCATCCCAGTAAATAAGCAAGGGGGTGACAAATGGCTGCCATGTGGAACGGTGGCGGCCAGGAAGCCTCCTTGTGGCTGACCGCGGCCCTTTGGCATGTGGCTCAACCCCTCAGTGGGATGGCATCATACGCACAGGAAGCCACTGGCATGCTCGCTGTGGCCAAAGCTCCCTGGGAAAGCCAGGAAGGTTTTGCCATGATTAAGGGGAGGAGGAAAACACCACCCATCCTAGCCCCGTCCAACATAAAAAGCTCCCACAGCATTGGCGAGGCTGGGAGAGCCGATGCGCTCCGGGTGGTGGGAATCTGGTGGCAAAGCAAGAAATGACAGCTCGATGAAGCACATCATAAGTGACAAAACCTTGATTAAAGAATATTAGAATAAGTAGAAGTATGCATGGTCTACAACAGTTGGGTAAAATATACATATATAAAGTACTGACATGGAAAAAGAAAAACGAAAAATGAAAAAGGAAAGGGAAAGGAGAAAAAGGGGGAGAAAAAAATTGAATTAAATGTCTCATAAATCTCTTTCACAAACTCCAGAGCTAAAACAGGGACAGGTCAGGATCACTTTTGCGCATGCCAGTAACATGTTGGTAGATGTATCACCAGAACTCTAGCTTAGTCTTGCCGACATAAAAACATCCGTAGTTGCAGGTAAGTAGGTACACTATCCCTGGAGTTTTACAATTGACAAACTGTTTTGGATGGAAATTATGGCCATTAGGTAGTCGAATATGTTGTTGCATGTCCATAAATCTACAATACGCACATGCTCCACAGGGGAAAGTGTGCAACCTTTTCCAGGTGTCACCCTTTGCAGTCCCCTTAAATTTGCTGTGAACCAACTTATCACCCACAGAGGGTACCCGCCTGTGGGTGATGACTAGTGAGCAAGAGACAAACGGGCCCACAGATGGGTCCTTAGTGAGCAACTGCCACTATATACCAACAATGTTGTTAAAGCAGAGTTCCACCCATTTCTGTGTTTATTAAAAGTCAGCAGCTACAAAAAGTGAAAAGCTGACTTTAATAAGCAGACACTCACCTGTCCCATGGCCCAGGATGCAGCCACCTGAAGCCTCGCATCTCTCCTTCTCCTCTACGCGGTGCTGGCATTGCAAGTGTGGGCACCCGGCTGTGACAGCTTGCTGCTTCACAGTAGGGTGTGCACTTCACATGTGTGAGTCACGCTGCACATTCTGAATGGCCAGGCAATCTTCTGGGACCTGTAACATGTCCCAGAAGATTGCAAGGAGGGAGGGGGAGAGGAGAACTTCCGCTCTGCGCCGCAGCACCATGAGTGGAAGTGGGAGCTGTGTACCTGTCAAAACTAGGTACCCACTCCCCCCCAAAAAAACATGACATGCCAAATGTGGCATGTCAGGGGGTCAGGAGTCCTTAAAGTGGAAGTTCTACTTTTGGGGTTTATGTTGGGTAGAATATCTAGTGATAAATTCTGACTGTCATTGCGTTTATCTGTTTTTTCCAAAAATAACAGCTGGTGGTGTAGAGTTTGTAATGCCCGCCTAAAACTTTTTTTAAGGCAGGTATTATTGTAACCCCTGTCTAAAAGTCTTTGTCTTAGAAGAGCAGCCTCCTTCTGAAACAGCACATCATTGGAGCAATTTCACCTAGCTCTTAAGTATTGACAGTATGGGATGGAGGAAACTAGAGATCTGGTCCCCTCTGGATGCAGACATTCAAGAAGGTGGTGTCAGGCTTACTGGTTGACATGGTAACTTTAAGATTGTGGTCTTTAGTATTCATGGCAGTCAAACATTGATTAAGTAAGTCCTCTGTCCCATCCCACAGGATAAAAATGTCATTGATCATCACTATGTGGTCTGCATATATTGAAAAACTGTCGTCCATTAAAAACATCCATAATAGTGTTCCATTGCAAGATCAACATCTGTCAGTAAACCTAGTGGATCATCAACATCTGTCAGTGTCTGCCGGTGGACGATCAACCTCTGCCACAGTGTACAAGTGAACAAAAACATCTGTCACAGTACACAAGTGCACAAAAACATCCATCATAGTGTGCCAGTATCCCACCAATAAAAAAAAAAAGATTTAAGCGCCCCTGCCCTCCCCGTGCAAAGGTGAATGCACACGTTAGTCCCGTACGCATATATAAATGGAGATTGCACCACATATGTGAGGTATTGCCATGAACGTCCGAGCGAGAGCAATAATTCTAGCACCAGACCTCCTCTGCAACTCAAAACTGGTAAACTATAAAGGCTTATAATAACAATCAGTCATGTAAATATACATACGATGACAGTACATTAGGCTGACACCAAATGTAAGTACACAATGTAAGTGCTGTTTGGTGTCAGCCTAATGTACTCTAAGATCATATGTATTGTTACATGACTGATCGTTATTATTACATTATAGACCTGATATACCCTCATCTTACCCTGAAGAAGGACCTATTGAGTCCAATATACGTCAGAATTTATCGGTTGATCAGCTAAACTGAACAAGCTTTAACCAGGGTAGCTGTATTATTATATTCTGTATTTATCCATTTCTATGCTATGCTCTGTTATATTGTTTTATTGACCCATCCAGGCATTTTATCCATGTTTTTAAAGATTGGCATTTGCCTTTTATACAGTCATACTAGTGTTTCTGCCTGTAAATTCCTGTGGGTGTACCCTCCTATATTTTTTCTCTCTCAACTCTCAACTGAAAGAAAATTACCAAACTTTTCTTACAGCATTATGATCTGCTATCAGACAGTCATTGAACATGGTGCTAAAAAAAGTACAAAACAGCGAATCAACCACAATTTGCCTTTGGATCAAGGGCACTCTTCAGTGGTAATTCACTGTATGCCAGAAGTTTTTATTTTCGTGTGAAGTAGATTAAAACAAGCGTGCCTCAAAGAATGAAATTCTAGGAAAGTTTAATTATGTACAAAATGTATCACATTTCCCATAGTTTCCCATATCCAATTCACTGTACTTCAATATTTTGTCTTTCATCTGACATGCATCTGTCTAAACCAGCTGCTTTCCCACCAAGCAATTCACACAATGGCCATGAAAAGCAGTTTTCTGTTTTGGCAAAGACAAACAAGAAAAACAAAGTAGAAATGTACACATGTATCTAAAACTGTCATGGGAATGATCTGACTGTGATACATAATTCTTGCCTAAAGTGAAATCTCTTATGAAGGCAAAAAGAAACATTTTATTGTAAACCAAAATGCTAAACCTTTATCTTTACTAATTGGGAATTGTGATCTATGTAACAAGGAAAAATAAGCAAAGCAAAAATAACATAGTCGGTAAATATCAACACAGTATTTTCATTGACAAAAGAAATATTGAATGAAATTGTACTATTCCAAAAGAGCAGCAACAAACCTCAAGTTTTTAAAAATACGATGAAGGGGGTGTTAATAGGATATAGGAAAACATGAAACCACTTCACCATTTCTTTGTTTGGCAGCTTACACCAGTGAAAGGAAATGAAAGGGAATTTTCATGAAAACCAAACAACATGTTGCCCTCAATAGCAATATGAAACAATAAAAAGGAGTAATCCTGTAAGTCTACCTAATTGTAATCACACACATATCGATTATATTGATCAATCAAATTTAATGAGCTCTCATTCGATTTCAATCCTGCCAAGTTGATTGTCCCTGGCACAACTTTACCATCAGTTTCTATTTGATCAGATATCTACTTTTGTGTTGGAGAACCAATCATAATTCTCATTGATTAAATTATTATTTTTAATAGATAATTTACATTGATAGCTGATAACTAATGTTTTTTATTTTTTGATCGAAACTGTCAGTTGATTACAAAGTGCGGAACAATGTTGTGTGTTGCATTGTTTGATATAATTATTGATAATGAATTGCTACTTTGTGATCACTAGTACCTAAATCAATACTAATACATGCTAAAAGTAGTATGGCCACTATGCAGTTGTGCATGGCAACCAATCAGCTATCATTTTCAAGGCCAACAAGCTGAAAAAAGAAGCTGATTTATTACCATGTACAGCTGCTCCAGATTATGTCTGCTCCAGTTTTAGTAAATTCCCCCTATTGTCAGCACATGTTTATACAAGCCTTTAAGCCATTTAGCGCTAGGATGTACTTTTGAAAGGGATCCCTAAACACAGTGGAACCCTTCCTAAAATATTGAAATCCTAAAATCAGTTTCAGAATACCTAAATACCCAATGGTACCTGCCATATATTCATCCCTTATGAGAGACAAGCTGTTGGACATTCCTTTACTTGTGAACTAGTTTTAGGTGGCCTTTAAGCACTTCACCCATTTTTCCATATACGAATGTTGGAAAGTGTTAAAAAACACACCTGTTAAAAATTAAGGTTAATGCTTATGTTAACAAGTGAAAAAGCATATTCATAATGTTAAAATAATGTCCTCTCATGCCGCGCACACACAAGCGGACTTTTCGACCAGACTGGTCCCACGGTCTATCTGACGGACTTTCGGCAGACTTCCGATGAACTTTCCTAATGAACAGACTTGCCTACACACAATCACACCAAAGTCCGACGGATTTGTACGTGATGACGTACGACCGGACTAAAATACGGAAGATGGTAGCCAGTAGCCAATAGCTGTCCTAGCATCGGTTTTAGTCCATCGGACTAGCATACAGACAAGCAGATTTTTCGACTGGACTCAAGTCCGTCGGAAAGATTTGAAACATATTTTATTTCTAGGTTTGTCGGACTTTTGGGAAAAAAAAGTCAGCTGGAGCCCATACATGATTGAATTGTCCGACTGAGTCCAGTCCGCCGGACCAAGTCTGCCGGAAAGTCTCTGCTTCTTTCCTTTGAAATTGCTATTTATTTTATTATTTTAAATAATTTTGGCCTATGGCCAAAAAATGAGAGAGACCCTATACATTGGGGGCTTTTAAGAGGGCAATGAACTCTAGGGAGATGTCTTCTTTAGTTTAAATTAGGGACGAGCTGAACACCCCCCAGTTCAGTTCACATCCAGAATATGCAAACAGACCGAAAGTTTGCGCGAACTTTCGAACACCGTTAAAGTCTATGGGACTCGAACGTGAGAAATCAAAAGTGCAAATTTTAAAGGCTAATATGCAAGTTATTGTCCAAAAAAGGGTTTGGGGACCCAGGTCCTGCCCCAGGGGACATGTATCAATGCAAAAAAAAGTTTTAAAAACATCCGTTTTTTCAGGAGCAATGATCATAATGATGCTTAAAGTGAAAAAATAAAAGTGAAATATTCTTTTAAATATCATACCTGAGGGGTGTCTATAGTATGCCCGTAAAGTGGCACATGTTTCCCGTGTTTAGAACAGTCCCTGCACAAGATGACATTTCTAAAGGAATAAAAGTCATTTAAAACTGCTTGCGGCTGTAATGTAATGTCGGGTCCTGGCAATATGGATGAAAATTATTGAGAAAAACGGCATGGGTAACCCCCCAGCCCATTCCCAGGCCCTTTGGGTCTTGTATGGATATTAAGGGGAACCCCGCACCCAAATTAAAAAAAGAAAAGGTGTGGGGCCCCCAGGCCCTATATACTCTGAACAGCAGTATACAGGCGGCCCCAAGAAAGACAGGGACTGTAGGTTTGTTCTTAAGTTGAATCTGTTTGTAATTTGGAACAGATACATTTTGTAAGTGTAGCTCCAGCCAAAAGATCTATTTTTAAGCTTTTTGGAAAACATAGGGGAGGGTTATCATCACCCCTGTAACATTTGTTTTGCTGCCTGTGCCCTGACATGGACATTCACTGTACTGTTCATTTAAGCACAAGAGACTCCATTTTGTTCTCACTGTTGAAATGTGTTCTGTAACCTTCACCTAACACACAGTCACATCTCCTACTAAACGCTCTCTACTCCCCCTCCCTTCTCAAGGTTTTACTTTTGCAATTCGCTAGTTCTATTCGCTAGCTTTTAATATTACATTTCTATTTGTTAGTTTTTAATAACATATTTCTATTTGTTAGTTTTTAACAACATCTCACACCACCCCTTTCTTATCTATGTATAAAATAACATGTAATAATAAATTCTGACAATGAACGGACATTTTAAGCACAGTGATTGAGTCCTGTGAATCTGTCCCTGCAGCTGCAGTATTAACTTTGTTTTAAAGTCCCAATCAGAAATCAGTCATAACAATTTTGGCGAGTCAGATATCAGGAGTTTGGCAGAGTCTCCAGAAGGAACCGCGCTTCGATCAGGATGATCAGCTAGGTAAGCTGTCCTTAAGCTTGCTATATTTCTGCCTTTCCTATGTATCCTATCTGTCGGTTCTCAAGGAAACCAGACCACTCTCACTTTTCTGGTTTGGTAACGTGTGTGTGAAAAATGTGTTTGTGTCCCCCTTCATGGGTTGGACTGTGTGTGGATAGGGAAAATCCTCTGCAGTTCCCTGTGTTGACTCCTTGTGGGCGACCTGGGTCAGAGGCGCATGGTAGGGTCAGATAAAACTCAGAGAAGAGAAGAAACGAGGAGGGTCTCTTAATGAGTGTTTTGTCTATTCTCATAAACCCCTTTTAGCCACGTAGATAAGTGGAGACTATTCTTGTAAATCTGCAGATTTTCTGTACTATTTGTTTTAGAGGCAAGAGGGTATAGGCACAAGTAGAGAAGACTGGGCAGTCATTATGGGCATTAAATTAACTAAGGGAATGAAGGGAGAGAGGCCTTCAGAAAATGCCCAGTGCAAGATGAGCGCTAGAGAATATATAAACCAAAGGTATGGTTCTGCCTACACTGAGCCCCTAGATAAATGGGTAGAATGGACAAAGGGAACAACTAAACCTTTAAAATCTGAAGGGACTTTTGATTTAAAAGTATGGCAAACTTTTCTGCACGATTATGGCCCACTACTGTGCAGTGAATGAACGTGGAGAATAGCTTGCACATGGGAGACAGAAGCTAAAGTAGCAAATCAAACTGGCTTGACGGAGATGTTTAATAAAAGTACTGCCCAAATTTACTATGTTTGGCCAGAAGACTCTGTAGAGGAGGACCCCCCACCTTATGTGGCTGCCAGTTTGGCTTTAAGGGGTCCACGCATAAAAGCAAAAGAATTAGATTACATGGAACACACTAAAGATGAGTGTCAGGTCACCTTGAGGCTAGGTGACAGATGCACTCTGTAGGAGTCAGAAGTGCACCGCTAGGTAGTGGACCCTAGGACTGACTGCTGCGGATAGACCCCTGGGAGGTTCAGGAAGCAGGTCTACTGGATCACTGACACAGATCCCACTGGGAGCTAGAGCATAGATTCCCCAGGGCGCGGAGTCTAAGAGCCAGCAGGTGTTCACCAGAGCCTTTAATGGTAAGGATGGACTGTGCTGCAGTCTGGCTCCAGGTCGCGGCCCCCAGGGTCTCAAAGCTCATGCTCACAGTAGACTACAGGAGAAGAGGAAGGAGGCAGCAGGCTGGAACAACAAGGAAGTAAGGGACAAGCCAAGGTCAGGGCCACAAGCAGATAAGGACAAAAGAGTACATGCCAAGGTTCAGGGTCACAGGCAAACAGGGATGGTCGGGGACACGCCAAAGGTCAGGGTCACGAGCAGACAGGAATAGTTAAGAACAGGCCAAAGTCGGTAACAGGAATCAGATGTAGGAAACACAGCAAGTACACACGGAGGCTAACACACAATGGTTGATCAGCACTGCTGGCTTGCAGTGCACAGGTTAATATAGGGTTCCCTGATAGTGCCTGGGGTGGGGCCATGCTTAGAGGAGAGGTTACAAAAGCAGTCAGGTGAGGGGCAGCTGGTCTCTAGAGATGAACACATGGAGACAGGTAGGCTGATCGACAAACTCTATTGCATAACCATGACAGTACCCCCCTCTTATGAGACCTCCCCCGCCTGTGCCCAGGCTTAAAGGGAAACTCCAGATGGAACCTCCTCAATAGACGAGGAGCAAAGACCTCAGATGCAGTGATCCAAGACCTCTCCTCAGGACCATACCCTTTCCAATGTACGAGGTACTGAAGAATGCCTTTACGGAGCCGGGAATCCAAAACTTGACTAACCTTGTACTTTAGATTATCCTCAGAGACCGGAACCGAGGTAAGGAGAGGACGAAAGGACTTATTGAGGACTAAAGGCTTTTTAGAAATGGGTAAGGGCATGAGAAGACCATCAGAAGTCTGAGCAAGGTACCCCAGACCCTTAAAGATTTGCTGGACATCCAACACAGGACCATCAGACTGGGTAGAGGTCAGTGGATCCCTGTGGTCAGGTTGGTTAAAAGGTGACGTGTCAAAAGAATTAAGCTGGATAACTGACACACAAACAGAATAATGAGAGCCCTGAACAAAAGATTGAAAACCCCACCTGGCCGAATGAGGCAGTCTATCCAAAGGATGGATTGAGCCTCTTAAACAGGTTTGAACGGACATAGTAGCAGTAGGGTGAGGCCAGGTTACAGAAGGTCCTGAACAAGAAGCAGGAAGCTCACTGGGCATAGGCTGGACTGGTGCAGAGGCTGACTGAACAGCATTGCCAGGTGCAGCGACCACCAGAATTGCATCACAGGGCGTAGCGACTGTGGAACTGGTGGACGAGTCAGCCTGGGTGTGTGTCCAAGGGGGTCCAGGGACAGGCAAAGAGAAATGGCCATGCAAACTGGAGTGACTGATCGGCTCAGGTTCACAGATAGGCTTCTCATCCAGAGTGCCACACGACCCAGAGAGTGCCTCAGCCCGATTATTGCAGGAGACATTCCATAAATCACTATACGCAGCGGGAAGAGCAGAAGATACTGGGATGGTGGCAACAGGAGGATTCTCTTTTGGGGTAACCTTGAGTAGGCAGGAGGAGGAACAGGAGGAACCCCAAGTCAAGATCTGTCCAGCAGTCCAGTCAACATGTGGAGAATGGTGCCGTAACCAAGGAAGACCTAATATGATAGGAGACGAAGCCTTAGGTAAGACAAGGAAGGATATCCACTCCTGGTGGAGTGTCCCTACCGACATCTTAACAGGGAGGGTCTGTAAGCGGATAGGGCCCCCTGGGTGAACAGTGCCATAAATTACCAAGACCACCAATGGCGTTGTAAAGGGCAAAAGGGTAAGTTTCATGGAAGACGCAGTTCCCCAGTTCATGAAATTGCCAGTGGCTCCGGAATCCAGATGTGCCGAGACCGAACGAGAGGAAGTGCTGACATGAAGGAACACAAAAAGAAGAAGACGAGAAGGTGAAGGTGATACTTCAGGGTCTAATACTCCACCTTCCAGATGTATTAGCCCCTATCGTTTTTCCGGACGAAGAGAACAAGTGTCACGAAAATGACCTTTCGCCCCACAGTAGAGGCACAGGCCCAGAGTTCTGCACCTAGCGCGTTCTTCAGGAGACAACTTGGTCCAGCCCAGCTGCATAGGTTCCTCAGGAGGCAGGGGGTGCTCCTCGGATCGAAGAGAAGGGACTGGGAGCTCAAGCTGCCTAAGGAACGGGGAGTGCTGGCGTCTTTTTTCCAGGGCCCTTTCCTGAAAGCAAATATCGATCTGGTTACACAAGGTGATGACACTGTCCAGATCTGCAGGAAGGGATCTTCCTGCTAATTCATCCTTCACTCTATCAGAGAGGCCATGTAAAAAGGTTGCAACTAGGGCCTCATTATTCCAGCTCAATTCAGCTGTGAGGATACGGAACTGAAGAGCATACTGTCCCACAGAAGTGGACTCTTGACGGAGACGTAGCCGCTGAGGAGACACGACGTGGTTCCTCAAAGATATTTCGAAAAAGTTTCAAGAAATCAGACAGGCTAGAAACCACTGGATCATTCAGTTCCCACAGAGGGGCAGCCCAAGCTAGTGCCTCACCGGACAGAAGGGATATAATATAGGCTTACTTTCGCCCGATCGGACAGGAAGTTTTGGGGCTGAAGTTCAAAATGAATCCTGCACTGGTTAAGGAACACCCTGCAAGCCTTTGAGTCCCCAGAGAAACGGGCCGGAGCTGGCAGTTGTAATGAATGTGTGGCTGTGAATGGTGCGATAGGTGCAGCAGCAGATAGCGGTTGTTGAACCGGGGGTCCTAATGAGGCCTGAACCTGTTCAAAAGGGGATGCCAAATCCTGAAGGAATCACATCACTTGGGTTTGATGCGATTCCTGGGTCTCAAGTCTGCAAACTAAGCCTTGCAGCGGATCATCTGTGGGTAGCGGCACATCAGCCGGGTCCATGGCTGATCAAACTGTCAGGTCACCTTGAGGCTAGGTGACAGATGCACTCTGTAGGGGTCAGAAGTGCACCGCTAGGTAGTGGACCCTAGGACTGACTGCTGCGGATAGACCCCTGGGAGGTTCAGGAAGCAGGTCTACTGGATCACTGACACAGATCCCGATGGGAGCTAGAGCATAGATTCCCCAGGGTGCGGAGTCTAACAGCCAGCAGGTGTTCACCAGAGCCTTTAATAGTAAGGATGGACTGCGCTGCAGTCTGGCTCCAGGTCGCGGCCCCCAGGGTCTCACAGCTCACCCTCACAGTAGACTACAGGAGAAGAGGAAGGAGGCAGCAAGCTGGAACAACAAGGAAGTAAGGGACAAGCCAAGGTCAGGGCCACAAGCAGATAAGGACAACAGAGTACACGCCAAGGTTCAGGGTCACAGGCAAACAGGGATGGTTGGGGACACGCCAAAGGTCAGGGTCACGAGCAGACAGGAATAGTTAAGAACAGGCCAAAGTCGGTAACATGAATCAGACGTAGGAAACACAGCAAGTACACACGGAGGCTAACATGCAATGGTTGATCAGCACTTCTGGCTTGCAGTGCACAGGTTAATATAGGGTTCCCTGATAGTGCCTGGGGTGGGGCCATGCTTAGAGGAGAGGTTACAAAAGCAGTCAGACAGGTAGGCTGATCGACAAACTCTATTGCATAACCATGACAATGAGCTATGCAATATAGTAGAGAGCAGAGGTTTAACAGCCCCATATCAACCTACAAAGAGGGTTTTGACTCATATCCTAGAAACAGATGATTGGCATACATCAAAAGGCACATATGCAAAACTAGATCTCTCTGAACTTCCGGAGCAAACCATAATTTCCAAATTGTGGCAGCAAGATGAAGGGAGATGCCGCACCTTCTGCCCTTGGCACAGAGCAATCTGTTGCAGTTTATCCTGTCAGAACCCGATTAGTTTTTGAAGGTAATGCTGTTGACAGTAAGTCTCAAATTAAATGGCATGTACCTTTTAGTCCCCAAGATATGAGAGCCATATTAGAGGGATTGGGAGATCTTAGAAAGAATCCAATTTTGTTTGCAAACAAACTAAGCACTGCACAGGAAGCATATGAGGCTTCTGCTACTGACATTCATCAGCTTCTTATTAAAGCAGTGGGAAGCAACATGTCTGGCTATATACTTAGAGAATGTGGTGTAGACGTCAAAAATCTAGGTGAGATGGTTAGTGGATGGGAGGTTTGTGAGAAATTGAAGGAAAAATTGCCCCAAATATATGGACAAACCAGACATGCTGAATTTATAAATGTTAAGCAAGGGAAAGAGGAAGCAGCAGGGGCTTATTGGAGGCGGTTAAGAGATATGGCTGAGGAAGCAGGCATTAAAATTGAGGAAGATAAGGCGGGAGAAACTGCAAGTCCATCTACACAACTGGTCAAACAAAGGTTTCTTGATGGTTTAATACTCCAGTTGAAGGAAAAGTTGTTCACAGCAAGGCCTGAGGCAGGCAATATGTCCATTCGAGACTTCCTGCCTATCCTGTTATCCATAGAAAACAGGATTAACCTAAAACACAGGAAACCCAAGGTTATGTAAATGGGGAAGCAGAGAGGAAGAGGAAGAGGCAAAGGCAATTTCAGAAATCATGGCAATCGGGGACCAATTATATGCTACAATTGTGATGGGGAAGGACACATAGCCAAATTCTGCCATCTTCTTGACCGTAGACTGGAAAAAAGCTTAGAGGCACCTCATGCTGATCCCAGTTCTCTGCCAAAAGCAGTGGATCAGGCATAGGAAAATGGCATGCCAGTATCAATCATGTTAATTAGGGGAGACAATGGTCCCCATGCCAGAGTAAAAGTATTTTTACAAGACCTCCCCTATCCTGGAGGAGAAACAGAATTAAGCTGTTTAATCAATACTGGTGCAAGCCGAAGTGTTTTTAATATAGAGGACTTACCTCCAGGATTATTATCTACAAATGTTATCTCTGGTGCTGGCCTATCCGGGACCTCTACTGATTTGGTTGAGTCCAAGCCACTTAAACTCAGGCTAGGACAGCAAACAGAAATTGTCACTAAAGTGTTAGTTTCAGACACAGTTCCTACCAATCTTTTGGGAGTTGACATTTTGAACCAAATTTTAGCAAACATAGACTACACTCCTACAGGAGTCCAGGTGGTCAGTAGTCTGTCAGGAGAAGTTTTAAATTCTGCCTGTGGAGTATTTTTAATCCAAGACTCCACTCCGCCATTTCCACCAGAATTGAAAGTGATTCCCGCTGACTTATGGGCCACCAGCAAATATGATGTAGGTCTGCTGGATTGCACCCCAGTCATGATAAAAATTAAACCAGGAGCCCATCTCCCACAGATTAAACAGTACCCACAGAGTATTGCTCAGACTGAGGGGATAAAGGATCAAATCACTCAACTGAAAGCAGCACGGGTTGTTGTACCAATTAAGTCCCAAGTCAATACACACCTGTTCCCAATTGCAAAGAAGCCAGACAAGAAAGGTGGACAGGTGACATACCGCATGGTGCATGATTTGAGAGCCATTAACAATATAATTGAGGCAGATACCCCGAATGTGCCCAACCCCCGCACTTTACTAAGTGGAATACCTGCCTCCAGCACCTGCTTTACAGTGATTGATCTTGCAAACGCATTCTTTTTGATGCCCCTGCACCCAGATTGCTGGCACCTTTTTTAATTTACCCATGATGCCCAAAAGTTAGCGTGGACAAGATTGCCCCAAGGCTGTGTGAGTAGCCCCTCTGAATATAATACTGCCTTAAAGCAAGTATTGGACCAATGGTCCCGCTCACACCCAAACAGTACATAGATGATTTGCTTATTTGTTCTGATACAAAGGACATTTGTAGCAGGGAAACAGTAAGCTTTCTCATCTATAACAGTAACAACAAAGTTAGCAAAGATAAGCTACAATACTGCCAAGAGAAAAAGTGATCTTGGGTCACTGCATTTCATGGAATCCGTCACCTAACCCCAGATAGAGTTAAAACTCTACAAAACTTTGAAAAGCCAAAAAATGTACGGAAACTACGTGCCTTCCTGGGGTTAGTGGGATATTGTAGGGACTGGATTCCAAATGCATCAGAACTTATGGCTCCTCTATATGAGGCTACCACTAGAAAACCTTTCAAACAGATGAAGGAGCTTATTAAAATTTTGTCTGAAGCTCACGCCATTGGACTTCCTGACTATACTAAGACTTTCTTGTTGTTCTGTCATGAAGTCAATGGATTTGCTGCAAGTGTACTCACCAAGCTACATGGAGAAATACAGAGGCCTGTGATGTATGTATCAGCCTCATTAGACCCTGTCATCAAAGGCTCCCCCAGTTGTATGCGAGCCATAGCAGCCTGCATTTTGCTGCTAGACAAAGTAACTGAGCTTGTACTAGATTCTGCTCTGATCCTGTATGTGCCACATGCAGTACAGGAAATCATGAATCAAGTAAATACCAGACATCTGTCTGCCAGTAGATTTGACAAGTACCAGTCTGCTCTTTTTGCTCCATCGAATTTAACAATCAAACGATGTGTTACTTTAAATCCGGCTACTCTTCTTCCTATAATTGATAAGGAAGATGCAACAAATGGTACTGATGTAGAACCTGAGGGTTTTTCTCATGATTGTATGGCTCTGATGGAGGTAGAAAGGGCCTCTGTCACACCAGCAAAACATGAGCCTTTATCAGATTGTGACACATAGTTATTCATAGATGGTTCCAGATTTTACACTGATGATGGTCAGCCACACACAGGGTTTGCTGTAACCACTACAGACATCATTTTACATCAGGAAGCATTGACACCCCAGATGTTAGCACAGGAAGCGGAGTTGTGTGCTATAGTGAAAGCATGTCATCTCCTAGAGAATCAAAGGGGAATCGTTTACACTGACAGCAGATATGCATTTGGAATAGCTCACGATTTTGGGCCTATTTGGAAAGCACTGAACTTTCTGACTAGTGCAGGGAAGCCAGGGAGACATGCAAAACTCATAGAGCAGCTATTTGAGGCCTTTCAGAAACCAGTAGAAGTTGCCATCTTGAAGGTAAAAGGACATGCAAGGGAAAATGACATGACAGCCAGAGGAAATGCTTTAGCAGACCAAGCGGCAAAGGATGCTGCCCTTATGGCATTTGGAGTCACACCCACTCTAGGGGTCGCCCAGGTAGCGGGGACAGATTCCCCTCATCAAGAGCAGTGGGATGTAGAAACTCTAATTCAGTTGAAGAACCAGGCCCCTGATGAAGAGAAGGATAAGTGGATCAAATGTAATGCTACCCAAAATCAGCAGGGCCTGTGGAGCGCTGATAACAGGTGTTGTCTACCAAAGAGTTTGTACCCAGTTTTAGCACAACTGGCACATGGCATCAGTCATCTTGCTAAAGGCGCGATGGTGACACTTAAGTGCATTTGCAGGCAGGTTTTGTGCTTAATGTCTCACTTGTGCTCTGTACTAGGGATGAGCCGAACACCCCCCTGTTCGGTTCGCACCAGAACATGCAAACAGGCAAAAAATTTGTTTGAACACGTGAACACCGTTAAAGTCTATGGGACTCGAACATGAATAATCAAAAGTGCTAATTTTAAAGGCTTATATGCATGGTATTGTCTTAAAAAGTGTTTGTGGACCTGGGTCCTGCCCCAGGGGACATGTATCAATGCAAAAAAAGTTTTAAAAACGGCCGTTTTTCCGGGAACCATGATTTTAATAATGCTTAAAGTGAAACAATAAAAGTGTAATATTCCTTTAAATTTCGTACCTGGGGGGTGTTTATAGTATGCCTGTAAAGGGGCGCATGTTTCCCGTGTTTAGAACAGTCTGACAGCAAAATTACATTTCTTAAGGAATAAAAGTTTTTAAAACTACTCGCGGCTATAATGAATTGTCGGTCCAGCAATACACATACAGGTTCATTGATAAAAACAGCATGGGATTCCCCCACAGGGAACCCCGAACCAAAATTAAGAAAAAAAAAAGGGTGGGGGTCCCCCGAAATTCCATACCAGGCCCTTCAGGTCTGTTATGGATATTAAGGGGAACCCTGTGCCAAAATGTAAAAACAAAAATGGCGTGGGGGTCCCCCTCAAAATCCATACCAGACCCTTCAGGTCTGGTATCGATTTTAAAGGGAACCCCATGCCAAAATTAAAAAAAAAAATGATGTGGGGTCCCCCTAAAATCCATATCAGACCCTTATCTGAGCAGGCAACCTGGCAGGCCGCAGGAAAAGAGGGGGGGCAAGAGACCGCCCCCCCTCCTAAACCATACCAGGCCACATGCCCTCAACATTGGGAGGGTGCTTTGGGATAGCCCCCAAAGCACCTTGTCCCGATGTTGATGGGGACAAGGGCCTCATCCCCATAACCCTTGCCTGGTTGTTGTGGGGGTCTGCGGGCGGGGGGCTTATCAGAATCTGGAAGCCCCCTTTAACAAGGGGACCCCCAGATCCTGGCCTCCCCCGCGTGAAATGGTAACGGGGTACAAATATACCCCTACCATTTCACAAAAAAAGTGTGAAAATGGTAAAAATGACAAGAGAGTTTTTGACAATTCCTTTATTTAAAGTCTTCTTAGGGAAGTCCCTGTCAAGTCCCCGTGCGTCAGAGGGGGGCGTGGTCACCGGGTGGCCCCTCCCTCCATTATATAAGAAGTGTCAGAAGAAGAGAAGCGTCACACAGCAGGAGCCTCCCATGGAGTCCCTGTCAAGTCCCCGTGCGTCAGAGGGGGGCGGGGTCACTGGATGGCCCTGCCCTCCATTATATAAGAAGTGTCAGAAGAAGAGAAGCGTCACACAGCAGGAGCCTCCCATGGATGTGGAGCTGCCCAAGAACGAAGCGGGGAAGAAGACACCGCGGAGGAAGATGCCAGACGAGAACACCGGAGCAAGAAGCAGAGGAAGAAGAAGATGGAGGAAGAAACCAAAGGAAGAAGGAAGGAAGAAGACCCAAAGAATGGAAAGAACAAGTCTCTTGTCATTTTTAACATTTTTGACACTTTTTTTGTGAAATGGTAGGGGTACTTTTGTACCCCAATACCATTTCACACGGGGGGGCGGGATCTGGGGGTCCCCTTGTTAAAGGGGGCTTCAAGATTCTGATAACCCCCCTGTCCGCAGACCCCCACAACCACCGGCCAAGGGTTGTGGGGATGAGGCCCTTGTCCTCATCAACATGGGGACAAGGTGCTTTGGGGGGGCCACCTCAAAGCATACTCCCAATGTTGAGGGCATGTGGCCTGGTACAGTTCAGGAGGGGAGGCGCTCTCTCATCCCCCCTCTTTTCCAGCGGCCTACCAGGTTGCATGCTCAGATAAGGGTCTAGCATGGATTTTTGGGGGGACCCCACGCCATTTTTTTTTATTTTGGCGCAGGATGTGGTATGGATTTCGAGGGGGACCCCCACGCCATTTTTTTTTACATTTTGGTGTGGGGTCCCCCTTAATATCTATACCAGACCATACCAGACCTGAAGGGCCAAAACACTGTAAGCCCTCACAGTTACTCTTGGTGGGCGCTGGAACAGACCTTGCTGTGAAATATTATATCAAGAATTGTAATTACATGCCCCTGTTGAACAGGGTCAGAAAAATTGGGGCTTTGGTGGTGGTGTGGTGGTGTTTCCACAACACTGTAAGCCCTCACAGTTACTCTTGGTGGGCGCAGGAACGAGCCCTGCTGTGAAATATTAGATCAAAAACGTAATTACACGCCCCTGTTGAACAGGGGCAGAAAAATTGGGCTTTAGGCACTGGTGCTGGTGCCACCAACACTGCAACCCCTCACAGATACTCTAGTTGAGTGCAGGAACAAGCCCTGCTGCAAAATATTACAGCAAAAATTGTAATTACATGCCCCTGTTGAACAGGGGCAGAAAAATTGGGCTTTAGGTGCTGGTGCCACAACACTGCAACCCCTCCCAGATACTCTAGTTGAGCGCAGGAACAAGCCCTGCTGCAAAATATTACAGCAAAAATTGTAATTACATGCCCATGTTGAACAGGAGCAGAAAAATTGGGCTTTAGGCATTGGTGCTGGTGCCACAACACTGCAACCCCTCACAGATACTCTAGTTGAGCACAGGAACAAGCCCTGCTGCAAAATATCACAGCAAAAATTGTAATTACACGCCCCTGTTAAACGGGCAGAAAAATTGGGCCTTAGCCATTGGTGCTGGTGTCCAGAACCAAAAATGTTCTTACAAGCTATCAACATGAACATTGAGGAGGAATAAGATAGTCACTTAGCATAACAGGATAGTCACTCAGCATCAGCATAGGCAGTCTTGAAGAAATCTCACATTCATAAAAAAATTATTCAGTTACATCAGCATCAGGTGCTTGGTAGCTGGTGATCCAAGACTGATTCATTTTTATGAAGGTGAGCTGATCAACTGAGTCGGTTGACAGGCGCACTCTGTGATCAGTTACAAAGCCTCCAGCAGCACTAAAAGTGGATGCAGGACAGGCCAGTAGCTCAATTGCATAGTGTGCAAGCTCTGACCAGTGATCCATCCTCAAAACCCAGTAACCCAGAGGATTTTTGGTTGGAAAGGTCTCCAAGTCTGATCTTGCCCCTGGGTATTCCTGCACCATGTAAATCAGACGCTGCCGATGGTTGCTGGAACCGATCAGACCTTGGGGCTGCGGACTAAAAAGTTGTCTGAACGCATCTGTCAGATGGCCACCTTCTCCACCGCTCCTTCTGTGACTGACCAAAGCCTCAGTAACACGTTGTCCAGGACCAGGAATTTGTATCCTCCCAGGCTCTGGAAACACATTGCACAATCCTCTGATCCCTCTGCGATGGCTGGATAAGTTCCGCAACCCTGCCCTTGTAACATGGATCAAGGAGGGTTGCCAGTATTGATCCCTCTCCTTGATACCACGAATCCGAGGGTCCTTTTGCAGGCTTTGCAGGATCAGGGAGGCCATGCAGCATAGGTTTGCTGAGGCATTCGGTCCGGAGTCCTCTGGGTCACTAAGGATGACCTGATCTGCAGCCACCTCCTCCCAGCCATGTACAAGTCAATGGGTTTCTGGGGACTGTAAACGATCCCTTGAAGACTGCTGCTGATGCTAAGTGCTAGGCTCCACCTCCATGCTGACACAATCCTCCTCTTCCTCCTCCTCCTCTTCCTGTGTGATCGGCGGTCCTGCAGGAACACTATCTGGATAAAGGGGGTCTTGAGAGGTAAGGAAGTCCTCTTCCTCCCACTGTTCTGCCTCAAGTGCCCTGTCCATTATTCCACACCGTGTGTGCTCCAACAGGTAGACAAGAGGGACAGTATCACTGATGCATGCACTGTCACTGCTCACAATCCTCGTGGCCTCCTCAAATGGTGACAGGACAGTGGATGCATCCTTGATCATGAGCCACTGGTGTGGCGAAAAAAAGCCAAGCTCCCCTGGCCCTGTCCTGGTGCCATATTCGCACAAGTACTCATTGATGGCCCTCTGCTGCATGTGCAGCTGCTGCAGCATGGCCAACGTTGAGTTCCAACTGGTGGGCATGTCACAGATTAGGCGGTTCTTGGGCAGGTTGTGTTCCTTTTGGAGGTCAGCCAGCCGAGCACTGGAATTATATGACCGGTGGAAATGCACACAGACTTTCCTGGCCTGCCTCAGGAGATCCTGTAAGCCTGGGTACCTGCACAAGAACTGCTGCACCACCAAATTAAGGACGTGAGCCAAACAGGGAACATGGGTGAAGTGTTCCTGTCGGAGGGCAGGGAGGAGGTTGGTGCCATTGTCACAAACCACCATTCCTGCCTGAAACTGGCGTGGCATCAACCACCTCTGAGCCTGTCCCTTCAGAGCTGACAAAATCTCTGCCCCAGTGTGGCTCCTGTCCCCTAAGCACACCAGCTCAAGCACCGCATGGCATCTTTTTGCCTGAGTGCTTGCGTAGCCCCTTGAACGCCTACGGAACACCCCTGTTTCCAAGGACAAATCTATAGAGGAAGAGGCCATGGAGGAAGAAGAAGAGGAGGGGTGGACGAGAGAGGTGTGTCAGAATCACCACTAGTAGCATTTTTGAGGTGTGGTGGTGGAACAAGCTCCAACAATACTGCACCCTGTACTGCATCCTTCCCAGCTGCCAGCAGGGTCACCCAGTGCACCGTGAAAGATAGGTAACGTCCCTGTCCTTGGACCATGAGTCAGCGGTAATATGCACCTTACCGCTAACCGCCCTGTCCAGTGAGGCCAAGACTTTGCCTTCCACATGCCTGTAGAGAGCCGGAATCACCTTCCGTGAAAAAAAAGTGGTGTTTGGGAACCTACCACTGAGGTACCGCACATTCCACAAATTCATGAAAGGGGTCAGAGTCTATCAGCTGAAAAGGCAGCAGTTGGAGTGCTAGCAATTTAGCCAAGCTAGCATTCAGCCGCTGGGCATGTGGATGGCTGGGATGGAATTTCTTTCACCGGTTTAGCAACTGGGGTAGGGAAATTTGCCTGCTACAATCCGACGTTGGTGTAGCGATAGCAGATTGCCCGAAAGTACTTGGCACACCTAATTCTACACCTTTATTCCTCTCAGTGCAGGTTTCTGAGAGAACTGAAGGTATAGTGGGGTTGGAGATCCCAGCTGATGAGGAGCAAGGAGAGGTTCGCCTTGTTCTTTGGTGTGGGTCTTTTAAGTACGCTTGCCAACAGACTGCATGGGAGTTCAACACATGTCTGGTCAAGCATGTGGTGCCCAGGTGGCTACTGTTTTGGCCACGTTTGATACGCTTCAGACATATGTTGCAAACAGCAACGGTGCGATCTGCTGCACACGTCTCAAAAAAGGCCCACACCAAAGAAGTTTTGGAAAAACAAGTGGAGTCAGCAGCGCCCTGCACATGCGGAGCTCTGCGGTGTGATGCAGTCGATTGGCTGCCCTTAAGCTGGCCCCTGGAGGGCATCCTGCCTCGTTGGAGATGTGCCTCCTCCTCATCCTCCTCCTCTCTCCTATCAGGCACCCACATAGAGTCAGTGACCTCATCATCCCCTCCCTCCTCATCACTGGAGCAAACCTGGCAGTATGCTGCAGCTGGGGGAACATGACTGCCAGTTTGTTGTCCTTCTTGGGCACCTCCTCTCTCTGGGCTCACGTTTCTGCCTTCCTCAATCTGGGTACCATCATTGGAGCCTCCAAAATGCTGCGCATCCTCCTGCAGCATGTACCCAACACTGTGGTCGAACAGTTTGGAGGACTCCTCAGGGCATTATGGTGGGACTAGGGAAGGAGTGATTGATGACATTGAGCCGATGGAACAGGCCACTTTGGCAGCTGCATTGGCACCCAAAGTACTCTGAGCCTGGGTGACAGAGGATGAGGAGGATGAGGATGGCTTGGTCATCCACTCTACCAACTCTTCTGCATGTTGTGGCTCAACACGGCCAGCTGCCGAAAAAAAGGACAAGCATGCCCCTCGGCCACGTGCTGAGGATGCACCGTGTCCATGACCAGCAATGTTGGCTGCAGACACAGAGTCTGCTTGCCCTCTTTTAGTGGCCTGTGAGCATCTGCCTCTCCTTGTTGGCCTTCCAGACATACTGTATTTGATTTTTTTGTAATGTATTGAATAGGTACACCAGGAATGGCCTGCAGTGAGATGGAGCTGCACAAAGCTGGGATGTATATATATATACTGATTCTGAATATACTGCAGTTAACTGAAACAGTAGTGTATTAGGAAGAGAACAACAGGAACCGTCTGCAGTGAGATCTAGCTGCACAGGATACAGTACTGAATATACTGCAGTTAACTGAATCAACTGCCTGCCAGTAGTCTATTAGGAACAGAACAACAGGAATGGTCTGCAGCGAGATATAGCTAAACTGGATACAGTATACTGAATATACTGCAGCTAACTGAATGAACTGACTGCCTGTAGTATATTAGGAACAGAACAACAGGAACAGTCTGCAGTGAGATCAAGCTGCACAGGATACAGTACTGAATATACTGCAGCTAACTGAATGAACTGCCTTCCTGTAGTATATTAGGAACAGAACAACAGGAAAGTTCTGCAGTGAGATCTAGCTGCACAGGATACAGTACTCAATATATACTGCAGCTAACTGAATGAACTGCCTGCCTGTAGTATATTAGGAACAGAACAGGAATGGTCTGCAGCAAGATCTAGCTAAACTGGATACAGTATACTGAATATACTGCAGCTAACTGAATGAACTGCCTGTCTGTAGTATATTACGAACAGAACAACAGGAATGGTCTGAAGTGAGATCTATCTGCACAGAATAGAGTACTGAATATACTACAGCTAACTGAATGAACTGCCTGCCTGTAGTATATTAGGAACAGAACAACAGGAACGGTCTGCAGTGAGATCTAGCTAAACTGGGTCGACTGCCTGCCTGAAGTAGATTACAAATAGTACAGCATGAACGGTCTGCAGTGAGATCTAGCTAAACTGGATCAAATGCCTGCCTGAAGTAAATTAGAAATAGTACAGCAGTAGGGATGAGCCGAACACCCCCCTGTTCGATTCGCACCAGAACATGCGAACAGGAAAAAAATTTGTTTGAACCCGCGAACACCGTTTAAGTCTATGGGACACGAACATGAATAATCAAAAGTGCTAATTTTAAAGGCTTATATGCAAGTTATTGTCTGTCAAAGTGTTTGGGGACCTGGGTCCTGCCCCAGGGGACATGGATCAATGCAAAAAAAGTTTTAAAAATGGCCGTTTTTTCGGGAGCAGTGATTTTAATAATGCTTAAAGTGAAACAATAAAAGTGTAATATCCCTTTAAATTTTGTACCTGGGGGGTGTCTATAGTATGCCTGTAAAGGGGCGCATGTTTCCTGTGTTTAGAACAGTCTGACAGCAAAATGACATTTCAAAGGAAAAAAAGTCATTTAAAACTACTCGCGGCTATTAATGCATTGTCGGTCCGACAATACACATAGAAGTTCATTGATAAAAACGGCATGAGAATTCCCCACAGGGGAACCCCAAACCAAAATTTAAAAAAAAATGACGTGGGGGTCCCCCTAAATTCCATACCAGGCCCTTCAGGTCTGGTATGGATATTAAGGGGAACCCCCAGCCAAAATTAAAAAAAAAAATGGCATGGGGTCCCCCTCAAAATCAATACCAGACCCTTCAGGTCTGGTATGGATTTTAAGGGGAACCCTGCGGCAATTTTTTTTTTTAAATGGCGTGGGTCCCCCCAAAAATCCATACCAGACCCTTATCTGAGCATGCAACCTGGCAGGCCACAGGAAAAGTACCATTTCACAAAAAAGTGTCAAAAATGTTAAAAATGACAAGAGACAGTTTTTGACAATTCCTTTATTTAAAGTCTTCTTCTTTCCATCTTCTTTGGGTCTTCTTCCTTCTTCCTTCCTTTCTTATGTAACGGGTGACCTCGCCCCCTCTGACGTCACTGGGAATGCCACAGGGAAGTCCCTATCAAGTCCCCGTGCGTCAGAGGGGGGCGGGGTCACCGGGTGGCCCCACCCTCCATTATTTAAGAACCGTCAGAAGAGGAGAAGCGTCACACAGCAGGAGCCTCCCATCATGCTGGATGCGGAGCAGCCCAGAAGACGAAGGGAAGAAGACGCCACGGAGGAAGATGCCGGATGAGAACACCGGAGGAAGAACCAGAACCAAAAGAAGAAGAAGATGTAGGAAGAAACCGAAGGAAGATAAAATATAGAAGATAGAAGATAGAAGAAAGAAGATAGAAGAAGCATTTAAAAAAGGAATTGTCAAACACTGTCTCTTGTCATTTTTAAAATTTTTGACACTTTTTTTGTGAATTGGTAGGGGTACTTTCTTACCCCCTTACCATTTCACACAGGGGGGAGGGCTGGGATCTGGGGGTCCCCTTGTTAAAGGGGGCTTCCAGATTCCGATAAGCCCCCTGCCCGCAGACCCCCACAACCACTGGGCAAGGTTGTTGGGATGAGGCCCTTGTCCTCATCAACATGGGGACAAAGTGTTTTGGGGGGTTACCCCAAAGCACCCTCCCAATGTTGAGGGCATGTGGCCTGGTACGGTTCAGGGGGGTGCTCTCTCATCCCCCCTCTTTTCCTGTGGCCTGCCAGGTTGCGTGCTCGAATAAGGGTCTGGTATGGATTTTTGGGGGGACCCCATGCCATTTTTTTTAAAAATGTTGCCGCGGGGTTCCCCTTAAAATCCATACCAGACCTGATGGGTCTGGTATAGATTTTGAGGGGGACTCCACACCATTTTTTTTTTTTTTAAATTTTGGTCGGGGTTCCCCTTAATATCCATACCAGACCTGAAGGGCCTCCCATGTCATTTTTTTTTAAATTTTGGTTCAGGGTTCCCCTGTGGGGAATTCCCATGCCATTTTTATCAATGAACTTTTATGTGTATTGTCGGACCGGCAATTCATTAATAGCCGCAAGTAGTTTTAAATGACTTTTTTTCCTTTGAAATGTCATTTTGCTGTCAGACTGTTCCAAACACGGGAAACATGCGCCCCTTTACAGGCATACTATAGACACCCCCCAGGTACGAAATTTAAAGGAATATTACACTTTTATTGTTTCACTTTAAGCATTATTAAAATCACTGCTCACGAAAAAAACGGCCGTTTTTGCAAACTTTTTTTTGCATTGATCCATGTCCCCTGGGGCAGAACCCAGGCCCCCAAACACTTTTTATGACAATAACTTGCATATAAGCCTTTAAAATTAGCACTTTTGATTATTCATGTTCGTGTCCCATAGACTTTAAGGGTGTTCACGTGTTCGAACAAATTTTTTGCCTGTTCGCATGTTCTGGTGCGAACCGAACAGAGGGGTGTTCGGCTCATCCCTAGTTGCCTAGTGTTATCTGTGATTACATCTATGAGAAAACACTTAATGGATTCAAACAGGATTTATTTCTGAGGCACAATATGCTTTGAGGAATGAGCTGATGGCATGCTCTGAAATACATTCATTATTTTGTTAGTCTTGAAGATATTTTTAAACATCTGGAATCTGCTATCCTACTGTTGTTTAACTTTGTGAGAGATGTCAGATTTTAACTAATTCTGCAGCTGGAATTAGATACAAGACTGCTCAACATGTGCATCTCAGAATACACTTAAAATCTATTTTAATCTTTTAACGATAAAGGGCAAAGTGTTTTTGATTAAAACTGTAAGAAGCTGTCTGTGCGGGCAAACACTGAATAGCCAGACCACTGCTCTCACACAGAGCACAGTAGTTTGGGTCTCCAGTTATTTTAAACACCCCTGCCCATTATTGCATCAAGTGCTCACCCCCTGAGCAGAATTTGTTATTGTTGCACTGTCTCCAGCTTTGGCATATTCATACATTTTTAATCACAAACACATAAAACATACTAAAAAATAAAATGTCATATCACCAGTATAAAAGGTAAGACTTGAGCTGATGTTCTGCAAACCTTAAGTAAAATTATTAAGTACACCTTATACCTTACATGCATACCTCCCACCCTGACCATGAAAACCCAAAACCGTTGTGCAAATATAAAAAAAACCCTGGGAGAATAATGCATAAATACATACATGTAAAGGGACCGTGCCCTGCAGCGTGTCCCTAGTCCAAACGTAATATTTGCAACTAGGCTGAGACCAGCTTGAGTTCTTATTGTTACTGTTATCTGGGTTAGCTGGATTTACCTTAGACCTGGGGGATTGTTTGTGTCTTCCTGCTACTGGAGAGTGTTTTCCAGTGGGCAGGGGGGAAAGTTACAATGTTTAGGGGTTATAAATATTTATCAGCATTACACAATAACTGAGGAGTTTAACCAGGGGATGCAGGCTGGAGAAGGAGAAAAATAAGGGTGATCTTCTAGAAGGGTTCATCCCTGCCAAGCTTTGCTTGGAGAGGATGGGTATGTATAGAGAGGTTCTGTCTCTGCCTCTCAGGCCTGCTGTCTGGGAAGGGAGCTCTTGTGAGGAGAGGCATATGCCTCCAAGGCTTTTTGCCTGTGGGATGAAGCTGGAGGACCAGGAGAAACAGTGAGATAACTACCCAGTAAAGCATCTTCAATGGTGTCAGCTATGCATGAAAAGTGTCCAAGAGGATTTAAAGGAAGTTGCTGTTAGTTGGACATTACACAGGGACTTTATTGTCCAATTCTTTATCATATACTGTTTAGTCACTTACCAGTCTCAGCTCAAAGATCCACAAATAGCTTGTGAGAGAACTGTAAATACTTCAACCACCTCCGGACTGCTCATCGTTGTTATACGTTGGTACTTTGAAGAGGAATATCATTGTTATGGCAGCAGCTAGGTGCCAAAACCCCGGTATCCTCTTCTTCACTTTTATCGGTGGTGGGAAAGGGGCCCCCCTCTAGCCATGCTCCTGTGCCCTCCACCACTTACCGGAGCCATTGGCAGAGGTGATCGGATGTTGTCCCTTGTTTGACATGGAGACGAGTGAGGGAATGATGGCCCCCACCTGTCTCCATATCATTGCAGGGCGGAACGTCACTACCGCCCATAGCTCTTAAAGGGCCATTTCTTCTGTATTTTTTTTAAATGACAAAATGTATTTACTATTGCATTTTAGTGTAAATATGAGATTTGAGGTCTTTTTGACCCCAGATCTTATATTTAAGAGGTCCTGTCATGCTTTTTTTCTATTTTTCATGCTTTTTTCTATTACAAGGGATGTTTACATTCCTTGTAATTGGACTAAAGTTGTCAATTTCTTTTTTTAAATAACAGTGTACAAATAAAAAATAAAAGGTAAAATAAATAAGAAAACAATTTTTTTTTTTAAACGTGCCCCGTCCCGACGAGCTCGTGCGCAGAAGCGAATTCATAGGTAAGTAGCCCGCATATGAAAACAGTGTTAAAACCACACATATGAGGTATCACCGTGATTGGTAGAGCAAGAGCAATAATTCTAGCCCTAGACCTCCTCTGTAACTCAAAACATGCAACCTGTAGAATTTTTTAAACGTCGCCTATGGAGATTTTTAAGGGTAAAAGTCTGTTGCCATTCCACAAGCTGGCGCAATTTTGAAGCGTGACATGTTGGGTATCAATTTACTCGACGTAATGTTATCTTTCACAATATAAAAAAAATTTGGCTAACTTTACTGTTGTTTTATTTTTTAATTAAAAAAAAGTGTATTTTTTCCAAAAAAAATGCGCATGTAAGACCGCTGCGCAAATACGGTGTGACAGAAAGTATTGCAACGGACGCCATTTTATTCTCTAGGGTATTAGAAAAAAATGTATAATGTTTGAGGGTTCTAAGTAATTTTCTAGCAAAAAAAAAAATGTTTTTAACTTATTGTAAACAACAAATCTCAGAAAGAGGCTCGGTACTTAAGTGGTTAAGGTTGCTGTCTATCTGACCTACCTAATGTGCATCAGTCAGTAGCAAAGGCATAAATATAATGGGAGTCTGCGGTAACCCAAAGCAAGAGACAATAAGACCAAGGAATTTCACATTTGTCAACATGTGAGGTGATTTTGGGACTGTCTCTGAGAACCCAGAGGATGTTGTAACTTGCTGCTTAACGCATAAGAAAAGTTTGGTTGTTTCTGTGAGAAAATGGCAGGTGCCTATATGGCTAGAAAGACTACATGATTAGAAGGTGGAAGGAGCTGCCACACTTTGCTGCTAGAGTCAGCCTATATGCTGCAGAAGAGGAGAGTTGTTCTGGCTGAGAAAACAGCTGACATTTGTTCCGGAACTGCCAGTAGTAAAGGGTCAACTGTTCAAAATATATAACACTTAGGCAGGGCCGATCCCAGACGGGGTTCATGGGGTGCAGTGCACCCGGGCCCTAGAGAAGTGGGGGCGTTGAAGCACCAGAGTGCTCCCCTCCCTCCTCCTCCTCCTCCTCTCTGTGTCCAGAGGCGGCTCCCTCCGCAGGTCACAGCTGCCGCTGTAGTTTTCGAGGCTCAAGCGGCAGCCCGTCCCCCCTCCCTCCTCCTGTCAGAAAAGGAGAGTAGCGCCGGAGATCGGAGTGGCTGGTCTCTGTGTGGAGAGAGACCAGCCGCTGCCGCGTAGTAACATCTCTGGGGGGGCGGTCCGTGCCTGAAGTGTTCTCCTCCTCTGTCTTTCCCTCCCGCCCAAGCCTGTCTCCATCTGCTCTCCACCCGGGCAGCGCGGCTGCACACTGTCCTCTCCTCTCCAGCTGCCGCCCGGGTGCTTTTATGTACGCTAATGGAGGGGGGTCTCTTCTAATAGAGGGGGGGTCTGTCCTAAGGGGGTCTGTACTAATGGAGGGGGGTTTGTCTTGGGGGGTCTGTACTAATAGAGGCGGGGTTCCTGGGGGGATCTGTACTAATGGAGAGGATGGGGGGCGGTTTGTCCTGGCGGTCTGTACTAATGGAGGGGGGGGTTGTCCTGGGGGGTCTGTACTAATGGAGGGGGGGTTTGTCCTGGGGGGTCTGTACTAATGGAGGGGGTTTGTCCTGGGGGGGTTTGTACTAATGGAGGGGGGCTTTGTCCTGGGGGGTCTGTACAAATGTAGGGGGGGTCTGTCCTGGCGGGGTCTGTACTAATGGAGGAGGGGGTTTCCTGGGGGGGTCTGTACTAATGGAGGGGGATTGTCCTGGGGGGGTCTGTACTAATGGAGGGTGGGCGGTTTGTCCTGGGAGTCTGTACTAATGGAGGGGGTTTGTCCTGGGGGGGTCTGTACTAATGGAGGGGGGTCTGTACTAATGGAGGGGGTTTGTCCTGGGGGGTCTGTACTAATAGAGGGGGGGTTTGTCCTGGGGGGTCTGTACTAATGGAGGGGGTTTTTCCTGGGGGTCTGTACTAATGGAGGGGGGCTTTGTCCTGGGGGGGTCTGTACTAATGGAGGGTGGGTCTGTCCTAAGGGGGTCTGTACTAATGGAGGGGGGTTTGTCCTGGGGGGTCTGTACTAATGGAGGGGGTTTGTCCTGGGGGTCTGTACTAATGGAGAGGGGGGGCGGTTTGTCCTGGGGGTCTGTACTAATGGAGAGGGGGGGCGGTTTGTCCTAGGGGTCTGTACTAATGGAGGGGGTTTGTCCTGGAGGAGTCTGTACTAATGGAGAGGGGGGCGGTTTGTCCTGGGGGTCTGTACTAATGGAGGGGGGGTTTGTCCTGGGGGTCTGTACTAATGGAGGGTGGGCGATTTGTTCTGGGGGTCTGTACTAATGGAGGGGGGGTTTGTCCTGGGGGGTCTGTACTAATGGAGAGGGGGGCGGTTTGTCCTGGGTGTCTGTACTAATGGAGAGGGGGGACGGTTTGTCCTGGGGGTCTGTACTAATGGAGGGGGTTTGTCCTGGGGGTCTGTACTAATGGAGGGTGGGCGGTTTGTCCTGGGGGGTCTGTACTAATGGAGGGGGTTTGTCCTGGGGGGGTCTGTACTAATGGGGGGCTTTGTCCTGGGGGGGTCTGTACTAATGGAGGGGGGTTGTCCTGGGGGGGTCTGTACTAATGGAGGGGGGTTTGTCCTGGGGGGTCTACACCCAGGAAAGTATACCCAGGACTCCAGAGGGAGAGGACAGCACTGAGAGAACACCATCAGAGAGAGAACCCCGCTGCCCTGCGCCACCAGAGGGAAAGCCACACAGCCTAGCGTCATCCCTGGCGGAGAAAGGAATGGAGTCATTGCAGGAATACAGATCTGGGTGCTACCCAGCAGAGTCACCACGGGCAATTCAGAGTGAGCTGACTCCTGATCAGAGGAACCATTGCTGTATCGCTGGGTCAGGTGAGAGGGCCGATCGGCCATTATCTACTAACCTCCATAGGAACTGCAGTCTCTGACCATCTCCTGTATTATATCTGCAGTCTCTGACCATCTCCTGTACTATGTCTGCAGTCTCTGACCATCTCCTGTACCATGTCTGCAGTCTCTGACCATCTCCTGTACCATGTCTGCAGTCTCTGACCATCTCCTGTATTATGTCTGCAGTCTCCGACCATCTCCTGTATTATGTCTGCAGTCTCCGACCATCTCCTGTACTATGATTGCAGTCTCTGACCGTCTCTTGTATCATGCCTGCAGTCTCTGACCATCTTCTGTATTATGTCTGCAGTCTCTGACCATCTCCTGTATCATGTTTACAGTCTCTGACCGTCTCTTGTATCATGTCTACAGTCTCTGACCTTCTCCTATATTATGTCTGCAGTCTCTGACCATCTCCTGTATTATGTCTTCAGTCTCTGACCATCTCCTGTATTATGTCTGCAGTCTCTGACCATCTCCTGTATCATGTCTACAGTCTCTGACTGTCTCTTGTATCATGTCTACAGTCTCTGACCTTCTCCTATATTATGTCTGCAGTCTCTGACCATCTCCTATACCATGTCTGCAGTCTCTGACCATCTCCTGTACCATGATTGCAGTCTCTGACCGTCTCTTGTATCATGTCTGCAGTCTCTGACCATCTCCTATAGTATGTCTGCAGTCTCTGACCATCTCCTGTATCATGTCCACAGTCTCTGACTGTCTTTTATATCATGTCTACAGTCTCTGACCATCTCCTATATTATGTCTGCAGTCTCTGACCCACTCTTGTATCATGTCTGCAGTCTCTGACCATCTCCTGTATTATGTCTGCAATCTCTGACCATCTCCTGTATCATGTCTACAGTCTCTGACTGTCTCTTGTATCATGTCTACAGTCTCTGTCCTTCTCCTATATTAGGTCTGCAGTCTCTGACCGTCTCTTGTATCATGTCTGCATTCTCTGACCACCTCCTGTATTATGTCTGCAGTCTGTGTCCATCTCCTGTATCATGTCTACAGTCTCTGACTATCTCCTGTATCATGTCTGCAGTCTCTGACCATCTCCTGTACTATGTCTACAGTCTCTGACCGTCTCTTGTATCATGTCTACAGTCTCTGACCTTCTCCTATATCATGTCTGCAGTCTCTGACCATCTCCTGTATTATGTCTGCAGTCTCTGACCATCTCCTGTATCATGTCTACAGTCTCCGACTGTCTCTTGTATCATGTCTACAGTCTCTGACCTTCTCCTATATTATGTCTGCAGTCTCTGATCATCTCTTGTATCATGTCTGCAGTCTCTGACCATCTCCTGTACTATGATTGCAGTCTCTGACCGTCTCTTGTATCATGTCTGCATTCTCTGACCATCTCCTGTATTATGTCTGCAGTCTCTGACCATCTCCTGTACCATGTCTGCAGTCTCTGACCATCTCCTGTACTATGATTGCATTCTCTGACCGTCTCTTGTATCATGTCTGCAGTCTTTGACTGTATTATGTCTAGGGGCTCTTTCTAACAGACAGCCCTCTGTGTGTGCATCAGAGAGACTCCCCTCCAGGTCTCATTAGTGTACTCTCTTTCTGTATTTTCATTATTGTTAAGAGATCATGGGAGGATCCCAAGGTAACGAAGACTTCTAAGGGGAACATCTCTGTGTTTGAGTCGTTACCATAGAAACATTTGTAAAGGGGAGGAGTTGGTAAGATGACCATGCCCCTTCTGTGGGGGCGCCAGAAATATTTCTGCACCCAGGCGTCTGTGACCCTAGGATCGGCCCTGCACTTAGGCATCATGCACACTGGGCATTTACTGGAAGACAAACAGGTTTTCAGCAGCCTGTTAAACTTTGCATGTTTGTTTTTGAACACATATTGCCCTAAACATTTGTAACATTTTGCACACTGTTCAACCCAAACCAGCAGCAGCTTTCAGCCTCTTATTGAGTTTTACAGACCACTGGGCTGGACAGTCCACTTCTGCCTTTCATAAACTCCTAAATGCTGAAAACTCATGCACCTAGGCTAAATGCCCAGTGTGCATAAAGCCTTATGTAAGAATCCTTGGCTACTTTATTATGGGATGAGGTGAGCCTGTGAACTTTTGTGGCCTGGTACATATTTCCTCCATTTGAGTGTACATATTTGATAGCTAGCTAGGGTATATTCTTCCACAAGGACTGATCTTGGTGGTCAAGCTGATAATTACATCTACTACACCATTTCCCAATTTTCCGGGATATTCAGTTAGGGCATTAAACGACTTTGATTCAAAAGTGGTAAATGTTTTCACTGCAATGGTGTACTTTTATCAAACAGAGAAGAGCCGAGATCCTGATGACCATGGCTGATCTCTCAGGTGTGCCAGTTTATGAAGCTGAGATGAGGCATGGAGAACATGTTCTTCACTTCTCATCACAGAACACACCATTCTGTCATTCCCTTTTACACAGATGACCAGTTTATGAAGGTGAGATCTGAAGATCTCACTGGCCATCTCTGTAAAATATCTCTGTCCCAGATTCTCCAGCTCAGAGGTGAGAAGCTGCTGTTATGTGAGGAAGACGGCTTTTTTATTCCTAATATCATCAACAGCAAGCTTAAAGATTGATATAAATAATAATAACTATACATGTCTATGTGTGTATATATATATATGTGTTTTATATATATAGTGTATATATATTTACTATATATATATATATATATATATATATATATATATATATATATATACACACACAACACACCCACACACACAGAATAGTTATAATGTATTTTCTTTTAGGACCCATTCACATCTGAGCAATGCAGAATTATTGGGAGGATTGCGCAATTTCTGCCATGATTCCACATTGCTGTAAAATTGTGTGAAAATATGCACTGCACTTTTGGGTGACATTCATTGTTAATGGCACCCCAAATGTAGTTAAAAGACATGCATTTTGCCATTTGACATTTTGTTATTTGACAAATACACTACCAACATGCCAAAATGTGTATTGAAAAAATGCACAATGCTCAATGCCCAAAAAATTTTCAATTTGGCTTTTTGAGCCTTTTTTGTGCTCATTTTGGTACAGTTTTTGATGCACTTTGTGCTGCTTTTTTCAACACACATTTTGGCTTGTTTTTAAAAATGCATTTTAGCACATTTTTATGTGCATTTTGGTGCTTTTTTAACACATATTTTGGCCCATTTTTTACCTGCGTTTTTGTGTGCATTCCGAAAACATATGCAAAATGCATGGTATGCTTGCGGTGCCAATTTTTAATGGCACCCCAAAAGTGGCTAGCAAATGTGCTATTTGCCAAAATATGTATAAAAAGCAAATAAAAATGCATGTTAAAAAAGTGTCAAACTACATGCTAAAAGAAGCGCAAAAATGTGCGTTACAAACCACACCAAAATGCGTGGTAAAATAAATTGTACCAAAATGTGCGCTAAAGGGCCAAAATGTGTGTTTAAAAAAGCGTCAAAATGCACAATAAAAAACCCACGGCCAGATGTGCATTAAAAAAATATGGCATGGTAAAAAACATCAACATGCGCATAATTAATGCCAAAATTAGCAATAAAAAAGGGCAAAAACACACATTTAACCACTTCAGCCCTGGAAGATTCGTCTGCTAAATGACAAGGCCATTTTTTGTGATATGGCACTGCGTTGCTTTAACTGACAATTGCGCGGTCGTGCGATGCTGTACCCAAACAAAATTGACATCCTTTTTTTCCCATAAATAGAGCTTTCTTTTGGTGGTATTTGATAATCTCTACAGTTTTTATTTTTTGTACCAATATTTTTGTATGCGACGTCATCAGGTATCACTGTGTCAGCTATTCGGTCTATGCTCCATATTGCACTTGAAGTCACTTTCATTGGATGTCGGCCACATATGAACTTTTTCTGCACTTATATTGCACTTTTAGCACTTATTGTGTAAACTTTTTTGTATGCAATTTTTATTTGCTCTATTAGGCATTAATCGCATAGGATTGCACATTTTGATATTGTATAATTTTTATTATTATCTCATTTCAGCACTTTGTGTGTTATTTTTGTATGTAATTTTTTGTCTGCTTTTGCGCATCAATCGCATAGAATTGCACATTTGGTTATTGTTCCAATCTTTGGATTGCACATTTCAATGTACTGAATTGCACATTTGCACTTTATCTGACACCTGACATTTATGTACAGGGTAATTTTTCTGTACTGACCTAGCACTGCACGTTGTTACTTGCATTATAATAAATATCCCCAATTTTTTTTAAAAAAAAGCTAATTTTTTTCTCAGTTTATGCCGATATGTATTCTTCTACATATTTTTGGTAATAAAAAACTGCAATAAGTGTATATTGATTGGTTTGCGCAAAAGTTATAGCGTCTACAAAATAGGGGATAGATTTATGGCATTTTTATTATTTTTTTTTCACTAGTAATGGCAGCGATCTGCAATTTTTATCAGGACTGCGACATTATGGCGGACACATCGGACACTTTTGACACATTTTTGGGACAATTGACAATTATATAATGATCAGTGCTATAAAAAGGCACTGATTACTGTATAAATGTCACTGGCAGGGAAGGGGTTAACACTAGGGACGATCAAGGGGTTAACTGTGTTACCTAGTGTGTGTTCTAACTGTAGGGGGAGGGAACTGACTATAGGAGATGACAGATCCTGGTTCCTAGCTATTAGGAATTCACGATCTGCATCTCCTCACAGAACAGGGATTTGTGTGTTTACACACAAACGTCCCTGTTCTGCCTCTCGTGCCCACGGCGGTGGTCATCGCGACACACGCCTACCTGCTATCCCTCTTAAAGGAGCCAAAGTACAGCTACGACGGTTCATGGGATCATGCCGATCTGCCACAGTATAATGACGGTGGCTGGTCTGCAAGTGGTTAAAGAATGTGCCAAAATGTGTGTAAAAAAGCTGTGAGTTAAAAAAAAGCACCAGTGGTCAGTGCTTATTATTTTCATGTAATTACATGGTCTTTTTAACTTTGGTTTCACTTTTAAAACTCAGCTGCTCTGTAATCACACAGGTGTCTCAGGAGATCACAGGCAGCCCTTCTCCTTCTACATGGATCTCAGGTGTTCTCAGAGGAAAAACTTCTCCTCTCTTCTCCTTCTGAAAACAAATGTACTCCGCTTCATAAACGGGGTGCCAGAGGAGATTTTTCTCTGAGAACTGCGGAGAACTGAAATGAGATAAATCATCTCTGTTTGATAAATGTTCACCTAAGTACAAGGTTCAGAATGGACTTCTAAGATTAAAAAGGCTATTGCCTTTTGCCTATATGCCTTTGAGTGTCATTCTTGCAATAATTGTTAGATAATGAGTACATGTGAAATCTCCATGAACATATGTAAATACTATTATAATTTAATTAGAAATATATTATAGTTAGATGGCAATATAATTAAACCATTGAGTGTGTTTCAGCATCAAACTATTTCTAGCTTCCATGTTGGTGTTACTGTAAATAGTTTTCCACTTCAAAGGTCTGGCTTTTTGTTTTCTGGCCGTGTGCTCTAGCGGCCATAAATGACACAGCCGGATGTGCCGTCAGCGTGGCAGAGCCACTGGAGCATACAGTCACTTTGCCTGGGATCTGGAGGTGTTATTGATTCTCAATGCTAACCAAAATTGTCAGCCTGTAAGTGCATTTCAATGGGTGGGGATTTTAAGACATACTACACCATTGCAGTCTCTATCTTGGTAATTCCTTTGCATGTATCTGGAGGCGGAATGGGGAAGAGCTGAAGAAGGTACCATATGGAGCCAAACTGGAGGAAATAAAGTGTCCTAATAAAGCGCTATAGACCTGTTTATATAACAGATCATAAGGATCTGGTGAGTGGCTTTTCAAAAGAGAGAGGTGGAGAGTACTTTTGGCATGTTGAAAGAGCACAATTAGTGAAAGCACTTTATTTGTACTGGTTATATATTAGACGTTAAGAAGTTTTACACAGAACAGGCACTTTATAAAAAGAACCGGTGGAAGTGGATTTGTAGTTGTCATACATATTGTCATTTAAAGCTAATATACATTTATGGTTTATGTTGGAATTTGAGTTTTACAAGGTAATAGCTAGCAACAGCAGATTACTCATTTTATTCAAATAGCACAAACAACAGATCATCAATTGTATACAAATAGCACCAGATAGGTTTCTATTGTTTTTAGGTTTTGTGTCACACACTCAGGGCCAGTGCTAGACTATTTTGCACCCTAGGCAAGACCAGCTACTTGCGCCCCCCCCTCCAAAAAATAAATACAATAAATAAAACTTCTACCATTTTAAAATCAGTAGAAAATAGTAAAACATCTAAATATGAAACTGCTAAATTTCTTTTAATTTGCAAAAACTCATGCCATAAGATGTCAAAAAGAGATAGCCCAATCCAGAAAGAAAAAGAAAGAAAACAGCCCAATCCAGCAAAGAAACATCTACATATATCAAAGAGACAGCCAAATCCAGCAAATAGCCGAATCCAAAGAGACAGCAAAATCCAGCAAAGAGACACCCTCATATAAAAAAGACAGCCCAATCCAAAGAGACAGCCAAATCCAGCAAAGAGACAGCCTTATCTAGCAAAGACACATCCAAATCCATCAGTGTGACAGGTCGGGGACCAGTGTGAGGGGCCAGTGTGACAGGAGGTGGGGGCCAGGATGGCAGGTGGGGGCTAAAAACAAGAAGGAGAGAGCTGAGACAGGCACATTGCATGGAATCCTATGTCAGCAATAAACAGCCCATCAGAGCAGCCAATCATGGAGTCATGTGCTTGTTGTGCTGCGGCCAATTGATAGCAGGGGTGGGCGTTCTATGTGGTGGCGGGCGTGGCCAATGGCTACATGTGTGTTTTGCTGTACCAGAGCCTCTACTGCTGAGTAGAGGCAGGAAGATGGCGCACATGTGGTCACCTGTCAAGTGTTCCCACCCGGGGCAGGACAGCCTCACCCCCGTTATTGGGAAGGGATTCCCACACTTCCCTCACTCCTCCCTTTCAGTAAACAGTGACAAACAGCCTGGGAAGTGAAGGCAGACTGGGGTCGGAGCGGAGCACCCACAAAGATGCTGCTCTGTGTGTGTGAATGAATGGAGCTGAGGCAGCCGGCCGTGGCTGTGTGCTCTCACCATGCGTGCCCTCCGCATGCTGAACTACAGAGAATGTGGCACTGACAAGCTTCCGGTGGAAAGTAGGGAAACCAGCAGTCCTGGCTGCACTCTAGGCAGCAATGCTCCCTAGACGGCTGCCTAGTCCGCCTAGTGGTAGCGTCGGCCCTTCACACACTGCACTGAAGTTAATAGTTCAACATTTTACACAGTAATAGCTGGCAATCACCCATAACAAGTTTAAGTGGATTTGTTTTTATTCTGTATATTTGAGTTTAGTATTTTGTTGGGAGCGCTGCACCACTGACCCAACTATATTTGTACTGCTTTACTATTTTTCCATTTGGAAATAGGAGGTGTACAGCAGCTTACAACAGTCTATTGTGCTATTTTATTCCAGAGGTGCAGAGGTTCATTGTATTATATTTCATATGCTAGTAAATGTTTTACTTTTACATTATTCCTTAGCTTACATACAGCACCAGTACACCAATGTGATTAGATTCAACATGAAAAAAGTCTTGAGTAGTTTTTGCTGACAGTTGTTTGTTTGGTTTTTTTACTTTATGAAAAAGCCCAATCACATGCAAGGAAAATAAAAAACAGAATTTTAGCTTGCACATAATTGTATGTCAATAGAGCTTCACCTCATTCATTAAAGCTGTTGTAAAGGCACAAGGTTTTTTTTTTATCTTAATGCATTCTATGCATCTAAATAAAAAGCCTTCTGTGTGCAGCAGCCCCCCTTAGCCCCCATAATACTTATGTGAGCTCATCTCTATCCAGTGATGTGCATGAGTGCCATGGCCATCCAGGACTCTCCCTCCTGATTGGCTGAGACACAGCAGTGGCGCCATTGGCTCCCGCTGCTGTCAATCAAAGTCAGTTAGCCAATAAGGAGAGAGGGGGCAGAGCCGAACAGTGGCTCTGTGTCTGAATGGATGCACAGAGCTGTGGCTCGACTCAGGTGCCCCATAGCAAGCTGCTTGCTGTGGGGGCACTCAACAGGAGGGAGGGGCCAGGACCTCCAGCAAGGGACCTGATAAGAGGAGGATCTGGGCTTCTCTATGCAATACCACTGCACTGGGCAGGTAAGTACTGTATAACATGTTTGTTATTTTTTAAAGAAAGAAAAGCAAGACTTTAGTATCACTTTAAGCTTTGGGGGTAAAATCCCTTGCAGAATGCAACTTCCCTTTCAAATTGAACAGTCTATTTGTTCTTTAGTAGGGATGGGCTTTACATTCGTGTTGAACATTGGCTGTTCGCCTGTTCGCTGAGTAGCAAACAACTTGGGGTGTTCGCAGCGAATTCGAAAGCCGCGGAACACCCTTTAAAAGTCTATGGGAGAAATCAAAAGTGCTAATTTTAACCACTTCCATACAGGGCATTTTCACCCCCTTCCTGCCCAAGCCAATTTTCAGCTTTCAGCGCTGTCGCACTTTGAATAACAATTGCGCAGTCATACAACACTGTACCCAAATGAAATTTTTATCATTTTTTCCCCACTAATAGAGCTTTCTTTTGGTGGTATTTGATCACCCCTGCAGTTTTTATTTCTTGTGCTATAAACAAAACAAGAGTGACAAGTTTGAAAAAAAACACAATATTTTTTACTTTTTGCTATAATAAGTATCCAATTTTTAATTTTTTTAAACAAATTTTTTCCTCAGTTTAGGCCGATACGTATTCTTCTACATATTTTTGGTAAAAAATATAGCAATAAGCATATATTTATTGGTTTGCGCAAAAGTTATAGCGTCTACAAAATAAGGGGATAGATTTATAGTATTTTTATTATTATTTTTTTTTTACTAGTAATGTCGGCGATCTGCGATTTTTATCATGACTGTGATATTGCGGCGGACACATCGGACAACTTTGACACATTTTTGGGACCATTCACATTTATACAGCGATTCGTGGTATAAAAATGCATTGATTACTGTATAAATGTGACTGGCAATGAAGGGGTTAACCAGGAGGAGGCGCTGTAGGGGTTAATGTGTTGCTAGGGAGTGATTCTAACTGTGGGGGAGGGGATTCACAAAGGGAGGAGACCGATCAGTGTTCCTCTGTACAAGGAACACACCATCGGTCTCCTCCCATCTGACAGGACGTGGATCTGTGTGTTTACCCCCTGGGCTGCCCGGAAGGCTGCGCCGTCATATGACGGCGGCCCAGAACAACAGCTGCACCGTCCCGCTGTCATATGATGGCGGGCGGACAACAAGTGGTTAAAGGTTAATATGCAAGTTATTGTCATAAAAAGTGTTTGGGGACCTGGGTCCTGCCCCAGGGGACATGTATCAATGCAAAACAAGGTTTGAAAAATGGCTGTTTTTTCGGGAGCAGTGATTTTAATATTGCTTAAAGTGAAACAATAAAAGTATAATATTCCTTTAAATTTCATACCTGGGGTGTCTATAGTGTGCCTGTAAAGTGGCGCATGTTTCCCGTGTTTAGAACAGTCTGACAGCAAGATGACATTTCTAAAAGAAAAAAAGTCATTTAAAACTACTCGCGGCTATAATGAATTGTCGGTCCGGCAATACACATGAAAGTTCATTGATAAAAACGGCATGGGATTCCCCCACAGGGGAACCCTGAACCAAAAATTTAAAAAATGCGTGGTGTTCCCCCTAAATTCTATACCAGGCCCTTCAGGTCTGGTATGGATTTTAAGGGGAACCCCGCGCCAAATTTTTTTAAAAAATGGCGTGGGGTCCCCCCAAGAATCTATACCAGACCCTTATCCAAGCACGCAACCTGGCAGGCCGCAGGAAAAGAGGGGGGATGAGAGAACGCCCCCCCTCCTGAACCGTACCAGGCCGCATGCCCTCAACATTGGGAGGGTGCTTTGGGGTAGTCCCTCAAAGCACCTTGTCCCCATGTTGATGGGGAGAAAGGCCTCATACCCACAACCCTTGCCCAGTGGTTGTGGGGGTCTGTGGGCGGGGGGGCTTATCGGAATCTGGAAGCCCCCTTTAACAAGGGGACCCCAGATCCCGGACCCCCTTGTTTGAAATGGTAATGGGTACATTGTACCTGTACCATTTCACAAAAAAGTGTGAAGATGGTAAAAAAAAAACACACACCGTGGGAGAAGTCCTTTATTAAAAAATAAAAAATTAAAACTGTCCCACATAGTCCATTCACCTCTGCCGATGGACCGAAAAAAAAAGAAGAAAATCTGCCTCCATGGGAGGCACACGCCATATGACACATCCTTGCAGGTGACAGCTCTTTTAAAACTGTGGGCGGGCCATGCGGTGTCATCGCCTGGTGACTCCGCCCCCTCTGACGCATGGGGACATCCCTATGGCTTCCCCCATAGCGTCAGAGGGGGCGGTCCATCGGCGGAGGTGAATGGACTACGTGGGACAATTTTATTTATTTTTTTTAATAAAGGACTTCTCCCACGTTGTGTGTTGTTTTTTTTTTTACCTTTTTCACACTTTTTTGGGAAATGGTAGGGGTACAATGTACCCGTTACCATTTAAAACGGGGGGGCTGTGATCTGGGGGTCCCCTTGTTAAAGGGCTTGGTATGGAATTTAGGGGGACCCCCATGCATTTTTTTAAATTTTGGTTTGGGATTCCCCTGTGGGGGAATCCCATGCTGTTTTTATCAATTAACTTTTATGTGTATTGCCGGACTGACAATTCATTATAACCGCAAGTAGTTTTAAATGACTTTTTTTCCTTTAGAAATATTATTTTGCTGTCAGGCTGTTCTAAACATGGGAAACATGCGCCAATTTACAAGCATACTATAGACACCCATCAGGTATGAAATTTAAAGGAATATTACACTTTTATTGTTTCACTTTAAGCATTATTAAAATCACTGCTCCCAAAAAAAGGCTGTTTTTAAAACTTTTTTTTGCATTGTTACATGTCCCCTGGGGCAGAATCCAGGTCCCCAAACACTTTTTAAGACAATACCATGCATATAAGCCTTTAAAATTAGCACTTTTGATTTTTCATGTTCATGTCCCATAGACTTTAATGGTGTTCGCGTGTTCAAACAAATTTTTTGCCTGTTCCTATGCTCTGGTGCAAACCAAATGGGGGGTTGTTCCATACCTAGTCTTTAGTAAATCAACCCTGATTTGTGACCAGGGTAACTTTCAGTCCTGCTCCACTCATGGTTACATTCTTCCCTTGAGGTGTCCAGGTAATTGTTTAATAGCTTTTCCTGGTTTTGCAAGTTTTACTGGACTATAAAATGCATACGGGTCAAAAAAGGTTAGCAAAGAGCACTGGAACATAGGTTCTGCCTCTGATAATTTGTAGCCAGAATAATGAAACCGTACCAGGGGAAAGGGGTGTATGGGGTGGGTGACATTACTCTTTCCTACCTTTCCCACCATTACAATTTTACCTTCTCCAGTCTGCTTTTATTCTTTCTAATGCACACCATAATCCTCAGACTCACTATCAATGCAACCAGTGGCTGTTATTACATGCATCCTTAAAAGGCAGTCACTCCCAATATAAATATGTGTACTTCTTTGTGCAGTTCATTTGAATGTACAGTATGGTCAATACCAGTTGCTGCTGATGCAATTTTTGTGATTATTCTTTACTAAAAAATAGTGGTTCTTTACTAAAAAGTCTGAACAATTCCTCAAAGAGAATATTGTCTAATTTTACCATAGATATTTAACAAATCTCTTAATTGGACAGAAGTGAACATGGCATCTTCCTCCTCCTTTAACTACACTCCTTTCTCCCCAAACAGAGCAACACCTGAGCTCCCTACAGGTCCTGAAGAGGGCAAATAAATATTTGTTTCAATGTCTGAACTGTTTGCTGACATCCAGAAGGTTTTATTCAGGATTTTATTTTAAAATTGTACTACGCTAGAGCAAGAGACTTTTTTTAAGCAGCCTGAAGCATGTGTCCTCTCCCCCTGTGTTCACTAGAAACATTATAGAACTACTTTTCTTTCATCCCCATAACATAAGTGCCGTGGGAAATACATTGCTGCATAGTGAACTTAATTTATGAATATCAATACTACTGTGCACTTCCCTTCTCTTTGCTTTTTACCAGTTTGATAAAAAATACTCTACAGAAGAGAGAAAGTAGGCAACATGATTGTGCATAAAGCCATATGATGGCCACACAGTAGAAAATGTTTTATTAGAAACATTACAGAACAAAGCATTGTTAGAAATAAATGGATTACGAATGCGAGCTAATAAACAAGTTCAGGGAGGTAAATTAATGACTTCATGACCATGCTATAGCCAAAATATGGCTACAGCACGGATCTCTCATTCTGGGAGGACATCCATAGACCACCTCCAAGAACCACGCCCCCTGTGCACCCCATGATCACTGTTTCCTTTGGACACAGCTGATCACAGATCAACCCTTTTCCATGTGATCAGTTGTGTCCAACAAACTTGCTAGTTATCGGCAATCCTTTCCTCACGTGCTGTCACAGGAGAGCAGGTAATTGGCAATTCTGACAACACACATTTACATCCTATCAGGGCTGCCTATTAGTGTCCATCAGTGCTGATAAATAGTGTCCATCAGTGCTGCCTATCAGTGTTGTCTAACAGTGTTGCCTAACAGTGCCCATCAGTACCATCAGTACCGCCTATCAGTGCCTCTTGATCAGTGCCACCTATTAGTGCCACCTATCAGTGCCCATCAATGTTGCATATCAGTTGGGCCTCATCAGTGCCTCCTCATCAGTGTCCATCAGAGCCACCTTATCAGTGCCCATCAGTGCAGCCACATCCGTGTACATGAAAAAAAATACTTATTTGGAAAATGTTATGGCAGAAACTAAGAAACATTTTTTTTTCATAGTTTTCAGTCTTTTTTCATTTGTTCAGCAAAAAATAAAAATAAAACAGTGCTGATTAAATACCACCAAAAGAAAGCTCTAGCTGTCTAAAAAAATGATACTAATTCCATATAGGTACAGTGTTGCATGACCGTGCAATTGCTATTCAAAGTGTGACAGTGCTGACATTGGCCTGGACAGGAAGGGAGTGAAAGTGCCCAGTATTGAAGTGTTTAAAATAGTAACATCAGTCACTTATAATGTTCGTCTGAGGGAAAATGTAAGTTACCTTACCGGATGGTAAAGCTGATTTGGAAAATAGGATTTACACTTTTACAGCATATAAATGAAGGCGTTATACATGACAAATCTGCCACTGTATAGTTATCTTTATATGCACCCACAATAAAGTATATAATACCTGAATAAATAGAAAAAATATCTGCAAAGTGAAAACTTTAGGATGCTTTTTTGTTTCCTCCATTTGAGCAAACTGGTTAAAGTGGATGTAAACCCAATTCATGAATTTTGAGCTGGGCACATATACCTGCAATAGAAGCAAAATGATACCCCAGCTCCACTGCCAATATGATGATCTATGAACTGTGATCCGGTGCTCTAGCCAGGACGTTCAGGCCCCAAAATGCAGTACTTGAATCGGAAAAGGGCTGGCGACTCGGATGCTCTTGAATAAAAATCCTTTATTGGGTTATATGGGTACACGGGTACAGGCTTCAAGCTTCTTAGCCGAATCGCGTCAGCGTAGCCTGTACCTGTGTACCCATGTAACCCAATAAAGGACTTTTATTCAAGAGCATCCGAGTCGCCAGCCCTTTTCTGATTCATATATCTGCAATGTTTTATAATCTCTCTTCAAAGCACTAAACCCCGTAGCCGCCTCCTGTTTCCTTCTTCTGTTATCAGCTTAATAACTCCTGACAAGTTCTCCATCACATAAGATAAAAGCAGCCTGAGTTTTGTGTTGGAGAGGATGCTATAAATAGATTAGCACAGAGCTGAACTATTCAACAATCAGAGCTGAAAGTCTCTACCTATGAGGAGAGGGGGTGTGTGCCTTTCCTCCAATCAACTGTCTTGGCTGTATGCCTAGACTTCACTGCAGTGCTAACTAGGAAGAGAATATCTCCTAACACAATGTGTACTTTCTAAACAGTATATAAAGATAAAGACAGTAGATATACATGTAAAACTTATGTAGGGAGAAATTTGTTTCATTCATCTGAGGCTGTTCACTTCACTGGGTATATGTGAGGGTTTACATCCTCTTTAAGTAAACATTCACTTTGTGAACAAGACTCAGTTTCTTTAGTATACATTTAATATTTACATGAAGTGGGAGGCCAGGTCAGGCAGGCATTCACAGAGGTCCCAACATGTTTCTAAATTACACAGTTATATAGTTAGTAAGGTTGAATAAAGACATCAGTCCATCCAGTTCAACCTGAGTGATTGTGGGTGCGTGTCTACAATTTTCTCTATTTATGGTACCCATATAGTGCCGTCAATTTACGAAGCGCTCCACACATACATCGCACACTCCCATCGGTCCCTACCCTCAAGGAGCCCACAATCCAAGGTCCCCAACTCACATTCATATACTAGGGCCAATTTGGAACAAAAGCCAATTAACCTACCAGCATGTCTTTGGAGTGTGGGAGTAAACCAGAGTACCCAGAGGAAACCCACGGCACAGGGAGAACATGCAAACTCCAGGCAGGTAGTGTCATGGTTGGGATTCGAACCAGCGACCCTTTTTACTGCAAGGCAAGAGTGCTACCCACTACACCACTGTGCTGCCCCTAAATATATTGTTATTTCTTCTTCAGGGGAATATCAGAGCATATCACAGTTCTAGCATGTGTAGTAGCACAAGCATGTATGGTGTGATAGCAATCGTCTCCAAAATCTGCCCCACCGCATTGAACTCAACAAAAGAGAAGATGTGAAATCCTAGCTGGAGCAATGGGCCACAAAACAGCAGATGTCAAAGGTGGAAAGTTATCCCAGAAAAGGAAACTGCTCAGGAGGATCACATATAGGGAGCCATCATGTGTGAATCTCCTCATTCAAAGTGTCATCATGCTGGGTGGAAGGCAGAAAGGCTAACAGAAAGGCTTCCTACTTCATGAGACCGATGTGTTCCAGAACATGAGCATTGCTCTAACTGTGTGGTATCACATTTGCATAATTTGTCTCTAGTTTTAACTAAATGTTATTGGTGTATGCTATCATCATTTTATGATGTGTAAATAAACTTTAGATTAAGAGCATATTAAATAAAGGCATTAGTCAGTACATCCCAATAGGAAATAAATTTAAAAGAGCTAATAAAAGTCCTGGGTGGCGTAACTCCAACGTAAAAATGCATATAAAAGCAAAGGAGAAGATCTTCAAAAAATACAAGGCTGACGGATCATCATCAGCATTCCAACGTTACAAAGAATGCAACAAGAAATGTAAGGATGTAATCAGGGTGGCTAAGATAGAACACAAAAGGCACATAGTGGAGGAGAGTAAGAAAAATCCCAAGAAATTATTTAAGTACATAAATAGTAAGAAAGGGAGGTCAAATCATATTGGTCCCTAAAATAATGTTGAAGGGAATATGGTTACTAAGGATGGAGATATGGTGAAGGTATTGAATTTATCCTTCTCCTCAGTCTTCACAAGGGAATCTGGGGGCTTCAGTAACCAAAACTGCAATGTTTATCCTCATGACACGTCACAGGAAGCACCCTCATGGCTAACAGAGGACAGAATTAGAAATAGACTTGAAAACTTAGCATTATTAAGTCACCAGGACCAGATTGCTTGCACCCGTGGGTCCTTAAGGAACTCAGTCAAGTAATTGCCAGATCATTGTTCCTAATTTTTACAAACAGTCTACTGACTGGAATGGTACCAGCTGACTGGAGAAAAGCCAATGTAGCACCAATATTTAAAAAAGGCCCAAGATACATCACTGGGAATTACAGACCAGTTAGCCTAACATCAATTGTATGCAAGCTCTTGGAGGGGATGGTAAGGGACTATATACAAGATTTTAGCAATAACAACTGTATCATTAGCAGTAGGGATGAGCCGAACACCCCCTGTTCGGTTCGCACCAGAACATGTGAACAGGAAAAAAGTTCGTTCGAACACGTGCACACCGTTAAAGTCTATGGGACACGAACATGATTAATCTAAAGTGCTAATTTTAAAGGCTTATATGCAAGTTATTGTCATAAAAAGTGTTTGGGGACCTGGGTCCTGCCCCAGGGGACATGGATCAATGCAAAAAAAGTTTTAAAAACGGCCGTTTTTTCAGGAGCAGTGATTTTAATAATACTTAAAGTCAAACAATAAAAGTGTAATATCCCTCTAAATTTCGTAGCTGGGGGGTGTCTATAGTATGCCCGTAAAGGGGCGCATGTTTCCCGTGTTTAGAACGGTCTGACAGCAAAATGACATTTCGAAGGAAAAAACCCATTTAAAACTACTCTCGGCTATTGCATTGCCGGTCTGACAATACACATAGAAGTTCATTGATAAAAATGGCATGGGAATTCCCCACAGGGGAACCCCCGAACCAAAATTTAAAAAAAAATGACGTGGGGGTCCCCCTAAATTCCATACCAGGCCCTTCAGGTCTAGGATGGATATTAAGGGGAACCCCGGCCAAAATTTTTTAAAAAATGACGTGGGGTCCCCCTATATTCCATACCAGACCCTTCAGGTCTGGTACGGATTTTAAGGGGAACCCCGCGCCAAAAAAAAACAAAAAATGGCGTGGGGTCCCCCCAAAAATCCATACCAGACCCTTATCCGAGCACGCAACCTGGCAGGCCGCAGGAAAAGAGGGGGGACGAGAGAGCGCCCCCCCTCCTGAACCATACCAGGCCACATGCCCTCAAAATTGGGAGGGTGCTTTGGGGTAGCCCCCAAAACACCTTGTCCCCATGTTGATGAGGACAAGGGCCTCATCCCCACAACCCTGGCCGGTGGTTGTGGGGGTCTGCGGGCAGGCAGTTTATCGGAATCTGGAAGCCCCCTTTAACAAGGGGACCCCCAGATTCCGGCCCCCCCTGTGTAAAATGGTAAGGGGGTACAAAAGTACCCCTACCATTTCACTAAAAAACTGTCAAAAATGTTAAAAATGACAAGAGACAGTTTTTGACAATTCCTTTATTTAAATGCTTCTTCTTTCTTCTTTCTTCTATCTTCCTTCATCTTCTTCTTCTTCTTCTGGTTCTTCTGGCTCTTCTGGTTCTTCCTCCGGCGTTCTCGTCCAGCATCTCCTCCGCGGCATCTTCTATCTTCTTCTCCTCGGGCCGCTCCGCACCCATGGCATGGGGGGAGGCTCCCGCTCTTCTCTTCATCTTCTTCTCTTCTTCATCTTCTTCTTCATCTTCTTTTCTTCTCTTCTTCTCTTCTTCATTTTCTTCTCCGGGCCGCTCTGCATCCATGCTGGCATGGAGGGAGGCTCCCGCTGTGTGACGGCGTCTCCTCGTCTGACGGTTCTTAAATAACGGGGGTGGGGCCACCTGGTGACCCCGTCCCCCTCTGACGCATGGTGACTTGACGGGAATTCCCTGTGACGTCACGGGGAATGCCACAGGGAAGTCACGTCATGTCCTGTGCGTCAGAGGGTGGCCCCGCCCCCCGTTATTTAAGAACCATCAGACGAGGAGACGCCGTCACACAGCGGGAGCCTCCCTCCATGCCAGCATGGATGCGGAGCGGCCCGGAGAAGAAAATGAAGAAGAGAAGAGAAGAAAAGAAGAAGATGAAGAAGAAGATTAAGAAGAGAAGAAGATGAAGAGAAGAGCGGGAACCTCCCCCCATGCCATGGGTGCAGAGCAGCCCGAGGAGAAGAAGATAGAAGACGCCGCGGAGGAGATGCTGGACGAGAACGCCGGAGGAAGAACCAGAAGAGCCAGAAGAACCAGAAGAAGAAGAAGAAGATGATGAAGGAAGATAGAAGAAAGAAGAAGCATTTAAATAAAGGAATTGTCAAAAACTGTCTCTTGTCATTTTTAACATTTTTGACAGTTTTTTAGTAAAATGGTAGGGGTACGTTTGTACCCCCTTACCATTTCACACAGGGGGGCCGGGATCTCGGGGTCCCCTTGTTAAAGGGGGCTTCCAGATTCCGATAAGCCCCCCACCTGCAGACCCCCACAACCACCGGCCAGGGTTGTGGGGATGAGGCCCTTGTCCTCATCAACATGGGGACAAGGTGTTTTGGGGGGCTACCCCAAAGCACCCTCCCAATGTTGAGGGCATGTGGCCTGGTACGGTTCAGGAGGGGGGGCGCTCTCTCGTCCCCCCCTCTTTTTCTGCGGCCTGCCAGGTTGCGTGCTCGGATAAGGGTCTGGTATGGATTTTTGGGGGGACCCCACGCCTTTTTTTTTATTTTGGCAGGGGTTCCCCTTAATATCCATACCAGACCTGAAGGGCCTGGTATGGAATTTAGGGGGACCCCCATGTCATTTTTTTTTTAAATTTTGGTTCGGGGTTCCCCTGTGGGGAATTCCCATGCCGTTTTTATCAATGAACTTCTATGTGTATTGTCGGACCGTCAATGCAATAGCCGCGAGTAGTTTTAAATGGCTTTTTTCCTTCGAAATGTCATTTTGCTGTTAGACTGTTCTAAACACGGGAAACATGTGCCCCTTTACAGGCATACTATAGACACCCCCCAGCTATGAAATTTAGAGGGATATTACACTTTTATTGTTTGACTTTAAGCATTATTAAAATCACTGCTCCTGAAAAAACGGCTGTTTTTAAAACTTTTTTTGCATTGATCCATGTCCCCTGGGGCAGGACCCAGGTCCCCAAACACTTTTTATGACAATAACTTGCATATAAGCCTTTAAAATTAGCACTTTTGATTTCTCCCATAGACTTTTAAAGGGTGTTCCGAGGCATTCGAATTTGCAGTGAACACCCCAAATTGTTCGCTGTTCGGCGAACTTGCGAACAGCCAATGTTCGAGTCGAACATGAGTTTGACTCGAACTCGAAGCTCATCCCTAATTAGCAGTAATCAGCATGGATTCATGAAGAATCATTCCTGCCAAACCAATCTATTAACCTTCTAAGAGGAGGTGAGCTGCCATCTAGATAAAGGAAGGCCCATAGACGTGGTGTATCTGGATTTTGCAAAAGCATTCAATACAGTTCCCCATAAATGTTTACTGTACAAAGTAAGGTCAGTTGGCATGGACCATAGGATGAGTACATGGATTGAAAACTGGCTACAGGGGCAAGTTCAAAGGGAAGTGATAAATGGGGAGTACTCAGAATGGGCAGGGGTGGAAATTGGGGTCCCCCAGGGTTCTGTCCTGGGACCAATCCTATTTAATTCATTCATAAACGACCTGGATGATAGGATAAACAGTTCAATCTCTGTATTTATGGATGATACCAAGCTAAACTTGGCAATAACTTCTCCGCAGGATGTGGAAACCTTGCAAGAAGATCTGAACATATTAATGGGGTGGGCAACTACATGGCAAAGGAGGTTTAATGTGGAAAAATGTAAAATAATGCATTTGGGTGGCAAAAATATGAATGCAATCTACTTACTGGGGTGAGAACCTCTGGGGGAATCTAGGATAGAAAAGGACCTGGGGGTCCTAGTAGATGACAGGCTCAGCTGATGCAAGCAAAGCAAACCGAATATTGGCATGCATTAAAAATGGGATTAACTCCAGGGATAAAACGATAATTCTCCCACTCTACAAGACTCACCTGGAGTATGCTGTCCAGTTCTGGGCACCAGTTCTCAGGAAGGATATGCTGGAACTGGAGAGAGTCCAGAGAAGGGCAACAAAACTAATAAAGGGTCTGGAGGACATTAGTTATGAGGAAAGGTTACGAGCACTGAACTTGTTCTCTCTGGAGAAGAGACGCTTGAGAGGGGATATGATTTCAATGTACAAATATCATACTGGTGACCCCACAATAGGGATAAAACTTTTCTGCTGAAGGGAATTTATTAGGACATGTAGCCATTCACTAAAACTAGAAGAAAAGTGGTTTAACCTTAAACTGCATGGAGGGTTCTTTACTGTAAGAGCGGTTAGGATGTGGAATTCCCTTCCACAGGCAGTGGTTTCAGTAGGGAGCATCTATAATTTAAAAAAAATATATTAGGTAAGCACCTAAACTACCACAACATACAGGGATATACAATGTAATACTGACATAAAATCACAAACATAGGTTGGACTTGATGTACTTGTGTCCTTTTTCAACCTCGCCTACTATATTTATTTATTTATTTATTTCAGGTACTTATATAGCGCCGTCAATTTACGCAGCGCTTTACATATACATTGTACATTCACATCAGTCCCTACACCCTCAAGGAGCTTACAATCTAAGGTCCCTAAACTCACGTTCATACATACTAGGGACAATTTAAAAAGGATCCAATTAACCTACCAGCATGTCTTTGGAGTGTGGGAGGAAACCGGAGTACCCGGAGGAAACCCACGCAGACACAGGACTATATAACTATATACTTTCTCACTTTTCTTGTACTTTTGCTATCTGGTTGACTACTGCTTATAAAGTCCTCTGGGGCCCTCCCTTTGGTTCTTAATAAATACCTTGGACTGTCTACTTTCCAAAAAGGGGTCATTTGGGGGGCATTTGTACTGTCCTGACATTTCAGGGCCTCAAGAAATGAGATAGACAATCAGTACATCAAGATTGATCAATTTTCAATGATACGTGGCATAGCTTGTAGACTCTAATGCCCCGTACACACGGTCAGATTTTCCAATGGAAAATGTCCGATCGGATCGTGTTGTCGGACATTCCGACCGTGTGTGGGTTCCATCGGACATTTTCCATCGGATTTTCCGACACACAAAGTTTGAGAGCAGGCTATAAAATTTTCCGACAACAAAATCTGATCGCGTCAATTCCGACCGTGTGTGGCCTGTTCCGACGCACAAAGTGCCACGCATGCTCAGAAGAAATTCCGAGACGGAACAGCTCGGTCTGGTAAACTTAGCGTTCGCAATGGATACAACACTTTCATCACGGTGCAATGTTAAAAATGGTTTAATACAGCGCACTCTCTTCTTCTTTATAATGTGAGAAGAATGAAGTAGTTTTGCTGCTCATATTCACACAGACTTCTCACAAACTTATTTCTTTATTATTTAGCAGGATTCCCTTAATATATTTTGATTTGTCACATCTGACAAAAATATATATTTTTTTTTTTTTTAAAGGCAGATTTTTTTTTTTATTTTAGGTTTGTATTTTTTCCAAGGCTGATCTTTGTTTTATTTTATTTTTAGTTTTATTCCAGAATATTTTTGTGTGTGTTTTGTGTGTCAAGTTACCACAACACCATTATTATCTTGTATTATATAATCTCAAGGAGATTGTTTGGTGTTGTTGTCTCTTGTTAATTTCACATTGTATTTTTGAAATACAACACGGGATCCTCACCAACAAAATGTCCTTTTTGAAAAAAAAACACATAGGAGAGTATAATTGAAACCAAAAATCCTTTATTAAGGGCTCAGAACCAAACAAAGAGGGAGGCAACGCTGGATAAACAGCAGAAGCTTGGGACCCCCAGGGCAGATATCAATTCTTGAACATCAAAATTGGTGGCCTGAGGAGTCCATATGTAAGGGAGTGCAGTCTGATCCAGAAGTCTCAGAGATCAGGAAAGCAGCAGATGACATCTGTGTCCCCAGGCTGTGGTACCACAAAAGGCTGCATCTTTTGCCAGACCAGACTGGATCCAGGGTCTTCACTTTCTAGTCTTCCTTCCACGCTTCCTTCCTGGCTGTGGCTCTGCTGTTGGAGATGTGGCAGGAGGAGGAGTAGGACCTGGAGGAGGAGGAGGACTAGCAGGACATGGAGGAGGAGGAGGAGTAGTAGGACCAGGAGGAGGAGGAGTAGTAGGACCTGGAGGAGGAGGAGGAGGACCATGTGTGAGGTCACAAATGTGGGTCTCAGATGTTATTTGGGCCCTCAACCCCTTATTGAGAGCTTCCAACATTAATGACTCACACATGAGTTGTTGGCCCTCCTCCATCCGCTGCATTTTACAGGCAATAATGGCAGCAAAGTCCTCCTCCACAGTGTGTGGTGCTCCCAGGGCCTCTGTAGCCTTCCAAAAGAGGCCTATGGCAGCCTCCTCCAGGTTACTCCTCTTCCTGCCACTTTCTCTTTGCAGGTGTAGGGGAGGGACCTGGGTATCAGGCAGCCTGCTCGGCCCGGCCACCTCCTGGCTGAGACTTCCCTGTGTATGAAAAAGGGACATGGTTGTAATGTTTAGCATCATCAATCACAATCATAAATTTGTACTCCAAACTAACATCTAGTTAACATCATTGATTGGACAAGCAGAAATATTTCGAAGAATGCTATATCTGGGCTCCTCCAAATGTTGTTGCCTGGAAGGCCCAGGTTGGGCTTCAGAAGCCTCAGCTGGGGGGGGGGGGGAGGAAGCATGGAAGGAAGACAGGAGAGTGCTGGCTTGGGTTCAGTCTGGCCTGCCAGAAAATGCAGCCTGTCATAGTACCACATCCTGGGGACATAGATGTCATCTGCTGCTCCAGATCTCTGCGAATCCTGGACTTTCTGGCACTCCCTTACATATGTGCTCCTCAGGCCACCAATTAGGATCTTCAAATATGTGATGTCTGCCGTGGGGATCACCTGCTTCACAATTTCCAACAATTGATCCAGCGCTGCCTTCCTCTTTGTTTGGTTCCTATAATGTGTGTGGTTGATCTCCCACAGACAAGGCAGCTCCCTGAACATGTCAATGAATATTGCCATGAAGTCAGTATCTTGAAAGATATTCATTTTCACTGCAAGACACAACACAAGACAAACCCTAATGTCAGCCAAAACTCTCCTAATCTTGTTACAAAATCGGCCTCAATCTAGAAGCAGTATAGGCCCAAGTTTGTCTCTTACCTTCGTTCTTATGATCGGCGCCTCCGATGCTCCTTCCTCCGCTCACAGATCGTACGTAATACGCACGCGTGTTACGTTTTATACACACTGTGCATGCGTGTAACTCTGCCCGCCCCTGACGTTCTTTCTAGTCTATTCCCCGCCCCTTTTCGTTCTGCGCAGTGGGGGAAGAGCACATGGCGAATACACAACAGGTGCGTGCTAATTACAGGAACGAGGAGGAGGAGGAGGAAAGCCCGGATCCAGACATGTCCCGATCCAGAAGGAGATTTAAGGCCTCAAATATGTCCTTTGGGGAGATGTTGGAGATGGTCGACATCCTGAAGAAGGCTGACTATGATGGGAAGAATGGACCTTACCCCAACCCCAATGTCAGAAAGGCCAAGATCATGGCGAAAGTAGTCAGGAGTCTGCACCGGAATTTCGGGGTACGACGATCGAAAGATCAGGAAGCGGTGGTCGGACCTCAAATTACGAGAACACGAGCAGTACAGAAAGATCCGGAGAATGCTGCAAAAAAGTAAGTAGTTGTGCTGTGTTCTTATTCTTTATGTTTATGACGTTCGTGCTGCTCCATGTGCTTTTCTTAAAAGTGTACATTTTAAAATGGCAACTTTCATGTTCATGGGCACATTATTCATTCGTATCAAACATTTTTCTTTCGGCCTATAAAACACCATTCTTTTGGCCATATGCATTTGGCCACATTTTTTACGCCCTACTTGTATGAAACTAATTTGGTTGTGTAGATGGCTTTGTTACTAGAATGAAATTCAAACTAGATTCTGTGTAAGGAGAGGACACTGAGCAGCGGTTTTCACATCTGGACACTTGAGCACTAGTGTGGGACCCATGAACACCATTTTTATTAGGGGGGGCACACAGGTGCTCCAGTGTATACTATAGGGGGTTCTCCATCTGTGAAGATTATACCAAACAGGTAAAGTATTGCAGCTTGACAAAGGACACTGAAAATGCTACATTTTGGAACTCTGCCAAAATAGACAATTGTACCCCACTTCCAAGCAATGTTTCCTATTTATAGTTCTGCCATCAAATATCTGTGTGCTAAGTATACCATTTTTGTTTTACATAGGGGAGAAAAGACTCGGAGGACACCCCTCATCCGAGGAGACCACAGACCCCCCACCTCTGAAAGAAGAGGAAATACCCCAAACCCAAGAAGAGCAGGAGGAAGAAGAGGTGGTGGAAATTGTCACCACAACAGGTGAGTGTCTGCGACCACAGGCTCAGGTAAGAGATGGATGCCGGCATATTTTTGATACCTGTTTTTGTTTGGTTTCTCTCTTTTTAGGTGATCGTGATGTTGTGGATCCAGATCCTTTCACATCAGAAAGTGCCCAGATCCTGATTGGGGAGATCATGGGGTATAATTTACAATTGGAAAACCTCAAGAAAAACATCAATGATGTTATTCAAAAAAAAAAAAACATCATTGATGTTTTGGGGCGAGTTTAAAACCCCTCCAAAACACTTTGTTTTTTTGTGTGCTACAAAGTTCAAAATGTTTTAGCGATTTTTAGAAAAGCCAAATTTGGAGGATGTCAACATGTGCTAGCTGCTATCACGGGAGATCAATGGACGCGTTTTGAGGGGTGCAGCCCCTTCCTCAATAATAAAGTAGCTGAGAGCAAGGGGTTTCTCCCCCAAAACACGTCCCTTGATCCCCCGTGATGGCAGCTAGCACATGTTGACATTGGGAAATTTGTGTGCATCTTCCAAATTTGGCTTTTCCTGGGGTGACTTCACCCCATCTGAACGCAATATCAAACACAGTTCCTAAATACTCATGTCTGATATTACCTTCAAGTTCTACCAAATGTGAACTTTGTAAGTTCAAGTTTTATCTTAAATGGACATTTATATTTTTTATAATGCCCCCCCAAAAATTGTTATACAACAAACAAGTTGGTTTGTTTTAAAAACCTTTTCTAAATGCACATGTGATTGTGCAGGGATTAAAAAGATTGTTAATCAAGAATGTGTGGATTATTGTCTCAACGCTACAACACTTTTGTGGTGATGTAATTGCTGTTTTCTGTGACAATGGGGGTTAGTTCCTAAGGGCAAATCCTCTTTGCACTACAAGTGCAGTTTCAGTGCAGTTTGAAGTGCACTTGTAGTGCAAAGTGTCTTTGCCTTTAGTAAATAACACCCAACAGTGCTTTGTATAAGGTTACACAATCACGCCATTTTCAGGACTCCCCACATTTCTGTCAGGGTCAGCTAAAACAAACACAAGCAGTAAATGTCAACAAAGATTTGGGGGTTTTTTGGTTTTATTTGCTAAAAGGCTTCACAAATTTGCTGGCATATTGATGGCCCCCCTACCCACAAAGAACTCAAGGTATCTTAACCGGACATCACAGGCACTCAGGGAGGGCAAGCCAGGACGGCCACTTTCAAGCGCCGTCAGGGTTGTTTCATTTATCATTCCAGCCTCAGGCCCAACTGAGCCAGCATAGCACGCCAGGATTATATGATTAAGTTTATACTCCGCCATATGGATGGGTGTGAGAAATAGGCGGAACCGGCTGGCCATGATTCCAAATGTGTTCTCCACCACTCTTCTGACTCTGGCCAGCTGGTAATTAAAAACCCTCTGTTCCGGGGTGAGGGTCCTCATCGGGAATGGCCGCATAAGATGGTCCCCCAGCGCATATGCTTCATCCGCAACGAAGATGAATGGGAGTCCTTCCACATTCTCTTCTGGAGGTGGCAAGTCCAAGCTGCCATTCTGGAAACGCCTGTAAAACTCCGTCTGGGTGATGACTCCACCATCGGACATCCAGCCATTCTTCCCCACGTCCACATACAGGAAGTTGTAATTAGCCGACACCACCGCCAACATCACAATACTATTGAACCCCTTGTAATTATAATAGTATGACCCCGAGTTGGGTGGTGGGATGATGTGGATGTGTTTCCCATCAATTGCCCCTCCGCAGTTAGGAAAGTCCCACCGCTGGGCAAAGTGGGAGGCCACAGTCTGCCATTCCTCTGGCATGGAAGGAAACTGTTGAGGAAAAAAAATCAAAATGAGTATTTTTGCACATAAACATGGAAAGCAGATTAGACACAAACCTTCTTGGCCAACATCCAGATAACATTTATTAAGGGGAATTTTACAACACCAAAGTATAAGGTACACCTATCATATCCCCCCCCTCTCATGGGCCAATTCTAACATTATAGGGGGGGGTGAATCTTGGACAGGTAACCCTCTTCACTTCATTGAGAGATGAATGCCTAAATAATGGGTATTACTTGGAACAGCCAATCCTTAGTTACACTATTGGCAGCCCACTGGACAGGTAAGAAGTGTCATAATACAAAGATATAAATACACACTGTACACATATTTGAGCACATTTGGACATTCTGCTATTACCTAGCAAGATAATAATAGGATACAAAAACTTTAAACAGTACCATTTGAAAGTATACAGGCAGGCCCTTGCACTACATGCTTTGGGGAATTCATCCATAAATCTGACCACAAAAGAGATGGGTATAGTGTGTATGGGTTTGGCAAAGTCAGCAGATAGATGATTGAGGATAGATAGAGAATTGGTATCAGCTGACTTAGCAGTTGGGGGGGAGGGAGGGTTCCAAATGATTTGGGAACCCCCCAAAAAAAGCCTCTGACACTCTGCCAGAATTTAAAGCACAAATCACATTTCAAAACATTTTAGGGGGTGTTTGGGGTAAAGCACTACTATGGAGCTGATAGAATACATTGTTAAGTGACTACATGAGTTGAATATAGGACCAGGAGAACATGCTGGGGAGGTAAGTGAAGGCAAATATGTATGAAGGACAAAAAAAAATTACATAAAAATCCAGCATACATGAGGACAAAGGGGACATTCACAGCATATTACAATCATGGTAATTAGGGAATGAGGAAAGAAATACAATATATTATCAAACATTAAATACAATAAAATGTGATATAAAAGGATAAAAATCTTACCTTCATATACTCCTTCTGCAGGACCTATATGATGGCAGAACAGGTCTCTGGGATAATGATCCCCAGAGCCTGGGGGGAGATGCCTGTCGAGAACTTGAGATCCTGTAGGCTTCTCCCCGTCGCCAAGTACCGCAGGATGTCGATGAGCCTCTGTTCCGGAGTGATGGCTTGCCTCATGCAGGTATCCTGCCTGCTGATATAGGGGGTCAGCGAAGCCAACAAACGGTGAAATACGGGGTCCGTCATCCTGAGAAAGTTCCTGAAATCATCAGGATTATTCTTACGGATCTCCCGGAGCAAAGGCATATGAGAGAACTGGTCACGCTGAAGCAACCAATTCTTGGTCCATGAACTCCTCCCCACCCTGTTCATGGACTGGACTTGTGTCAAGGTCAGGACCCCAACACCAAGCCCCCGCACAGCACGAACTCTACGAGGAGTACGTATACGCAACATGGCTAGAAAACATTTAGAGTTTGGCTGAGCAACCCTTGGTGTGATACGACATCTCATCCCAATAGTTTGAGAATCAAATCAGAGGGGGAAGAAGTATAGGGATTATGGCGGTGCCAAGAGAAACAGGATACAGTACTTGAGAATAAAAAATTGTATTTATTTAACAGAAATCAATAAAATTGGACATAACAATCACATAGATAAGGTGTGCGGAAAGTTCTAAAATCAATTCTGTAGCAAGAAATATTTCACATCACTTGGCCTGATAATTGTGACGGCCAGTTCAGTGAGTAGGTATTCAGATGCCCGACATGTTTCGCCAGTATTGGCTTCTTCAAGGACAGTTGTTTGATACCTAAAACGTTACAGAGTTTTCTATGAAGAGAAATATAACAATCAATGAATGTTATAGAACAATTGATACACTAAAGTACAGAAAGATATATCCATATGTTTGCGAGCTGTCCGGGCAGACTACCCCCTACCCACCACCCAAAGTGGCCCCTAAGAGCCCACCCACACCACAGGGTGCCAGAAATGCCCCAACCAGGCTGTCCAAAGATGGTAAAATACCTGCAATTCAGGTATTTCAAAAACAGAAATCACAGCAAATGGCTGCAGGGGACAATAAGAGGGACCTGACAGAGAATATGCCTAAAGAAATATATATACAAACAAATTATGTACATATAGCGGGGCCCGAGGACCGCACATCAATTTAAAATGAGAAATTTAATATTGGACTAACATAGTCTCTAATTTACTTACAAGTAAGCTATTCAAATTGAGAGACAGGACACCGGAAAACAGCCATTATTAGGGGTGGTTCATCTTAGGATGAAAGGTGTAGAAGGTGTCACTGGAAAATGGTAGAGAAAGGGAGGGGGGGAAAAAAAAAAAAGAAAAAAGAGAAGACATTTATATGCCAAATAATGCTATCCAAAAATGCAGGTCTGAAGACGCTATTTGCGATTCAGCTGTAACCAATGACAAATCAAAGTATAAACGCGTTTACACTCACCAGTAGTATAATCAAGAGTGGAAAACTATGGCTGAAAGGAAAGACCTGCAGCCGATAGAAGCACCAATTGGAACAAGCTAAGAGGCAAAAAATATATTGTCAGCTTGATGTAAACAGGATCCAAAGGAGAGTGAGGGGGAACAGCCAATAAGGCAAAGAAATGCTTACCCGATCGTGTGGCAGTTAGTATGACCGTGTCCTGTGATTCCCTGGCGTGTCTAGTGGCCTGGGATGCCGACGCTCTTATGTCCCCCTCACACGAGCGGCGTCTGACGTCACCGCGCGTGTGAGCGGACAAAAAGAGCCACTGCGCATGCACCACCCGCAACTCCATCCAGTCCTACAAGGTCCAGAAGGCACAGCGGTGGTGTCCATGGTGATGTATAAATACATCACAGACACTGCGCAGTATACAAATGCCACGGTTGGCGGCGCGATACCTAGGAAGTGGAAGTTAGTCCAATGTGCAGTGGCAGAGGTGGGCAAAGGACGAACCAATGCCCTTGAGTGTCCATACAGCTAGAGTGTTTCTCATGTAAAGGGGCTAGTAACACCAGAGACAGCACCAAAAGCCATCCTGGAATGCAGAGACCCGTGGACAGTAGCCCGCAATGGGTGACAGTCTAAAAGGGGGGGGAAAGGCAACCAAGGGTGCAAGGTGTGACTGAGACACAATGGGAGGCGGGGATGGGTGGGAACAAACCAGGGATGAATAGGCTCAAAGACAACAACAAAAGGGGCGCCTGCACACAAGGCATGGAAAAATTGGACAGAAAAGAAGAAAAAAAGAGTGGGGAGAGCATAGTCCCTGGCATGTGCCCACACAAGTCACCCCAACAGCTCGCAAATTGATACATGCGTCAATAACAGAGTATATTCATCAGCGCAAAAAAGTTATTGGCATGACAAGATGAAATGATATATACACAATTGAAGACACTAAGAGCATCATAATGGTGCTTGATAAGTCTATCTATTTCTGTTCAATTGATAATTTGTAAAAATAATCTATAAATAAAAAGGGGGGGGGGAAGGGGGGGTGCCGTAACTTGATCCATCAGGACCGATCTCAAAAGTGGGAAGGAGCTATTTAGGGAGGAATGTAAAAAATTATTACAAGAGGAGATAGTAGAGATAAATAGGAACTAGTCATAATTCTAAGGTGGGCTGTGTCAATCCCTAGGAAAAGAGGGGGGGGGAGGGGGAAAGAGGGGGAGGGGGGAAAAAAGGAAAAGGGGAAGGAAAGGGGAAAGGGATGGGGGTAAAAAGAGGGGGTGGGTTTGTAGGAAGGGGGGGATAAGAGAGGGGGGGGAGAAAGGGGAGGGGGATAAAGGGGGGGGGGAGGGGGGGATAAAGGGGGAGAGAAACAGCCAACCTACAAAAACGGCTTGAAACTGATACCTTCATTAAGCCCTGGATGTCTAGTGGCATCCAAGGTATGTATCCACTTGGTTTCCAATTGGAGTAGTTTTTGGTCAATATCTCCACCCCTAACATGTATAGGGATATGTTCCAATGCTGTAAATCCCACAACATGGGGATTAAAGTCATGGTGTACTGCTATATGTCGATTGATAGATGTAGAAATCTTACCTTTATATAAAGGTTTGATGTGATCGCGGATCCTGACACAGAACTGACGTTTAGTTTTGCCGACATAGTAACTGCCACATATACAAGTAGCAAGATAGACTATGCCGGTAGTTTGGCATGTGACTTTATGTTTGATTTTGTATCTTTGGCCATTTGGAAGCGGTTTTTCACGCACATCATAAATGAACTCACACATGTCACAGTGGCCACATGAAAATGTGCCAACCACTGATGAAGAAAATTCTGGTTTGGGTGCATGGTGGCTCACTATGACTTTATCCCGTAGCGAAGGGGAACGACGGTAGGTAATTTGAGGTTGGGATTGAATATATTTTTTTATGGTGTTATCTGCTGTAAGAAGGGGCCAGTATTTTTTGAGAATATTCCTGACCTCATTATGATGTTGGGAAAATTGGGTAATAAGTCGGACCGGCTGAGAGGCGTCCTTCTTTTTGATGGTGTGCAACAGTTTTTTCCGATCTAATTTTTTTACTTTGTTGAAAGCCTGTTTCAACAATTTTTGGCTGTATCCTCTTCTTTTTAATCTTTCGTAAAGGTCATGTGCGGCCGCGAAGAAGTCCTTCTCGTCCGTACAGTTGCGTTTAATCCGTAAATATTGACTATAGGGGATACTATTTAGCAATGGTTTAGGATGAGCGCTGTTAGCGTGCAAAATAGTGTTCCCTGACATTTCCTTACGATACAGGGAGGAAGAAATGTTTCCGTTGGAGTCCACTCGTATTTCCAGATCAAGGAAAGTAATCCTTCTCTGGCTACACTCCATTGTGAACTTGAGATTATATGAATTGACCGCCAATATATCTATAAATCTCGTAAGATGTTCTCGAGTACCAGACCAAAAAAAGATGATATCGTCAATATACCTGTGCCACGAAATCACGTGGCACAGGAAATCGGCAAAATCATGATTAGAAAACAGGTCTTTTTCCCACCCCCCCAGGTACAAGTTGGCGTAGGATGGCGCACATTTCGTGCCCATAGCCACGCCTTGCACCTGGAGGAAGTGGGAAGTGCCAAATAAAAAATGATTCCGTGTTAATATAAAGCGTAAAAGATCGACCACAAAATCACTGTATGCCTTAAATTTAGGGCCTCTATCCTCCAACAATTTGGAAATAACCTTAATGCCAGCACTATGCGATATTGTGTTATAAAGGCTTTCTACATCTAATGCAACCAGCCATGTATCATGTGGAACTTGCAAGTCCTCCAAAATACGGAGGAGGTGTACCGTATCTTGAACATAAGAAGGGAGAGCATGTACATGTGGATTTAGATATTTGTCCACTAGGGCGCTAGCATTTTCTGTCAAACTTGAACACCCTGACACGATAGGACGTCCAGGGGGATTTTTTAGCGACTTATGCAATTTGGGCAGAGCGTAGAACGTAGGTATTCTTGGATTTTGAACATTTAGGAATTTCCAGGTGTTAATATCTATGGTTCCCTTTTGATAGGCAGAAAAAATGAGCTCATAGTACTCACAAGTAAAGTTTTCAACAAGTGTACGTGAAATAGGTCTATACCAATCATGGTTGTCAAGGATGTTGCGGCACATAGTCTCATATGCCGCAACATCCATGACAACCACATTACCGCCCTTGTCGGCGGGTTTTATAACCAACCCATTGTGATTTTGAAGAGATTTAAGGGCCTGTTTCTCGGCACAAGATAAATTAGAGGAGTGTAAGGTAGGAAGATCCATTTCTTTGATGGTTTTACTGATTTGTTCCACAAAAGCCCAGATGTTAGGGTTTGCAGAAAGATTGGGAAAACTTGTAGAATTAGGTTTGAAAGATAAAGGAGGGGGAAAGGATACTCCAGAGGCCACAATGCCATGGTTATCAAATTCCCACAGACATTCATCCTCTGTACCACCTTCTTCAAGAAGAGTTAGTAAGTCTTCAATAGCCTGAATTTCGGCTGCTGTAGGGACACTATTTTTTGGTACTGAGTCTGCTGTCTGGTTTGTGCTGGATTTATCAAAAATAACCTTAAACATTAGCTTTCTAGCAAACAACTGTATATCCTTGATAAATTGAAATTTATCAAAATCGGCTGAAGGACAGAACGTGAGACCTAATTGTAGGACTTTTATCTGATGTTTGCTTAGGGGGAAGGAGGAAAGATTCACCACATCAAGATCCGAGATGCGTTGTGATTTAGAAACCGTAAGTGCTACATTGTTGGACTCTGTGTTGAGTCCAAAGCTTGGGATAAAAAAATAGGAGCCAACTTAGGATCAATTGCCTGAGAGGCTGTAGGAAACATGGTAGTTAAAGTAGGCTCACTTACCCGTCTTCCAATGGGGGCAGGAAGAGCAAGTGTTGCAGGAGTGGTTGTGGGGAGTGCCGACTGTGCAGTGCGAGAGGAGGTAGAAGGTGGCCGTGGTAGTGCTCGTGCAAGTGGAGTAGAAGTGCTCGTAGTTTTGGGGTGAGCCCCTAGGGGCTTGTCCATATTGGTGGTTCCAAAGGTGTGTCGGATAGAATCCGTGGAGGAAGTAGGTAGTTCGCTCTTTCTTTTTTTAGGGATTCCGTCTTGTGAAAGTTCATGATACGTGGTGGATGAGCTGGAGGAGAAAGAAGTGGAAAAAGCATTAGGTATTTCAGTGTTATTTTTAGGTACATTGTCAGAATTAGGTTTAGTGAAAGGTTTTTTGGGGGTATTTCCATCCCATCTATAAGCATAGCCGTTCGTATGGGCAAGTTTATCCCGCAAAAATTAGTTCTCTTTCGCATTGATTATGTCTATTGTGTAGTCCTCAAGGTGAGCGCGGAGATCTTTCTCCCTTTGGGCAAATCTTGAGGAGGACACATCAGCAGCTCGATCAGTAAGCCATTCGTTGATTGAAATGTCTAGCAACTCCAGTTCCTTGTCATACTCCTGACAGAGCATGCGGGTCATATTAAAGGAACACATTTGTAAGTTATCTTCCCAAGCCTTTTTTAAGGGGTCATTGATTTTTTTAATATTAGGGAATGTTTGAATTCTTAGACCCCAGGGAACAATCTTATCGTCAACATATTTTTCGAAAATAAACCTTGTGCCAATAGACACGAACCTTCTTCTCTAATAGCCGTTGAAATCTAATAAAGTATTTATCAAGTTCAGTATCTGGGACATTTGAGGTTGTATGAGTCGTTTGAATTCTAGTCATAAGATCCTCCCAACCTTCCCCACAAAAATCAGCCATGACTTCAAAGGAAACAGCAAAAGGAAGTTTTTAGAAAAAATTATGTTACCTAAATTGCACTAGGGTGTAGACACTTGTAATCACAAATTAGAGAAGACAAAAAAGAGAGAAATATCAATCGTTAATGGAAAAAACATAAAAATGCTTGTCTTGGCACAGACATAAATGTGAAAGGGAAAGCTCGGCCTAGGATAAGTGTATTGAAACACTAAGATTTCAAGATAGAAATCAAGAAAGCCTTCAAAATTTAGAGTTTGGCTGAGCAACCCTTGGTGTGATACGACACCTCATCCCAATAGTTTGAGAATCAAATCAGAGGGGGAAGAAGTATAGGGATTATGGCGGTGCCAAGAGAAACAGGATACAGTACTTGAGAATAAAAAATTGTATTTATTTAACAGAAATCAATAAAATTGGACACGACAATCACATAGACAAGGTGTGCGGAAAATTCTAAAATCAATTCTGTAGCAAGAAATATTTCACATCACTTGGCCTGATGATTGTGACGGCCAGTTCAGTGAGTAGGTATTCAGATGCCCGACATGTTTCGCCAGTATTGGCTTCTTCAAGGACAGTTGTTTGATACCTAAAACGCTACAGAGTTTTCTACGAAGAGAAATATAACAATCAATGAATGTTATAGAACAATTGATACACTAAAGTACAGAAAGATATATCCATATGTTTGCGAGCTGTCCGGGCAGACTACCCCCTACCCACCACCCAAAGTGGCCCCTAAGAGCCCACCCACACCACAGGGTGCCAGAAATGCCCCAACCAGGCTGTCCAAAGATGGTAAAATACCTGCAATTCACCAGGGATGGATGCTACATGCCTCCGGAGCAAGGCCTCAAAAACAGAGATCACAGTAAATGGCTGCAGGGGACAATAAGAGGGACCTGACGGAGAATATGCCTAAAGAAATATATATACAAACAAATTATGTACATATAGTGGGGCCCGAGGACCGCACATCAATTTAAAATGAGAAATTTAATATTGGACTAACATAGTCTCTAATTTACTTACAAGTAAGCTATTCAAATTGAGAGACAGGACACCGGAAAACAGCCATTATTAGGGGTGGTTCATCATAGGATGAAAGGTGTAGAAGGTGTCACTGGAAAATGGTAGAGAAAGGGAGGGGGGGGGAAAAGAAAAAAGAAAAAAGGGAAGACATTTATATGCCAAATAATGCTATCCAAAAATGCAGGTCTGAAGACGCTATTTGCGATTCAGCTGTAACCAATGACAAATCAAAGTATAAACGAGTTTACACTCACCAGTAGTATAATCAAGAGTGGAAAACTATGGCTGAAAGGAAAGACCTGCAGCCGATAGAAGCACCAATTGGAACAAGCTAAGAGGCAAAAAATATATTGTCAGCTTGATGTAAACAGGATCCAAAGGAGAGTGAGGGGGAACAGCCAACAAGGCAAAGAAATGCTTACCCGATTGTGTGGCAGTTAGTATGACCGTGTCCTGTGATTCCCTGGCGTGTCTAGTGGCCTGGGATGCCGGCGCTCTTATGTCCCCCTCACACGAGCGGCGTCTGACGTCACCGCGCGTGTGAGCGGACAAAAAGAGCCACTGTGCATGCGCCACCCGCAACTCCATCCAGTCCTACAAGGTCCAGAAGGCACAGTGGTGGTGTCCATGGTGATGTATAAATAAGCTGAAATAACACTGAAATACCTAATGCTTTTTCCACTTCTTTCTCCTCCAGCTCATCCACCACGTATCGTGAACTTTCACAAGACAGAATCCCTAAAAAAAGAAAGAGCGAACTACCTACTTCCTCCACGGATTCTATCCGACGCACCTTTGGAACCACCAATATGGCCAAGCCCCTAGGGGCTCGCCCCAAAACTACGAGCACTTCTACTCCACTTGCACGAGCACTACCACGGCCACCTTCTACCTCCTCTCGCACTGCACAGTCGGCACTCCCCACAACCACTCCTGCAACACTTGCTCTTCCTGCCCCCATTGGAAGACGGGTAAGTGAGCCTACTTTAACTACCATGTTTCCTACAGCCTCTCAGGCAATTGATCCTAAGTTGGCTCCTATTTTTTTATCCCAAGCTTTGGACTCAACACAGAGTCCAACAATGTAGCACTTACAGTTTCTAAATCACAACGCATCTCGGATCTTGATGTGGTGAATCTTTCCTCCTTCCCCCTAAGCAAACATCAGATAAAAGTCCTACAATTAGGTCTCATGTTCTGTCCTTCAGCCGATTTTGATAAATTTCAATTTATCAAGGATATACAGTTGTTTGCTAGAAAGCTAATGTTTAAGGTTATTTTTGATAAATCCAGCACAAACCAGACAGCAGACTCAGTACCAAAAAATAGTGTCCCTACAGCAGCCGAAATTCAGGCTATTGAAGACTTACTAACTCTTCTTGAAGAAGGTGGTACAGAGGATGAATGTCTGTGGGAATTTGATAACCATGGCATTGTGGCCTCTGGAGTATCCTTTCCCCCTTCTTTATCTTTCAAACCTAAATCTACAAGTTTTCCCAATCTTTCTGCAAACCCCAACATCTGGGCTTTTGTGGAACAAATTAGTAAAACCATCAAAGAAATGGATCTTCCTACCTTACACTCCTCTAATTTATCTTGTGCCGAGAAACAGGCCCTTAAATCTCTTCAAAATCACAATGGGTTGGTTATAAAACCCGCCGACAAGGACGGCAATGTGGTTGTCATGGATGTTGCGGCATATGAGACTATGTGCCGCAACATCCTTGACAACCATGATTGGTATAGACCTATTTCACGTACACTTGTTGAAAACTTTACTTGTGAGTACTATGAGCTCATTTTTTCTGCCTATCAAAAGGGAACCATAGATATTAACACCTGGAAATTCCTAAATGTTCAAAATCCAAGAATACCTACGTTCTACGCTCTGCCCAAATTGCATAAGTCGCTAAAAAATCCCCCTGGACGTCCTATCGTGTCAGGGTGTTCAAGTTTGACAGAAAATGCTAGCGCCCTAGTGGACAAATATCTAAATCCATATGTACATGCTCTCCCTTCTTATGTTCAAGATATGGTACACCTCCTCCGTATTTTGGAGGACTTGCAAGTTCCACATGATACATGGCTGGTTGCATTAGACGTAGAAAGCCTTTATAACACAATACCGCATAGTGCTGGCATTAAGGTTATTTCCAAATTGTTGGAGGATAGAGGCCCTAAATTTGAGGCATACAGTGATTTTGTGGTCGATCTTTTACACTTTATTCTAACACGGAATAATTTTTTATTTGGCAATTCCCACTTCCTCCAGGTGTAAGGCGTGGCTATGGGCACGAAATGTGCGCCATCCTACGCCAACTTGTACCTGGCGGGGTGGAAAAAAGACCTGTTTTCTAATCATGATTTTGCCGATTTCCTGTGCCAAGTGATTTCGTGGCACAGGTATATTGACGATATCATCTTTTTTTGGTCTGGTACTCGAGAACATCTTACGAGATTTATAGATATATTGGCGGTCAATTCATATAATCTCAAGTTCACAATGGAGTGTAGCCAGAGAAGGATTACTTTCCTTGATCTGGAAATACGAGTGGACTCCAATGGAAACATTTCTTCATCCCTGTATCGTAAGGAAACGCCAGGGAACACTATTTTGCACGCTAACAGCGCTCATCCTAAACCATTGCTAAATAGTATCCCCTATAGTCAATATTTACGGATTAAACGCAACTGTACGGACGAGAAGGACTTCTTCGCGGCCGCACATGACCTTTACGAAAGATTAAAAAGAAGAGGATACAGCCAAAAATTGTTGAAACAGGCTTTCAACAAAGTAAAAAAATTAGATCGGAAAAAACTGTTGCACACCATCAAAAAGAAGGACGCCTCTCAGCCGGTCCGACTTATTACCCAATTTTCCCAACATCATAATGAGGTCAGGAATATTCTCAAAAAATACTGGCCCCTTCTTACAGCAGATAACACCATAAAAAAATATATTCAATCCCAACCTCAAATTACCTACCGTCGTTCCCCTTCGCTACAGGATAAAGTCATAGTAAGCCACCATGCACCCAAACCAGAATTTTCTTCATCAGTGGTTGGCACATTTTCATGTGGCCACTGTGACATGTGTGAGTTCATTTATGATGTGCGTGAAAAACCGCTTCCAAATGGCCAAAGATACAAAATCAAACATAAAGTCACATGCCAAACTACCGGCATAGTCTATCTTGCTACTTGTATATGTGGCAGTTACTATGTCGGCAAAACTAAACGTCAGTTCTGTGTCAGGATCCGCGATCACATCAAACCTTTATATAAAGGTAAGATTTCTACATCTATCAATCGACATATAGCAGTACACCATGACTTTAATCCCCATGTTGTGGGATTTACAGCATTGGAACATATCCCTATACATGTTAGGGGTGGAGATATTGACCAAAAACTACTCCAATTGGAAACCAAGTGGATACATACCTTGGATGCCACTAGACATCCAGGGCTTAATGAAGGTATCAGTTTCAAGCCGTTTTTGTAGGTTGGCTGTTTCTCTCCCCCTTTCTCCCCTCCCTTTCCCCCCCCCTCTCTTATCCCCCCCTTCCTACAAACCCACCTCCCTCTTTTTCCCCCCATCCCTTTCCCCTTTCCTTCCCCTTTTCCTTTTTTCCCCCCTCCCCCTCTTTCCCCCTCCCCCCCCTCTTTTCCTAGGGATTGACACAGCCCACATTAGAATTATGACTAGTTCCTATTTATCTCTACTATCTCCTTTTGTAATAATTTTTTACATTCCTCCCTAAATAGCTCCTTCCCACTTTTGAGATCGGTCCTGATGGATCAAGTTACGGCACCCCCCCTCCCCCCCCCCCCTTTTTATTTATAGATTATTTTTCCAAATTATCAATTGAACAGAAATAGATAGACTTATCAAGCACCATTATGATGCTCTTAGTGTCTTCAATTGTGCATATATCATTTCATCTTGTCATGCCAATAACTTTTTTGCGCTGATGAATATACTCTGTTATTGACGCATGTATCAATTTGCGAGCTGTTGGGGTGACTTGTGTGGGCACAAGCCAGGGACTATGCTCTCCCCACTCTTTTTTTCTTCTTTTCTGTCCAATTTTTCCATGCCTTGTGTGCAGGTGCCCCTTTTGTTGTCTTTGAGCCTATTCATCCCTGGTTTGTTCCCACCCATCCCCGCCTCCCATTGTGTCTCAGTCACACCTTGCACCCTTGGTTGCCTTCCCCCCCCCCCTTTTAGACTGTCACCCGTTGCGGCCTACTGTCCACGGGTCTCTGCATTCCAGGATGGCTTTTGGTGCTGTCTCTGGTGTTACTAGCCCCTTTACATGAGAAACACTCTAGCTGTATGGACACTCAAGGGCATTGGTTCATCCTTTGCCCACCTCTGCCACTGCACATTGGACTAACTTCCACCTCCTAGGTATCGCGCCGCCAACCGTGGCGTTTGTATACTGCGCAGTGTCTGTGATGTATTTATACATCACCATGGACACCACCGCTGTGCCTTCTGGACCTTGTAGGACTGGATGGAGTTGCGGGTGGTGCATGCGCAGTGGCTCTTTTTGTCCGCTCACACGCGCGGTGACGTCAGACGCCGCTCGTGTGAGGGGGACATAAGAGCGCCGGCATCCCAGGCCACTAGACACGCCAGGGAATCACAGGACACGGTCATACTAACTGCCACACGATCGGGTAAGCATTTCTTTGCCTTATTGGCTGTTTCCCCTCACTCTCCTTTGGATCCCGTTTACATCAAGCTGACAATATATTTTTTGCCTCTTAGCTTGTTCCAATTGGTGCTTCTATCGGCTGCAGGTCTTTCCTTTCAGCCATAGTTTTCCACTCTTGATTATACTACTGGTGAGTGTAAACTCGTTTATACTTTGATTTGTCATTGGTTACAGCTGAATCGCAAATAGCGTCTTCAGACCTGCATTTTTGGATAGCATTATTTGGCATATAAATGTCTTCCCTTTTTTCTTTTTTTTTTTTTCCCCCCTCCCTTTCTCTACCATTTTCCAGTGACACCTTCTACACCTTTCATCCTATGATGAACCACCCCTAATAATGGCTGTTTTCCGGTGTCCTGTCTCTCAATTTGAATAGCTTACTTGTAAGTAAATTAGAGACTATGTTAGTCCAATATTAAATTTCTCATTTTAAATTGATGTGCGGTCCTCGGGCCCCACTATATGTACATAATTTGTTTGTATATATATTTCTTTAGGCATATTCTCCGTCAGGTCCCTCTTATTGTCCCCTGCAGCCATTTACTGTGATCTCTGTTTTTGAGGCCTTGCTCTGGAGGCATGTAGCATCCATCCCTGGTGAATTGCAGGTATTTTACCATCTTTGGACAGCCTGGTTGGGGCATTTCTGGCACCCTGTGGTGTGGGTGGGCTCTTAGGGGCCACTTTGGGTGGTGGGTAGGGGGTAGTCTGCCCGGACAGCTCGCAAACATATGGATATATCTTTCTGTACTTTAGTGTATCAATTGTTCTATAACATTCATTGATTGTTATATTTCTCTTCATAGAAAACTCTGTAGCATTTTAGGTATCAAACAACTGTCCTTGAAGAAGCCAATACTGGCGAAACATGTCGGGCATCTGAATACCTACTCACTGAACTGGCCATCACAATCATCAGGCCAAGTGATGTGAAATATTTCTTGCTACAGAATTGATTTTAGAATTTTCCGCACACCTTGTCTATGTGATTGTCATGTCCAATTTTATTGATTTCTGTTAAATAAATACAATTTTTTATTCTCAAGTACTGTATCCTGTTTCTCTTGGCACCGCCATAATCCCTATACTTCTTCCCCCTCTGATTTAATTCTCATGGCTAGAAAACAGTCGGCTGCTCAGAACGAAGTAACAGAATGCACTGAAGAGCAGCAAGGCCTGTGAAGAGCGACCTGAAAAACAGTAACTAACGAACAAGAACACAATGACTAATTAAAGTCATGCGCAGCTTGCTTGCACGCACTGAAGAGCAGATACAAACCCACAAGCACAAACTGAACTGCAGAAAACGATCTGAAAGCCACGAGTCTGAAAAAGCATGAATCGTCTCTTACCAAACTTTTACTAACATGAGATTAGCAAAAGGAGCCCAAAGGGTGCTGCGCTTGGTTCTGTCTTGTCGTATGTGGTGTACGTGACCGCGTGTTTGGCGATTGGAAATTCCGACAACTTTGTGCGACCGTGTGTACGCAAAACAAGTTTGAGCCAACATCCGTCGGAAAAAATCCTAGGATTTTGTTGTCGGAATGTCCGAATAAAGGCCGATCGTGTGTACGGGGCATAAGAGGACCCCCCAGGCACTATATTTAAAGGAATTTTTCAATTTAATTGTTGCACTTTAAGCATCATTAAAATCACTGCTCCTGTAAAGATGATCTTTTTAACTACTTGAAATCAATACAGGAGGGTAAATACTGTATATTTATTATGTGGAAATGAAAAAATTGTGTAGTACCTGTCGTTCAGAAACAGTCATAAGATGTATGAAAAAGATGGAAGGTTTGCAATTGCTTTTTTTTATTTCATAAGATTTTTATTTTTAAGAAAAAAAGAGCAATTATACAAAACTGAATTGTACATAACTGAATTGTACATTGTCAGGTATATGCAATAAGAAATAGAGCAGAGTCCAAGTAGTAAACATTATAACAGTAGTCTATAGCATGTACTATATGTGGTCACGAATTCCAGTGCTTAGTAAATAGTCTAACACAACACAAAGGACGAGTGTCAGGGTTGCTATGTGTTGTTGCTCAAAGGCTCGTCTTCTGCCCAGCACCCCATATGGGAGCACACTGTGCTGGGCCAAGGGACCTCCATACAATCTTGGAGATTCGGGTTCTCCCTATAAAAGCTTACATGTCAAATAGAAAAGCAACTCTGGGAGCCGTGAGATAAAGTAGAGCTATGAAGAGAATGGGAATTGAGTATTTCCTTGTTCCACTGCTGTGATTGACTCTGCAATGAACTAAGCTGAGCAAACATAGTAACCAATAACTGTAGTAATATCATGGTCTAGAGAAGACCTGAAAACTAGAGAGTAGTAGGAAGGAAGAAAGAAAGAAGAGGAGGTAGGGGAGAGGGGAGGGGGGGAGTGTGGAACATCTCCCATGCATTTAGAGTATGCGTTGTAGATCTACCAGTAAGGCCTAAATTTACTCCTACAAATCGAGCCCATGGACTCCAGATGCCTTCAAATTTCTTCACAGTACCTTGGATTATGCTAGTGAGTTTTTCCTGTGCCATTATCCAGGAGATTTTCCTTTTACCTGCTGGGAGAGAAACTCCCGTCCGTTTCCAGGCTCTGTCGATCGTGAGTTTAGCCCCCAGCAGCACAAAGTGAACCAGTCTGCTCGAAGACTTCAGGATCCCCACAATTGGGGCATTAAGAAGGGCTACCTGGGGAGATCTGGGAACCCGAGCCCCCACCAGTTTTTCCAAAATGTTGAATATTTTTTTCCAAAAGGAGCGAATTTTGGGGCATTCCCACCAGATGTAGGACATTGTGCCTTGGAGTTAACAACCTCTAAAACAAAGAGGATCAGCCGTAGGGTAGATTGAGGCCAGTCTAGTCGGTGTATAGTACCACCTTGAGATCACTTTCAGGCTGGCCTCAGCTAAAGTGGTATTGAGGACACCCTGGAAGGATCTGAAACTGGATCTCTGCCAATCTACTAAATTCCAATTAAATTGGAGCTCAAATTCCCAGGCCTCCATAAAAGTCACTTTAGAGCATGGCGAAGTAAGTGACAAATAGATCACCGAGATCCCACCCCTCTGGTCTCTGGCTTGGCCACACCACATTTCGTAGTCGCAATTGCTTTTTTTATGCTTCAAGGCAAGGGAGGACTTGTCATTAGGGGAGTCCAGACTGGGGTCCATGAATAGATTAATGTCACCCCTCCCAACACTATCAAGTTTGCTGCAAAGACTTTAATTGTGTTAAGGATTTTATCCAAGAAGGGTACTAGATTTTTATTGTGGAGGTACACGTTAGCTAATGTGAGTTGTGTAGGACCTACTTTCCATTCAAAGTCAGCTATATACTTTCTGAGTCATTTAATTCATGTTGTAAGGTAACATTTACAGATTTCCTAAGTAAGGTTAAAACACCTTTCATTGTGGTTACTTAATCTGTTGAGTGTTAGCCTTGTGGAAAGTAGTGATTGCTCAACCTAGGGGTTTTCCCTGTTTTGGAGTGTGATTCTTGAAGAAAAATGGCATATGCTTTGTGTTTAACATTTCTCAAAAGTTTTGAGGCCTTTGGCATTAAGGTAAAGTGCATTGTAAAGTTTCACTGCTTCTGAGGGAGAAATTGTGAGGAATGAGGAGCTACCAATTGGGGGTCGTTAGGGAGAGATGACCCAAAGGGGAGGAGTGTAGAAGAGGTTTGAGGAAAGGGGTGAAAAATAGATGAGGGAATAAAAAAGAGGGGGGAAAGAAGGGGGGGTCGAGAGTGGGGATATATAGAGAAAACCAAGGGCAAGGATTAAGACAGGACAGTAGGGAAGGTTGATAAGATGGCAGGGGAATGAGCAAGGGTGAAGAGATAAAATAACAAAAGGACTAGAGTTAAAAGATCTACTAATATATGAGTCAAAATTTAGGAATCCACTTTAATATCCTACCTAAAGCTCTGTGGCAGAAGTTAGAACTGTAGAAATAGTCTGACTTTGTGGGGAAATGGTATTGTTATGCACAAGCATGTCTGCCCTCAAAGACGATCTTGCATAATAGAATATATAGAAGAAAACCTAGCATTTCATTGCAGGTGTTCAAGACTCAAAACTCTATTGCATTCTTTGACACTAACTGATCTAGACATGTGCACACTGAAATATTTCATTTCGGAATTTCGTTTTCATTCGAATATTATTTAGTTACTCCCGAAATTCGTTTTTATTTATTTTGTTTTGTTAAAAAATGCATTCGTCCGAAAATCCGAAATAATTAAGGTTGAATCTGTTATTGAAGGCTTATGGTGTCTGTCGAATGTTCTAAGAAGATTCGACGGAGCAGCTAAACTGTACGACGCTGCAATCGTACATTTCCGGTCGAATGTTCCGCCTACAAGCTATAGTAGAATTCTAATGTTGTATGACACTAGTAATAATTATATTACTTCCGGTTCCGGCGCCGCATGGAGTAGCTGCATCCTCACACAGCTCCCGCTCTGAGGACACTAAATCGGCATAAAAAGCCTGCCCAGAAGCCAAACAACACCCCCGGCCACCTTGGGCACACATACCCGCTATATGGACCGATTCGTGGAGGTCCTCGGCTCCCGCTCCAATACGGCCCTGACGGCGCCGCCGGCCCAGCCGCAAATCGGAAGTTCACACAGGCGCGCAGCAGCAGCACTTGGCGGAGATGGAAGTAAGTGGAAGCACAGCTTCACACACATCCCTTCAGGCATCTCCTGCTCAGCCACACTCTCATGCCTCCTCTCCTCAAGCACCTTCCTCCCAGGCCTTCTCCATGTCAGCCACATCTCCACAGCTTGCCGGGGACCATAAAACAGAACGCATTGCACAAGCAGTAGCAGCCCTTCTGTCCCCCATGATATCTGCATCAGTAGAAAAGGCTGTAAACGCGGGGATGAAACAGATAAAGGCCCAGCTAGGAGAACATAACACTAGGCTAAACGAGCTAGAACATCGCCAATCAAGCATGGAAGAAGAGATGTACCAAGCTCAAGCCACGGAACAAGCACAAGACAAGACAAACCAATACATAATCCAAAAACTTGACGATTTGGAAAACAGATCCCGAAGGAGCAACCTGCGATTTGTGGGGATACCCGAATCGCTCCAAGCATCTGCCCTAACAGACTTCTGCTCTCAACGCATCCCCGAGGCGCTAGGCCTAACAGGCTCCTGCACGGTGGAACGCGCTCACAGGATGGGGTCATATAGTGAAGAACGCAAAAACCCTCGACCCATCATAGCCAAATATCTGAATTACGCTGATAAGGCTCTTATCCTCCAAAAATTCAGACAAACCCGCTCGCTTCAAATTGACGGGGTGAGGGTCCTGATTTTTGCTGACTATTCCATCGAAGTCTCCAAGAAACGCAAGGCCTTTCAACAGATATGCTCCGAACTCTTTAAACAGCAAATAAAATTCACCCTAGCCTTCCCGGCTACCCTACGCCTTAAGACACCTAGCGGGGACCAACTCTCCTTCCAGGAACCTTCAGAAGCAGAAGCCTACATGCGGTCTTTGTTCCCCAACGCTCAACAACACACCCCTTCAAAAGGCTCTCAACTCAACCGATCCCTGGATCAACGAAGCCCGCGCAAAGACTCTCCCAAGCGCTTCAGATCCTCGGTCCCGGACCAGCACCGCTACACTTTTCGCTGAACGGAAACCGGCATCCTACCTCTCTGGTCTCAAAATTTTGGACAGCAGATTCCTCTGTCCCCCCCCAGGTTCCTCCTATTTTCTATCGTGCAACAACACGTAATGTATAATGTTGTTATATACAGCTGTTTTTTTTTATTTTTCTAGGTTACATCTTAGTAGTACTTTTCTGAAATACGTTCTCCACGTCCTCCTGGCCTCACTGTGTACGGCTAACTGCACCCCTCCTCCCCTTTCATCCAAGACTATGACCCCTTGGTGTCTACACGAACACCTGGCTCCGTTCCAAGGGCTCTCTGGGGATATACTGCAACTGTCCTGATATGGGAGTTGACCTACACAGTGACTCCATGCGGAAAAAAGCGAAGTTTTCATGTTTAATGGTTCTATTTGTGACACTCTCCTGTTTGTTACTCCATGTATATGTTATTCCCCCTCCCCCTCCTCCCTTTCTCCTCCAAGGCCCTTACCAAATCAAGTGCACTTCTGTTTTAATTCTCCTCCCATACAACAACATCATGCCCCCGGTCACAGCAGGTACATTACCATACCACACACATAATGTTAAACCAAACCTATCAACACATACTCTCTTTCAACCCCCCCTAACATGAAAATAATCTCATGGAACGTAAAGGGTCTCAGATCCCCCCAAAAGAGAATGAAAATCCTAAGGCATCTCAAACGGCTCAAAGCCGACATAGCACTACTACAGGAAACACACTTATCTGCCCCAGACTTTCACCGTATGAAGAAGCTCTGGGTAGGCACGGTTCTAGGCTCAGAGGCAGCTGAATGCAAAGCTGGCGTTCTCCTGCTCCTACACAAGAACCTCCCGTGCTCAGTCCTATCTGTGAAAAATGACACACAGGGCCGTCTACTCACGGCTCACGTCAAAATAGGATCCAAAGAGCTAGTAATAACTAATGTCTATGCCCCCAACAACCCAGGCAGACAATTTTACACTGAACTAACCAGTTTTCTTCTAGACAACACGCATCTTCCCCACCTGATCGGAGGAGATTTTAATGACACTCTCCATCAGCTAGATGACAGATCCTCTCCGAAAGGACCAAAACAGGGCACTAACCCCCCAGCCCCCTCCGTCCTGGCCAGCACCATGGATTCTATCCACATACAGGATTTATGGCGCCTCTCCCACCCGGCAGACAGGGACTTCACTTTTTACTCCAATCCACACAAAATATTCACTAGGATAGACTATTTCTTTGGCTCTGACAACCTTCTCCCTTTCCTCCAGAGCTCCACTATCCATGACATAACCATTTCTGACCACGCCCCTATTGAGGTGACACTCGACAACCTAGATCTACCCCCACACCCCAATATATGGCGATTCCCATCCTACCTGCATAACAACACGGACTTTCAACATTATATCTCAGAAGCATGGGCAGAATACTCCTCAAATAACTTCCCACACATACATGATCCCAACCTATTCTGGGACGCTGGTAAAACATTCCTAAGGGGCCGTATCATATCTTATGCAGCCTCCTACAAACGCAACACCCTTACTAAATACAAAGAGGCTAGCTCTCGCCTACATCAAGCACAACGAGAACTATACACCAAAGACTCCCCAGCTGCACGCTCTGAATGGCAAGTAGCAAAAAGAGAATTTGACACTTGGGTAAGTACCCTGGAAAAAACCAAGAAGGCCCATTTAGATGCTACATTCCATAAATTTGGAAACAAAGCAAGAAAACTTCTATCCAGATTATGCAAAGGTCCATACCGCCCCACACACATCACATCTCTACGTGATGATACAGGCGCCACCCACACCACTCCTCTCCCAATTAACAAAGTCATGCAAAAATTCTACTCTAATCTCTATGCCTCAGATCCCATAGATACACAAAAAGCACGCGCTTTTCTCGAAAAAGTAACTCTACCCAAAATCTCTCCAACACAACTAGAAGCCCTTAATGCACCTATCACTCTCCCTGAACTCTCGGCAACCATCCGGAACCTAACCCTATCTAAGGCCCCAGGCCCAGATGGCTTCACCAGTGAATTTTACAAAACCCTACAACCCCTCCTGGAACCCACTCTTCTCCAAGTCTATCAGCATATATGGTTAGGAGGTGCATACCTACAATCAGGGAACCAAGCCATTATAAAACTGTTGGCAAAAAAAGGCAAAGACCCCCAGGAACCAGGCTCATATAGGCCCATATCACTACTCAACCTAGATGTGAATATCCTCTCAAAAATCTTTGCCACTAGGCTAGCAGATATTATGCCCTCTCTAATTCACCCCACCCAATCAGGCTTTATTAAGGGAAGAACTGCCACCCTTAACATCCGCAAAGTTATGCTAGCCCTCGAACATGCACTCCATTCCCCGAACACTGATCATGCCATCATCACGTTAGACGCAGAAAAAGCTTTTGATAATGTCAGTTTCGACTGGTTATCTTTGACAATGATAGCAATGGGCTTCACTGGTCCCTTCCACCATCTTATCACCGCCATGTACACAGCTCCGACAGCTAGGTTAGTGGTAGCAGGTCTTCTATCAGAAGAACTCCGCCTCTATAAGGGCACACGCCAAGGTTGCCCCCTTTCCCCGCTCCTCTTCAATATCGCACTAGAACCACTCTCCAGGTATCTAACATTAATAGCCCCCTACATGGCATAAAGATAGGCACACATGACCTACGTACATCCCTATTTGCAGATGACGTCCTCATATTCTCAGCCAACCCTGCTTCTGATATGCTTACCATAAAAAATGTATTTGATGAATTTCGCTTGTGCTCTGGTCTCCGTATAAACTACAGCAAAAGCAAAATTCTACCCATTGGTACCCACGCCCTACCAAAATGGACCCAGCAATCAATCTTCCCTGTTGCTAAATCCCATATCACCTACCTGGGAATAAAAATAGGAAAACTCCCTTCTTCATTATACCACCTCAACTACCCTCCTTTGTTGTCAAAAATAACCCAGGAACTAAATATCTGGATGGATCTTCCCCTCTCGCTTTTGGGAAGATGTCATCTAGTGAAAATGGTCAGTTTTGCTAGACTACTATACCCAATGCAAACTATCCCACTATTTCTCCATCATAAAGATGTGAATTCACTAAATAACTCTATATCTAAATTCCTTTGGCAAAACAAACGACCACGTATAGCTCTCAAAAAACGATATCTTCCCAGACGTGAAGGGGGCATCAGTCTTCCCCATATCAGAATTTACAACATAGCATGCTTGCTTAGAACTAGTCTAGACTGGATAACGCAGTCCTCTCGCTACTCTAATTTTTCTTTGGAATCTGACATGGCCCATCCTTACTCACTAGTAGCCCTCCTACACTGCAGATGGAAGTCAGTCCCCCTTCCCTACCAACATAATCTCCTATTAAGGGACACCGTAGTGGCATGGAGAGAAGCCCGGAAAATACTCAAGATATCCCCCTTTGTGTCGGTTCACCTCCCGATTCAAGGAAACCCAGCTTTCCCACCGAGTCTAGAACACAAATCTTTCAAAACATGGGAACAGAAAGGCCTAACTAAATTCTCCCTTCTCTGCAACAAAGGACAGGTCAACCATTACCCTTTGCCAGTATTGCGGAAACCTTCTCTCTACCCTCAACACATTACTTCTACTATGGTCAATGCACCAGTTTTCTAAGGGAGGCGTGCAAACAAGTCGATAAAAGGTTCCAAAACAATGTTACAGACCAAATGATCTCGAATAACTCATACAAAATCTCAGAAATATACAAACCTCTCCTCAACAAGTCCTCTTTACCCCTCTCATCATCATCAATTAAAAACTGGAACAAAGACTTCCCTGACCCAAACCTAGTGGACAAAATCCTCCATGGACTCAATACTGTACAAAAGTTAACACCCAATGAAATATGGAGAGAAACACAGCTGAAATAGCCCACAGAGCTTATATGCCTTTCCTTTCATCAAAAACGGACAAAAGCAAAGCCTTCTGCCCACTATGCAACCACCAGAAACCATCTCTGGCACATCGTTTTTGGGACTGTTCATACATATCCATATTCTGGGAACAAGTCCTTGCCTACATTTTCGAAGTGACCCTAATTAAACTACCCAAGGATCCTTTGCTTGTCATCTTCGGCCACTGGGACCCAATACTCCTGCCATGGTCCAAAACCGCCAACGTCTCTGCTGGACCCACAGTGACCTCAAAAGATGCTACCTTACACAAAGTGTGGTCCCTGACATGCCTCCTAATGGCAAGAAGAACTATCCTGAAAAACTGGATCTCACCTATATGCCCCAACATCACCCAAATCAAACGAGATCTCATGCATCTACTTATCAAAGACTGACTAAACACGGACTACAAACAGAAAAACGCCTCAGAACACTTCCACTCCAAGTGGCACGCCTTTATGCACTCCTCCCTCTCACAGGAGGAAATAGCAAATTTCAGCCTATCCTCATTCTCCTACTACGACTCCTCTCATCAGATGCCATCTCAAGTCAGCTCAAACGGAAACCCATTCTAATCTTTGACACCACCCTGCTCAATGTTAATGGGACAATATAAACCTGGACAATCATATATAACACTACATCTTACCAACTCTCTTATTTTACTTATTCCATGTAGGGCATCCCCCATCTCACCTCCCCCCCCCCCGTTTTTTGTTCTCTTCTCTGTAATATTACTATCGCATAAGTTAATTTAAGTAGGGATTTCCCAAACAGATCCATCCAGGTATCCATAAATTATAATTAAAAGTGGAATTGTTACGATCTGATAAATGTATTCTTTTAACCAACTTATATGGGCAAATACATTGGAATCTTTCCCCTACTTAAAACTAAGTTTGTACTTTTCTTTGTCGCCTCTGTACATGCCACAAAATCTGAATGTACACAATACTATACTGTATTTGTATTTTTTTCTTTTGAAAATCAAATAAAAACTTTTTGAAAAAAAAAAAAAAAAAATTATATTTATTAATTATTATTACTAGTCAACCAACATTAGAATTCTTCTATAGCCTATTGGCGGGGCATTTGACCATAAATGTCCACTCTGCTTCGTCGAATCTTCATGTTGAATCTTTTCTCTCTATGTCGAATAATCTTAGACTAATTCAGTTAGGTTAGGCACATTCAACCTTTTTTGCTATTGTCTCTATAATGTCGAATCTTTTCTCTCTGTGTAGAATAATCTTGGACTAATAGAGCTAAGGTTAGGCACATTCGACCACAGGTTCGATGGACACAGATCGCTATTGTCAGCCTCATGTCGAATCTCCTATCTATATCGAACTGTTGTCGCAACGAAAACATAAATAAAGCATTTGTTTATGTTGGATCTTTCGGTTTTCGGATTCTGCACGGCCGTTATCATTTTTAAAAAATTTGGATTACAAAATTTGAAATTCGGACGAAAATGCATTCGGACGAAAACTAATGCACATGTCTAACTAATACATGGCGTATCGCTCATCCCACAGGGAGAGATTACACATATTATTCCTTGATCCACGCTAAACATTTCCAAATTGACTGTGCTTTTCCTATTACAGAGAGACTTGTCATGTCTTCTCATGAGAAGAACAGGTATAGGTATTCAATCTCTTTCTGATCATGCACCAATCTGCATTTCATTAAAATTCCCTACTACACCAACTAACCCTATTACCCCTCAACATATAACAGATGCTATTATGTTGTACTTCATGCAAAATTCCTCTGAAGATATTTCACCCCCGACTATCTGGGAGGCACATACATGTATTTTATCAGCTTAGGTGTTAAACGTAAAAAGGAATCTCAGCGCAGGATTATGAACCTTGCAGAGAAAATTGCCCTTCTTGAAGCTCAGCACAAGCAATCCTTAGCTGTTCATACAGTGAAGTAATTATTGGAAGCTTGCCAATCACTACAGAAATTACTAGACTTGAAAGCTAAACATACAGTGCTATGAAAAAGTATTTGCCCACTTCCTAATTTTTTTTTTTTTGCATATTTCTCACACTTAAATGATTCAGATAATCAAACAAATTTTAATATTACACAACCCGTGTAAATTCAAGATGCAATTTTTAAATTATTATTTCATTTATTAAAGGAAAAAAGCTGTTCAAACCTGCATGGCCCTATGTGAAAAAGGAATTGCCTCCTCCCATGCTGAATCATGAATGAACTATGATTAACGACAATTTTTTGGAAAGCTGAGTTGAATTTCACTTCCACACCCAGGCCTGATTACTGCCAGACCTGTCGCATCAAGAAATCACATAAATAGAAGCTGTCTGACAAAGTGAAGCACACTAACAAATCACAAAAAGCCTCACATCATACCACAATCTAAAAAAAAACAAGAACAGATTAGAAACAAACATGTATCGGTCTAGGATGGGTTTCAAAGCCATTTCTAGGACTTTGGAACTCCAGTAAACCACTGGAGAGCCATTATCCACAAATGGAGATAACTTGGAACAGTGGTTCCCAGGAGCGGCCAGCCTACAAAAATTACTCCAAGAGCATGATGACGACTCATCCAGGAGGTCATAAAAGAACCCAGAACATCTAAAGAACTGCAGGCCTCACTTGCCTCAGGTAAAATCAGTGTTCATGATATAATAATAAGAAAGAGACTGTGCAAAAATGGCATCCATGGGAGAGTTCCAAGGCCAAATCCACTGCTGACCAAAAAGAACACAACGGCTCATCTCACATTTACCAAAAAACATCTTGATTATCCCCAAGACTTTTAGGCAAATATTCTGTGGACTGATGAGACAAAAATTTTACTTTTGGGAAGGTGTGCGTCCCGTTACATCTGGCATAAAACTAATACAGCATTTCATAACAAGAACATCATACCAACAGTCAGACATGGTGGTGGTAGCGTGATGGTCTGGGGCTGCTTTGCTGCTTCAGGATCTGGACGACTTACCATAATTGATGGAACCATAAATTCTGAGCTCTATCAGAAAATCCTAAAGGAGAATGTCCAGCCAGCAGTTTGTGACCTCAAGCTCACGTGCACTTGGATTATGCAGCAGGACAATGATCCAAAACACAACAACAAGTCCACTTCCAAATGGTTCAAACAAAGCAAAATTTAGGTTTTGGAGTGGCCTAGTCAAATCCCTAACTTAAATCCAATTGAGATGCTGTATCCTGATCTTAAACAGGCCGTTCATGCTGGAAAACCCTCCAATGTGGCTGAATTATAACAATTCTGCAAAGAAGAGTGGGCCAAAATTGCTCCATAGCAATGTGAAAGACTCATTGCCAGTTATCGCAAATGCTTGATTGCAGTTGTTGCCACCAAGGGTGGCACAAACAGTTATTAGGTTTAGGGGCAATTACTTTTTCACATAAAGCCAGACAGCTTTTTGCCTTAATAAATGAAACCATCATTTAAAATCTGCATTTTGTATTTACTCGGGTTATCTTTGTGTAGTAATAAAATTTGTTTGATGATCTGAGCCTTTTAAGCGTGACAAATATGCAAAAAAAAAAAAAAAATAGAAAGGGGGCAAATACTTTTTCACAGCATTGTATCAGATTCCTTAAAAAAGGGTTTTACTATGAACATGGAGATAAAGGTGTAAAATTTCTTGTAAGGGCCTTGAAAGAATCCAGTCTCTCTCTCTAGGAACATCTATGCTTTTAGAAATTCAAAGGGCAAGCTAAAATACAGTACAGATAAGATAGATTACACCAGGCTGTATATCCTCCCATAAATCTTCAAACTTACAGGGGTATAAAAACCACATCATACAAGAATATCTCCACCAGAGTGGATTACCCTCTTTGTAAGAGGATGCAGTAGATTCCATGGAACAACCTATTGAAGAAGAGGAACTTTTGAAAGCCATAAAAAGGCTAAAAGCGGAAAAAAGTCCTGGCCCAAATGGATTTGCCTCACACTATTTTAAAATGTTTGCTAATCTTAATATTTCCCTTTTACTGGCTCTGAGCTTGTTATCCACGCCTCAGGAGGTCCCAAACTCTTTCTTATTGGGCCATGTCACTGTCTTTCCAAAATCAAACAAGGACCTCGTTGAGTGCTCGAATTATCCTCCAAATTCTTTACTTAATATTAATGTGAAATTGTTAGCCAAGGTTATCGCTAACGCAGTCTGCAGACCTAAGGTGTTTTCTTCCCAAGATTATTGGTTCTGAGCACGTGGGGTTCATGCCAGGTTAAGAGGCTAAAGACAACTAAATTTGATGCACATAGTTAAGGAGGGCACTTTTGGGGGCCACCTCCTGTCTACAAATGTGAAGAAGACCTTTGACATGGGTGACCTCCTCCTGAATTCCTCATCCATGGTGGCTGGTATCTGTACCTCTCTTCTCCTGCTATCTGGACCTTGGGTCCAGGTGATGGTTTGGATTAGGGATGAGCCAAACACCCCCCTGTTCGGTTCGCACCAGAACATGCGAACAGGAAAAAAGTTCGCTCAAACACACGAACACCGTTAAAGTCTATGGGACACGAACATGAATAATCAAAAGTGCTAATTTTAAAGGCTTATATGCAAGTTATTGTCATAAAAAGTGTTTGGGGACCCGGGTCCTGCCCCAGGGGACATGGATCAATGCAAAAAAAAGTTTTAAAAACGGCCGTTTTTTCAGGAGCAGTGATTTTAATAATGCTTAAAGTCAAACAATAAAAGTGTAATATCCCTTTAAATTTCGTACCTGGGGGGTGTCTATAGTATGCCTGTAAAGGGGCGCATGTTTCCCGTGCTTAGAACAGTCTGACAGCAAAATTACATTTGGAAGGAAAAAACCCATTTAAAACTACCCGCGGCTATTGCATTGCCGACAATACACATAGAAGTTCATTGATAAAAATGGCATGGGAATTCCCCACAGGGAAACCCCGAACCAAAATTAAAAAAAAAAAATTACGTGGGGGTCCCCCTAAATTTCATACCAGGCCCTTCAGGTCTGGTATGGATATTAAAGGGAACCCCGGCCAAAATTTAAAAAAAAAAATGACGTGGGGTTCCCCCTAAATTTCATACCAGACCCTTCAGGTCTGGTATGGATTTTAAGGGGAACCCCGCGCCAAAAAAAAAAAAAACGGCGTGGGTCCCCCCAAAAATCCATACCAGAACCTTATCCGAGCACGCAACCTGGCAGGCCGCAGGAAAAGAGGGGGGGACGAGAGTGCGCCCCCCCTCCTGAACCGTACCAGGCCACATGCCCTCAACATTGGGAGGGTGCTTTGGGGTAGCCCCCCAAAACACCTTGTCCCCATGTTGATGAGGACAAGGGCCTCATCCCCACAACCCTGGCCAGTGGTTGTGGGGGTCTGAGGGCGGGGGGCTTATCGGAATCTGGAAGCTCCCTTTAATAAGGGGACCCCCAGATCCCAGCCCCCCCCTGTGTGAAATGGTAAGGGGGTACTTACCCCTACCATTTCACTAAAAAACTGTCAAAAATGTTAAAAATGACAAGAGACAGTTTTTGACAATTCCTTTATTTAAATGCTTCTTCTTTCTTCTATCTTCCTTCATCTTCTTCTTCTTCTGGTTCTTCTGGCTCTTCTGGTTCTTCCTCCGGCGTTCTCGTCCAGCATCTCCTCCGCGGCGTCTTCTATCTTCTTCTCCTCGGGCTGATGCGCACCCATGACATGGGGGGAGGCTCCCGCTCTTCTCTTCATCTTCTTCTTCATCCTCTTCTCTTCTTCCTTCTTCTTTTCTTCATTTTCTTCTCCGGGCTGCTCCGCACCCATGCTGGCATGGAGGGAGGCTCCCGCTGTGTGACGGCGTCTCCTCATCTGACGGTTCGTAAATAACGGGGGGCGGGGCCACCCGGTGACCCCGCCCCCTCTGATGCACAGTGACTTGACGGGACTTCCCTGTGACGTCACGGGGAATGCCACAGGGAAGTCCCATCATGTCCCGTGCGGCAGAGGGGGCGGGGTCACCGGGTGGCCCCGCCCCCCGTTATTTAAGAACCGTCAGACAAGGAGACGCCATCACACAGCGGGAGCCTCCCTCCATGCCAGCATGGATGCGGAGCGGCCCGGAGAAGAAAATGAAGAAGAGAAGAAGAGAAGAAGGAAGAAGAGAAGAGGATGAAGAAGAAGATGAGGAGAAGAGCGGGAGCCTCCCCCCATGCCATGGGTGCGGAGCGGCCCGAGGAGAAGAAGATAGAAGATGCCGCGGAGGAGATGCTGGACGAGAACGCCGGAGGAAGAACCAGAAGAGCCAGAAGAACCAGAAGAAGAAGAAGATGAAGGAAGATAGAAGAAAGAAGAAGCATTTAAATAAAGGAATTGTCAAAAACTGTCTCTTGTCATTTTTAACATTTTTGACAGTTTTTTAGTGAAATGGTAGGGGTAAGTACCCCCTTACCATTTCACACGGGGGGGCGGGATCTGGGGGTCCCCTTGTTAAAGGGGGCTTCCAGATTCCGATAAGCCCCCCGCCCGCAGACCCCCACAACCACCGGCCAGGGTTGTGGGGATGAGGCCCTTGTCCTCATCAACATGGGGACAAGGTGTTTTGGGGGCTACCCCAAAGCACCCTCCCAATGTTGAGGGCATGTGGCCTGGTATGGTTCAGGAGGGGGGGCGCTCTCTCGTCCCCCCCTCTTCTCCTGCGGCCTGCCAGGTTGCGTGCTCGGATAAGGGTCTGGTATGGATTTTTGGGGGGACCCCACGCCGTTTTTTGTTTTTTTTTGGCCGGGGTTCCCCTTAATATCCATACCAGACCTGAAGGGCCTGGTATGGAATTTAGGGGGACCCCCACGTCATTTTTTTTTTTTTTAATTTTGGTTCGGGGTTTCCCTGTGGGGAATTCCCATGCCGTTTTTATCAATGAACTTCTATGTTTATTGTCGGCAATGCAATAGCCGCGGATAGTTTTAAATGGGTTTTTTCCTTTGAAATGTCATTTTGCTGTCAGACTGTTCTAAACACGGGAAACATGCGCCCCTTTATAGGCATACTATAGACACCCCCCAGGTACGAAATTTAAAGGGATATTACACTTTTTTTGTTTGACTTTAAGCATTATTAAAATCACTGCTCCTGAAAAAACGGCCGTTTTTAAAACTTTTTTTTGCATTGATCCATGTCCCCTGGGGCAGGACCCGGGTCCCCAAACACTTTTTATGACAATAACTTGCATATAAGCCTTTAAAATTAGCACTTTCGATTTCTCTCATAGACTTTTAAAGGGTGTTCTGCGGCATTCGAATTTGCCGCGAACACCCCAAATTGTTCGCTGTTCGGCGAACTAGCGAACAGCTAATGTTCGAGTCGAACATGAGTTCGACTCGAACTCGAAGCTCATCCCTAGTTTGGATGTGTTCATGGCAAGGAAGCACGATCCCACCATTCCCTCCATGGCTCTCAAGTAAGTCTTTCAGCGTGGCTCTCCTGCAGGCTGGTTTGGAGTGTCTCAGTAACTGGAGAGAAAATCCCACTGCTGCCAACCAATGTAACGAGCCCCTTGCTCGCTCGGTTCCACTCTCCCAACACTCCTCTGCTGCTATAGAATCAGATTGCAGATCGCAACATCTGATTGTTCAGTCATCCGATGCTCCGGGATTAGAACTACAGCTATGTGCCATTCTAATCCAGTTGTGTAGCTCAGAACAAACATCAGGTAGGCTGTATGTAAGTTCAACCAGGAATCTCTCTTTATTGACAGGAATACAGTCTCTTTTATACAATAAAAGAGGAGGAGCTGCTCATATTACTCTAATAATACAGCTGTAACCTAATTAACCTAATTAACATGAGCTAATTAACTAATCCCTTTAGACAGCCTACATGACTCAGACATGACCTTTAGGCCAGACTGGCCATCTTGTAGCTCAGAAAAAACAATCAACATTATCACAATAGCAGAGTTAATTAACACAAACAACAATGGGGATCTAATGACTGTTAGATCCCATACTAGAGACCGTCAAGAGGCTAGCATTCAGTCCCCTCCAAAAGTCTCTCTCCCGGCTAGGTCTGTCACAATGGGATTTTATGCTGGCTACATAATTCTCACATTGGTTTGAAAACACATACAGTAGTTGCATAGCTGTATAGTTAGTCTTGTTGAAAAAAGACACAAGCCCATCTTGTTCAACCAATAGAAGAAAAAAAAAACCCACAAAATTGGGTGCACCCCTCACATTTTTGTAAATATTTTATTATATATTTTCATGTGACAATTAGACAATTTAGACAATTTGATGCAGTGTACGGTGTATAGTCTCAGCACTGACAGGCTGACACCCCACCCCTTCAACCACTGCAGCAATGCTGGCAGCACTCATACATCTATTTACCAAAGACAATCTCTGGATATGACGCTGAGCATGTGCACTCAACTACTTTGGTCGACCATGGCGAGGCCTGTTCTGAGTGGAGCCTGTACTATTAAACCGCTCTATGGTCTTGACCACCAGGCTGTAGCTCAGTTTCAGGGTCTTACCAAACCTCTTATAGCCTAGGCCATCTTTATGTAGAACAACAATTCTTTTTTTCAGCTCCTCAGAGAGTTCTTTGCCATGAGGTGCCATGTTGAACTCCCAGTGACCAGTATGAGAGAGTGAGAGCGATGACACCAAATTTAACACACCTGCTCCCCATTCACATCTGAGACCTTGTAACTAACGAGTCACATGACACCGGGGAGGGAAAATGGCTAATTGGGCCCAATTTGGACATTTTCACTTAGGGGTGTACTCACTTTTGTTGCCAGCGGTTTAGACATTAATGGCTGTGTGTTGAGTTATTTTGAGGGGACAGCAAATTTACACTGTTATACAAGCCATACACTCACAATTTTACATTGTATTAAAGTGTCATTTCTTCAGTTTTGTCACATGAAAAGATATAATAAAATATTTACAAATATGTGAGTGGTGTACTTCTGTGAGTACACCCCTCACATTTTTGTAATTTTTTTATTAAATCTTTTCATGTGACAACACTGAAGAAATTACACGTTGCTACAATGTAAAATAGTGAGTGTACATCTTGTATAACAATGTAAATTTGCTTTCCCCTCAAAATAACTCAAATTTTTAAGCCGCTGGCAACAAAAGTGAGTACACCCCATAAGTGAAAATGTCCAAATTGGGCCCAAAGTGTCAATATTTTGTGTGGCCACCATTATTTTCCAGCACTGCCCTAACCCTCTTGGGCATGGAGTTCACCAGAGCTTCGCAGATTGCCACTGGAGTCCTATTCCACTCCTCCATGATGACATCACGTTGCTGGTGGATGTTAGAGACCTTGCACTACTCCACCTTCCGTTTGAGGATGCCCCACAGTTGCTCAATAGGGTTTAGGTCTGGAGACATGCTTGGCCAGTCCATCACCTTTACCCTCAGCTTCTTTTGCAAGGCAGTGGTTGTCTTGGAGGTGTGTTTGGGGTCGTTATCATGTTGGAATACTGCCCTGCAGGGAGGAAGGGAGGTGATCATGCTCTGCTTCAGTATGTCATGGTACATGTTGCTATTCATGGTTCCCTCAATGAACTGTAGCTCCCCAGTGCCGGCAGCACTCATGCAGCCCCAGACAATGACACTGCCACTACCATGCTTGGCTGTAGGCAAGTACTTGTCTTTGTACTCCTCACATGGTTGCCACCCCACATGCTTGACACCATCTGAACCAAACATGTTTATCTAGGTCTCATCAGACCCCTCAATGTGTTCCAGTAACCCATGCCCTTAGTCTGCTTGTCTTCAGCAAACTGTTTGCCAGCTTTCTTGTGCATCATCTTTAGAAGAGGCTTCTTTCTGAGATGACAGCCATGCATACCAATTTGATGCAGTGTGCGGCATATGGTTTGAGCACTGACAGGCTGACCCCCCACCACCCCTTTAACCTCTGCAGCAATGCTGGCAGCACTCATATGTCTATTTCCCAAAGACAACTTCTGGATATGATAGTGAGCATGTGCACTCAACTTCTTTGGTTGACCATAGCGGGACCTGTTCTGAGTGGAACCTGTCCTGTTAAAACGCTGTATGGTCTTGGCCACCATGCTGCAGCTCAGTTTCAATCTTTCAATCAGTTGCAATCTTCTTATAGCCTAGGCCATCTTTATGTAGAGCAACAAGTCTTTTTTTCAGCTCCTCAGAGAGTTCTTTGCCATGAGGTGTCATGTTGAACTTCCAGTGACCAGTATGAGCGAGTGAGAGCGATAATACCAAATTTAACACACCTGCTCCCCATTCTCACCTGAGACCTAACACTAACCAGTCACATGACACCGGGGATGGAAAATGGCTAATTGAGCCAAATTTTGATATTTTCACTTAGGGGTGTACTCACTTTTGTTGCCAGCGGTTTAGACATTAATGGCTGTGTGTTGAGTTATTTTGAGAGGACAGCAAATTTACACTGTTATACAAGCTGTACACTCACTACTTTACATTGTAGCAAAGTGTCATTTCTTCAGGGTTGTCACATGAAAAGATAGAATACCCACAGTTGATTCAAAGGAAGAAAAAAAAAAACAATAAACATGATCCAGTTTGCTCCACATATGCTGTTGTGGGTCTCCTCACATTACTGTAATCTTAAAGTACAACTTAAAGTGAATGGCTTTCTTTTGAATATGGAATGGAGCAAGACAGGGTTGGAACAAAACAGGGTTGTACATTGTTACCTTTACTTTTTTTTTTTTAACTTTGGAGCCATTTATTTGCATTGCAAATCGGAATCCTTTGATAAGGGGTCTAAGGGTGGGAGATAGAGAATATAAAATTGTGGCATACGCTGATGATTTAATGTTTTTTCTAACTCAACCACTCATCTCTGTTCCTAACCTTCAGCAGCCATTCAGCTTAATGGGTATGTTTCCTATTTGAAAATAAACAATAGTAAATCAGAAGCATTGAACCTTTCTCTTACCCCAGATATCTTACTGGCTTTCCAAAAAAATGCTAATTTAAGTGGGACCTTCGCCTGCAGTCTCGATCACCAGAATAATCTGGGCCCAATGTGAGAGATTTTGCCCTTCTAAGTCAGAGGTGAGGGTCCCAGTATTCTGTTTTTTTTCTGTGGAGGCTTGTCTGGGTAGGGTGGAGGAGAATATGGCAGCTTTCAGGTGGATAGTGAGTTTACAAATTCATTGTACTACTTCAGGGGATCTAAAGGTGCTATAAGGCAGGTTTATTAGAATGCACAAGTTGTAGGTTTCTCCACCAGTAGAGGCAATTAAATAGAAAGTGAAACTCCATCTATACTGGATACCCTTTCCTCACAGCTGGTCAAGAAGAGGGTGCACGGCTCTTCTATTTTGGACATTGGACAGCAGATCTTGGAACAGTTTTATTTCAACTCCATTGAAGGTGTCTAACTTGTTATTCCTGGCCCTGGTAAGGATCTCCTCACTTTGCACATGCTCGGTGGGCAACTGCCTGTGAAGACAAAAGCAGAATAGCCTGCTGCCCACTAGCCTGAAGGCTAGTGAAGAACTTGCCCGCATGTGAACGGTGCAGAATCCTTGGAAATTCTGTGTCCTTTTATTAAAAGTCAGCAGCTACAGAATTTGTAGCTGCTGACTTTATTTTTTTTTTCCAGAATGAACCTCCTCTTTAAGCAACAGATTATTTTGGCACATAATTGGGTATGCAACATGATTTAGGGGGCCCGTGAATGTGCTAAAATTCCACCAGAGGCTCTGGGGACTGCTTCAGCAAGTTGCTCAATATTGACTGAAATGCAGATTGGAGTTGGCCAATTCTGGGACACCTCTAACTCTGATGTTGTGGCATCTACCCCAGTTGTCTAGGTCCTCAAGACACCTAGTGAAATCTATTATTTATGAGATGTAATATATGTGGCTTGTTGTCACACTGTTATGACTTGGTTCTTTTTTTCCTAACTTTGTGTTAGGATACCAAGTAGTGTTGGGTGAACATTGGCTGTTCGGCCTATTGTCCAAATCCTGAATTTGCAGGGTGTTCTGCGGGTGTTCGCCCTGCCGAATGCCCTGCAATGCACTGCGCACTGCACAGAGTATTCCACTGATTTGTTTCTGCCTGAACCCACCTGTTTACCCATGAATGACGCCGGCTTGCCTCAGAGATTTTGCTTCTCCCTACATCAGTATGTCTACCTGTGTATGACCCGGCTTACCACACCAACTTTTCTTGAAGCAGTTTCAGCTGATCGGATCCTCAGCCAGGCCTTTACTGAATTCTCAGTATACCCTACGCACTGTATCCTGTCCCTGCTCTTTAAGGACTGACTCCAGCACTCCAGCCATCTCCTCAATTAGCCTGTAAGTGATCATCTGCTCAAGTCCTTCACACCCTGCTGGCAACCCATGTTTCTTTGAGCATTATATTCCCCTTCAGGGGTATATTGCACTCAGCCACAAGGGCTGAGCCTTACTAGTAATTTACCCGCTTTATTTCCATATTTATGTAATTGGAGATCTGTGAATGAGAATTTAATGTGTTCTAGATTGTCCGCTCAAACATCAAAAAGTCGCTTAGCTTCATGTCAACTTTTTATATTATTTAGGGTATTCTGTTAATTCAAAGAGTATGGGCTGCTCATAGCCTATCACTTGTGTCTCTATATTGCTGCTGAGAATTTTTCTTGTATGAGGTTATGTAGGATATAATCTTGCCACGCAAGAAAGCTTTACCCACTTCCCAGAAAAGATTGGGGTTGTGCCTGTGGGAAGCATTTGCATCTGACCATGCTTCTTTGAGCATTTGGAGGATTTCCCCCCTTCCTGACCAGGCCATTTTTTTGCGATACTGCACTGCAATGCTTTAACTGACAATTGTGTGGACAGAGAATAAAGGCTGTTTAGCCTAAAGAAGGAGGGGGAGGGGAAAAGATTTTCCCCAGGGACTTTTAAGGTGCTATTTAATCAACAGTATAATCAAAAATTCTGTACAATCATCTTAAATAAAATTAATGTTTTATTAAATCACAATTAAAATATCCATGCCTCACTTGAGGAGTGGGACATGTTCTTAAGAACAATTTGACATAGACAATGTCACCCAAAATTATTCACATTAGACAATGCAACAAAAAGCAACTACTTAAAAGTGCCATGACAATCTGCCGCTCGACATGTTTAAAGGCAATGATTGTGGTGGACTCTAAATGATAGGAGAATAAACAATAATCAATACATACATTTAAACATGTGTAAAATACATCTAATGAATAATACATTCAATTAACAGAGTGGAGATTGATACAGGGCATTTAAATGCATTCATGTAAGTTTAGGTACTAAACACTTCAACCAAATATATATAGAAAATCAAGGTTTATACATCTTACCAGGCTGTAGCGCACCGATACGACATAAATACTCCAATAGAATGACAAACTGCTGCTAATTTCAAATCGGGGAGTTCTCATATATGGGGGATATCGCTGCCATACTGTGACCACAGGGGAACATAAAGTTTAAAAATGGCCCTTTAAAAAGCAGAATAGATTCAAAGTTAGATTCAAAGTTAGAAAAAAGGGATCGCATCCAAAATCCTTTATATTTAAATTTCAGGGGATATGTTCCCTAAAGTAGAACCAATTAAGGATCTATTACCTAGAACATAAAAGTATCACGGCATATAACATCACGTAGGTAGGGATGGCATCATAGTCAAGTGAAATAGTCACTAATGACTGCAAAAATAGATAATGCAGGGAGAGCGATCACCAACAAGGATGTTTTCTAGATAAAGAAAAAGAGAGTGCAATAAAGGGACCATTAGAGATTCAAAGGTGCAGCTTACTGTCAACTAATGGCAGTGTTGCAACGAGAGAACTTACTTCACAGACAGTAGTCCGGCACGCAGGCTTGAGAGAGCTTCACGCTGCCTCCGTAGGACCGCACCGGTGACAGAACTGTGGGCGGTGTGTAGCCGCCTTTATATACCCCCGTCGCGGCGGCGTCTGATCTCGCCACCGGGATGCGGACGCTCGTTGAGACTGACTACGTCATGACGCGGGGGGACGTAGTGACGTCATTATGACGTCGGCAACGTGTATAGAATTTAGTGCGCATGTCGACGTAATTATGGAGCCTGTGGAGCATCAGGGCGCCAAAGGCGCCATCTTAGCTAAGGGAAAGGGAGAGGTAAAGACGAATGGAAATAAATTGAAGCATTGTGCCTGCTTCTGTTCTAAAAAACAATAGAAAAATATGTATTCCCAATAATTCTCAATGGAGGCTCATGTACGTCATTAATTAGGTGTCAAAAACCCCATCCTGACATGATCGGACTCAAATTGATAGGGCCACCAGCCATGGGGGCGATTGGTTCTACACCCCCAATGGTGGGTGCCCCGGGCGTCCGTGTGGTCTAAATTGACAAAGATAATCCCAATATGAGAATAGTTCCGGCAAGTTGTTGCCAAACATAAAAACAAAAAATCAAAAAATCTTTTAGGTGAAAATTTGCAGCCACAGCCTACAAGATGTAATACAAATAAATCAGTGGAGGTTCAATGATATCAGATATAAGATATAACATACAAAGATGCATATGGTCATATTACAACTATTGTTAACTATTTTATTATGGCTCATGCATACATGTGATGCCAAAACACAGCATTGAAAATACTGAATATAGTGAATGACCGAAAATTAAAAAAAAAAAAAAAAAAAAAAAAAAGGAAAGCAAGACAACCAAAAAACAAAAAACAGGACACGGCCACATTAAGGTTAAGGATACTACAGTTTTCAAATAAATGGCTTGAAACTGAACGCATCGTTCATGCCTGGATGCTGGAGAGCCGACAATTTGTGTATCCAGCGTGCCTCCTTTTGTAGGAGGAGCTTGTCATAGTCTCCCCCTCTAGCACCTGGGGAAATGTGTTCCAAATCAAAAAAGTGTAAGCAGTTAGCATCAAAATTGTGCTGCAGGCCTACGTGCCGGCTGATGGGGGTCTCCATTCTTTTTTTCTGTATAAGGGAGACATGATCCCTAATTCGACAGAAAAAGGGTCTCTTAGTCTTCCCGATGTAAAACATCTTACATTCGCATAACATAATGTACACTATACCAATGGATTGACATGTTACTGCAAATCTTGGTTTGAACAAATCCCCGTTGGGCAACAAGAGGCTTCGAGTGGCTAAAATGTATCTGCAGTAGGAACAACGATGGCAGGGTCTGCTTATTGGGAATACATATTTTTCTATTGTTTTTTAGAACAGAAGCAGGCACAATGCTTCAATTTATTTCCATTCGTCTTTACCTCTCCCTTTCCCTTAGCTAAGATGGCGCCTTTGGCGCCCTGATGCTCCACAGGCTCCATAATTACGTCGACATGCGCACTACGTCCCCCCGCGTCATGACGTAGTCAGTCTCAACGAGCGTTCGCATCCCGGCGGCGAGATCAGACGCCGCCGCGATGGGGGTATATAAAGGCGGCTACACACCGCCCACAGTTCTGTCACCGGTGCGGTCCTACGGAGGCAGCGTGAAGCTCTCTCAAGCCTGCGTGCCGGACTACTGTCTGTGAAGTAAGTTCTCTCGTTGCAACACTGCCATTAGTTGACAGTAAGCTGCACCTTTGAATCTCTAATGGTCCCTTTATTGCACTCTCTTTTTCTTTATCTAGAAAACATCCTTGTTGGTGATCGCTCTCCCTGCATTATCTATTTTTGCAGTCATTAGTGACTATTTCACTTGACTATGATGCCATCCCTACCTACGTGATGTTATATGCCGTGATACTTTTATGTTCTAGGTAATAGATCCTTAATTGGTTCTACTTTAGGGAACATATCCCCTGAAATTTAAGTATGAAGGATTTTGGATGCGATCCCTTTTTTCTAACTTTGAATCTAACTTTGAATCTATTCTGCTTTTTAAAGGGCCATTTTTAAACTTTATGTTCCCCTGTGGTCACAGTATGGCAGCGATATCCCCCATATATGAGAACTCCCCGATTTGAAATTAGCAGCAGTTTGTCATTCTATTGGAGTATTTATGTCGTATCGGTGCGCTACAGCCTGGTAAGATGTATAAACCTTGATTTTCTATATATATTTGGTTGAAGTGTTTAGTACCTAAACTTACATGAATGCATTTAAATGCCCTGTATCAATCTCCACTCTGTTAATTGAATTTAATATTCATTAGATGTATTTTACACATGTTTAAATGTATGTATTGATTATTGTTTATTCTCCTATCATTTAGAGTCCACCACAATCATTGCCGTTAAACTCCTGAAGAAGCTCGTATTAGAGCGAAACATGTCGAGCGGCAGATTGTCATGGCACTTTTAAGTAGTTGCTTTTTGTTGCATTGTCTAATGTGAATAATTTTGGGTGACATTGTCTATGTCAAATTGTTCTTAAGAACATGTCCCACTCCTCAAGTGAGGCATGGATATTTTAATTGTGATTTAATAAAACATTAATTTTATTTAAGATGATTGTACAGAATTTTTGATTATACTGTTGATTAAATAGCACCTTAAAAGTCCCTGGGGAAAATCTTTTCCCCTCCCCCTCCTTCTTTAGGCTAAACAGCCTTTATTCTCTGTTCATTATTTAATCATGGGATGTGGTGCTTTCAGCTGACTATCTCTGTCCTTCCTATATTTTAGTGACAATTGCGTGGCCGTGCAATGTGGTACCCAAACAAAATCGACGTCCTTTTTTTCCCACAAATAGAGCTTTCTTTTGGTGGTATTAGATCACCTCTGTGGTTTTTATTTTTTGCGCTATGAACAAAAAAAGAGTGACAATTTTGAAAAAAACAATATTTTTTAGTTTTTGCTATAATAAATATCCCCCCAATTTTTTTTTAAAAACAAATTTCTTCATCAGTTTAGGCCGATATATATTCTTCTACATATCTTTGGTAAAAAAAATTGGAATAAGCCTATACTGATTGGTTAGCGCAAAAGTTATAGCGTCTACAAAATGGGGGCTAGATTTATGGCATTTTTTAATTTTATTTTTTTTTACTAGCAATGGCAGCGATCATCGATTTTGATCGGGACTGCAACATTGTGGGGAAGAGATCAAACACTTTTGACACTTTTTTGGGACCATTGACATTCATACAGCGATCAGAGCTAAAAATAGCCACTGATTACTGTATAAATGTCACTGGCAGGGAACCCCGCCCCCCCTCTGACATCACGGGGAATGCCACAGGGAAGTCCCCGTCAAGTCCCCGTGCATCAGAAGATGAGAAGCGTCACACAGCAGGAGCCTCCCATCATGGATGCGGAGCCGCCTGAGAAGAAGAAGGGAAGAAGACGCCGCGGAGGAAGATGCCAGATGAGAACACAGGAGGAAGAACCAGAAGAAGAAGATGGAGGAAGAAACGAACGATAGAAGAAAGAAGATAGAAGAAAGAAGATGGAAAAAAGAAGACTTTAAATAAAGGAATTGTCAAAAACTGTCTCTTGTCATTTTTAACATTTTTGACATTTTTTTTGTGAAATGGTAGGGGTACTTTTGTACCCCCTTACCATTTCACACAGGGGGCCCCGGGTTCTGGGGGTCCCCTTGTTAAAGGGGGCTTCCAGACTCCGATAAGCCCCCTGCCCACAGACCCCCACAACCACCGGGCAAGGCTACCCCAAAGCACCCTCCCAATGTTGAGGGCATGTGGCTTGGTACGGTTCAGGAGGGGGGGGCGCTCTCTCGTCCCCCCCTCTTCTCCTGCGGCCTGCCAGGTTGCGTGCTCGGATAAGGGTCTGGTATGGATTTTTGGGGGGACCCCACGCCATTTTTTTTATTTTGGCGCGGGGTTCCCCTTAAAAGTCATGCCAGACCTGAAGGGTCTGGTATAGATTTTGAGGGGGACCCCCATGCCATTTTTTTTTTAATTTTGGCTGGGGTTCCCCTTAATATCCATACCAGACCTGAAGGGCCTAGTATGGAATTTAGGGGGACCCCCACGCCATTTTTTAAAAATTTTGGTTCGGGTTCCCCTGTGGGGAAATCCTATGCCATTTTTATCAATGGACTTTTATGTGTATTGTCAGACCGACAATTCATTAATAACCGCAAGTAGTTTTAAATGAATTTTTTTCCTTTGAAATGTAATTTTGCTGTCAGATTGTTCTAAACATGGGAAACATGTGGCCCTTTACAGGCATACTATAGACACCCCCCAGGTACGAAATTTAAAGGAATATTACACTTTTATTGTTTCACTTTAAGCATTATTAAAAATACTGCTCCCGAAAAAACGGACATTTTTAAAACTTTTTTTTGCATTGATCCATGTCCCCTGGGGCAGCACCCAGGTCCCCAAACACTTTTTATGACAATACCATGCATATAAGCCTTTAAAATTAGCACTTTTGATTTCTCCCATAGACTTTTAAAGGGTGTTTCGTGGCTTTTGAATTTGCCGCGAACACCCCAAATTGTTCGCTGTTCAGCGAACTGGCAAACAGCCGATGTTCGATTTGAACATGAGTTCGACTCGAACTCGAAGCTCATCCCTAGTCCCAAGATGCAGTGGTTTTTGGTTTCTGTTGTTAATACATAGTTTGTGAGTTTTAGGAGAGAAGTTTATGTGGAGTGTCGAGGGCAAAATCAAGACTAAAGGGGATTGAGAAGGTTATTCTTAATTAAGTGATCAGTTGGTTGTAGACCAAGCACTCAAGGAGTTTGGAGGAAAAGGGGAGCAAGGAGATGTGCAATAGGTTGTCAAAATTGGTGGGGTTTATGGAAGGTTTTTTAAGTATGGGGATGACTAGTGCATGTTTTAGAGAGTTTGGGAAGATGCCAGAAGAGAGGATGTGGGTTAGAGAGTGTAGGATAAAGTCAGAGAGTGACCACAGTACTTGAGAGGGAACAGGGGACAGGTGGTTAGGTGGGCATTAGAAATATGTTTACTTTAGCAACCTTGACTATAGTAGCAGGGTTGAATAAGGGAAGTGTTGATTGTACCTGTGGACATGGGGTGTTACGTGGGGGAGATATCTGTAGAGTAGTGATTTTGTCCCAAATTAAATCAATCTTATTTTTCTGTGATTGGCGATCTTCTGGGCAGTGAGCGAATTAGTGGGTGGAGTCATTGGAGGATTAAGTAGAGAGTTAAAAGTAGAGATGAGTTGATGGGGACTAGATGAGAAGGTGTTAATGAGAGTGATAAAATAGGTCTGCTTGGCAGTGTGGAGGCAAGAATTGTATTCTTGGAGGGCAGATTTATATTGATTGAAGTCTTTGTGAAACTTAGCCTTGTGCCACAGATGCTTAAGAACGCGGCTACATTTTTTGAGACTTCTGGTGTCATCTGTTTGGCAGGGTTGTAGGGGTTGAAGCCTTATTCTGTGTGTAGTGAGGGGGGGCAAGCTTGTGCAGGGTGAAGGACAGGGATCTATTGTTGAAAAAAGTAGCTAGATTGGGGCATTATTAGAGCATTATTATTGGAGCATCTATGGACTTCTTCCTGTGATCACGCTGCCCACATGCCTCCTGCAGCATGTGGGTAGCGCGATCTGTGATTGCCGAGTCCTTCTGACTTAGATTGGTGTAAAGGGACAATCACAGCAGCCCTTTACTACGTGATCAGCTGTGTCCAATGACAGCTGATCACAAGATGTAAACATGTAAACACAAACCAGTTATTGGCTTTTCTTTAGCTGACAGCATGTGGAGAGGGACATCTGCACTGATAAGCAGGGCACTGAGTATCAGTGTCCTGCTTATCAGTGCAGTCCCACCAGTGCTGCCAATCAGTGCCCCCCAGTGCTGCCAATCAGTGCTAATCAGTGCCACCTATCTGTGCCGCCAATCAGTGTCACAAATCAGTGCCTATCAGTGCCGCCTACTAGTGCCTATCAATGCCCATCAGTGCTGCCTATCAGTGCCACCTATAAGTGACCATCAGTGCGGCCTATCAGTGCCCACCAGTTCCGCCTAGCTGTGCTGCCTATCTGTGCCACCTCTAAATGCCCTTCAGTGCCATCTATAAGTGACATCAGTATGGCCTATCAGTGTCCACTAGTGCTCATCCATGCTCACCAGTGCCACCTCATCAGTGCCCATCAGTGCCACCTATCAGTGCCCATCAGTGCCACCTATCAGTGCCCATCAGTGCCACCTCATCAGTTCCTCCTCATCAGTGCCCATCAGCGCAGCCTCATCAGTACAAGTTTATTCATTTTTTGATTGATTTTATTTTTGTGATCTACATGTTTTGTGAGCTACATACTTTCTGCACTTTTTTATTGGACATTTTGTTATATATATTTTTTTGCATTGTTTGGGACTTTGTTATATATATTTAGAACTCTTTTGCACTTTATATATTTCCACTTTATATATTTTTGCACTTTTTTGAGTTGTGTTTTTATTATGTTGATGCTATTTCTCGATTTTTATTTATTCATATGGTTAATTAGGTGGGTGAGCGCACCTGTCTTTCTTATATAAACAGTCTATTTCCCTTTAGAAAATCAACCCTATTGTGTATGTTATTGGTACATAGTTGATGAATAGTTATTTTTTTTAGATATCACGCTGATATGCTTTTCACATACATTTTAATGAATGTAATGCCACTAACACATTAAATAATCATTTTTTTTTCTTTTACCATATTTTATTATGTGTGTCTTTATGTGTCAATAATAAAAAAAATAAACTGGTTTTAATCTTATTCTACATGTTCTTAATTAATTGAGGTGTCACCCATTGTTTCCTGTCAACATTAAAAAATAATAATTAAAATTATTCCATTAATAAACCTAACTATAACCTATTAGGTACTCTACGTATTTAACCAGTTGCCGACCGCTGCACGACGATGTACGTCGGCAGAATGGCACGGGCAGGCAAAAGGACTTACAGGTACGTCCTTGCCTGCCTGCGGGTGGGGGGTCCAATCGGAAACCCCCCCGTGCCTGCGGCGGTCAGCAAATCCTGGTGAGGGGGAGGCCATCCATTCGTGGCCCCCCCTCGTGATCGCTTCTGGCCAATGGGATCATTTCCCTGCCTCTGTATTGTACACAGAGGCAGATGAAATGATGTAATCTCTCCTCGGCTCGGCATTTTCCGTTCCGGCGCCAAGGAGAGAAGACTGGAATGTGAGTGCACCAACACACACACAGTAGAACATGCCAGGCACACATTACACCCCCCGATCCCCCCCGATCACCCCTCCCCCCACCTGTCACACTGACACCAAGCAGTTTTTTTTTTTCTGATTACTGCATGGTGTCAGTTTGTGACAGTTAGTGTGGTAGGGCAGTTAGTATTAGCCCATTTAGGTCTAGGATACCCCCCTAACCCCCCCAATAAAGTTTTAACCCCTTGATCACCCCCCGTCACCAGTGTTGCTAAGCGATCATTTTTCGCTGTATTAGTGTCGCTGGTGACGCTAGTTAGGGAGGTAAATATTTAGGTTCGACGTCAATGTTTTATAGCGTCAGGGACCCACATATACTACCTAATAAATGTTTTAACCCCTTGATTGCCCCCTAGTTAACCCTTTCACCACTGATCACCGTATAACTGTTACGGGTGACGCTGGTTAGTTCGTTTATTTTTTATAGTGTCAGGGCACCCGCCGTCTATTACCTAATAAAGGTTTAGCCCCCTGATCGCCCGGCAGTGATATGCGTCGCCGCAAGCAGCGTCAGATTAGCGCCAGTACCGCTAACACCCACGCACGCAGCATACACCTCCCTTAGTGGTATAGTATCTGATCGGATCAATATCTGATCTGATCAGATCTATACTAGTGTCCCCAGCAGTTTAGGGTTCCCAAAAACGCAGTGTTAGCGGGATCAGCCCAGATACCTGCTAGCACCTGCGTTTTGCCCCTCCGCCCAGCCCACCCAAGTGCAGTATCGATCGATCACTGTCACTTACAAAACACTAAACGCATAACTGCAGCGTTCGCAGAGTCAGGCCTGATCCCTGCGATCGCTAACAGTGTTTTTGGTAGCGTTTTGGTGAACTGGCAAGCACCAGCCCCAGGCAGCGTCAGGTTAGTGCCAGTACCCCTAACACCCACGCACGCACCATACACCTCCCTTAGATGGTGTAGTATCTGAATGGATCAATATCTGATCCGATCAGATCTATACTAGCGTCTCCAGCAGTTTAGGGTTCCCAAAAATTCAGTGTTAGCGGGATCAGCCCAGATACCTGCTAGCACCTGCGTTTTGCCCCTCCGCCCGGCCCAGCCCAGCTCACCCAAGTGCAGTATCGATCGATCACTGTCACTTACAAAATACTAAACACATAACTGCAGCGTTCGCAGAGTCAGGCCTGATCCCTGCGATTGCTAACAGTTTTTTTGGTAGCGTTTTGGTGAACTGGCAAGCACCAACGACCTAGTATACCCCGGTCGTAGTCAAACCAGCACTGCAGTAACACTTGGTGACGTGGGGAGTCCCATAAGTGCAGTTCAAGCTGATGAGGTGGCAAGCACAAGTAGTGTCCCGCTGCCACCAAGAAGACAAACACAGGCCCATCGTGCCCATAGTGCCCTTCCTGCAGCATTTGCCAATCCTAATTGGGAACCCACCACTTCTGCAGCACCCGTACTTCCCCCCATTCACATCCCCAATGAAAATGCAGTCGACTGCATGAGAAGCATTTTCTTTATGTCCTCCCGAATACCCCTACCCAACTAACCCCCCAAAAAAGATGTTGTGTCTGCAGCAAGCGCGGATATAGGCGTGACACCCGCTATTATTGTCCCTCCTGTCCTGACAATCCTGGTCTTTACATTGGTGAATGTTTTGAACGCTACCATGCACTAGTTGAGTATTAGCGTAGGGTACAGCATTGCACAAACTAGGCACACTTTCACAGGGTCTCCCAAGATGCCATCGCATTTTGAGAGACCCGAACCTGGAACTGGTTACAGTTATAAAAGTTAGTTACAAAAAAAAGTGTAAAAAAAATATATATATATATATATATATATTTATATATATATATATATATATATATATATATATATATATATATATATATAATAAAAAAAATAGTTGTCGTTTTATTGTTCTCTCTCTCTATATTCTCTCTCTATTGTTCTGCTCTTTTTTACTGTATTCTATTCTGCAATGTTTTATTGTTATTATGTTTTATCATGTTTGCTTTTCAGGTATGCAATTTTTTATACTTTACCATTTACTGTGTTTTATTGTTAACCATTTTTATGTCTTCAGGTACGCCATTCACATCTTTGAGTGGTTATACCAGAATGATGCCTGCAGGTTTAGGTATCATCTTGGTATCATTCTTTTCAGCCAGAGGTCAGCTTTCATGTAAACGCAATCCTAGCGGCTAATTAGCCTCTAGACTGCTTTTACAAGCAGTGGGAGAGAATGCCCCCCACCATCTTCCGTGTTTTTCTCTGGCTCTCCTGTCTCAACAGGGAACCTGAGAATGCAGCCGGTGATTCAGCCAGCTCACCATAGAGCTGATCGGAGTGGCTCCAAACATCTCTATGGCCTAAGAAACCGGAAGCTACGAGCACTTCATGACTTAGATTTCGCCGGATGTAAACAGCGCCATTGGGAAATTGGGAAAGCATTTTATCACACCGATCTTGGTGTGGTCAGATGCTTTTGAGGGCAGAGGAGAGATCTAAGGTCTAATAGACCTGTCACTACCTATTGCTATCATAGGGGATATTTACATTCCCTGAGATAACAATAGAAATGATTAAAAAAAAAATGAAAGGAACAGTTTTAAAATAAGATAAAAAAGCAAAAAGATAATAAAGAAAAAAAAAAAAAGCACCCCTGTCCCCCCTGCTCTCACGCTAAGGCGAATGCAAGCGTTGGTTTGGCGTCAAATGTAAACAGCAATTACACCATGCATGTGAGGTATCACCACGAAGGTCAGATCGAGGGCAGTAATTTTAGCAGTAGACTTCCTCTGTAAATCTAAAGTGGTAACCTGTAGAGGCTTTTAAAGGCTTTTAAAAATGTATTTATTTTGTTGCCACTGCACGTTTGTGCGCAATTTTAAAGCATGTCATGTTTGGTATCCATGTACTCGGCCTAAGATCATCTTTTTTATTTCATCAAACATTTGGGCAATATAGTGTGTTTTAGTGCATTAAAATTTTAAAAAGTGTGTTTTTTCCCCAAAAAATGCGATTGAAAAATCGCTGCGCAAATACTGTGTGAAAAAAAAAAATTAAACACCCACCATTTTAATCTGTAGGGCATTTTCTTTAAAAAAAATATGATGTTTGGGGGTTCAAAGTAATTTCCTTGCCAAAAAAAAAATTTTTTTTCATGTAAACAAAAAGTGTCAGAAAGAGCTTTGTCTTCAAGTGGTTAGAAGAATGGGTGATGTGTGACAAGCTTCTAAATGTTGTACATAAAATGCCAGGACAGTTCAAAACCCCCCCAAATTACCCCATTTTGGAAAGTAGACACCCCAAGCTATTTGCTGAGAGGCATGTCGAGTCCATGGAATTTTTATATTGTGACACAAGTTGCGGGAAAGAGACAATTTTTTTTTTGCACAAAGTTCTCACTAAATGATATATTGCTCAAACATACCATGGGAATATGTGAAATTACACCCCAAAATACATTCTGTTGCTTCTCCTGAGTACGGGGATACCACATGTGTGAAACTTTTTGGGAGCCTAGCCGTGTACAGGACCCCGAAAACCAAGCACCGCTTTCAGGCTTTCTAAGGGCGTAAATTTTTGATTTCACTCTTCACTGCCTAACACAGTTTCGGAGGCAATGGAATGCCCAGGTGGCACAAACACCCCCAAATGACCCTATTTTGGAAAGTAGACACCCCAAGCTATTTGCTGAGAGGTATAGTGAGTATTTTGCAAACCTCACTTTTTGTCACAAAGTTTTGAAAATTGAAAAAGAAAAAAAAATTTTTTTTCTTGTCTTTCTTCATTTTCAAAAACAAATGAGAGCTGCAAAATACTCACCATGCCTCTCAGCAAATAACTTGGGGTGTCTACTTTCCAAAATGGGGTCATTTGGGGGGGTTTGTGCCACCTGGGCATTCCATGGCCTCTGAAACTGTGATAGGCAGTGAAGAGTGAAATAAAAAATTTACACCCTTAGAAATCCTGAAGGCAGAGATTGGTTTTTGGGGCCCCGTACGCGGCTAGGCTCCCAAAAAGTCCCACACATGTGGTATCCCCATACTCAGGAGAAGCAGCTAAATGTATTTTGGGGTGCAATTCCACATATGCCCATGGCCTGTGTGAGCAATATATCATTTAGTGACAACTTTTTGTAATTTTTTTTTTTGTCATTATTCAATCACTTGGGACAAAAAAAAATAATAATCAATGAGCTCAACATGCCTCTCAGCAATTTCCTTGGGGTGTCTAGTTTCCAAAATGGGGTCATTTGGGGGGGGGTTGTACTGCCCTGCCATTTTAGCACCTCAAGAAATGACATAGGCAGTCATAAACTAAAAGCTGTGTAAATTCCAGAAAATGTACCCTAGCTTGTAGACACTTTTGCGCAAACCAATAAATATACACTTATTGACATTTTGTTACCAAAGACATGTGGCCGAATACATTTTGGCCTAAATGTATGACTAAAATTGAGTTTATTGGATTTTTTTTATAACAAAAAGTAGAAAATATCATTTTTTTTCAAAATTTTCGGTCTTTTTCCGTTTATAGCACAAAAAATAAAAACGGCAGATGTGATCAAATACCATCAAAAGAAAGCTCTATTTGTGGGAAGAAAAGGACGCAAATTTCGTTTGGGTACAGCATTGCATGACCGCACAATTAGCAGTTAAAGCGATGCAGTGCCAAATTGTAAAAAATGCTCTGGTCAGGAAGGGGGTAAATCCTTCCGGGGCTGAAGTGGTTAATGAGTGAAATTGGTACTTCCATAATTAATTGAAAAATAGCTCAAAAAATAAAAAAATAACATATTTTCAGTAAGACGTCATTATATTGGTAACTGCAAATGAAAAAAGCATCCCAGTGTTTATCCACTTTTTTCTGATTAAAGGGATAACCCATGTGTGCTAGAGTAAATGGTGTGAGCATTGGTTAATTCTCATTATTTCCACAATTTGTTTTCTAATAGCAGACAGTTTTTGCAGTGGTGCCATAATGCCAAACATTAAAATCACTCCAAAAATAACATCAAGGAAAAAAAATGCATATCCCACTTTTAACCACTTCCTGCCTGGTCTTTGTACATGTAGGGCTGGGCAGGACAAGAATCATTCTGGGAGGATGTATGGGTACATCCTCCGGAAAGCACACCTCATGTGCAACCTCAGGAGCATGCAATGGCGCAAAATGCGCACTGCTCTGGTGACTACAGGGTTGATTTACTAAAACTGGAGAGTGCAAAATCTGGTGCAGGTGTGCATGATAACCAATCAGCTTCTAACTTCAGCTTGTTCAATTGGGCTTTGACAAAAAAATCCTGGAAGCTGATTGGTTTCTATGCAGATTTGCACACAATTTTGCACTGTCCAGTTTTAGTAAATCAACCCCTGTATGTTAAAAAAAAATTTACAAAAATTATATATTTTTTTGTTACACATTGTCACCAGAGTAAATGCAGTGTCACTGTGATGACATTGTACTGTTGTTGCAGTGATCATGTACGCTGGCTGGCTGCTATGATATCACATTGTCTCTGATCACCGCAACACCAGTAATTATGTCCCCAATTACCACCACACTAGTCACAGTGTCCTTGATCACTGCCACACCTGTCCCAAGTGTCTCTGACCACTGCCACACCAATCCCAGTATCCCTGATTACCGCCATACCAGTCATAGGGGTTGATTTACTAAAACTAGAGTGTAAAATCTGGTGCAGTTGTGCATAGTAGCTAATGAACTTCTAACTTCAGCTTGTTCAATTAAGTTTTTTGAAAAAAAATGGAAGCTTATTGGTCTCTATGCAGAGCTACAGGGATATACAATGTAATACTGACATATCATCACACACATAGGTTGGACTTGTGTCTTTTTCCAACCTCACCTACTATGTAACTATGTAAATTTTGCATTCTCCAGTTTTGGTAAATCAACTCCGTAGAGTCACCATAAGAGCTTGCTCACACTTGCCATGCTCTCTGAAGAGCCGTCTGTGTTCAGATCACTCTTCAGAGAGTATGTGACAGGCAGTAAGAAGGCATTGTATTACCTCCTCACCCCCTGATTTAACCCCTTGGACACCACACAAGCACCCCTATTCACTTGAATGGGTCATGATCGGTGGGTGTACAGGAGTACAGTCCTGCCATAACTGTGAAACAAAGCATCACAATCACAGCATGTGAACACCCCCAGCCTCTGCAGCTAAAAGGGTTGAGGGGTGGTAAAATTGCAGCTCAACCTGAAGGTTTTACCACCTCCTCAACCTCATGTATGAACATGCCCACACCAGTCCCAGTGTTACCAGACCAGTGTAGCTAGAATCAGTGTTCCTGGTTGCCACCACACCAACCCAGTGCAGCAAGCACAGTTTTCCTTATCATCACCATACCAGTCACAGTGTCACCACACCAATGTAAGCCAGCAACAGTGTTCCTGATTTTCGCCATACCAGTGTCACCAGATCAAGTGTAAGTCAAAAGCGGTGTTCCTGATTGCTGCCACACTAATCCCCTGTGTCACCAGACCAGTGTTAGACAGCAACAGTGTTCCTGATTGCCGCAACGTAAGTCCCACTTTCACGAGACCAGTACAGCTAACAACAGTGTTCCTAATCCCCGCCACACCACTGCAGTGTTGCCTCTGCCTGTCACCTGTACTAACCTTGGCCTGTTTATTGGCCAAGTTCCTACCTGCTGCTTGGACTGATCCTTTGCCTGTTGCTGACTATCTCTCTGCTTGCCACCCTAATGGACTCATCTGCAGGTCTAACTGACTATGTTCCTACTAGACACCAGTCCCAGCGATCCCCTCCTGACAACTGTACTTGTGGAACCATGGGAACTCTTTTGTTTTCTTTTTCTTCAGCCTCCTGCACTTTCTGGCCATTGAACATGGCATTCCTGAGGGCAGCCACGTACCAGTAGGCTTATAGGAACTGGGACTGCTAAAGGTGATGCTACACAAAGCTACAGTATATTCCTTCACCACTCATACAGAGGTGACCATTACAGTACATTGGTTTTGACAGGATTGATTTGTATGATAAAAAAGTCTCCCACACGTGGTATTGCTATACTTGGGAGAAGTAGTAGAATGTGTCTTGGGTTGTAATTCTAAATATGTCCATGCTGTGTATCTAATTAAATGGACAACACTGTGTAAAAAAAAAATTTTTAGTTTCTTTTTTGTATCTTCCAAGAATGTATAGAAAAAAAAGAAAATCCTCAAAACACTAACTATGCCTCTTAAAATACTTTTGGGTGTTTACTCTCCAAAATGTGGTCATTTTGTGAGTGTGTCCACTGCCTTGGTGCTCCAGGGCTTCCAAACATGTCATAGATAGTCAGAAATGTAAATGTAATAAATAAAGGATGCAGCGCTATGATAGTACAAAATGAAAAATAGTGTAAATAGTTTCACAAAGGAAAACTAAGGCAGTTACCAAAACTGCAAAGACATAAGATGAGTTATATCTTTTACATAAATAAATTAATTTGTGCTAAAACAGTGATATTAAAGAATTCCTCATATCATAGATAAGTGCCACAAAAAAATAATAAAATAATTACCCCACCAAAAAAAAAAAGGAATGTGATAAATCATAAATAGTGAAAAAAATCCAGGCACTGTTTAACACCATAAATTATATATATATATATATATATATATATATATATATATATATATATATATATATATATATATAGTCCCATAGCAAGCAGTGCAAACATTAAATTTAAAAAATAAGTAAATAGTCCATGAACATTGTGAAGATGCTAATCCAGAAAATGTGGTATAGACAGGTCCAAAATCCCAAATGCTAGCACACCCAAGTGAGTGATGACGCTCCTTACTGACTCAATTGACCACCCAGGTGGTCTCACCAGACACAGGGAATATAAGGTCTCCCAAAAACCTATAGCAGCATCTGTAGTAATAGCTAGATCTGTGATACTCGGGAGATAAAAGCAAGAAATGCTCCCACTGTGTAATCGTTCACAATGAGGGATTTATTATATAAAAAGAATTGCACTTACAAGAAGATCCAATCAATAGAGCATATTAGAAATGTGGATAGATGATTAAAAAGTCCCGGCGTCTCCACAGGCTTCCCGCTGTTCATTTGCTTCCCATTGGTCTCGGAAAAGAAAAAATGTAGTGACGTCAGCGTCACAGGCCCCGCCCTATGTGTTTTGTCATGATAGGACGTCATCTGGGGGTTGCCCAAGTGACGCCGCCACTACGCTTAAGGTATAAATAGTATTGCGGTGCCATCTTAGGTACTGGCCACTGCATGTAAGTGATAAAAAGCAAGAAAGGGCGCCGCCATATTAGCAGCTGGCTGCCCAAACAAATAGATATGACTTAACATGGGAAACCAGGCATACAAAGAAGGAAATGGGAAGAAGTATTACCGCCATCTAGTGGCCAAAAATTATACTGAATCAATGGATAGCAAATGTAAGAAACAGGAAGACAAATGGAACGCCACATGATATACATAACATTCTCATAGTTATACATAGATCAAATAAAAACAATAAAAAAACAGTATAAATAGTAAGATAGCAAAAATAATAATTACATTACATCAAGTCAAATAAAATTAAAAATTAATAAATTAAATATATCATAATAAAAATATTAAAAAATAAAAATTATAATTATATTTAAAAATTAATAATGGTTGTTAAGAATTATTAATAAAAGAATTAATGTCTCAATCAACATTGAGGCCAAAGGGCACATCATTCTTCATATCAAAGATCCATCTTGTTTCAAGCCTAGAAATAGCTCTAACTTTATTGATGCCTCTCCAATGAGATCGAAGTTTGGCCAGAGCTACAAAGAGGGTTCCTTTGATTTTTTTATTGTGATATTTAGCATAGTGTCTAGACAAATTGTGTTTGCTAAAACCACGTCTAATATTGCCCACATGCTCAGACAAACGTACATGAAGGGCCCGCTTAGTGCTCCCAATGTATTGCTTGGAGCATGGGCACTGTATCATATATTCTACATACTCAGTAGAGCACGTAATAAATGACTCAATACCGTAAACTTTTTTAGTTTGAGTTAATTGGAAGTTTTCACACCTGCGTCCTCTAAACGAATGAATCTGACAAATATCACACTTTCTACAAGGATGAAAACCATTCATAGATGGAAAGAAAGAAATAGTCTTAGGAGGATCTACAACATTTGGTGCAACCCTATGATGTAAGGAAGGTGCACCTCTGAATATAACCACTGGACGATCAGGGAGGGTAGGACCAAGCACTTTATCGTTTTTTAATAAACTCCAATATTTATTAAAAATTCTTTTAACCGAAAAATGCTAGTTAGAATATCCTGTTACTAAAGAACAAGCAAATTTATTATCAGAGACTTGGTTAGTCCTACTAACACCATTAAGCATGGCCTCCCTATCCAAGTTGCCAACTCGAACATGGATCTTATTGATCTCCTCCTCCGAATACCCTTTGTCCGAAAACCTCAGTTTCAGAACTTGGGCCTGTTGTTGTTAGTCGGAAATTTTAGTACAGTTCCACCTAATCCTCTGAAACTGGCCTTTAAGGATCGCTTTTAGCCAAGGATATGATGACAACTACTCAGCGGGATGTAAGCATTGCGATCTGTCTCCTTAAAATATGTAGTTGTAACTAGTTGGCCATCTCTAACTAGAATGTTAAGATCTAGAAAATGGATCTGGGATTGGCTGGCGTCATAGTGTAAGGAAATACCCTTATCATTCAAATTGAGCTTTTGAAAGAAGGCCTCAAGAGTAGGGAGATCACCCTCCCACAGGAGTAAATCATCGATGTACCTTCTCCAAAGTCACAGCTCTTTAGGTGGATTAGCATCAATTACATCACTCTCCCACCGGGCCATAAAGAGGTTCGCTAAGCTAGGCACGAATTTGGCGCCCATAACAACACCAACAGTTTGCAAAAAGAAGTTACCCCAAGCCAAAAATAATTATGGCTTGTGGCAAAAACTAAAAGCTTCAGGATAAAGTCCCTCTGTATTGATGGCAGGGAATAATCCTGCTCAAGATAGAACTTAGCTGCCTCAAAACCATGCTGATGTGATATAACGGTATAGAGGGAGGCAACATCAGCGGTTGCCACAATGCAACCCTCTCTCCAACCACAATCAACCAAGAGGTTAATAACTTGCATGGTATCCCTCAAATATTATTATTATTATTATTATTATTATACAGGATTTATATAGCGGCAACAGTTTGCGCAGCGCTTTACAACATGGGGGCAGACAGTATACTTACAATACAAATCAATACAGGAGGGATCAGAGGGCCCTGCTCGTTAGAGCTTACAATCTAGAAGGGAGGGTCAAGTGCAAACAAAAGGTAATAACTGTGGGGGATGAGCTGATGGAAAAAATGAAAATACAGTTGTTAGGTGTGGGTAGGATAGGCTTCTCTGAAGAGAAGGGTTTTCAGGGATCGTCTGGAAGCTAATAAAGTAGGAGATAAGCGGACAGATTGGGGTAGGGCATTCCATAGGATTGGAGAGGCTTTGGAAAAGGCCTGGAGGCGAGCATGGGAGGAGGTGACAAGGGAGCTAGAGAGCAGGAGGTCTTGAGAGGAACGAAGAGAGCGAGTAGGTTGGTATTTAGAGACTAAGCTAGTGATGTAGCTGGGGGCGAAATTGTGGATGGCTTTGTATGTAGTTGTTAGAATTTTGAATTTAATTTAATTCAAATAAGCAGGAGTATTAACAACAAGAGGTTATAGAAAGTTATCGCCATATCTACCTATTCTGGCTGTAATCGAATCAATACCGCTAATAATCAGGCAGCCAAGGGGTTTGGATAAATTCTTGTGAATTTTGGGCAAATAATAAATCACTGGTACCTTCGGAGCAGAAGGCACCAGATATGCTTTCTCATTTTTATTTAGAATGCCTAATTGGAACCCATCATCAATGAGAGAAAGAAGCTCTTTTTTATATTTAAAAGTGGGATTCGATCTTAATCTCGTATATGTGACATTATGTGACATTATCTGACAAAAGTCTATTGATCTCCTCCAGATAATCACTTTTGTTTAAAAAAAGGACCCCACCACCCTTATCAGCCGGGCGTATGATGATATCATTAGGCGCACAAATCTGTTTTTTCAGGCCCAAGTTCTGAAACTGAGGTTTTTGGACAAAGGGTATTCGGAGGAGGAGATCAATGAGATCATTGTTCGAGTTGGCAACTTGGATAGGGAGGCCATGCTTAATGGTGTTAGTAGGACTAACCAAGTCTCTGATAATAAATTTGCTTGTTCTTTAGTAACAGGATATTCTAACCAGAATTTTTCGGTTAAAAGAATTTTTAATAAATATTGGAGTTTATTAAAAAACGATAAAGTGCTTGGTCCTACCCTCCCTGATCGTCCAGTGGTTATATTCAGAGGTGCACTTTCCTTACGTCATAGGGTTGCTCCAAATGTTGTAGATCCTCCTAAGACTATTTCTTTCTTTCCATCTATGAATGGTTTTCATCCTTGTAGAAAGTGTGATATTTGTCAGATTCATTCGTTTAGAGGACGCAGATGTGAAAACTTCCAATCAACTCAAACTATCAAAGTTTACAGTATTGAGTCATTTATTACGTGCTCTACTGAGTATGTAGTATATATGATACAGAGCTCATGCTCCAAGCAATACATTGGGCGCACTAAGCGGGCCCTTCATGTGCGTTTGTCTGAGCATGTGGGCAATATTAGACGTGGTTTTGGCAAACACAATTTGTCTACACACTATGCTAAATATCACGATAAAAAAATCAAAGAAACCCTCTTTGTAGCTCTGGCCAAACTTCAATCTCATTGGAGAGGCATCAATAAAGTAAGAGCTATTTCTAGGCTTGAAACAAGATGGATCTTTGATATGAAGAGTAATGTGCCCTTTGGACTCAATGTTGATTGGGACATTAATTCTTTTATTAATAATTCTTAACAACCATTATTAATTTTTTAATATAATTATAATTTTTATTTTTTAATATTTTTATTATGATTTATTTCCTTTATTAATTTTTAATTTTATTTGACTTGATGTAATATAATTAATTTTTTTTTGCTATCTTACTATTTATACTGTTTTTTATTGTTTTTATTGGATCTATGTATAACTATGAGAATGTTATGTATATCATGTGGCGTTCCATTTGTCTTCCTGTTTGTTACATTTGCTATCCATTGAATCAGTATAATTTTTGGCAACTAGATGGCGGTAATACTTCTTCCCATTTCCTTCTTTGTATGCCTGGCTTCCCATGTTAAGTCATATCTATTTGTTTGGGCAGCCAGCTGCTAATATGGCGGTGCCCTTTCTTTTTTTTTTAGTCAGAAAGGTTTTTATTTTGCATAAAGAAACAAATACAGATAGCATACAGATACTCGTATATGGCATGTACAAATTTCGGGATTCTCATAAAGCATGTCACAGGAGCAGTTATCAACTACCTTAAATTATTGTAGACTGTTCCAATGAAATGCTACCAGGAGCATCACCTGTCTTACTTATGTCTTTTAATTATAATAGGTCTAACACACAATATATTTCGCAGGGAGTATGACTCCATACAAGGTACAGATTTAAGCAAATACCAGCTATAATAATAGTACCCTTATATGCTGAGCGCTTAATGATTTCCAATCATATTAGAGTATAAAAATAGTGAACCTGTTGTTCATTCAACAGCAATATCAGAATCAACTCTTACTGTATTATAATTCCGACAACCTTAACTTGATTCGTTATGTTTAGTTCAATATTATATTCATCTTTAAAGTAAGGAAATAAAAAGGAAGGGAAAAACAGAAAAAAAAAGGGATAGAAACAAAACAGAGTAAAGCCTTGCCATGCAGTACCTCATCATACATACTGTTTCATATTCCCCAAGGGCTGTCTTTATTTTTTTTTTTTTTTTTTTTTTTTTTTTAAATTTTCACGTTTCCTTGCATTCGCATAGTTACTATACAGTAGTCAAGTCTACATCAACCCATGAGTAACCTATCCCTAACTAGTTGATGCGGGGCCAAACCAGGAACGTCCAACCACGCCTGCCATATGGAGAGGAATTTTTGTGGAGCCTTTCTACGTTGGTAGGTTATTTTTTCTCTTATTAGGATCCTATTCACGCTGTCTATCCATTGCCCCCTGGTGGGAACTCGCGGGTTAATCCACCACTGGGCAATTAATTTCTTTGCTATGTATAGTAGACGAAGAAGCGCTATACGTGTAGGTGGAGGTGCAAACTCTTCGTCTATTCCCCCCAGTATACAGACCACCGGAGTTCTCTCAAGAGATACCATATATACTTCTGAAATTGTGTCCAGTACTTCCTTCCAATATCTGAATAGCTTGGGGCATTTCCAGATCATGTGGAGTAAGTCTCCATGATCCCGTTCACATTTTGGGCACAGGGGTGAATCTCTAATTCCCCACCTATAGAGTTGAAGAGGGGTTCTGTACGCCCTATGTAGAAGGTAAAGATGTGAAAGTTTCTGTGATGCAGAAAGTGACACCAAGGGGGCATTCATAAGGCATATCTCCCAGGTGTCTCCATCTATTGCTCCTATATCTTCCTCCCACCGCTGTCTGGATGGTAATCTAGAGGGGTCTTGTATTCGTGCTATAAGTGTATTATAACATCTAGATATCATGCCCTTTTTAACTTCATTCATAAATACATCTTGTATAATCGGATGTTCTGTCGGTTGGATTCTAGCATTTCTATTCTGGGTTTGTAAGGCATGTCGCAATTGGAGGTATTTATAAAAATTATTATGTGGGATTCCAAACTCTGTGTGGATCTGTTGAAATGATTTGAGAGTGTTGCCCTGGTATAACTGTGAGATATATTTGATGCCTGCGTCCTCCCAACCCTTGAAGTCTTTTAGTTTTTGTATTTCTTTCAGTTGTCTATTTCGCCAGAGAGGCGTGCTGGACAGAAAGCCCGTGATGCCTATTAGTTTTTTGACATAGGCCCAAAGTGAGTTTAATAATTTAACTGTAGGAGCTTCCGGGTCTAAATGTAAGAATCCCGCCTCCAAACCTGTCAGTGCTGAATAGTTATTGTCTTCCAGCACCACAAGTTTACGGATCGGGTCTTTCGGGTCCAGCAGGCCCCATCCTCCTAGTTGTTGTAGTTGGGAGGCGAGATAATACATCCTAGGATGAGGGACTGCAAGTCCTCCCTCCTCTTTGCCGTATTGTAACGTTGATAATTTTATCCTCGCTATTTTTTTTCTCCATATGAGCTCTCTGAATTGGGTCTCTAATTTATCGAACCATTTTTTTGGTATCCAAACTGGGGAGTTGTTAAAAATATAAAGTAGTTGTGGTGCCCAGACCATTTTAATAAGGTTAATTCTACCAACAACAGACAGGGGCAGTTTACACCAGGCCCTGCTTTTTTCGCGGAATTTGGTTAATAAGGGTGTTAGGTTCTGTTCAACATAAGTGGCTGGATTAGGGGTCACCTGGATCCCTAGATAGCGGAATGAGCCTACCTGTTGTATCATCTCTGCACCCAGTGGTAATGGAATGTTCAGGGGGTCAAGCGGCATCAGCACTGACTTGTCCCAGTTAATGGAGAAGCCCGATAACTCCCCGAAGTCCTTGATGAGGGACATAACCGTTTCTAATGAGTCTTTTGTGTCTCCTAGGTAGAGCAGGGTATCATCTGCGTACATGGACACTACATCTTTATTCATACCTCTTTGAAATCCCGCTATTCTAGAGTCTCCTCTGATTTTTGCTCCCAGAGGTTCCAGGGCCAAGGCAAACAGCAGGGGCGACAGTGGGCACCCCTGTCTGGTGCCTCTAAACAAAGGAAAGGGTTCTGAAAGTTCCCCATTAATCCGTATTCTGGCCGTGGGCGCAGCATACAAAAGCTGTATCCATCGAATAAAGGTATCTCCCAATCCCATATTTTGTAATGTTTTCCACAGATAAGGCCACTCGACACTGTCGAAAGCCTTAGCTGCGTCCAGCGAAAAAATTGCTCTATTGCCTGTGTTGTCCACTGGGAGCTGTAAGTTCAGGAATAGTCTTCTTATATTTTGGGCCGTGGATCTCGTGGGGATAAACCCGGATTGGTCTCTATGCACTATTTTATGAATTACCTTGGCCAATCTGTTTGCTAACATCCGGGCCAGCAACTTGATATCGGATGTGAGCAGTGAGATGGGTCTGTAAGATCCCGGGGAATTCGCATCTTTACCCGGTTTTAATATAACAATAATGATTGCCTCATTCATTGAGCTTGGCAATGAACCCTCCTTAAATGCCTCATTGTATACCTTCAGCAGTGTGGGGAGCATGGAGTCTGCATAGCGTTTGTATATCTCTGCAGGGAGGCCATCTATACCTGGTGCTTTATTGTTTTTAGTTTGAGATAGGGCAGCATCCAGTTCTTCTGCAGTTAAAGGGGCATTGAGCATGACCCTATCCTCTAGTGAGAGACTGGGGAGTTCACAGCTATCTAAGAAGTGTGTTATTGCACTATCAGTGGGCGTAACTTTAGATGTATATAGATCAGCATAGAAATCACCAAAGACCTTCAGAATATCAGGAGTAGAGCATTTCAGAGCACCCTGTGCGTCACATATGGCGGAGATGAGAGAGGTCGACTGTTGAGACCGCGCCAGTACTGCAAGCATATGGCCAGTCGTCTCCCCCTCTTCAAAATATGACTGTTGGAGAAAAAAACGTTTGTTCTCCGCCAGCTGCAACGCCAGTTGTCCAGACATTGTCTGTGCACTCAACCATGCTCTCTTATTGTCTCCTGTGGGATTGTTAATATAATCGTTTTCAGTCTCGGTGACTCTATTTCTTATCAATAGTTCCCAAGCCTTGGTGTCAGTTTTAATCTGTGATATTGTTTTGATAAGTTGTCCTCTCAAAAAGGCTTTCGCTGTATCCCAAACCAGCCCCAGCCCAGCCGTACCAATGTTATCTCTCAGAAACAATGTAAGTGCTCTGGCTATAGGATCTGGCTCGGCAAACAACGAGAGCCAAAAGGGATTAAGTTTCCACATTGGCCGTTTGTACCTACTTGGTAATGAAATGGTTACATAAAGTGCCGAGTGATCAGATATGTGCCTGTCTGCATAGTCAGATTCCACTATTAAATGTAGCATCTTGTCATTCCCAAGGCCCAAATCTATTCTGGATAACCCGTCATGTGAAGCTGAGTGGCAGGAGTATTTTTTATCATTTGGGTGTTTGGATCTCCAGACATCTATCAGCCCTGTTTCTTCAAGTAGTCTGGCAAAGGGGGTACCACTTTTCATCTGAGATGTGCCAGCGGTAGGCACAGGAAATCTATCTTTGAGAGGATTTAAGAGATTATTGTAGTCCCCCATTGCCAGTAAGGGTACTTCTGGGTATTGGGCCATAAAACCTGTTAGGTGTCGGATAACCTCTGAGTTATACGGTGGGGGTATATAGATACTAGCAAGAATACATTTGAGGCCTGTAATTGAGCATAAAAGAAAGACATATCTGCCAGCCGGGTCAATGCGTTTTCTAATGCAGTCGAACTGAATATCTTTTCTGAACAGTATACTTGCTCCCCTTGAGTAAGTGGAGTGGGTTGCATGAAATTGGTTAGTATACAGTCGTGGACAGAGGCTTGGAGGAGGGTCTGCAGAGAAATGGGTCTCCTGCAGGCAGACTACCCCCGCGTTCAGCGACTTGAGATGTCTAAGGACCGCCCCCCTTTTAACTGGATTTCCCAGTCCTCTGACATTCCAAGTCACAATGGACAATTTAGTCATCCCCATTTTGTTTCAGGATTATTGACCAGGCCGGCATAATTCTCAACAAGACTCCCGGGTTATACCGTGACATGTTATCTGGAAGGGGGGATAGGCCCCTTTTCTCCAAATTATGCTTGTTTTCTCCTTTCAGAGAACATGTAGGCATTTGTAGACATGAAATCATGTTGCAAGGCAGGGAGAAATACATTATTAGGTTAGTACATAGGTACAGAAGACAGTAAATCATTGGGTTAATGCATGTTACTCTGCATGGCAAGAATCTAAAGGTCAACAGTTTACACAGCCACTTGGCTGCAGCGTTAACTTTTCCCACACAACAGGTGTGGGGGGGGTAAAAGCCTTGAAAACTCCTAGACAACCAGTAGGTTAGTTTCCATAGGGGTTTCACAGTTACGGTAGGCATGTATTGCTTCATTATTTGCAGGCAAAAATGCGGACAGAAAAGGGAGCAAAAGGATAAAAAATAGAAAAAAAAAGAAGGGGGAAAAGAAAATCCTGTGGGGAGGAGGGTGATACAAACAAACAGTTCTCCTCGGCCGCCTGAACATCGGATGTGAGAGTAAAAACTGTCCTCCATAGACAACAATTATTTTGAATCTTAAGGCCTCTTCGTGGCCCAGGGATTTATCCCAACAAAAATAGACCTGGTCTTGCCAGGTCATTGCATATCCAGGACTTATCTCTTAAGCAGGGACATCTCTTTGTGGTCTGGCAGCTTTAAGGGCCCTATCCTCACGATCCAGCCATTGGGCCGCCATGTCCGGGCGTTCAAAGAAGCGGGTTTCTCCGAGTGCGACTACCCTAAGGCGGGCAGGATATAGCATCGCATATGGCAAGTTAAGGTCCCTTAATCTTCGTTTGACATCCATAAACTTTGCTCGCTGCTTCTGGAGTTCAGCTGAAAAGTCCGGAAACAGGGAGATTTTGGAGTTTTCAATGGATAACTTACTGCCCATGGTTCTGGCTTTAGCAAGGATGACATCTCTGTCCTTGTAGTTTAAAAGCTTAAACAGAAAAGCACGCGGGTGATTGCCAGGGGGTAGTGGGCGAGATGGCACTCTATGCGCTCTCTCCACCGCAAATAGCGGAGAGAATGCTTCTTTACCAAATGTAGTGAGGAGCCATTGTTCGATGAAAGCGACAGGGTCTTTACCCTCTATCCTTTCTGGGAATCCTAAGGCGCGGACATTGTTGCGGCGCATGCGATTTTCCAAATCATCTAAACGCGCAGCATGCTGATCAGCAAGATGACAGTTATACTTTAAATCTCTCTGCATGGGTACTAAGTCATCTTCAATAACACTGACCCTACTCTCCACTGCAGCTGTGCGCTCTCTCAGCTTTTGCATGTCCTGTCTCACATAGGATATTTCAGCTTTAACACCTTTCACTTCATCAGTCAGGGTTGAGATAGATCTGTTGCATATAGTCACTGCGGAGAGGATATCTCTGAGAGTGGGTTCAGGGCCATCCCGGGGGATACTTGGTGTCTGAGTGCCTTGATAGGGATGTGATACTGTACTCACTGTGGCCCAGTCAGATGGGGATCCAGCGCCATCCTCCAGTGGCATAGTATTATCCATCTCCAGCTGGTTTGCTTCTTCCTCACTGAGGTCAGATGTGGGTGATGGTATTTCTTTTGATGATTTATTACCAAACAGGAGTTTCTGGGCTGCTTCCTTATATTTTTCCTTTTGAGATCGCTGTGGCAGAGCGCCATCTTGGGCCTGTGCTGCGGGCAGGCCGCCACCATTCTTGTCCCGTTTTGGCATGTTTTTCTGCTGCTGATCGGTCGGGTGGTTGGGTCTGCTGTGGCCCGGATAGCTGCGGTTCCGATCGGAGGTGTCAGCGGGTTGGATGAGTGATCTGGAGGATGATTACCAGGATTTTCGGCGGAGCTGAGGAGAAGTGTGTCCTTCTACATGCGCTGCCTGGCCACGCCCCCGCGGTGCCCTTTCTTGCTTTCTATCACTTACATGCAGCGGCCAGTACCTAAGATGGTGCCGTGATACTATTTATACCTTAAGCGTAGTGGCGGCGTCACTTGGCCAACCCCCAGATGACGTCCTATCGTGACAAAATGCGCAAAACGCACAAAATGTCTCTAAGGAAAGTACCCTAATATTAAAAGAGCTATATTTTAAATTCATCAATTAACAATTGACATGACCTATAAAACAGAACCCCATCATGATATTACAATCTATTCAATTACATTTCTCCCGCTAAATTTAACTAACCCGTATAATGTATTGCATGGATTTAAAAATTACTTGTCTATTAAAAGAAAAGAATAGCTTTGGTTAAATTCTGAAGATGATGGAGTTAACAGCGCTCAGAAGCTGGACTAGAAAGCGTTGAGTGGTGGCTGCAATAAACCACTCAACGCTTTCTAGTCCTTCTGCCTTCAGAAGGAACTTGCTGACAGTTTATTAAAAGTAATAACAGTACAAAGTTAAAATTGGCAACATTACCACTCTGGCTGTCAAGCTGACTCGGGCACTGATGGATCACTAATGCCAGGCCAGGGAAATCCAGACAGGGATGCCGACCATGAAAGCTGTGATGTGGAACTGCCTGCAGTGTGTGTGGTGAGTCGGACCCGCCGTACTCGGCAACTAGGACGAGTCACTGGGGACGTTTGCGTTCCACGATGGCCGCGTCTGTTTCCTATCTCGGACACGTCAGTTCCGTCCAGGACCCCAGCGACACCCTCTACCACGTCCATCATGGAGTCTCCCTATTGATCATGTGGGTTATGCTGCTCAGTTCACAGCCGCAGTGAAGACATCCATCCTAGTGGGCAAGTACGGTGGGTCCAACTCTCCACACATAATACAGGCGGTTCCACATAACTACTTCCATGATCAGCGTCCCCATCTGGATTTTCCTGGTCTGGCATTAGTGATCCATCAGTGCTTGAGTCAGATGGACAGCCAGAGTGGTACAGTTGCTAATTTTAACTTTGTACTGTTATTACTTTTAATAAACTGTCAGCAAGTTCCGTCTGAAGGCACATGTAGTTTATTGCAGGCACCACTCAACCCCTTTCTAGTCCAGCTTCAGAGCACTGTTAACTCCATCATCTTCAGTATTTTAGCACTTGATCTCATGCCACCAGACAGCAGCACGGTTCAGCTGACTATACACCATACCATTGGGTGGCTTATCTCTCAATAGTGCCTGGAACCCAGTCTTTTTTGTTTCATCTTTGGATAAATTAGTTTTATTAGTTTTTTTTTAAGCTTAAACTTTGGACTGTGATCTTCAAGCAACATCCGAGGCTAAGGTGTGCTTAGATACATAACTTGATACAAGAAGCACATAATATGAAAGTCTGAGCATCGTAAAAAAGGAAATATGGTAATCTTTTACACTGTTTCTGAAATCATGTTTATATTTGAAGTATGTCAAAAGATGACTTTACCTTACAATGCCTGTTTCTTCCACAGGCGGTAGTTTCAGCGGGGGGCATCGATAGTTTCAAAAAACTATTAGATAAGCACCTGAATGACCGCAACATACAGGGATATACAATATAATACTGACATATAATCAAACACATAGGTTGGACTTGATGGACTTGTGTCTTTTTTCAACCTCACCTTCTATGTAACTATGTAATTATGTAACAATAAACACAGTGAGGGATCGATCTGTAATGGTAAGAACAGTGATTCTGCATGGTGGTAAAATTTACCAATGAATGTGGAGCTAATTTACAGGACTAGAGGCAGCCTATGAAATACAATATTCATTAATTATGTTCCCATTTTAATGGATGTTAATGCCCCAAAACACATTGCTGAACCAATCCCAAAGTAGTTTTATTAACACTAGGAAGATCTAAAGACAATTTATTTTTTATTTTTCTTATAGTCAAAATGGTTAAATGGTCCATGCCATCTGTGTTTCATTTGAAATATTTATCTTCACTTCCAATCCTGTAGCTACAACAGAAAGTGGGAGAAAATCTCTACAGAAGTGAGGTGAATGCTTTCTTAAACAGATTTCCTGCTCTTTAATAAAGAACAGTTCGGGACTATTTGGCAGCATTCTAAGAACTGAAGCTGTTTTAAAGACAAAGTGTGACTTTGCTCCTTATTAGATTATTTAGGTGAATATGTAGTTGGGTAATTTTTTGCCAAAGCGGATTATTGCTTAAACAAATTCAATATTTCTTTCTGTGCAAATTTCTTTGTCTAGACAGGACAAGAATAATCCTTTAATATACCACAGTGTGAACATGAACCAAAAAGTGCTATAGTAGAGATTTCATGCATATGTTTCCCATATATGGTCATACTAAAAGAGTAGACAGATAGCTAACAACTATTGAACTGCCATCACAAGAGAACATTAGTCTATGAGCTGGAAAATCTAATCTAGAAAGTGTACTATTTCTTTGAGATTTATCTATCAAAAGTATCTGATGAGGTTTTTGGTACTCCACAATCATCTGGATTATCACCTGAGGCTGTGGCAACTGGCATGATTGGATGATAATTATCTGCTATCTATAGGTTTCTCTGCATTTGTATTTAACAACTCTGTCACTGATATACCATTAAAAAATATGTCTGGTGCTGTGACTATATCAGATTATACATGTTCAATTATACTGTGCAAAAACATGGGATTATTTAATTTCTGAAGGATTTATGGCTTTTCACCATGCAATTTTTGAAACCTACGGTTTAGTAGCTGATAAGAAAAAATTTAATTTGCATAAGACCCCGCAAGGGTGCCACTGCCAAAACTCCTTACGGTTTAAACAACAGCCTTTATTATTCTGTAAGTGGATGTGTTGAATTTTCATGCTTTTGTTTTTTCCCTCTTCTTAGTCTGACAAAAAAAAAAAAAAAAAAAGAAGAAGAAAGTAGATTTTTCCAGCACCCCTACTGTGCCCTCAGGGAAAAATTCAATGTGCCTCATTTGTCTTAATTGGACAGCCGCCCTTGGCACCAGCTTTTTCTATGAATATATTAGCAGGAAAGAGAAAGTTTTGGATCAACTTCTGGAAATACGGATTTGTGTTTTTTTCTTTCTTTTTTTTAAAGAACAGAAAAGATGTACTAATGGACAAGTAGTAATATGTGTGCATGAATGGAAAAAAAAATCACAGTAAGTGTAATGTACAAAAATCTTTTTATACAGCTGTGATTTTATTTGAACATAAGAATTAGTTGGCTTCCATACATATTGTGCACTAGCTATATATTATTGCAATACAAAGAAATACAATGTAAATACAAATTGAGCCACAACATTCCTTTTTCTGCATGTTTGGCACAATGTAAAGGAAAAAACACATAAAAACAGTTTTTTATACAAACTGAATAATTTACTAGAATAGGTGGACTTGTTTAACAGTCTCAAAAACAAGTTGTATTGTGGCCTTCGGGGTGATCTATAACCTGCTATCACTAGAATCTGGTTTAATGAATCAAGGGACCTGGATGTGACTCAAATGGCTAATCAGATTACAGAAACAAATAATAAAGATAAAATATAAAAAATGGATTGGCTGTATGAAGCACATGCCAGTTTGGTGATATATTTCCTTGTCAAAAGAAGTTTATTGAGTATACAATGTTATAAAGATACATAAAGTAAGTTTACAAGGATCTATAAAGTAAGCTCATTGTTTTACAGTAGGGTTTATATAGGTAAATATCATGAAATTTCAAATATTAAACATTGGGTTCACGTAAACCTAAATTAAAGATATATATCATTTCCTTAGTTACTTTTGTAGGTATTTAAATGATTTATGCCTACTATACATATTGTTTACAAGTAGAGTGTATATAGGTCAAATAAATTCTGATAATGAGCTTTAATCGTAAGGTGGAGAAAAGGAAAGAGAAAGAAGAAAAAGGGTTGAAAGGTAGAGGTATGGTCCACAAGGTTGTCCCGCTCGTCAGTTTATTATTCTTTTTAGTTCTCTTTGAAGCCTTAGAATGGGTGTCTCTGTAAGTCATTTAATCTGTTACCATGGCAACAGGACAGAGTCATTGAAGTTTGACAGGAACTGTTGTTTTATCCAAGGATGCCAAAGTTTTTCAAATTTTGGAATTTGATTTTGATCGATGGCTACCATCTTAGCATGGGACATTGTATTATTCATTCTATGAATTGTTTCTGCTAGTACCAATGTAGGAGATTTCCATGCCTTGGCCACTGTTTGTTTTGCAGCCGTTATTAGTTGGATCATAAGTTTGAATTGAGAGAGTGTTAACCATTCCGGTTTTAGATTAAGTAAAGTTAAATATGGATCTGGTTGTATTATTTTTTAAAATATTTTAGATGCAATCACGAAGACTTCCTTCCAGAAGGTTTGGATTACTGGGCACGTCCACCATATGTGTAAATATGTGCCTATTTCTGGGCATCCTCGAAAAAAAGAGCTGAGGTATTAGGTGAATATTTTGCCACTCTAGCGGGTACAAGGTACCAGCGAGTTAGGACTTTATAATTTGTCTCCAGTGCTAAGATGTTGGGTGAAGATGACTTAGATGTGAGCCATATGTTAGACCAGTCCGTGTCTTCTAAAATTCGTCCCAGGTCCTCCTCCCACCTCTGAACGTAAGAGGGTCTATTAAGATTTGCTACTCCATATAATTGATTATAAAGTGATGAAATTGTACCTTTAGCAAATGGATCTTTTGTACAGATTGATTCAAAAATGGATAATTGGGATAATGGTGTATCCCCCTTTAGGAATGGTGTATAGAAATTTTTGATTTGGAGATATCTAAATATCTCATAGTTTGGTAGATCATATTTTTCTCTAAGCGATGGGAATGAAAGGAATGATTTAGATGCTATGAAGTCATTTAGTGTCTGAATGCCTGATGTTGTACAAGCTTTAAAAGAATTTGGGTAGATCCATGCCGGATAAAAGGCCGGATTTCTGATAAAAGAAAGGAGAGGATTGTGTGGAGATTGTAACTGATATTTGGTTTTTAGTTTATCCCAGAGAGATAAGAAGTGTTTAGTTATGGGATTCTGAATTTTAAAGCGGTCTTTAGGATCAAGCCATAATAAATTTGATATTAATAGAGGGTCATTTTCTGAAGCCTCTATAAATACCCATAATGGGATTTCCTGTTTTGCATGGTATTTGGACAGACTGGCCAAATGTGCTGCTCTGTAGTAGTTAGTAAAATTAGGGTATCCCAGGCCTCCTTTATTTTTGGGAAGATGTAGTGTGTGTATAGGTATACGTGGTTTAGAAGAGCCCCATATAAACGAAGTTGCTCTTTTTTGTATTATTCTCAAAAAATAGGAAGGAATTGGAATAGGGAGGACTCTGAATAGATAAAGCAATTTGGGTAGAATAGTCATTTTGATTGCATTAATCTTCCCTATCCAGGATAAAGGAAGTTGCGACCATTGTTTTATTAGATTTGTGATCTGTCTTAATACAGGAGGATAATTGGTTGAGAATAAGTCAGAATGAGATGCTGTTAAATGAATTCCAAGATATGGGATTGATTTTTCTGCCCATGTGAATGGGAGTGCAGCCCTAGCCGGGATCAATTCCATGTTTGTGAGTGAAATATTAAGCACTAGGCATTTCTTAGGATTAATCATAAGGCCGGATAGGGCTGCAAACCCATCAAGAGCTGGTATTAAGTTAGGACCAGAGACCTGTGGTGATGATAGAAAAAGTAATATATCGTCTGCAAATATACATAATTTGTGTGTAATACCTCCTACTTCAATGCCAGTTATAGTTTGGTTTGTTCTAATGTATTGGGCCATGGGTTCGAGTATAAGAGCAAATAATAAGGGAGATAATGGGCAACCCTGTCGGGTACCTCTTTCGATATTAAAGGCTTCAGATTTGTATCCAGCATATTTTATATAGGCTTTGGGTTTATTATATAATGCTTTGATCCATGTTAAAAAGTGGGGTCCAAAACCCCATTTTTGTAATGAATATTGCATATATTGCCAGGATACTGTGTCAAATGCCCTCTTAATATCGAGAGATAGAAAACATAAAGGGATTTTCCGTTTTTTAGCAATATGTGCCAATAACACTGCCCTGCGTATATTATCGCCTGCCTGTCTATTTGGCATGAAGCCTACTTGATCTCTATGTATTAATTTTCCTATAATGCTATTGAGGCGTTTTGCTATTATTTTTGCTAATAATTTAATATCGAGGTTTAACAGAGAGATAGGCCGATAATTCACACAGGAAGTATCATCAGAAAGGGGTTTTGGGATCATACAAACAATTGCCATTAGTGTTTCTTGCCGAAAAGAATGTCCATCTAGAAGTTTGTTAAAAGTTTCATTGAGAATGGGAGAGAGTATTTCTGAGAATGTTTTATAGTATAAAGCCGAGTAGCCGTCTGGGCCTGGTCTTTTGTTAAGTTTTAGGTCTTTTATGGCGTTAGCAACTTCATCTATAGTTATAGGCTCATCCAAACTGCTTTTTTGATTCTGAGATAACTCAGGTAAGGTTATTTTTGAGAAGAAGGATTCAGCCTCTGTAGGATTAAATTCATTGTTTGTCTTGTATAAAGTTGCGAGATGTGAGTGAAATTTATGGACTATTTTAACTGGATTACAAGTGTAAACATTTTTTGATATTTTCAAACGTATTGGTTTGAAAGATTTGTTAGTTGAATTTAATGCCCGAGCCAAATATGTACCTGGTTTGTTTGTATTCATGTAGAAATTGTGTTTGGAGCGTTTGAGGGATTTATCAACTGACTCAGTGAGAAATAGATCGTATTCCAATCTAGATTTTTCCAGATGAGATTTTGTACTCTGAGATGGATTATCTTGAAATGATATGTAGGCTGCATTAAAATTGAGTTCTAATTTTTTTGCTAGATTTTTGCATTCCCGTTTAAATAGTGCCATTTGTCTTTGTATTGTACCACGCAAGACAGGCTTATGAGCTTCCCACAGTGTTATTGGGGAGATGTCTGTTGTATTATTAATTGATATGTATTCCTTTAAAGCTTGTTCAATGGCCATCTGATGTAGTGGGTGTTTGAGCATTATGTCCGGTAAGTACCACGTTGGGTCATGCGCTTTTGGTATGGCTGAGGCTATAGTAGTATATACTGCATTATGGTCAGACCACGGAATCGGAATTATATCTGATGCAATAATTTCTGGTATCATTCCTATTGTTAGAAAAATATGATCTATTCTGGTGAAGGTTTGATGAGGGTGCGAGAAATAAGTGAATTTCTTTTTCATTGGGTTACTTTCTCTCCATGAATCTACCAGATTGTATTTGGAAAGAAGTTGAGAAAAAGGTAATCTAGAGGTTATTTTGGATGGTGTAAAAGGTGATTTATCTAGAAATGGGAGGAGGACCTGGTTCGAATCCCCACACATTATCACTGTTCCTATTTTGTGTGTATTAATCACTTGTAATATATGTGAGAGGAATGGTGTAGGTTGTTTGTTAGGAGCGTAGTAGGAAATCACCGTGATTGCTGTATCCATTATATAACCATGAGTATCAGGTATCTACCTTCTGGGTCTTTAATTTCTGATGATAAGGTGAATGGTGTGGATCGGTGAAATGCAATTAGAGTTCCCCTTTGCTTGGTACAGGCAGAAGCCGTGTAAATTTGTTGATAAAAAGGAGAAATATATTTTGGAGTAGAATCTTTGGTGAAGTGTGTTTCTTGGAGGCATACTATGTGAGCCTTCTTGTTATGGAAAGTACGGAAGGCTTTGGTCCTTTTTTGAGGGACATTTATTCCCTGAACATTCAGGGAAAGTATATTCAGTGGTGCCATGGCAATAGATCAAATAGTTTTGACTTACTTTTTGTTATGCAGAGCTGACTGCGCAGATCAACCTGCGTGGACTGAAGAGATGAATAGATAGAAAAGAAACCAGTGAATTCTGAAGTAAAGAGTAAACAAAAAACATATGAGATTAGATGATACATTGTATAAATTATTTTTGGCAAGTAATCACAATTTACCCGTGAAAGAGAATAAATATCTCTCTCAGGGGAATAAGTGCCTTCGTCACACTCCCACATAATATGGTTGGGAGAATGAGGAGGGCTAATGGGGGTACACGGATCTTCCGCTTACAGGAGAGAAGTGCTATGTCAAAAGACATCAAAATGATGTTTCATTAATTGGAGTGCAGAATATAGTTTTTGTTGAAATTATTTATTCCAGGGTGGTTGAATATGGTTAGTCTTGCCCTAGGCTAAATAATTCAGTTAGAAAGGTACTGTTAATAACTTTGGTATTGATGGAGATAGTTTGAATTATTTTGGGATTTTAACCCTTTTAGAGTAAACAATTACATATTTTATTCATACGTAACTGTTTAGATATGTTAACTCATAAAATTGAGGTTGTATTGCTTCAGATTAGAATAAACAAAAACATAATTCTAGGAACTAGTTAGGTAATAATATATTTGTTTTAAGAAAAGAAAGAAAAAGCTTCCATTACTTCTGGATTATTGAACATATTTGTCCTAAAAAGTAATAAATCTATTGTTATTACCTGATAATATATAACTGAACAAGAATTTCCTTATTTCACTTATATATTCTAAGGCTATATGAATCAGAAGTAATAAGAAATATAACTGGAATGTAACATGATCCCACACAGTGTGTGACTATCAGAATGCAGTTACATTCAGTTATAAATATAGGTTTTTTATAGAGAACCATGTCTTAGTATAATAAATGAAGAGATATCAGGAATTAGGATGTCAGTCCATTGAATCTTCTTGGTCCATGGATGATGTGGCATAACGGACTCTTTTGTGAGAATGATGATTCCCATTTTGTTCTGAAATTTTCTGGGTGCTGCCTGAAGGTGAAGATGATGCCATTCTTCTGCGTGTGGGAGTGTTGCTGCTTGTGGGTTCTGTCAGATTTAATTTTAAAAGGGTTTGTTGTAGTTCATCTGCTGATCTGCTTCTGTAAATTGTACCTTGGTAGTTCAATCTGACTGAAAAGGGGAAGCCCCATTGATACATAATGTTGTGGCGTTGCAGTTCCATTAGTTGGGGTTTCATGGATCGTCTTTTAGTAATAGTAAGTTGGGATAGGTCAGCAAAAATTTGATAATTGTGTCCTTGAAAATTAAGTTCCTTTTTTTCTCTTGCAGCAATTAGTATTTGTTCTTTCGTTCTGTAATAATGAAATTTTGTGATTATATCACATGGGGGTCCTTCTTTCTTTTTGGCTGTGAGGGCTCTGTGTACTCTGTCCAGTTCTAAACGTTCAATAGGGATATCTGGCTTTAGTTCTTGTAATAGAGCAGTAATAGTAGATTGCAGGTCTGTCACAGTTTCAGGTATTCCCCTTATGCGTAAGTTTGAACGTCTGGCTCTATTTTCGTAATCTTCGAGCTTAGTTTGAAGTATTAAATTCTCTTTTTTTAATTGTTCCAATTCTGTTATATTTTCTTGGGTTGTAATTTCAACTTCATCCATTTTTATTTCTAAGGCTGCGGTGCGGTTTCCCAGCTCTCTTATTTCTTTGGTTAGGCTTTTTGTTATTTGGACTGAGGTTTGTTTTAAAGCCTTATGAAGCATCTTTTCAAATTGTAATAATATTACTGGGGATACTGAGGAGGCTTGTGGAGAAGTTTGTGAGAGGATTTGTTCTGTATCTGACTCAAATGGAGAGTCTTGCTGTGACATTTTCTGTCTGTGAGAGCGCCCTGATGCTGTATCTTGTGAGGTGACTGGAGCTGCTTCAGCTGCAGTGAGTGCCTGTGAGCTCTTTGTGAGGTGATTTTTATTTCTGCCACGGTTTCCTCCCAGTACCATATTTCCTGCCCAAACTTTCACAGTTTGTTCCCTGGGGCAAAAAGGTTCAAATGGATACCTTTTGAGCCTGCAGACTCCGCTTTGTCCTTCTCTTCTCTCCTCAGCGGTGTGGAGCTCTAACAATGCATGTCTGCTCTGCTAGGCTCCGCCTCCTGCCCCCCTTGGTGATATATTTCAAACCATCCACCATCACTGAAACTATTATTTACTTTACATTTGAACATTAATAGAAAATAAAGATTTGTAGTATTTTTGTATAGTCAATTATTATAAAGGAATATGCAGGAAAATAATGTGCATGAAATGTAAAACAATAAAATCACAATTGTTTTAATACATCTATCCAGTGACTACACAGTATTCATCCTTTTAAATACATGTAGAAGATTTTGAAAATGACAGTGACATACTCAGATTAATTTGTCTGTGGCAAACAGTCATAATTTATGTGCCTTACAACCCCCTACAAAGAAGTAAATATTAACCTCCCCACAGCCTGAGGAAACATGTCTAGTAAATTGCATGTGACATGGCACCAAAGATATTTGTGTTATATGTTGTATATGATATGGTGTCTTCTCAAGAATGTATCAATTTAACATTTTTAGTATATGTTTTAAATGAGTGATTATCTTAAAGTATTTTGTTTGTGTGAGGGAAGAACACATATGTTACTCTTGTGTCTGTCTTTTACTTGATTTGTGCATGATCTGAACTGTTATGACTCAAGTGTGTAATTGAATTCCCTAGCAGCTGATCATCTTTGCAAGGTGTACAAGTTAATGCTTGGCTTTAAGGCACTGTTAAATATTCATATTATTTCCTCTGGGAACATTGTATCAGCAATTCAAATACCATAAAATGTAGGCCATGTAAGTAAAGGGAGTGAAGAAAACATGTTTCTAGCAAATTTATATTGAAAAGAATTAAAATGCTATCTAATTACCTTACACTGGTTACATAAGTCTTATATATCCTTTATATCCACCCAAAGAGACATTCTATTGAAAAAAAAAAGTTTTCATGCAATTATAAAATAAAATGTATCTCTGTAAACAGCTTTAGTTCTCTCTTTAACCAGCTATTGCTTCCATTAATGGACCATATGCTATATGGCTGTTATAGCCAGAGGACTATGATTTCAGTTTTCTCAAATTATTTTTCCAGGAGCCTTAATTCTGCATCCTGACACATTTCCACATGCTACCTGACCTTTATATATCTGCTTTAACAGAAAGTAGCATATATTATGAAACACAATCAAAGACATGGATAGCGGCATCAGTGCAAATTACTTGGGGACATATTTATATTTATAAAGGGTCATATTATTGATTTGTCAGCTCTTCACAGCTTTTGTGCTGTCATTATATTCTTTACTTTTATAAAACACATTTTCCATCTTGATTTGATGATATGCTTGTGTGATCCTGAAATTTTTGCTGATCGGTAAACCAGCTTTAAGGGCACTTTCACCTCCTTCCTGCCCAGACCAATTTTTAGCTTTCAATGCTCTTACATTTTGAATGACAATTACTTGTCACACTGTACCCAAACTAATTTTTTATAATATTTTTTTTCACATAAATAGAGCTTTCTTTAGTTGGTATTCAAACACCACTCAGTTTTTTATTTTGTGCGATATATGCAAAGTTTAGTTTCTATTATAAAATATTGTAAATAAGAGGGGGCGTGGCGATCGGGCTCCAAGATGAACGCTTAACCAGGGAGCTTCGCTCATCACAGGAGATAATCCATAGCCATCAGAGCCCACCAGCACGTCTCACGACCCACAAACCAACCGCAGAAAATGACGAGCTACTACTCCGCTCGCGGACTTCAACAAAATGGCGGCAGAGCGATAGATAACAGGCCGGAGCACAAGCCCGAAGCGAGCGGCAGCAGAAACGGACCAACATCCACCTCTATTCGTTCCTCCAATCAGCCCAGCGTGTCATCCTCAGGTCCATCCAGCCCTTCCACGAGAAGCCCAGCCAAATCGAAGCTGCAGAGAGACTCTCCAACCAGACAAGGAACCGACCCGGGCATGGAGGTAAGCGGGCCTCACAGTGACCCCACGCACCAGAGCAGCAATGACAGAGACCCTATCAAGGAATTTCCCACTGTAGACCGGCCTGTATCAGACACTTTATTGAAAGATATCCTTATGCTCCTCATTGTAAGCAGACATGGTCAGGGGGATGCCAGAGGGAGGTACAAGCCATAGGCCACAGAGTACACCAGGTGGAAAATAAAATTGAGGAATATACCTCAGCATACAATGTGATGGTGGAGGCCCATACAGCTCAGGGGGAGGACATTACATGGATAAAGGATAAAATGGCTGACCTCGAGGACAGGTCCAGGAGGAACAACCTCAAACTGAGAGGAATCCCAGAAGATATTCCCCCTAACCAGCTACTACAATTTGCCCAGACCCTATTCTCCACAATGGTGCCAGACGTTTCAGCACATGACCTTCTTGTGGACAGAATCCACAGAGTCCCTAAACCATCTTTTCTACCTGCAGACATCCCCAGAGATGTCCTATTGAGGATGCACTTCTACCACATAAAAGACCGGGTACTCCAGGCCTCACGCAAACAGGAAAATATCCCTCAGCAGTATGTGAACATCAGACTGCTCCCAGATCTCTCCAGGCACACCTTACAACATCGCCACAACCTGTTAACAGTCACGAAAGCCTTGAGAAACTATAAAATCCTCCATAAGTGGAAGTACCCTGCCATGCTATCTATCACCCATAATGGGGTCACTATCTCAGTATCCACCCTGTAAGAAGGGCTAACCACTTTAAGGAGATGGAATATCATTCCGGACCAGCCTACCCCACAAGCTCACCCGGCAGGGCCCTCATTCCTCCAAAATGGCAGGTGGTGTCCTACAAATGTTCCAGCAAGAAACAGGCAGGTGGGAGCTCATAATTGAAACCCAGACCCAAACAGGTTTATATTCAGGGCTGAGTTTCTAAAATCAAATCTCTCCCTTAGCCCTATAACACCAATAGCAGCTACATCTGCACAAGGATCAATTTTAAGATCCATTTCTTATGTTACATATGTTGACCTTTCGTTTTGTTTTCAATTTCTTTTTATCTCCTTCTTTAAGTGATATACACAGCTTAATACGACACAACTTCACCTCCGATTCAGCAGAGGATTTGCTACAGCTAGTCGTCCCCAATGGCAACCATGCACTACTGGATGAAACATATGGTCGCAGTGAGTACCCCCATTACACAGCCTCACGATTTACCACACGTCTATTAAGATGACGATCACTTGCCTTTCAATCAATGCCAGAGGTTTAAACCACCCAGCTAAATGCTTTTCTTTATGGTAAGAAGCTCACAAACAAAAGGCGGACATCTTGTGCGTCCAAGAAACGCATTTTCAACTCGACAACACTCCCTATTGCGCACACAAGGACTACCCACACATCTACATGGTCTGTACACCGCATCGCAAAGCAGGGGGTATCCTATTGGCCTTCAAAAATTCCCTATCTTTTGTACCCAAAGAAATTGTTATTGACGAAGAGGGCAGATACATCATTGCCACAGGGAATATTAATTCCAACCCATACACCATCGTAACGCTATACACCCCAAATTCGCACCAAATCAGATTCATCAAAAAATTGCTCTACAAAGCAAAGGCCCTGCAATATGGTAATCTTCTGATTTGTGGAGACTTTAATGCAACTCCGGACCCACTTCTGGATACATCTTCAGGTAAAGGAACTTTACCCCTTCAATCATTACTACACAAAGAGGAGGTATTTGATACATGGAGATGTCTACATGACTATGAAAGGGACTACACCTTTTTCTCAAGCAGACATTGCTCATACTCCGGCATAGACTTATTCTTAGCGGATAAATGGCTCCTACAAAATATAGAAATAACAAAAATTCATGATATTACGTGGTCAGATCACTCTGCTATCTCTATGACTATTGTGGAGAGGGGAATCTCCTCCTCACCCCCCATCTGCCGTTGTAACACACAAATTCTCCAAGACCCACAATACCAAACACTACTATCTCAGCACTTAAAACATTTTTTCTTAGACAATAATGGATCAGTCACTGACCCATACATCTTGTGGAATTCACACAAGGCCTTCATGAGAGGCATATTAATTCAAACTGGAGCCAGAGAAAAGAAGAGACGGGCTCAGCAGCTTAACACTGTTCTCTTAGAAATACACAATGCTAATACTTAAAACAAAAAACCCCTACATTACCATTAACTGAGAAATTAAACTCCCTTAGAGAAAAACTTAGAAACATTCTCTCCCAACAATATGACATGCATCTTCAACGCCTTCAACTAAACTATTATGCAAATGCTAACAGAGCAGGCAAATATCTAGCAAACAGATTAAAGGCGGCTCGCACCAAAACAAGAATAGCATAGCTACAACACCCTACACTGCCACACAAAATCATAAATCCACAAGATATAGCTAACCAATTTGCAGACTACTATAGTTTACTATATAACCTGCATACAGACCCCAACACACACCAACCAACAGTAGAAAAGATTGAATCATTCCTACAGAATATCAAACTCCCAACTCTTTCCGCACACCCTCTGGAAACACTGAATGCACCAATAACACTACGGGAAATAGAACAAACAATACATATACTTCCCAATGGAAAATCTCCAGGACCTGATGGCTTTTCCAATGAATATTTCGAAACATTTGCCAATATCCTATCACCATATATGCCAACAATATACAATAAAGCTGCTGAGACCGCAACTCTTCCTCAAGATATGCTGAAAGCATACATAGTGACATTACCAAAACCAGGCAAAGAACCCACCACTCCAGCAAATTTTTGCCCTATTTCTCTCCTTAACTCCGATATAAAAATATATGCCAAGCTATTAGCCAAAAGACTAACAGACATAATTCCAAACATTATACAGCGCAACCAGATGGGTTTTGTGAGGGGGAGACAAACCTCTGATGCAACCAGAAGAATTGTGAATGTGATAAACTTTTCTGAAAGAACTTGAACGCCTTCTCTGCTATTGTCGATAGACGCAGAGAAGGCGTTCGACAGAGTCCATTAGACCTATATGAAAATGACTCTCACCAAGTTCGGATTTCAGGGTCCCATACTACAAGCCATTATGGCTCTATACTCATGCCCTTCAGCACAGGTCTACTCCTCAGGGTTCTTATCTAAATCCTTCGACATCACAAATGGAACTAGGCAGGGGTGCCCTCTATCCCCAATAGTTTTTAACTTGATGATTGAACCCATAGCTGAGACTGTAAGGTCTCATTCCTTGATTACGGGCTTCAAGTTTGGCTCCAGCTCACACACCATAAACCTCTTTGCAGACGATGTAATCCTCATCCTGACTAATCCGGCCATATCATTACCGCAAGCCCATGAAATTCTTAGCACATTTGGGGAAGTGTCATACTACAATTCAACTTCACCAAATCTTTAATATTTGACCTAGGAGTCCCACCCCACAAGCGCAAATTGCTACAGTCACAAATGCCTTATACGTGGAGCTCAGGAGGCATTACATACCATGGTATCACGCTTACTAATAAAACCTCTATGCTCGTCAAATCCAATATGACCCCACTGATAGCCAAACTGGAGGCCCAAATCAGGAATATGTCCAACAAGGAAATCTCATGGCTTGGCAGAATCACAGCCTATAAGATGATGATATTGCCACAAATACTGTATATATTTCGCACTTTACCAATCCACATACCTCTTCACTACATCCACAACATAACAAAATTAGGTTGGAGATATATATGGAATGGTAAAAAAGCTAGATGCTCCAGAAACAACCTCATGTCTCACAAAAAAATAGGAGGGGCAGGCCTAGCAGACTTATATGACTACTACTGGGCAGTTAGACTAGACCAGACCAAACTCTGGCTTAAAACCAAGGACACACCATTATGGGTAGACATTGAAACAGCAATAGCACCAACAAAAGACTTAACTCTACTATTGCTAAGCAATGGGTGGTCTCCATGGAAGTTGTCATCCTTTACTCCCCCTATGCAGATATCAATAAGAGCATGGAGATTTATACTTGCACAGAAACACAATGACATACAAGACATACAATATACCCTACCCCTGACACTACTAGAGACAAAGATTCCTTTTCTGAAGACAAAGCATCTGACAAACAAAGGTATCACAATCATCTCAGATCTCTATAACGGAACACAACTCAAACCTATCGATCAGATCATGACCCAATATAATCTCCCGAATGACAAGAGACTCATTTGCCTGGGGATCACACACTTCCTTAAATCTTACACTAGACCGACCATCTCCCTCCCAAACAAAATATGGCAATTCCTCTCAACTGCTGACAGTAGCACAAAAGGTATATCCTTTTTCTACAACAATATAAGGGATAAAAACACATTCCTTAAAACTACAGCAATGAGAAAATGGGAGGATGAATTGGGCACTATCGTCTCAACAGAACAATGGCGACAATCATTCAGGGAAATACACAGAGGTTCTGATTGTGTTAAACACTGGGAACTTGCAATTAAAATGGCTAACAGGTGGCATTATACTCCATATCGATTGGCAAACTATTTCCCCGGAATTTCTCCACTTTGCTGGAGAGCATGTGGACACACTGGTTCCCTCCTACACATGCTATGGCATTGCCCCACAGTTATAAGTATATGGAACCAAGTATTTAGATTACTCTCCTCTATAACCGGAATGCTCATACCCCAGACCCGACTATGGCACTCTTACACTTAAACATGGCAAAATTTCACACTGACTTTAGACCTGTAGTGACTCACATACTGCTAAAGACAAGATCACTGATACTACGCAACTGGAAATCCACAACAGCCTTAAATATAACAGACATAGTTAAAGCCATTAACGGGAATTATACTTTTGAACGTCTCATAGCGATAATCTCATCAAAATGCGTGACTTTCGACAAATGTTGGTCCATATGGCCCTACAGATTTTGATCTAGCTGTTGCAAGAGGTGATTCTATTGTATTAACAGTACCTGTAGGTCTAGAATTATACCTATATACCAATTTCATGTACGTTACTTCTGAATGTATATCACATTAAGATGTATATCACTTATTATTCTATTCTACTTTATGTTTTGTAACCCATTTATTTTTATTTTTGTATCTACTTTCTGAAATACTCAATAAAAACTTATTGAAACAAAAAAAAATTGTAAATAAGTAATTTTTCTTCATAAATTTTGGATTTTTTCCGATGGATGTTGGCTCAAACTTGTTTTGCGTACACACGGTCGCACAAAGATCGCCAACCACGCGGTCACATACATCACGTACGACGAGACTAGAAAAGGCCAGTTCAGAACCAAGCGCGGCACCCTTTGGGCTCCTTTTGCTAATCTTGTGTTAGTAAAAGTTTGGTGAGAGACTATTCACGCTTTTTCAGACTCGTGGCTTTCAGATCGTTTTCTGCGGTTCAGTTTGTGCTTGTGGGTCTGTATCTGCTCTTCAGTGCGTGCAAGCAAGCTACATGTGACTTTAATTAGTCATTGTGTTTTTGTTCGTACTGTTTTTCAGGTCGCTCTTCACAGGCCTTGCTGTTCTTCAGTGCGTTCTGTTACTTCGTTCTGAGCAGCCGACCGTTTTCTAGCCATGTTGCGTATACGTACTCCTCGTAGAGTTCGTGCTGTGCGGGGGCTTGGTGTTGGGGTCCTGACCTTGACACAAGTCCAGTCCATGAACAGGGTGGGGAGGAGTTCATGGACCAAGAATTGGTTGCTTCAGCATGACCAGTTCTCTCGTATGCCTTTGCTCTGTGAGATCCGTGAGAATAATCCTGATGATTTCAGGAACTTTCTCAGGATGACGGACCCCGTATTTCATCATTTGTTGGCTTCGCTGACCCCCTATATCAGCAGGCAGGATACCTGCATGAGGCAAGCCATCACTCCAGAGCAGAGGCTCATCGCCACCCTGCGGTACTTGGCGACGGGGAGAAGCCTGCAGGACCTCAAGTTCTTGACAGGCATCTCCCCCCAAGCTCTGGGGATCATTATCCCAGAGACCTGTTCTGCCATCATCCAGGTCCTGCAGAAGGTGTATATGAAGGTAAGATTTTTATCCTTTTATATCACATTTTATTGTATTTAATGTTTGATAATATATTGTATTTCTGTCCTCATTCCCTAATTACCATGATTGTAATATGCTCTGAATGTCCTCTTTGTCCTCATGTATGCTGGATTTTTATGTAATTTTTTTTGTCCTTAACTTACCTCCCCAGCATGTTCTCCTGGTCCTATATTCACCTCATGTAGTCACTTAACAATGTATTTTATCAGCTCCATAGTAGTGCTTTACCCCAAACACCCCCTAAAATGTTTTGAAATGTGATTTGTGCTTTAAATTCTGGCAGAGTGCCAGAGGCTTATTTGGGGGGGTTCCCAAATCATTTGGAACCCTCCCCCCAACTGCTAAGTCAGCTGATACCAATTCTCTATCTATCCTCAATCATCTATCTGCTGACTTTGCCAAACCCATATACACTATACCCATCTCTTTTGTGGTCAGATTTATGGATGAATTCCCCAAAGCATGTAGTGCAAGGGCCTGCCTGTATACTTTCAAATGGTACTGTTTAAAGTTTTTGTATCCTATTATTATCTTGCTAGGTAATAGCAGAATGTCCAAATGTGCTCAAATGTGTACAGTGTGTATTTATATCTTTGTATTATGACACTTCTTACCTGTCCAGTGGGCTGCCAATAGTGTAACTAAGGAGGGGCTGTTCCAAGTAATACCCATTATTTAGGCATTCATCTCTCAATGAAGTGAAGAGGGTTACCTGTCCAAGATTCCCCCCCCTATAATGTTAGAATTGGCCCATGAGAGGGGGGGAATATGATAGGTGTACCTTATACTTTGGTGTTGTAAAATTCCCCTTAATAAATGTTATCTGGATGTTGGCCAAGAAGGTTTGTGTCTAATCTGCTTTCCATGTTTATGTGCAAAAATACTCATTTTTGTTTTTTTTTCCTCAACAGTTTCCTTCCACGCCACAGGAATGGCAGACTGTGGCCTCCCACTTTGCCGGGCAGTGGGGCTTTCCTAACTGCGGAGGGGCAATTGATGGAAAACACGTCCACATTGTCCCAACTCGGGGTCATACTATTATAATTACAAGGGGTTCAATAGTATTGTGATGTTGGCGGTGGTGTTGGCTAATTACGACTTCCTGTATGTGGACGTGGGGAAGAATGGCCAGATGTCCGATGGTGGAGTCATCGCCCAGACGGAGTTTTACAGGCATCTCCAGAATGGCAGCTTGGACTTGCCACCTCCAGAAGAGAATGTGGAAGGACTCCCATTCGTCTTCGTTGCGGATGAAGCATTTGCACTGGGGGACCATCTTATGCTGCCATTCCCGATGAGGACCCTCACCCCGGAACAGAGGGTTTTTAATTACCGGCTGGCCAGAGCCAGAAGAGTGGTGGAGAACACATTTGGAATCATGGCCAGCCAGTTCTGCCTATTTCTCACACCCATCCATATGGCGGAGTATAAACTTAATCATATAATCCTGGCGTGCTGTGTTCTACATAACTTTTTACGCCAACATTCTGCAAACTATGCTGGCTCAGTTGGGCCTGAGGCCGGAATGATAAATGAAACAACCCTGATGGCGCTTGAAAGTGTTCGTCCTGGCTTGCCCTCCCTGAGTGCCCGTGATGTCCGGTTAAGATACCTTGAGTTGTTTGCGGGTAGGGGGGCCATCAATATGCCAGCAAATTTGTGAAGCCTTTTAGCAAATAAAACAAAAAAAAAACAAATCTTTGTTGACATTTACTGCTTGTGTTTGTTTTAGCTGACCCTGACAGAAATGTGGGGTGTCTTGAAAATGGCGTGATTGTGTAACCTTATACAAAGCACTGTTGGGTGTTATTTACTAAAGGCAAAGACACTTTGCACTACCAGTGCACTTCAAACTGCACTAAAACTGCACTTGTAGTGCAAAGAGGATTTGCCCTTAGGAACTAACCCCCATTGTCACAGAAAACAGCAATTACATCACCACAAAAGTATTGTAGCGTTGAGACAATAATCCACACATTCTTGATTAACAATCTTTTTAATCCCTGCACAATCACATGTGCATTTAGAAAAGGTTTTCAAAACAAACCAACGTGTTTGTTGTATAACAATTTTTGGGGGGGCATTATAAAAAATATAAATGTCCATTTAAGATAAAACAGGCATGTGTAAAACCAACAAGAAAGACACAAATCTTGAACTTACAAAGTTCACATTTGGTAGAACTTGAAGGCAATATCAGACATGAGTATTTAGGAACTGTGTTTGATATTGCGTTCAGATGGGGTGAAGTCACCCCAGGAAAAGCCAAATTTGGAAGATGCACACAAATTTCCCAATGTCAACATGTGCTAGCTGCCATCACGGGGGATCAAGGGACGTGTTTTGGGGGAGAAACCCCTTGCTCTCAGCTACTTTATTATTGAGGAAGGGGTTGCACCCCCCAAAATGCGTCCATTGATCTCCCGTGATGGCAGATAGCACATGTTGGCACACTGTGTGCATCCTCCAAATTTGGCTTTTTCGCTAAAACATTTTGAACTTTGTAGCACACAAAAAAACAAAGTGTTTTGGAGGGGTTTTAAACTCGTCCCAAAACATCAATGATGTTTTTATTTTTTTGAATAACATCATTGATGTTTTTCTTGAGGTTTTTCCAATTGTAAATTACACCCCATGATCTCCCCAATCAGGATCTGGGCACTTTCTGATGTGAAAGGATCTGGATCCACAACATCACGATCACCTAAAAAGAGAGAAACCAAACAAAAACAGGTATCAAAAATATGCCAGCATCCATCTCTTACCTGAGCCTGTGGTCGCAGACACTCACCTGTTGTGGTGACAATTTCCACCACCTCTTCTTCCTCCTGCTCTTCTTGGGTTGGGGGTATTTCCCCTTCTTCCAGAGGTGGGGGGTCTGTGGTCTCCTCGGATGAGGGGTTTCCTCCGAGTCTTTTCTCCCCTATGTAAAACAAAAATGGTATACTTAGCACAGATATTTGATGGCAGAACTATAAATAGGAAACATTGCTTGGAAGTGGGGTACAATTGTCTATTTCAGCAGAGTTCCAAAATGTAGCATTTTCAGTGTCCTTTGTCAAGCTGCAATACTTTACCTGTTTGGTACAAGCTTCTCAGATGGAGAACCCCCTATAGTATACACTGGAGCACCTGTGTGCCCCCCCCTAATAAAAATGGTGTTCATCGGTCCCACACTAGTGCTCCAGTGTCCAGATGTGAAAACCGCTGCTCAGTGTCCTCTCCTTACACAGAATCTAGTTTGCATTTCATTCTAGTAACAAAGCCATCTACACAACCAAATTAGTTTCATACAAGTAGGGCGTAAAAAATGTGGCCAAATGCATATGGCCAAAAGAATAGTGTTTTATAGGCCGAAAGAAAAATTTTGATACGAAAGAATAATGTGCCCATGAACATGAAAGTTGCCATTTTAAAATGTACACTTTTAAGAAAAGCACATGGAGCAGCACGAACGTCATAAACATAAAGAATAGGAACACAGCACAACTACTTACTTTTTTGCAGCACTCTCTGGATCTTTCTGTACTGCTCATGTTCTCGTAATTTGAGGTCCGACCACCGCTTCCTGAGTTGGTCTTTAGATCGTTGTACCCCGAAATTCCGGTGCAGACTCCTGACTACTTTCACCATGATCTTGGCCTTTCTGACATTGGGGTTGGGGTAAGGTCCATACTTCCCATCATAGTCGGCCTTCTTCAGGATGTCGACCATCTCCAACATCTCCCCAAAGGACATATTTGAGGCCTTAAATCTCCTTCTGGATCGGGACGTGTCCGGATCCGGGCTTTCCTCCTCCTCCTCCTCGTTCCTGTAATTAGCACGCACCTGTTGTGTATTCGCCATGTGCTCTTCCCCCACTGCGCAGAACGAAAAGGGGCAGGGAATAGACTAGAAAGAACGTCAGGAGCATGCGCAGTGTGTATAAAGCGTAACACGCGTGTGTATTACGTACAATCTGTGAGCGGAGGAAGGGTATCGGAGGTGCCGATCGTAAGAATGAAGGTAAGAGACAAACTTGGGCCTATACTGCTTCTAGATTGAGGCTGATTTTGTAACAAGATTAGGAGAGTTTTGGCTGACATTAGGGTTTGTCTTGTGTTGTGTCTTGCAGTGAAAATGGATATCTTTCAAGATACTTACTTCATGGTAATATTCATTGACATGTTCAGGGAGCTGCCTTGTCTGTGAGAGATCAACCACACACATTATAGGAACCAAACAAAGAGGAAGGCAGCGCTGGATCAATTGTTGGAAATTGTGAAGCAGGTGATCCCCACGGCAGACATCACATATTTGAAGATCCTAATTGGTGGCCTGAGGAGCACATATGTAAGGGAGTGCCAGAAAGTCCAGGATTCGCAGAGATTCAGAGCAGCAGATGACATCTATGTCCCCAGGATGTGGTACTATGACAGGCTGCATTTTCTGGCAGGCCAGACTGAACCCAGGCCAGCACTCTCCAGTCTTCCTTCCACGCTTCCTTCCCCCCCAGCTGAGGTTTCTGACGCCCAACCTGGGCCTTCCAGGCAGCAACATTTGGAGGAGCCCAGATTGAGCCAGGTATAGCATTCTTCGAAATATTTCTGCTTGTCCAATCAATGATGTAAACTAGATGTTAGTTTGGAGTACAAACTTATGATTGTGATTGATGATGCTAAACATTACAACCATGTCCCATTTTCATACACAGGGAAGTCTCAGCCAGGAGGTGGCCGGGCCGAGCAGGCTGCCTGATACCCAGGTCCCTCCCCTACACCTGCAAAGAGAAAGTGGCAGGAAGAGGAGTAACCTGGAGGAGGCTGCCATAGGCCCTGGGAGCACCACACACCGTGGAGGAGGACTTTGCTGCCATCATTGCCTGTAAAATGCAGCGGATGGAGGAGGGCCAAAAACTCATGTGTGAGTCACTAATGTTGGAAGCTCTCAATAAGGGGTTGAGGGCCCAAATAACATCTGAGACTCACATTTGTGACCTCACACATGGTCCTCCTCCTCCTCCTCCAGGTCCTACTACTCCTCCTCCTCCTCCTCCAGGTCCTACTCCTCCTCCAGGTCCTACTAGTCCTCCTCCTCCTGCAGGTCCTACTCCTCCTCCTGCCACATCTCCAACAGCAGAGCCACAGCCAGGAAGGAAGCATGGAAGGAAGACCAGAAAGTGAAGACCCTGGATCCAGTCTGGTCTGGCAAAAGATGCAGCCTCTTGTGGTACCACAGCCTGGGGACACAGATGTCATCTGCTGCTTTCCCGATCTCTGGGACTTCTGGACCAGACTGCACTCCCTTACATATGGACTCCTCAGGCCACCAATTTTGATGTTCAAGAATTGATGTCTGCCCTGGGGGTCCCAGGCTTTGCTAATTTCTGCTGTTTATCCAGCGTTGCCTCCTTCTTTGTTTGGTTCTGAGCCCTTAATAAAGGATTTTTGGTTTCAATTATACTCTCCTATGTGTTTTTTCCTTCAAAAGGACATTTTGTTGGTGAGGATTCTGGTACATTTCAAAAATACAATGTGAAATTAACAAGAGACAACAACACCAAACAATCTCCTTGAGATTAAATAATACAAGATAATAATGGTGTTGTGGTAACTTGACACACAAAACACACACAAAAATATTCTAGAGTAAAACTAAAAATAAAATAAAACAAAGATCAGCCTTGGAAAAAATACAAACCTAAAATAAAAAAAAATCTGCCTTTAAAAAAAATTAAAAAATAAAAACTATTTGTGTCAGATGTGACAAATCAAAATATATTAAGGTAATCCCGCTAAATAATAAAGAAATACATTTGTGTGAATATGAACAGCATTCTTCTCACATTATAAAGAAGAAGAGAGTGCGCTGTATTAAATCATTTTTAACATTGCACCGTGACGAAAGTGTTGTATCCATTGCGAACGCTAAGTTTACCAGACCGAGCTGTTCCGTCTCAGAATTTCTTCTGAGCATGCGTGGCACTTTGTGCGTCGGAACAGGCCACACACGGTCGGAATTGACGCGATCGGATTTTGTTGTCGGAAAATTTTATAGCCTGCTCTCAAACTTTGTGTGTCGGAAAATCCGATGGAAAATGTCCGATGGAACCCACACACGGTCGGAATGTCCGACAACACGCTCCGATCGGACATTTTCCATTGGAAAATCCGACCGTGTGTACGGGGCATTAGTCTGCCTATAAAGTGGCACATATGTACTGTGTATATAACATGCTGCAGCAAAAATCAAATTTCTAAAAAAAAAAAGAGTGAAATTACATTTAAATTGACACGTGGTTGCCAGCACCCGGCTATTAAAAAATAAAGAAATAAATGGTGTTGGGTCCCCACTCTAGTCCATACCAGACCCTTATCTGGGCATGGAGCCTGGCAGGTCAGGAAAGGGGGGAGGACGAGGGAGCAGCCCCCCGTCCTGAACCATACCAGGCCACATGCCCTCAAAATGGGGAGGTTTGAAACAGGAGGGCTCTTCCCAACAACCTTGGGCTGTGGTTGTTGGGGTCTGTGGGTGGGAGGCTTATCGGAATCTGGAAGCCCCCCTATGTGAATGGGTATGGGTTACATTGCATAAAAACAGTTCTTGACAAATCCGCCCGCTGCACCACTGACCTGATAAAAGAAAATCCACTCTGTCCCTCTAGGATGGCTGCCTGCCGAATGCCTCAGTCTGATAGTTCTTATATAGGTAAGGGCGGGGTCCGTGATGTTACAAGGGTGCGGGGCCACCAGGTAATGTTTCCAGGTGGCCCCCCTTACCTATATAAGATCTGTCAATGGCAGAGGAGGCATTTGGTGGGTGGCGGAGGCATTCCTAAAAGGCGGAGAATTTTTAAAAAATGTGGGTCGGGCGGCATGATTGATGATGGATTTACATCGAGGGACACAATTTTTTTATTTTTTAATAAAAGATTTGTCAAAAACTTGTCTCCTATTTTAAATTTTTTGGATTCTTTTTTGGTGAATGGGTTGGGGTACTATGTACCCCATTCATATAGTGGGGGGCCGAGATCTGGGGGCCCACTTGTTAAAGGGGGCTTCCAGATTCTGATAAACCCCTACCCACAGACCCCGACAACCACAGCCCGGGGTTGTCGGGAAGAGACCCTTGTCCCCATCAACATGGGGACAAAGTGCTTTGGGGCAGGGAGGCAGAGACCTCCCCAAAGCACCCCCCTAGGTTGAGGGCATGTGGAATGGTATGGTTCAGGAGGGTGACCCTCACTCGCCCGTCCCCCTTTTCCTGATCTGCCAGGTTGCATGCTCGGATACGGGTCTGGGATGGATTTTGGAGGGGACCCTACACTATTTATGTTTTTTTTTTAACCAACACTTTTTTTATTCAGCTGTCAGTGGGGAAACCCATTGACAGCTGATGTCTCATCAGTTAAGGACGACACGGCCATCTTCCCGACCCGCTTCTTAGCAAACCAGCTTACACTGCGCCCCGATTGGGCAAATCTTTGCCCAATCAGGGCGCAGAATGCACTGTACAGCGCACGTTGGATTGCAGGGTGTTTGGCAGTGCGAACACCTAGCAAACATCCTGCAAATTCGGGTGTTCGTTGAATTGTCGAACAGGCAAATGTTCAGCCCGAACTAATGCTTGGACCGAACCATTCACCCAACAGTAGTCACATGTTTTCTGGTAAGCCTTCAGTGTTGCCATCTAAGGGGCATTTTCTGACCATCTGATACTAACAAAGAACCTTTCCCTGAAGTATAGGATTTCTTAAAGTGTTTGGACTTTTCTAACACATTGGACTTTTTTTTTATATTTCTTTGGGCATTTCATGTTAATTTGCACATTTATCAATTTGGTTTATTTATTTGTGCTTACTGTTTATATGCACATTCCAATACTTTAATATCATTTTAGTAGGTAATATATGTGTTTATTTTTTATGAGAGTTTTGCACTGTTTTGCACAATAATATTGTGTGATGATTTCTAGTCTAATTTGATACTAGCGCAACGTAGTCTGTATATCTATGGTTTATAGTTTGTCTATCCTGTACATATTGTTTGCTGCTTCTTTTTGAATCTTTTCACCAGCTGCTTAAACAGACAATTTGTCAAGTAGGGGTTTGTAATTGGCATGGATTAAGGAGGATTCCTTTGGGGTAAGGGTAATACCTAAATAGGGAATACTACCAGTAGACCAAGAGTAGGGGAGTTTACTCTACAGGGCATTTTTAGTGTTCAGTGGAACACCCAAGTCGAGTATTGAGGACTTAGAAAAGTTGACCTTATAGTATGAGACAACACTAAATCGAGTGAGGACTTCATGATCGCAGGGTAGGGATATGTGCAGATTAGTAAGAGTCAGGATCACATCATCTGTGAATAGGATAATCATGTGAGGCCTAGTATGGAATAGGAAACTGGAAATGGATGGATGTGTCCGGATTGTTTTAACTCAATCATAAGAGGGTGAAAGTGGGCATCCCTGGCCATTAGATATATGAAACAGTTTAGACAACAAACCCAAATAATACACCTGAGCAGAGGGATGTGAATATAATGCTAGGATAGCCAAGAGATTGTTGCCATTGAAGCCAAACTTCAAGAGTACCTGATTCATATAATGCCAGGGTACTCTGTTGAATGCCTTCTCCGCATCAATAGAGAGTAGCAGAGAAGGCATGTGACGTAGTTCAGCAAAGTGGATAAGGTTAATGATTCACCTAGCTGCATCCCATGATTGCCTCCCCAACGTAAAGCCCATTTGATCAGGTTGAACCAACTGGGGTATGATATGCATAAATAGGTTGACTGTCAATTTAGCATATAATTTGATGTCGGAATTTAACAGTGAAATAGGTCTAAAATTAGCAGGTATGTTTGGATCTTTACCGGGTTTTGGGAGAATCACAACGTATGCTCTCAGCATGTCGGGAGGAAAGGAATTGTTGGAGATTGCTGCCTCAAATAGGGTGGCGATATGAGGGTAAAGGAGCATATGAAATGTCTTATAGTATTTGTTTGAAAAACAATTGGGTCCAGGGTATTTGTTCAGTGGGATAAAAGTGGTGTCTTTCATAATTTCATGTTCACCAAATTGGTCATTTATAGTGGCTACCTGTGATGCGACTGTGACACATGCGACACATTATGGAGGAGATGATACCCTAAAAGGACTATTAAAGAATCACAAAAAACTCACTATTAAATTTCTTAACAGAAAATGGGACATCTCATCTCTGAAATCGCATATCAAACACAGGATAATTCCCAGAGGCTTGAGGGAAAAAAGTGACTCCAGCAGGACATCTGCATACTCCACGATTCCTTGAGCTTTGGAAACAAAGCTGCCTGGAACGTGGACTAGCAATTTTAAATATGATAGTTGAGGAAGAACAGCTACAGTTAAAGGAAATTAGAAAAGAAATAGATACTAGTGTCCAATTATTGAAACCATATAAATCCGATCCTTTATTTATTAAAACTAATGAACTTTTAAAGAAAGAGGTAGAAAAAATGCAGAAACTCTTGAAGTCTACAAAACAGGAAACATTTAAACAAAACCTACAGGACTGGGATAGTGGGGATATGTTTGACCCCACCATACCCAGGGGCAGGAGCAGATCTCGTAGGCGAAACCGTACAAATAGATATAAGGCCAATCAACCTAGGTATTCATCCATGGACAGTGAAAAAGGACCCTCCGAAAGGACAGTTGCTTTTTTAGAGACAGAGGGGAATATACCAAACAGTTCAAACTCCAGAAAGGGCCAAATGAAAACAGGCAAAATTCCCCCCCACAACGGAAACCAAGGAAGAGAAAGAGAAACAAGGGGAAACCAAAGGGAACTGAGATCGGGTTCACGGAGAACCTGACCAATGGTGTCAACATGAAAGCTATACATAACACACAAAATTTAGATACTCAGGATAAGAAAGTAGTTAATCTATCTGACTTTCCCTTGAATCAACATCACATATCACTTCTACAAAAAGGACTGTCCTTTTCACCTACAGCTTCAATGAATGAATTTGAAGTGTTTAAAGATATAAATCTATTTCTTCGTAAGGTCATTTTTAGGTACTGGCACTCTGACCGTGGGGGAATAAATTCCAATGATGAAAAAACTTAGGAAGAAAGGGAAGCCCTTAAGACATTAGTGTCACTGTTAGAAGAAAATGAGGACCCGGATCCCGATGATGAAATACATGGCCGTATATTTGAATCATTGTGCCCCTCGAATATGACCATCAGGTCCCTTAAAATGCCCCCACTCTCGAAACATAAACAAATCCAGTCATTTTTGGAGCAGGTCCAAAGGGACCTATCCCTTCTGGACTGGAGATATCGAGGTATTGACAACTTGAGTTCGGCAGAGAGAAAGGGAAGGGAAGCTAAAGAGGTCATCATCAAAAGCAGTGATAAAGGGGGAAATACTGTATTGTTATCACAGGATATGTATGAAAAGGAAACCATGCGTCTCCTAAAGGATGAAACCACCTATAAGAAACTACCATATAATCCCTTTCCTGAGATCATAGATGCCCTCAATTTTAAACTTAGGATGGCCTTTGATAGTAACTTGCTCTCTAGCAAAGAGACTAAATATCTTTGCGTCAACAAATTTAATACCCCAATTTTTATATTACTCCTAAGTTTCACAAATCGATTACCAACCCTCCAGGAAGGCCCATAGTGTCTGCTATTATAGGACCCCTGGAGAGAGTGGGTAAATTCATTGACGCAATGATAAAGGAATTGGTAAGTGAACTCCCCTCCTTTGTACAGGACACACGCGATGTTCTCAGGAAATTGGATGGATTCAGGGTACCCACAGATACCCTATTGGTGGGGATTGACGTAGAATCATTGTACACATCAATCCCACATCATTGTGGTCTAAAAGCAGTACAGTACTTCCTTGATTCCAAATATCCACAACTGGCTGCTCAGAATGAGTTTATCGTAGATTTACTACAATTTATGTTGGACAACAACTGTTTTCAGTTCCTCAATCAATATTATAGACAGATAAGAGGTATGTCCATGGGGGCCCCTTGGGCCCCAGCTTACGCATGCCTACACCTGGGGTTGTGGGAATCGGATTGTGTATACCCCTCGTCTCTGTACCTCAGCCACTGTAAATTGTGGCTGAGGTACATTGATGACGTGATCATGCTCTGGGGAGGCACACCCTCGGAACTGGATTCCTTTATTGACGAACTAAACCAGAACAATAAGAATATAAAACTCACCTTCTCTTACAATTCTGTATCCTTGCCTTTCCTTGACCTTACCATTAAGATTAGAGATGGCCTAATATCTACAAGAACGTTCAGAAAAGATACGGGAGCCAATACCTTGCTCCTGGCCACCAGTCATCACCCAAAGCCACTCATTCATGGAATCCCTGTAGGACAGTTTCTGCGCACTAGAAGAAACTGTTCTGATGATAATGAATTCTTAATTGAATCTCAAGAACTATATGGGCGCTTCCGTGAACGAGGGTACTTCCATGGCTGTATCAGGAAAGCCAAAAAGCGAGCTTGCCTTACTGAATGATCGTCCCTACTTTCTAAAAATAAAACAGCACAACAATCGGACAGAACCACCCCTGCCCCAATTAGGATCATCACTAAATTTGGGGCACAATGGGGACAAGTTCGTAAAATACTGAACCGTCATTGGCACATCCTAGCTGAATCGCCTATACTTGGGAGGATAGTTGGGAATAGACCTTTACTTACTGCCAGAAGGGCTACCAACCTAAGAGACAACTTGGTCCATTCGGAATATACAAGACAACTAGACGAGACTGGCTCACCGGCCTCCCCCCATTGAAGGGCATGTTTCAATGTGGCAGATGTCATATCTGCAAATTTGTTGAGAAGAGGGACATGTTCACCAACTCTGACGGTACAAAACAATTCAAAATCCATCATTTCATAAACTGTCGGTCAACACGTGTCATATACATGTTAACATGCCCATGCGGTCTAATCTACGTGGGCAAGACCAAAAGACAGCTTAAGATCAGAGTTGGTGAACATGTCCAAAGTATACTTAATAAGGATGATGATAGACCATTATCATTACACTTTTTGGAGAAACATGACGGAAATCCTAGTGGTCTTAAATGCAAAGGCATCTATAAATTAAACCTGCCCCCACGAAGGGGTGACTTTGACAAAGTGCTTTATCAAAAGCAAAAGATGTGGATATTTACGTTAAAATCTATGCAGCCACAAGGCTTAAATAACGAATGTAACCTGTCTGTCTTTTTGGAGCAATAGTAAATATCTCGTTTTAAATTGGTGTTTTTTCATGACGTTTCATGGGGTTCTATTTGGGGACTCTTCATATATCGTGATGGTGCAAGAGGGAATCCTTCTTTTCCTTGTCCACACTCCTACTATGGATTAACAAGGTTGTTACATTGTTAACAATATGGACACTTATTCTTAATTAACAAGGTTGTTACATTGTTAACATTATGGACACTTATTCTTTCATATGGTCATATGTGATAGCTTGGGATAAGTCACCATCTGGAAGTATAAGTCATCATTGGGATAAGTCACCATCTGGAAGTATTAATATGAATTTTGATATCTTGCTTTCTATGAAGTTTCACCATGCATACACATTTGCTATTTGCAGTGTTTGGAATATTGATACCTTCTGTTCAGCTAAATACGTAAGGACTCCCCAATTATGTAGGTTCTCTATGTACTGGCCTGGGTTCTGTTTTATGTGTTTATTATTTGTTTGTTTTTATTTTTTTGTTTTTTTCTGTTTTTTCTTTCCTGACTAGCTGTATCTTTATACTTATGGTGATTTAACACTATCCCAACTGTATGCCTGTCCTCTACCTACAATCTGGGATTATCTCTGCTCTGCATAGGGTTAAACTTTGATTGCTCCTCTGCAATGTGTTTGTTTGTGCACGGGTGAATGATACCATTATTGAACCAAGCGCTGTGGGTTAATGACCTGATGTAGTTAATTGAGAACTGATCAAGTGGGTGATTTAAATCTGGCCGACACATCACAGCACATGCTCTGAAGAAGCTAGCATATTAGCAAAACATGTAAGAATCTGGAGAATTTGGTATCCGTGAGGAGGACTTTTAGCCGGCCACCCACTAATCCATTAAGTCGCCCCTTCAACCTCTCTGCAATCCATCGGTCCGTAAGCTAAGGTCAGAGCTTGACTATTGCAGACTTCACAGCGGGTGTTTTTCATGTAACACCAGCAAGGACTTAAACCTGCCTAACAGCTGATCAAGGCATTCACCGGGAACGAAGGAAGCCGCTTTGCCGTCAGCGGGGGGGACCCGTTCCTGCAGTGTCTGTGATGGTTACCTATAGATCGCAATGATCCCGTTCGGATGCAGGCTCCCCATCTCTATCTGACATGAATTTGCTGATCAGTCTACTGCTCCGGCTGCTGGTAAAGTCAGTTTCATTTTATATGTACCGCTCAAGTGTTACATTCCACCTGCTATGCTGCAGCTCTATTATTGATGATTTCATACCTGACTGTGTATATATACAGCATTGAAGCTGCTTATGTCACCAGTTAGCGCTACGGATACTATAAGGAATTATCTCACCACACCTGCACTTTATATAAACTCTATCTCCTGGTTTAACAACCCATGACCAAGTGTACTCATCATTATAAGACTATACTAGTCATCTCCATTGATACTCTATCTGGTCATTTGATCCTTACATTTACAATCTCTGCTGATCTTGTGATCGATTGAGATCTGTTTGTGTATGTGTGTGTGAGAGTGAGAGATGTGTGAGGTGATGTGTGGAGATGGTGGCTACCTACGTCCTCTTTATAGACTTTAGGTCTTTTTAGCATGAATTGGGAATAGGGATGTATTCTTTTTGTAACTAATTGTATTTATAATCATATATATTTGGATAGTCTTTATTAAAGATTAATACTTCAATCACCGGTTTGTCCTCATAGAAGAGTTGCTTTGTGACTGTCACTAATTTGTTTTCATAGTGGCTAGCTATGTTGCCGTCAATGTAGGGACATTCAAGTTACACAGAAAGGCGGAAATATCGGCATTAGACGGTTGGGGTGTTGACGGATCGTCTTTGATGTTATAGAGTTTTTTTTGATTGGATGTCAGCAATTTTTTTGGGGTTGGTCATTTTTTGATTGGATGTAGGGTGAAAAAGACAGGGGATCCTGATCTTGGATGCTCTGTGTTTTCATCTGTGCGCCAGGAGCTTCCCAGGTTTGTTGTCTGAAACCTAAAAGTGAGTTTTTAGATGCTACAGAGATTTGTCGAGCTTTACACAGTTTGGCCAGATTTTGCTGATTAGCTGAGTAAAGGTATTTTTATTATTAGATTCAAAGGTATGAATTTCCTGTAGCAATTTATTAAGATGGCAATTGTATGATCTCTTAAGTTGCACACCCATTTGACTCAGAATGCCTCTCATATACACTTTGTTGCGCATTCCAGAGGGAGAAGCTATTGGCAACAGTAGGAGCATTGATCTGAAAAAATTGCTGAAGATGCTGAGAGAGCACTTCTTTACTGGGTAGATCTTGCAGTAATTTATTATTGCAATGTCACACCTTAGGCGAATCACATGGGTCCTTCTCCACTAATTCAATAGTTATGGTCTCTTTTTGGTGAGATACGCTCATTAGAAAACCACATCTAAAAGGATGCAGATCCTGCTCTTTAGAACCGGCAGGTGCAACAGCAGATTAAAAATTATGAAACTACTCCCACTAGATTCACTTAACACACGAGCACAGGGATTTCTTTAGAATAACAAATGGTAAGAATCTGCAACAAAGTTTGTTAAAATTCTTGTAATGTACATAGATTACCAAGAGGGGAATGTTTTTTTCCTCAACAAAAGTGGAGTTACTCTTTAAACTTGCAAGATTCCATTCAGAATGCTGTCCTGTCTCATTCCCCTGAAATTCCACTTGTCCAATTGATAGTGGCACAACACTTTTATACTAAATATACTATCCCTACATTCAACTTAATACACAAAATATGGGAAACTGTACAAAGTCTTACTGTGCATGAAGGCTATACGCAGTATATGCTGATTTGGGATAATCTGGGGCTGCCCAGAGTTGAGTAAACTAGAGGGTTTTAACTCGTAGAAGAAAGTTGGAGTTAGATTCATTTACCAGTTATATGACAAATATATATTCTCACCCTTCAATAAGTTGACAGAACATTGTCAGCTGCCCAATAAAATATTTTTTAATACCTTCAATTATGACACACTTTGCAGTGCCAAGCAACTACATATCAGTTCAAATGTAATCCCTCTGTGTCTTTAACTATGGCAACCTCCACTTCTGACACCAAGCAGGGACTCATAGGAGACCTATATTTTACTATTCAAATGGCTGTTAGTGCCCGCATACAGGTAAATAGCCTACGGTCATGGCAACAGGATGTAGATTCTTTGAATGATGAGTAGACCCAGGCACTGAAAAATTTGATGAAGGTCTCTTTATCCCCTTTGCACTCAGCTGTTTATCATTCATAGAGTACATTACACCCCTTTGAAGTTCTATACTTGGGGGGAAGCAACATCTCCACAGGGCACTAGATGTACTACTGGATCTCTCCTACACATGTAATGGCACTGTCTGAAGCTCCATCGTTACTGGGAGTTTATTTTTTCAATCCCTAATTCCATTTGTTCCACGCAGGTACCAGTGGATCCAAACATTGCCATTCCAGGAATAAAGCCTGAGAATATTTTTCTGGTTGAAATGCATTTATTGTGAACACGTTCCCTATACATAGCCCATAAACTAATTTTACAAAAAATGGATTTTACCTTCACTTTTGACATATATTCAGGGGTGTAATATACTTAATGTGATTGTAAATGATCACCTTGTAAAATAACACATTCATTTTAAAATAGAAATGAAAGGCAAAACATTTAGATATAAAAAACATTAGAAATACCTTTTTTCTCTTTTTTTTTTTTATCATTTAAAGTTTATTGAAACAAAGAAAGAAACATAGAAATGCACTGTACAATGCAAGTTTCGCAGGTGCAACTGCGTACTTTTCGCCAGTTACATATTAAACTGTTAGTGTAAAACTAGTACAAAGGTCTCAATTGCTATCAGACTCTGAGAGTCTAAAGTTATTTCCACTGAGGTATCTTTGTGTCTATAAGAGTTATATGATTTCTGTATACACTGTGTTATCCATTGTGTCAGAAACATCTTTCCAAGGGCTCAGAACGCTTAATATTGATGACGTGTATAAGTAATGTTTCTGTATCTCTCTAAAGCAATCTTTCTCATGCATAAGGGAGAAGTACATGTAAAATAGATATAGTCCAGTGAAGAAGAGAGGTTGAATGTCAGCAAGAAGGGAACAAGGAAGAAAATGAAAAAAAGAGAGTATGTGAGGAAAGTGGGATGTGGAAGTAGGAGGAGATAAGGAAAATATAGGATAAAGGAGACATATAAGGTACAGAAGGAAGGCACCCACTTAAGGCTTCATCACCTTCCCCACGTATAATTCAGGTAGGGAAATCTGCGGAGTATTTAAAAATCAGCCACGGTTGCCACGTTTTGTGGAAGCGTTCAATGTGGCCTTTGTCTTGGGCCAATGTGTCTTCCATTTCATGGATTTCACTAACTTTCGACACCCAGTCTTTAACAGAGGGGGTAGAAGTAGACAACCAATGTAGAGGGATTTGGGATTTAGCTGCATTGAGGAGATGAATCGTCAATGAGCGTTTGTAGCGTTTAAAAGAGGAATTGGACAAGCGTAAGAGACAACATGCTGGGGTCAGCTCCACTCTAGTCTCTGTAATTTTTTTGATTAAAGTCTTTACTTCATTCCAGTAGGGTTCAATTTTGGAACAGTACCACCATATGTGAGCTAGTGTGCCCTTCTCTGAGAGACATCTCCAGCATGTGTCCGATTTTTGTATGTCCCATTTGTGCAATTTGTCAGGTGTATTATACCAATGGGTCAGTAGTTTGTAATTTGTCTCTTGCAGTTTTGTGCTTATAGAACATTTATGCGCTAGTATAGCAACGTACCTCCATTGTTTGTCTGTAATCTCCATTTCAAGTTCCTCCGACCATCTCCTCCTGTGTCCGCCTGATTTATCCGCTCCCGAGCGACTCAACCACGCATATGTAACAGAGGTAGCCTTGTCAATTGGATTCCCCTCCCGACAAACTGACTCCAAGACCGTCAGGGGTCTAAGCAATTTTTGAGGTTCCTTAATGTCACCCAAGTAACTTCTTATTTGGAAGTATGTCCATTGCTTCAATTGAGGCAGGTTTTTTTCTGTCTTAAAGGACAACCAGTCTCTAAATTTGTTCTCAGTATAGCAGTCTCCTGCTAGTAGGGGATCACCCGCCGGGGTCGTTTTGAGGGTCGGGTTATGTAGACCTGGGATGAAGTCAGGGTTGTCTGTCAAGGTCGTTAAAGGGCTAGGTATTGTGGTCAACTCTCTATGTTTGGCTAACAAATTAATGATCTTCAACGTCGTGCCAGTGATCGGGTGTGTCCGGATGGCATGAGGTAGTCTTTTGAAGGAGGACCAAGGTAAGTATTTAAGCGGAAGCATGGCCAACGCTGTCTCCAGTGCCAATCTATGATTCTGGTTATGTGTGAGGCCTCCTAGGTCTTTGGGTTTGACCAGGGTGGCTAGTTTGATTCTGGATTTTTTATGTTGCCAGAGAAATCTCGTGACCAATGAATTAAGATCTTTGAAAAATTTCTGAGGAATCTCGATCGGTAATGAGCGGGTTAGGTACAGGAATTTGGGCAGTATAACCATTTTTACTATGGCCGCTCTACCGAACCAAGAGAAGAACTTCTCATTCCACTTTGTCAGGTTTTTCGAGCAGTTTTTAAGGAAGGTCACAAAATTTCTCTCAAAGGCAGATTTTAAAGATGGTGTAAGCCAGATCCCCAAGTATTTTAGTTTGGTCTTATCCCACTTAAACATCGAGTTAGCCTGCGTCAAAGTGAGTAGTCTGTCTGGTAGAGAGAGGTTTAGAGCCTCTGACTGTGTGTAATTAATTTTCAAGTTGGATACATATCCATAATGTGCGAATTCTTGTAACAGGTTAGGGAGCATTGTGATCGGTTTCGTTAAGAAAAACAATAAATCGTCCGTGTATGCAGCTATTTTGTACTCTCTGTCTTTAATCTGAAAACCCTGTATTGTGGTGTTATTTTGTACTATTCTGATAAAGGGTTCTAGCGAAAGAATAAACAATAGGGGCGATAAGGGACAGCCCTGTCTAGTCCCATTTTTAATATGTACTTTTTCTGAGAGGATGCCATTTATTTTTAGTTCTGCTGTCGGGTCTTGGTAAAGAGCCGAGATCCAATTCTGCATGTTTGGGCCTAGACCCACCCTCCCACAGACCGCCAACATGAAGTCCCATGCTACACGATCGAAGGCCTTCTCCGCATCTGTCGAGAGGAGAAAGCCCTCAATCTTCCGCTGTCTGACTGCATGTGTCAGCAAGAGTGCCTTGGTTACATTATCTCTGGCCTCTCTGTTTGGCATAAAGCCCACCTGTTCCAAACCAATTAGTTTTGTAAGTAACGGTCCCATCCTCAGCGCTATAATCTTTGCAAACAATTTGACATCAAGGTTCAGCAAAGAGATGGGGCAGTAGCTAGCACACTCCTCGGGGTTCTTGCCATCTTTCGGTATAACCATGATATGTGCTGAGAGAAAACCCGGGGTAACACTTCTTGGTTTGGATAAGGAGTTCAGGGCGTCTTTCAAGGGTTCAGTTAGAACATCTATAAAGGACCTGTAATAGGTAGCTGAATACCCGCCAGTTCCCGGGCTCTTACCTGTTTTTAGTAATTTGATGGCCTGTTTAATTTCCGCTGATGTGATTGGGGCTTCTAGTAGATCTGCATCTACATTAGACAAAGCTGAGAGTCCACTTTTTGATATATAATCTTGTATGATTTGCGCTCTGTCCCCTGTCGTTTGTGGATGTTTATGTTGTGGTGGCAAGTTATAGAGCTTCGTGTAGAAAGCATGGAACTGTTTTGCTATCGCCTCTGAAGCTACTTCTAACTTCCCCTCTTTAGTTCTGATTCCAGCAATCTTATTGATCGAATTTTGTTCTCTTAGGGCCCTTGCCAAGAATCTACCGGCTTTATCGCCTGACTCATAATAGAGCCGTCTTTTAAAGAAAAGCATCTGTTTGGCCTTAGCGTTAAGTAGATGCTGTAATTCTTTCCTAGCCTCCAGGAGGCTCTTGGCTGAGGCCTCCGAGAGAGATTGTTTATGCAGTAGTTCCAGTGACTCAATTTGGGTGAGTAATTTTTTTACCTGAGCGTCTCTTTCCTTTTTACGTCTAGACCCCATTTCTATCAGAACTCCTCGTATGGTACATTTATGCGCTTCCCACAGTATTAGGGGGTCTACCCCAGGAATGTTATTGTGTTTGAAAAAATCAGTGAGGTTACTTGTAAGGACGGGTAGGAGTGTCTGGTCCGTCAGCAAAGACGGGTTTAGTCCCCATGTCGATTGTTGTCTAGTTGTGTTCTGTAGGTCCAAAGTTAATGAAATAGGTGCATGGTCCGATATTGTTTGGGCACCTATTCTCGCAGCAGAGATTTTCGACAGATCTCTCTGAGAGACAAATATGCAGTCCAAACGAGCATATTTGTTGTGCGGTACCGAAAAATGTGTGTAATCTCTACCTTCAGGGTTGAGGAAGCGCCAGGAGTCCACCAGCTGCAGCTGTTGCAGGAGTGATTTGATTTTTTTCAGAATTTTATAGGTGATGCAGGTCCTACCGTTGGACGTGTCCAATAGTGGATTTAGGGGGAAGTTAAAATCTCCCCCTACTATAAGGCAGCCACTGGCAAACTCCTGTAGCTTCCCCACAATGTGTTGGCAGAAAGTAGTGTGAGACTTATTAGGAAAGTACACGTTGGCCAAGGTTATTGGTAAATCATTGTATGAGCCCTTCAGGAACACAAATCTTCCCTCAGGATCACACAATTGTTCAGTCAATTTAAATGGTGTGTCCCTGCCCACCAATATCGTGACCCCTTTCGACTTAGAGTCAGCTGTTGTGGCATGGAAAGCTCTCGGGAACTGTGGGGTTATCAATTTGGGAATGTTGTTTGTCTTAAAATGGGTCTCTTGTAGAAACACAAACTGAGGCTTACCTTTTTTAAGTTCTCTCAAAAGGGTGGAGCGTCGCTCAGGAATGTTTAAGCCTCTGATATTATGTGAAATCACAAGGGGACGATTCCCCAATGATGAGTATACCATGGTGGTGGCAAAAGAGGAGACGGCCGGAGTTGAGATCTGTAAAGACAAAACTGTTATTTGAGGTTTGAAACTGGTATTCCGCTCAGGGGTTAAACCTCTCTAATTATCTGAGTGGGTGCCCTCCCACTGTTGAACAGATAGGTATCTTAGTGAAAGGTAAAGGAGACAGGAGAGAAAAAGGAAAAAAGAATGAGAAGAAAGTTTAGCAGGAGGTTATTACAATGGTGGGTCACTCTCCAAAAGCAACTAGAACGCCCCCAAAGGAGAGGAGCCCCCAGACGTAATATAAATGTCTTCCCTTTCTCCCGGAGGAGTCAGGAAAGTTTGTGGGGTCGATGGGAGGCAACCACGGCTAGATGTAACCTAAACTCCAAGTAGTTGGAGAACTGTGATAACTAAATTAGAACAATGTCACCGGAGCACACACGGTGGTTCAATCAAATAAAAGTAGTATTAGTATATTGTTCACACCCGACCAGGATGTGTCATGTATAAATTCGGGTCTAATTGTGAAAACATGAACTCTATGAGTCACACAGGTATAACTATAACAAATGTGATATCAAACTGTTATCTTAAGTAGTAAACATTAATTGTCACCCATAGGTGTACCTCCATACTAAGTGCACAGCCATTTCAAAGCTGAGCAGTCTGGATCGGTTCAGGACAGCACAAGCAAAAACAAAACAAAAAACAAAAAAACCCCAAAAAAAACAAAAAAACAAAAAAAAAACCCACCCCCCCTCTCCTGCATAGTTATGCAAACTTTTGTGCTTCTCAACTGAAGTATCGAAGAGTCGTGGGGTGTAACAGTGAGCCACGTCCAGGGCATATCTGCTTTCACATCTGGAATCATTGCCGCTCCATCAATCAAACAAGGAGTGTGGCTCGAGATTGGCAATTCTTCTCCAAGACTTGTGCCAGTACCCGACTCCTGAACATATTAGCTGTGCAATAGGCTGTAGGATATTGTCAGAACTGCCACCTAGGTTGATTCTTTTAAGAGTGTTCATCCCTCTTGGGGTAGGTAACCTATGGGTGAAGGCACGTGTGGTGAAAGTACCCGTGTGTCAAAAATTATATTGCAAACATCGATTGTGCTAAGGGCGAAGCCGTAGTGGTATAAAGCATCTATTCACATTCCTGGGCTCTGGATGGACCGGCTATTCTCCTCGGAGTATCCGCATGAGAACTGTTGCCCCTGTTCTGTTTGTATCTCTTCGGTAGCCTTTTGACTGGTGAGGAGAGCGGAGATGAGGGAGGACTCCTGACCAGCGGTTGTTGCAAAAATTCCTCGTACCATTCTGGTAATTCCAATGGGTCCAAGTCCAATGACTCGCAGAACTCCGGGAGATCAGCCGGCGTGCGTAGTATAGCTTGATGGCCATTGTATGTGACTGTGAGGGCGAAGGGAAATCTCCAGGCATATCTCAAGTCCTTTGCTCTTAGTTTCTCCAGTAGGGGTCGCAGTGCACGCCTATTCTTCAGAGTGATCTGTGATAGATCCTGAAACAACATAATCGTGGCGCCATTAAATATAATTTGGTCATTTCGTCTCACTTTCCGCATGATCTCCTCTTTGGTGGCAAAGCTCTGTAAGCAGCAGATTATGTCACGAGGCGGTGCGGTATCAGATCCTCTAGGCCTGAGAGCTCTATGAGCTCTCACAAATTCAATTTCTGTGTCTTCCTGTCTTTCAAGCAGGCTGTTGAAGACTCTCCGGAGTGCTGGGGTAATCTGATCATGATCCACTGATTCCGGTATCCCCCTGACCCTAATGTTGCATCTCCTCCCCCTATTATCGAGGTCTTCAATGTGTTTGTTCATATTAATAAAGTGCTGCATGTGGTTTGATGTTACTATCTCCAGCTTATGAATTGCCTTGTCCCTCTGTCTGCCTGCACTTTCGGCCGCCGCCATCTTTTCATTTATCACAATCATGCTTGTTTTCAGGTCTGTTATGGCAGCTGAAAACGTGGCTTTGATGTCAGCTGCAAACACTGACATGTCTGCGAACGTGAGCGGGTGGTCCGGTCTGGACTTACCCCTGCTTGTGTCTTCGGTAGCTGACATAGAGTCCTCGCTCTCCCCTTCCTCCTGAGGCGTCGGCGCCATCTTGCCTCTCGTGGTCCCGCCACGAGCTGCTGAGTTGTGCCTGAAGATTTCAGCTATGTTAGCGTTGGCTGAAGCCGAGTTTCGGCGGGTCCTGGATTGGGGGGTCCAATGGAGCTTTCTGCCCGGCATTTGTATGCTGTAGGTCGGGTGTTAGGCTTAGAACCTCCGCGTGTGCCTCAGACCTCTCTCCGCCGTGCGCCAAGCCACACCCCCCTTTTTTCTCTTTTTTTTATAAGCGATCACATCCCCTCTATTCTCAGCTGCATAAGAGTTAAGGGGAGGAGAAGCAGCAGTGCAATGAGCTTCCCAGTGAATGGCTGTGCAGCAGGGGCATGTCAGGTCAAGTCTGATCATTGGAAGAGCATAGGCTGAGTTCCAAGCACAGCTAAAGAACTAACCATAGTGTGCTCTCCTGCTTAGTGTGGTCAGTTTTAATAGGGAAGTAGGGGGACTGGCAGGAACATCAGGGATTTAACATAAAGGAAGCAATACAAAGAGAACAGGAATATGAAGTGTTGTGGTAATAAACACTGTATATAAAGGCTGCCTTAAGAAACTTACAAATATCTGGACGCTGTTGTTCATTGGAGACCTCACACTGGAGATCCTGTTCCCATTGTTTATGAAGTACAGCTTACAATTAGGCTTAGCAGCCTCAAGCAATTTATAGAGGGCAGAGATCATTTGAAGCAGAGGATCCTGATGAGCCCATAAGCGTTCAAACTCCGTAAGAATCTGATCTGCGACTCATGATGTTGTGTTGTGACAAAGTTGGTAAGCTGCCGGTGTCTCCAGAAATCAAAGGAGAAGCTAACATAGTGTTCTCTAAGATTAGTAAGTGGTATCACAGAATGACCTTGCACAAAATGTGCCAAGCTGTGAGTGCCATCGCTCAAACAGGATCCAAAGGAGGACAGTTGCTCCCCAGGGGGGAACCAGGAAAAGCCACAGACTGGGGCCAGCGGGAAGTTGGAGGTGCTAAAGCTAGAGATCCATTCATTCTTTCCCAAACCCTCAATACATGGGCAGTCAGGGGAGAAACCCAAGCAGAAAGGCCTCTGTCCTCCCTTGGAACCCAGGGGTCATATGACAAATTCTGACCTGCCATAACCTTTTCCATTTGTACCCACAACTTTGAAGCCGTATGAAACCTCTAATTGAGGATACGTTGTAGCGCTAGAGACCTGCAATATTGAGTAATGTTGGGTAAACCCAGACCCCCATTTCTCTTAGACCTCTGCAACATCATCATGGCTATTCTTGGCTTCATCCCCCTGCTTAAGAAGATTCGCCAAGATTTATATTCTCGGGACAAAGAGACCTTTACATGGATAGGTCGCACGAATATCATTAAAATGGTAATATTGCCCATTATATTGTGTGAGCAATATTGCTCACACAAACCTGGCAAAAAGGCTACAAAGCTCCCTAAAAAAGTGGATAGGTAGGGGGATAGATGTTATCTGTAGGAGGAACAATACATGGGGCAATATTACCATTTTAATGATATTTGTGTGACCGATCCATGTAAAGGTCTCATTGTCCCAAGAATGTAAATCTTGGCGAATCTTCTTAAGCAGGGGGATATAATTGGAAGCGTAGAGAGTGTTGAGGTTATCAGTGAGGTGTATGCCTAAGTATCACATAGTTGGGGATGCCCAAGTAAAGGGAAAAGCCCCCTTCAGGGCTGAAGCTAGTGTCGGCAGAACTGTGATTGGTAGAATTAATCCTAAAATTAGACACCTGGCTGTACGCTGATAATTCCTCCCTCAGGTTCAGCAACAAGACCATGGGATCCACAATGTGAAATAGAACATTGCTGGCATTCGCCGACAGCTTGTGTAGCTCTTATTTTCCGAAGCAGTGGTTCTAAGACCAAAGCAAATAACAGGGGGAAAGTGGACACCCCGTCTCGTACCATTCCAAATAGGGAATGCAGGGGATAAGCCCCCATTTACTTTAACCTGAGCCGTCAGGGTTGACGCATAATGCCAAGATCCAAGGCATCATATGTGGACCGATACCCAGTTTCACCAACACAGCTTTGAGGATGTCCCAGTCCAGGCGATCAAAAGCCTTCTTGGGATCGGTGGAAATAAGGAGGCAAATGATAGTTGCACGTGCCCAGTGAATGAGCTACAGAGCTCTGATGGAATTATCCTGTGCCTCCCGGGCCACAATGCAACCCGTCTGATCAGGGTGGACTATTTCAGGAAGTAGGTGTTTTAGACGGTTAGTGAGGATTTTCACAGGTATGGTCTTTCCCTTCCTTTGGGAGAACCGAAATGTGCACCACAGAAGCCCCCTGCGGGAAGCACCCATTGGTAGCAAGAGCATTGAAAAATGTACACAAAGGGGTTTGTAACTGTTTAAAAAAATTCAAGTAGTAAGCTTTTGTGAAACCATCTGGGCCCTGGACTTTTGCCGTATGCGAGAGACCGCACAGTAGTCCACAACTCTGCAGGAGAGATAGGGAGCTCTAAGTCAGCCTGCTGCTCAGAAGATAGACAAGGAGAAACCGGAGGAAGAGAGATAAGACTTTATGCGTGTTTGTTTTTCTGCCACTTCGGTGGGGGTCGCATTTGCACTCAGGTTGTACAGGGTTGCATAATAGTCGCGAAACAGTGATGCGATTTTTGATGTATGCTGCACCATATCTCCAGAAGGAGAACAGAGCTTGTGAACATGTGAGGACATACAATGTTTCCAGAGTGCCCGAGCTAGCATTCTGCCACACTTGTTGCCATGCTCATAGTACTTGTGAGCTACATAACGCAGCCTGATTTGTTGGTCTAATGCCCTGTACATATGGTTGGATTTTCCGACAGAAAATGTTCGATGGGAGCTTGTTGTCGGAAATTCCGACCGTGTGTAGGCTCCATCGAACATTTTCCATCGGAATTTCCGTCACACAAAATTTGAGATCTCCATAATAATGTATTTAATTTTTGCTTACAGTTTTTTTTTTTATCAAGATCTCCTTGTTTTTTTAAAAATTTCTAGTGCTCTCCATAATATTGTTTTTCGTTTTGTGTGTCAAGTTACCACAACACCATTATTATCTTGTAATTTTTTAACCTCAAGGAGGTTGGATTGTGTTGGTGTCCCTTGTTAATTTGACATTGTATTTTGGAAATGTACCTGCCTACTCACAAAGAAACTGTTCTTTTTGAAGTAAAACACATAGCCAAGTATTTGTGAATACAAAATAGCCATTTATTTTGGGTCATAACAAAAAAAAGAGGAAGGCAACGCTGGAGAAACTGGTGAAATTGGTGAAGCCTTTGTACCCCAGGGCACACATCAACTATTTTACACAACAAATTGGTTGCCTGAGAAGTCCATATAATAGTGAGCACAATCTGGTCCGGAACTACAAGAGATCAGGAACAGCAGCAGATGACATATATGTCCACAGGCTGTGGTCATACAACAGCCTGCGTCTTTTGTCAGACCAGACTGAACCCAGGCCATTAATTTCTTGTGTTACTTCCACTCTTCCTTCCCCTTTTGCTTCCAGGATGTGGCTGTGGTGTTGGAGGTGTGGCAGGAGGTGGAGGAGGAGGAGGAGGATGGTCCAACTCACACAGGTGTGTTTTGATTGTGATTTGGCCCCTCAACCCCCTATTTAGGGTTGTATACATAATTTCCTCACACAAGTGGTGTTGGCCCTCCTCCATTTCCTGCATTTTGCTGTCAGTCATGCAGGCAAAGGCCTCTTGAATAGTGGGGGTGGCTCTGAGGGCCGCCTTAGCCTCCTGAATCAGCCCAAGCACTGCCTCCTGCACATTACTCCCCTTCCTGGGCCTTTTGGTTGGAAGGCGGAGGGGAGGGATCTGGGATTCTGTCAGGCTACTGGGCACAGCCACCTTCTGGCTGTCACTTACCCCGCAACCTCCTGGCTGCCACATTCCACGCCTTCCTCCTGGCTGCCACATTCCATGCCCTCTTCCTGGCTGAGGCCTTCCTGTGTATGAAAAAAGAACATAGTTTTAGTTTTTTGTTCATCAATCACACACAATGTTTAGCTCATGACTGTTGCAAATTGAATGTTAACAAATAGAAAAGACTATCATTCTGAGCCCAGCATTTTCCTTCTTGTCCCAAACATTTTTGGCCACTACTGTCTATTTATATGTAAAACACTTTATTAAATCAGCAATTAGTGATCGTAATAACATATAGTTAACATTATTAATTTTACAACCAGGAATATGTTGAACAATGCTATACCTGACTAAAGCCGGGCTCCTCCACTTCTTCTTCCTGGCTGGAAGGCCCATGTTGGACATCAGAAGCCCCAGCTGGGGTGTAAGGAAGCGTGGAAGGAAGAGTGGATGGAAGGGTTGAGAGGAATTGCCTGACTTCAGTCTGGTCTGACAGAAAATGCAGTCTGTCATAGTACCACAGCCTGGGGACAAAAATGGCATCTGTAACGACACCCCGAGTATGAAAGGGGTTTAAGCCATTAAGGACATTCCATTTCCAAACACAAAGGCAACTACCGAACACTCCGATCAGTCGAACAAGAACCCCATACGAATAACTCTCCCCCCAAATAAGAGACAAGGATCTGTCTTGAGGGTCAAACAAGAATAAACTCATTTATTATCACACATGGACACAGCAGATAAAATAACTCAGAGACTCCCCCCCCCACCCTTAGAAAAGAGGGCGGGTTAAACTGTCCAATGACAATAGACACACAAGTCAGGTGTGTTCAAACTTATCAGTAAACAGTCTCTCTGGTGGAATCCCCCCTCCCTCCATAGAGATAAACATCCCAGGATCCAAGGCAGACAGACACAATAGAACAGACAATAGCACTCCTGCTCCGGTTGTTCCCCCAATAACAACATTCATACTTCATACTGTGACTTACATGGATGGAGGGGAGAACTTTTCCCTGGTGTCGCTGCTCACGGGCTAGTGTTTCCTTCCAGAGTTCGCATCGGATAGAATCAGACCATCCCAGCAGGACCTGCTCTGATACTGGTCCTCTATGCTGTATCTGCATCTCTCGCAACCTCCTTCTGAATTCCTCTTTCATGGTGGCTGGTATCTGTACCTCGCCTCTCCTTTCAGTTGGTGCTGCTGTGACTTCTGCTGCTGCAGCACCTCTTTGCTGTAGCCAATCTGCATCCACAGCTGCTATAACTAGGTCTATGATCTCCGCTGTAGGGTTAGGACTAGGGATGAGCTTCGAGTTTGAGTCGAACTCATGTTCGACTCGAACATCGGCTGTTCGCAAGTTCACTGAACAGCGAACAATTTGGGGTGTTCGCCGCAAATTCGAATGCCGCGGAACACCCTTTAAAAGTCTATGGGAGAAATCAAAAGTGCTAATTTTATAGGCTTGTATGCATGGTATTGTCATAAAAAGTGTTTGGGGACCTGGGTCCTGCCCCAGGGGACATGTATCAATGCAAAAAAAGTTTTAAAAACGCTTAAAGTGAAACAATAAAAGTGTAATATCCCTTTAAATTTCGTAGCTGGGGGTGTCTATAGTATGCCTGGGGCGCATGTTTCCCGTGTTTAGAACAGTCTGACATCAAAATGACATTTCAAAGAAAAAAAAAGTAATTTAAAACTACTTGCGGCTATTAATGCATTGCCGGTCCGACAATACACATAGAAGTTCATTGATAAAAACGGCATGGGAATTCCCCACAGGGGAACCCCAAACCAAAATTTAAAAAAAAAAATGACGTGGGGGGGTCCCCCTAAATTCCATACCAGGCCCTTCAGGTCTGGTATGGATATTAAGGGGAACCCCAGACAAAATAAAAAAAAAATGACGTGGGGGCTCCCCCTAAATTCCACACCAGGCCTTTCAGGTCTGGTATGGATATTAAGGGGAACCCCGTGCCAAAATTAAAAAAAAAACAGCGTGGGGTCCCCCCAAAAATCCATACCAGACCCTTATCCGAACACGCAACCTGGCAGGCTGCAGGAAAAGAGGGGGGACAAGAGAGCGCCCCCCTCCTGAACCATACCAGGCCACATGCCCTCAACATTGGGAGGGTGCTTTGGGGTAGCCCCCCAAAACACCTTGTTCCCATGTTGATGAGGACAAGGGCCTCATTCCCACAACCCTGGCCGGTGGTTGTGGGGGTCTGCGGGCAGGGGGCTTATCAGAATCTGGAAGCCCCCTTTAACAAGGGGACCCCTAGATCCCGGCCCACCCGGTGACCCCGCCCCCGTTATTTAAGAACCGTCAGAAGAGGAGAAGCGTCACACAGCGGGAGCTTCCCTCCATGCCACCATGGATGCGGAGCAGCTCGCAGAAGAAGATGAAGAAGAGAAGAAGATGAAGAAGAGAAGAAGATGAAGAGAAGAGCGGGAGCCTCCCTCCATGCCATGGATGTGGAGCGGCCCGAGGAGAAGAAGGGAAGAAGACTCCACGGAGGAGATGCTGGACGAGAACACCGGAGGAAGAACCGGAAGAGCCAGAGGAACCAGAAGAACCAGAAGAACCAGAAGAAGAAGAAGATGGAGGAAGAAACCAAAGGAAGACAGAAGATAGAAGGAAGAAGAAAGAAGAAAGAAGAAGCATTTAAATAAAGGAATTGTCAAAAACTGTCTCTTGTCATTTTTAACATTTTTGACAGTTTTTTAGTAAAATGGTAGGGGTACGTTTGTACCCCCTTACCATTTCACACAGGGGGGGCCGGGATCTGGGGGTCCCCTTGTTAAAGGGGGCTTCCAGATTCCGATAAGCCCCCCACCTGCAGACCCCCACAACCACCGGCCAGGGTTGTGGGGATGAGGCCCTTGTCCTCATCAACATGGGGACAAGGTGTTTTGGGGGGCTACCCCAAAGCACCCTCCCAATGTTGAGGGCGTGTGGCCTGGTACGGTTCAGGAGGGGGGGCGCTCTCTCTTCCCCCCCTCTTTTCCTGCGGCCTGCCAGGTTGCGTGCTTGGATAAGGGTCTGGTATGGATTTTTGGGGGGACCCCACGCCTTTTTTTTTTAATTTTGGCAGGGGTTCCCCTTAATATCCATACCAGACCTGAAGGGCCTAGTATGGAATTTAGGGGGACCCCCACGTCATTTTTTTTTTAAATTTTGGTTCGGGGTTCCCCTGTGGGGAATTCCCATGCCGTTTTTATCAATGAACTTCTATGTGTATTGTCGGACCGGCAATGCAATAGCCGCGAGTAGTTTTAAATGGCTTTTTTCCTTAGAAATGTCATTTTGCTGTTAGACTGTTCTAAACACGGGAAACATGTGCCCCTTTACAGGCATACTATAGACACCCCCCAGCTATGAAATTTAGAGGGATATTACACTTTTATTGTTTGACTTTAAGCATTATTAAAATCACTGCTCCTGAAAAAACGTCCGTTTTTAAAACTTTTTTTTGCATTGATCCATGTCCCCTGGGGCAGGACCCGGGTCCCCAAACACTTTTTATGACAATAACTTGCATATAAGCCTTTAAAATTAGCACTTTTGATTTCTCCCATAGACTTTTAAAGGGTGTTCCGCGGCATTCGAATTTGCCGGGAACACCCCAAATTGTTCGCTGTTCGGCGAACTTGTGAACAGCCAATGTTCGAGTCGAACATGAGTTTGACTCGAACTCGAAGCTCATCCCAAATTAGCAGTAATCAGCATGGATTCATGAAGAATCATTCCTGCCAAACCAATCTATTAACCTTCTAAGAGGAGGTGAGCTGCCATCTAGATAAAGGAAGGCCCATAGATGTGGTGTATCTGGATTTTGCAAAAGCATTCAATACAGTTCCCCATAAATGTTTACTGTACAAAGTAAGGTCAGTTGGCATGGACCATAGGATGAGTACATGAATTGAAAACTGGCTACAGGGGCAAGTTCAAAGGGTAGTGATAAATGGGGAGTACTCAGAATGGGCAGGGGTGGAAATTGGGGTCCCCCAGGGTTCTGTCCTGGGACCAATCCTATTTAATTCATTCATAAAGGACCTGGATGATAGGATAAACAGTTCAATCTCTGTATTTACGGATGATACCAAGCTAAACTTGGCAATAACTAAAGTTTTTTAGTGAAATGGTAGGGGTACTTTTGTACCCCCTTACCATTTCACACAGGGGGGAGGGCCGGGATCTAGGGGTCCCCTTGTTAAAGGGGGCTTCCAGATTCCGATAAGCCCCCCGCCCGCAGACCCCCACAAACACCGGCCAGGGTTGTGGGAATGAGGCCCTTGTCCTCATCAACATGGGGACAAGGTGTTTTGGGGGGCTACCCCAAAGCACCCTCCCAATGTTGAGGGCATGTGACCTGGTACGCTTCAGGAGGGGGGGCGCTCTCTCGTCCCTCCCTCTTTTCCTGCGGCCTGCCAGGTTGCGTGCTCGGATAAGGGTCTGGTATGGATTTTTGGGGGGACCCCACGCTGTTTTTTTTTTTATTTTGGCGCGGGGTTCCCCTTAAGATCCATACCAGACCTAAAGGGTCTGGTATGGAATTTAGGGGGACCCCCACATCATTTTTTTTTTTATTTTGGCCAGGGTTCCCCTTAATATCTATACCAGACCTGAAGGGCCTAAAGGGTCTGGTATGGAATTTAGGGGGACCCCCACGTCTTTTTTTTTTCTAATTTTGGTTCGGGGTTCCCCTGTGGGGAATTCCCATGCCATTTTTATTAATGAACTTCTATGTGTATTGTCAGACCGGCAATGCATTAATAGCCGCAAGTAGTTTTAAATGAGTTTTTTTCCTTTGAAATGTCATTTTGCTGTCAGAATGTTCTAAACACGGGAAACATGCGCCCCTTTACAGGCATACTATAGACACCCCCAGGTACGACATTTAAAGAGATATTACACTTTTATTGTTTCACTTTAAGCATTATTAAAATCACTGCTCCCGAAAAAACGGACATTTTTAAAACTTTTTTTGCATTGATCCATGTCCCCTGGGGCAGGACCCAGGTCCTCAAACACTTTTTATGACAATAACTTGCATATAAGCCTTTAAAATGAGCACTTTTGATTATTCATGTTCGTGTCCCATAGACTTTAACGGTGTTCGCGTGCTTGAACAAATTTTTTTCCTGTTCGCATGTTCTGGTGCGAACCGAACAGGGGGGTGTTTTCGGCTCATCCCTAGTTAGGACCATAATGTGCCAGTCTTATTTTAACAGCCCGATCAAACCATGCCTCTTTGGGTGTCCTGTCTGTTATGCTGGGCCTTTCGGTTATGTTGGGTCTTTCGGCTCTATCCATTTCGAATAGTTCTGCGATAATGTCCCTCTTCTTACGGTTGTTGGCCGGTCGGCCCCGGTTCTCCAGTAAGTCCTTGAGGGAAGAGAGCTTTAGCCGTTCATACTGTGCTTCCATTGTCCTGTGTCCTCTTGTAGCTGTCCTTCTGGGCTGTGGGAATGATCCCACCACTGCCACCAGTTGTAACGACACCCCGAGTTTGAAAGGGGTTAAAGCTTTTTAGGACATTTCATTTCTGAACACAAAGGCAGCTACCGAACACTCCGATCAGCCGAACAAGAACCCCATATGAATAACTCTCCCCCCAAATACGAGACAAGGCTCTGCCTTGAGGGTCAAACAGGAATAAACTCATATATTATCACACATGGACACAACAGATAAAATAATTCAAAGACTCTTCCCCCCCACCCTTGGAAAAGAGGGCGGGTTAAACTGTCAAATGACAATAGACACACAAGTCAGGTGTGTTCAAACTTATCAGTAAACAGTCTTATCAGCAGGGGGCTGCTGGAGGAATCCCCCCTCCCTCCATAGAGATAAACATCCCAGGATCCAAGGCAGACAGACACAATAGAACATTGGAATACAGCCTCACCCCAAACTAGCACAGCAAATAGTACACAACACAATGAGACAGCACACAATATATATACATATATACAGCATTGAGCCTGACTAGCACAGATCATAGTGGGGTTATCATTCACCTTGTGCCCCTATTAGTGACTCCCATCACAATGGCATATCCAGGGTCCCCAGAGTCTGTGTGTCTTGGGGGACATGGACCTGAATCTAAAGTAATGCCACCTCAAGGGTCCCCAGGCATACAGCTCACAAAGAGCACCGTTCCCCCAAATGCCAGGGCCCATAATCGGTTGAGGCTGGCATTCAGTCCCCTCGAAAAGCCTCTGTCCTGGCTAGGTCTGTCACAGCATCTGCTGCTGCTCCTGATCTCATGGAATCCTGGACCTTATTGCACTCCCTATTATAAGTGTTCCTCAGCCCACCAATTTTTGCCTTCAAATAGGGGATGGTTGCCGTGGGGATCTGCGGCTTCACCAACTCCAGCAGTTTCTCCAGTGCTGCATGACTCTTTTGTTAATGATTATAATGCAGATGTTTCACCTGCCACAGACAGGGCAGCTCCCTGTACTTGTCTATGAATATGGGGAGGAAGTTGTGGTCATTGATGCCATCCATTTTCTCTGCAAGACACAATACAAGACAAACCCTAATGTCAGGCTAAACTCTCCTAATCTTGTCCCAATATAGGCCTCAATCTATAAGCAGTATAGACCACTGATGCCCCAAGTTCAAATTGTACCTTCGTTCTAACGATCGGCGCTTCCAATACTCTTTCCTCCACTCACAGATCGTACATTTGACGCACGCGTGTTACACTTTATATACACTGCGCTTGCGTGAAACTCCGCCAGCCCCTGACCTTCTTTCGAGTCTATTCCCCACCCCTTCTCCTTCTGCGCAGTGGGGAGAGCACATGGCGGAGAAAGAGCAAGTGCATGCAGACAGCAGCAGCAACAACGAAAGCCTGGAGCCAAGAATGTCCCGATCCCAGAGGAGATTTAAGGCCTCAAATATGTCCTTTGTGGAGATGGTGGAGATGGTGGACATCTTGAAGAGGGCCGACTATGATGGGAAGCATGGACCTTACCCAAACCCAAATGTCAGAAAGGCCAAGATCATGGCTAAAGTTGTGAAGAGTCTGCTCCGGGATTATGGGGTACGGCGATCCAAGGATCAACTGAGGAAGTGCTGGTCAGACCTGAAATTGAGGGAGCACAATCAGTACAGAAGGATCAAGAGAGTTCTTCAGAAAAGTAAGTAGTTGTCGTATGTTCCTATTATTCTTATTACTTGCATGCTGCTCCATGTGCTTTTCTTCTATTGTGTAGAATGGCAACTTTCAGGTTCGTGGGCACAGTAATCGTTCGTAGTAAACATCGTTCGTTTGCCCACTAATACTATGTTTTTGGCAGATACAGGTTAACTACATTTGTTCAGGCCTATTTGTATTAAAATAAGTTTATGACATTGTTGTCTAGAAAGGTTTGTACTAGAATGAAATGCAAACTTGATTCAGTGTAAGGAGAGGACACTCTGCAGCTGTTTACACATCTGGATGCAAGAGCACTAGTGTGGGACACCAGAACAAACTTTTTAGGGTGTCCCACACAGGTGCTCCAGTGGATACTAGGGGTGCCTCCATGTGTGAAAATTGTATAAAAAAAGGTAAGTATTCCAGCTTTATAAAGGAAACAAAATAATGTCTTCAGCTTGGAACTCTGCCAAAAAAGACAATTGTATGACACTTCCAAGCAATGTTTCATATTACTATTTCTGGCTTCAAATATCTGTGTGCGAAGTATACCTTTTTTTTATTCACATAGTGGAGAAAAGACTCGGGACATCTGAGGACACCAGGGACCCCCCCCACCTCTGAAAGAAAAGCAAATCCCCACACCACGACCAGAAGATGTGGAGGAAGGAGAGTTAATGAAGTGGGTGAAATCATGACCACAACAGGTGAGTGTCTGAGACCACAGCTTCAAGTAATAGATGGATGCCTGCATATTTATAATACACGGTGTGTTTTTTTAATTTAGGTGATGTGGATTTGTGGAAGAAGATTTGCATTTCACAAGTGCAAGTGCACACGTCCTCATTGGGGAGATTATGGTGTGCAATTTTGATTTACAAAAGATCAATGAAGACATCAATGATATTAAAAAAAGACTCAAAAACATCATTGATGTTTTAGGCCGAATCTAACAAACACCTAAAGTCTTCATTTTTTTGTTATTTTTCACCACTTTTTTAAGTATCTTGAAAGCCAAATTTTGAAGATGCACACAATGGGGGTTATTTGCTAAAGGCAGATCCACTTTGCACTGCAAGTGCACTTGAAAGTGCACTAAAAGTGCACTTGGAAGTAAAATCACTGTAGATCCGAGGGGGATGTGCAAGGAAAATAAAAAACTGCATTTTAGCTTGCACATGATTGGATGATAAAATCAGCAGAGCTTCCACTCATTTCAGATCTACCTCTTAGATTTAGAGGGGCTGCCCTTCCAAGTGCACTTTTAGTGCACTTTTAAGTGCACTTGCAGTGCAAATTGGATTTTTCTTTCGTAAATAACCTCCAATGTGTCAACATGTGCTATCTGCCATCATGGGATATCAATATACGCGTTTGGTGGGTGAAACCCCTTCCTCGCAACTAAAGTAGCTCAGAGGAAGGGGTTGCACCCCCGAAACATGTCCATTGATCCCCCATGATGGGAGCCAGCATATGTTGACATTAGGCATGGGATCAGGAGGGAAATCCCCATTTTGACTCTCAATTTGTGTGCATCTTCAAAATTTGCCTTTCACGGGGGTGACATCACCCCATCTGATAAAGGCAAGGTCAACACAGTTTGGACATACTAATGTCTGATCTTGCCTTCATTTTTTCAAAGTTGAACTTTGTAAGTTCCTGAGTTGGGTATTGTTTTATGGTTTTAAACATGCCTATTTAACACAAAAAAGGCTATTTGTACTGTCTATACCAAAAATGTTATTCCTAAAATATGTTGGTTTGTTCAAAAACCCTTTTCTAATGCACATGTGAATGTGCACAGAGTAAGAATTTTAAGACTCAACAATGTGTGGCTTCTTCTTTCAATGCTCAATAGCAGTTTTTGGAGTAAAATGTTGTTTACAGTGACAATGGGGGCAAATTCACTTTGCAATACAAGTGCACTTTCAAGTGTACTTTTGCAGTGCACTTGGAGTGCAAAGTGGATTTTCCTTTAGTAAATACCTCCCACAGTGCTTTATAATTTGCAACAATCATGCCATTTTCGTGACTCCCCAAAATTCATTCATGTTGCTGAAAATTATGAATTTTTTTATCATTAATGCATTTCATACATTAACAACAAAAACAAGGTGTGTGTGTAGCAGACCCACAACATAATATTTTGCTGAATAAGAGATTGTCATCCCATGTATCAAATAAATTATGTTTGCACTATTGAAGAAAATGGCCATAAAAAAGGCCATTGGAGAACCTAGGAGACAGCTACAAGAAACACAAGCAGTAAATCAAATGAAATATGAGTTCAGTTTATACCAAAAATATTTATTTGAGAAAAGTTTCACACATTGTCTGGCATATCAATGGCCCCCCTACCCGCAAAGTACTTGAGATACTTCTTTCTAACTTCGTTGGGCGCTTTGGGTGGGCAAGCCAGGACGACCAGATTCAAGTGTGGTCAAGGTAGTTGGATTTGGAACACCAGCCTCAGTCTCAACTGAGGCCACATAGTTTATAGCATTTTTCAGTAGGAAATTGTGGAGAATGCAACAGGCAAGGACAGTATGATTCAGTTTATATTGCGCCATATGGATCACTGTCAGAAATAGGCAGAACCGGCTGGCCATAACTCCAAAGGCATTTTCAACCACTCTTCTGGCTCTGGCCAGCCAGTAATTAAAAATCCTCTGGTCCGGGGTGAGGATCCTCATCGGCAATGGCCACAGAAGATGGTGCCCCAGCACAAAAGCTTCATCTGCGATGAAAACAAACGGGAGTCCTGCCACATTGTCTTCCGGAGGTGGCAAGCCCAAGCTGCCATTCTGGAGCTGTCTGTAAAACTCCGTCTGGGCGATGACTCCTACATCCGGCCATTTTTCCCCATGTCCACATACAGAAACTCGTAAGTCGCCTTACCACCGCCAACAACACTATACTATTAAACCCCTTGTAATTATAATAGTATGACCCTGAGTTGGGGGATGGGACGATGTGAACGTGTTTCCATCTATTGCCCCTCCGCAGTTGGGAAAGTCCCACCGCTGGGCAAACTGGGATGCCACAGTTTCCTTCAACGCCATTCCTGTGGTGTTGAAGGAAACTGTGGAGTCAAACAAGAAAAAAAATAGTAATTTTGCACATAAACATTGCAAGCAGATTAAAGACAAACATTCTTGGCCAATATCAGTATAACATTTATTTGAAGGAGTATTTAAAGACAAATATATAAAGTACACTTATCAGATTCCTCACCCGCTCTGATGGCCCATTGTAAAAATTATAGGGGGGAGATGTTTTGGACAGGTAACCCTCTCCACTTCCATGAGAGCTGAATGCATAAAAAATGTGTTTAACTTTGGCCAGCCCCTCCTTACTTACACTTTTGGCAGCCCACTGGACAGGTAAGAAGTGTCATAATAAAAAAATATAAATACACACTGTACAAATTGAAGCACATTTTTTCATTCTGCAATTACCTATCAAGACAATAAGAGAACAAAACTTTAAACAGTACCATTTTAAAGTATTCAGACAGGCCCTTGGACTACATGCTTTGGTGAATTCATCCATAAATATGACCACAAAAGAGGTAGGTATAATGTGTATGAGTTGGGCAAAGTCAGCAGATAGAGGATTGGTATCGGTTGACTTAGTGGTTGGGGGAGGGAGGGTTTGAAATGAGTTTGGGACCCCCAAAAAAAGCCTCTGGCACTCTGCATGAATTTAAGGACACAAATAACATTTGTACACATTTTAGGATGTGTTTAGGATAAAGCACTACAATGGACCTGACAAAATACATTGTTAATTGACTAGACTAGGTGTGTATGGGCCCAGGATAGCATGCTGGGGAGGTTAGTGAAGGCAACTATGCATGAAGGACAAAAAAGGAACTTTAAAAAATTCCAGCATGCATGAGAACAAAGGGGACATTCACAGCATATTGCAATCATGGCAATTAGGGAATGATGAAAGAATTACAATATATTAGCAAAAATTAAATACATATAATGTGATGTTAAAGGAGAAATCTTACCTTAATATAGTCCTTCTGCAGGACCTGAATGATGGCAGAACAGGTCTCTGGAAAAATGATCCCCAGAGCCTGGGAGGAGATACCTGTTGAGAACTTGATGTCCTGCAGACTTCTCCCTGTCGCCAAGTGCCGCAACGTGGTGACAAGCCTCTGTTCGGGAGTGATGGCTTGCTGCATACAGGTGTCCTGCTTAGTAATATAAGGGGACAGCAAAGCCAACAGATGGTGAAAAACGGGGTCTGTCATCCAGAGATAATTCCTGAAATTATCAGGATTATTCTCCTGGATCTCCCGCAACAAAGGCAAGTGCGAGAATTGGTTACGCTGGAGCAACCAATTCTTGGTCCATGAACTCCTCCCTGCCCTGTTCATGGACTGTGCTTGGGTCAAAGTAATAAGAAGCCCAACACCAAGCCCCTGCACAGCACAAGCTCTATGATGAGTACGTACCTGTAACATGGCTTCAAAATGGTCGGCTGGTCAGAACGAACTAACAGAAAGCACTGAAAAACAGAAAGGCTTGAGAAGAGCTAGGTGAAAATCAGAAATGAGCTGACAAGAACGCACTGCAAAATCAAATACGTACTATAAAATACGCACTGAAAAACAAATGCGAACTGACTACATGCACTGAGAACCAGATACGAACCCACAAGCACAAACTGAAGAGCAGTAACGATCGGAAAAGCACGAGGCTGAAAAGTGCAAATCGTCTCTCCCCAAACTTCTTCTAACACAAGATTAGCAGAAGGAGCCCAAAGGGTGGCACACTGGATATTGAACTTCCCTTTTCTAGTGCCATTGTACGTGTTGTATGTCACCGCGTTCTTGATGTTCGGAATTTCCTAAAAGATTTGTGTGACCATGTATATGCAAGACAAGTCTGAGCCAACATTCATCAGAAAAAATCCTTGGATTTTGTTGTTGGAATGTCCGATCGTGTGTACGGGGCATAACAGTTTGAAAAAAAGTTGGAAATCCACTTGTCTCTCCTTCTTCGGCTGAGAACCCCACACAATAAGGGACCCCCCAATCACAGCTTTATGGCCCTCCCATAAGATATCGTCATCAATTTCCCCATTGGCATTTTCAACAAAGTAGTGAGACAAAGTCTCCTCTACTCATGCAACCACCTTTATGTCATCGAACAGGTTCTCATTGAGCCTCCATGATTTAGATAGTAAAGCAAGCAAAAGGATCACCGGGACATGATCAGAGATGGTAATCTGTTCTATGGTGGAGTCTATCAACAGGTCTAGAGAAGTATGGTCAGTCAGCAATAGGTCAATATGTGTATATACCTCGTGCACGCTGATATAGTAGCTATAGTCTTTTTCTGAGGCATGCAGAGCTGTCCAGCAATCAACCAGCATATGGTCCTATAGGGAATCAACAAAAATACAGCAGAAAGGCATAGGAGTGTGTTGAGCATCCTACCGACGTGTCCAATGTGGGGTCAGGACTCACATTAAAATCTCAGCCCAAGACTAATCTGCCCTCATGAAAAGTAGCTAAGCTGTCTAAGACCTTATCGACAAATGATAGCTATTGTGAGTTTGGGGCGTACAATGTTGCAAACGTATAAACCTGCCCCATAATCATGCCTTCAGGAACACAGAAAGTCCTTGCATTGGTCAGTAGGTAGAAATGGACAATTTTTATGAAGAGCTATAGCTGTACCCCGGGATTTTGGCTTAGGTGAATTACTCAGAGAGTAAAGGTGGGTGGGCAATTTTGAGATTGAGCTGTCCGTGAAGTGGGTTTCCTGCAGAAATAGCACCTGGGCCCCCAGTCGCTTCAGTTCAAGCCACAGCCTATTGCGCTTATGTGGAGAGCACAAACCTGTAACGTTATATGACACTACCTTAACCTAAGCCATAGCGACTCAGTGACAGGAAATTCAAGTGAAACCACTTGAAAGGTTGATCTGAGTGTGGACAGCAATAGAACCAAGTCCTAAAGGTGAGACAGAGAGTGTTAAGACAAATATAAAAACAAAACAAAGCATAAAGGGGTAACAGTTTCAACCAGAAATTAGACCCATCAGAGGTACCCCTAGGCCTCTCCAGGTTTGATGTCAGTTGCATACCTAACCCCGGCAGCCTATCCAGCAGGGAATAGCCACCCGACTGAGGCATGGTGCTCGTAACAGGGCCTATACCTAAAAAAGGCATTCCTATCGGGGGAATGTGATCAGACATATACTGTACGGTTTGTGTTAGCTCCTCACAGTCTAAAAAGCTAAAACTGCCTTGGGGAGTATTCGGCAAAACAAAGGTAAAGAAAAAACAAAAAACATGTCCCTCCGGCATACATACTAGAAGAAAAAAATTCTAAAGATAATGGCATCCTGCTAGGACCTTACAACCCCTGGAGTACCATTTAGGTTGTGCAGGGAATCAGGGTTGAGCTGCAGATGAATGAGGATTATCCACTGGCTCCAATCCCAGCTGGGAAAGGAAGTGGAGGTCATATTTAGTGTGCAGCATTGCAGACTTTCCATTTCTCTCGGCTTGAAGGCTAAAGAGGAACCCCAGCGATAAGTGATGCCTGCTGCCTTCAGAGCTTCTAGTAGAGGGTGAAGTGCCCTGCATTGCATTAGTGTGCGACGTGACAGGTCCTGGTTAGGGATGAGCCCGATGTTCGAGCATCGGGTGTTCACCTGTTTGCTGAAGAGCGAACAATATGTGGTGTTCCTGGCAAATTTGAAAGCTGCCGTTAAAGTCTATAGGGCACTAACATGAAAAATCAAAAGTGCTCATTTTAAAGGCTTATATGCAAATTATTGTCATAAAAAGTCTTTGGGGACCCGGGTCCTGCCCCAGGGGACATGTATCAATGCAATTTTTTTTTTTTTAAATGGCCGTTTTTTCGGGAGCAGTGATTTTTTTAATGCTTAAAGTGAAGCAATAAAAATGAAATATTCCTTTACATATTGTGCCTGGGGGTGTCTAAAGTATGCCTGTAAAGTGGTGCATTTTCCCCGTGTTTAGAACAGTACCAATTCATTACAGCCACGATCAATTTTAAATGACATATGTTCCTTTAGAAATGTCATTTTGCTGTGGTACTGTTCTAAACACGGGAAAAATGTGCCACTTTGCAGGCATACTATAGACCCCCCCAGCACGATATTTAAAGGAATATTTCATTTTTATTGTTTCACTTTAAGCATTAAAAAATCACTGCTCCCGCCGTTTTTTTTTGTTTTTTTTAATTTGCTTTGATACATGTCCCCTGGGGCAGGACCCATGTCCCCAAACACTTTTTATGACAATAACTTGCATATAAGCCTTTAAAATTAGCACTTTTGATTATTCATGTTCGTGTCCCATAGACTTTAATGGTGTTCGTGTGTTCTGCCAAATTTTTTGCCTGTTCGCATGTTCTGCTGCGAACCGAACAGGAGGGTGTTCGGCTCATCCCTAGTCCTGGTAAAAGAATAGTCAAAAAAGGACGTTTACGCATATGTTGCATAATTTGCTCCTTAACCGTGAATTTATGCAGTTTGCAGATAACGTTCTCAGATTTGCAACATCCTGTGAAGGGGTCAGAGGGCTCTGTGCGCTCTATCAATTTCAATTGACGTGGCACGAGGTAACTCCAGGATCTCACGGAATAGGCCCTGTAATGTAGGGCTATATCTTTAGCTGACGTAGCCTCTGGTAACCCCCGGATACGGATGTTAGAGCATAGGCTACGATTTTCGTAGTCATCAAGCTGACACACCAGTGCCTCAATGCTCTGATCCTGTGCAGAGCACATGTCTCTGAGCTGGGATATAGTGGGCAGTGATTCCTCAAATCTCTGCTCTAGGGTTTCAAGTCTATTGCCAAGATGGGTAGTATCTACCTGCAGCTGCTCAATGTCGTGTTTCAGGGCCTTCTCCACTCTGCTAGCAAATCTCTCCAGATCTTCTTTAGTGGTGAGGGATCATATGTGCTTTCTCAGGTCCTGATCTCCCTGCAGCTCAAAGATGTTGGAGCCCTGAACTTGTAAGGCGGATGAGCCCGGGGACACAGGGGGAGCTGTGCTGCTTACCAGCCGTGGGGATGAAATACAGTAAGGGAGGCTGCAGGCTGATGTGTTGGCTGGGCCGCGGATGCTGTGTCTCCACCCCTGCTCCAACTGGGCACCATCTTCGATATCCCCCAATGCAGCTGCCCCATTGCACAAGAAGTTATTTAGGGAACACTTGGCAGACTTTGTGGTACCCTGCGGCTGGGAGTATGCCCTGCGGTGCTATGACATTGCAGGCAATGTCTGGTAGTGGCAGTATTTCCCCCAGTATACACTGAATCAGCGGCGGTCTGTGAGGAGGTGAGAAGCCGTGCTTCCACACGCAGTCATGCCCAAGCCACGCCCCGGGATTGCTACTCTTAATACACAGGAGGATGTTTGTTTATCAGGATCAATACACTTCTGGCATGTGAGGAATAGGTTGCAAGCATAGCTTTGAATTCATGGCTATTTTAGGGAAAAGATTTAGTTAGGGAAAAGGACATTTTAATTTTAAAATTTAATTTACTGATATTCCAAGGGATCAGTTTAAGCTTTACAGTCATAAAGGTAAAAAAAAGGTCCAATGGAGAGGTACGTAAATTTAATTCAGGCCATGGAACTCAAAACATAAGAAAAAATATGGGGAACTAATGGGGACTGTTATGAGTCTTTTGGGAGAGTTATGGCAATTGTCTGTTTTAAATGTAATGTCACGGAGAGGGAAAATTAAAGTGGTTTTAAACCCAAAACCAAATATGTATTATATTGCAGCTTACCAATCATTATATGTTGTGGCTGCATCAGTTTTTTTTTCTTTGTTTTTTCCCACTGTTTTTAGCTAGTGATCTGGCCAGTAACACACCTCTCTAGTGAGATGCCACTCTGGAGGAATGAGCACAAGAGGCACAGAAGACAGCACCATTGTCAATTTGGGGGCAGGGTGGTGTTAAATATACTGTATTAACAGATTTGGAAACTCTAATGCCGTGTACACACGAGCGGACTTTACGGCAGACTTGGTCCGGCGGACCAGAGTCCGCCGAACAATCCGTCCGTGTGTAGGCTCAGGTGGACTTTTCCGGTGGACTTTTTCCCAAAAGCCCGCCGGACCTAGATTTGAAACAAGTTTTAAATCTTTCCGTTGGACTCAGTTTCTGGCAGAAAGTCCGCTCGTCTGTGTGCTGGTCCGACGGAAAGCCCACTTGTGTGTATGCTGGTCCAACGGACCAGATACGACGCGAGGGCAGGGTAATGCATTTCGCGCTCGCTGCAATAGGAAAAACAAATTTTCCTATTGCGGCCAGCGCGGGGCATACCAGGCCCTTATGTCTGGTATGGATTATAAAGGGAAGCCCCCCTACGCCGAAAAAACGGCGTGGGGTCCCCCCTAAAATCCATACCAGACCTGATCCGAGCACGCAGCCTGGCCGGTCAGGAAAGGGGGTGGGAACGAGCGAGCGCCCCCCCCTCCTGAACCGTACCAGGCCACATGCCCTCAACATGGGGGGTGCCTTGGGGGAGGGGGGCCCTGCGGGGCCCCCCACCCCAAAGCACCTTGTCCCCATGTTGATGAGGACAAGGGCCTCTTCCCGACAACCGTGGCCGTTGGTTTCGGGGTCTGCGGGTGGCTGCTTATCGGAATCCGGGAGCCCCCTATAATAAGAGGGCCCCCAGATCCCGGCCCCCCACCCTATGTGAATGAGTATGGGGTACATGGTCAATAAAACACACTACACAGGTTTTTAAAATAATTTATTAAACAGCTCCGGGGGGTCTTCCTCCGGCTTCAGGGGTCTTCTTCCGGCTTCGGGGGTCCCTCCGGTTCCTCTTCTCCCGGTGTTCCAGTTCTTCGGCCGGCTCCTCCGCTGTCTTCAGGCCGCTCTCTTGCCAGCGGAGGTCCAGACTTCTGGGCTTCTGGGCTTCTGAGCTTCTGGGCTTCTTGGCTTCTTGTCTTCTTCCCTCTTCTCTCCTCCAGATGTTGACACGACGCTCTCTCCGGCTGGACTGCTCTCTGAGGGCTCCGTTGTGACTTATATAGACATCACCCATTGACCATGCCCCCTAAAACGTCACAGCCCCAGCATGCCCAGGGACTGTTACATCATAAGGGGGCGGGGTCTCCGCCTATATAAGTCACAACGGAGCCCTCAGAGAGCAGTCCAGCCGGAGAGAGCGTCGTGTTAACATCTGGAGGAGAGAAGAGGGAAGAAGACAAGAAGCCAAGAAGCCCAGAAGCCCACCCCCTTTCCTGACCGGCCAGGCTGCGTGCTCGGATCGGGGTCTGGTATGGATTTTAGGGGGGACCCCACACCGTTTTTTCGGCATAGGGGGGCTTCCCTTTAAAATCCATACTAGACCTAAGGGCCTGGTATGACCCGCGGCGGGGCTCGCAAGGTGTCAATCTCACCAATAAAAGCGGCAAGATTGACTTCCTTTTATAGTTCCGTTGCACCTGAGTCACGTTCAAAATGAACGGACTTGTCCATGTGTGGGCAAGTCCATTCATTCTGAAAGTCCGCCGTAACTCCGGGGGAAAGTCCGTCGGAAAGACGGGCGGACTTAGCCCGCCGGAAAGTCCGGGCGTGTGTGGGCAAGTCCGTTTTAAAGTCCGGCGCACCTGGTGGACAAAGTCCGGTGAAAAGTGCGCCGAGCAAAGTCTGCCGTAAAGTCCACTCATGTGTACGGGCATAACAAATTGGAGCCAGACTCTGGCTCACACTTTATAATCAGTTACAGCAAACAGTTTTTTCTTCCTTTTGAAATAAAGGTTTTGCATGAATAAGTAAAAGCGGATCACTTTAATCACACCTGCCAGTGTTAAGTGGTAGGTCTCATCCATGTGAACTGATACATTCTGCTGGACAGCTTATGCTTTTGAAAAACAATAGACTTGTTTCTGGCTGGTTTACCAGATGTAAATAGAAGAAAAAAGGAGGCCTAAAAAGGAAATGAATACAGTCATCACATCAAAGAATTGGTAGGGTGCAATATAATAAATGTTTGCTTTTTTGGTTTAATATTGGTTTAATATATTTGTAATGGGTATTCAACATTATTAATATTTATAAGGGAATTGTTTTGAGTTCCATGTACTATTTTTGGGAAATGCACCCCACTAATATTAGTGGTTTCTTTTTGGGGATATGGCAAATGTTTGGATTGTTTGATTAATGTAATTCAGGTTATACCTGGATCTTAAAGACCCAGCAGGTACAGTCACAGTTTTCACAATCTTAACAACCTCTCTGCTGCTTAAGTAACCTGAAAACTTGACAATGCAGCTTTATCTCCCTAAACTTGAGCCAAGCAGGTAATAGTCCATTCACCTCAGTACCTGCCTCAAGGAGCTTAAATCTAAGGTCCCTAACTCATATTTATACTAGGGCTAATTTTAGACATGAACCAATTAACCTACCAGCATGTCTATGAAGTGTGGGAGAACACTTATGCAGGTACAGAAAAAACATGCAAACTCCAGGCTGGTAGTATCATGGTTGATATTCAAAGGAATAACCCTAGTACCGATAGGCAGAAGTTTTAACCACTAAGCCACTGTACTGCCCATCAACATGGGGACAAGGTGCTTTGGGGGGCAGAGCCCCCCTGCCCCAAAGCACCCCCCATGTTGAGGGCATGTAGCCTGCTATGGTCCCCCTTCCTGACCTGTCAGCTGCATGCTCGGATAAGGGTCTGGTATGGATTTTGGGGGGACCCCACTTGATTTTTAAAAAAAAATTGGTGTGAGGGTTCCTCTCAAAGATGACACCAGACCCAAAGGGCCTGGTATGGATTAGGTCAGACTCCGAGCCATTTTTTTTCTTAATTTTTCATTGTCAGTATTTTTTTTTTTATTCAGCTGTCAGTGGGGAACACCACTGACAGCTGATGACTCATCGGTTGAGGACGCAGCAGCCGCTTCTCCTTAACAACCATGAAAGTCAATGGTTGTTAAGGACACTGGTGGTCGCCTGCTTCTTAACAACCAACTATTTTCAGCCTGTGTTAAGGACCACCGGTGGTAAAGTCTCAATGCTTCCTTTTCAGCCTATCTTTTAACTGTAGTTCAGAAATATTTGGTGAAAATTCATACAGTATATACAATTTCACTGGATTTAATCTACTTTATATCAATTGCTTGAAAACTTACATATAGCGTTAATTGTTGCCTGCCCCTGCTTTGTTACTATGGGTGTGGAGGACTTATGTTATTCAGCCGAGATGGTGGCAGTGCATATGGTGGGAGAATCACTCTTTTGTTTACCGTCTACAGGAAGCACTGGGATTCCTCTTTTTAAAGCGGAGTTCCACCCCCCCAGCAAAAAATGTAAAGTCAGCAGCTACACATACTGTATATTAGGACACTTTATTATTATTATATTAGGACCAGAGGACCTGACATCACCACACTCTCAGCTGATCCGCTTTGGCGTTGGCTGTGTTTTTTAACTGCAACGGTGTTTTATTCTGCCAATGCTTTGATGTCAGTTGTCCATTCATGGATTAAAGCATTTTGAACTACTGCACAATGAAGCGCCTCTTTTTCCTTTAAAATATACCATTTCCTGCTATGAGTGGTCTTGTTGGAGCAGCTAATGAAGGAGAGTGTTCCTGATTGCTGCCTCTGAAATTTCAACTACCAGGCGTGGAGGGAAGTCTGTCTCTACTCAAAGACCAGCTGTTCCTGACCCCGAGAGGAGTTTGTTCAGGCTCGCATGATCTCTGTGGTGGGGATCCATCAAATCTGGTAAGCAGCCCCCTTTTTCTATTTATGCATTGTCTTAGAAGATCCATAGAAGATTTACTGAAGACTTAAAGAGGAATCACACCTCCGGTTTATGATACCATCATTTTCCATATGAACTATAATTTTTTAATTTCTTTATATTCACATTACTATTTGGTTTTAATTTGAGTAGCACACTGAACTTTTTCTTTACACTGTACAAAACCTCATGTTCAAGATTTTTTAGTTGCAGCACTCAGGATTATTTATGTTTCATATATTTGCGATTTTGTGTGTTTTTTATGCACTTTTAAAATAGAGTTTCACTAATTTAAATTCCACATTGGTTTAACACAGTTGGGGGTAGCGTGGAATGTCTACCATATATATTAGGACACTTACTTGTTCTGGAATCCAGCGATGTTGGCACCCCAGCTGATGTTTCCATCAGCACTCGAGTGCTGCCACCGCCATTCATAGTAATGGAAACCGGCAGTGAAGCCTTTCAGCTTCACAGCCAGTTCCCTACTGCACATGCGTGAAGTGCGCTCACTTTCTGAATGGCCTGGTGGCGGGGGAAGGAGCAGGGGGGGCCGAACTTCTGAGAGATCTCGCCACAGAGAGATCGCTTAGAAGCAGGGACGGGTACCTGTCAAAGCCAAGTACACACTTCCCCACTCTCCCCAAAAGGTGCTAAATGTGGCACTGGAGGGGGGGAGGAAGAAGATAAGCGGAGCTTCCATTTTTGGGTGGAACTCCGCTTTAAGAGGCATAGGGAAGTTGGCACCATGTCCCAGGCAAACTAATTTGCTGAGCAGTTTGGTAGTATTTTGAAATGGGAGAAAGGATTATGTTTCAAATAATTTTATTGATATAAGCAAAAAAGTAACAGGGTATCATAACAAAAAGGAAACTGATACATTAGAGCATGAAGTCATATCGTTTTCAAAACAGCGTGTTTCAAAGTCAACATCCAATCATTACTTAATGGTATCTCATCAGTACAGTTAGCATTTATTGGATGTATGTGGTATATTAGAAGATTGTAAGATATATAGAAGCGAATCTAAACATTTTGAAAAATCCGGAGATTAGTCAACTATTGGAGGGTCTATGCGTTTGGGATATGTAGATCTAAAAGAGTAAATCCACAACCCAAGCACCCCTAATGGGAACATGCTGTGCGAGGGATGTGTTTGGTACGTCATCTCAAGATGAGTCAATACTGACGATCTACTCCGAGATATGTGCTTATCCTCCAAGCTGAATATCAGATTATATGTATTACACTTCTATCAAGGCACTATGGTGTCATGTCGTATTGAAGAAGAAGAAAAAGAAAAAAAAAAAGGGGGGGGAGTAGGGGGGGGATACGAGATCGGTAGGTCTAAGAGTAGGTCTCAAAGATAAAGGGTAAATAAATGTCGGATAGCAACCTTGTGTTGTCAATTATTGGGTAATCCGATAAATGGTCTGCAGAATGTAGAGCGGGGGGGGGGGGAATCAAGAATAGCATGTGTAATTGAGCAAGTGGTTAAGTAAGGCGAAAAAGTCATCTGTACCAGTTACATGTTAGTGGAAATAGCGTTCCATAAACCCCGTATTGCGGGATGTGATTAAGATGTGTGGAGAAGTTCCTGATATCTCAGGGAGTCTTTGAATTGTAGCCAGCAGGCCCAGTTCTTTTGGTATTTCGTCGGGTTTTCTTTAGCTTGGTGTATAAAGTTTTCCATCTCTGATATCTTCTCTATGCGTTTAAACCAGTCTGCTAGTGTAGGTGTACGTGTGGTCCTCCAATATACTGGTATGCATTGTTTGGCAGCATTTATTAAGTGGAGTACGAGGGATTTTTTATAAGCGGATTGAGAAATCGATGCGTGATGTAATAAATATTGAGCTGGCGAGAAATCTACGAAATATGTCGTAATGTCAGATGTAATGTCAGCCTTATGGACTTTGTCCCAAAATGATTTTTTAAGCGTGCAATCCCACCAGATATGGAGTGTCACGGAACGTCCCACACTCCGCTTGAGTGCTTCCGTCAGTATACTGCTTCCTAAGTTCTGGAACAAGAGTCCAATGGATCTGGCTATAGGAACCCCCAAGAACTAGACAACACCATTCTTGGAGTACATCAGAACTACTCTTTATTTGAGATCTCCCACACATTTATACACCAGGATGACTCAAATCTAACCTAATTAACATGAGCTCCAATAGGAGTCGTCCCGTCTCCTACATTGTATAGAGGACAATGTGATCAGCTCATTCAATTTACACACATTACCATAAACATCAACACAGGGTTAATTAGAACAAACAACAATGAGTTGAATACCCTTAGAACCTAGACTAAACTTATTTACATTAAACCCATTATAGCTGACATCAGACAGGTGAGTGGAGTTGATGACATTAGCATCTCCTCACAGGATGTGTCCCAACAGTATAATTCAGTCTTATCATTCTAATATGGCATATAACGGGTTCCAGAGTCTGTGTGTTTTGGGGGGACATGGAGCTGAATCCAAAGTAACACCAACCCCAGGGTCCCCAGGCATACAGCTCACAGAGAGCACCATTCCCCCAAATGCTAGGGCCCATAATCGGTGGGCAAGAGGCTTGCATTCAGTCCCCTCCAATAGCCTCTGTCCCGGGTGAGTTTGTCACATTTCTCCCCTTTCGGCAGGAGACTAACAAAGGAGGAGACCCCAGACGGGTTGACTCCAAAGTTAGCAAGTAGCTCCAGTCCTCTAATGCCTGTACCCACACAGTACCCCAAATAAATTGTTCCAAACAAAGCATTACTCACCCAGCCAACCTCTGCCTCTCTCAGAGAACATATCTGCCGCTGGGGAGAGGCCTGGACTGACCCTTCTCCCTGGAGTCCTTTCTGCCGCTGGAGAGAAGACAGGGTGACTGGACTCACTCTGTCATGCTGTTGGGGATCTGGGCCCACTGCCCAGCATCCCTGGGGTATACAGGTGGAGACTGAAGTCCCAGCCACCTTCACAGGAAATCCATCCTCTGTTAGTTGAGGGCAGAGTCCAGCAGTCCTCGGCCCTGTTGCCAGCCCTTCTGCTGGAAACCCCACACCATTTGTTCCAGCTAACTGTTGGGGAGGGAGGCCGACTGCCCCGCCTCCCTGGAACTCTGTAGTTGTTGCCGGTGCTGGGCAGAGGTTGGTAGCACTCTGCCCTGTTGCCAGCACTTCTGCTGGGGAGTCCGCATCCTCCGCTCCGGCTAACAGTTGGGGCAGGAGGCTGGCTTCCTCCACTCCCAAACTGTGTAGCTGCCATTGGGGAGGTGAGCCAGCGGCTTCCTTTTCCATTCCCTCATCTAGCTGCTGGGACGACATGTCGATGGTACTGTCTCCCAGGTGCACTGATCTTTGCTGGGGAGGGAAGGCCGCTTCCTCCACCCTGGCCAACTGTTGGGGAGGGACAACACACACCTCCTCTCCCTTCTCCCCCTGTATCTGCTGCTGGGAAGTGATTGCCACCTTCTCACCCTGAGCCTCCGAAACTGCCACAGGTGTGGGGCAGAGGTCTTGGACCCTCTGTCCGGTTGCCAGCACTTCTGCTGGAGGTTTGCTAGGTGGTTCCTCCTCTACAGAAATGTCTATTAAATCCCCAGTCTCTGGAAGTGGTAAAAGTGTGGGGCAGAGGTCTTGGACCCTCTGTTCAGTTACCAGATCTTCAGCTGGAGAAGTTTGTTTTAACTCCATAGATGCTACTGGCAGAAAATCACATGTCCCTGTCAGTGTTGTGGGAGAAAGGCAGACTACCTCTTCTCTCAAGAAGGCCGGAGCCACTGTTGGTGCTGGGCAGAACACAGTGAACTTTGGCCCTGATAGCAGCTCTTCTGCTGGAGGCTCATCAGGTTGTTTTTCCTCAGCAGAAAAGTCTATCAAATCCCATGTCTCTGCAACTGATGTCTGGGGATAGAGGTTCACCATCTCCTGTCCATGGAACCCAGAAGATGCTATCATTTCTGGGCAGAGGTTAGCAGAGCTCTGCCCTGTTGTCAGCACTTCAGGTTTGGGGACAGCAATCTCCAGATTTTCCACTGCCGATTCTCTGGCATGCTGCTGAACTTGTTCTAGCAGTTTCCTGTATGCCCTTTCCAGATGCTGTTCCTTCCTTAGCAAATGGTCCAGATCAGGTTTGAGCTCTGAGACCCCTGCAAGACTGAGCATAGACTCTCTATATTCTCTCAGGTCCTCAAGGTCAGGTTCCCCTTCATCGCCAAACATAAAAAGATCTGTAAGGTTCTCCCACAGCAATCCAGGGCCGCCAAAGTCATATCCCTCCGGAGAGCATTCTGTCGTCTCCCCTAAATATCCCTCCTCTGCGTGCCATTGCAGAGCCCGATAACGATTGTCCAGCTCTATCTCCTGCTGGACCAACCTGTCCAACTCAGTCACCCATTGCTCCTGGGGCTGCTCTCCCAGGAATGCCATCCGCAATGCCCGTTGGTCACTGGCCCGTTGCTCTTGGGTTGGAAAGCACTTGCCCTGTTTTATACCAGCGAGACGGAGGGCTGCAATCCAGAGCTCCACCCGAATTTGATGCCTAAGCTCCAGGTATTCATCCTCAGACACAGTCCTGGTGTATGTTGAAAGGATGATTCGCAGCAGCCCCGGGAATTCTGATGCCAGGTCCATATCTCCGCTGGGGTGACTGAAGTCTGCTATCCTGATCTTGGATCCAGGTGGAGGTTTAGATTTCCCAGACTGCAGGAAGCTTTCCCGCTGCTTGCCACCAATGTCACGGAACGTCCCACACTCCGCTTGAGTGCTTCCGTCAGTATACTGCTTCCTAAGTTCTGGAACACAAGTCCAATGGATCTGGCTATAGGAACCCCCAAGAACTAGACAACACCAGTCTTGGAGTACATCAGAACTACTCTTTATTTGAGATCTCCCACACATTTATACACCAGGATGACTCAAAGCTAACCTAATTAACATAAGCTCCAATAGGAGTCGTCCTGTCTCCTACATTGTATAGAGGACAATGTGATCAGCTCATTCAATTTACACACATTACCATAAACATCAACACAGGGTTAATTAGAACAAACAACAATGAGTTGAATACCCTTAGAACCTAGACTAAACTTATTTACATTAAACCCATTATAGCTGACATCAGACAGGTGAGTGGAGTTGATGACATTAGCATCTCCTCACAGGATGTGTCCCAACAGTATAATTCAGTCTTATCATTCTAATATGACATATAACAGGTTCCAGAGTCTGTGTGTTTTGGGGGGACATGGAGCTGAATCCAAAGTAACACCAACCCCAGGGTCTCCAGGCATACAGCTCACAGAGAGCACCATTCCCCCAAATGCTAGGGCCCATAATCGGTAGGCAAGAGGCTTGCGTTCAGTCCCCTCCAATAGCCTCTGTCCCGGGTGAGTTTGTCACATGGAGTAAGGAACCGACTTCAGAATTACATCTCCAGCACAGTGGTGAAACTGATGGGTGATATAAGTGAATTATGTCGGGAGTACGGTACCATCTTGAATATAGTTTATAATTATTTTCTTGTGCTGAGATGTTGATGGAACCTTTATGAATATGTTCATAACTGTGTTCCCAATCTTCTGGAGGTAGATCTATCTGGAGTTCTCGTTCCCATCTCTGGTTGATTGGACTGGATTTATGATCATGTGTACTAAAGAGAAGTGAGTAGACAGAGGAAATAAGATGTCTCTGAGGTTCTGTTCTGGAGCACAGAGTCTCAAAGGGGATTTGGTCTCTACACCATTGTGTGATAGGTCCGGCACTATTCAAAAAGTGTCTAATTTGTAGAAATTTGTAGAAAGGGATGTTATATTCTGGGAGGCGGGATGATAAAGTATCAAATGGAAGGAAGGTATCATTATGAAAAAATTGATAAGCTTTAGGCGATTGTGGGGTGTCTTCAGGAGTTGGGTGAAGGAGCAATAAGCCAGGTGGGAAGGCCGGGTTATCATTAATAGGTGTCATTGGGCCTGGCGAGGGATTCCAGTTGAGTGATTGGGATATTGTTTTGAATATGTTGAGAGTTGGACCTGTTAGGGGATGTGTCGAGCGTTCTTTAGGTATTGATTGGGCGTCAATCCATGGCAGGTGGGGGAGAGGTATCTGTGCAAACAAATCTTCAATAGTAATCCAATCTTTAGATTGTTTATGGACGTGCCAGTCAACTATTCTGGTTAGGTGGCATGCTGAATAGTATTTATGGATGTCTGGGAGGCTTAATCCCCCTTTCATTTTGGGGATAGTCGTGCGGTTCCAGCTCAGTCTGGGGGATTTGGAGGTCCAAATGAAATTTCTGCACATCTTGTTATAAGCCACAAAAAATGATGCAGGGAGTGTAATTGGTATGGTTTGTAAAACGTATAATATCCGGGGTAGGATATTCATCTTTAGGATGGTAATTCTTCCGAACCAGGAAAATTGGCCTGAGGTCCATGTGAGAAGATCCTTTTGGACAGTTCTTAGAATTGTCAGATAGTTCTGTTAGGGTAGATGGGAGATGGATACCCAGGTAAGTGAGGGCTTGGGGTTCCCAGCTGAAGGGAAAATTGTTCTTGCATTGGTTTACTATCGTCAATGGGAGGGAAATATTAAGTGCTTTAGATTTTGTGAAATTAATTTGTAAATTGGAGAGTTTATGGAAAAGGTTAAAGTCTTGAAGCAGATTGGGTAAGGAGATTAAAGGGTCCAAGAGGAAGAGGAGGATGTCGTCTGCATATGCAGCGACTTTGTAAGTTTTGTTACCGATATCTATGCCTTGAATGTTGGGATTATTTTGAAGTTTGCATAAAATGGGTTCCAGGGTGAGTACAAATATGAGAGGTGATAAAGGGCACCCCTGACGTGTGCCATTTGTAACGGAGAAGGCGTTTAACAGGCGCCCGTTGACCCTTACCCTAGCTGAGGGATAGGTATATAGCGTGGCAATCAGTTGAATAAAATGAGCAGGAAACCCCATGGTCTGCAGTGTTGCGAACATGTAGTCCCAGGCCACTCTGTCGAATGCCTTCTCCGCATCAAGAGATAAGAAGAATCCCGGTTTAGAGGATGTTGATAGCCAATGATGGATGTTGTCTGCTTTTAGGGTATTATCCCTGGCTTCCCTACCAGGAATAAATCCCACCTGATCAAGGGAAATCAATTTAGGGAGGAGAGGGAGTATGCGGTTAGCAAGTATTTTGGCGTAAAGTTTTCGATCCGCGTTGAGGAGGGATATGGGCCTATAGTTAGAGACTATCTTTTTGTCTTTGCCAGGTTTCGGTATTAACGTGATATGGGCTTCTAATAGGTCTTTGTGTGCTTGTGGGGAAGAACACAGTGAGTTAAACGTTTTAGTGAAAAATGTGGTAAGTGTTTCGTGGAAGGTTTTGTAATAACTTACGGTTAGCCCGTCCGGACCTGGGCTTTTACCAGTTTTGAGTTGTTTTAGGGCGAGGGTAGTTTCTTCTGCACTAATAGGACTGTCTAAACCCATCGTATCCTCTGGGGTTAGAGAAACCGGGCAATGTTGTGAGAGAAAATCCCTAATGGCCTCTTGTCTATCCGAAGTAGTAATGCCTGTCGTGGTTGTGGGTGGTAGATTATAAAGTTTGGAAAAATATTGTACAAATTGTGCAGAAATATCTTCAGGGGATACAAAGGTGTTGCTGTTTGCATCTGTAATTTTGTGTATGGTGTTCCTTGCTTTTTTGTGTTGTATTGCTCTGGCTAGCATTTTCCCGGACTTATTGCCAAACTCATAAAATATTTTCTGTGTTAAAATGTATTTAAGTTTTAGTGTTCTACCCAGTTCTTCCCTGAGTTCTTCTCTTGTTTCTTGAAGTTCTGTGAGTGATTTAATAGCTAAAGATAATTTATGGGTCTTTTCCAGGGAGTGTATTTTAGCAGATAGAGCGGCAATACGTTTTTGTTTTAGTTTGGCTCTAGTGGCAGCATATGAGATGAGTTCTCCTCTAATTACGCACTTATGCGCAGCCCAGACAGTAGCTGGTGAGGACTCCTCTAAGGTATTTTCCGAGAAGTATTGCGTGAGGCAGGTGGTAAGTTTTTGTGTGATTTAAAGATCTGTGAAAAGAGAATTGTCAAGACGCCAAATCGAGTGTGGGTTACGAGTCAGTGGTAGTTGCAGGGTTATAGATATGGGGTTATGATCGGAAATCACCATAGGATCTATGGTTGCTTTTGTGAGGAGCGTGAGATCATTTTGAGAGATAAAGAAGTGATCAATTCTAGTGTATTTGTTATGGGGTGCTGAGTAATATGTGAAGTCTCTGTCATGTGGATGTAAGGTTCGCCATGTATCATGTAGTGTTAGTTCTTGCAAGTGATTTTTGATAGCTTTTAGGGCTCTATATGGCATGGACGATGTTGCATTTGAGGAGTCTTGGGTCGGGTTAAGTGCAACATTAAAGTCCCCGCCAACGATGAGGATTCCAGTGTAGAATTCAGTGAGTGAGAGCAGAGTGTCTCGGAAAAAGGAGACTTGTTGTTGGTTAGGGGCGTAAATGTTGGCAAGAGTAATGGGTTTGTTGTATAGTGTTCCTTTAAGGAACAGGTATCTTCCGTCTACATCCTGTTTGATGTCTGAAACTTGTAAGGGGCATATTTTGGAAATCAGTATGGCAACTCCCTTGGTTTTGGAGGTGTCATTGGCGGCATGATATACAGTGGGAAAGTGATAATTGTATAGTTTGGGGATATTGTCTGAACGGAAATGGGTTTCCTGAATGAACGCTATTTGAGTTTTGGTTTTCTGTAGTGTGTAGAGTAGTCGGGATCTTTTCTCAGGGGTGTTCAATCCCCGCATATTCATTGAACATAGTTTAATTTGTGCGTTGGGTGGGTTCCTGAGAGAGCCTGTCGGAATTGGGGTATCGGTTTGCGCCATAATATATTTAAGAGTGTAGTTTTAGGCATACAGGGTAGTAGTGGAGATTACCTTCAGGTAATGCCAGATATTGGTTGCGTATCCATAGAAGAAAAGGAATTGGAGAGAGTGGGGAGGGGGAGAATTATTGAACTAACCTGTTCTATAACTATAGAGGTTAGATAGGTACAGTGAGTTATCAGTGAATTCCGGCCTTGGCCTAGGATAGCACCAATATACTACACTGATTGGGGGTTGGTAAGTACCTAACAACGAGAAGACCTCTGTACAACGAGTCATGTGGACATCTGTTGAAGCTATTAGGAGGAGGTTGTAGTTTGGTAGGGGTACCGATATAAGTGGTCAAGCAAGCTGGTATATACACAACATTACATATTTAGCCAGTTAAGCATTTCACAAGTGTCTCAGGAAGCCTACATAGCGTCTCGTGTGAGTTTTGCTGTCTTTGTAGTAGGGGCTATAGGCTCATGTCCTATATGGTAAGTAGGGTGGTATGGACTTACCATTGTGTTTTAAATGTATGCAGGAGAGTTCTATATTATGTATAGTAAGGAGAAATAACCGAAGACAGTCAGTTAGTTTCGGGACTTGTGGCAAGATAGATTAGGAAGGTAAGAGAGATTGAAGTAATAGTAGCATCATATACAGGTACCATGAAACTTAGTCATTAAATATAAAACAGAATGGTAAAACATCTAAACATTGTGTATTGAGGAACCTGTAAGGAATCGTAGCCACAGTTGTAAATGCCGGGAGAGGCTGTGAGCTAGATCAGGTTTATATAACTCTCAATCTTGTCCTGTCCACCATTATCACCTGTGTCCTTTTCCCTTGCATAAGTAGGGAAATTGTGCTGTGGTGTTGAAGTGATCCTCTGCCAGTATGATATGTTAAGGATCACCAGTCAGAGGGTATGGTGATGAACTAACGGGCGTTGTTTAGGTGTTAGCAGTGTGTGCGGTCTAGTTAGCGTATCTCTGGAATCGACTGTCACAATATTAAGCAGGTCGAGCCCCTGCTAGTCTCTCGGGATCTTGGCTGGTATTGTAAGTAAAAAAAAAAAAAAAGGTATGAGATCTAATGTAAAAATTACATATAGTGAAGAGATTGTACATAGCCCGTAATTATCACCCCTGAGTGTAATATGTATTTATCTCTTATAGTGACATGAGAATATCAATTCCCTAATGCATTTCTAATTCATACATTACTCAGATCACAGCTAGGCAATCGTGTGCAGACAATTTGAAAAAATAGTTCAGAGATCACATGTAGTGTGAGGATCATCCGGTGGAACAATTAATGTCTTTGGAACAAAGGTTCGTTGTGTGGCTAAAAAAAAAAAAAAAATGTGATCACTGCTGTCTGAGGCGGGTATACAATGCGACATCTTCCATTTTGCGAGAGGAAGTACGAATGAGGGAGTTCAGTGTATCCGTTACAACAGCTGATAGTGTTATACTTGAGGGTAGATAAAGGCTGTGTAAGGAAAGAGTTAAGATCAACAGCCTGCAATGCCTTCGTAAAGTACCTCTAACCATTGTAAGAGTGGTATGGTTGGTTCACCACAAGTTGAGGGATAATGGAGGTTCAGTCTTGTTAACAGTAGCGTGGTGTCAAAAACATTTGACTACAGTCAAAAACTGGTCGAACAATGGAACTCGTGAGTACTTAACTGAGGTTAGGGTTCTATATAAGCATTCAATAGTCTCTCCGGGCTCTCCGAGCTCGCGGGGAGTCCACCGCGTGATATCCGTGCATTGCACCCTGGTGTGCGGTGTGTGATCTGGTGCCTGACGGAGACCTTCTCCTGTGAAACCGAGTATCCTGTGCCTCCATCGGCTCTGCAGGGGGTGTACGCTTACGTGCATTTGGATGACGGAACTCTGCGTACCAATTAGGAACCTCCACTTGGGGGATGCCCAAGCTATCTCAGAATGGGCGCAGATCCTCAGGAACTTTAAGCAGGGCTGTGCGGCCTAGGTGGGTAGCCGACAAACAAAAGGGAAACTTCCATCTGTATTGTATTCCGTTTGCATGAAGGACTTCTAGGAGTGGTTTTAAATCTCTGCAGTGCTGCAGAGTGATACCTGATAAATCTTGGAAGATTTGAATGTGTGATCCTTCATGTGACAGTGGTTGTTTGCTTCTTGCTTGCTTTAATATTTCCTCTTTCAGCTTGTAATCCACGAGGCAGCATATGATATCCCTAGGAGGATCAGTTTCTCTGCCTCTGGGGCGTAGGGCTCTGTGAATTCTCTCCATGTTGATTACAGTTTGGCGCGGTCTGTTTAACAGATCCGTCACAGCAGGAGTCAGGCGATCTGAGTCAATGGCCTCAGGCATGCCTCTAATCCTGAGGTTATGACGGCGGCCACGGTTATCAAGGTCTTCGATGTGGCGTTGTGCTTCCCTCAGCTGTAGGGTATGGGTGTCAATCTTCCTTGTTGCCTTACGAAGCACAGTCTCATGTTGTGCAGTAGTCTGTTCCACCTCATGAACCCTGTCAGTCAGAGCATGTATGTCGAGTCTCAGCTAAGCAATGGCGGCTGACAGGGTGTCTTTAATGTCGGCGGCAATGGTCCTCAAGTCATGTATGTTGAGGTAAGGTGGTTGGGGGCCAGCATGGTTGTCTGCTAGCGGTGGATGTGAAATCTGCGGTGTGGGTGAAGGTCCCGTCGTAAGGGCAGCTGGAGTTTGTGAGGGTCTGTGTCGGGAGGCCGCCATATTGCTCCGCTGTGTCCTGAACAGTTCGGGTATAGTTTGGCTAATACCACCGGTACGTTCGCGAGGAGAGCGGGATCTCGATGCAGAAGACTGCCGGGAAGCTGTCCCCATCGCAGCGTGTGAGAATAAGGCGTATGTACCTCCGGAAATGATTTCGGGAGATTGGCAACGGCAGGAGCTCTTCTCTCAAGCGACCATCTTCTTGCTCGGCCAAACCACACCCCGGGAGAAAGGATTATGATAGCAGATTGTGGGAGTTTCTTTTGGCACGTCTTGTCTCTCTCACATCCCAGCTATGCTCTTTTTCTCTATTTGAAGAGTAACTTCACAAAAAAAAAAAACAATCCCCTTTGTGTGATCAATGTGCATAGCAGCAATTAAACAAATGTTGCAGCAAATTCCTACTTGAGTTCCTTTGAAGAAATAGCTCTTTGCTTCAACAAAATTATTGCATACTCAATCTGAATAGGACTAGTTCATTATAATCAGTTGGTGCACTTTATATGTTCTAATGAGAAAATATGCAGTAATTAACCGTTATGCCCTGTACACACGAAAAAAGTGCAATCGGATTGTGTTGTCAGAAATTCCGATCGTGTGTGGGCTCCATCTGACTTTTTCCGTCGAAATTTCCGACACATAAAGTTTGACACGTGTGTACACAAATCCGACGCACAAAGTGCCACGCATGCTCAGAATAAATTAAGAGACGAAAGCTATTGGCTACTGCCCCATTTATAGTCCCGACGTACGTGTTTTACGTCACTGCATTCAGAACGATCGGATTTTCCGACAACTTTGTGCCACCGTGTGTATGCAAGACAAGTTTGAGCCAACATCCGTCGGAAAAAATCCATGGATTTTGTTGTCGGAATGTCCGATCGTGTGTACAGGGCATTAGGGTTTATCTCACCAAAACTTACATTTCTTTTACAGGAAATGCCTAATATCTAACTTAGCGGGGACTTCTAGGAAAATCAGTGAGTTGATCACACAAGCAGGAAATCACATTTTTGGAGATATTCTGTACACCAACGATGTACAGAATACCTGGTTGACATATTGCATTGAATTTGACAGAAGATTACAACACTGCAGATTGAAAAAGAAAGTGAATTGATGCAACATGCTATTTGTTTATAATTATTTTGTTTATCTGCTACCTCTAGATACGATTTCTAAAACAAAAGAAAAACACTTTGTAAAAAAAATGAATGTGAAATTTCAAACTACAGCACAAATATTTGGAACGTTCTAAACATACCTAAAATAACTCATAGTTATAGACTGTGTTTCACACTTCAAACATATGCAGTCAGGCACATCAAAGTAATTAATATCCCCAAATCCCTTGTCATAGTAGGTTTATTTTGAAAGGCATTAAATTATTCTACATATCTCAAGAAAAGCCCACCACACCATAACTGCTGTAAATTACTTAGATTTGAGTGTCTGCATCGTGTCAGGAAAAGTTAATTGATGAGATCTCTAGGTTACACTGCCGAGATATTGTATTTCTAATCTCATTTCTTCTCAGCTCGTTATACTCTATACATATTTTAATTGCTAGTGTTACACTTGTCTTCTATAGAGGCTTCATAAATTCTTGCTTAATTATGGACTCGGATATTCTTTCTGCTGCTCCATTTTTGACACCTCAGGACTGCTCTCGTAACTTGCTCTTTTCTTTTTGCATAGCCCATGTTGCAGATATGGTCCACCTTAAACCTGGGTTTCCACTATTGCGACCTGAAATTCACGCAATTTTGCTGCAATTTTTGCCGCGATTTTGATGTGACTTGAAGCAATACCTGTGTATTCTTGAGGTCTATGGACCTTAGGTCACATCAAAGTGGGACCAAAGTAGTGCAGGGTAGGGATGAGCCGAACACCCCCCGGTTCGGTTCGCGGCAGAACATGCGAACAGACAAAAAATTTGTGAGAATGCACGAACACTGTTAAAGTCTATGGGACTCGAACGTGAAGAATCTAAAGTGCTAATTTTAAAGGCTAATATTATTATTATTATTATTATTATACAGTATTTATATAGTGCCAACAGTTTACGTAGCGCTTTACAACTTGAGGGTAGACAGTACAAATACAATACACTTTGATACAGTAGGAATCAGAGGGCCCTGCTCCTTAGAGCTTACAATCTAAGAGGGGTTAATATGCAAGTTATTGTCATAAAAAGTGTTTGGGTCCCGGGTCCTACCCCAGGGGACATGTATCGTAGGTCTGCGAGTGCACGTAGGTCTGCGAGTGCACATAGGTCTGCGAGTGGCCTGCGAGTGCACGTAGGTCTGTGAGTGCACATAGGTCTGCGAGTGGCCTGCGAGTGCACGTAGGTCTGCGAGTGCATGTAGGTCTGCGAGTGGCCTGCGAGTGCACGTAGGTCTGTGAGTGCACATTGGTCTGCAAGTGGCCTGCGAGTGCACGTAGGTCTGTGAGTGCACGTAGGTCTGCGAGTGCACGTAGGTCTGCGAGTGGCCTGCGAGTGCACGTAGGTCTGTGAGTGCACGTAGGTCTGCGAGTGGCCTGCGAGTGCACATAGGTCTGCGAGTGGCCTGCGAGTGCACGTAGGTCTGTGAGTGCACGTAGGTCTGCGAGTGATCTGCAAGTGCACATAGGTCTGCAAGTGGCCTGCGAGTGCACGTAGGTCTGCGAGTGGCCTGCGAGTGCACGTAGGTCTGCGAGTACCTGTGTATTGTCTTGTTGAGTACCTGTGTATTGTCTTGAGTATTAGTGCCAGGAAGCTAGCTGTTAGGTAATTTGGACAGGGTATAATCCCCAATCCTCAATAAATTCAATAGGTACGATGCCCGGCGGGTGTGGAGAGGCGACTCTTTGTACATCTTGCTGTATGTATGCGTTCCTTGATCATCCGATCGAGGGCGAATGCTGTGCAAAATGTAGGCACATTGTTTTCCTGGAAGCCCAGGTTCTGAATCCGGGGAAGCAACTGTCAGCACTGAGAAGTCCCTCCATACTAAAGGAGAGCCAGGAATGTACACGGCAGGTGCCGGCAGGGGCCAGCACAGAGGCGGGTGGAGACAAAGAGGTGCAGGCACTAGTAAAGAGTAGATGGGTGACAGTCAGGAAGGGTAGAAGGGGAAGTGCCAGGGAGGCCAATCTAGGACTGAAGCATCCCAATAAGTACGCTCCATTGAGTGACATTGGTGAAACCAGTCAGGGAGCAGCACTGCTGGAGCTGAGGGACTCTCCTAGCTGCCGGGGAAGGAACTCCTCCAGTGAGAGTGGGGGGGGAAGGGAAAGGAAAGACAGATTCTGGTGGTAGGGGACACAATTCTTAGAAGGACAGAGAGGGCAATCTGTAACCAAGACCTGAAGCGCCGAACAGTATGTTGTCTACCGGGTGCTCGGGTTCGGAACATCATGGATCTTGTGGACAGATTACTGGGAGGGGCTGGGGAAGACCCAGCTGTCATGGTGCACGTTGGCACCAATGACAAAGTCAGAGGCAGATAGAGTGTCCTAAAGAACGATTTTAGGGACTTAGGAGCTAAATTGAGGAAATACTACCGGTACATCGAGCCACACCAGAAAGGCAGAGGGAGATTAGGGAAGTAAACAAGTGTCTGAAGAGCTGGTGTAGTAGAGAGGGGTTTGGGTTCCTGGAGGACTGGGCCGACTTCTCAGTCGATAACCGGTACTATAGAAGGGACGGACTGCACCTAAATGAGGAGGGTGCAGATCTGCTGGGAATGAAGATGGCCAAAAAGTTAGAGGGGTTTTTAAACTAGGCAATGGGGGGAGGGTCCAGAGGTAGAGATAGTCAGCGCGGAAGATATTCCAGAGGGTAGTATTGGGGGCATTAGTGGTAGGTTGACCAAAGCACAAAAACACATGTGACCAGTCTAAACTATGTGGCATGTTCACCAATGCCAGGAGCATGGCGGACAAGATGGGTGAACTAGAGATACTGTTGTACGAGGAGGAGTTGAATTTTGTGGGAATTTCAGAGACCTGGTTCAACAGCTCTCATGATTGGCTGGCAAACATTCAAGGGTATACCCTTTACCGCAAGGATAGAGAGGGTAAAAAAGGGGGAGGGGTATGCCTATATATCAAGAATAATGTACAAGTGAATGTGAGGGAGGAAGTGGAGACAGATCTCCTATCACAATTTGGATTAGCAGCAAGGATGGGAAGTGTTATCATAATGGGGGATTTTATTTATCCAGACATAGACTGGGCGGAGGGAACCACGCATTCATTTAAGGCTCGCCAGTTCCTTAAAGGGGTTGTAAAGGTAAAAATTTTTTCACCTTAATGCATTCTATGCATTAAGGTGAAAAAACTTTTGACAGTACCGCCGCCCCCAGCCCCCCCGTTTTACTTACCTGACGCCTCGAATCTTCGCTCCTCGTCCTCGTCAACTTCATTGCAGCTCAGCCTGGTCGCTGATTGGCTGCAGTGGATGGATTGAAAGCAGCGCAGCCATTGGCTCGCGCTGCTGTCAATCACATCCGATGACGCGGCGCGCCGGGGGGCGGGGCCGAGTGATACAGCGAGCGGCTATAGTCGCCGGCTGTATCACGGGAGCGCGCCCGCAAGCACTCACCACCGTGCGAGGGAGCTCGCATGAAGGTGGTAAATGCTTGCGGGGAGGAGCTGAAACAGCCGCCGAGGGACCCCAGAAGACCAGGTTCGGGGCCACTCTGTGCAGAACGAGCTGCACAGTGAAGGTAAGTATAACATGTTTGTTATTTAAAAAAAAAAAAAAAAAACATCTTTACAACCCCTTTAATGTCTTGCAGGACAATTTTATGGGTAAGATGGTAGATGCACCAACTAGAAATCAAACATTACTGGATCTACCGATTACCAATAGGGATGAGCTTCGAGTTCGAGTCGAACTCATGTTCGACTCGAACATTGGCTGTTCGCAAGTTCGCCGAACAGCAAACAATTTGGGGTGTTCGCGGCAAATTCGAATGCCGCGGAACACCCTTTAAAAGTCTATGGGAGAAATCAAAAGTGCTAATTTTAAAGGCTAATATGCAAGTTGTTGTCATAAAAAGTGTTTGGGGACCTGGGTCCTGCCCCAGGGCACATGGATCAATGCAAAAAAAAGTTTTAAAAACGGCCGTTTTTTCAGGAGCAGTGATTTTAATAATGCTTAAAGTCAATCAATAAAAGTGTAATATCCCTTTAAATTTCGTACCTGGGGGGTGTCTATAGTATGCCTGTAAAGGGGCGCATGTTTCCTGTGTTTAGAACAGTCTGACAGCAAAATGACATTTTGAAGGAAAAAACTCATTTAAAACTACCCGTGGCTATTGCATTGCCGACAATACACATAGAAGTTCATTGATAAAAACGGCATGGGAATTCCCCAAAGGGGAACCCCGAACCAAAATTTAAAAAAAAAATGACGTGGGAGTCCCCCTAAATTCCATACCAGGCCCTTCAGGTCTGGTATGGATTTTAAGGGGAACCCCGCGCCAAAAAAAAAAAAAAAAAACGGCGTGGGGTCCCCCCAAAAATCCATACCAGACCCTTATCCGAGCATGCAACCTGGCAGGCCGCAGGAAAAGAGGGGGGGACGAGAGTGCGGCCCCCCCTCCTGAACCGTACCAGGCCACATGCCCTCAACATTGGGAGGGTGCTTTGGGGTAGCCCCCAAAACACCTTGTCCCCATGTTGATGAGGACAAGGGCCTCATCCCCACAACCCTGGCCGGTGGTTGTGGGGGTCTGCGGGCGGGGGGCTTATCGGAATCTGGAAGCCCCCTTTAACAAGGGGACCCCCAGATCCCGCCCCCCCCTGTGTGAAATGGTAAGGGGGTTCTTACCCCTACCATTTCACTAAAAAACTGTCAAAAATGTTAAAAATTACAAGAGACAGTTTTTGACAATTCCTTTATTTAAATGCTTCTTCTTTCTTCTATCTTCCTTCATCTTCTGGTTCTTCTGGTTCTTCTGGCTCTTCTGGTTCTTCCTCCGGCGTTCTCGTCCAGCATCTCCTCTGCGGCGTCTTCTATCTTCTTCTCCTCGGGCCGCTCCGCACCCATGGCATGGGGGGAGGCTCCCGCTCTTCTCTTCATCTTCTTCATCTTCTTCTCTTCTTCATTTTCTTCTCCGGGCCGCTCCGCAACCCATGCTGGCATGGAGGGAGGCTCCCGCTGTGTGACGGCGCTCCTCGTCTGACAGTTCTTAAATAACGGGGGGCGGGGCCACCCGGTGACCCCGCCCCCCTCTGACGCACGGGACATGACGGGACTTCCCTGTGGCATTCCCCGTGACGTCACAGGGAAGTCCCGTCAAGTCACCGTGCGTCAGAGGGGGGCGGGGTCACCGGGAGGCCCCCCCCCCGTTATTTAAGAACTGTCAGACGAGGAGCGCCGTCACACAGCGGGAGCCTCCCTCCATGCCAGCATGGGTGCGGAGCGGCCCAGAGAAGAAAATGAAGAAGAGAAGAAAAGAAGAAGAGAAGAAGAGAAGAAAAGAAGAAGAGAAGAGCGGGAGCCTCCCCCCCATGCCATGGGTGCGGAGCGGCCCGAGGAGAAGAAGATAGAAGACGCCACGGAGGAGATGCTGGACGAGAACGCCGGAGGAAGAACCAGAAGAGCCAGAAGAACCAGAAGAACCAGAAGATGAAGGAAGATAGAAGAAAGAAGAAGCATTTAAATAAAGGAATTGTCAAAAACTGTCTCTTGTCATTTTTAACATTTTTGACACTTTTTTCGTGAAATGGTAGGGGTACTTATGTACCCCCTTACCATTTCACACGGGGGGGCGGGATCTGGGGGTCACCTTGTTAAAGGGGGCTTCCAGATTCCGATAAGCCCCCCGCCCGCAGACCCCCACAACCACCGGCCAGGGTTGTGGGGATGAGGCCCTTGTCCTCATCAACATGGGGACAAGGTGTTTTGGGGGGCTACCCCAAAGCACCCTCCCAATGTTGAGGGCATGTGGCCTGGTACGGTTCAGGAGGGAGGGGGGGCCGCACTCTCGTCCCCCCCTCTTTTCCTGCGGCCTGCCAGGTTGCGTGCTCGGATAAGGGTCTGGTATGGATTTTTGGGGGGACCCCACGCCGGTTTTTTTTTTTTTTTTTGGCGCGGGGTTCCCCTTAAAATCCATACCAGACCTGAAGGGTCTGGTATGGAATTTAGGGGGAACCCCACGTAATATTTTTTTTAAATTTTGGCCGGGGTTCCCCTTAATATCCATACCAGACCTGAAGGGCCTGATATGGAATTTAGGGTGACCCCCACGTCATTTTTTTTTTTTAATTTTGGTTCGGGGTTCCCCTTTGGGGAATTCCCATGCCATTTTTATCAATGAACTTCTATGTGTATTGTCGGCAATGCAATAGCCGCGGGTAGTTTTAAATGAGTTTTTTCCTTCAAAATGTCATTTTGCTGTCAGACTGTTCTAAACACAGGAAACATGCGCCCCTTTACAGGCATACTATAGACACCCCCCAGGTACGAAATTTAAAGGGATATTACACTTTTATTGTTTGACTTTAAGCATTATTAAAATCACTGCTCCTGAAAAAAACGGCCGTTTTTAAAACTTTTTTTTGCATTGATCCATGTCCCCTGGGGCAGGACCCAGGTCCCCAAACACTTTTTATGACAATAACTTGCATATTAGCCTTTAAAATTAGCACTTTTGATTATTCATGTTCGTGTCCCATAGACTTTAATGGTGTTCGCGTGTTCGAACGAACTTTTTTCCTGTTCGCATGTTCTGGTGCGAACCGAACAGGGGGGTGTTCGGCTCATCCCTAATTACCAACAATACAGACCTGATCACGGATGTGGAAATACGGGGCAATTTAGGTAACAGCGATCACAGGTCAATTAGTTTCAGTATAAATCACAAAAATAGGAAACCTAAAGGGAATACAAAGACATTGAATTTCAAAAGAGCCAACTTCCCTAAACTACAAACCTTGCTAAAAGGCATAAATTGGGATAAAATATTAGGAACAAAGAATACGGAGGAGAGATGGGTTTGCTTTAAGAGCATATTAAATAAGGGCATTAGCCAATGTATCCCATTGGGTAATAAACTTAAAAGAGCGAACAAAAGTCCTGGATGGCTTAACTCCAATGTAAAAATGCATATAAAAGCAAAGGAGAAGGACTTAAAAAAATACAAGGTTGAGGGATCCTCAGCATTCAGACTTTATAAAGATTGCAACAAGAAATGTAAGGGTGCAATTAGGATGGCTAAGATAGAACATGAAAGACACATTACGGAGGGGATGATAAGGGACTATATACAAGAGTTTAGTAATGAGAACGGTATCATTAGCAGTAATCAGCATGGATTCATTATTATTATTATTATTATACAGGATTTATATAGCGCCAACAGTTTACGTAGCGCTTTACAACTTGAGGGTAGACAGTACAAATACAATACACTTTGATACAGTAGGAATCAGAGGGCCCTGCTCCTTAGAGCTTACAATCTAAGAGGGAAGGTCAAAAGATATGGTTCTTGCCAAACCAATCTACTAACCTTCTATGAGGAGGTGAGTTGCCATCTAGATAAAGGAAGGCCTGTAGACATGGTGTATCTGGATTTTGCTAAAGCATTTGACACAGTTCCCCATAAACATTTACTGTACAAAATAAGGTCCGTTGGCATGGACCATAGGGTGAGTACATGGATTGAAAACTGGCTACAAGGGCAAGTTCAGAGGGTGCTGATAAATGGGGAGTACTCGGAATGGTCAGGGGTGGGTAGTGGGGTTCCCCAGGGTTCTGTGCTGGGACCAATCCTATTTAATTTGTTCATAAATGACCTGGAGTTCAATCTCTGTTTTTGCAGATGATACTAAGCTAAGCAGGGCAATAACTTCTCCGCAGGATGTGAAAACCTTGCAAAAAGATCTGAACAAATTAATGGGGTGGGCAACTACATGGCAAATGAGGTTCAATGTAGAAAAATGTAAAATAATGCATTTGGGTGGCAAAAATATGAATGCAATCTATACACTGAGGGGAGAACCTCTGGGGGAATCTAAGATGGAAAAGGACCTGGGGGTCCTAGTAGATGATAGGCTCAGCAATGGCATGCAATGCCAAGCTGCTGCTAACAAAGCAAACAGAATATTGGCATGCATTAAAAAGGGGATCAACTCCAGAGATAAAACGATAATTCTCCCACTCTACAAGAGTCTGGTCCGGCCGCACCTAGAGTATGCTATCCAGTTCTGGGCACCAGTCCTCAGGAAGGATGTACTGGAAATGGAGCGAGTACAAAGAAGGGCAACAAAGCTAATAAAGGGTCTGGAGGATCTTAGTTATGAGGAAAGGTTGCGAGCACTGAACTTATTCTCTCTGGAGAAGAGACGCTTGAGAGGGGATATGATTTCAATATACAAATACCGTACTGGTGACCCTACAATAGAAATTAAACTTTTTCTCAGAAGAGAGTTTAACAAGACTCGTGGCCACTCATTAAAATTAGATGAAAAGAGGTTTAACCTTAAACTACGTAGAGGGTTCTTTACTGTAAGAGCGGCAAGGATGTGGAATTCCCTTCCACAGACGGTGGTCTCAGCGGGGAGCATCGATAGCTTCAAGAAACTATTAGATAAGCACCTGAATGACCGCAACATACAGGGATATACAATGTAATACTGACACATAATCACACATAGGTTGGACTTGATGGACTTGTGTCTTTTTTCAACCTCACCTACTATGTAACTATGTATCATTGCAAAAAAAAGTTTTAAAAACTGCAGTTTTTTCGGGAGCAGTGATTTTAAGAATGCTTAAAGTGAAACAATAAAAGTGTAATATTCCTTTAAATATCGTGCCTGGGGGGTTACTATAGTGCCTGTAAAGTGGCGCATTTTCCCATGTTTAGAACAGTCTCTGCACAAAATGACATTTCTAAAGGAAAAAAAGTTATTTAAAACTACTTGCGGCTGTAATGTAATGTTGCCCCCCCCCCCAGTCCATTACTGGGCTCTTTGGGTCTGGTATGAATATTAAGGGGAACCCCACACCTAAATAAAAGAAAAAGGCGTGGGGCCCCCAGGCCCTATATACACTGAACAGCAGTATACAGACAGTCCCCAGGTTACAAACAAGATAGGGAATGTAGGTTTGTTGTTAAGTTGAATCTGTTTGTAATTTGGAACAGGTACATTTTTTAAGTGTAGCTCCAGCCCAAAAATTTATTTTTAATCTTTTTGGATAATATAGGGATGGGTTATCACCCCTGTAACATTTGTTTTGCTATCTGTGCCCCTGTTCAGAAGATTTCACCTCACTTTTGTCCCAATGACAATTGAATTCTGAAAAATTTGGGTTATTAGGGAAACAAGGATTGGTGATAAAGCATCAGTGGAGACACCTTTTTCCCATATTAACTCTTACAGGAGAGAATTTCCCTTCCTAGGGGTAGTTTGGTAGTTTTCCTCTCACTTCCTTTTGTCTCCCCCCGATTGTAAGTAGGAGTCATTTGTAAGTCGGATGTTTGAAAATAGGGGACTGCCTGTATATACTATACGGCCTGCCGTATACACTCTGCGGAAAATTGGGCCTTAGGTGTTGGTGGTACCAGAACACTGTAAGCCCTCACAGTTACTCTTGGTGGGCACTGGAATGGGACCTGCTGTGAAATATTATATCAAGAATTGTACTTAAATGCCCCTGTTAAACAGGGGCAAAAAAATTGGGCCTTAGGCAGTGGTGGTGGTGGTGCCACAACACTGTAACCCCTCACAGATACACTTGGTGGGTGCGGAAATTGGCCCTGCTGTGAAATATTGAATCAAAAATTGTAATTACAATACAGTGCAGCCGTAGTGCAGTTGCTACTACTTTTCTGGTGGTGTACACAGTACACAATACAGTGCAGCTGTAGTGCGGTTGCTACTACTTTTCTGGTGTTGTACACAGTACACAATACAGTGCAGCTGTAGTGCAGTTGCTACTACTTTTCTGGTGGTTTACACAGTACACAATACAGTGCAGCCGTAGTGTCATTGCTACTACTTTTCTGGTGGTGTACACAGTACACAATACAGTGTAGTGTGGTGTTGCAAAACAAAATATACCTCATGTCCAGAAGACCACCAAGGAGAGACAAATGCTCACAGGCCACTAAAAGAGGGCAAGCAGGCTCTGTGTCTACAGTCAACAGTGCTGGTCATGGACATGGTGCATCCTCTGCCGGTGGCCGTGGGGCACACTTGTCCTTTTTTTCTGCTGCTGGATGTTTTATCGAGCCAGAACATGCAGAAGAGTTGGTGGAGTGGATAACAAAGCCATCCTCATCCTCCTCATCCTCTGTCACCCAGGCTCAGAGTAGTTTTCCTTCCTATGCAGCTGCCAAAGCGGCCTATTCCACTGGCTCCTTGTCCACAGTCACTCCTTCTGTAGCCCCACCATTATGCATGGAGGAGTCCCCCGAACTATTCAACCACAGTGTCTGGTACATGCTGCTGGAGGGTGCGCAGCGATTTGAAGGCTCCGATGTTGGTTCCCAGGTTGAGGAAGGGAGTAACATGAGCCTAGAGAGCGGGGCTGCCAAGAAGAAACTGGCAGTCATGTTCCCCCAGCTGCAGCATAGTGCCAAGTTTGCTCCAGTGATGAGGAAGGAGGGGATGATGAGGTCACTGACTCTACTTCAGTGCCTGATAGAATAGAGGAGGAGTTGGAGGAACAACTCCAACGAGGCAGGATGTCCTCCAGGGAGCAGCTTAAGGGCAGCCACCCTACTGTATCACACCGCAGAGCTCCGCAGGTGCTGGGCGCTGCTGACTCCTCGCTGATTTTGAAAAGTTCCTTGGTGTGGGCCTTCTTGGACACGTGTGCAGCAGATCGCACCATTGCTGTTTGCAACCTATGTCTGAAGTGGATCAAGCGTGGCCACAACAGCAGCCGCTTGGGCACCACATGCTTGACCAGACATACGATGACCTCCCATGCAGTCTTTTTCCCGTATACTATATTTGAGTTTTAATATCTCTCAGATATGATTTGGGTTAAATGAGAGTTCTTTGACCATGAGTGAAAGCTTTAACACAACACCAACATTTATTGGTGAGTAGTTGAAAGTCTATCTAATCTATCTATAGTCTACACCAAGGAAGAAAATATTTGGTTAAAATAAGAGAATTACATGAAGGAATACAGAGTATATTCCTGAAAACATTAATCTACAAACATATTTAGTTACAAGTAAAATGCAGACCTTTCCCATAATTGCCCTTTGCACCAAGGTTCCATTCTGATGGTTGCTGTCCCATAAAAGTGTGTGTTTCCCTCCCATCTAGTCTGTGTATATCATTACATGCTGATGCCTCATTGGTTGGCATAGCGTGGATCTGATTGGCGAGCTTCCCTATTCCTGGTTAAGGACTGGCTACATATCCAATCCCTATACTTTGCATAAGTCAGCCCCCTTTAATGCAAATCCTTGTGACTATTCTGAGCAGGAGCTTAACTTGAATTTTCCCGGGAAGTTAAGTATTGATTACGGGTTGGCCTCCCTTCATTGCATATCCCAGCATGGGATCCTTTTAAGTGATTATGTGTAAAACAATGAGGTTTGGATCCCATTGTTTGTATAAACAAGCCTAGGCACCGACTTGTCTGGTCTACCAGAGATTTCTGTAAAGATAATATGTTCCGCCCTACATAGAAAAAAGCAAAATTAAATATATTCATAATTCCAATATTTTACAGCTATTAATGTAGATTTCACATAAACTCATAAGGCAACACATCCATTGGCAACAGCACTTGAAAGACCCACATCAAAGAAAAAGGCAAACTTCTCTTTGCTCCTCATCTGGGATCTCCAACCCTACTGTACCTCCAGTCCTCTCGAAAACCTGCACTGAGAGGAATGAAGGTATAGCAATAGGTGTCCCAAGTACTTGCAGCTAGCAGTACACCACCATGTGATTTTAGCAGGCAAATTTCCCTACTCCAGTTGCTAAACTGTAAAAAGAAATTTGGTCCCAGCCATCCACATGCTCAGCGTCTGAATGCTAGCTTGACGAAATTACTAGCACTGCAACTACTGCCTGTTCAGCTGGTAGACTCTGCCCCCTTTTGTGAATTTGTGGAATGTGCTGTACCTCAGTTTCAGGTTCCAAAATGCCATTTCTTTTCACCGAAGGCCATTCCAGCTCTCTACTGGCATGTGCAAGGCAATGTTTTTGTCTTGTTGTTCAGGGCGGTCAGCAGTAAGGTGTATATTACCGCAGACTCATGGTCTAGCAGACATGGACAGGGATGTTACCTTTCCTTCATGGTGCACTGGGTAACTCTGTTGGCAGCTGGGAAGGATGCAGGACAGGGTTCAGTATTGTCGGAGCTTGTTCCGCCACCATGCCTCCAAAATGCTAGTGGTGATTCTGTCACAGCTCTCTTCTCCACCCCCTACTCTTCTTCTTCCTCTATGGCCTCTTCTGCAGATTTGGTCTCTTAACCAGCGGTGCTCCGTAAGCGTTCAAGGGGTTACGCAAGCACTCAGGCAAAAAGATGCCATGCGGTGCATGAGTTACATAGTAGGTAAGGTTGAAAAAGGACACAAGTCCATCAAGTCCAACCTATGTGTGTGATTATATGTCAGTATTACTTTGTATATATATTGCGGTCGTTCAGGTGCTTATCTAATAGTTTCTTGAAACTATCGATGCCCCCCGCTGAAACCACCGCCTGTGGAAGGGAATTCCACATCCCTGCCACTCTTACAGTAAAGAACCCTCTACGTAGTTTAAGGTTAAACCACTGCTTAGGGGACAGGAGCCACACTGGGGCAAAGATTCTGTCAGCTCTGCAGGGGCAGGCTCAGAGGTGGTTGACACCATGCCAGCTTCAGCCAGGAATGGTTGTATGCGACAATGGCACCAACCTTCTCTCCGCCCTCCGACAGGGACACTTGACCCACGTTCCATATTTGACACACATCCTGAATTTGGTGGTGCAGCGGTTCTTGAGCAGGTACCCAGGCTTACAAGATCTCCCGAGGCAGGCCAGAAAAGTCTGTGGTCATTTCCAACGGTCATACAATGCCAGTGCTCGGCTGGCTGACATTGAAAGGGAATGCAACCTGCCCACCAACTGCCTCATTTGTGACCAGGTGGAACTCAACGTTGGCAATGCTGAAGCAGCTGCACAATAATGAGTACCTGTGTGAGTATGGCACCAGGACAGGGTCAGGGGAGCTTGGCTTTTTTTTGCCATGTCAGTGGCTACTGATCAAGGATGCATGCATTGTCCTGTCACCATTTGATGAGGCCAAGAGGATGGTGAGCAGCGACAATGCATGCATCAGTGATACTGTCCCTCTTGTCTTCCTGTTGGAGCACACGCTTCATGGAATAATGGACAGGGCACTTGAGGCAAAACAGTGGGAGGAAGAGTAGTACTTCCTTACCTCTCAAGGCCCCCTTTATCCAGATATTATTCCTGCAGGCCCACCAAACACACAGGAGGAAGAGGAGGAAGAGGAGGACTGTGTCAGCATGGACGTGGAGGATAACACTCAGCAGCAGTCTTCAAGGGATGGTTTTCAGTCCCCAGAAACCCAAGGAGTTTTACGTGGCTGGGAGGAGGTTGTTATGAATCATGTGATCCTTAGTGACCCAGAGGACTCAGAATAAAATGCCTCTGCAAACTTTCGCAGGCTTTGCAGAATCAGGGAGGCCATGCAGCGTAAAGGACCCTAGGATTTGTGGTATCAAAGAGAGGGATCATTACTGGCTGGCAACCCTTCTTGATCAATGTTACAAGGATAAGGTTGCAGAACTCATCCTGCCTTTCGCAGAGGAAGCAGAGGATGAAACATCTTCAGGAGGCCTTGAAGAAAGGTTTGTGCAATGCAATTCCAGACTCTGTGAGGTTATAATTTCCTGGTGCTGGACAACGTGTTGCTGAGGCTTAGTTTAGTCAGAGGAAGAGCAGTGGAGAGAGCCGGATAACCGAAGAGGCGGCTAACTGATGCCTTTAGACAATTTTTCAGTCCTCAGCTCCAAGGTCTGATCGGTTCAAGCAACCATCGCCAGCGTATGCATTACTGTCAGAAACCATGAATCAGATCGAGACAGAAGTACAGTTAATCACACTTGTTTAATAATAATAAAAAGGTAAACAGAATAAGCGTAGTCAATACACAGCCTGAGTTCAGTAACCAGGTCTGTTGTCAGCCAATGTCAATGTCAGAGAGTCAGAGATCAACGTAGTAGTACAGCAAGCAGGATCAGGAGCCAGAAGGGACGTCAGCCGAGCAAGTCTTCAACAGGAACGCAGGAGAAAGTCTCTGAGATGTGACCAAAGGTGAAGGCAGAGATGAAGTGAGCTGGATGGCTTTAAGTAGGCAGGACTGATGAGCAGATCATCAACAGCTGAGTCACTGTGGAGAGAAAGGAGCTGGCAATTAGCCAACAGCTGAGAGGCCAGATCAGAGAAGGAAGGGCTGAGCCCAGCCCTGACAGTACCCCCTCTTCAATGACTCCTCCCCCTCAGAGGACCACCAGGCTTGAGAGGAAAACGTCTATGGAAATCACAGAGGGGGACAGGGGCATGTGCGTCCGAGGATGAGACCCAAGAGCGTTCCTCCGGACCGTACCCCTTCCAATGCACCAGGTGCTGTATGCGCCCACGGAACCTATGGGAGTCAACAATGGATTGTACTTCATACTCCTCATGGTTCTCAACCTGTATAGGTTGAGGTTATACGTGGCACTGAGGTGGTAAAGCAGTTGCAGGCCAAAGGTTTCAATAAAGAGACATGAAACACATTAGAGATGAGCATACTAGGAGGAAGGTCCAACCCGTAAGCCACTGGGTTAATCCTGCGAAGGATATGGAAAGGCCCAATAAACCAAGGTGTGAACTTCAAAGAAGGAACACAAAGTCGGAGGTTGCGAGACGACAGCCAGACTCTGTCCCCAACCTGGTAGGAAGGCGCAGGCAGGCATCTGCGGTCAGCATAGAGTATGTACCTATCGTTAGCATGTCGCGAAGCCTCCTGGACCAAGTGCCCAAGTGGAACCAAGACTACGGAGATGCTCCTTTAATGCAGAAATACTCTGCGGAACAAACGAGGCAGGCAACACGGAAGGTTGGAAACCATAGTTCGCCATAAATGGGGACAAACGGGAAGTTGAATTCAAGGCACTATTGTGAGCAAACTCCACCCACGGTAAGAGGTCTGACCAGTTGTTATGATGGTCAGAAATATAGCAACGTAGGAATTGCTCCAAGGACTGATTGGCTCATTCTGCGGCCCCATTAGACTGCGGGTGATACGCAGAGGAGAAAGCATCAGGAGGAATCACAGGAACCGGAATCACTCCATCTTGGAAGTGGAGGAAAATTGTCGTGACAAGGCGTCAGCCCTTACATTCTTAGTACCGGGTAAGAATGAGACAATGTAATTAAAACTCGACAAGAAAAGAGCCCATCGCATCCTTCTGGGAGAGAGGCGCTTAGTCTCAGACAAAAATGTGAAATTCTTATGGTCAGTAAGAATGAAAACCGGCACAGTGGTACCTTCAAGGAGATGTCTCCATTCTTTCAGGGCTAAAATGATCGCCAACAGCTCTTTGTCACCAATCTCGTAATTGCACTCTGCCGGTGACAATTTTTTGGAAAAGTAGCCACAGGGATGCATAGCGCACTCAGGGTTAAGACGTTGAGACAGAAGGGCGCCAACTCCAGTCTCAGAAGCATCAACTTCTAGGATAAAAGGCAACATAGGATCAGGGTGTGCCAACACAGGAGCAGAAACAAAGGCACCTTGAGACTCTAAAAGGCCTTAATGGACTCTGGAGACCAACTCTTTGGGTTGCCATCTTTCCTGGTCATATCAGTCAGGGGCTTGACCAGAGACGAGAAGTTACGAGAAGTTACGAATAAACTTCCGATAATAGCTGGCAAAGCCAAGAAAACGCTGCAGAGGTTGTAAACCCATGGGTCGAGGCCATTGTAGGGCCGCTGAAAGTTTCTCTGGGTCCATCGAAAAACCAGCAGAGGAAATTACTTAGCCCAGGAATTTCACCTGTTCACAATGGAATTCGCACTTTTCCAATTTACAATAGAGATTGTTCTCTCTTAGTCTCTGAAATACACGGCAAACATCTGTGTGGTGGCTCTCCAGGGACTTGGAAAATATGAGGATATTGTCGAGATAAATCACCACACATAACTGCAACAAATCTCGGAGGACATCATTAATGAACTCCTGGAAAACTGCCGGAGCATTACAAAGGCCAAAAGGCATTACAAAATACTCATAATGACCTGATCTGGTATTAAACGCAGTTTTCCACTCGTCACCCTCCTTAATCCTGACGAGATTGTATGCCCCTCTCAAATCAAGCTTCATGAAAACTGTTGCTCCCTTGAGGCGGTCAAATAACTCCGTAATCAACGGAATGGGATAGGCATTCTTAATTGTGAAACGATTGAGACCCCTATAATCGATACAAGGTCTCAGTTTGCCACTCTTCTTCACAAAAAAGAAACCAGCACCAGCAGAAGACAAGGAGGCAACATACTCCTCTATGGCCTTATCCTCCAAGACTGACAAAGGGTAAACCCGTCCAAGAGGGGGCATGGCACCAGGTTGAAGGTCAATTGTGCAATCATAGGACCGGTGTGGTGGCAAAGTACCAGCTTGACCTTTGTCAAAGACATCGCTAAAATCGTGGTACTCCTCCAGCAGGGAGGAGAGTGAAGAGGTTCACAGGACCTTGGCTACCTTCTGGAAGCATCTCTCATTGCACTGTAGCGACCAGGACAGAACCTCAGCACGGAGCCAATCAAAAGAAGGGTTGTGCCTCTGTAACCAAGGATAACCAATACCAGCGGAAACTTAGCTGAGGAAATAACTTGGAATTGGATTATCTCATGGTGAAGAGCTCCTACGGCCATGGACAACGGAACAGTCTCATGAGTCACATGGGCAGGCTGTAGAGGTCTCCCGTCAAGAGCCTCAATGGCAAGTGGAGTGTCATGCAGCTGCAGCGGAATTGAGTGCTTCGATACAAAGGCAGCATCAATGAACAGGCCTGCAGCCCCAGAGTCAGTTAGAGCCTGTATCTCAACGGATGACTAAGCCCAAGACAGGGTAACCGAAACCAGGGGCTTATCTTTCTGGGAAACCGGAGACGTAACAACGCGACCTAAGGACTGTCCGTGACAGGACCTCAAGGTTCGGGCGTTCCCTGGACAGGTAGGACAAGACTTCAAAAAGTGACCAGCCTGGTCACAATAAAGGCACAATCTCTCCTTCCTCCTAAGGGCTCTCTCATCCGCAGAGAGACACGTGAAGCCCAAGTGCATAGATTCATCTTCACATACCGACTCGGTACCAGGAGGCATGGAAGGTGAGGGAGGCAAGGGTGGGACTGCAAAGCTCGGAGACAAATGTACAGGAGGCTTGTGCCAGCGCTCCTTAAAAGAGAGTCTTGAGGATGGCAAATGTGACCAACCTCTCCAGCTCAGAGGGTATATCTGGAGCTGCTATCTCATCCTTGATGTTATCCGTGAGACCATGAGAGAAAGCAGCCATGAGGGCCTCATTTTTCCAAGCAACCTCTGCTGCCAGAGTACAGAATTCAATGGCGTAATCGGCAACAGTTCTCGTACTCTGTTTGATGGACATGAGGCTCCTGGCTGCAGAACTCTTGGCAGCAGAAGCGGAGTGTGCGGGAACGTCAAATACCCTTTTGAAGAAAGCCACAGATCTAAGTAACGCAGGACCAGGTTTTTGTGTCTCCCATAGAGGGTTTGCCCAGGCCAAGATTCTCTCAGAAAGCAAAGATATCATGAAACCTACTTTGCTTCTGTCCGTGGGAAATGCCTGGGCAGCATCTCAAAGTATATCTCCACCTGGTTGAGAAACCCTCTGCATTGAACTGGATCACTCCCAAATCGCTGGGGAAGAAGAGCGGAACCAGACATGCCTCTTATAGAGGTACTACTCGAGGTGGGTGCCTGCACAGAGACTGGAGCAGCAGCAGGGATGGCCTGCAACACAGGTTGTACCGGAGCAGCCATAGTGGAAGATTCCAGGTGAGCCGTATGACTCAGAAGCGTTTGTAACGCCAAGGCAAACTGATCTATGTGGTGATCCTGGTCATCCAATCTGGAAAAAATATTACAAACAAGTGGCCTGACTGCATCTTCTGAATTCATGGCCTTCGCCTACTGTCAAAAACCATGAATCAGACTGAGACAGAAGTACAGTTAATCACACTTGTTTAATAATAATAAAAAGGTAAACAGAGTAAGCATAGTTAATACATAGCCAGAGTTCAGTAACCTGATTCAGTACTTAGCCAATTTTTCTGCCCCTGTCCCAGCAGCAGAAAAAAGTACAAGCATGCCCCACGGTCACCTGCAGAATATGCACCATGTCCATGACCAGCACTGTGGACTGTAGACACAGAGCCTGCTTGCCCTCAAAAAGTGGCCTGTGAATGTCTGCCTCTTCTTGGTGGCCTTCCGTACATGATGGGGATTTTGTTTTGCAACACCACACTACATTGTATTGTGTACTGTGTACACCACCAGAAAAGCAGTAGCAACTGCACTATGGGTGCACGTTACTGTGTACACCAACAGAAGTTTAATAACAACTATGGGTGTACTGTATTGTGTGCACCATCAGAAAAGTAATAGCTACTGCACTAGGGGTGCACCGTACTGCGTACACCGCCTGAAGTATATTAGAAAAAGTACACCAGGAATGGCCTGCAGTCAGATATAGGTAAGCTGTATGCAGTGGATATATGTATATATATATATATATATATATATATATATATATATATATATATATATATATATATATACACATATATATACACACATATATATATATATATATATATATATATATATATATACACAAGACTGTCTGTATATATATAATAAATACACTGCAGCTAACTGAATAACCTGCCTGGCAGAAGTATATTAGAAAACGTACACCAGGAACAGCCAGCAGTCAGATATATATATATATTTATATTAACCTCCTCATATCCGCGCTATTGCCAAATGACGGCAACAGCGCGGATCTACTTTGCCAGGATGACATCTATTGACGTCGTCCCCTTTCCTCTTTCCCAGCGCGCTCTCATGAGCGCGCCTCGGGGAAAATCTGTGTTGGCCACGTCCCTTGGACACAGCCAATCACAGATCGCTGTAAATGGCCAATCACAGCGGCCGTTTACAGCACGATCAGTGGTGCCAATGAGAGATAATCTCAAATGTAAACAATTGAGATCATCTCAATTCAGTGTAAACAATTGAGATCATCTCTCATTGTTGGCTCTCTCTCCTCACACAGAGACAGCGTGTGAGGAGAGAGAGCTTCTGTGAACAGTGTGTGAGTAAAATTGTCAGTCTAAAACACAAAGTGTGCCCAAAAAGTGACCAACAGTGCCCAACAGTGCCCACAGTGACATCTATCTAGTGCCATCTGTGCCCACCTGTGTGCATCAGTGCCCACTTGTGTCATCAGTGCATCATCTGTGCCATCAGTGCCCATCTGTGCCATCTGTGCCCATCTGTGCCATCTGTGCCCATCTGTGCCCAGCTGTGCCCAGCTGTGCCCGTCTGTGCCCATCTGTGCCAGTCTGTGCCCATCTGCAATCAGTGCGCATCTGTGCAATCAGTGAGCATCTGTGCCACCTCATCAGTGCCCATCTGTGCCACCTCATCAGTGCCCATCTGTGCCATCTCATCAGTGCCCATCTGTGCCACCTCATTAGTGCTCATCTGTACCAATCAGTGCCCATCTGGGCCACCTCATCAGTGCACATCTGTGCAATCAGTGCACATTTGTGCCACTTCAACAGTGCCCATATGTGCCACCTCAACAGTGCACATCTGTACCAATCAGTGCCCATCTGTGCCACCTCATCAGTGCACATCTGTGCAATCAGTGCACATCTGAGCCTCCTCATCAGTGCCCATCTGTGCTGCCTCATCAGTGCCCATCTGTGCTGCCTCATCAGTGCCCATCTGTGCCACCTCATCAGTGCCCATCTGTGCCACCTCACCAGTGCCACATCAGTGCATATCTGTGCCCACCTGTGCCGTGTCATTAGTGCACATCTGTGCAATCAATCAGTGCTCATCTGTGCTGCTTCCTCAGTGCCCATCTGTGCTGCCTCAGTGCCCATCTGTGCCACCTCATCAGTGCCCATCTGTGCCGCCTCATCAGTGCCAATCTGTGCCGCCTCATCAGTGCCCATCTGTGCGATCAGTGCCCATCTGTGCCACCTCATCAGTGCACACCTGTGCAATCTCATAACCACCAGCAGCTATGTCCAAAAAAAGCTTTTCTGCCGAGGAGGCATACCAAATTCTTTCCACGGCCGACGAGAGCAACGGGGAGCTCTCTTTTTCGGATTCCCTTTCCAATTCGGATTCTGAGTCTGACGTAAATTATGAGCCAGTCCTCAGTAGTGGAACACTAACAGACTCAGAGGAGGAAGAAATTCAGCCCGCCAAATGAAGGCGTTCTGGTGAGGAGGCAGTGGCATCCGCCAGCACCGCAGTGGCATCCACTAGCACCGCAGTGCCATTCACCAGAACCGCAGCGCCATACACCAGCACTGCAGTACCTCGGCAAGAAAGGCCAAGCACCAGTGGGGTGTCACCTCAGCCCCAAAGGGTTAGGTCCCATGCCAGCCTTCCACGGCTGACGAGAGCAATGGGGAGCTCTCTTTTTCGGATTCCCTTTCCAATTCGGATTCTGAGTCTGACGGAAATTACGAGCCAGTCCTCAGTAGTGGAACACTAACAGGCTCAGAGGAGGAAGAAATTCAGCCTGCCAATCGAAGGCATTCTGGTGAGGAGGCAGTGGCATCCATCAGCACCGCAGTGGCATCCACTAGCACCGCAGTGCCATTCACCAGCACCACAGTGCCATCCACCAGCACTGCAGTACCTCAGCAAGAAAGGCCAAGCACCAGTGGGGTGTCACCTCAACCCCAAAGGGTTAGGTCCCATGCCAGCCTTCCCTATGCCCTTCAGAACCCCTTGTGGCTTCCTCCTAATTCAGGAGAAGCTAGCGTTCCCCCTTTCACTGCCCAGCCAGGAGTCCAGGTGGACACAGAGAATTTTACCCCAATTATTTTTTTTCATTTAATTTTTACGGAGGACATGTTGGCGTCAATTGTGGCCCAGTGCAACCTGTATGCACAGCAATTTATTTTGCAAAATCCCACATCATATTATGCCCGTCCCTACGAGTGGAGAGACCTAACAGTGGAGGAGTTCAAAGTTTTTTTGGGCCTCACATTTAATATGGGACTCACCAAAAAAAAATTACGTTCCTATTGGTCAACCCACCCCCTTCACCACATGCCACTCTTCACTGCGGTAATGCCCAGAACCAGATATCTGATGATAATGAGGTTCCTACATTTCAGTGACAATACCCAGTGCCCTCCCCGAAATGACCCAAATTATGACAGGCTTTACAAAGTTCAGCCAATATTAAATTATTTTTCTGAAGTATTCCCCCAGCTGTTCACGCCGGACCAAAACATATGTGTGGATGAGTCCCTTATTAAATTTAGTGGCAGGCTTAAAATTAAGCAATTTATCCCCAGCAAAAAGGGCCCGCTATGGGGTGAAGGTGTACAAACTATGTGACCGAGCCACAGGGTACACATATGCCTTCATAGTGTACTAAGGGAAGGACACCCAGCTGCAGCCCCCTAATTGCCCGGACTACTTGGGAACCAGCGGGAAAGTTGTTTGGGACCTCATATACCCCCTACTGGAGAAAGGCTACCACCTGTATGTAGACAACTTCTACACTTCTCTGCCCCTGTTCCACAACCTTCACCGGAAGAAGACACCAGCATGTGGCACTATAAAAAAGAATCGGAAGGGCTTTCCTCAAAGTCTTTTTAATAAGAAGTTGAGAAAAGGAGAAACGGCAAGTCTGCGTACCAAAGAGATTCTGGCAGTAAAGTGGAGGGACAGAAGGGAGGTGTACATATTGTCTTCCATCCACAATAACATCTATGTGGAAATCCCCAGAAGGAATGGCCCCATCCAAAAACCAACATGCATCTATGAATACAATTTGTTTATGGGGGGAGTCGACTTCAAAGATCAAATGTTGGAACCATACCTTGCCACAAGACGGACATACCATTGGTACAAAAAAGTAGCAATTTATTTTTTTCAATTGGCCATATTCAGTTCCTATATCATTTACCACAACTCCACCCAAAACCTCCAACCCTTCCTTGGCTACCAGGAGGAAATTTACACTGCCCTTATATTCCCGAACATCCGATCAGATGTTGTTAGTCGACTCTCCGAGCGCCACTTTCCAGATAAACTCCCTCCCAAACCAACAGGCCAAAGACGACAAAAAAGATGTAAGGTGTGTACCAGAGCAGGAGTCAGAAGAGACACATCTTATTATTGTGCACAATGTCCTTCCCAACCAGGCCTCTGCATAGGTGAATGTTTCTGCCGTTACCATACTTCACTAAATTATTAGTGAAGTATGGTTCCTGCCTTCACACCCCTTATGCCACTGCCTGCTCTGTAACTGACCCTGGCTTGCTATTTGACCACGCTTCTGCCTGCCGATTTTGTACATACCGCTGCCTGATCTGGAACTGACCCTGGACTTTTATTCGACCATGCTTCTGCCTAACGATTCTGTACATACCTCTGCCTGATCTGGAACTGACCTTGGACTGTTTGACAATGCCTCTTGCCTGCCTCTTGGACTGATCTTGTACCCTGCAACTGGACTAATGGGATTCAACACAGGGGTCTCACATATGTGAGGGGCTCCAGAATAGTTTTTCTGGATGAAGAAAACAATTTTCTTTGTTTTCTCAATCCTAGATTAGGATCTGGAGACTCGGAGGCTTCAAAGAGATTTGGGTGGGAGAAGCCTCTACCCCTGTCCCCATTCTGTCCTGAACGAGGCCCTACTTCTGCCTGCTGCCTGTAGTAATTACTGCCGTCATGCCTCTGTTTGTCGCACTGACAACAGCACATGGACCATGTTCCTGCCTACTACAAAGACCAATATTTTGGCACTGCTGACAATCTCTGCCTGCACTGACCCTGCACTGCACTGACCTATGGACAGTATCCCTGCCTGCTGCCTGTACTGACTATGGACAGTATTCCTGCCTGCTGCCTTAAAAATTGTGTTTGCTGTTGCTGACCAAGTCCCTGCCTGCTGCCTGGACCAGTGCTATCCTCCTGTGGACAACTGTGCTACTAAAACCACAGGTAATCTTTTGTTTACCCTTTGCTCAGCATAATGTATTTTGGGGTGTAATTCTTGGTATGTGCATGCTATGTGTCCCTGGAACACCTGACGGTGTTCCTTGCATGTTGGATCTCTGTATGTGGCCAGGCTATGTAAAGGTCTCACACATGTGGTATTGCCATACTCAGAAGGAGTGGCAGAATGTATTTTGGGGTGTCATTTTTGCTATGTAAATGCTATGTGTTGGAAATATCTTTTAAAGGGTCAACTTTGTGTAAAAAAAAATGTGTTTTCATTTTTTTCCACATATTCCAAAAACTTCTGGAAAAAAATGAACCGTTCAAAAGACTCATTATGCCTCATAGATTATACGTTGGGGTGTTAGCTTTCCAAAATGGGGTCCTTTTGTGGGCGTTTCCATTGTCCTGGTGCTCTAGGGCCTTCAAAAGTGTAATAGGTAGTCAACATCTAACTATGGGTAATTTATGCTCCTTGAACACCTGATGATGCTGCCTGCATGTTGGGCCTCTGTATGTGGCCAGTTAGTGAAAAAGTCCCATGCATGTGGTATTGTAATACTCAGGAGGAGTAGCAGAATGTATTTTGGGGTGTCATTTGTGGTATGCACATTCCATGTGAGAGAAATAAGCTATTACAATGACAATTTTCTGAAAAAAATATAAAAAATAAAATAAATCTTAATTTGCAAAAAATTGTGGGAAAAAATGACAACTTCAAATAACTCACCATGCCTCTTACTAAATACCCTGGAATGTCTACTTTCCAAAAAGGGGTCATTTGGGGGGCATTTGTACTTTCCTGGCTTGTTAAGGTCTCAAGAAATGAGATGGGCCTCAGTACATCAAATGTGATCATTTTTTTATGATTTGCACCATAGCTTGTAGACGCTATAAATTTAACACAGACCACATAATATCCACTAATTTGGGTTATTTTTACCAAAGATATGTAGCAGTATAAATTGTGGCCAACATTTATGAAGAAAAATTGCTAATTTGCAAAATTTTATCACAGAAACGAAGAAAAAAGCTTTTTTTTTCAAAATTTTCAATCTTTTTTCATTTATAGCGCAAAAAAAAAAAAAACCCAGAGGTTATCAAATACCACCAAATGAAAGCTCTATTTGTATTAAAAAAGCGACAAAAAAATCATTTGGGTACAGTGTTGCATGACTGAGTAATTGTCATTCAAAGTGTGAGAGCACTGAAAGCTGAAAATTGGTCTGGGCAGGAGAGGGTTTAAGTGCCCAATAAGCAAGTGGTTAAATACACTGCAGCTAACTGAATAACCTGCCTGCCAGAAGTATATTAGAAAAAGTACTCCAGGAATGGCCTGCAGTCAGATATAGCTAAACTGTATGCAGTGAATATATATATATATATATATATATATATATATAGGATACTGTCTGTATTTACAGTACAGTACCTGACCGCGAGATTGTGTTTCCAGCGCGATCCCCGGCGACAGGGTACTGTGCATGTCGTGCTGGCTCGCTGATCAGGAAAGGAAAACTTTTTTTTCCTTTCACAATGAGCGACAGGCAGTGCTGACAGCTGTCTAGTATTTATCATGAGGGGGGACGCCGCCCCAAATTTTAAATTAAAAAACCGGCATGGGTTCCCCCCCAGGGGCATACCAGGCCCTTAGGTCTGGTATGGATTGTAAGGGGAACCCCCTACGCCAAAAAATCAGCATTGGGGTCCCCCCAAAATCCATACCAGACCCTTATCCGAGCACGCAGCCCGGCCGGTCAGGAAAAGAGGTGGGGACGAGTGAGCGCCCCCCCCCCGAACCGTACCACCCCAAAGCACCTTGTCCCCATGTTGATGAGGACAAGGGCCTCTTCCCGACAACCCTGGCTGTTGGTTTTCAGGGTCTGCAGGTGGAGGGCTTATCAGAATCTGGGAGCCCCCTTTGATAAGGGGGCCCCCAGATCCCGGCCCCCCACCCTATGTAAATGAGTATGGGGTACATGATACCCCTACCCATTCACCTAGGAAAAAAAAGTGTCAATAAAAAAAACACACTACACAGGTTTTAAAAGTAATTTATTTGGCCTCTTCTCCCGGGCCCCTCCACTATCTTCTTCCAGCTCCTTTGCTAGTGGTGGCCTGGTCTTCTGCACTGTCTTGTCCCCTCTACTCTTCTTCCGATGTTGACACGACGCTCTCTCCTGCTGGAATGCTGTGTGTAAGCTGCGTAGCCAGTGGGCCACCACTATCAAAAGAGCTGGAAGAAGATAGCGGAGGGGCCCGGGAGAAGAGGCGGAACACCGGGAGAAGAGGCTGAACACCGGGAGAAGAAACCGAACACCGGGAGGAGAGAGCGGAGAAGTCAGAAGAAGACCCCCGAAGTCGGAAGAAGACCCTGAAGTCGGAGGAAGACCCCCGGAGCTGCCTAATAAATTACTTTTAAAACCTGTGTAGTGTGTTTTTTTATTGACACTTTTTTTCCTAAGTGAATGGGTAGGGGTACCATATACCCCACCCATACTCATTCACATAGGGTGGGGGCCGGGATCTGGGGGCCCCCTTATTAAAGGGGGCTCCCGGATTCCGATGAGCCCCCTGCCCGCAGACCCCGACAACCAACGGCCAGGGCTGTTGGGAAGAGGCCCTTGTCCTCATCAACATGGAGACAAGGTGCTTTGGGGGAGGGGGGCCTCCAGGGCCCCCCTCCCCCAAAGCACCCACCCCCCATGTTGAGGGCATACGGTCTGGTACGGTTCAGGATGAGGGGGCTGCTCGCTCATCCCCACCCCTTTTCCTGACCGGCCGGGCTGCATGCTCGGATAAGGGTCTGGTATGGATTTTGGGGGACCCCATGCCGGTTTTTTGGGCAACCAACGCCATTTTTTTCATTTAAAATTTGGCACAGCGTTCCCCCTCATGATTCATACCAGACGGCTGTCAGCACTGCCTGTCGCTCATCGCGAAAGGAAAAAAAAGTTTTCCTTTCCCGATCAGTGAGCCAGCTCGGTGCTGGCTCCCGCGACAGGGCTTGCAGGTGTCAAATCTTGCCGATAACAGCGGTGAGATTGACACAATATCGCGGTCACCTACTGTATATATTAAATACACTACAGCTAACTGAATAGCCTGCCTGCCAGAAGTATATTAGAAAACGTACACCAGGAACAGCCTGCAGTCAGATATAAAAAAACTGTATACACAGCCCCACTGTATGCACTGTGCTCCCGCAGTGCATTATGGGCCGTTACGCTTCGCTCGAATTTGGCGTGAATGGCCCATAATGTTCGGTTTTCAACAAATGGGTGAACAGCCAATGTTCGAGTCGAACTCATGTTCGACCCGAACAGAAAACTCATCCCTAGGGCAGGGACTAGTTTGAAGTCGCTGTGACTTGAAGTTGTACAGATATGAAAGGTACTCATTGGAAATCATGGGGTATGACTTGTCATGTGACTTTGCGGTCCCTAGTTGCATGACAAGTCGCACTAGTGGAAACTGAGCCTTATTACTGCAAACAGCTTACACTTATCTGGAGAAGATATTGTTAAGTTACTATTTGGAAGCAATGTGGAACAGCAAGTCCGCAGGTCCACTCACCAGTCAGAGACAACATTGTAAATAAATGAATTGCCATCCCTGTAACTTGTGCACCCTAGAGCCTGACCAATGGGGCTGTCATCAAATACAGACCAGTAGACAACCAGCTGTGTTAAAAAGTTTTAATCTCTTCTGGATAACTAGCATTTTTATAAGGAGGTTACAAAATGGCAGCCTTTTGGGGGGGCAGAGCCAGTAGCCAGAGCAGATGGTGGTGTGAGTGAGGAGCTCTGCTACATCAGGTGTCCCACAGCAATCCATGGCAACCTGACACAGCTCACAACCGGCCACAGAACAACAGGAGACTGGGGGGAGCTGAATGAGCATAACGGGCAAGCAAAAAGGCAGGGAAGGACCAAGAAAACTGACCAAATTCTTTACATCAGTTCCAGGCAGGCCGATCCAAGATGGTGCCAGTGCTGAGAGACGTTCTCCTTCATCCACAATGGCCAGCTCACTCAATCCTCCCTGCAGATCTGCTGTTGAGTCGCCTGACACAGGCCATCCACAACCATCCTCAGATTTTAGCAGCCTAGTGAAGCAAAAAAGCATGCTAGGAGAGGAGGGAGATGACCCTGATGACACAGACTTAGTAGGGGAGGATATGGAGGAGGCCTCAGCATATCAACAGCCTGGATGCATTCCCAACTACTGGGCAGCCCATCATAGACACTACCATGAAAAATATGTTATTAACACTCAGAGGGGCACTTCAACATGATATGGCATTCTTCTTGTGTTCCACACAAAGAGAAATGGCAGAAGTAGGTAACGGAGTGGACTATATGGAAAAAGAGATGGAGGAGTTAACATTCTGGCACACAAAGATCTAGTGGATGCCCACTTTGAAGTAGAAGATTAGCTCAAATTCTTAAAGCTTAAAGTGGTAGAACCCAAGGATAGGTCGCACAAAAACAACATTAAATTCAGGGGATCCCTGAATCTGTTAAAACAGATGAACTGCGCCCCTTCATCCAAAAGCTCATGATGGCAGCTCTCCCATCTCTTACGCCTGCTGATATCATTATTGACAGAGTTCACAGATTGCCAAAACCATCCTACCTGTTTGAAAAAATCCTACTGATGTCATAGCAGGGATCGGATCCATTTTTATCATGTAAAGGACCAGCTGATGTGCTACTCTAGACAGCACCCTACCCTTCCTGATCCCTTTACTTGAATTAGTGTATATTGGCTTTTCACAAGCGACAATGGCGCTACCTAGTTCCCATAATGAAGATCCTGCACAATCATAAAATCCTCTACAAGTGGGGTTTCCCAGCCAAATTACTGGTAGATATACACAAGTCCCATTCCATATCCTCACTGGAAAAGGGCATGGAGTTTCATGAGCCCTTTCCTAATGGGAGCTACAAATTGTAACAATAAGATCAGCTGATGTTACCCCTAGCCTTTTGCACCTATTGCCTACAAAATTACTTCCTGGCCTTCCCAGGTCAATTAACCCTTGGTGCCTTATTTGATAACCTGAAGTTTCTGCATCAGACCTGACTTTGAAACTTTTATCACCCAATTTCATTTACAAGATTTTCCTGTATTCTGTTCACTTTAGAAGGCTGATTCATATTTGCTAAAAGTTACTCTGTGGTTTTGTTTTCTACCTTTCAGTCTCTACGTCAGTTGCCCTCTGCAAAATGTTACGGCGCACATATTTGATCACAAGTGATCTCTTCCTACTCTAAATATACGTTCCTACCACTAGATGGAGGCACAGCACCTATTACCACTTTAATGCCCCTTAAATTCATGTCATTGAATGTGTGAGGCCTAAACAGTCCTTACAAATGCACAGTCCTGTATAAAACGGCTCTGGAGATGTGATGTTATGTGATGTTCTGTGTGCCCAGGAGACTCATTTTACTAGCCTTAAAGCTCCAAATTTCCACATGAGTTTACAGCAAATGACACTACTAAAAGAAATGGATTACTGATAACCATCAAGGACACTGTAACTTTTACCTTATTGAACAAACATATTCATGAAAATGGTTGACTTATCATCCTGGTAGCAGAGTTTGACAATGTCCCCTACACATTGGTGAACTTGCATGCGCCTAATAGCAAACCCTTGAAATTTTTCCACCAAGTTTTGAAAAATCTCTAAACAACTACAGAAGGGTAATTTAATATTCTGTGGAGATTTTAACATCATTTTGAATGATGATCTAGATTCCTCCATATGGGCGGAGGCAGAGGCCCTCTATGGGATCTTTATGCATAGAAGATACCTGGCACTGCCTCCACACCACTGAGAGGGATTATACATATTATTCAGCGGTGCATGGAAGCTATTCAAGAATAGACTTCATTCTTACGTATATGTATGTATTGAAGAATGTAATCAAAGTGGATATCCACAATATCACATGGTCAGACCATGCCCCCGTTACTATAGATATGGATACTCGCAAAACATCCCACAAAATATTGTGGTGCAATGACACTTTCCTTCTTTCACACCCCCAACATTGAAATTGAAAGAAAACCTAAAGGATTCTTCACACTCAATCCGAATGGAGAATGTACACCTACAATGGTCTTGTGTGCTCATAAAGCATTTGCTAGAGGGACCCTAATCCAAATAGCCTCCAGAGAAAGGAAAAAAAAAGATGCAGCATATATCACAATTGCATACTAGACATGTGCACACTGAAATATTTTGTTTCAGAATTTCGGTTTCGTCCGAAAAATACGTTTATTTAGTTACTCCCGAAAATTCATTTTTATTTATTTTGTTTTGTTAAAAATGCTTTTGTATGAAAATCCGAAATAATTAAGGTCAAATCTGTCAATTGAAGGCTTAAGGTGTCTGTCGGATGTTCTAAGAAGATTCGATGAAGCAGCTAAACTGTACAACGCCGCGATCATACATTTCCGGTCAAAGCTATAGTAGAATTCTAATGTTGTTTTACTGTTAATGATTATAATTATTAATTATAATTATAATATATAATTATATAATTATTAATTATTATTACTAGTAGTCAAACAACATTAAAATTCTTCTATAGCCTATGGGCGGCGCATTGGACCGTAAATGTCCGCTCGCGGCGATCGTATGTTTTTAGATGCTTCGTCGAATCTTCATGTCAAACGGTATTATACATATTTTTGATTGTTAACAAACAAGATTGTCTGAAATGATTCAGTGTGTCTCTCTCTGCTAGCAATCGTAAGTGAAAGTAAGTTGGCTGTATGTGTGTACTTAAGTTCTAGTTATTTTACTGCTCCTCCTCTTTGGTTACAATCAGCCAATAACATTCATCATTATCATCATTTTACTCCCCTCACCCATTCTTGTCTCTATAATGTTGAATCTTTTCTCTCTATGTCGAATAATCTTGGACTAATAGAGTTAGGTTAGGCACATTCAACCGCAGGTTCGACACAGATCGCTATTTTAACCGTCATGTTGAATCTTCTATCTATATATATCAAACTGTTGTTACAACGATACGAAAATATAATGGATACGAAAATAAAGTTTTTTTTTATTTCAGATTTTTTGGATTTCGGCTTCTTCGCGTTTGTTATCGTTTTGTTAATATGAACACGAAAATCCCTGAAATTCGGGTGAAAATGCATTCGGACGATAACGAATGCACATGTCTACAGAACAATAAATTATCAGCTATGGGAACAATAATTGCATCAGGTTTTCTCTTTACAACAGTGGCAATTAGCGATAAAAATCAATATCAAAGCCTCAGCGTGTGTGGACCATTGGGACAATGTGCAGGTAATTCTACATAGATGGTATATGATGCCTATTCACCTGCACAAAATGGATCCAACTTTGACTCCCTTATGTTGGAGGGATTGTCATTGTGTAGGTAACCTTTTTCATATCCTATGGGGGTGTGCTGCAATACGTCAATTTTGGAAGGCCAACTTCTCCCTTATATCTGAAATTACAGGCCTTAAAAATACCTTCACTCCAGCACTAACACTAGGCATTGACCCCCCCCCTATTGAGAAAAGTGGTAATTCATTTATTATTTGCAGCTTGTATCTCAATAGCAAAAGAATGGCGCTCAAAACCCCACCTAATATTGAGGAAATTATAGCTAGAATCAACATACAATGTTTGATGGAAAAAATGCTTGCGTATAAAGAAAGGAAAGCACACATTTTCCATAAACATTGGGATATTTGGAGAACATCTAAAAAAGCTTTGCCACATTTATGATTTATGAAGTAAGAGTAATTCTATTATTTTGAAAATATTAACACTAGCTGCATGCTCTCTAGTGGTAGATCTTAAAGCTGACACCTGATACCTAGACATATTAGGGTGCAACTGATGTTAGCAATTCCTTTGTTATGTGTTACCATCTTGTTTTATTTTTCTTTTTTCTGTGCTGGCGTCTCTTGCAGTAAGTTGCCTCATATAAGTAAATGGAAATAATAGAAAAGAATACCCATTGCGCAATGCTGTTGAAACTTTATTGGTAAAAACAATAAAAAAAATCCACTCACATGCAATGGTGAGTGTATGGCAGGTGATTTGTTTGGGGAATAAGCCCACAAAGTATTGTGTACTGCTGTTCGTGGTCCAGCTGGATTCCCGAAGGGTAGCATGGGCGGTAGTGTGTCGCGGTGATGCGATATTGCATCAACATATTTCAGCCAATCAATGGGCCATCATCAAGCTCTAATTCCACCATATTGGATGAGGGCATTTATACCCTTACTTCAAACATTGTGATTTCTAGTATGCAAATGAGTTGACCACCTGCTATTAGCTCGAGGGTGCTTACATCTCTAAGCAGATTTAACCACTTGCCGACCACACTATAGCCAAATGATGGCTACAGTGCAGCTCGATAACTTTGGGAGGGCGTACATTGATGTCCTCCCAGAATTGTGCTCCCACATGCCCCCTGGGGTTCACACACGGGTGTATCCGTGACACGGGAGCTTCATGGTAAATGCCCGCTGACAGCGGCCTTTTACCACGTGACCGCTCCATCAAATGACGGAGCGATCACATGTAAACAAACCGTACAGTGTGAGAGGAGAGGGGAGAGAACGGATGCAGCAGCACTGTGGGCTGGATGTGTAGTGCCCACAGCGCTGCTCAGTGACAACTGCAGCACTCATCCAGCCATCCATCCACGCTCAGCCATCCTGCCATCCACGCTCAGTCATCCACGCTCAGCCATCCCGCCATCTACACTCAGCCATCCCACCATCCATACTCATCCATCCCGCCATCCATACTCATCCATCCATATTCATCCATCCATGCTCAGTCATCCCTCTATCATACTTATCCACCCATCCATGCTCAGCCATCCATACTCAGCCATCCCATCCACCCCCATCCATACTCAGCCATACTTGACGATACCCATCCATACCCAGCCATACTCAGCCATACCGAGCCATACCCAGCCATGCTCAGCCATACTCGGTGATACCCAGCCATACTCAACTGTACCCATGCGTTACCAGCCATACTTAGCTGTACCCAGCCATGCTCAGCCATACCCAGCCATACTCAGCCATACCAAGCCATACCCAGCCATGCTCAGCCATACTTGGCGATACCCAGCCATACTCAGCCGTACCCAGCCATACTCAGCTGTACCCAGCTCTACTCAGCCATGCTCAGCCATACTGAGCCGTAGACAGCCATGCTCAGCCATACTCAGCCATACCGAGCCATACCCAGCCATGCTCAGCCATACTTGGCAATACCCAGCCATACTCAGCCATACCCAGCCATGCTCAGCCATACCCAGCCATACCCAGCCATACTCAGCCATACCAAGCAGTACCCAGCCATGCTCAGCCATACTCAGTGATACCCAGCCATACTCAGCCATACCCAGCTATACTCAGCCATACCAAGCCGTACCCAGCCATACTCAGCCGTACCCAGCCATGCTCAACCACACTCGGCGATACACAGCCATACTCGGCGAGACACAGCCATACTCAGCAGTACCCAGCCATGCTCAGCCATACTCAGCGATACTCAGCCATACTAAGCTGTACCCAGCCATACTCAGCCATACCCAGCCATGCTCAGCCATACCCAGCCATGCTCAGCCATACTGGGCAGTACTTAGCCTCTGTATGTGGCCAGGCTGTGGAAAGTAAATCAAAGTAAATCTTACAGTCCAATCAGCTGATTAATTTTGTGCAGGAGGTTGGATTACTTGCAAAGTGCATTCCTGAGAACTGAGTGAGAAGGGTGTTGTATTGTATTTGAGCAGCGGAGAAGAGATATTGTCATTGTGTGTGTTAATAGATTCAATAAACAAATGACTTTCCAAACTATTAAACTATAAATATTGAATTTCAACTGATACGAAAGAAATTATAGCGGATATATCGAATGAATTCGACATGATTTGAGATTCAGTATAACGAATATCGACGCTCTAGAGAAATAACAAATTATCCGAAAACAAATTAACGTAACATAACGAATATAACAGAACGAAAATATGTATTTTACGAATGACAACGAACCGAAACTAAACAAAATTTTCCATTGTGTACAAGTGTACAAGACTAACCACATTTCTATATAGCTGATGAACATTGACTAATGGATTGCTAAAAGTAAAAAATGAATAGTCAATAAATTAACCAGTTCCGGACCAGCCACCGCAGTTATACTGCAGCAAGATGGGCCGGCTGCGATGATCTTATTCAATCCAGAACTGATCATTCTCCAGGCCCAGGGCAATGGTATCTGACCTGGACCTGGTGATCTGTCCTGGCGAATGAGATCCTTCTCCTGTCTGTGTAAGTGTAAACACAGCAGGGGAAGTGATGTAATCTCTCCTCCTGTCGGTCTTTTAATTCCAGACCGAGGAGAGGAGACATCTAATAGTAAGTGCACCAACACTACACTGACACCAGTCCATGTAGGTACACTTGCCACCCACCAATCACCCCCCAGTTAACCCCTTCACCCCCTGTCACTGTGTCACTTTGCAGCGTTTGAAGCAGTCACTGACAGTCAGGAGCTTTTTTTCCTGTGAGTCTCACTAGTGTACCAGCATATTCAAGTGACCTTGCATTGCTGGAAGCTAGGCAATAGCATGGGGGGAGTTCTTTTGTTTTGAGATGAAAAGATCAAGCATGCAAACAGCATTGTCTTGGTCTTGTGTATCTGTTGACCTTCCAACTTTCAGAGCCAAGTATTATTTTGTATTTGGGAACAGGAGTGTTATGCTACGTACACACGGTCGGACTTTCCGGCGGACTTGGTCCGGCACACTTTCTGACGGACTTTGTCCGCCAGGTGTGCCGGACTTTAAAACGGACGGACTTGCCCACACACGACCGGACTTTTCCGGCGGGTTAAGTCCGCCCGTCTTTCCAACGGACTTTCGCCGGAGGTACGGCGGACTTTCAGAATGAACGGACTTGCCCACACACGGACAAGTCCGTTCATTTTGAACGTGACTCATGTGCGACGGGACTAGAAAAGGAAATCAATCTTGCCGCTTTTATCGGCAAGATTGACACCTTGCGAGCCCCGTCGCGGGTCATACCAGGCCCTTAGGTCTGGTATAGATTATAAAGGGGAACCCCCTACGCCGAAAAAAACGGCGTGGGGTTCCCCCAAAGATCCATACCAGACCCCGATCCGAGCATGCAGCCTGGCCGGTCAGGAAAGGGGGTGGGGACGAGCGAGCGCCCCCCCCCCTCCTAAACCGTACTAAAACGTAATACCCTGCCCTCGCGTCGTATCTGGTCCGTCGGACCAGCATACACACGAGCGGACTTTCCGTCGGACCAGCACACAGACGAGCGGACTTTCCGCTCGAAACTGAGTCCGGCGGATACATTTAAAACAGGTTTCAAATCTTGGTCCGGCGGACTTTGGGGAAAAAGTCCGCCGGAAAAGTCCGCTGGCGCCTACACACGGGCGGATTGTCCAGCACACTCTGGTCCGCCGGACCAAGTCCGCCGGAAAGTCCGACCGTGTGTACGCGGCATAAGTCTGAATCTGTGTTATTTTGTGTTTTTATGTAACGATGGCGGTTAGGGATCTGTTGTTTGATTGGATAGCCTGTGTCTACAGGCAGGCATTTTGAAGAGCAACTTAAAAACAAACCGATTCATCCAGTCCGTGGCGTAGGACGTCATATCCTCTTCTTCGGTGAGCCCCCCGCTGTCTTCTGGGACCTGTGTGTGTCCCAGAAGACAGCCGGCCATTCACAAAGCGCCGTGAAACTCGCGCATGCGTAGTAGGAAATGGGCAGTGAAGCTGCAAGGCTCCACTACCGGTTTCCCTTAATTAGAATGGCGGTGCCTTCACCTGATCCGATAGACGGATCGGCCATGGGGTGCCGACATCGCGGGCTCCCTGGACTGGTAAGTGTCCTTATTAAAAGTCAGCAGCTACAGTGTTTAAGGCTGCTGACTTTTAAAAAAAAAATTTGCAGGTGGAACACCGCTTTAATTACATTGCTTGGCTCTGTTCAGCACATAAAATATCTGCTGACCCTGTCATAAATCCAGCATTGTTCCGTACATTCTGCAATCTTATTTCAAGCACACTACAGAACACATCCTCCCTTTGTTGTAGAAAAGAGGAGGAGGGAAGGTCCTAGTTATGTGGACCACAGGACTGATGGTCATATGGTCACAACTTTGCTTGTCAATAGAGTGAGTGAGCATTGTCATTCTAGCACTGTGTGTTACTGGCAGGATCATCAGGTGAAAATAAAGGAAAAAAAGATTGAAAAAATAAATTGAATGTAGCCACCATATCTAATGGCTGGTAAACTGCATAACATTATATTTTTGTTTTTATATTTAGATAGACGTTAAAAGAAATGGGAAGAGTAAAAGGAAAAACCTTTTAACACAGGGGATCAAAGAAAAGGTAAGGAATCACTTTATTAATTTTGAGTTTTAGGTTTAGATACACTTTAGGCTCAATTCACACTGGTGCAATGCGGGAAACCCTGCAATTCCTGTACGGGTTCCTGCATTGCACCTAAATCGCAGATGGTTCACATTGCCCTCTACGAACTGCTGCGGATGTCAATAGTAAGTTAATGACACCCCAAGATCGGTTTGCAGATTGCATTGCAGGAATCGGTCTGCATAGGTGTGAACACCCATGCGATCCGATTCCAGTGCGGACCAAAAAACAGGGTCCTGCACCATGGTGATTTCAGCAATACAGTTTGTCTTGGCATTGCATTGTATTGGAATTCGCATCGCACAGACATCGCATGTGATGTGCACAGCAATGTGGTGTGAATCACATGGGATGTCTTGCATTGCACAAGTGTGAATCCAGCCCTAAATTAACAAATGTGTTTATGTAGGTTTCAGTTCCACCAGGGACTCTATCTAAATAGAATTTGTAAATATTTGCATGGGTTTCCTTTGGGTGTTTCAGTTTCCTCCTACAGCTGAAAAACATATTCATGAATTTATTGATCTAACTGACCCTACAGTGTGTGGTAGTAACAATTGACCAGGGGTAGGCAACCTGGGGCCCTCCAGCTTTTGCAGAGCTACAAGTCCTATCATGCCTCTGGGAGTAATTGTAACTGCCAGCCTTGCAATGCCTCATGGTAATGTAGTTCCACAACAGCTGGAGGGCCCCAGGTTGCCTACCCCTGCATTAGACTGTAAGCTCATTGGGACACGAATGGATGTGTAAAGCCGCGTACACACGGGCGGACTTTTCGACCAGACTGGTCCGACGGTCTATCCGATGGACTCTCGGCGGTCTTCCGACAGACTTTCCTAACAAACGGACTTGCCTACACACGATCACACCAAAGTCCGACAGATTCGTATGTGATTACGTATGACTGGACTAAAATAAGGAAGTTGATAGCCAGTAGCCAATAGCTGCCCTAGCGTCGGTTTTAGCCCGTCGGACTAGCATACAGACGAGTGGATTTTTCGACTGGACTCGAGTCCATCGGAAAGATTTGAAACATGTTTTATTTCTAGGTCTGTCGGACTTTTGGGAAAAAAAGTCAGCTGGAGCCCACACACGATTGAATTGTCCGACAGAGTCCGGTCCGCTGGATCAAATCTGCCGGAAAGTCTGCTGGTGTGTAGGTGGCATTAGTGGTTCTATGTAAAGTGTAGCATAGTTGGTGTTTCATTCATATCTGAATCTAGTAATCACTTTTTTTTGTTTACTCCACAAAATACTAGCATAAATGAAAAAAGAGTCATTTTGCACATTGCGTTAAATGTCTTTTTTAATTATTTTCTTATTTCAAGGAACATAGAAGTTATTATGGATTGCACTATTTTTTAATATTCACCAGTGTGCTTATATTGTTTATAGGTTTATATTTCTGTGCTTAGATTGACATTCATTGTTAAAATAGCCATATCACAATGCAGTGTCTGTTTTAAGCATCCTTGTTATTTTTCGAACAATCATATTGCTTCTGTAATAATATGGAACATTCCTATTAAGTAAAAAGAAACAGATTGCAATCCCAGCGTATAGCTATGTAGAAACATGGACAAATAAGCACAAAAGAAATGATACACAGAAATATAAACTGTATTCCAGCCACTTCCTTTTTTATCCTTTTCAGTGGCTCTGCTTCATGTTTGTTAAAGACTTATGTCCTGTGGATATTTTTCCCAAAGCATCTGAGAAGAAAAAAAATCCCTGAGTTAATGCAAGCAGCCTGTAGATACTAAGAGGCTCACAGCAGGTGCCACTTTAAAAGAAGCAAGCAGTTACCCGTGAGAGATATCCCATGACCCTTGAGGGTCATTTTATTTGGTTTAATACAATGCATGAGGGAAGTGATTTGGGGGAGGAAAACCGCACTGAAAGAGCTTACCAGCTTTGAAAAGTAAGTATGTAGGATATCTAACTTTAACATATATACATACATACATTAAACTATATTACAATCCAATATTAAATATAGTTTGTTGCATGTTTTATTTTTTAATAGATTTTCATTTTAATGTGACCAACATTTAGGGCAAAAAAAAAAAACAAATATGTAATTATATTTTTCAACAACATTAGGGATTAAAAGATTGCCAATCTATGTATTTCATATAAACACTTCTATTCTTTCAAATGCACATTAGGCGTTCTAGCAAATGGAATTTATTTGTGCTAATTATAGCCTGTCAAACCCCTCCAGACATCCTTCTTTCTTATTGCTGTATTTACCAGCCACTGAATAGAAAGCCTAAAGAAACTTCCACAGACTGGATATTCATTAAGTGCTTTCTACTTGGCTCTGTCTGTGTTTTCCTCCCCCATACTATTTTCATTATCTATCCTCTGTGGAAACAGAACCAGGAAGCATGAAAGATAATGTCCGGTGATAAAACAATAAACCAGTTTAACCTTCTGTGTGGAGAGAATTTGCTCTGACTGCATTTCGATATTGTTAAATTGTGCTAATTTTAAGATGCCTACCAACATAGTATATCATTCATAAACAGAAAACAGGTTTATTTGGTTTATGAACGCTCTTACTGAAAGATTAACACTTGTACGCAACAGATGCATTCTACATTTTTTTTTTTTATTTTCATACATAGCCTTATACTTATAGAGTATTTTTTAATGTTTTTAATCACTTCAGGCCCGGAAAGTGTTACCCCCTTAATGACCAGGCCTTTTTTTGCGATATGGCACTGCATTACTTTAAGACCCCTTTCACACTAGGGCACTTTGCAGGCGCTACAGCGCTAAAAATAGCACCTGCAAAGCGCCCTGAAACAGCCGCTGCTGTGTCTCCAGTGTGAAAGCCTGAGGGCTTCCACACTGGAGTGGTGCACTTGCAGGATGTTAAAGAACTTGAAATCAATGGGGCAGGTGGCTTTACTGCTGGCAAAGCGCAGCTGCAGCGACGCTTTGTGGGCGGTTTTAACCCTTTTTTGGTCACTAGTGGGGGGTAAAACCGCAGCCGAATAGCGCTGCTAAAAATATCGCCGTTTTACCGCAGGCGCCCGCAACACCAAAGTGTGTAAGGGGCCTAACTGACAATTTGCGTGATCGTGCGACGATGTACCCAAATACAATTTATGTCCTATTTTTCTCACAAATAGAGCTGTCTTTTGGTGGTATTTGATCACCACTGCGGTTTTGATTTTTTGCACTATAAACACAAAAAGGACGACAATTTAAAAAAAATATATATATTATAAAAATTAGGTTCAAGTCCACATACCTTGTACAACACGTAAAAGAAAAGTTCCTCAAAAGGCGGGACTTTGAAGGACCATGAACCATGACCATGAAAAGTGAATAGGACTAATTGGATGGGAACAACGAGGTTCAGGTCCACATCCCTTGTATAACATGTAAAAGAAAAGTTCCTCAAAAGGCGGGACTTTGAAGGACCATGAACACTCAGAAAAAATAACATTTTTATTCATTTAACATCATATCATAAAACACATAATGACATTGAAATACACATAGCGTTGCAGCAAACATACCGTTCCAAAGGATGGAAGAGGCCCAAACCAACTGCCAACTAGACAGATAGAAACCAACGCGTTTCGACGGGTGAAGTAAGGGTCTTCTTCAGGGAAAAAGGGAGAGGGCTGAAAGGCTTCCATAAAATATGAACAATCTATAAAGTTGATACAAAATATAATAATTATATTCTAACTATCTACAAACTATGGGACATTTTTATGGCATTTTTATTTTTTTACTCGTAATGGCGGCGATCAGCAATTTTTAGCAGGACTGCAACATCGCAGTGGACAAGTCGGACACCTAACTGACACATTTGACACTTTTTTGAGAACCAGTGACATTATTACAGTGATCAGTGCTAAAAATATGCACTGGTACTGTACTACTGCCAGGGAAGGGGTTAACATCAGGCGCGATCAAGGGGTTAAGTGTGTCCCTAGGGGGTGCTTGCTAACTGTGTGGGGGATTGTCTGACCGGATAAAGACAGAGATCCATGTTCCTGCTTAGCAGGAACACAAGATCTTCCTCTTCTTCCCTGTCAGAACGGCGATCTGCCTTGTTTACATATGTAAAATGATTGCCATTCTGCATCGCTCGGGAACTATTGCGGGTGACGAGCGGACTCCCTCTCTGTCCAATCAGTGCATGCCCCCAGTGTCTATTGCAGGAAATGACATACAGGTACGTTGTTTCGTGAAATAGGGCCGACCTGCCACAGTACATCTGCGGTGGGCGGTCGGAAAGTGGTTTAAAAAATAGTCAATGTGCTAGACAGCTACAGAACAATTGTAGCTGCTAGAGCAGGGGTCTCAAACTGGCGGCCCTCCAGCTGTTGCAAAACTACCCCATCATGCCTCTGCCTGTGAGAGTCATGCTTATAACTGTCAGCCTTGCAATGCCTCATGTGACTTGTAGTTTCACAACAGCTGGAGGGTCGCCAGTTTGAGATCTCTGTGCTAGAGGGTACCAGTAAGGATAAGAGAAGGTTTAAAAATTGATATTTACATTAATCCTGATTAGCTGTTTGAAGCTAAATCAAGAACACCTTTCAAACGTGTGTGTGTGTGTGTGTATATATATATATATATATATATATATATATATATATATATATATATATATATATATATATATATATATATATATATATATATATATATATACTTTCCACATTGAATTTTAATTATTTATAGCCTACTTTTATTAATCTGAATGATCTTGAAGGTTGTAAACTGACTTTGTGAAGATCCCCACGCATTTTATTCCTTGAATTCTGTGCCCTGTGAGTGGGCACTGCTGTGTAATACATTTCAGAGACTGCCTTCTGAACTACATAGGTGCTAAGAGGCAGCATAAGTGCAGAAATCACTGCTTGCAGGTAGCCAGGTACCATGGGATATGTGCATCCAGAGATACATTACTAAGGTCTATAGGGGAACCAGGAAGTAAACATAAAAATTGTAAGTAAATCTTTTTTTAACCAGTATAAAACAAAAACAGTGCACAAAACCATGTTAAAACCAGTATGTAGTGAATATACCATTTGGTCTGTTTTACTGAAGATTAGGGATGAGCCGAACACCACCCAGTTTAGTTCGCAGCAGAGCACGTGAACAGGCAAAACATTTGTTCAAACACAGTTAATGTCTATGGGACACAAAAATCAAAAGTGCTAATTTTAAAGGCTTATATGCAAGTTATTGTATCAATGTAAAAAAAGTTTTAAAAATGGACGTTTTTCCAGGAGCAGTGATTTTAACAATGCTTAAAGTGAAACAATAAAAATGAAATATTCCTTTAAATATTGTGCCTGGGGGGTGTATTTAGTAAGCCTGTAAAGTAATGCATCTTCCCATGTTTATAACAGTGCCACAGCAAAATGACATTTCAAAAGGAAAATATATAATTTAAATCTGCTTGCGGCTGTAATGTATTGTCGGATCCCTGCAATATAGATAAAAATACCAAAAAAAAAAAATGGCGTGGATGTCACCCCCAAAATCCATACCAGGCCCTTTAGGTCTGGTATGGATATTAACCACTTCAGCCCTTTAAGGATTTACCCCCTTCCTGACCAGAGCACTTTTTACAATTTGGCACTGCGTCGCTTTAACTGCTAATTGCGTGGTCATGCAATGCTGTACCCCCCTTATCCGGCGGGGGGAACTTTCTCGGCAGAACACCGGCACTAGCCCTAGCACTTTCAAATGACTTTTTTCTTCCTTTAGAAATGTCATTTTGCTGTCAGACTGTTCTAAACACGGGAAACATGCGCCACTTTACAGGCATACTATAGACACCCCCCAGGTATGAAATTTAAAGTAATATTACACTTTTAGCATTATTAAAATCACTGCTCCCGAAAAACAGCCATTTTTAAAACTTTTTTTGCATTGATACATGTCCCCTGGGGCAGGACCCGGGTCCCCAAACACTTTTTATGACAATAACTTGCATATTAACCTTTAAAATTAGCACTTTTGATTATTCATGTTCGTGTCCCATAGACTTTAACGGTGTTCGCACAAATTTTTTGTCTGTTCGCATTGCATGTTCTGCTGCGAACCGAACAGGGGGGATGTTCGGCCCATCCCTAATTATCATTGAGAATCATGGGGTACAACTTGTCAAGTAACTCAGAGGTCCAAAGTAGCCCAACTTTGAAACCAGTCATATATATTTTAATAGAAAGGAGCTCTCATTTATACTTGCATTTACATCAGCAGAACAATGCAGGAAGTGATGTGTGCACATGCGCCAGAAGCAAATGTATGGGGATGCCAAACATGCCAAACAAATCAATGAAACCCACCCACACCAAATCTAACTACCACATCCACTCCACATTGATTAAGCACAAGTCTTTGCTAAAGAGGGACCTCACCATGTCCACCTAGATGGAGATCCTGACCAGCACAGGAACTTCCTGGTGATTAAAATGACTTATTTCTGGGTCAGAAAGCGAAACCACACTCTTTTGATCGCTGCTGCAAATATTTGATCGCAACCACAATTAGAATTTTATTATTTTTGTTTATTTGCAGATATGCAAATTTGTATTTCTACTTATGATATTTAAAGGCATTCGATAAGAAGTGGTGTCCATGGGTTAGCAGCAGGTGAATGACAAAAACAAAAGGCCCAGTTTGAGCCCTGGTTCACACTGACAGAGGGAGGAAATTGTTCAGCTGAAATCACACAATTTCATTCCCGCATGTCAGTCCCGACTGCAGGGGGAATTTCAGAGACATCTGTGCAGATTTATGCACTGATATCAATACAAATTGCACCCCAAAGTCGCTCCAATTAAAACGGTGCAATTGCCACCGCTTTGACATGTCAAATCGCACCAATGTGAACTAAAGCTGACACATACAACACTGCCCATCCACCAGCTGAATTCATTACCTGCAATTCTCCACAGCTGTTATATATAGTTACATAGTAGGTGAGGTTGAAAAAAGACACAAGTCCATCAAGTCCAACCTATGTGTGTGATTATGTGTCAGTATTACATTGTATATCCCTGTATGTTGTGGTCATTGGCAGCAATGGCACTGTTCCAATCGATGCGACACCGATTTTGTGGCGCCGCACCAATTTGTTAAAGTAGTTCCTGCACTACTTTTGACGATTTCAGGTGCGATTTCAATAGACATTTGTGTATGAAGCCACACGGATGTCTATCAAGTAGCACCTGAAATCACACTGACCTTGCTACTTTGAAATTGTGCTACTTCAATTGAAGTAGCAGGATTTCAAAGTAGCATCAATGTGAACCAGGGCAAGGAGATTCGTTTTTTGGTGCACAAATACATATTGAAATAAAATATAAGAGATATTGTCAGGAAAGGTCTCCTCCGCTGGTAATAGCGATCATTTGGCGTGCAGTACTGAGGTCCACCAGCAGGTGTCTCCTGGCAGTTCGGAGCTGTCAGAAGAGCTTATTCCTACAAGTATTCTGTCACCTTTGGGCCGCAGTACTGGCGTCCACCAGGGGAGGAATCCTGGCAGTATGGAGCAGGTATTCCCCTCTGCAGACAGGTGTCACCTGACGTTAATTAGCAGAGCTGCAGTATAAATACCCAGCAATTGCACACTTATGTTGCCCTAGTATTGTCCTTGAGCCCTGAACTGCATCCTGTTACTCTGATTCCTGATTCCTGAACCTGAAGCCTGATTCCTGGATCCTGTTTCCTGTCTGTTACCTGAACCCTGGACTCTGAGCCTTGTACCTGACCCAAAATGGAAAAACAGACAGCGCAAAACTAAACTAATTTACACCCAGCAGCTGAACACTGAAGGCCAATATAGAAAACCTTAAAAGTAACTCACATAATATAGCAGTGCAGCGCTTAGTAGAACATGTAAAACAAGTACACATAAAATTTATAACATATGAGGCAAAGTCCCAAATTATATCTTAATCCGAGGAGATGAATGACTGCCCACTTGCAGAAAAGAAATTCCTCAGATGGTAAGAAAGGGTGCAGTGATAAGATAAACTTAGCATTCGTGTATCAACACCACTGTGTTCCACCACCAGGAGTCTAGGCCGCTCACCTTATCAAGTGGACCTTCTGCGCTAACAGAAAGGTCACCCAAGCTTTCCCTTCCACAGGGTTATTAGGAAGATGAAGGTCCACTTGTAGTGTCCAAAGGTCAATCTCATCGGCAGGTATATATCATGTTTAAAACAAAATAACAGGACATAGTGCTCTCCATATGAAAAATATAAAATTTATTGAATAAAAGAATATTACTCACAAGGGTAGCACTGTTTCCCAGTGCAGGAGTATAAAGCATATAAAAATAGAACCAGATGGGTGGCTGTACTGACATCACGGATCTGATTAGGGGCCCATGCGTCAGCTCTTATATATGGTACTGGTTCATCAAACAATTAATCAGGGAGATAAACCCCACCCCTCCTCCAATCGAACCTCAAATGAGTGTGCATACCTTATCGGTGGTGGGGACTAAGGGCTTCAACATACCAAAGGATCTGATAGGGCACAGGTAAGTAAACACCTCCAATAGCTTCCTGATTGTATAATAGATAACAGCTGTCTTACCTCCCATAGTCCAAATGCTATCATTTCCGGATAGAGGAAGATCAGCATCCTCCAATGATAGCTGGTGTTGATGCGTCCTAGGGGCGAGCCCGCCCCCTGTTAGGCCGTTTCCCCGGAGACGGAAGCGGGAGGCAAGATCGTAATAAACGATCCGCCCTCACCGTCCACGTCGCACATAGGCTAAGTGGAACTGTAAACACTCAGGCCGGTCGCCCAGCAACGGTGTTTGCATGCTCCAAGGACCGCCCCCAATGTTAACATCATGTGTCAGTCAACGTAGGTGTTTGGGCCAGTCACCATGGTGACACGCGAGCCGCACTAAGCTCGGCCGCAAACCAGAGATGGATGCAAAAAATGACAAAAACTACTACATTGTAACACTATAAAATTATACTAATATGATACTAGAGGGATGAGAGGGCTGACCCAAATAAACATATTGATACCCCAAACCAAGCTGAACACTAAGCAGTTGGGAGAAACATTAAAGAGGTCATCCCCATCCCATGTAGAGCAATAGGTCCTAAGGCAACATTCACCCACTTCCTGGTAGAAAGTGTGAAGAGGAAACACATATAATTCCCACCGAGTTGTCACTAAAAAGAAAACTAATTATAAATGGAACTGTCCACTGGTAAAATAAACAAGTTTACAAGATCACCAATCCATATGATTCCACAGTTAAATGCCGTGTTACATATGCATAGGTTTTAAAGTATAAAATTAAGAAAAATATTTTTAAAATAAGAAAAATATTTTTTAGAAAGAGTTAAAAATTAAAAAAAGAGACATCAGTTCAACCACCTCATCCATATACAGATGAAATAAAATTAAAATATGTAAATATGCATATACCTCAAAGTCAATGAATAAATAAACAAGGAATATACAGACTAGGTACCCACATGTTACTAACTGTTATCTATTATTCAATCAGGAAGCTATTGGAGGTGTTTACTTACCTGTGCCCTATCAGATCCTTTGGTATGTTGAAGCCCTTAGTCCCCACCACCAATAAGGTATGCACACTCATTTGAGGTTCGATTGGAGGAGGAGCAGGGTTTATCTCCCTGATTAATTGTTTGATGAACCAGTACCATATATAAGAGGTGATGCATGGGCCCCTAATCAGATTTGCTGAGGAAGCCCATACAGACGATACGCGTGTGAGGGGCTCCGTGACGCCAGTACAGCCACCCATCTGGTTCTATTTTTATATGCTTTATACTCCTGCACTGGGAAACAGTGCTACCCTTGTGAGTAATATTCTTTTATTCAATAAATTTTATATTTTTCGTATGGAGAGCACTATGTCCTGTTATTTTGTTTTTAACATGATATATACCTGCCGATTGGACACTACAAGTGGACCTTCATCTTCTTAATAACCCTGTGGAAGGGAAAACTTGGGTGACCTTTCTGTTAGCGCAGAAGGTCCACTTGATAAGGTGAGCGGCCTAGACTCCTGGTGGTGGAACACATTGGTGTTGATACACGAATGCTAAGTTTAGCTTGTACCTGACCCATCCCGCCTGTGATCCATCCATCCACTCTTGTCCTGTTTATCTCCCTTCCCAGCTACTGATTGCCTGTTTATGACCCCGGCCTGGCTTGACTACGATTCTGGTACTCCCTATTGCTACATATGCTGGTTGGTTTAATATCACTGTTTGGTTGTTCACTCTGTATTGGTGGTGTGTTCACATATGCATTTTTCTTAACAAACTTACTTTCACCTATTTATGTCTGGTTCACTCTGTCGCAGTCACACAGTTCTGGTCACATCTGGTTTATGACAGAATACCAGGGCCATCCCTGACCGGAAGTGGCTGCACAGGGGAACCATTTTTGACTCAGTTTGGTTGCAAATATGAATGCCGATGAGGTTATTTATTTTTCTCTGTTGGCATCTGAAAGTGGCGATTATTGCCACCAGGCTTTGAAAGGATGGTCTAGTGACCAGTTGTTTGCAACTATACGTTTGGCTCACTCCCTGATCGATTAGGGTTATATATTGTTTGGGGAGGTGCAGCCTTTGATCAAGATCTGTACTGAGCTGGCCCTGCCCTGTATTCCAGAGGGCCATGATGATTTCACTCCTCATTTTGATATGAATCAGGTTGTATCCCTAGTATGGCTTTTTGAAGATGATCCAGCCGATGTTTGTGAGCACTACTCAGCCTGTTCCCCACAGGTGATTGCTGAGTGCATTGTGTCTGCTCAGTCTTTTGTTAGACAGGGAGTTTTAAAAGCACAGTTTGTACAACCTATACTTTCAGCATGGTCTGTTTGGCTGGAGCTGATTGCATCATGTCAAACCACCTCTGCCACCAAACACCAGCCTACCTAAATGTATGTTTCCCCATCACCCATGTCAACCTCAGTTGCAGCTCAGTATACGCTGCTCTCAACCAAATACTCATATCTGGTCTCTGCTCCCTGTACCTACCCTGCATTTAATCCACCTGCCGCTTCTCAGCTGCCTACAAACCCACAGGAACTTCCCAAAGCTACCGTTACCTCTTCTCTACCATAGCCCAATCCTCCTCTCCAGTCTGCTGCGTCCCTCACCTACAGAGCTTCAGTGGCTAAGCCAAAGAAAAAACGAAAGTTTTTTCCAACCAAGACGATCCTGCCAGTAACCCAACCTGCCTCCGCACCAGCTAATCCAATCCAGTCTGACGTCTCAGTGCCTGTTATCCAGTTCGATGTCCTGGTACCCACCTTCCAGCTTGAGGAGCCAGTGTTTCAGCCGGAGGTGCCAGTGCCTACTTTCCAGCTTGATGAGCCCGCTTTCCAGCCTGATGTGCCCACTCTCCAGCCTGATGTGCCACTGTCTGCTGCCCAGCCTGATGACCCGAAGCTTGCTGCCCAGCCTGATGACCTGAAGCTTGCTGCCCAGCCTGATGACCCGGAACTTGCTGCCCAGCCTATGCCCATGCCCGCTGCCCAGCTTGAAGTGCCTGCTGCCCAGCTTGACGTGCCTGTACCTGCTGCTCCGCTTGATGTGCCCGTGACTGTTGCCCAGCTTGATGTGCCTGTTGCCCAGCTTGATGTGCATGTTCCTGCTGTCCTGCTTGATGGGCCTGCTACCCCACTTGATGTGCCTGCTGCCTAGCTTGAAGTGCCTGTGCCTGCTGCCTAGCTTGAAGTGCCTGTGCCTGCTGCCCAGCTTGAAGTGCCTGTGCCTGCTGCCCAGCTTGAAGTGCCTGTGCCTGCTGCCCAGCTTGAAGTGCCTGTGCCTTCTGCCCAGCTTGAAGTGCCTGCTGCCCAGCTTGATGTGCCCGCGCCTGCTGCCCAGCTTGATGTGCCCGCGCCTGCTGCCCAGCTTGATGTGCCCACGCCTGCTGCCCAGCTTGATGTGCCCGCGCCTGCTGCCCAGCTTGATGTGCCCATGCCTGCTGCCCAGCCTGATGTGCCCATGCCTGCTGCCCAGCCTGATGCGCCTGATGCCCAGCTTGAAGTGCCCGTGCCTGCTACCCAGCTTGAAGTGCCCGTGCCTGCTGCCCAGCCTGATGTGCCTGCTGTCCAGCTTGAAGTGCCTGCTGCCCAGCTTGAAGTGCCTGTACCTGCTGCTCCGCTTGATGTGCCCATGCCTGTTGCCCAGCTTGATGTGCCTGCTGCCCAGCTTAATGTGCATGTTCCTGCTGTCCCGCTTGATGGGCCTGCTACCCAGCTTGAAGTGCCCATGCCTGCTGCCCAGCTTGAAGTGCCCATGCCTGCTGCCCAGCTTGAAGTGCCCATGCCTGCTGCCCAGCTTGATGTGCCCGAGCCTGCTGCCCAGCTTGATGTGCCCACGCCTGCTGCCCAGCCTGATGTGCCCATGCCTGCTGCCCAGCCTGATGTGCCCATGCCTGCTGCCCAGCCTGATGTGCCCATGCTTGCTGCCCAGCCTGATGTGCCCATGCCTGCTGCCCAGCCTGATGTGCCCATGCCTGCTGCCCAGCCTGATGCGCTTGCTGCCCAGCTTGAAGTGCCCGCGCCTGCTGCCCAGCTTGAAGTGCCCGCGCCTGCTGCCCAGCTTGAAGTGCCCGCACCTGCTGCCCAGCCTGATGTGCCTGTGCCTAAGCATATGTACCCGTGCAGTGTAAACCCTAAAATTTGAAATGTCCAAGTCCCTGGGCATGATTAGTGCTAATAAACATTAGCATCAATCCCTGGCTGCAATGAGCTTCCAATATAAGGTCCAAAATTAACTTTCTTACATTAGAACCTATTTCGAAAGGAGACAAATAAGATGCCAGTATGTCTTTGGATTGTGATGAGAAACCCACACAGGGAGAACATATAAACTTCAACACAAGGATTAGCATGTTGGGAAATTGAGCCACCAAGTAGCCCCACACATGTTCTCTGCATCTCTGTGGTGTGAACCAGCCCTAAGTCCATAGCCATGCTCAGTGTCACAAGCAATATACAATATATTGGCCTAAGTATTGGGACGCCTGCCTTTAAAACGCACATGAACTGTAATGGCATCCCAGTATTAGTATTGGGTTCAAAACTCATTTGGCCCACCCTTTGCAGCTATAACAGCTTCAACTCTTCTGGGAAGGCTGTCCACAAGGTTTAGGAGTGTGTCTATGGGAATGTTTGACCATTCTTCCAAGTGAATTTGTGAGGTCAGGCACTGATGTTGGACGAGAGGGCCTGACCTACAGTCTCCTCTCTAATTCATCCCCAAGGTGTTCTGTTGTGTTGAGGTCAGGACTCTGTCATAAATACTGCATTTCTTTGGACATACAGGTGATGGAATTACATTACTCAAGAGTTATTCTTCTTGATTTATTCTGTGATATTTGGTGTTTTTTTGTGGGTGAGAGTAGAATATTACCCTCAAATTTTGGGGAATTACATTTTGCTTTCTGATGTTGGTACACATATCACATTTTTTGGGCTCAAATTATAAATATTTGGAAATAATAAAAAGCACAAAAAATTGTGATTAATTTTAAATTTGCATCAGCAATGGTATTGTTTGTGGATTGTAAAGACACCTGTGTGAGTTTGGGTAAAGATTGTTGTGAGATGGAGAGTAACAAGTGAAAGTGACAGAGAAAAATGTATTTTACCAAAGCATTCTTAAAAACAAAATATTTTAAGTAGAAGCAACAATGTTGCAAAGGAAAATGTATTTCAGAGAAAGATACATTTCATCTCAACATTTAAAAGGTTTTTTGTGAAAGTTAGAATTGTTCCATTAGAATCAACGGCTGAAACTTGATTTGGACTAGAATAGAGCAGATTTTCACTTAAAAAAAATGCTCTCTAATTAGCCCTCATTTTGGTTTTTACTATAGCGCCGCGTAAAAAAGACACTTGAGTTAAAATGAGAGCTATTTTCAGGTCTGAGCATGCTCAGTTGTGTTGGCACCTAGTTGTCCAAAACGGGGAATTTTTCACTTCTCAGACTTTTAAAGATATTTCCTTGTCAAAAGAAGTTTATTGAGTATACAATATTATAAAGATACATAAAGTAAGTTTACAAGGATCTATAAAGTAAGCTCATTGTTTTACAGTAGGGATTATATAGGTAAATATCATGAAATTTCAAATATTAAACATTGGGTTCACGTAAACCTAAATTCAAGATATATATCATTTCCTTAGTTACTTTTGTAGGTATTTAAATGATTTATACCTACTATATATATTGTTTACAGGTAGAGTGTATATAGGTCAAATAAATTCTGATAATGAGCTTTAATCGTAAGGTGGAGAAAAGGAAAGAGAAAGAAGAAAAAGGGTAGAAAGGCAGAGGTATGGTCCACAAGGTTGTCCCGCTCGTCAGTTTATTATTCTTTTTAGTTCTCTTTGAAGCCTTAGAATGGGTGTCTCTGTAAGTCATTTAATCTGTTACCATGGCAACAGGACAGAGTCATTGAAATTTGACAGGAACTGTTGTTTTATCCAAGGATGCCAAAGTTTTTCAAATTTTGGAATTTGATTTTGATCGATGGCTACCATCTTAGCATGGGACATTGTATTATTCTTTCTGTGAATCGTTTCTGCTAGTACCAACGTAGGAGATTTCCATGCTTTGGCCACTGTTTGTTTTGCAGCCGTTATTAGTTGGATCATAAGTTTGAATTGAGAGAGTGTTAACCATTCCGGTTTTAGATTAAGTAAAGTTATATATGGATCTGGTTGTATTATTTTTTTAAATATTTTAGATGCAATCACGAAGACTTCCTTCCAGAAGGTTTGGATTACTGGGCACGTCCACCATATGTGTAAATGTGTGCCTATTTCTGGGCATCCTCGAAAACAAAGAGCTGAGGTATTAGGTGAATATTTTGCCACTCTAGTGGGTACAAGGTACCAGCGAGTTAGGACTTTATAATTTGTCTCCAGTGCTAAGATGTTGGGTGAGGATGACTTAGATGTGAGCCATATGTTAGACCAGTCCGTGTCTTCTAAAGTTTGTCCCAGGTCCTCCTCCCACCTCTGAACGTAAGAGGGTCTATTAAGATTTACTACTCCATATAATTGATTATAAAGTGATGAAATTGTACCTTTAGCAAATGGATCTTTTGTACAGATTGATTCAAAAATGGATAATTGGGATAATGGTGTATCCCCCTTTAGGAATGGTGTATAGAAATTTTTGATTTGGAGATATCTAAATATCTCAGAGTTTGGTAGATCATATTTTTCTCTAAGCGATGGGAATGAAAGGAATGATTTAGATGCTATGAAGTCATTTAGTGTCTGAATGCCTGATGTTGTCCAAGCTTTAAAAGAATTTGGGTAGATCCATGCCGGATAAAAGGCCTGGATTTCTGATAAAAGAGAGGAGAGGATTGTGTGGAGATTGTAACTGATATTTGGTTTTTAGTTTATCCCAGAGAGATAAGAAGTGTTTAGTTATGGGATTATGAATTTTAAAGCGGTCTTTAGGATCAAGCCATAACAAGTTTGATATTAATAGAGGGTCATTTTCTGAAGCCTCTATAAATACCCATAATGGGATTTCCTGTTTTGCATGGTATTTGGACAGACTGGCCAAATGTGATGCTCTGTAGTAGTTAGTAAAATTAGGGTATCCCAGGCCTCCTTTATTTTTGGGAAGATGTAGTGTGTGTATAGGTATACCTGGTTTAGAAGAGCCCCATATAAATGAAGTTGCTCTTTTTTGTACTAGTCTCAAAAAATAGGAAGGAATTGGAATAGGGAGGACTCTGAATAGATAAAGCAATTTGGGTAGAATAGTCATTTTGATTGCATTAATCTTCCCTATCCAGGATAAAGGAAGTTGCGACCATTGTTTTATTAGATTTGCGATCTGTCTTAATACAGGAGGATAATTGGTTGAGAATAAGCCAGAATGAGATGCTGTTAAATGAATTCCAAGATATGGGATTGATTTTTCTGCCCATGTGAATGGGAGTGCAGCCCTAGCCGGGATCAATTCCATGTTTGTGAGCGAAATATTAAGCACTAGGCATTTCTTAGGATTAATCATAAGGCCGGATAGGGCTGCAAATCCATCAAGAACTGGTATTAAGTTAGGACCAGAGACCTGTGGTGATGATAGAAAAAGTAATATATCGTCTGCAAATATACATAATTTGTGTGTAATACCTCCTACTTCAATGCCAGTTATAGTTTGGTTTGTTCTGATGTATTGGGCCATGGGTTAGAGTATAAGGGCAAATAATAAGGGAGATAATGGGCAACTGTCAAGTCTGTAGTGTGAGGCCGGGTTGCTGAGAGGGCGCCCCTTGCGGCTGAGTGCAGCACGTCCCTGGATTTGGGTACAGGGAATGCGATGCACAGAGGTGCATGGGTTGCCAGGAATACTGCAAGCTGGATGGTTGGCTGTAAGTAGCTAGAGTGCGTTGTGGCAGCCGTGCGGAGAGAAGTCTTGAATGGTAACAGCAGGGTAAACCAGGAACAGGGTCCGCAGCCAGGCCAGGGGTCAGATACCAAAAGACAGTCCGAGAGAGGTACAGGAACAAGCCGGGTCATACACAGAGGGCAGAATATCGGAGAGTAGTCAGCCAAGCCGGGGTCAGAGCGAGGAGATAAACAGGAACACAGGTCAAGCCGGGCAGAGGTCAAGCAGGGGTCTTCAGAGTATACAAGGCACAGGAACACAGGAGCTATTTGATAATCCAGCAAACTGCAAGTGTCAGTGGCAGGTTTAAATAGGCCAGAGGGGTGTGCCTACAAGATCAGGGCGTGCTCACTAGACTCGCCTGCCACCATGACGGTTACTGGCGGAATTGCCCACAACACGGCCATTTCCCTGACAGCAACCCTGTCGGGTACCTCTTTCAATATTAAAGGCATCAGATTTGTATCCAGCGTATTTTATATAGGCTTTGGGTTTATTATATAATGCTTTGATCCATGTTAAAAAGTGGGGTCCAAAACCCCATTTTTGTAATGAATATTGCATATATTGCCAGGATACTGTGTCAAATGCCCTCTTAATATCGAGAGATAGAAAACATAAAGGGATTTTCCGTTTTTTAGCAATATGTGCCAATAACACTGCCCTGCGTATATTATCGCCTGCCTGTCTATTTGGCATGAAGCCTACTTGATCTCTATGTATTAATTTTCCTATAATGCTATTGAGGCGTTTTGCTATTATTTTTGCTAATAATTTAATATCAAGGTTTAACAGAGAGATAGGCCGATAATTCACACAGGAAGTATCATCAGAAAGGGGTTTTGGGATCATACAAACAATTGCCATTAGTGTTTCTTGCCGAAAAGAATGTCCTTCTAGAAGTTTGTTTAAAGTTTCAGTGAGAATGGGAGAGAGTATTTCTGAGAATGTTTTATAGTATAAAGCCGAGTAGCCATCTGGGCCTGGTCTTTTGTTAAGTTTTAGGTCTTTTATGGCGTTAGCAACTTCATCTATAGTTATAGGCTCATCTAAACTGCTTTTTGATTCTGAGACAACTCAGGTAAGGTTATTTTTGAGAAGAAGGATTCAGCCTCTGTAGGATTAAATTCATTGTTTGTCTTGTATAAAGTTGCGAGATGTGAGTGAAATTTATGGACTATTTTAACTGGATTACAAGTATAAACATTTTTTGATCATTTCAAATGTATTGGTTTGTAAAATTTGTTAGTTGAATTTAATGCCCGAGCCAAATATGTACCTGGTTTGTTTGTATTCATGTAGAAATTGTGTTTGGAGCGTTTGAGGGATTTATCAACTGACTCAGTGAGAAATAGATCGTATTCCAATCTAGATTTTTCCAGATGAGATTTTGTACTCTGAGATGGATTATCTTGGAATGATATGTAGGCTGCATTAAAATTGAGTTCTAGTTTTTTTGCTAGATTTTTGCGTTCCCGTTTAAATAGTGCCATTTGTCTTTGTATTGTACCACGCAAGACAGGCTTATGAGCTTCCCATAGTGTTATTGGGGAAATGTCTGTTGTATTATTAATTGATATGTATTCCTTTAAAGCTTGTTCAATGGCCATCTGATGTAGTGGGTGTTTGAGCATTATGTCCGGTAAGTACCACGTTGGGTCATGCGCTTTTGGTATGGCTGAGGCTATAGTAGTGTATACTGCATTATGGTCAGACCACGGAATCGGAATTATATCTGATGCAATAATTTCTGGTATCATTCCTATTGTTAGAAAAATATGATCTATTCTGGTGAAGGTTTGATGAGGGTGCGAGAAATAAGTGAATTTCTTTTTCATTGGGTTACTTTCTCTCCATGAATCTACCAGATTGTATTTGGAAAGAAGTTGAGAAAAAGGTAATCTAGAGATTATTTTGGATGGTGTAAAAGGTGATTTATCTAGAAATGGGAGGAGGACCTGGTTCGAATCCCCGCACATTATCACTGTTCCTATTTTGTGTGTATTAATCACTTGTAATATATGTGAGAGGAATGGTGTAGGTTGTTTGTTAGGAGCGTAGTAGGAAATCACCGTGATTGCTGTATCCATTATATAACCCATGAGTATCAGGTATCTACCTTCTGGGTCTTTAATTTCTGATGATAAGGTGAATGGTGTGGATCGGTGAAATGCAATTAGAGTACCCCTTTGTTTGGTACAGGCAGAAGCTGTGTAAATTTGTTGATAAAAAGGAGAAATATATTTTGGAGTAGAATCTTTGGTGAAGTGTGTTTCTTGGAGGCATACTATGTGAGCCTTCTTGTTATGGAAAGTACGGAAGGCTTTGGTCCTTTTTTGAGGGACATTTATTCCCTGAACATTCAGGGAAAGTATATTCAGTGGTGCCATGGCAACAGATCAAATAGTTTTGACTTACTTTTTGTTATGCAGAGCTGACTGCACAGATCAACCTGTGTGGACTGAAGAGATGAAAAGATAGAAAAGAAACCAGTGAATTCTGGAGTAAAGAGTAAACAAAAAACATATGAGATTAGATGATACATTGTATAAATTATTTTTTGCAAGTAATCACAATTTACCCGTGAAAGAGAATAAATATCTCTCTCAGGGGAATAAGTGCCTTCGTCACACTCCCACATAATATGGTTGGGAGAATGAGGAGGGCTAATGGGGGTACACGGATCTTCCGCTTACAGGAGAGAAGTGCTATGTCAAAAGACATCAAAATGATGATTCATTAATTGGAGTGCAGAATATAGTTTTTGTTGAAATTATTTATTCCAGGGTGGTTGTATATGGTTAGTCTTGCCCTAGGCTAAATAATTCAGTTAGAAAGGTACTGTTAATAACTTTGGTATTGATGAAGATAGTTTGAATTATTTTGGGATTTTAACCCTTTTAGAGTAAACAATTACATATTTTATTCATATGTAACTGTTTAGATATGTTAACTCATAAAATTTAGGTTGTATTGCTTCAGATTAGAATAAACAAAAACATAGTTCTAGGAACTAGTTAGGTACTAATATATTTGTTTTAAGAAAAGAAAGAAAAAGCTTCCATTACTTCTGGATTATTGAACATATTTGTCCTAAAAAGTAATAAATCTATTGTTATTACCTGAAAATATATAACTGAACAAGAATTTCCTTATTTCACTTATATATTCTAAGGCTATATGAATCAGAAGTAATAAGAAATATAACTGGAATGTAACTTGATCCCATACAGTGTGTGACTATCAGAATGCAGTTACATTCAGTTATAAATACAGGTTTTTTATAGAGAACCATCTCTTAGTATAATAAATGAAGAGATATCAGGAATTAGGATGTCAGTCCATTGAATCTTCTTGGTCCATGGATGATGTGGCATAACGGCCTCTTTTGTGAGAATGATGATTCCCATTTTGTTCTGAAATTTTCTGGGTGCTGCCTGAAGGTGAAGATGATGCCATTCTTCTGCGTGTGGGGGTGTTGCTGCTTGTGGGTTCTGTCAGATTTAATTTTAAAAGGGTTTGTTGTAGTTCATCTGCTGATCTGCTTCTGTAAGTTGTACCTTGGTAGTTAAATCTGACTGAAAAGGGGTAGCCCCATTGATACATAATGTTGTGGCGTTGCAGTTCCATTAGTTGGGGTTTCATGGATCGTCTTTTAGTAATAGTAAGTTGGGATAGGTCAGCAAAAATTTGATAATTGTGTCCTTGAAAATTAAGTTCCTTTTTTTCTCTTGCAGCAATTAGTATTTGTTCTTTCGTTCTGTAATAATGAAATTTTGTGATTATATCACGTGGGGGGTCCATCTTTCTTTTTGGCTGTGAGGGCTCTGTGTACTCTGTCCAGTTCTAAACGTTCAATAGGGATATCTGGCTTTAGTTCTGGTAATAGAGCAGTAATTGTAGATTGCAGGCCTGTCACAGTTTCAGGTATTCCCCTTATGCGCAAGTTTGAATGTCTGGCTCTATTTTCATAATCTTCGAGCTTAGTTTTATTAAATTCTCTTCTTTTAATTGTTCCAATTCTTCTTTTAATTGTTCCAATTCTGTTATATTTTTCAATTTCATCAATTTTTATTTCTAAGGCTGCGGTGCGGTTTCCCAGCTCTCTTATTTCTTTGGTTAGGCTGTTTGTTATTTGGTCTGAGGTTTGTTTTAAAGCCTTATGAAGCATCTTTTCAAATTGTAATAATATTACTGGGGATACTGAGGAGGCTTGTGGAGAAGTTTGTGAGAGGATTTGTTCTGTATCTGACTCAAATGGAGAGTCTTGCTGTGACATTTTCTGTCTGTGAGAGCGCCCTGTTGCTGTATATTATGACATGACTGGAGCTGCTTTAGTTGCAGTGAGTGCCTGTGAGCTCTTTGTGAGGTGATTTTTATTTCTGCCACGGCTTCCTCCCAGTACCATATTTCCTTCCCAAACTTTCACAGTTTGTTCCCTGGGGCAAAAAGGTTCAAATGGATACCTTTTGAGCCTGCAGGCTCCGCTTTGTCCTTCTCTTCTCTCCTCAGCGGTGTGGAGCTCTAACAATGCATGTCTGCTCCACTAGGCTCCGCCTCCTGTCCCCCTAAAGATATTTCAGTGTAGAAATAACTTTTTCACACAGTTTAAAAACAGATTATTTTTAAATAATATACCACATATTTCAGTACCATTTAGGCAATTATATCATGCTCTAAACATTATTTCCATGTGCACTACTCCAGGTTTTAGCAGAGTTTGGGCGCTATTTGGTTTCAGGGAACTATAGTAAATTCAATTTTGGGAGTATTTTCTCACTAGTGCTATAGTGAGTACCGTTTTAGCGCTAATTAGCGCTGCAGCTCTATAGTAAATGACCCCCTATTTGTTTACATGAAAAAATACGTTTTTTGAAAGAAAATTACTTTGAACCCCCAAACATTATGTATTTTTTTAAAGCAAAGGCCCTACAGATTAAAATGGTGGGTGTTTCATTTTTTTTCACACAGTATTTGCGCAACGATTATTCAAACGCATTTTTTGGGGAATAAACACACTTTTTTTTTATTTTAATGCACTAAAACACACTATATTGCTCAAATGTTTGATGAAATAAAAAAGATAATCTTAGGCCGAGTACATGGATACCAAACATGACATGCTTTAAAATTGCGCACAAACGTGCAGTGGCGACAAACTACATACATTTTTAGAAGCCTTTAAAAGCCTTTAAAAGTTACCACTTTAGATTTACAGATGAGGTCTACTGCTAAAATGTCTGCCCTTAATCTGACCTTCACGGTGATACCTCACATGCATGGTGCAATTGCTGTTTACATTTGACACGAGACCAACGCTTGCGTTCGCCTTTGCGCGAGAGCAGGGGGGACAGGGGTGCTTTTTTTTTTTTCTGTATTATTTTTTTGCTTTTTTATTTCTTTCTTTCTTATTTTCTTTCTCATTTTTAAACTCTTCCTTTCATTTTTTTTTATCATTTTTATTGTTATGTCAGGGAATGTAAATATCCCCTATGATAGCAATAGGTAGTGACAGGTACTCTTTTTTGAAAAAAATGGGGTCTATTAGACCCTAGATCTCTCGTCTGCCCTCAAAGCATCTGACCACACCAAGATCAGTGTGATAAAATGCTTTCCCAATTTCCCAATGGCGCTGTTTACATCTGGCGAAATCTAAGTCATGAAATGCTCATAGCTTCCGGTTTCTTAGGCCATAGAGATGATTGGAGCCATTCTGGTCTCTGATCAGCTCTATGGTCAGCTGGCCGAATCACCGGCTGCATTCTCTGGTTCCCTCTTGGGACAGGAGAGCCAGAGAAAAACATGGAAGATGGTGGGGGGGACATTCCCTCCCACTGCTTGTAAAAGCAGTCTAGAGGCTAATTAGCCACTAGGATTGCTTTTACATGAAAGTCGACTGCTGGCTGAAAAGAATGATACCAAGATGATACCTAAACCTGCAGGCATCATTCTGGTATAACCAGTACATTGCTGGTCCTTGTTGGGCATATATTGTAATCTTTTTTTTTTATGCAGCCTGTGACGGATCCTATCCCACACTCCGCTGAGTGCTTCCGTCAGTAATACTGCTTCCTCCAGTCTGACCATCAGAGAGATATATTATTATAGCTGCATTGAATACAAGTCTAGCCAAAAATAGCTTGTAGAATCTTGAATGCTTTATTGGACAGAACACAGCCTTTTTATACACATTTAACACAAGGGGTTAGATAGCGAGGTAGGGCTGACTCATGGATACTCCCCCCCTCCCCTCTAGCAAAAACTTAAAAGACGATTATATAATTAAAATGTTAATTAACACAACACTTAAGGCAGCCCTGATGACCAGACAGTTCGTCTCCGCAGGTCAATGTGATCAGCTCTGTCAAGAATCATGTATTGTTCAGAATTAACAACCAAATAACAGGGTGAATGTGGACAGAAAAAGGTCCTTGCAGCCAGTGTCTGCGACAGTTCCCCCCCGTCCCATAGTCCGGCAGACCCAACTAGATCCACCACGGGTCAGGTTGGGGCTGTCTGAGCTGAGAGTTTTATAGTTCAGTTTATAGTTCAGTTTGCCGGGAAAGTCCATCAGCGTTCCCATTCTGCTTTTCTGGCCGATACTGTATGGTAAAATTGTAAGGCTGCAGTGCCAAGCTCCATCTTAACAAATGTCCATTATCCCCGGAGACCCGATTAAGCCAGATTAATGGATTGTGGTCGGTGGGCACCATAAAAGATCGTCCATAGAGATAAGGTTGGAATTTCTTGAGAGCCCACACCAGCGCCAAACACTCCTTCTCCACGGCTGCATAACCGACTTCCCTGGGTAGCAGCTGCCGACTGATGTAGGCCACTGGGTGCTCACCGCCATCAGGTCCTACTTGGCTCAGTACTGCCCCCGGCACAAACACGTTTGGTTGGGTCAGGGGCAACTAGAACAGGAGCTGAAGTTAGTGCATATTTTAATCGTTGGAAGGCAGTTTCACACTCAGGGGACCACAGTACCTGTTGGGGAAGGTGCTTCTTAGTCAGGTCTGTCAGGGGCTTAGCGATGGAACTATATTGTGGGACAAATTTCCTATAGTACCCAGCTGTGCCGAGGAACGCCAGAACCTGGGTTTTACTACGGGAGGTCAGCCACTTGGCAACTGCTTCAATCTTAGCAGGCTCGGGTCGTTGTTGTCCACTGCCTACTCGATGTCCAAGGTACTGTACCTCGGACATCCCTATGCTGCATTTCTCTGGCTTTAGGGTTAGTCCTGCAGCTTTAATGCAGTCTAACATGACACCCAGGTGAACCAGATGGTCCTCCCAGGTATCACTGTAGATCGCAATGTCGTCCAGATATGCACAAGCATAATCCTGGAGGCCATCAAGGAGTTGGTCTACCATCCTCTGGAAAGTTGCCGGTGCATTCTTCATCCCAAATGGCATTACTTTAGACTGGTATAAGCCAAATGGGGTAATGAACGCCGATTTCGGAATAGATTCCGCATCCAGAGGAATTTGCCAGTACTCTTTGCATAGGTCAAGGGTTGTCAGGAATTTTCCCCAAGCAATGCGATCTAACAGATCATCGACCCGGGGCATAGGGTAAGCATCAGTGGTGGTGCACTCATTTAATCTGCAGTAGTCTACACAGAAGCGAGTTGTGCCATCCCGCTTCAGTACAAGGACCACCGGGGAAGCCCAGGGGCTGCTGGATGGCTCAATGACTCCCAACTCAAGCATCTCCTTAATCTCATAATCTCTAATCTCATCCCCTCTCTCACTGCATCAGGTATCCGGTAAGTCTCCTGTCTTAGTGGCAGTTGTCCCGGGGTCTCCACATGGTGCACTGCCATAGTAATGTACCCAGGGACTGTGGAGAACATTTCCCTTCTCTGACTAAGGACCTGTCTAGCTTGTTCTCTCCGTGTTGGCCCTAGCTGGTCGTCAAGCTTTATCGTCTCTATCCCTGCAGTAATTCTGTTTAGCTCCAGGAGCACCAGCAGGGGAAGATTCTCAGAATCTTTCACAGCTGGAGCACATATAGCGGCTACCTCTCCTGATCTTTCCCAATATGCTTTCAACATGTTCACATGAAAGGTCCGTCGGTCTCTTTCATCTGAACATTTAGCCACTAGGTAGGTTGTGTCACAGAGCTTTGACACAACCCGATAAGGTCCCTGCCAAGTGGCCTGTAACTTGTCCTGCTTGGTTGGCCTGAGGTCAAGAACCTTCTGCCCAACCTCCAGAGTGCGGTTCCGAGCAGTACGATCGTACCATCATTTCTGCCACCTTTGGGCAGCCCGAAGGTTCTCCTGGACGGTGTCCGTGAGCTCCTTCAGTCTGTCCCTAAACTCAAGAATGCATGTTACGATAGAGGACCCTTGGGGATCAATTCCCCCTTCCCAGTGGGCTCTGACTAGATCTAGGGGCCCCCTCACCCACCTCCCATACAGTAACTCAAATGAGGAGAACCCGGTAGATTCCTGCGGCACCTCCTGATAAGCAAAGAGAAGGTGTGGCAGACATCTCTCCCAATCCCTGTGAGAGGTTGCAAATGTCCTAAGTAGATGTTTCAGTGTTCCATTGAACCTCTCTCACAGTCCGTTGGTCTGGGGGTGATAGGGAGAGCTCTGTAGGGGCTTTTTCCCACAGAGCCTCCATAACTGCTGAGTGAGCTCAGCAGTGAACTGGGTCCCCTGGTCAGAGGTGATTTCCCAAGGGAAACTCACCCTGGCAAAGATCCGGAGTAAAGCATCAGCCACAGTTTCTGCATGGATATTTGCCAGGGGAATGGCCTCCAGGTACCGGGTGGCATAATCCACCACAGTAAGTATATATCTCTTCCCAGAAGGACTAGGTTGGGGCAATGGTCCAACCAGGTCTATGGCAATGCGGCTAAAGGGTTCATCAATGATTGGTAAAGGGTGTAGGGGAGCTTTCAGTGGGCCCCCATGCTTACCCACCCACTGGCATGTGTCACATCAGATGGTGGAGGGTCTGGGACATCCCCAGGTGTCTGGATAAGGGTATGTCATGCCCAATGCGCAACAGGTCATGCCGATATTTCTGCGGCACAACCAGCTGCCGATTGGGTGGATGGGAGGCTGTCTTTCCCTCAGTAACCCGATTAATAGTAATCCCTGGACCCACTCTATCCGCTCCCTCTCCAACCCCCCAGGGTCCAATCCTGCTCTTTCCCTATAGCTAGCTAGGGTCCCTAAGAGTTGCCTGAGCAAAGTCTTGGGGAGAAGCCCAAGTCGGGGTAGGAATAGCTGGGGTAGTACAGTCTAGGTCAGGGGTGACAGGTCTTACCTGGGTCCCATCCTCAAGGGAGCGCACCTCCATCCGGGCTTGCTGGCGGGTGGTAACAGGGTAGGCTTCCGGGGATACATCCAGGGAGAAGGCTGAATTTAAATGTCCCAAATCATTGCCCAACAAAACCTCTGCAGGTAAGTTCTGCATTATTCCCACTTCCACTTCTTTGGCCCCCAAACCCCAATCAAGGTAAACCCTGGCAGTGGGGACCCACATAACATTTCCCCCGGCCACCCGCACAGCCACAGACCATCCCGTCTGCTTTGCCCGGTTTATCATTCAGGACTGTATCAGGGTAATAGTAGCTCCCGTGTCCAGCAGTCCCTGGGCAGCCCGACCATTAATCCACACGGCTTGTCGATGGTGCAAACGATTATCTGTAGTGGCAGCTTGCACAGGGTCTGCCTCATGTAGAATTCCAATATTCTCCTTACTTGGGTAAGTCACATCATCTCTCTCCAGACAGTGTGCAGCAGCCCGGGCAGGTCCAAGGGGCCTGTTGTTCCGCGCGTCCTGGGAAACATTCTGTTGACAATACCTCCTAACATGCCCTGCTTGGTTGCATCTGTAGCAGAGGCCCCCTTTTCCTCGTGAAGATGGTAGCTGAGTGGGGCCGGGGATCGACGGCTGGTGTGGAGGGGCAACGCTCTGTGGAATGTTGGGGACAGGCCGAGCTGGGGTCTTAGGCTCTGGTTGTACAGTCCGCCTTGAATCCACGTATTGGTCAGCTAGGGTGGCAGCTTCATCTACTGTGACTGGCCGCCGATCCTTTACCCAGTCTTTAACTTCATGTGGGGTATGATCGTAGAATTGTTCCAGGAGGATTAGCTGGAGCGCATCTGCCATGGTAACAGCTTGGCACCCGGTCATCCAACTCTTTACTGCTTGGGTCTTGGCTTGAGACCATTCTGTGTAAGGCTCTCTCTCCTTTCAGCGGAGGTTGCGAAACCTCAAACGGTGTGCCTCTGGAGTAATGCCGAAGTGAGCCAATAGTCTTTCTTTTACCCGGTCATAGTCCTGGCTGATCTCATCAGGGACATTATTGTATGCCTCTGCAGCCCTTCCTGTGAGTCGGCTGACCAGGAGCGCGACCCAATCTGCTTTATTGACACCTTGGAGACCGCATTGCCGCTCAAAAATTTGCAGGTAAACATCCATCTCATCTTCACCATCTTGAAACATGCGGAAGGCGGCATAGGGTAGCTTTTTGCAGGCTGCTGGAGCTTCCCGGTTGAACATAACTGATGCTCCTTGGTCCCGCTGGAGTTCAGCCATTCGCAGCTGGGACACCTCTCGTAACACTTGACTATTAACCTCCTGCGGGGGTGAGTACCATACAAGGCCAGTCGTCACTGGACGTCACGCTGGAACTCTGTCGCCTCTGAGGTATCTGCTGATGGGTTGCTGGCCTGGTCAATCTCCATTAGTTCGGTGATGAGAGTTGCTTTGGATTTGTTGCTGGAGACTTTTCCACGGGCTTCCAAGAGATCCTTCAAGGTGCTGCGCTTGAGTCTGGCTTAGTGATGTTCCATCTGCTGTTAGGAGCAGGGGATCCCGGTGGTGATTTGGGTGTGCCTAGGCAAGAGGAAGCATCCCACAGTTTGCCACCAATTGTGACGGATCCTATCCCACACTCCGCTGAGTGCTTCCGTCAGTAATACTGCTTCCTCCAGTCTGACCATCAGAGAGATATATTATTATAGCTGCATTGAATACAAGTCTAGCCGAAAATAGCTTGTAGAATCTTGAATGCTTTATTGGACAGAACACAGCCTTTTTATACACATTTAACACAAGGGGTTAGATAACGAGGTAGGGCTGACTCATGGATACTCCCCCCTCCCCTCTAGCAAAAACTTAAAAGACAATTATATAATTAACATATTAATTAACACAACACTTAAGGCAGCCCTGGTGACCAGACAGTTCGTCTCAGCAGGTCAAGGTGATCAGCTCTTTCAAGAATCATGTATTGTTAAGAATTAACAACCAAATAACAGGGTGAATGTGGACAGAAAAAGGTCCTTGCAGCCAGTGTCTGCGACACAGCCTGTGGGTTGAACGAAAAAAAGAGATTGATCGGTGGATATGCCCACCATTAGAATACCTCCCTTCATCCACCCACTTCTTATGATGGGCAAACATGCACCATTTATATATGCCGAAGCATGGGGGCATCCGCCCCAAAAGTTAGGAGCAAATCACTCCTCCACCCCTGCTGCCCCTATGCTTCGGCATATATCACCTCCGAAAGTGCTGGAGTCATGGCTTTATGTATCGTGGAAACAAACGCTGTTGCGGTCAAGATAAATAAATCCATGCTGCAGCTGAATGGCGTACCTGAAAACAAAAAAATGGTTAACAATAAAACACAGTAAAAAGTATAAAAAAGTACATACCTGAAAAGCAAACAGGATAAAACATGATAACAATAAAATATTGCAGGATAGAATACAGTAAAAACGAGCAGAACAATAGAGAGAGAATAGAGAGAGAGAGAACAATAAAACAACTATTTTTGTTTTTTTATTTTATATATTTTTTAGTTTTTTTAGTTTTTTTTTTTTTACACTTTCTTTTGTAACTGTAACTTTTATAACTGTAACCGGTTCCAGGTTCGGGTCTCTCAAAATGCGATGGCATCTTGGGAGACCCTGTGAAAGTGTGCCTAGTCTGTGCAATGCTGTACTCTACGCTAATACTCAACTAGTGTATGGTGGCTTTCGAAACATTCACCAATGCAAAGACCAGGATTGTCAGGACAGGAGGGACAATAATAGCGGGTGTCACGCCTATATTCGCGCATGCTGCAGACACAACATGTTTTTTGGGGGGTTCGTTGGGTAGGGGTACTCGGGAGGACATAAAGAAAATGCCTCTCATGCAGCCGACTGCATTTGGTTGGGGATGTGAATGGGGGAAGTATGGGTGCTGCAGAAGTGGTGGGTTACCAATTAAGATTGGCGAATGCAGCAGGAAGGGCACTATGGGCACGACAGGCCTGTGTTTGTCTTGTTCTTGGTGGCACTACTTGTGCTTGCCACCTCACCAGCTTGAACTGCACTTATGGGACTCGCCACGTCACCAAGTGTTACTGCAGTGCTGGTTTGACTATGACCGGGGTGTACTAGGCCGCTGGTGCTTGCCAGTTCACCAGAAGGAATAGCAATGCTAGTACTGCTCTGCTCCATACGAGGGACTTGCGGTTCCTGCACCTCAGCAACAGCAGAAGAAGATTGGGGTCGGGTACGCCTGACCTTGTCAGGGACCACAACTCCGTCATCAGAGCTATCTGTCATGGAGCCACTGTCGTCTACAGGATCATATTCTGAGCCTAAATCTGACAGATGAGTGACTTCCTCTTCACTATCTGTCATGCTCAGAAACGTGTAGGCCTCTTCACTACTGTACCTTCGATTTGCCATTTTGGGCTCTAAATTTAGTGGTACACTAGTGAGACTTACAGGTAAAAAAGCTCTTGATTGTTAGCGACTGATTCAAACGCTACCAAAAAAACTGTTAGCGATCGCAGGGGTCAGGCCTGATTCTGCGAATACTGCAGTTATGTGTTTAGTGTTTTGTAAGTGACAGTGATCGATCGATACTGCACTTGGGTGGACTGGGCTGGGCTGGGCAGAGGGGCAAAACGCAGGTGCTAGCAGGTATCTGGGCTGATCCCGCTAACACTGCGTTTTTGGAAACCCTAAACTGCTGGGGACGCTAGTATAGATCTGATCAGATATTGATCCGTTCAGATACTATACCACTAATGGAGGTGTATGCTGCGTGCAAAGGTGTTAGCGCTACTAATCTGACACTGCCTGGGGCAACGCAGACCCTATCTGACCCTAAAACCCAACTTGTATCACCCGCCGGGAGTTAAAACTTTATTGGGGGGGTTAGGAGGGTACCCTAGACCTAAAGGGGCCTAACACTAACTACCCTACCACTTATAACTGTCACAAAATTACACCAATGCAGTAATCAGAAAAAAAACTGCTATTGGTGTCACTGTGACAGGAGGTGCAGGGGGTGATCGGGGGGTGCAGGGGGGTGATTGGGGGGGTGAAAAGTGTGCCTGCATGTTCTACTGTCAGTGTAGTGCTGTGCAGACTTACTTGGATGTCATCTCTCCTCGGGAGCCGGAACGAAAAGGCTTCCCGAGGAGAGATGACATCACTTCCTCTGCCGCTGTTTACATTACAGCAGCAGAGGAAGATTTTCATTCATTGGGAGCAATCCCGAGGGGGTGGCCATGAACGAGTGGCCTCCCCCTCAGCCTTGATCACTCCCCTAATGATGCCGATGGCCCCGCGGGGGGCAGATCATGTACCAGGTACGTGATTTTGCCTGCCCGTGCCATTCTGCCACAGTATATCTGCGTTAGGTGGTCGGCAAGTGTTTAAGGGGAACCCCGCACCCAATTTTTTTTAAATGGCGTGAGGGTTCCCCAGGTCCCCAGGCACTATATACTCGGAACAGCAGTATATATGCTATATGGCCTGCCCTAAATACACTGCAGAAAATTGGGCCTTAGATGTTGGTGGTACAAGAACACTCCAAGCCCTCACAGTTACACTGTGTTGGGAGCAGGAACAGGCCCTGCTGTGAAATATTTTATCAAGAATTGTAATTACATGCCCCTGTTAAACAGGGGCAGAAAAATTGGGCCTTGGGTGGTGGTGGTGTCCTAAACCAAAAATATTGTTGGAAGCTAGCATCAGCAAGATTGAGGAGGAATAGGATAATCAGCATAGGCAGTCTTCAAGGGATCCCACATCCATAGCATATTCAATTGGTTACATCAGCATCAGGTGCTTGATAGCTGCTGATCCAAGACTGATTCATTTTTATGAATGTGAGCCTATCAACGGAGTCTGTGGACAGGCACAATCTTTGATCCATTACAAACTCTCCAGCAGCACTGAATGTGCGTCCAGAAAGCACGCTGGATGCAGGACAGGCCATTAGTTCAATTGCACCATGTAATGCAGACGCTGGCAATGGTGGCTTTATCCGATCAGACCCTGGCACTGAGGACTGAAAAATTGTTTAACCACCTCAATACCGGGCCATTGTCTAATGACATCCACAGATGGGATCTCCCATCCTGGGTGGGTGTCATATGACGTCCTCAGTATCTCGCCACTCCTGTGGACCCCCGGGGGCCTGCAGCGCGGCGATCATGGATGAGATGTGTCCCTTGGACACAGCCCATCCCTGATCCGTGTGATCCGCATCTCCGATCCACCCCCGAACCACGTGACCGGCTGTGTCCAATCACAGCCAGTCACATGTACTGTCTACATGCACGCCGCTCGTGCACGCCCCTAGGGCGCGTGCAGAGTGGCGATCAGGGACGAGGCTTGTCACCTTGACACAGCCCAACCCCGATCACAGTAAAGAGCCAATGAAATTGGCTTTTTACCACGTGACCGGCTGTATCCAATCACAGCCGGTCACAGAATGTCAACAAACCGTTGTAACGAGATGTTACCGGGTTCTCTTCCTCACACATCGATCGTGTGTGAGAAGGAGATTGTGGTAACATCTCGTTACAGCATAGTGTACACCAACACACACTGATTACCCCCCATAATAAAGAGGACCTGTCACCACCCATCAAAGTACCTGTCATCACCCGTCACAGTCCATCTGAGTACCTGTCCCAGCCCATCTGAGTACCTGTCACAGTCCATCTGAGTACCCGAGTACCTGTCACAGTCCATCTGAGTACCCGAGTACCTGTCACAGTCCATCTGAGTACCCGAGTACCTGTCACAGTCCATCTGAGTACCCGAGTACCTGTCACAGCCCATCTGAGTAACCGAGTACCTGTCACCAGCCCATCGGAGTACCCGAGTACCTGTCACCAGCCCACCTGAGTACCTGAGTACCCGAGTACCTGTCACCAGCCCATCGGAGTACCCGAGTACCTGTCACCAGCCCATCGGAGTACCCGAGTACCTGTCACCAGCCCATCGGAGTACCCGAGTACCTGTCACCAGCCCATCGGAGTACCCGAGTACCTGTCACCAGCCCATCGGCGTACCTGAGTACCTGTCACCAGCCCATCAGAGTATCCGAGTACCTGTCACCAGCCCATCAGAGTACCGTTCTTGTAATCATTTTGACCCCACGGGGTGAGATCTTGCATGGAGCCCCAGATCGAGGGAGATTATCAGTGGTCTTGTATGTTTTCCATTTTCTAATTATTGCTCCCACAGTTGATTTCTTCACACCAAGCTGCTTGCCTATTGCAGATTCAGTCTTCCCAGCCTGGTGCAGGTCTACAATTTTGTTTTGTTTCTGGTGTCCTTGGACAGCTCTTTGGTCTTCACCATAGTGGAGTTTGGAGTGCGACTGTTTGAGGTTGTGGACAGGTGTCTTTTATACTTATAGCAAGTTCAAACAGGTGCCATTAATACAGGTAATGAGTGGAGGACAGAGGAGCCTCTTAAAGAAGAAGATACAGGTCTGTGAGAGCCAGAAATCTTGCTTGTTTGTAGGTGACCAAATACTTATTTTCCTCCATAATTTGCAAATAAATTCTTTCAAAAATCAGACAATGTGATTGTCTGGATATGTTTCCACATTTTGTCTCTCATAGTTGAGGTATACCTATGATGACAATTACAGGCCTCTCTTCTTTTTAAGTGGGAGAACTTGCACAATTGGGGGCTGACTAAATACTTTTTTGCCCCACTGTATGTGGCCAGGCTGTGTAAAAGTCACACACATGTGGTATAGCCATACTCAGGATGAGTAGCAGAATGTATTTTGGGGTGTCATTTTTGCTATGTACATGCTTTGAGTTAGAAATATATTATAAACTGACCACTTTGTGTAAAAAAAAAATACGTTTTCATTTTCTTTCCACGTTTTCCGAAGACTTGTGGAAAAAAATGAACTGTTCAAAAGACTCATTATGCCTCATAGAATAGACGTTGGGGTGTTTGCTTTCCAAAATGGGGTCATTTTGTGGGTAATTCCACTGTCCGGGTGCTCCAGGGCCTTCACAAATGTAATAGGTCGTTAGCAAATTAGAGGTGTAATTTATGCTCCTGATGGTGCTCCCTGGATGTTGGACCTCTCTGTGTAGCCAGGCTGTGTAAAAGTTCCACACATGTGGTATTGCCATACTTAGGAGGAGTAGCAGAATGTATTTTGGGGTGTAATTGGAAGTATGCATATGCTGTGTGTGAGAAATAACTTATGACAATTTTGTGAAAAAAAAAAAATTCTTAATTTTCCCAAGAATTGTGGGAAAAAATTACAACTTCAAAAAACTCACCATGTCTCTTACTAAATACCTTGGACTGTCTACTTTTCAAAAAGAGGTCATTTGGTGGGTATTTGTACTTTCCTGACATTTCAGAGCCTCAAGAAATGAGATGCCGTCAGTGCATCAGGTGTGATCAGATGTAATCAATTTTCAATGATTTGCACCATAGCTTGTAGACTCTATAACTTTCAAAGAGACTAAATAATATCCACTAATTTGGGTTATTTTTACCAAAGAGATGTAGCAGTATAAATTTTGGCCCAAATTTATGAACAAAAATGACTTATTTGCAAAATTTTATCATAGAAACTAAAAAAAAGTGTTTTTTTTTTTTTCAAAATTTTCGCTCTTTTTTCACTTATGTCGCAAAAAATAAAAAACCCAGTGGTGATTAAATACCACTAAAAGAAAGCTCTATTTGTATGAAAAAAATGATAAAAATTTTGTTTGGGTACAGTGTTGCATGACTGAGTAATTGGCATTCAAAGTGTGAGAGCGCTGAAAGCTAAAAATTGGTCTGGGAAGGAAGGGTGTATAAATGCCCTGTATTGAAGTGGTTAAAGGCATCGGTCAGCCGGCCACCTTCTCCACCGCTCTTCCTCTGACTGAACGAAGCCCCAGCACCAGGAAATGGTAACCTCCCAGGGCCTGGAAATGCGTTGCAGAAGCGCCTTGAGGCGATTCAGTTTGCATTTGCTGCGCTTTACAAATCATTCATTCATTCATTCATTCAAACCTTTCTTCAAGGCCTCCTGAAGATGTTTCATGCTCTGTTCCCTCTGCGAAGGCAGGATGAGTTGTGCAACCTTGTCCTTGTAACATGGATCAAGAAGGGTTGCCAGCCAGTAATAATCCCTCTCCTTTGATGCCACAAATCCTAGGTTCCTTTCACAGGCTTTGCAGAATCAGGGAGGCCATGCAGCATAAGTTTGCAGAGGCATTCGATTCTGGGTCCTCTGGTTCACTAAGGATCACATGAGGTAACTACCTCCTCCCAGCCACGTACAACTCCTTGGGTTTCTGGGGACTGCTACTGAGTTTTATCCTCTACATCCATGCTGACACAGTCCTCCTCCTTCTCTTCCACCTCTTTTCCCTGTGTGTTTGTGGGCCCACAGGAATGCTATCTGGATAAAGGGAGGCCTTGAGAGTTAAGGAAGTCCTCCTCTTCCTCCCGCTGTTCTGCCTCAAGTGCCCTGTCCATGATTCCATGAAGCATGTGCTCCAACAGGAAAACAAGAGGGACAGTGTCACTGATGCATCCATGGTTGCTGCTCACCATCCTTGTGGCTTCTTCAAATAGTGACAGGACAATGCATGCATCCTTGATCAGTAGCCACTGGAGTGTCAAAAAGAAGCCAAGCTTCCCTGACCCTGTCCTTGTTTCACACTTGCACAGGAACTCATTGATGGCCCTCTGCTGTGTGTGAAGCCACTGAAGCATTGTCAACGTTGAGTTCCACCTGGTGGGCATGTCACAAATGAGGCGGTTGGTGGGCAGGTTGCATTCCCTTTTGAATGTCAGCCAGCCGAATACTGGCATTGTATGACCGGCAGAAATTACCACAGACTTTTCTGGCCTGCCTCTGGAGATCCTGTAAGCCTGGTTACCTGCTCAAGAACCACTGCACCACCAAATTCAGGATGTGTGCCAAACATTGTACATGGGTCAATTATCCCTGTCGGAGGGCGGAGAGAAGGTTGGTGCCATTGTCGCATGCAACCATTCCTGGCTGAAGCTGGCATGGCATCAGTCACCTTTAAGCCTGCCCCTGCAGAGCTGACAGAATCTCTGACCCAGTGTGGCTCCTGTCCCCTAGGCAGAACAACTCAAGCACTGCATGGCATCTTTTAGCCTGACTGCTTGCATAGCCCCTTGAATGCTTACAGAGGACAAATCTGCAGTAGGGGCCATAGAGGAAGAAGAAGAGGAGGGGGTGGAGGAGAGAGCTGTGGCAGAATCACCACTAGCATTTTGGAGGGGTGGTGGCGGAACAACCTCCAACACTGAACCCTGTCCTGCATCATTCCCAGCTGCCAACAGAGTTACCCAGTGCTCCATGAAGGAAAGGTAACGTCCCTGCCCATGCCTGCTGGGTCAGCGGTAATATGAACCTTACTGCTGACCAGTAGGGATGAGCCGAACACCCCCCGGTTTGGTTCGCACCAGAACCTGCGAACGGATCGAAAGTTTGCGTGAACTTTAGAACCCCATTAAAGTCTATGGGACTCGAACGTTTGAAATAAAAAGGGCTAATTTTAAATGCTAATATGCAAGTTATTGTCCTAAAAAGGGTTTGGGGACCCGGGTCCTGCCCCAGGGGACATGTATCAATACAAAAAAGTTTTAAAAACGTCCGTTTTTTCGGGAGCAGTGATTTTAATGATGTTTAAAGTGAACAAAAAAAGTGAAATATTCCTTTAAATATCATACCTGGGGCGTGTCTATAGTATGCCTGTAAAGTGGCGCATGTTTCCCATGCTTAGAACAGTTCCTGCACAAAATGAAATTTTTAAAGGAATAAAAGTCATTTAAAACTGCTTGCGGCTTTAATGTAATGACGGGTCCCGGCAATATGGATGAAAATCAGTGAGACAAATGGCATGGGTACCCCCCAGTCCATTACCAGGCCCTTTGGGTCTTGTATGGATATTAAGGGGAACCCCACACCCAAATTAAAAAAGGGAAAGGCGTGGGGCCCCCAGGCCCTATATACTCTGAACAGCATTGTACAGGCGGTGCAAACAAGACAGGGACTGTAGGTTTGTTGTTAAGTAGAATCTGTTTGTAATTTTGAACTGGTACATTTTTAAAGTGTAGATCCAGCCAAAAAATCTATTTTAAGCTTTTTGGAAAATGTAGGGAAGGGTTATCACCCCTGTAACATTTGTTTTGCTGTCTGTGCACCTCTTCAGAAGATTTCACCTCACTTTCTGTCCCAATGACAAATGTTTTTTGAAAATTTGGGGTTTTTAGTGAAACAAGGATTGGTGATAAATCATCAGTGAAGAGGAGACACGTTTTTCCCATATTAACTCTTATAGGAGAGAATTTCCCTTCCTAAGGGTAGATTTCATCTCACTTCCTGTTGTCTCCTTCCGTTTGCAAGTAGGAGTCATTTGTAACTTGGATGTTTGAAAGTAGGGGCCTGCCCTATATACTCTACAGAAATTGGGGCCTTAGGTGTTGGTGTTGCCACAACACTGTAAGCCCTCACAGTTACTCTTGGTGGGTGCAGGAACAGGCCCTGCTGTGAAATATTAGATCAAGAATTGTAATTACATGCCATTGTTGAACAGTGGTAGAAAAATTGGGCCTTTGGTGGTGGTGGTGCTGGTGCCACAACACTGTAAGTCCTCACAGTTACTCTTGGTGGGCGCAGGAATGGGCCCTGCTGTGAAATATTAGATCAAGAATTGTAATTACATGTCCCTATTGAACGAGGGCAGAAAAATTGGGCCTTAGGCACTGGTGCCACAAAACTGCAACCCCTCACAGATGCTATAGTTGGAGCGCAGGAATGAGCCCTGATGCAAAGTATTGCATCAAAAACTGTAATTATACGCCCCTGTTAAACAGGGGCAGAAAAATTGGGCCTTGGGCACTGATGCTGGTGCCACAACACTGCAACCCCTCACAGATACTTTAGTTGGAGCGCAGGAATGAAACCTGCTGCAAAGTATTGCATCAAAAATTATAATTACAAGCCCCTGTTAAACAGGGGCAGAAAAATTGCCACAACACTGCAACCCCTCACAGATGTTATAGTTAGAGCAGAGGAATGAGCCCTGCTGCAAATTATTGCATCAAAAATTGTAATTATACGCCCCTGTTAAACAGGGGCAGAAAAATTGGGCCTTGGCCACTGGTGGCTGTACCCAGAACAAAAAATGTTCTTACAAGCTATCAGCATGAAAATTGAGGAGGAAGAGGATTGTGACTCAGCATAAGAGGATTGTGACTCAGCATCAGCATAGGCAGTCTTGAAAAGATCTCACACTCTCAATCGGTTACATCAGCATCAGGTGCTTGGTAGCTGGTGATCCAAGACTGATTCATTTTTATGAAGGTCAGTCAATCGACGGTTTCGGTGGACAGGCGCACCCTGTGATCGGTTACAAAGCCTCCAGCAGCACTGAACGTGCGTTCCGAAAGAACGATGGATGCAGGACAGGCCAGTAGCTCAATTGCATAATGTGCAAGCTCTGGCCAGTGATCCATCCTCAAGACTCAGTAACCCAGAGGATTTTCGGTGAGAAAGGTGTCCAAGTCTGATCTTGCCCCTAGGTAATCCTGCACCATGTGAATCAGACACTGGCGATGGTTGCTGGAACTGATCAGACCTTGGGGCTGCGGACTAAAAAATTGTCTGAACGCATCGGTCAGATGGCCACCTTCTCCACCACTCCTTCTGTGACTGACCGAAGCCTCAGCAACACGTTGTCCAGGAGGACCAGGAAATTGTAACCTCCCAGTCTCTGGAAACGCATTGCACAAATCTTTCTGCAAGGCCTCCTGAAGATGTTTCATCCTCTGGTCCCTCTGCAAGATAAGGTCTGCAACCTTACCCTTGTAACGTGGATCAAGGAGGGTTGCCAGCCAGGAATCATCCCTCCCTTTGATACCATGAATACAAGGATCCTTCTGCAGGCTTTGCAGGATCAGGGAGGCCATGCAGCGTAGGTTTTCTGAGGCATTCGGTCCAGAGTCCTCTTGGTCACTAAGGACGACGTGATCCATAGATACCTCCTCCCAGCCATGTACAAGTCCATGGGTTTCTTTGGACTGTAAACGATCCATTGAAGACTGCTGCTGATGCTGAGTGCTAGGCTCCACCTCCATGATGACACAATCCTCCTCCTCCTCCTCCTCCTCCTCCTCTTCCTGTGTGATCGGCGGGCACGCAGGAACACTGTCTGGATAAAGGGGGCCCTGAGAGGTAAGGAAGTCCTCCTCTTCCTCCCTCTGTTCTGCCTTAAGTGCCCTGTCCATTGTTCCACACAGTGTGTGCTCCAACAGGTGGACAAGAGGGACAGTGTCACTGATGCATGCACTGTCACTGCTCACCATCCTCATGGCCTCCTCAAATGGTGACTGGACAGTGCATGCATCCCTGATCATAGCCCACTGGCATGGGGAAAAAAAACAAGGTCCTCTGTCCTGGTGCCATAGTCGCACAGGTACTCATTGATGGCCCTCTGCTGTGTGTGCAGCCGCTGCAGCATGGCCAACATTGAGTTCCACCTGGTGGGCATGTCACAGATTAGGCTTTTCTTGGGCAGGTTAAATTCATTTTGGAGGTCAGCCAGCCGAGCATTGGCATTATATGACCTGCGCAAATGCACACAGACTTTCCTGGCCTGCCTCAGGACATCCTGTAAGCCCAGGTACCTGCCCAAGAACCGCTGCACCACAAAGTTAAGGACGTGAGTCAAACAGGGCACATGGGTCAGTTGTCCCTGTCGGAGGGCGGAGAGGAGGTTGGTGCAATTGTCGCAAACCACCATATCTGGCTTAAGCTGGTGTGGCGTCAACCACCTCTGAACCTGCCCTGCAGAGCTGACAGAATCTCTGCCCCAGTGTGGCTCCTGTCCCCAATGCACACCAGCTCAAGCACCGCATGGCATCTTTTTGCCTGCGTGCTTGTGTAGCCCCTTGAACGCCTATGGAGCACCGCTGGTTCCGAGAACAAATCGGCACAGGAAGAAGCCATGGAGGAAGAAGAAGAGGAGGGGTGGAGGAGAGAGGTGTGGCAGAATCACCACTAGTAGAATTTTGGAGGCGTGGTGGCGGAACAACCTCCAGCACTACTGCACCCTGTTCTGCATCCTTCCCAGCTGCCAGAAGAGTCACCCAGTGTGCGGTGAAAGATAGGTAACGTCCCTGTCCATGCCTGCTGGACCATGAGTCAGCAATAATACTGTATGCACCTTACCGCTGACTGCCCAGTCCAGCAAGGCCAAGACATTGCCTTCCACATGCCGGTAGAGAGCCGGAATTGCCTTCCATGAGAAAAAGTGGTGTTTGGGAACCTGCCACTGAGGAACTGCACATTCCACAAACTCACTGAAGGGGGCAGAGTCTACCAACTGAAAAGGCCGAAGTTGAAGTGCTAGCAATTTAGCCAAGCTAGCATTCAACTGCTGGGCATGTGGATGGGTGGGAGGGAACTTCTTTTGGCAGTGCAGCAGCTGGGGCAGGGAAATTTGCCTGGTACACTCTGACGTCAGTGTACCGATAGCAGATTGCCCGCAAGTACTTGGCTGTGACACACCTAATTCTACACCTTCATTCCTTTCAGTGCAGGCTTCAGAGAGGACTGAAGGTATAGTGAGGTTGGAGATCCCAGCTGATGAGGAGCAAGAAGAGGTCCGCTTTGTTCTTTGGTGTGGGTCTTTTAGGTACGCTTGCCAACGAACTGCATGGCAGGTCGACATATGTCTGGTCAAGCATGTGGTGCCCAAGTGGGTGATGTTTTGGCCACGCATTATACGCTTGAGACATATGTTGCAAATGGCAGTGGTGGGATCTGATGCTCTCGTTTTAAAAAAGGCCCACACCAAAGAACTTTTGGAATAACGCACAGAGACAGCAGTGCCCTACACATGCAGAGCTTTGCGGTGTGATGCAGTCGGTGTGCTGCCCTTAAGCTGGCCCCTGGAGGGCATCCTGCCTCATTGGAGATGTGCCTCCTCCTCCTCTCTCCTATCAGGCACCCACGTGGAATCAGTGACCTCATCATCCCCTCCCTCCTCATCACTGGAGCAAAGCTGGCAGTATGCTGCAGCTGGGGGAACATGACTGCCAGATTGCTGTCCTTCTTGGGCACCCCGTCTCTCTGGGCTCATGTTACTGCCTTCCTCTAGCTGGGTACCATCATCAGAGACTTCAAAATGCTGGGCATCCTCCTGAAGCATGTACCCAACACTGTGGTCAAACAGTTCGGGGGACTCCTCAGGAGGACATGGTGGGGCTAGGGAAGGAGTGACTGATGCCATTGAGCCGAGGGAAGAGGCCGCATTGGCAGCTGCTTTACCAGACAGAGTACCCTGAGCCTAGGTGAGAGAGGATGAGGAGGATGAGGACGGCTTGGTCATCCACTCTACCAAGTCTTCCGCATGTTGCGGCTCAAAACGGCCAGCTGCTGAAAAAAAGGACAAGTGTGTCCCACGGCCACGTGCTGATGAGGATGCACCGTCTCCACGACCAGCACTGTTGCCTCTAGACACAAAGCCTGCTTGCCCTCTTTTATTGGCTTGTGACTGTCTGCCTCTCCTTGTTGGCCTTCCAGACATACTAATGGCCTGCAGTGAGATGTAGCTGCACAAAGCTGGGATGTATATATATACTGATACTGCAGCTAGCAGAATCAACTGCCTGCCTATAGTATTATTAGTATGAGAACACCAGCAATTTTCTTCAGGTAGCTGTAAATACTATAAAAACACCTGCCTGCCTGTCAGTAGGAAGAGAATAACAGGAACGGATCTAGCTAATCTAAATACAGTGTATATATATATATATATATATATATATATATATATATATATATATATATATATATATATATATATATATATATATATATATATATATATATATATATATATATATATATATTACACATACACACACACAACACCTAGGATGCATATATATATATATACACAATACACTGTAAGTGCAGCTAACTGTCTCGCCTGCCTACTCTATCTAACTTAAATCAAATGACACTGTCTCCCTGTCTATCTCTCCGCTGCCGCCACAACACACCACACAAGGCCACCCCGCCCCCTTCTGATGCACGGTGACTTCCCTGTCCACCCCCCTCTGACGTCATGGGGAATGCCACAGGGAAGTACCCGTTAAGTCCCTGTGCGTCAGATGGGGGCGGGGTCACCGGGTGGCCCCACCCTCCGTTATTTAAGAACCGTTAGAAGAGGAGAAGTGTCACACAGCGGGAGCCTACCACCATGCTGGACGCGGGGCGGCCTGAGAAGACGAAGGGAAGAAGACGTCAGCGCCGCGGAGGAAGATGCCGGACAAGAACACTGGAGGAAGAACCAGAAGAACCAGAAGAAGAAGATGGAGGAAGAAACCGAGGGAAGATAGAAGAAAGGAGATAGAAGAAAGAAGAAGCATTTAACCACTTGACGACCGCCTCACGCCGATTTACGTCGGCAAGGTGGCACGGACAGGCAAAATCACGTACATACACGTGATTTGCCTTCCGCGGGTGGGGGGTCTGATCGGACCCCCCCCCGGTGCCCGAGGCGGTCATCTTTTCTCCCACGGCGATCGGAGATGAGGGGGAGGCCATCCGTTCGTGGCCCCCCCCTCGCGATCGCCGCCGGCCAATGAGAACATTCCTTTGCTGCTGTATGCTAAACAGCAGCAAAGGAAATGATGTCATCTCTCCTCGGCTCGGTAATTTCCGTTCCGCCCCGAGGAGAGAAGACAGGTATGTGAGTGCACAAACACTACACACACAGTAGAACATGCCAGGCACACAAAACATCCCGACCCCCCCCCGATCGCCCCCCGATCCCCCCCAATCACCCCCCCCTGTCACAAACTGACACCAGCAGTTTTTTTTTTTTTTTTTCTGATTACTGCATTGGTGTCAGTTTGTGACAGTTACAGTGTTGGGACAGTTAGTATTACCCCCCTGTAGGTCTAGGATACCCCCCTAACCCCCCCTAATAAAGTTTTAACCCCTTGATCACCCCCTGTCACCATTGTCACTAAGCGATCATTTTTCTGATCGCTGTATTAGTGTCGCTGGTGATGCTAGTTAGTGAGGTAAATATTTAGGTTCGCCGTCAGCGTTTTATAGTGTCAGGGACCCCCATATACTACCTAATAAATGTTTTAACCCCTTGATGGCCCCCTAGTTAACCCTTTCACCACTGATCACCGTATAACTGTTACGGGTGACGCTGGTTAGTTTGTTTATTTTTTTATAGTGTCAGGGCACCCGCCGTTTATTACCGAATAAAGGTTTAGCCCCCTGATCGCCCGGCGGTGATATGCGTCGCCCCAGGCAGCGTCAGATTAGCGCCAGTACCGCTAACACCCACGCACGCAGGATACGCCTCCCTTAGTGGTATAGTATATGTACAGATCAATATCTGATCCGATCAGATCTATACTAGCGTCCCCAGCAGTTTAGGGTTCCTAAAAACACAGTGTTAGCGGGATCAGCCCAGATACCTGCTAGCACCTGCGTTTTGCCCCTCCGCCCAGCCCACCCAAGTGCAGTATCGATCGATCACTGTCACTTACAAAACACTAAACGCATAACTGCAGCGTTCGCAGAGTCAGGCCTGATCCCTGCGATCGCTAACAGTTTTTTTGGTAGTATTTTGGTGAACTGGCAAGCACCAGCCCCAGGCAGCGTCAGGTTAGCGGGATCCGCCCGGCCCGGCCCAGCCCACCCAAGTGCAGTATCGATCGATCACTGACACTTACAAAACACTAAACGCATAACTGCAGCGTTCGCAGAGTCAGGCCTGATCCCTGCGATCGCTAACAGTTTTTTTGGTAGTATTTTGGTGAACTGGCAAGCACCAGCCCCAAGCAGTGTCAGATTAGCGCCAGTACCGCTAACACCCACGCACGCAATATCTGATCCGATCAGATCTATACTGGCGTCCCCAGCAGTTTAGGGTTCCCAAAAACGCAGTGTTAGCGGGATCAGCCCAGATACCTGCTAGCACCTGCATTTTGCCCCTCTGCCCAGCCCACCCAAGTGCAGTATTGATCGATCACTGACACTTACAAAACACTAAACGCATAACTGCAGCGTTCGCAGAGTCAGGCCTGATCCCTGCGATCGCTAACAGTTTTTTTGGTAGCTTTTTATTGAACTGGCAAGCGCCAGCGGCCTAGTACACCCCGGTCGTAGTCAAACCAGCACTGCAGTAACACTTGGTGACGTGGCGAGTCCCATAAGTGCAGTTCAAGCTGGTGAGGTGGCAAGCACAAGTAGTGTCCCACTGCCACCAATAAGACAAACACAGGCCCGTCGTGCCCATAATGCCCTTCCTGCTGCATTCGCCAATCCTAATTGGGAACCCACCGCTTCTGCAGCGCCCGTACTTCCTCCCATTCACATCCCCAACCAAATGCAGTCGGCTGCATGAGAGGCATTTTCTTTATGTCCTCCCGAGTACCCCTACCCAACGAACCCCCCCAAAAAAGATGTCGTGTCTGCAGCAAGCGTGGATATAGGCGTGACACCCACTATTATTGTCCCTCCTGTCCTGACAATCCTGGTCTTTGCATTGGTGAATGTTTTGAACGCTACCATACACTAGTTGAGTATTAGCATAGGGTACAGCATTGCACAGACTAGGCACACTTTCACAGGGTCTCCCAAGATGCCATCGCATTTTGAGAGACCCGAACCTGGAACCGGTTACCGTTATAAAAGTTACAGTTACAAAAAAAGTGTAAAAAAAATATATATATATAAAATAAAAAAAAATAGTTGTCGTTTTATTGTTCTCTCTCTCTCTATTCTCTCTCTCTTGTTCTGCTCTTTTTTACTGTATTCTATTCTGCAATGTTTTATTGTTATTATGTTTTATCATGTTTGCTTTTCAGGTATGCAATTTTTTATACTTTACCGTTTACTGTGCTTTATTGTTAACCATTTTTTTGTCTTCAGGTACACCATTCACGACTTTGAATGGTTATACCAGAATGATGCCTGCAGGTTTAGGTATCATCTTGGTATCATTCTTTTCAGCCAGCGGTCGGCTTTCATGTAAAAGCAATCCTAGTGGCTAATTAGCCTCTAGACTGCTTTTACAAGCCGTGGGAGGGAATGCCCCCCCCCACCGTCTTCCGTGTTTTTCTCTGGCTCTCCTGTCTCAACAGGGAACCTGAGAATGCAGCCGGTGATTCAGCCAGCTGACCATAGAGCTGATCAGAGACCAGAGTGGCTCCAAACATCTCTATGGCCTAAGAAACCGGAAGCTATGATCATTTTATGACTTAGATTTCGCCGGATGTAAATAGCGCCATTGGGAAATTGGGGAAGCATTTTATCACACCGATCTTGGTGTCATCAGATGCTTTGAGGGCAGAGGAGAGATCTAGGGTCTAATAGACCCCAATTTTTTCAAAAAAGAGTACCTGTCACTACCTATTGCTATCATAGGGGATATTTGCATTCCCCGAGATAACAATAAAAATGGTTTAAAAAAAAAAAAATGAAAGGAACAGTTTAAAAATAAGATAAAAAAGCAAAAAAATAATAAAGAAAAAAAAAAAAAAAAAAAAAAAAAAAAAAAGCACCCCTGTCGCCCCCTGCTCTCGCGCTAAGGCGAACGCAAACGGCGGTCTGTCGTCAAACGTAAACAGCAATTGCACCATGCATGTGAGGTATCGCCGCGAAGGTCAGATCGAGGGCAGTAATTTTTGCAGTAGACCTCCTCTGTAAATCTAAAGTGGTAACCTGTAAAGGCTTTTAAAGGCTTTTAAAAATGCATTTATTTTGTTGCCACTGCACGTTTGTGCGCAATTTTAAAGCATGTCATGTTTGGTATCCATGTACTCGGCCTAAGATCATCTTTTTTATTTCATCAAACATTTGGGCAATATAGTGTGTTTTAGTGCATTAAAATTTAAAAAAGTGTGTTTTTTCCCCAAAAAATGCGTTTGAAAAATCGCTGCGCAAATACTGTGTGAAAAAAAAAAATGAAACACCCACCATTTTAATCTGTAGGGCATTTGCTTTAAAAAAAATATATAATGTTTGGGGGTTCAAAGTAATTTTTTTGCAAAAAAAAATAACTTTTTCATGTAAACAATGAGTGTCAGAAAGGGCTTTGTGGTTAGAAGAGTTGGTGATGTGTGACATAAGCTTCTAAATGTTGTGCATAAAATGCCAGGACAGTTCAAAACCCCCCCAAATGACCTCATTTTGGAAAGTAGACACCCCAAGCTATTTGCTGAGAGGCATGTCGAGTCCATGGAATATTTTATATTGCGACACAAGTTGCGGGAAAGAGACACATTTTTTTTTTTTTTTTGCACAAAGTTGTCACTAAATGATATATTGCTCAAACATGCCATGGGAATATGTGAAATTACACCCCAAAATACATTCTGCTGCTTCTCCTGAGTACGGGGATACCACATGTGTGAGACTTTTTGGGAGCCTAGCCGCGTACGGGACCCCGAAAACCAAGCACCGCCTTCAGGCTTTCTAAGGGCATGAATTTTTGATTTCACTCTTCACTGCCTATCACAGTTTCGGAGGCCATGGAAAGCCCAGGTGGCACAAACCCCCCCCAAATGACCCCATTTTGGAAAGTAGACACCCAAAGCTATTTGCTGAGAGGTATAGTGAGTATTTTGCAGACCTCACTTTTTGTCACAAAGTTTTGAAAATTGAAAAAAGAAAAAAAAAAAAGTTTTTTCTTGTCTTTCTTCATTTTCAAAAACAAATGAGAGCTGCAAAATACTCACCATGCCTCTCAGCAAATAGCTTGGGGTGTCTACTTTCCAAAATGGGGTCATTTGGGGGGGTTTTGTGCCACCTGGGCATTCCATGGCCTCCGAAACTGTGATAGGCAGTGAAGAGTGAAATCAAAAATTTTCACCCTTGGAAATCCTGAAGGCAGTGCTTGGTTTCGGGGCCCCGTACGCGGCTAGGCTCCCAAAAAGTCCCACACATGTGGTATCCCCATACTCAGGAGAAGCAGCTAAATGTATTTTGGGGTGCAATTCCACATATGCCCATGCCCTGTGTGAGCAATATATCATTTAGTGACAACTTTGTGCAAAAAAAAAAAAAAAAAAAGTGTCACTTTCCCGCAACTTGTGTCAAAATATAAAATATTCCATGGACTCAATATGCCTCTCAGCAAATAGCTTGGGGTGTCTACTTTCCAAAATGGGGTCATTTGGGGGGGTTTTGTGCCACCTAGGCATTCCATGGCCTCTAAAACTGTGCTAGGCAGTGAAGAGTGAAATCAAAAATTTACACCCTTAGAAATCCTGAAGGCGGTGCTTGGTTTTCGGGGCCCCGTACGCGGCTAAGCTCCCAAAAAGTCCCACACATGTGGTATCCCCATACTCAGGAGAAGCAGCTGAATGTATTTTGGGGTGCAATTCCACATAGGCCCATGGCCTGTGTGAGCAATATATCATTTAGTGACAACTTTTTGTAAATATTTTTTTTTTTTGTCATTATTCAATCACTTGGGACAAAAAAAATAAATATTCAATGGGTTCAACATGCCTCTCAGCAATTTCCTTGGGGTGTCTACTTTCCAAAATGGGGTCATTTGGGGGGGGGGGTTTGTACTGCCCTGCCATTTTAGCACCTCAAGAAATGACATAGGCAGTCATAAACTAAAAGCTGTGTAAATTACAGAAAATGTACCCTAGTTTGTAGACGCTATAACTTTTGCGCAAACCAATAAATATATGCTTATTGACATTTTTTTTACCAAAGACATGTGGCCGAATACATTTTGGCCTAAATGTATGACTAAAATTTAGTTTATTGGATTTTTTTTATAACAAAAAGTAGAAAATATCCTTTTTTTTCAAAATTTTCGGTCTTTTTCCGTTTATAGCGCAAAAAATAAAAACTGCAGAGGTGATCAAATACCATCAAAATAAAGCTCTATTTGTGGGAAAAAAAGGACGCAAATTTCGTTTGGGTACAGCATTGCATGACCGCGCAATTAGCAGTTAAAGCGACGCAGTGCCAAATTGGAAAAAGACCTCTGGTCCTTAGGCAGCATAATGGTCCGGGGCTCAAGTGGTTAAATAAAGGAATTGTCAAAAACTGTCTCTTGTCATTTTTAACATTTTTGACACTTTTTTTGTGAAATGGTAGGGGTACTTTTGTACCCCCTTACCATTTCACACAGGGGGGAGGGCCGGGATCTGGGGGTTCCCTTGTTAAAGGGGGCTTCCAGATTCCGATAAGCCCCCCGCCCGCAGACCCCCACAACCACCGTACAAGGGTTGTGGGGATGAGGCCCTTGTCCCCATCAACATGGGGACGAGGTGTTTTGGGGGGCTACCCCAAAGCACACTCCCAATGTTGAGGGCATGTGGCCTGGTACGGTTCGGGGGGGTGGTCTCTCGTCCCCCCCTCTTTTCCTGTGGCCTGCCAGGTTGTGTGCTCAGATAAGGGTCTGGTATGGATTTTTGGGGAGACCCCACGCCATTTTTTAAAAAATTTTGGCGTGGGATTCCCCTTAAAATCCATACCATACCTGAAGGGTCTGGTATAGATTTTGAGGGGGACCCCACGTCATTTTTTTTTTAAATTTTGGCCGGTATGGAATTTAGGGGGACCCCCACATCATTTTTTTTTTTAATTTTGGTTCTGGGTTCCCCAGTGGGGAATTCCCATGCTGTTTTTATCAATTAACTTTTATGTGTATTGTCGGACCGGCAATTCATTAATAGCCACGAGTAGTTTTAAATTACTTTTTTTCCTTTGAAATGTCATTTTGCTGTCAGAGTGTTCTAAACACGGGAAACATGTGCCCCTTTACAGGCATACTATAGACACCCCCCCAAATTTAAAGGAATATTACACTATTATTGTTTCACTTTAAGCATTATTAAAATCACTGGTCCTGAAAAAATGGCCGTTTTTAAAACTTTTTTTGCATTGATCCATGTCCCCTGTGGCAGGACCCAGGTCCCCCAACACTTTTTATGACAATAACTTGCATATAAGCCTTTAAAATTAGCACTTTTGATTTCTCCCATAGACTTTTAAAGGGTGCCGCGAACACCCCAAATTGTTCACTGTGCAGCGAACTGGAGAACAGCCGATGTTCGAGTCGAACATGGGTTCGACTCGAACTCGAAGCTCATCCCTAATGCTGAGCATGTGGATGGCTGGGACCAAATTTCTTTTTACGGTTCAGCAACTGGCGTAGGGAAATTTCCCTGCTAAAATCAGATGGTGGTGTATTGCTAGCAGATTAGCTGCAAGTACTTGGGACACCTATTGCTATACCGTCATTCCTCTCAGTGCAGGTTTTTGATCGAACTGGAGGTATAGTAGGGTTGGAGATCCCAGATGAGGAGCAAGGAGAAGTCCTCCCTTTTCTTTGATGTAGGTCTTTCAAGTGCTGTTGCCAACGGACTGCAAGGCAGGTCATCATATGTCTGGTCAAACATATGGTGCCCAAGCGGCTGCTGTTCTGGCCACGCTTGATCCGCTTCAGACATAGGTTGCAAACAGCAACGGTGAGATCTGCTGCACACGTGTCAAAAGGCCCACACCAAGGAACTTTTAAAAGTCAGCGAGGAGTCAGCAGCGCCCTGCACCTGCGGAGCTCTGCGGTGTGATGCAATAGGGTAGCCGCCCTTAAGCTGCCCCCTAGAGGACATCCTGCCTCGTTGGAGTTGTCCCTCCTCCCTCCTCCTCTCAGGCACCCAAGTACAGTCAGTGACCTCTGATAAAGGGGGAAACATTGTGGTGATGGACATAGAACATTATAAAAACATGTGTATGAAATTATTGTCAAATAAGAAATGGTACAGACCCATAAGTGTGAATAGGATTCCTGAAATTAACCATAATTTCTACCAACTAATTTACACTGCATATCATCAAGGTATTATCTCTCAAAAGATTTGGGAATATGTTCACACCCCATTTCCACGTGAAGCATGTTTTTACACCCTACCTAAGACGCGTAAGAATGTAAAGGACCCCCCCGGTCGCCCCATTGTATCTGGAAATGGATGCGTAACTGAAAATGTAAGTTGATACATTGACGCACTTACGTCCTTTTGTACGCTATATTACGTCCTTTTGTACTGACTAACCCCTCCTATCTATGTGATACTTTGCATTTTTTGCAAATACTCAATGACATGCAAATGCCAGCCTCTGCCTTTTTGGTTACCATTGTTGTCGATGCACTATATTGCAGCATCCCAAACAAGGGATCGAGATAGTCAATTCCTTCCTCACCCAGAAGGACTGGCGAGAGGGCAAATTTCATCAGTTTGTATCAGCTTTACTGCTTTTCATTCTGTCCAACAATGACTTCTGTTTTGCAGGCTCCCACTACCTCCAGCTGGCCAGCTGGACATTGGGGTGTCCTCCGTGGGCGGTTCTCACCACCTGTGCCGGAGCCCCTCCCTGCATTGGCCGAGCTTGCGTGACGCTGGTGCGTGTCAGCGTGCATGTGTGCGGATCAGCTATATCCGGCCTCCCCCCACTCAGCTTGGTTGTCCAGATCAAACTTTTTACTCTTCGCTACAGGACGTGGTCTATTTTTCTCTGCCTGGGATACAAGTAAGCTATTGTTATACCACTCTACTCCTCATCCTGCTAACTAGCCATTCCTTTCTACCAATTTGTTCTGGCACACTGGGTTGAGATCTATACCTGCTTGTTTCGGTTTCACTTTCTTACTGGATGCAAACTATCTTCCATCTATCCTATCAGTATACTATGATACACTGATTTTCCATCCTTTCATTTTAGATCCCTCCCGGCAGTTTTTACTTTTACTGGTACAACACCATGTTTCACCATTCTATATGGCAACCCATTATCTGTGGATGTGGGGGTGGTCTGGGCAGCACTGTCACACTACCTCAGCTCCCGGTACAGACTACCGTCCCGGCCCTGGCTTCTTGCTTTTCACGCCTCCCAACTCTCATTTCATGTAAGTACACAGGATGGGCTTAATTGCCTCTCCCCATCCATTAGTGACCATTGGATTAATTGTATCCCATCATACCTTTTAGATACCTCACAGCATCAGCCCCTGATGAGTGGTTTACACAAAACGCGTCGGACAACTTGATGATGCAAACTCATGCTCATATTACACCTTCTATCAATGAACATGTCATGGGGCAATTTGATGACGCAGACTCCTGCTCAGATTACACCTTCCACCAATGAACATGTCATATATATTTTTTCAATCATGGTTTCAGTGTACTTCTTTATACTATTGTCATTTTTTTCGCCTAGGCTGCTGCAATGTGTGTATCTATATATATATGAAATTTATTGAATGTAGTGTACAATCAGTTGTGACCACTATGTGGTGCCAAGTTGATATATATTTAATGTACCCTTGATGTCTATGTTGCATACACACATATTATGTGTGTGTGAACTTTTATGGTTTGATATTCACTACAATGTCTCTCCTTAAGTGGTTATGCAATTGATATGTTTTATGCATCTTTTATTTTCAATAAATATACTTTTTGTTTTTATCAATCTACTCCCACGATGTTCTTGACCTCATTTAAAGTCCCAATTCTCCCGTTCTTTATCCAGGTGCAGGGTGTAGCTATGGGCACATGCTGTGCCCCGGCATGTGCTAACATGTACAGGGGGAGTGGGAGAGATACATTTTCTCAGACGATGGTCTTGCAATGTACCTGTGCCATGTTCTCTCATGGCACAGATAAATCGATGACATCTTTACCGTCTGGGGTGGCAGTCCAGAATTATTGTCGGAGTTTCTTCCTAAATTAAATTCCAACAATTGGAGCTTACAATTCAATATGACTTATGACTAACAAAATTCCCTTTCTTGACATAATGGTTTACAAAAAGTCCTATTTTTATGTCTTGAACACATTCCACAGGATCCATGGGGGGGGGGATTGGGATAGGGTTATTCTCCAGAGATAAATGAGGTGGATATTCTCACTGGGAGCCACCAAGGCCCCTGGTTTGAATGAAGCCACCTCATTCAAGTCCTTTTTTGCCAATTTCGGGTGTGATAATTATGTATCATTTATGTTTACTAACTGATATTTCCATTGAAGGACCTTGGTTATGTGCCAGGTATGAGGTGTTTCCTATTCTGGGTACATGATGATGTTTGGAGATCAGTGCATAGATTTATATTTAGATTCATATTTGGGATTTTTGTCATGTATACCCACTATATAATTATTTTTATTTTAACTGCTTGCCAACCAGCCGCCATCATTATACTGCGGCAGGTCAGCATGATCCTGTGAACCATCGTAGGTATACGTCGGCCTGCGGGATCAGGGTAGCAGGTGCGTGCTCACACCCGCTGCACAGCGGGGGTGCCGATGCCCGTGACCGACGATCGCAATGACCACCGGCCACAAGCGATCACAAGCACGAGGGACAGAACACGGAAGTGTAAGTGTAAACACACAAATCCATGTTTTGTTCTAAGAGGAATGACAGATTGTGTGTTCCTATTAGCTAGGAACCACGATCTGTCACTTCCTCTAGTCGGTCCCCTCCCCCTTCAGTTAGAATGACCTTTCAGGGAACACAGTTAACCCCTTGATTGCCCCCTAGTGTTAAAATGTCACTGGCAGTGAAGGGGTTAACAGTAATCAATGCATTTTTATAGCACTGATCGCTGTATAAATGCCAGTGGTCCCATAAATGTGTCAAAATTGTCCGATGTGTCCTCCATAATGTCGCAGTCATGATAAAAATTGCAGATAGCCACCATTCCTAGTAAAAAAAAAAAAAAAATGCTATAAATCTATCCCCTATTTTGTAGACGCTATAACTTTTGCGCAAACCAATCAATATACGCTTATTACGATTTTTTTTTTTTTACCAGAAATATGTAGAAAAATACATATCGGCCTAAACTGAGAAAAAATTTGCTTTTTTTAAAAAAAAAAATGGGGATATTTATTATATAAGTACAAAATATTGTTTTTTTTTTTTCAAAATTGTTGCTCGTTTTTTGTTTATAGTGCAAAAAATAAAATCCGCAGAGGCAATCAAATGCCACCAAAAGAAAGCTCTATTTGTGGGAAAAAAAGGAAGTTGATTTTGTTTGGGTGCAATGTCGCACGACTGCGCAATTGTCAGTTAAAGCGACACAATGCCGAATCTCAAAAAATGGCCCGGTCATACTGCAGCCAAATCTTATGGGGCTGAAGTGGTTAACAAGTATTGATAGAGGAAAGGACGAGTGTTTTTTGTTTTGTTTTTTTTGTTTTGTTTTGTGCTTTGCCTCCCATTCTCTGTTCTCATCTCCCGGGAGCTGCAATCCCTCCTGGTCTTCCAGGCCCCTCCCTCTATACCTCACGCATATATGCCCATGGGGAGGTCTCTCTCTCCTTTGAGCAGCGTGGGGGGGTTCACGGAGGGATTTGGATGCCACTGCTCTCCTTCCGCCATTGATGTTTGGAGACCAGTGGGATTGGCGTCCTCTCATTTCCTCTTTCCCCCTAGTGCTGCATTTCTCCCACTGTGGACATCACCTCATCACGCTAATGCTGCTGCATGTATGTATCCGCCCTATGGGTATGATACAGGCAGTGGTAGGCGTGCCTACCTTGTGGCGTGGCATCTGCGTCTGGATGTCATTGCGCATGCACCACAGTGTGGTTGCCGGGGTGGCATCATTCAGCTCATGATTGGGGGGTGGATGCCTTGATGTCACTGTGGGTGCACCATCATGTGTTTGCCGCAAACGGTAGTGTCGCTGGAGTTGCGGGTGTGATACCAATGTCATGCTTCCTCCTGTCTGTCAGCTGTTTTGTTCACTGAGCCGTGCATGAACAGCTCAGTGAACATTTAGGGCCCCGATCTATGCCACTGTGATGTGACTCCCGTGTGCATGCGTGGGAGAGACATCATCACATCCCAGCCAATCAAGCAGCCAAGGCGCAAGAAACCATTTTTTTTTGCTAGAAAATTACAAAATTACTCAAAACCCCCAAACATTATAAATTTTTTTCTAACACCCTAGAGAATAAAATGGCTGTCGTTGCAATACTTTCTGTCACACCGTACTTGCGCAGTGGTCTTACAAGCGCACTTTTTTTGGAAAAAATACACTTTTTTTAAATTAAAAAATAAGATGACAGTAAAGCTAGCCCAATTTTTTTTTATATTGTGAAAGATAATGTTACGCTGAGTAAATTGATACCTAACATGTCACGCTTCAAAATTGCGTCTGCTCGTGGAATGGCGACAAAATTTTACCCTGAAAAATCTCCACGACGTTTAAAAAATAGGGGTAAAATTATTGCTCACTCTACTGATCACAGCGATACCTCACATGTGTGGTTTGAACACCATTTTCATATGTGGGCTCTACTCACGTATGCGTTCGCTTCTGCACGCGAGCTCGGCGGGGAGGGGGCGCTTTTAAAAAGACATTTTCTTATGTATTTTACCTTTTTTATTTTTACACTGTTCTTTAAAAAAAAATTGTGTCACTTTTATTCCTATTACAAGGAATGTAAACATCCCAGAAATAAATGGTTAAAGTGGTTAAAAAGTAGTAATGTTAGTGGAGTTTTCTACCACCTTAATGGTGTATTAAAGTCCAAGCCTAACTAAGCTTAAGTCTATAACCACCTCTATTCTGAGACTGTTCTATCTAAGAAAAGATGCCTATTTTTTTTACAGGGTAGATAGAATAGGCTTAGAATGGGGGTGGGAGTAGATTTAGGCTTACTCAGGTTTTGACATGCTTTTCACTTTAATGATTACAGAGCTTCATTCATTTGTTTTCAAATCTGACTAAGCTTAAATATTAATTCACTCAATACAAACATCGTGATTCAAAAAGCACTCATCTGCTTTTGACATTAAGAAGGCCAGTACAATGCTTAAAGGCGAAAAAAAAGTAATATAGCACATACAATTGCTACACAAGTCATATTGTAATTGAATCTCATTAAAAATTACCTTTCCTTTTCAATCTGAAGTGTTGTCATTTTCTGTAAAATGCAATACAATGTGGCAACCTGCAGGCATTCTGTAATCAGAAATGTTATATCCTGCTTGTGTGATTGGCTTGCTGATTTTTGGAACAAGTCAGGGCATCCCTTGCAACAAAAATGTAATTTTGGTCAGATATCCCAAAAGAAAAATCACATCTAAAGGGATGATTGTAAAATCACTCCGATTCACATTCAGTTTGCATACAAATGTCTGTGATGTTGACATAATTTTAGACACATTTACTGCAACTACTACAGTAAATAAACAGATGGTGTAGTCTGTGAAACACGTTAAGAATAGAATGTCATTCACTGTCCACAGGACTGTTCAGGGTAATTTTGTGGCTCAAACCCAACTGGTATCTTGTGTGATGAACTGTGAACCAGATATGCAGTGGTCTGTGTAGGGGACTCTCATGTGTGAATGAGGTCTTATTGTGTAACTGGGTATCAGACTGGAATATATACCAAATGTTACACATTCAATTTTAATACATTTTATTTGTATATAATTCTATGTTTTTTCCCAAGGCGTCTTTAAGGACAGCACCTGAGAGATAATGACTCCTCCCACCGGACCATAGGAAACACCTTCCTCCAGATCTTTTAAAGGGAAGCACCTCCCTACTACACTTCAGTTTTTGTGTTTCATCTGGCCCGGAGGGAACATCTTTTAGAAGGAGAGTCAGGATCTCTTAGGTGCTCCTGAGAGATGGGGCCCCTCTCTATTTTTTCCTCCTTAGAGACCCCCTGTCCTACCCAGGCAGTGCAGCAGTAGCGTCTCTGGCTCCTCTTCTCCACTTAGTGCTCGGTGAGAGACAGAAATCCAGTGGCCTGCAGAGTCCTGAAGGCGGTGGCTCGAGTGCACCGCCGCCATGTTTGCCGGAAGGTCGCACTGGAAGTGACAGAGTGGGTCACTGGGTCTGCAAAAACGTAATTTTCGACATGGACACAGGAGGGAGGAGGCAGGACAGAAGCTGGCACCTATTTCCACTTCTGGTCCGGTGCAGTGGCACTATGGATGTCCGGAAGCGGCGTGTGAAGCCACGAATGGAGCGCTGCACACTCACCATGGAAGAGTCGGCGTCTGCAGTGGTGGGGACAGGCACCAGCAAGGCTCAGGTAGGAGGCAGCATTTTAAGTCTGCCTATTCCTTTACCTGTGATTTCGGTCTCTCTCTTTTACCTTTCCCCCTAGTGGCAAGGGGCCTGTCTGGGCACTGGAGTTTTACTGGTTTCTTCCTAATGCACCTTTGTGGATGTACATTAAATCAGAGACTGGGTTTCACTAAGGGTTCCCTGGTTGTTCTTCCCTTTTTTGTCCTCTCTCACAGGCCAACAGCTCTGACCCAGGCAAAAAGAGATGTCCTTCTTGCAGGGCCAAAATGGGAGAAAATTGGAAGAAAGCCCTATGCAGTACTTGCATCACTTCTTTAGTTAAGAAGGAATCGGCTTCTGTTTGATGACCTGGTTGCCTCTGTAAAGAAAGAACTATATGCCACAATTCAGACCTTTCATGACTCAGTTAATCCAGCTGCTAGTCAGCCATCCACTTCAGAGTCTTCCCAGTGTTCACTTCCTATCCCGATATTGGAGGCTCTATCTGAAGGTCCTTCAAACAGGGAAGAACAGTCCCCCACACCCTCCATTCATGTTACGCTTGGCTTAAGTGAAGAAAAGAAGGAATTATCTCTGCATGACCGCATGTATGCAGGTTTAAGCGAACCTAGGGGTTGGACATTCCCGGTCCATTCGGTCATTAATGATGCCAAAGAATGGCAGGATCCAGAGAGAAAACCTTTTTTCTCCAAAGCCCACAAGAGACATTTTCCTTTTGAGGAGGACTCCTTGGCAGTTTGGAACAAGGTGCCTAGGTTGGATGCTGCCTTCTACCAAGTCTCGAGATCCACCGACCTGTCCTTTGAAGACATGGGGTTCTAAAGGATCCAATGGATAAACATATGAATCTTTTGCTCAAAAGATTGTGGCAATCAGTCATGAGCAATTTAAAGCCAGCAATGGCCACAACATGTGCAGCCAGGAATCTGAAATACTGGATCAACCAGCTGAATTCTCATATAGTGGCAGATTCACCAACACAGGAGATTTTAGATTCATTTTCTACCATGTCGTCTGTAGTTACTTATATAGCAGATGCTTCGGCTGAAGCAATTAAAATGTTGGCTAGATCAGCAGCCTTGACAAATGCTGTGAGAAGAGCTTTATGGCTAAAGACCTGGCCAGTTGACACAGCGTCAAAAAGTAAACTTTGTGGGATTCCTTTTACAGGTGCCTTCTTTTTGGCCCTGATCTAGATAGCATTCTAGACAGGACTGCTGATAAGAAAAAGTCCTTCTGGGTAAAAAAGAAGAGGCAACCCCAAAACGTCTTTTTCTACCTCAAAAAGCTCAGGAGCAGGACAGCAAGTTTCAGGGGAGAAGAAAAAAAATTGGTCCACACAAAAGTCAAAAGGTAAGGGTGGAATCCTTTTCCGTCCTACACAAGCTGAAAAACCCCAATGACTCAACCCTGTGGGTGGGCGGAAGGCTGCAAAAGTTCCTTCAGTAGTGGTCAGGGATAACGTCAAATCAGTTAGTTATTCTGACCACTCTCTCTCAGGGCTACACAGTGGAGTTTACCGAGAGTCCTCCAAAATGGTTTTTGGTGACAAATACCCCAAGGGATCCAGTAAAAGCCCTGGCCATGAAGTCCTGATGCAGCAGGGTACAGGGTGTAGTGATCCAAGTGCCAACAAAAGAAAGGCAGGAGGTTTTTTTTTCTCGTGTCGTCTTGGTAAGAAAACCAACAGGAAAATGTCAGTTGATTCTCAATATAAAGCCTCTGAACAAATCCATCAAGTACAGAAGGTTCAAGATGGACTTGATCTTTTTCAGTCAGAAATCTGCTGACTCCATGTTGCTTCATTGCATCAATAGATTTAAAGGATGCATATTTACATATCCCCGGTCTCACCCCAGTCCCAGAAGTATTTCAGGTTGGCGGTAAGGATGGAAGTCGTGAATCCTACAGTTCAGGGCCTTACCGTATGGTCTGTTATCCTCACCCCGAATTTTCACCAAGGTGATAACAGAAGATTAAGCTCCACTTCGTCTTCAGGGAATTGCAGTAATTCCCTATTTAGATGACCTGCTATTTTTCACCCCCTCAAGAGAAGAGTTGCAGAGCAACTTAAACAAAGCACGCAACCATCTGGAGTCTCTGAGATGGATTCTAAATCTTCAGAAATCTTCCCTAAACCCGTCTCAAGAGATATTCATTTTCTGGGTTATCTAATCAATTCTGTGGATAAAAAAATCTCTCCCCTCAGAGAAAAAGGACAAGATTCATTACACTGTGTCAGTACTGCAGACCAACCAGCGGATAACGATAAGACAGGTTATGTCGGCTTTAGGAGTACTGACTTAAAGGATCACTAAAGATAATTTTTTTTTTTTTTTTTAATAACAAACATGTTATACTTACCTCCACTGTGCAGGTCATTTTGCAAAGAGTGGCCCTGAACCTGGTCTTCTGGGGTCCCTCGGCGGCTGTCTTGGCTCCCCCCTGCAAGGACTCAACACCTTCACGCACTCCCGTGATACAGCCGGTGGCCATAGCCGCTCACTGTATCACTCGGCCCCGCCCCCCGGCGCGCCGTGTCATTGGATGTGATTGACAGCAGCGCGAGCCAATGGCTGCGCTGCTTTCAATCCATCCACTGTAACCAATCAACGGCCAGGCTATGTGCTGAAGAGGATGTCAGGGGGCGAGCGTGGGACTTTCGAGGGGTCAGGTAAGTAAAACGGGGGGCTGGGGGGGCCAGTATTGTCGGATGTTTTTTCACCTTAATGCATAGAATGCATTAAGGTGAAAGAACTTTTACCTTTACAACCCCTTTATACAATGCTGGGACTGCATTTCAGGTGTCTGGAGGCTTTTCTCCTGAGGTCATGGGATCATAGTTTGGGATCCCAAGACATGGAGGTGAAGATTCCAACTTAGGCTCTCCTGCCTCTTCCACCACCATAGTGACTTCTTCACCTATCAGTTTGAGCTTTTCCAGTTGAAAGAAGACTGACAACCAATGCCAGCTCTTGGGGTTGGGGGGCCCACCTAGAAAAGGATTTTGCTCAGGGAAGTTGGTCCAAGAAGGAGGCAACAAGGTCCTCAAACTGGAGAAAGCTCAGGGCGATTGCTTTATCTCTAGTAACATTTGCTCAAGATCTTCAAGATCTAACGGACAATGCTACAGTGGTGGCTTATCTAAACAGACAGAGGGCACAAGGAGCAGGTCCTTGCAAGCACTAGCTATGGAAATTCTTCGATGGACAGAAGAACACTTGCTGTCTCTGTCAGCAATCCACCTAAAGGAGACCCTGAACAGAGTGATGGATTTCCTGAGCAGGAATCCCATTCAGGAAGCAGACTGGTCACTGGACCCAGAGGTCTTGGCTATGATTGCCAGAAGGTGGGGGCAGCCAGAGGTGGATCTGTTTGCCTCAAAGGGGAATGCTCAAGTTCCTCAGTTCTTCTCCCTAAGCAATCGTGATGGGTCGCTAGGGACAGACGCATTGGCGTATCTATGGAAATTTCATCTTTGCTATGCTTTCCCCTCATTTCAGTTAATTCCGTTAATATTGAGGGAAATTTAAAAGGAAATGGTACCAGTTATCTTAATCACGCCCTTTTGGCCAAAAAGGGCCTGGTTCACAACCGTTCTGGGAATGGTGATCAAACCTTGTTGGCATCTACCCCTCAGGCATGATCTACTAATATAAGGCCCGGTAAATCACCCAGAGGTGGCCAGTCTGGCTCTCACAGCCTGGTATCTGAGGAGCAGCTCCTAAAAAGCAAGGGGTTTTCTGTTGATTGCAACATTAATATCAAGTAGAAAAAAAGTAACAAGGAACATTTATAATAAAGTCTGGAAAGTTAATAAATGGTGCGATTCATCTGCCCAAGACCCAAGGAGCCTTGTTTCCATTCTGGAATTTTTACAGGATGGAGCTGATAAGGGACTAGTGGTCAGTACCCTGAAAGTTCAGGTTGCTGCGCTAGCAGTGTTCTTAGAAAAATCTGTGGCCTTGGATCCACTGGTAATCAGATTTTTTTAAAGCTCTTACAAGATCTAGACCAGCACCACTCAAGGGTTTCCCTAAATGGGATCTATCAGTGGTCCTGCAATCCCTAACAAAGAGTCCTTTTGAGCCTTTGGAAGAAACACCTCTCAGGTATCTCACTTTTAAAGCTGTGCTTCTGATCGCCATTGGTTCTGCACGCAGGATCAGTGAGCTAAACACTCTGTCAATTAAGGAACCTTACTTATCTATATTTTCGGATAGAGTTTTACTAAGGACAGACCCCAAATTCTTACCTAAGGTATTTAGGACCAAGGAGAGTGGGGATTTTTAGGGTGCACATCAAATGAATAGATATCAAATATTTTTGTATAAAAAGATTTTTACTTTATTGAAAAAATATAATAAAAGTATATTTTTTCACACATAAAAATGTAAAAAGGAGATTTATATATAGAGGTGCCACATGTATTTAGTTGCAGATGCAGTAACACAGCAAAGACGATGTACTTCCCAACATGTTTCGCCCATCTGTCTGGCTTCCTCAGGGGATGCTGGTCACATGCAGAATACACTGCCTTCTAGCAAAAAACATATAACAATAGTTGTATGTTAGATCAGAGCATGAGTACAAAAAATATGGATTCATCTATTGAAATTACATGCATGTGCATCTTGGCTATCAAAATGCGATTGCCTACCTGTATCTCCTAGAGGATGGGGGAGAGAGAAGGTCTTAAAGGACACAGTGAGATAAAGAAGCCAGGAGAGCAGACACATGTCAGCACAGTGAGACGGGTGCCCTGCTGAGGGAACAGAGACACCCTGGGTGTCCATACGGTCACCCAATGATGCTCAGGAGTACCCCAATGGGCAAAAACATCACCCCCATGAAAAAGGATGACATGGCGAACCGATAATAGGATGTAACTGGGCCCTGGAAAGCAAAGCATAGGACAGGAGGATGCACATGCATTTACATAGAGAAAAAGAAGTTTTTAAATATATATTACCATAAAGCAAGAATACAATAACTCAGAAAATGAATAGAATAAAACAGACAAAGTCATAAAATATTAGATATAGCAGCAATTGTAAAAACTAAAACTGCATGTATTTCAACTTAGCTATAATCATCATTCAACATGATGGCTTTACCAAGACAATTGCTCTCAAGGATATTTTTAACACAATTAAAAATGACCAATTTGTTTATTTTAAGGCAAAAAATGACAAGAGGGGATGGATGGTAGGGGGAGGATTAATGATGACCATAGGAATGATGAAGACTGGGAGATGGGGGGAGGGGGAAGGGGAAGAAAGAGGGAAGAAGGTGGGGGGAAGGAGGGGAAAAGGAAACAAGGAACAGTAGGAGCAAGAAGCAAAAGGCAGATACTGAGAATACTACAAAAAGGGTTTGTAGCTGAGCATTTCATTCAACCCTGGATAGGTTGTAGCTTTAAACAAATATATCCAGCGTGACTCTAGTTGTAAGAGTTTTTGATCATTGCTCCCCCCTCTACCATCGGGGGGGATATGTTCAAGGGCCACAAACTTAATTGTGTCTAGACTAAATCCATGAAATAGTCCAACATGGCGGCTTATTGGCGTTTCCATCCTACGTTTTTTAATCAGAGAGATGTGGTCGTTAATTCTCTTATGGAATGGGCGTTTTTTTTTTCCAATGTAAAAACAGTTGCATGTACATTGCATGAGATAGATAACACCTACAGTCTGGCATGTTACTGTATATTTGATTGAATGAACTTGTCCATCAGGCAGTTTTACAGTGTTGTTGTTGGGAAGAAACCGACATTTATCGCATTTGCCGCAGGAAAACGTGCCTGGGGAACAGTTCAATGGCAAAGAGTGACGATAGTGACTATGAGTGAGACGGTCCTTGAGGAATTTGGCACGTCTATATGTTATTTGGGGTTGTTTTTCAATATACTTATTGGCAACCAGATCTGCCAGTAAGAGTGGCCAATATTTGTCAAAGATCTGTCTCACTTGTTCGTGTTGCTTAGTTAGGGATGAGCTTTGTGTTCAAGTCAAACCCATGTTCAACTCGAACATCGGCTGTTCACTCGTTCGCCGAATTGCGAACGATATGGGCCGTTCACGCCAAATTTGTGTGGCGCGTCACGGCCCATAATTCACTGCGGCATAGCAGTGCATTGCTGGCTGATGATTGGCCAAGCATGCACTATGACCCGCATGCTTGGCCAATCACAGCGCCGTTGGTAGAGAGAGCTGTAATTGGTAAAAGCCAGGGTGGCTTTGGCCAATTATGGCTCAGGGGGTTTAGAACACGCCCCACACTATATAAGGCCGCCTGCATGGCGGCCCTGTGTAGTGTGTTCCGGCGTGCTTAGATAGAGAGAGGGAGACAGTGTCATTTCATTTACGTTAGCTAGAGTAGGCAGGACAGTCAGTGAGTTAGCAGCACTTATAGTGTATTGTGTATATATATGCATCCCAGGTGTTGCATATATATATATATATATATATATATATATATATATATATATATATATATATATATATATATATATACATATATATATACACTGTATTCAGTTTAGCTAGATCCGTTCCTGTTATCTTCCTACTGACAGGCAGGCTTGTCTTGTTACAGTATTTACAGCTACCTGAAGAAAATTGCTGGTGTTCTTTTGATCCTATTAGTACCACAGTCAGGCAGCTAGACTATTTACAGTTAGTGTAGTGCGTCCTCCTCACAGTGTTCAGTTAAAGCTACAAGTTAGTTTAGTGTGACCTCTGCACAGTGTTCAGCTAAAACTACAAGTTAGTGTAGTGCATCCTGCTCACAGTGTTCAGCTAAAACTACAAGTTAATGTAGTGAGACCTCTGCACAGTGTTCAGCTAAAGCTGCAAGTTAGTGTAGTGTGTCCTGCTCACAGTGTTCAGCTAAAACTACAAGTTAGTGTAGTGAGACCTCTGCACAGTGTTCAGCTAAAGCTACAAGTTAGTGTAGTGCGTCCTGCTCACAGTGTTCAGCTAAAACTACAAGTTAGTGTAGTGAGACCTCTGCACAGTGTTCAGCTAAAGCTACAAGTTAGTGTAGTGTGTCCTGCTCACAGTGTTCAGCTAAAACTACAAGTTGGTGTAGTGAGACCTCTGCACAGTGTTCAGCTAAAGCTACAAGTTAGTGTAGTGTGTCCTGCTCACAGTGTTCAGCTAAAACTACAAGTTAGTGTAGTGAGACCTCTGCACAGTGTTCAGCTAAAGCTACAAGTTAGTGTAGTGCGTCCTGCTCACAGTGTTCAGCTAAAGTTACAAGTTAGTGTAGTGCGTCCTGCTCACAGTGTTCAGCTAAAGCTACAAGTTAGTGTAGTGTGTCCTGCTCACAGTGTTCAGCTAAAACTACAAGTTGTGTAGTAAGACCTCTGCACAGTGTTCAGCTAAAGCTACAAGTTAGTGTAGTGCGTCCTGCTCACAGTGTTCAGCTAAAACTACAAGTTAGTGTAGTGCGTCCTGCTCACAGTGTTCAGCTAAAGCTACAAGTTAGTGTAGTGCGTCCTGCTCAGTGTTCAGCTAAAACTACAAGTTAGTGTAGTGAGACCTCTGCACAGTGTTCAGCTAAAGCTACATGTTAGTGTAGTGCGTCCTGCTCACAGTGTTTAGCTAAAACTTCAAGTTAGTGTAGTGCGTCCTGCTCACAGTGTTCAGCTAAAAATACAAGTTAGTGTAGTGAGACCTCTGCACAGTGTTCAGCTAAAGCTACAAGTTAGTGTAGTGCGTCCTGCTCACAGTGTTCAGCTAAAGCTACAAGTTAGTGTAGTGCGTCCTCCTCACAGTGTTCAGCTAAAACTACAAGTTAGTGTAGTGAGACCTCTGCACAGTGTTCAGCTGAAGCTACAAGTTAGTGTAGTGCGTCCTGCTCACAGTGTTCAGCTAAAACTACAAGTTAGTGTAGTGCGTCCTGCTCACAGTGTTCAGCTAAAACTACAAGTTAGTGTAGTAAGACCTCTGCACAGTGTTCAGCTAAAGCTACAAGTTAGTGTAGTGTGTCCTGCTCACAGTGTTCAGCTAAAACTACAAGTTAGTGTAGTGAAACCTCTGCACAGTGTTTAGCTAAAGCTACAAGTTAGTGTAGTGCATCCTGCTCACAGTGTTCAGCTAAAACTACAAGTTGGTGTAGTGAGACCTCTGCACAGTGTTCAGCTAAAGCTACAAGTTAGTGTAGTGTGTCCTGCTCACAGTGTTCAGCTAAAGCTACAAGTTAGTGTAGTGCTTCCTGCTCACAGTGTTCAGCTAAAACTACAAGTTAGTGTAGTGAGACCTCTACACAGTGTTCAGCTAAAGCTACAAGTTAGTGTAGTGCGTCCTGCTCACAGTGTTCAGCTAAAACTACAAGTTAGTGTAGTGAGACCTCTGCACAGTGTTTAGCTAAAGCTACAAGTTAGTGTAGTGAGACCTCTGCACAGTGTTCAGCTAAAGCTACCTGTAGAAGGTTGGTGGTGTTTTCCTGATCCTATCACTACCGCAGGCAGCTAAATAAGCTACAAGTTGTTTTTTGGCGAGCTCTGCACAGTGTTCAGCTAAAGCTACCTGTAGAAGGTTGGTGGTGTTTTCCTGATCCTATCACTACCGCAGGCAGCTAAATAAGCTACAAGTTAGTTTTTTGCGAGCTCTGCACAGTGTTCAGCTAAAGCTACCTGTAGAAGGTTGGTGGTGTTCTCATACTACAGGCAGGCAGTTGATTTTGCTAGCTGCAGTATAAGTATATATATATATATATATATATATATATATATATTAGTATGTCTGGAAGGCCAACAAGAGAGGCAGACAGTCAAAAGCCAATAAAAGAGGGCAAGCAGGCTCTGTGTCTAGAGGCAACAGTGCTGGTCGTGGAGACAGTGCATCCTCATCAGCACGTGGCCGTGGGACACGCTTGGCCTTTTTTTTCGGCAGCTGGCCGCGTTGAGCGGCAACATGCGGAAGACTTGGTCGAGTGGATGACCAAGCCGTCCTCATCCTCCTCATCCTCTCTCACCCATGCTCAGGGTACTTTTGTCTGGCAAAGCAGCTGCCTCTTCCCTTGGCTCAATGTCATCAGTGACTCCTTCCCTAGCCCCACCATGTCCTCCTGAGGAGTCCCTCGAACTGTTTGACCACAGTGTTGGGTACATGCTCCAGGAGGATGCCCAGCGTTTGGAAGGCTCTGATGATGATACTGAGCTAGATGAAGGCAGTAACATGAGCACAGACAGAGGGGGTGCCCAAGAAGGACAGCAATCTGGCAGTCATGCTCCCCCTGCTGCAGCATACTGCCAGGTTTGCTCCAGTGATGAGGAGGGAGGGGATGATGAGGTCACTGACTCAACGTGGGTGCCTGATAGGAGAGAGGAGGAGGAGGAGGAGGAGGAGGAGGCGGCACATCACCAACGAGGCAGGATGCCCTCCAGAGGCCAGCCTAAGGGCAGCACACTGACTGCATCACACCCCAAAGCTCCGCATGTGCAGAGCGCTGCAGTCTCTGCGCGTTATTCAAAAAGTTCTTTGGTGTGGGCCTTTTTTGAGACGAGTGCATCAGATCGCACCGCAGTTTGTTGGCAAGCATATTTAAAAGACCCACACCAAAGAACAAAGAGGACCTCTCCTTGCTCCTCATCAGCTGAGATCTCCAACCCTACTATACCTTCAGTCCTCTCTGAGACCTGCACTGAGAGGAATGAAGGTGTAGAATTAGGTGTGTCACAGCCAAGTACTTGTGGGCAATCTGCTTTCGGTACACCGACGTCAGATTGTACCAGGCAAATTTCCCTGCCCCAGCTGCTTCACCGCTGGAAGAAGTTCACTCCCAGCCATCCACATGCCCAGCAGTTGAATGCTAGCTTGGCAAAATTGCTAGCACTTCAACTGCTGCCTTTTCAGTTGGTAGACTCTGCCCCCTTCTGTGAGTTTGTGGAATGTGCGGTTCCTCAGTGGCAGGTACCCAACACCACTTTTTCTCATGGAAGGCGATTCCGGCTCTCTACCGGCATGTGGAAGGCAATGTCTTGGCCTCGCTGGACAGGGCGGTCAGTGGTAAGGTGCATATTACCGCTGACTCATGGTCCAGCAGGCATGGACAGGGATGTTACCCCAAGTTTCACCACGCATTGGGTGACTCTGCTGGCAGCTGGGAAGGATGCAGGACAAGGTGCAGTAGTGTTGGAGGTCCGTCACCACGCCTCCAAAATGCCACTACTAATGATTCTGACACACCTCTCTCCTCCACCCCCTCCTCTTCTTCTTCCTCCATGGCCTCTTCCTGTGCTTTGTCCTCAGAACAGCGGTGCTCCGTAGCCGTTCAAGGGACTATGCAAGTATGCAGGCCAAAAGATGCCATGCGGTGCTTGAGCTGGTGTGCTTGGGGGACAGGAGCAACACTGGGGCAGAGGTTCTGTCAGCTCTGCAGGGGAAGGTTCATAGGTGGTTGATGCCACGCCAACTTAAGGCAGGAATGGTGGTTTGCAACAATGGCACCACCCCCTCTCTGCCCTCTGACAGGGACAAATGACCCATGTGCCCTGTTTGGCTAACGTCCTTAACTTGGTGGTGCAGCGGTTCTTGGGCAGGTACCCAGGCTTACAGGATCTCCTGAGGCAGGCCAGGAAAGTCTGTGTGCATTTCCGCAGGTCATATAATGCCAGTGCTTGGCTGGCAGACCTCCAAAAGGAGTTTAACCTGCCCAAGAACCGCCTAATCTGTGACATGCCCACCAGGTGGAACTCAACATTGGCCATGCTGCAGCGGCTGCACACGCAGCAGAGGGCCATCAATGAGTACCTGTGCGACTATGGCACCAGGACAGGGTCAGGGGAGCTTGTTTTTTTTCCCCACGCCAGTGGGCCATGAGCAGGGATGCATGCACTGTCCTGTCACCATTTGTGGAGGCCACGAGGATGGTGAGCAGTGACAGTGCATGCATCAGTGACACTGTCCCCCTTGTCCACCTGTTGGAGCACACGCTGCATGGAATAATGGACAGGGCACTTCAGGCAGAACAGAGGAAGGAAGAGGAGGACTTCCTTAGCTCTCAAGGCCCCCTTTATCCAGACAGTGTTCCTGCGTGCCCGCCGATCACACAGGAAGAGGACGAGGGGGAGGAGGAGGAGGATTGTGTCAGTATGGAGGTGGAGCCTGGCACTCAGCATCAGCAGCAGTCTTTAAGGGATCAGTCCCAAGAAACACATGGACTTGTACGTGGCTGGGAGGAGGTGGCTGTGGACCATGTCGTCCTTAGTGACCCAGAGGACTCCGGACCGAATGCCTCAGTAAACCTACGCTGCATGGCCTCCCTGATCCTGCAAAGCCTGCGTAAGGATCAACGTATTCGTGGTATCAAGGAGAAGGACCAATACTGGCTGGCAACCCTCCTTGATCCACGTTACAAGGGTAAGGTTGCGGACCTTATCTTGCCATCGCAGAGGGAGCAGAGGATGAAACATCTTCAGAAAGGTCTGTGCAACGCGTTCCCAGAGACTGAGAGGTTACAAACTTCTGTTTCTGGACAACATGTTGCTGAGGCTTCGGTCAGTCAAAGAAGGAGCGGTGGAGAAGGTGGCCGTCTGACCGATGCGTTTAGACAATTTTTTAGTCTGCAGCCCCAAGGTATGATCGGTTCCAGCAACCATCGCCAGCGTCTGTTTTACATGGTGCAGGAATACCTAGGGGCAAGATCTGACTTGGACACCTTTCCCACCAAAAATCCTTTGGGTTACTGGGTCCTGAGGATGGATCACTGGCCAGAGCTTGCACAGTATGCAATTGAGCTACTGGCCTGTCCTGCGTCCAGCGTTCTTTCAGAATGCACATTCAGTGCTGCTGGAGGCTTTGTAACCGATCACAGGGTGCGTCTGTCCACCGACCCGGTCGATCGACTGACCTTCATAAAAATGAATCAGTCTTGGATCACCACCAGCTACCAAGCACCTGATGCTGATGTAACCGAATAATTTTTTTTGAAATCTCAGATCCCTTCAAAGACTGCCTATGCTGATGCTGAGTGACTATCCTGAGTAATTATCCTCTTCCTCCTCAATGATCACACTGATAGCTTGTAAGAACATTTTTGGTTCTGGGCGCCGCCACCAGCGCCTAAGGCCCAATTTTTCAGCCCCTGTTTAACAGGGGCGTGTAATTACAATTTTTGATGCAATACTTTGCAGCAGGGCTCGTTCCTGCGTTCCAACTAGAGTATCTGTGAGGGGTTGCAGTGTTGTGGCACCAGCACCAGTGCCTAAGGCCCAATTTTTCAGCCCCTGTTCAATAGGGGCATGTAATTACAATTCTTGATCTAATATTTCACAGCAGGGCCCATTTCTGCCCCCACCAAGAGCGAGTGAGGACTTACAGTGTTGTGGCACCAGCACCACCACCAAAGGCCCATTTTTTCTGCCCCTGTTCAACAGGGGCATGTTATTACAATTCTTGATCTAATATTTCACAGCAGGGCCCTGTGAGGGCTTACAGGCCCAAATTTCTGCTGAGTATATAGGGCAGGCCCCTACTTTCAAACATCCAACTTACAAATGACTCCTAATTGCAAACGGAAGGAGACAACAGGAAGTGAGATGAAATCTACCCCTAGGAAGGGAAATTCTCTCCTGTAAGAGTTAATAAGGGAAAAACATTTCTCCTTTCCACTGATGCTTTATCACCAATCCTTGTTTCACAAAAAACCCCAAATTTTCAAAAACATTTGTTATTGGGAAAAAAAGTGAGGTGAAATCTTCTGAAGGGGAGCACAGACAGCAAAACAAATGTCACAGGGGTGATAACCCTTCCCTACGTTTTCCAAAAAGATTAAAATAGATTTTTTGACTGGAGCTAAACACGTTAAAAATGTACCAGTTCAAAATGACAAACAGATTCTACTTAACAACAAACCTACAGTCCCTGTCTTGTTTGCACCGCCTGTATACTGCTGTTCAGAGTACAGAACCTGTATACTGCTGTTTCCTTTTTTAATTTGGGTGCGGGGTTCCCCTTAATATCCATACAGGACCCAAAGGGCCTGGTAATGGACTGGGGGGTACCCATGCCGTTTGTCTCACTGATTTTCATCCATAGTGCCAGGACTCGACATTACATTAAAGCCGCAAGCAGTTTTAAATGACTTTTTTTCCTTTAAAAATGACATTTTGTGCAGGGACTGTTCTAAGCACGGGAAACATGCACCACTTTACAGGCATACTATAGACACCCCCCAGGTACGATATTTAAAGGAATATTTAACTTTTTTTTTTTTTTACTTTAAGTATCATTAAAATCACCGCTCCTGAAAAAACGGCCGTTTTTAAAAGTTTTTTTTGCATTGATACATGCCCCCTGGGGCAGGACCCGGGTCCCCAAACCCTTTTTAGGACAATACCATTCAAATTAGCCTTTAAAATGAGCACTTTTGATTTCGAACATTTGAGTCCCATAGACATCAATGGGGTTCTAACGTTCGTGCGAATTTTCGGTCTGTTCGCAGGTTCTGGTGCGAACCGAACGGGGGGGTGTTCGGCTCATCCCTATGCCTAGTGTATGAAGTGATAATTCTAACAGTTTGAGAATCATCCACAGTATTTTTCTTATGAATCAAGGAGTTCCTATCTTGGATTTTCGTCCTGTTGAACGATTTCTTGAGAGTGCTATGGGCATAACCTCTCTCCCGCAAGCAGACAGAAAATCACTATCCCTGCTGCAATTACGTTGCAGTCTCAGGTATTGGCTATATGGAATGCTTTTAATCAAAGGTTGAGGATGGGAGCTGGATGCATGCAGAATTGCATTACTTGCTGATGGTTTTGTGAATAGAGTAATACCCAGGGAGCCATCAGATTCTACAAAAATCTTGATGTCCAAAAAGTTGACAGATTTTTTTATAGCACATCATTGTAAATTTAAGATTATGGGTGTTGTTACCAATAATGGTATGAATTCCATCAACTCATGGTGAGGGCCTGTCCATATTAGCAAAATATTGTCTATGTAACGATGGAAAACCATAATGCAGTCCAGGTATTGTTTTATATCCTCTCTAGCAAATAGATCCCTCTCCCACCCCCCCAGGTACAGGTTGGCATACGATGGGGCACAACGAGTCCCCATCGCAACCCCCTGCACCTGGAGGTAGTGGGAGGAGCCAAAGGCAAACACATTTCTAGTGAGAATGAATTTTAGGAGATCAAGTATGAAGGCACTGTATTTATCAGCAGTGTGGCCGCGTTCCCGCAGGTGTTCAGCCACAACCCTGAGTCCACGTTCGTGTGGAATTGCATTATATAGACTCTCCACATCTATGGTTACAAGCCAAGCATCTCGAGGGAAAACAATGCCTTCAATCAATTTGATAAGGTCGATTGTGTCCTGAACAAATGAAAATAGAGACCTAACATGAGGGTTCAGATAGGTATCTATTAGGCAGCTAGCGTTTTCCATCAGGCAGCCACACCCCTAGAGAATCGGCTGACCGGGGGGGTTGGTTAGGGATTTGTGGACCTTCGGTAAGGCATAAAAAGTTGGGACTATTGGTTCCTGGATGTTCAAATATGACCAAGTCTGTTTGTCAATTAAACCATTAGACAACGCACAAGTAATAATGTTCCTGAACTCTCTATAGTAAGATTCTATAACTGTTTGAGAGATGGGTCTGTACCATTCCCGATTTTTAAAGATACGCAAGCACAATAACTCATATTTGGTATGATCCATTACCACAAGGTTGCCTCCCTTGTCGGCAGGCTTAATTATCAGTTCACTATTTTTTTGCAATGATGTCAACGCTTGTCAGAGTTGTGGAGATAAATTGTCAGTAAAAAAATTCTGACACTTCATCTCCTCCACTTCCTGGGTTACCTGCTGTACGAAGGCCCAAATGTTTGGATTGCTCCCCAAAGAGGGGAAATTCCTAGATTTGGGTCTAAATAGCTGTGGGGGGAAGTCTAGTCTCTGAAGTTTTATGAGTCAATACTGGGGGGCCAATTGGCGAGTCAACCGAGTCGCCATTTTCCTCCCAGAGGTCCATAAGATCTTGTATAACTTGGACTTCTCTAATAGTGAGATTTTTTTCCCCTGTAGAGGAGGTAAGATGTGCAATCTAAGCAGGTTTGTGGTAAATAGTTTTGAATAATAGGCGTTGGGCGAAAAGGTGTATGTCCTTAATTAGGTCAAAACGGTCAAGGTTGGCATCAGGGCAGAAAGTGAGGCCCAATTGCAGGGCCTCAACTTCATCTGCCGTGAGGCAATAAGATGAGAGGTTCAGAATGGTAAATTGATTACCTTGTTTTGGGACCTTGTCACCAAGATCTACAAGCTTACTGGATTTGGATGTTCCAGTGTGCTTAGGGGTAAAAAAATAGAAGCTACTTTAAGATCGATTTTCGCATTTGTGGGAATGGTAGGGTCACTTACCTTTGATGTAGTAATAATAGGGGCTATGACCGAAGAAGAAGAAATAGGGATAGACAAAGAGCCCATTGTACCACTGGTTTTACAACCCTTGGTGCCACGTAAATTTTTTAGAGTAGGGTGAGTGGTGTTTAGACATTGTTGTGAATTTTTAGGACGAACCACGGGTGTTATGTGATGGGGTGCAGGTGCAGCTGTAGATTTTGGGTTGTCTGAAAATGAGATTGATAGTCATATATGTCTCTTACTGAGTCACATCATTGTGGCCTTTCAAACTTTTCCTTTACTTTGTGCATTCCATATGTGAGTGATTACAATAGTACAGAGGTATAACACGAGAGAAAAAAAAAAAAAATTAATAACATCTGTTTTATACGTACCGGCCAGCCGGCCGCACTATCTCTTATTGTTACTATACGTGACTGTACATTATTGCTTTTCTCCCTAGTAAACCTCCCTCCCCCCACCCCCCAATAACCCACCCTAATTATTACGAGGCACACTTTTTATCGGGCTATTATTCATTGTTTTCTCTTGGCTTCAAGATTCTATGCTATGTCTAATACAACTTCTCTGCCTTGGTAGAAAGACAGTTGTTCTCGGCGCTAAGATAGCACTGGTAGGGAGCATGGCATTGCTTGGATCCACGGGTTCCATAGCTTCACAAACATATTATAATTACCTAGCCTTATGTAGAATGTCCTTTCGCTCCATATTGTAGAGTTGACAGTTCCAACCCAGGCTTCCGGGGTTGGGGGTGTTCTTGATTGCCAGGTTTGTGCTATTAATTTTCTGGCTTGAAACAAGCATCTTGCTATAGCTACGGCTGTGCTTCTATCCCTCATCCTGTTGTTAACATGGCCCAGCACACAGATCTTAGGATCAAGCTCTAAATTAACTCTAAACGTAGTATTTATTTTCTTTAGAATCTCCGTCCAGTACCTAACAAGTTTTGGGCACCTCCAGACCATATGGATTAGGTTGCCTGTTCCTCTACATCTGGGGCACTCATCATTAATTCTACGACCAAACATAAACAGCTTTTTTGGTGTATAGTAGGATCTGTGCAGCAACAACAGGTGGGAGGCTTTTTGTGAGGGAGAAACCGACACCTCTGATCCAAATTCGAGAATCCTCTTCCACTGTTCGTCCGTTATCTCCCCCACATCGGCCGCCCACCTGTCCCTTCCCCCTGATAGGCCAACCTTCATATTTCTTCTCTTTATTAGTTCGGTATATATCTCTGTAATTAAGCCCTTGGTGGTCTCTGACTTAATTATTGTTTGTAGTAGTGGAATCCTGCACCATATTGGGGGTTGTCCGCTGAACTGTTTATTCAAGGCATGCCTAATCTGTAGGTAGCTATAGAATGCCTGGTTTGGTATCCCGTACTCATGTCTCAGATCCTCAAAAGATTTCAGAGTATCCCCTTCATATAATTGTATCAGCCGGCTTATCCCACATCTTTCCCACGTTTTATTCCTATCAACTGTTAGTAATTCGTGCAGTTGTTTGTTGTTCCACATTGGCGAATATTCTGAGATTCCTTTATACCCCATTATTTTCCTAGCTGTCTGCCAAGCCCTAGTGATCATTTTGAATGTCGGGATTTCTCCTTGCAGTGAGTCTGCCTCCAGTGCTCCTGCTAGTGAGCTGTGTGAGTTCCCCTGTAGAATAATTTTAGCATTGTTGCTTCCCCCTCCCTCAGTGGCACATCCACCCAATTGTTGCAACTGAGCTGCCAGGAAATAAGTAAACGGTTGGGGAACCCCCAGTCCCCCCTCCGTGTCGGGACACTGCAGTTTCTGTAGGCCAATCCTGGCCTGCCCTTTTTTCCATATTAGATCACTGAAGAGGGATTGGATCTTTTGAAACCACTTCTCCCCGATCCAAACAGGGGAGTTGTGGAGTAGATATAACAACTGCGGCATCCAAACCATTTTTATCAAGTTGACTCAACCCGCCACAGACAGAGGGAGTCTGCTCCAAGTGTCACATTTTCTCTTGAATTTTGATAAGAGAGGGACCAAATTGTCCTCAATAAATGCACCGGGGTCCTTGGACAGCACAACACCAAGATATTTCATTTTCCCTATAACCTTCAATTGAGGCAGACACATCGAAGTAGGGTTAGCTAATAGGTCAACCGGTAGTAGCGATGACTTCTCCCAGTTAATAGCCAATCCCGAGAACTTTCCAAAGTCCTCCACTAGCTGGATTGGATTGTGCTTGATTATTAGATTTTGTTTGGCGTCTTTGTTGACCATGCGATGTCTGATTCCACTTATAGGCAAAGCCCATATCGTGAGCCGATTGGTCACGTAGGAATTTTGCTTCTTTATTATTTATTATTTCAATGGTGTACTGTTCAATATGCGTTCTCAGTTCGCGTTCCTTCTCACAAAAGGAAGGCAAACTTTCCACAATCACATGTTCAGTATACCATTTGTTGATTAATTCATCCAGCTCATTGAGTTCAATGTCATATTGCTTGCTCAGAAGAGACATTAGCTCAAAAGAGTATGTTTGTAGTCTCGATTCCCATCTACTTTTTAGATTATCGCCAATTTTCTTCAAGTTTGGGAAGATTTGGATTCTCAATCCCCATGGGGTAACTTGGTTCTCTATATACTTCTCAAAGTATCTTTTATGCCAAAAGATTCTTACTTTCTTTTCAATAAGTCGCTGTAATTTAATAAATGATTTATCTAAATTTGCCTCCTTTACTCCTACTGAAAAATGTGGCCATTGTGGTTCAGCTGAACTTAATCAAGGTATATATGGGACTGTAATAGCTAACTGTTTAATCATTCAAAAAATAATAACTTTAATATTCATACTTATCAAAAATCTCATATGGATAATCATATAACTCTCACCAAGAAGAAGTCCTATAATAGAGACAAAAAGAGAAAAGTTAATACAGAATCACAACAATATTTGATATGTACACCTGGGGCTCATGGTCAAAAAGTGGCGTGATGTAACACCTAAAGACAATGAAAATTATATGAGCATGAGCCCAGGTTTAATTTCTAGCACCACATCCTGAAAAAGAATATTTAGGACCAAGGAGAGAGGGGATTTTTAGGGTGCACATCAAATGAATAGATATCAAATATTTTTGTATAAAAAGATTTTTACTTTATTGAAAACATATAATAAAAGTATATTTTTTCACACATAAAAATGTAAAAAGGAGATTTATATATAGAGGTGCCACATGTATTTAGTTGCAGATGTAGTAACACAGCAAAGACGATGTACTTCCCAACATGTTTCGCCCATCTTTCGGGCTTCCTCAGGGGATGCTGGTCACATGCAGAATACACTACCTTCTAGCGAAAAACATAAAACAATAGTTGTATGTTAGATCAGAGCATGAGTACAAAAAATATGGATTCATCTATTGAAATTACATGCATGTGCATCTTGGCTATCACAGTGCGATTGCCTACCTGTATCTCCTAGAGGATGGGGGGGGGAGAACAGGGTAGGTCGGCCAGGATAAATGCTGCGGCCATACCGAGGGAGCCCCACACTGAAGGTGAGCATAGATGGTACAAAAAGGCCAGCTAAAGTGTAGAAAAAAATGATAGTGTCTTATAATGTGTGAGGGTAAGCTGGAAATAGCCTTCACATCATCATGGCACACAATAAATAGTAGGGGTTAACACTCACAGAGGCAGATACGGCAGCTGGCTTAATGCCAGGGACCACACACCTCCCAGGATACAAATCACTTTAAAGGAATACCTAATGAAACACAAAATATACTATGTAGTACCTGCTGCTAAAAGTCAACAGTAAAGAGGACCAAGTCCTTCAGTATAGGCATCAGAGCAGCGCAGAGCAGTCACAAGCTTAATAGATTTAATACAAATAAGCTAATACCTGAGTGGAGCTTTTGATGTGCATGGGTCCCTTAGTTTCTGCAGCATAAACTGACTGCTAACAGCGGCTTTAAATACCATCCATCCGGTACTAATACCGGAAGCGGACCATGGACTGGGCTGCACAGGTGTAAGCATCGTCATGGCTGCTTACTCCCCTGTCTGCCGCCGGGTCCTATGGCCCGGGAAGTAGGACAAGACGGGGAGCTCCCTCTGGTGGTGAAAGGGAAAAATCTCAGGTGTTAAAGGACACAGTGAGATAAAAAAGCCAGGATAGCAGACACATGTCAGCACAGTGAGACGGGTGCCCTGCTGAGGGAACAGGGACACCCTGGGTGTCCATACGGTCACCCAATGATGCGCAGGAGAGCCCCGATGGGCAAAAACATCACCCCCATGAAAAAGGATGATGTGGTGAACCGATAATAGGATGTAACTGGGCCCCGGAAAGCAACGCATAAGACAGGAGGATGCACATGCATTTTCATAGAGAAAAAGAAGTTTTTAAATATATATTACCATAAAGCAAGAATACAATAGCTCAGAAAATGAATAGAATAAAACAGACAAAGTCACAAAATATTAGATATAGCAGCAAATGTAAAAACTAAAACTGCATGTATTTCAACTTAGCTATAATCATCATTCAACATGATGGCTTTACCAAAACAATTGCTCTCAAGGATATTTTTAACACAATTAAAAATGACCAATTTGTTTATTTTAAGGCAAAAAATGACAAGAGGGGATGGATGGTAGGGGGAGGATTAATGATGACCATAGGAATGATGAAGACTGGGAGATGGGGGGAGGGGGAAGGGGGAAAAAAGAGGGAAGAAGGGGGGGAAGGAGGGGAAAAGGAAAGAAGGAACAGTAGGAGCAAGAAGCAAAAGGCAGATACTGAGAATACTACAAAAAGGGTTTGTAGCTGAGCATTTCATTCAACCCTGGATAGGTTGTAGCTTTCAACAAATATATCCAGCGTGACTCTAGTTGTAAGAGTTTTTGATCATTGCTCCCCCCTCTACCATCGGGGGATATGTTCAAGGGCCACAAACTTAATTGTGTCTAGACAAAATCCATGAAATAGTCCAACATGGCGGCTTATTGGCGTTTCCATCCTACGTTTTTTAATAAGAGAGATGTGGTCGTTAATTCTCTTATGGAATGGGCGTTTTGTTTTCCCAATGTAAAAACAGTTGCATGTACATTGCATGAGATAGATAACACCTACAGTCTGGCATGTTACTGTATATTTGATTGAATGAACTCGTCTATCAGGCAGTTTTACAGTGTTGTTGTTGGGAAGAAACTGACATTTATCGCATTTGCTGCAGGAAAACGTGCCTGGGGAACGGTTCAATGGCAAAGAGTGACGATAGTGACTATGAGTGAGACGGTCCTTGAGGGATTTGGCACGTCTATATGTTATTTGGGGTTGTTTTTCAATATACTTATTGGCAATCGGATCTGCCAGTAAGAGTGGCCAATATTTGTCAAAGATCTGTCTCACTTGTTCGTGTTGCTTAGTGTATGAAGTGATAATTCTAATGCCGCGTACACACGGTCGGACTTTTCGTCTACAAAAGTCCGACAGCCTGTCCGACAGACTTCCGGCGGACTTTCGGCGGACTTGCAGCAGACTTTCTAACGAACGGACTTGCCTACACACGACCACACAAAAGTCCGACGGATTCGTACGTGATGACGTACACCGGACTAAAATAAGGAAGTTCATAGCCAGTAGCCAATAGCTGCCCTAGCGTGGGTTTTTGTCCGTCGGACTAGCACACAGACGAGCGGATTTCGGGGTCCGTCGTAGTTACGACGTAAAGATTTGAAGCATGTTTCAAATCTAAAGTCCGTCGGATTTGAGGCTAAAAAAGTCAGTTGAAAGTCCGGAGAAGCCCACACACGATCGGATTACCAGCCAGCTTTAGTCCGTCGGCGTCCGTTGGACTTTTGTAGACGAAAAGTCCGACCGTGTGTACGCGGCATAACAGTTTGAGAATCATCCACAGTCTTTTTCTTATGAATCAAGGCATTCCTATCTTGGATTTTTGTACTGTTGAACGCTTTCTTGAGAGTGCTATGGGTATAACCTCTCTCCCGGAAGCGGTCATATAGGAGATTGGCTTTATACAGAAAATCACTATCCCTGCTGCAATTACGTCGCAGTCTCAGGTATTGGCTATATGGAATGCTTTTAATCAAAGGTTGAGGATGGGAGCTGGATGCATGCAGAATTGCATTACTTGCTGCTTTCTGAATAGAGTAGTACCCAGAGAGCCATCAGATTCTACAAAAATCTTGATGTCCAAAAAGTTGACAGATTTTTTATCGCACATCATTGTAAATTTCTAAATTTTTTTCTATACTTTAGCTGGCCTTTTTGTACCATCTACACTCACCTTCAGCGTGGGGCTCCCTCGGTACGGCGGCAGCATTTATCCTGGCAGACCTACCCCGTTCTCCCCTTTTCTCCCCCCCATCCTCTAGGAGATACAGGTAGGCAATCGCACTGTGATAGCCAAGATGCACATGCATGTAATTTCAATAGATGAATCCATATTTTTTGTACTCATGCTCTGATCTAACATACAACTATTGTTATATGTTTTTCGCTAGAAGGCAGTGTATTCTGCATGTGACCAGCATCCCCTGAGGAAGCCCGACAGATGGGCGAAACATGTTGGGAAGTACATCGTCTTTGCTGTGTTACTGCATCTGCAACTAAATACATGTGGCACCTCTCTATATAAATCTCCTTTTTACATTTTTATGTGTGAAAAAAATATACTTTTATTACATTTTTTCAATAAAGTAAAAATCTTTTTATACAAAAATATTTGATATCTATTCATTTGATGTGCACCCTAAAAATCCCCTCTCTCCTTGGTCCTAAATATTCTTTTTCAGGATGTGGTGTTAGAAATTAAACCTGGGCTCATGCTCATATAATTTTTTTACCTAAGGTAGCTTAAATGCATAATCGTGCTCAAGACATTGTGCTTCCACCCTTCTGTGCAAACCCAGCGGGGGAGAAGGAGACTTTTTTCCACATGTTGGACGTCAAAAGGACTTTGTTGTATTATTTAGAGAAGACAAAGAACTTTAGACATACAGATTCATTATTTGTTCTTTTTTGGGGCAACAGAAAGGGTTGACAGGCTTCTAAAGTTTCTTTAGCCAGATGGGTGAAATTATCCATTTCAGAGGCATATTCGCATGCAGGTTTGTCTCCGCCAGCAGAAATTTGTGCACACTCAACCAGAGCGCTTGCGGCCACTTGGGCAGAAAGAGCTAGTGCCACCCTTGGACAGATTTGCAAGGCGGCAACATGTTCAAATTTCCACACGTTCGTGTGACATTACAGACTGAACCTCACATCTGCAGCGATCAGGTATTTGTCAGGAAAGTCCTGCAGGCTGTTGTCCCACCCTAAGGGGGTAAGTCTCTGTTATCCTCTCAGATGCTGTCCTGAAAGACACCTTGGGAAAATCCAAGTTAGACTTACCGGTAACTTGTTTTCCAGAAGTCTTTCAGGACAGCAACAACCCACCCTATTGGTTTTGATGTACTATGCTATACTAACTGAGGTGTGGTAGGGAGGTGCCTCCCTTTAAAATATCTGGAGGAAGAAGGTGTTTCCTATGGTCCAGTTGGAGGAGTCACTATCTCTCAGGTGCTGTCCTGAAAGACTTCTGGAAAACAAGTTACCGGTAAGTCTAACTTGGATTTTTTTAATAAAATGTATGTTGTGTACTAGTTTACCACAGAGTGCTCCCCAGGTCCAAAGTGGTGTCACAACTTTTGGTGACCAGTCTCTGAACACTTGAATTCTGAGATAACCTCTGAATACTGTGATATGATCCGTTATGTGACCTTTGGGCACTGGGCTCTATTTTGTGTGCTTTCCAGACAACTGTACTGTCTCAGTGTCATGAAAGACGTCCTGTTAGCACAGTTGGTAGAGCCAGTGGACGGGTGAAGGTACGTGTTAGCACGAACAAATGCATGAGGAGGCACGCTAGCACGAACGAATGTACGCGGATACGCGGTGGTATGAGCAGGCACGTACGATCGGTACCCAGGCGTGCGCGGGTACGCGCGGGAGCACAGTGTGACAGTGTTTGGTGCCACTAGACTTATTTAAAGGAGCCTGTCAGCATGCTTTCTTGCTGTCCGGTCTACAGCGTTCCCTGTGACCCTAAGCTATCAGTATACCTGTCTACCTGATTCCTGCTACTGGGCCCGCTCCTGACTACTCCTGTTTGCTGTCAGTCCCCGACCTCGGCTTGCCTGACTATTCTCCAGCCTCATCCTACGGTTGTTTGCTTCCTGTCTGTTGCCGACCCGGTCCGTGTCCCGACTACTCTTCTGCCTCTGTCTGGTACCTGCTCTGCCCGCTAGTGTTGACCCGGCCTGTCTGACTTCGCTAGCGTTCCAGTTGGACTACAGAACACCTCCCTGCTGCCTGCTGTTCCTGAGTTCCTGCCAGCTACGGTACTTCTCTGTTCAGTCAGCTGTTTCAGTGTTCCTGCCTACTCTCAGTTGTCCCAGTGCTCCAGTTGGACTACAGAACACCTCCCTGCTGCCTGCTGTTTCTGAGTTCCTGCCAGCTACGGTACTTCTCTGCTCACTCAGCTGTTCCAGTGTTCCTGCCTACTCTCAGTTGTTCCAATGCTCCAGTTGGACTACAGAACACCTCCCTGCTGCCTGCTGTTCCAGTGTTCCTGCCAGCCCTCCTTCTGCTGCACCAGAGGTCCGGATCAGCTCCACATCTGCCACTTGCTAAGCACTTGTGGCCCACTGCGCTCTTGGGTCCCTGTTTTCTCTATCAGGGGTTCTCGAGCCAGAGGCACGCGAGAGGTTACTCCCTGCATTCTGGGCTCCGCCACCAGGTACGTGACACTCAGTTAACCGCAGACCGTCTTTGAGAGTCATGAAGTAACCTTTGGTGTCACCCTGTCTCTCTAGGCTCTCTCCCTGTAAGTCTCTGTTTTGTGGCTAACACATCTTGATATGTAACCCTTGTGTGCTTGACTCTGCCTTATGTTACTTCTCAGTTGCCTGTACACTGGTTTAGTATTTTCTCTCCTTTGTGGTCTGGAGTCTATCTTGGGGTACATTACCTTTTTTCTTACATTGGAGTCCATAGATATTAGGGTAATTGCACTCCTTATTGTGCTTATCTCTCCCAAAACTTTTTCTTTTTTCAAATATGGTTAATAACGTTCATAGTTTTTAAATGTTCATTTCTCAATACTGGAATGGATATTTTAATTCCTTTAGATTTTGGTATTGTGCTACAGCTCTAATTATTACATCCACACTAATGTTTCTTGACCTCCTTTTGTCCCCATCATAGAATGTTTAATTCTGAAAATAGTCAGTGTCCTGGATTATGACAGCTCATCCTCATCATTTTCTCTCTACTCTTTGTGTAATACTGGTATTGCTATCCTATTTCCCCTTTTTGGGATTGTTGGATTTCTTTTCATATTGTCCCTCAGTACTATGACAGGAGTCACTTTGGGTGGTGGGTTCATGGAACCCAGCTAACTTTAGAGAGGTCGGGAAACCGCTCCACAGGCCCCTCTTATGTCTAAGTCACCCTGTGTCGATTAGAATGAGAAAAGGATGGACAACTACTTGATGGACACCGAGAATGTGGTTTGGATTACTTCAGATGGAACAGTAATATTTATCAACAATATCCCTCAAGAAATATGAAGACTATTCCTGGTTTGTTGATTCTGAACTATTCATGTTCATTGAAAGAGCTGGTCACATTGATCTCTGTTCCATGGTCTTCAATGTATGAGCCGGACAGTCTGCTACTGGTGGTCTCCTGCTATTGTCTGTGTATTAAGGAGTTATGTGTTTTCGGCAAAGCATGTCTGTCCCATTGGTAATTAAATGACCTATTGTCTGTCTGCTAGCAGACCATTGTGGTTTGTGTTTATACTTGTAATGATTTATATATTTTTTACTTAGCTTGAAGTTGGCAAGTCTGACCTGGAATGAAACTTCTGAGTCATCCAGGTGACTAATTAACGTAATGTTTATAGTATATGTCAGTTGTTGTAATTATATTCCTGGTTCCAGTTTGTATTGTTAGGGTAATATGATCAGGAGGGGGGATGTCCTCCTGTGGTGTATATATTCTATGTGAGTTTGTTCAATAAAAGTTCCAGCTTTTGCAGCCAAATGAGTCCTGCCTAGTTCTTGGTTGCACTAGGTGGCTATAATATCTGATATTTATGTTCAGACTGGAGGAAGTGGTGTACTGACGGAAGCATTCAAGCGGAGTGTGGGACAGGTTCTGTTACAAGTAGGGTTGTCCTGATACCGATACTGGTATTGGTATTGGTCCCGATACTGAGTATTTGCAGGATTACTTGTACTCCTGATGCCTAGTCCAATACCTGGACACTCAGGGATGATCGGTGCAGCAGTGGGGGAAGTTATAATCACCGATCTCCCTGTGTGGCTTTCATTAAAGCAGCTGACATACGCTTCTTCTCCTCTCCCCTCCGTAGCTATCAGCTGCTTTAATGAAAGCCACACAGGGAGATTGGTGATTATAACTTCCCCGCCACCACACTGATCATCCCTGAGTGTCCTCTTTATCCTCCTCTGGCTCCCCCCTGTAGGCTCCATCATTCCCCCCGTCCTCCTCTGTTCCCCCTCCGTGTGCTCCACCAGTTTCCCCCTGTCCTCTTCTGTTCCCCCTCCGCATGCTCCTCTGGTTCCCCCCGTCCTCCTCCACTCCCCCTGTACCAGATCTTTCAGGATGGAGAGAGGAGGAAGGAGCCGGTAAATATGTAATTTGCCGGCTCCTTCCATTTCTGAATGAACAGATCACTGACTCTGTACATTCATACCTGAGCATCGTATATTGTGTTTATGCTGTCTCCTGTCCATTCATGTTCAGTGCAGCTGAGGCTGCTGAGAAAGGGACAGGGGAAAGCATTGTAAAAAAACTACTGACACAGTCCATGCCTCATCAGTGCCCATCAGTGCTGCATATTAGTGCCACTGTCATACAATTTCGACTTCCAGACCAAGCCTTTTCTTGCACTTACAATCAGTATTTTTTGCTAGAAACTTACTTAGAACCCCCAATCATTATATATTTTTTTTAAAGCAGAGACCTTGGAGAATAAATTGGTGGATGTTGCAATGTTTTATGTCACATGGATTTGAGCAGCAGTTTTTCAAATGCAATTTTTTTGAAAAAATTCACATTTTGGAATTTCAATGCAAAAAAAAAAAATAACCTATTTTTTTTTATAAATTATAAAGGATATAAACGATGTTACCTCAAGAACATAGATACCAAACATGTCACACTTTAAAATTATGCATGCCCATGCAATGGCGACAAACAATGTAAATTTTACTATCCAAAAGCAACATTTTAAAAGTCTTTACAGGTTACCACTTTAGATTTACAGAGAAAGTCTAGTGCTATAATTACTGCCCATGATCTGACGTTCGCACTGATACCTCACATGTGTGGGATGATCGCTGTTTGCGTGGATGCTGGACCGCCTTTATGCGCAAGCACAGGGGGATGGGGGCTTTTACATTTTTTTTTTTTTTTTTACAATGTTGCTTTAAGTTTTTTTTTTATCATTTGTATTGCTTTCACAGGGAATAGGAACATCAATAGGCATGTGACAGGAACTCTTCATGGAGAGATCTGGGGTCTTTAAGACCCCAAGTCCCTCCTCTGCCTTTAAAACATTCAAAATACCAAGATCTATGTTTTCAAATGTTGATGATTTTTTTTTTAAATGGTGCCATTGACATTTAGGTGAACTGGAAGTGAAGTCGGGTAATCTCTTCCAGGTTAACATAGCCAAGAGCTAAACAAAGTGGATCTCCGCTTTGTTCGGCTCTTCAACCAGCCAATGGACATTCTGGCTGGTCACCCATGTCTCCCGGTGTGACAGGAGAGCCAGAGAAAGTTGCAGAAGGTGGAGAGAGGGGGTTGTCCCCGCCCATTTCTTGTAAAAGAAATCTAATGGCTAGTTAGTCTGCATTATCCTGGTATAACCACCTGAAGTCCAGTGACGTCGCTGGCCCAGAAGTGGATATACAGTATCCAGTTTTCTACTGTTAGATGTGGTTTTATGGAACACAGTTACCCTCTTTTTTTGAAGGAAAACTTCTGCTTCTGGATATCTGCATCTGAAATTTTCCCTCCTTAAAGAGGTTGGTTGTAAACCCTCACATATACCCGGTAAAGTGAACAGCCTCAGATGATACTCAGAAATGAAACAAATCCTTCTACATAGGTTTTACTTGTTTATCTGCAGTCTTCTCTCCCCTATACTCCTTCAAAAGGATATCTGTGAGGGGCACAGAGGAGGGGGCGGAGAGGCTGCAGTAACAGTGTGTGAGAGCTGATTGTAGGAAAGGCACACACCCCCCTCCACAAAGCAGAAGAACTGTGTTCTGAATAGACAAGCTGTCTGCTAAGCTCTCCCTCCCCTTCTCTCCTGACACAAATGTATCTCATGTGTCAGGAAAACTTCTCAGAAGGGACTCATGCTGATAAGGAACGAAGCACCAGAGAGAAACAGCACTTGAAGGTTTAGAGAGAGATAAGAAAACACTACAGATACCTGTGCTTTGCTAAGATTCCATTACTTTAATGCAACTTCTTTACCTGCTTTACACAAATACTGTGTGTGTATGTATATGTGTGTATGTATGTATATACTGTGTGTGTATGTATGTATGTATATGTGTATATATATATATATATATATATATATATATATATATATATATATATATATATATAATCTTCATTTAGCTTTTCCTTTTATATACAGTCAGGTCCATAAATATTGGGACATTGACACAATTCTAATCTTTTGGGCTCTATACACCACCACAATGGATTTGAAATGAAACGAACAAGATGTGCTTTAACTGCAGACTTTCAGCTTTAATTTGAGGGTATTTACATCCAAATCAGGTGAACGGTGTAGCAATTACAACAGTTATTTATATGTGCCTCCCACTTTTTAAGGAACCAAAAGTAATGGGACAGATTAGCAATCATCCATCAAACTTTCGCTTTTTAATACTTGGTTGCAAATCCTTTGCAGTCAATTACAGCCTGAAGTCTAGAATGCATAGACATCACCAGATGCTGGGTTTCATCCCTGGCAATGCTCTGCCAGGCCTCTACTGCAACTGTCTTCAGTTCGTGCTTGTTCTTGGGGCATTTTCCCTTCAGTTTTGTCTTCAAAAAGTGAAATGCATGCTCAATCGGATTCAGGTCAGGTGATTGACTTGGCCATTGCATAACATTCCACTTCTTTCCCTTAAAAAACTCTTTGGTTGCTTTTGCAGTATGCTTCGGGTCATTGTCCATCTGCACTGTGAAGCACCGTCCAATGAGTTCTGAAGCATTTTGCTGAATATGAGCAGATAATATTGCCCAAAACACTTCAGAATTCATTCTGCTGCTCTTGTCAGCAGTCACATCATCAATAAATACAAGAGAACCAGTTCCAATTGCAACCATACATGCCCACGCCATGACACTACCACCACCATGCTTCACTGATGAGGTGGTATGCTTTGGATCATGAGCAGTTCCTTTCCTTCTCCATACTCTTCTCTTCCCATCACTCTGGTACAAGTTGATCTTGGTCTCATCTGTCCATAGAATGTTGTTTCAGAACTGTGAAGGCTTTTTTAGATGTTATTTGGCAAACTCTAATCTAGCCTTCCCATTTTTGAGGCTCACCAATGGTTTACATCTTGTGGTGAACCCTCTGTATTCACTCTGGTGAAGTTTTCTCTTGATTGTTGACTTTGACACACACCCCTACCTCCTGGAGAGTGTTCTTGATCTGGCCAACTGTTGTGAAGGGTGTTTTCTTCACCTGGGAAAGAATTCTTAGGTCATCCACCACAATTATTTTATATGGTCTTCCGGGTCTTTTGGTGTTGCTGAGCTCACCGGTGCATTCTTTCTTTTGAAGGATGTTCCAAACAGTTGATTTGGCCACACCAAATGTTTTTGCTATCTCTCTGATGGGTTTGTTTTGTTTTTTCAGCCTAATGATGGCTTTCTTCACTGATAGTGACAGCTCTCATATTAAGAGTTGACAGCAACAGTGTCTCTGGAAGCCAGTCTCCAATAACTCCTCCCCTAAAGCTCAAAGGCAACGCTCTAGATGCCACAGACTGGATCCCACATCTCCTGGAGCTCGCCTCAAATGCCGAGACCTTTCCACACACAGCCCAGGACCACCTGACACCCCTCGACGAAACCTCCCGATGGACTAGCACACTCCTGGAGCGTCCCAACTTGTACAGTCAGGTCCATAAATATTGGGACATTGACACAATTCTAATCTTTTTGGCTCTATACACCACCACCATGGATTTGAAATGAAACGAACAAGATGTGCTTTAACTGCAGACTTTCAGCTTTAATTTCAGGGTATTTACATCCAAATCAGGTGAACGGTGTAGGAATTACAACAGTTTGTATATGTGCCTCCCACTTTTTAAGGGACCAAAAGTAATGGGACAATTGGCTGCTCAGCTGTTCCATGGCCAGGTGTGTGTTATTTCCTCATTATACCATTTACAAGAAGCAGATAAAAGGTCCAGAGTTCATTTCAAGTGTGCTATTTGCATTTGGAATCTCTTGCTGTCAACTCTCAATATGAGATCCAAAGAGCTGTCACTATCAGTGAAGCAAGCCATCATTAGGCTGAAAAAACAAAACAAACCCATCAGAGAGATAGCAAAAACATTTGGTGTGGCCAAATCAACTGTTTGGAACATCCTTAAAAAGAAAGAACGCACCAGTGAGCTCAGCAACACCAAAAGACCCGGAAGACCATGGAAAACAACTGTGACGGATGACTGAAGAATTACATAGTTACATAGTTACATAGTAGGTGAGGTTGAAAAAAGACACAAGTCAATCAAGTCCAACCTATGTGTGTGATTATGTGTCAGTATTACATTGTATATCCCTGTATGTTGCGGTCATTCAGGAGATTATCTAATAGTTTCTTGAAGCTATCAATGCTCCCCGCTGAGACCACCGCCTGTGGAAGGGAATTCCACATCCTTGACGCTCTTACAGTAGAACGCTCTTACCTAGTTCAAGGTTAAACCTCTTTCCTTCTAATTGTAATGAGTTGCCACGAGTCTTATTAAACTCTCTTCTGCGAAAAAGTTTTATCCCTATTGTAGGGTCACCAGTACAGTATTTGTAAATTGAAATCATATCCCCTTTCAAGCGTCTCTTCTCCAGAGAGAATAAGTTCAGTGCTCGCAACCTTTTTTCATAACTAAGATCCTCCAGACCCTTTATTAGCTTTGTTGCCCTTCTTTGTACTCGCTCCATTTCCAGTACATCCTTCCTGAGGACTGGTGCCCAGAAGTGGACAGCATACTCCAGGTGCGGCCGGACCAGAGCCTTGTAGAGTGGGATTATTATCGTTTTATCTCTGGCGTTGATCCCCCTTTTAATGCATGCCAATATTCTGTTTGCTTTGTTCGCAGCAGCTTGGCATTGCATGCCATTGCTGAGCCTATCATCTACTAGGACCCCCAGGTCCTTTTCCATCCTAGATTCCCCCAGAGGTTCTCCCCCCAGTCTATAGATTGCATTCATATTTTTGCCACCCAAATGCATTATTTTACATTTTTCTACATTGAACCTCATTTGCCATGTTGTCGCCCACCCCATTAATTTGTTCAGGTCTTTTTGCAAGGTTTCCACATCCTGCGGAGAAGTTATTGCCCTGCTTAGCTTAGTATCCTCTGCAAATACAGAGATTGAACTGTTTATCCCATCCTCCAGGTCGTTTATGAACAAATTAAATAGGATTGGTCCCAGCACAGAACTCTGGGGAACCCCACTACCCACCCCTGACCATTCTGAGTACTCCCCATTTATCACCACCCTCTGAACTCGCCCTTGTAGCCAGTTTTCAATCCATGTACTCACCCTATGGTCCATGCCAACGGACCTTATTTTGTACAGTAAATGTTTATGGGCAACTGTGTCAAATGCTTTTGCAAAATCCAGATACACCACGTCTACGGGCCTTCCTTTATCTAGATGGCAACTCACCTCCTCATAGAAGGTTAATAGATTGGTTTGGCAAGAACGATTCTTCATGAATCCATGCTGATTACTGCTAATGATACCGTTCTTATTACTAAAATCTTGTATATAGTCCCTTATCATCCCCTCTAAGAGTTTACATACTATTGATGTTAGGCTAACTGGTCTGTAATTCCCAGGGATGTATTTTGGGCCCTTTTTAAATATTGGTGCTACATTGGTTTTTCTCCAATCAGCTGGTACCATTCCAGTCAGTAGACTATCTGTAAAAATTAGGAACAATGGTCTGGCAATCACTTGACTGAGTTCCCTAAGTACCCTCGGATGCAAGCCATCTGGTCCCAGTAATTTATTAATGTTAAGTTTCTCAAGTCTAATTTTAATTCTGTCCTCTGTTAACCATGGAGGTGCTTCCTGTGTTGTGTCATGAGGATAAACACTGCAGTTTTGGTTACTGAAGCCCCCCGATTCACTCGAGAAGAATAAATTCAATACCTTCGCCATCTCCCCATCCTTTGTAACCAGATGTCCTTCCTCATTCTTTATGGGGCCAATATGGTCTGTCCTCCCTTTTTTACTGTTTACATACTTAAAGAATTTCTTGGGATTTTTTTTGCTCTCCTCCGCTATATGTCTTTCATGTTCTATCTTAGCCGTCCTAATTGCACCCTTACATTTCTTGTTGCATTCTTTATAAAGTCTGAATGCTGGGGATGATCCCTCAACCTTGTATTTTTTGAAGGCCTTCTCCTTTGCTTTTATATGCATTTTTACATTGGAGTTAAGCTATCCAGGATTTTTGTTCGCTCTTTTAAATTTATTACCCAATGGGATACATTGGCTAATGCCCTTATTTAATATGCTCTTAAAGCAAAAGCATCTCTCCTCCTCCGTATTCTTTGTTCCTAATATTTTATCCCAATTTATGCCTTTTAGCAAGGTTTGTAGTTTAGGGAAGTTGGCTCTTTTGAAATTCAGTGTCTTTGTATTCCCTTTATGTTTCCTATTTGTGTGATTTATACTGTAACTAATTGACCTGTGATCGCTGTTACTTAAATTGCCCCGTATTTCCACATCTGTGATCAGGTCTGTATTGTTGGTAGTCAGTAGATCCAGTAATGTTTTATTTCTAGTTGGTGCGTCTACCATCTGACCCATAAAATTATCCTTCAAGACATTAAGGAACTGTCGAGCCTTAAATGAATGCGCGGTTCCCTCCGCCCAGTCTATGTCTGGATAATTAAAATCCCCCATTATGATAACACTTCCCATCCTTGCTGCTAATCCAATTTGTGATAGGAGATCCGTCTCCACTTCCTCCCTCAGGTTAGGGGGCCTATAGCATATTCCCAATATTATTTTCCCCTTAGCTTCATCCCTTTGGAGCTCTACCCATAAGGATTCCACCTCCTCCCTAGCTCCCTCAGTGATGTCATCTCTCACAGTCACTTGTACATTATTCTTGATATATAGGCATACCCCTCCCCCTTTTTTACCCTCTCTATCCTTGCGATAAAGGGTATACCCTTGAATGTTTGCCAGCCAATCATGAGAGCTGTTGAACCAGGTCTCTGAAATTCCCACAAAATCCAAATCCTCCTTGTACAACAGTATCTCTAGTTCACCCATCTTGTCCGCCATGCTCCTGGCATTGGTGAACATGCCACATAGTTTAGACCGGTCGCATATTGTCCTCGTATTGGGTGTTTCGAGATTGCAACTAGGACTTGCTACTATACTCACCTTGTGTTTTTGTGCTTTGGTTAACCTACCACTAATGCCCCCAATACTACCCTCTGGAATATCTTCCACGCTGGCTATCTCTGTCTCTGGACCCTCCCCCCCATCGCCTAGTTTAAAAACCCCTCTAACTTTTTGGCCATCTTCATTCCCAGCAGATCTGCACCCTCCTCATTTAGGTGCAGTCCGTCCCTTCTATAGTACCGGTTACTGACTGAGAAGTCGGCCCAGTCCTCCAGGAACCCAAACCCCTCCTTACTACACCAGCTCTTCAGCCACTTGTTTACTTCCCTAATCTCCCTCTGCCTTTCTGGTGTGGCTTGATGTACCGGTAGTATTCCTGAGAATACTACCTTGGAGGTCCTTTTCCTCAATTTAGCTCCTAAGTCCCTAAAATCGTTCTTTAGGACACTCCATCTGCCTCTGACTTTGTCATTGGTGCCAACGTGCACCATGACAGCCGGGTCTTCCCCAGCCCCTCCCAGTAATCTGTCCACAAGATCCGTGATGTGCCGAACCCGAGCGCCCGGTAGACAACATACTGTTTGGCGCTTCAGGTCTTGGTTACAGATTGCCCTCTCTGTCCTTCTAAGAATTGAGTCCCCTACCACCAGAATCTGTCTTTCCTTTCCCTTTGCTGCCCCCCCACTCTCACTGGAGGAGTTCTTATCCCGGCAGCTAGGAGAGTCCCTCAGCTCCAGCAGTGCTGGTTCCTGACTGGTTTCACCAATGTCACTCAATGGAGCGTACTTATTGGGATGCTCCAGTCCTGGATCGGCCTCCCTGGCACTTCCCCCTCTACCCCTCCTGACTGTCACCCATCTACTCTTTGCTAGTGCCTGCACCTCTTTGTCTCCACCCGCCTCTGTGCTGGCCCCTGCCGGAACCTGCCCTGTACGTTCCTGGCTCTCCTTTAGTATGGAGGGACTTCTCAGTGCTGACAGTTGCTTCCCCAGATTCAGAACCTGGGCTTCCAGGGAAACAATGTGCTTACAGTTTGCACAGCAGTATTCGCCCTCGATCAGATGATCAAGGAACGCATACATGCAGCAAGATGTACAAAGAGTCGCCTCTCCACACCCGCCGGGCATCGTACCTATTAAATTTAGTGAGGATTTGGGGATTTTACTCTGTCCAAATTACCTAACAGCTAGCTTCCTGGCACTAATACTCAAGACAATACACAGGTACACAACAAGACAATACACAGGTACTCACAGACCTATGTGCAATCGCAGAACAGTCGCAGACCTACGTACACTCGCAATACTCAAGTATACAGTACACAATACACAAGTACTAACGATCCACACACACTACTCAGAAAACACTCAGGTACTCACACTACACAGGTAATATGACCCCTGTTATAACCTCCTGTTTTGAACTCTGGTTTTTAGCCTGAAGGAAGCAGAAAAAAAAAAAAAGCTATTTAAAAAGTGACAGAAAAAGGTGACTGAAAAACTAAAAGGAAAAGCCCCAAAAATGCAACCCAGCAAACAAAAAGCAAGACTTGTTCACTCTAACTCTGGTTTTTAACTCACCACTTAGACCAGTTCCACTTGGACTAAGTTCCACAGCCTCACACTGAGCAGGCTCAGAATTAGTCCTACACACTGTTATATAGGCACTTGTGAGCAATTAACCACCCCCCCCCCTTAATTGATAGCCTGAAGGAACCAGAAAAAAAAAAAAAAGCTATTTAAAAAGTGAAAGAAAAAGGTGATTGAAAAACTAAAAGGAAAAAGCCCCAAAAATGCAACCCAGCAAACAAAAAGCAAGACTTGTTCACTCTAACTCTGGTTTTTAACTCACCGCTTAGACCAGTTCCACTTGGACTAAGTTCCACAGCCTCACAATGAGCAGGCTCAGAATGAGTCCTACACACAGTTATATAGGCACCTGTGAGCAATTAACCCCCCCTTAATTGATAGCCTGAAGGAACCAGAGAAAAAAAAGCTATTTAAAAAGTGACAGAAAAAGGTGATTGAAAAACTAAAAGGAAAAGCCCCAAAAATGCAACCCAGCAAACAAAAAGCAAGACTTGTTCACTCTAACTCTGGTTTTTAACTCACCACTTAGACCAGTTCCACTTGGACTAAGTTCCACAGCCTCACACTGAGCAGGCTCAGAATGAGTCCTACACACAGTTATATAGGCACCTGTGAGCAATTAACCACCCACCCTTAATTGATAGCCTGAAGGAACCAGAGAAAAAAAAAAGCTATATAAAAAGTGACAGAAAAAGGTGATTGAAAAACTAAAAGGAAAAGCCCCAAAAAATGCAACCCAGCAAACAAAAAGCAAGACTTGTTCACTCTAACTCTGGTTTTTAACTCACCACTTAGACCAGTTCCACTTGGACTAAGTTCCACAGCCTCACACTGAGCAGGCTCAGAATGAGTCCTACACACAGTTATATAGGCACCTGTGAGCAATTAACCACCCCCTTAATTGATAGCCTGAAGGAACCAGAGAAAAAAATAAAGCTATTTAAAAAGTGACAGAAAAAGGTGATTGAAAAACTAAAAGGAAAAGCCCCAAAAATGCAACCCAGCAAACAAAAAGCAAGACTTGTTCACTCTAACTCTGGTTTTTAACTCACCACTTAGACCAGTTCCACTTGGACTAAGTTCCACAGCCTCACACTGACCTGGTGAAGAAAACACTCTTCACAACAGTTGGCTAGATCAAGAACACTCTCCAGGAGGTAGGTGTATGTGTTTCAAAGTCAACAATCAAGAGAAGACTTCACCAGAGTGAATACAGAGGTTTCACCATAAGATGTAAACCATTGGTGAGCCTCAAAAACAGGAAGGCCAGATTAGAGTTTGCCAAAGAACATCTAAAAAAGCCTTCACAGTTCTGGAACAACATCCTATGGACAAATGAGACCAATATCAACTTGTACCAGAGTGATGGGGAGAGAAGAGTATGGAGAAGGAAAGGAACTGCTCATGATCCAAAGCATACCACCTTAGTGAAGCATGGTGGTGGTAGTGTCATGGCGTGGGCATGTATGGTTGCCAATGGAACTGGTTCTCTTGTATTTATTGATGATGTGGCTGCCAACAAAAGCAGCAGGATGAATTCTGAAGTGTTTCGGGCAATATTATCTGCTCATATTCAGCAAAATGCTTTAGAACTCACTGGATGGCGCTTCACAGTGCAGATGGACAATGACCCGAAGCATACTGCGAAAGCAACCAAAGAGTTTTTTAAAGGAAAGAAGTAGAATGTTATGCAATGGCCAAGTCAATCGCCTGACCTGAATCCGATTGAGCATGCATTTCACTTGTTGAAGACAAAACTGAAGGGAAAATGCCCCAAGAACAAGCAAGAACTGAAGACAGTTGCAGTAGAGGCCTGGCAGAGCATCACCGGGGATGAAACCCAGCGTCTGGTGATATATATGCATTCCAGACTTCAGGCTGTAATTGGCTGCAAAGAATTTGCAACCAAGTATTAAAAAGTAAAAGTTTGATGGATGATTGTTAATCTGTCCCATTACTTTTGGTCCCTTAAAAAGTGGGAGGCACATATACAAACTGTTGTAATTCCCACACCGTTCACCTGATTTGGATGTAAACGCCCTCAAATTAAAGCTGAAAGTCTGCAGTTAAAGCACATCTTGTTTGTTTCATTTCAAATCCATTGTGGCGGTGTATAGAGCCAAAAAGATTAGAATTGTGTTGATGTCCCAATATTTATGGACCTGACTGTATGTAATCAGAAACACTAACTTTCCTCCCAGTTAAAGCTCGTCCTTGTTCGTCTAGTTCTTCTTCTTGTAATGACGGACTCTTCCAGATACCGCATCTCCTGGTACCTCTCATCGACACTTCACACCTCTGAATCTGTTCCTGGAAAGCTGAAGCTCCAGAGACACTCCACGCCGTGCCTGACATCAACAGGCAGAGATCTTTTCCCTGGACTCATGAACTCGCTAGTAGCTCAATCAACTCCTAACCAGGTACTGTTAATATTTATATGTCCATACGCTGGCAGAGTTGAGTATCCCAACTTGGCCTGGTCACTCTCTCAGATTACCAACTCCTATACTTAGAAAGTGCCCAGGTAGTCATTATCGCCTACCAGGTAAGCTACGTGAGTTCAGCATACTCTTGATATCCATGCATGATAGCTAGACCCATGCACGATTAGATAACTATAGGAGACCACATTACTCCACTCTAATTTCCCATATGGTCTCCTGATCTCCAGGATAGATTCTGTGCTAGACTACTAGTATAACAAACAGAAAAAGGGATCGTTATGGAATGACTTAAGATATCAGTGTTTCACCAGATACACTACTCCCACTAGCATCACAACCACATAGATACAATAGATTCTTCATCAAGTGTATCTGTACCATCACTTGTTGCCCTCTTGGTTTAATACTGCTTTATCTGACTGGAAGGAAGTATTGTTTTTTTTTTGTTTTATCTGGTTTATTTATCCGTATTTTCTTTTATAAGTTCTTCAACAGGTCTTGATAGCTCAAAGAGCCAGTCACTACTTATTGCCTTGTGAGTCCAACCAGGACCCTTTACATAGTACACTCACAATTTTGCAAAACTTACGCTACTTTATCTTTCACACACCCATGCCGCAGATACATATCCTTCAGCGTCCTCATCAGTGCTACAGCACTCACTCCCTTTCAGGTCAACTTACCCCACACAGCTGTCCATACGGACTAGAGCTATAAACCCAGGAACCCCACTAGGTGGATAGGCACGCCTACGAACACCTCCGGTAATAGTGTACATAGATAACCCAGTTCATTAACTGGTACACCCTTTTCCTGCGTACAAAACTATCCTTACCTAACTCTTTCCCCCTCTTTCCTCTTTTCCTTTTCTCCTTTTTACCCACTACCCCTCTCATATCCTCCCCGTTCCTATCCCTTGCTCAAGAGAGGGTGCCGCTCCTCTCTCCCCCTCCACACATTTGTTTCTAGAGAATACCTCTGCTATATCAGAGACATAAGAGTGAACTAAGTCCACACGTACAGATCCACTCTATAATCTTACAACTACATATCATGCAGAAAGAAGCAACTGGTAAACGACAACTCTCGCTCAAATGTCTGTCACTCAATGTGAGAGGCCTAAATCTCCCCGAAAAGAGATCTCAAGTTCTCTCAGCGCTAACGAGACACAAAGCCCATTTCCTATTACTATTACTATTACTGCAGGAAACACATTTCCAAACCTAAGCTATCCCCAAATTGACAAACCATATACAGTATATAAGCAAGCACTACATTCCACAAACCCGTCCTCTAAAACGAAAGGAGTCTCCATACCCATTTCCAAAAATGCTGACTTTCAAATGTCTGACTCACTGATCGATCAGGAAGGTAGATATATCTTTATTAAAGGCACATACGCATCTAAACCAATCACTATAGCAAATATCTACTGCCCAAATGAACATCAGGTAACCTTTTTCCGGACAATTTGTGACCTACTATCTTCCTTTCAAGAGGGCATATTAATACTAGGAGGGGACTTTAATGTCCCACTAAATCCTACCCTTGACTCCTCTACAGGTACTTCCACACTCCCGTACCACGCACTAAGACAGCTCAAACTTCAACTACAAGACCTGACCTTACATGACACCTGGCGCACCATGTACACAACGGACAGAGACTATACATACTTTTCCCCTCCACACCAGAAATACTCAAGAATTGACTACATATTTTTATCCCAGACAGACCTCTCATTTCTCTCACAAGCCACAATAGAACCCATGTTCTTGTCTGACCATCACCCTATCACGATAACTCTCAAGTTCCCAGACTCACAAAGATTCACTAAAACGTGGAGGTTGAATCCATCCCTCCTAAAAGATCCTGAAACACTCCAACAGATAAACTCCCGAATTCAACTGTATTTTCAAGAGAACTCAACCCCGGGTATTACTCCTATCACACTATGGGAAGCTCACAAGTGCGTCATACGGGGGAATCTTATAGCCCTAGCCACAAGTGAAAAAAAAAGATATCAGGAACAGATTACATCTCTTATCACAACAATCCACAGACTTGAAGCAACCCATAAACACTCTACTTCCCAATCTACATTACAGGCCCTCACACAAGGTAGATCCTCCTTGTTGGATGAACTAGGGAAACGCACTAGGAGACGTTACATTCTCGGACAGAGAGTGTTCTATGAACACAGTAACAAAAGTGGGAGACTTTTTGCTCGTACAGTACGGTCAGCCAAAGCATCATCTACAATTCACCAGCTTCGCACTGCTCAAGGCGCACTTCTTTCTAAAAACGAGGACATTTGGGGATATTTGGATGTTTTAATAAAGTGTTTTAGCAATATCACACTATGTGGAGATTCCAGTTCTCCCACATATCTCATTGGAGCTACCAAGGGTAAGACTGACATCTGGTGGTCATTTGGAAAGTGGTGCAGACTGCTATTATTACTTCAGGGCGGATATTGGTTGGATTTCTGGTGAGTGCGGTTTCATTGGGGTTCCCCACACGTGGTGTAACACTTGGTGAAAGGAATATCTACCCTCACAGAACACAGCAGTACCCACTTGTAGGATCCTCACCACTGGATTTATTGAATTCAATGAACTGAAAAGGGTGCCCTAGCTAATTTTGGGCATATAGCGCTGCTGCAATATTGAAAAACTTTATTCATTTAATTTATTCTTTATTGCTTTTTATTATAACCAAACACTTAAGTAGCTGCTATTTATTTATTTATTTTTGTGCTGTATATGTACTGTTGGGTATGCTGTACTAGGCGCAGAGCGATGTTTTATTATTAATTTATTTTTTATTTTATTTATTTATTATTTATTTATATGCAAAAATGATTGCAAACAGACTACTACCCCTTGTCCCTGGCCTGGTCTTGCCCGATCAGGTGGGCTTTGTCCCGGGCAGGAAGGCCAGGGATAATACCATTCGCACCCTGAATATTCATCACTGGCTCTCTTCATCTGACACTAAAGGATTTCTGTTATCCCTTGACGCTGAGAAGGTGTTCGACAGGATGGCCTGGGACTACATGCAGGCGGTACTAAAAGGCATTGGCCTTCTACCACGCATGTTTGCACATATTTCTGCTCTGTACACTAACCCAACAGCAAGGGTTAGAGCAAACGGTCTCCTGTCGAACGCCTTCCCCATCAGCAACGGAACTTGCCAAGGGTGCCCCCTATCCCCCCTGATCTTCATCTTGAAATAGATTGCGGGCCAATCCTGACATCCTATTATCACTACAAGCCCCTCGCACAACTCTCCCTAATCTTTTGAAAGACATCAAACACTTTGGAGTATTATCGAACCTCAAAATCAATTACTCTAAATCCCATGCCCTGAATATCTCTCTTTCCCCACAAGACATTACTCACTTTTAATCCTCTTAAGGAGATGTTATTACATACCTTGGCATTCGAATTCCCAGCCGGCTAACAGATCTCTATGAACACAACTTCCTTCATACCCTGACTAAAGTCCAGACGGATCTTAAAAATTGGGCCACTCTCAATGTTTCCTGGTTTGGGCGATCGGCATTGATAAAGATGATAGTCCTGCCCCGCCTTCTGTATCTTATGCAGACTATCCCAATTCAATTACATTCTTACTGCATGAATGGCCACATGATGAAGTCCAAACACGTCACTTCTTCAATGAAGGTCGGATACGTTCGTATGAAAATTTAAGGTTCATATCTCACACGAAGGACTTTCCCTTCTGGTCGTACAGGCAGCTAAGACACTTTTTCACTTTGACAACAATCGAAACATTGTACTCCCAGACTACACCACAAAGACACCTGATCTCCACGATTTACTCTCTCCTCCAAGACAACCCCCAACCTCCACAGACAGAAACCTCAAGACTTTCTTGGGGTAAAGATTTACAAGTAACTTTTACTGATGACGAATGGGAGTCCATACTCACATATGCCCACAAGGGATCATTGAATGTAGCAACAAAAGAAAATGGCTACAAAATAGTCACAAAATGGTACAGAATGCCAGCACGCCTGCACAAATTCTCGCATTCCATCCCAAACACCTGTTGGAGATGCAATAAAGAGGAAGGAAATATGGTTGACATATGGTGGAATTGCCCAATGCTCCAACCGTATTGGAAAGAGTTACATTCCATTATTGCACGAGTGACTACATACACCTAAGGTTTTAACCCGGCCCAGTATCTCCTCCATCATACAACCCTGACCAAAAGAACCTATCATAAATCATTAGCCATGCACATGGTTAATACAGCCCGATTGTGTATCCCTGTACACTGGTGTTCAACCAACTCCCCTACAATTAGGGAATGGCTAATTAGGATTGCAAAGATGGAGGAGATGGAAGAATTGATCTATATCTCCCAAGACCGTATACAGAAGTTCACCGCCATATGGGCATGCTGTACACGATTCAAAACTACAGACTACTATAGATCCTTTTTCCCATCCTAACCTTCCTAACTGTCCTCTGATTACCTCTAGGAGGCCTGAGGTGAGGAGCGGCCCCCCCTCCCCTTGCCTCCTGACCCCCCCACTTCCCCTCTCTTCCCCCCTTTTGCTATTCTCCCATACCTGCTTCTCCCTCCCCCCCTTAACCACCTAATACCCCTCCTTCCCCGAGTCTTCCCTACTCACCTACCCACTTCACCCATATTATGGGTACCATCCTACCGAAACAACCGATCATACATGCTTTAACCTCACACCAGAGACATTCGATCCTTACCTTTCTTACCCATAATTACCAACCTGCAAGGCTGATAAATAACCTCTCCATTATTCGTTCTATCTAAGCTGTCTCATCACAGAGTAAGCAGAAATTGCGTATTTCCATGTATTATGATTACTTCCCCTTCGATACACTTGTGCTTACTAGTTTTGTACTTGCATTTTTATAATTTCGCATGTAACAACACTTTTTGTCCATTTGCCACTGTATAATAGTGTCATGATTGTTTTCTTGTAATAACTTTTCAGTGCTGTATACCTGCTACTTTTTTCTTTCTTAATAAAAAATTTTTGTGGAAAAAAAAAACTGAACATATCAACTACTTTTGGGCATCCAGGTGGATTTCAGAACAAAGTGGGCTTTCATTTGGTGATAAATTGTAATGGATATCTCCTGTTTTTTTTTTAATTATTATTATCAAAGGAAAACTGGCCCAAAATAGTAAAAAGAAAACTTTTTTTTTAAATTTAACTGTATATTTCTTGTTACTACCATAACTTTCGACCAAAGAGCAACCCAAATTAAATTCTCCTGCCAATCTCAGCGATACCATATGTGTATGTTAGTGGCTGTTTGTACCCTTAGTACAGTCAAAAAACAATAGTGCACATTTTGCTTTTTTTTAATCCTACCTAAAAATACACTAACTGACACTGATACTAACTTACAAAAAACAATTGTGTCCAAAAAAAAAATCCAGACCCTGACCTTTGACCCTAACCTTGACCTTTGACCATAGCTTTGACCCAAACTTTGACCCTGGTACTGACCTAAATACAATGTATATCTCTCCTCCATTCACGGAAAAGCAAAAACATGGGGACTGGCTTCACAGTGACTGATCACTGTGAAGCCAATCAGAGGCTATCACAGCGATCAACTGAACGGAATCGGGAGTTCTGGGAACTGATTGTTAGTACTTGGCCTGGGACTCCAGCTAAGACCATGGTCTCCCAGCACAAAGGGAGATTTGCAATTATGCGGCCCCAAAGAAACAAGCCCAGTCCAGTGGGGCCATGTATTTGCATATACTCTGCATGAAAGGATTACTTTACAAACATTCTTGTTTTGTAGACTTTGCTGTTGGTCTGGGTTTTCTCCTGCTTACTTATTCCTTATAGTGGTTGCTTTGTTGGCTATTCATATTATTTATTAATACTATTATTGAGGTCCATCGTTCTTTCATAATAGCAGTCTCGCCTTAGTGGTACTATCTTTCCTGCTCTGAAACACCAGATTCCTTTTGTGGTGCCTTTCCTGGTTAGTGACTAGGGAGGGGTTCGATGTTCGAGTTGAACATAAGTTCGACTCAAACATCAGCTGTTCATTTGTTCATAGAACAAACAAACATATGGGGCGCTCGTGGCAAGTTTGCCCACCATGGAGCGCCCCATAATGCACTGTGAGATCGCAGTGCATTGACAGCTGCCGATTGGCCAAAGCATGCACCTGACCTGCATGCTTTGGCCAATCACAGCGTGATGTGCTGTGAGGGCCATGATTGGCCAAAGGCAGGGTGCCTTTGGCCAATCATGGCTCAGGGGCTAAGTCCATGCCCCAAACTATATAAGGCTGATGCTTACACAGCGGCCGTATATATTGAATAAATGGAGATTAGGCAGGTAGTGTAGTGTGCAGTCAGTGTAGTGTATATAATACAGTTCAGAGTATATAGTGCAGTCCGTGCAGTGTATATATAATACAGTTTAGAGTATACAGTGCAGTCAGTGTAGTATATATAATACAGTGCAAGGAATATAGTACATTACAGAGTATATAATACAGTGTATTGAAGTGGTTAAGGGGAACCCTATGACAGAATTAAGAAAAAAATGGGATGGGGATGCCCCAAAATCCATACCAGGCCCTTTGGGTCTGGTATGGATTTTAAGGGGAACTCCACACCAAAATTAAAAAAAAACAGCATGGGGTTCCCCCCCAGATCCATGCCTGGCATAGATTTTAAGGGGAACTCCACGCCATTTTTAAAAAAAGATTACGTGGGCTCCCCCCCAAAATCCATATCAGACCCGTATCTGAGCATGCAGCCTGGCAGGCAAGGAAAGGGAGGGGACGAACGAGCACCCCCCTCCTGAACCATATCAGACAGCTTGCCTTCAACATGGGGAGAGTGCTTTGGGGTGCCCCCCATAGCACCTTGTCTCCATGTTAATGAGGACAAGGGCCTCTTCCCGACAACCCTGGCTGGTGGTTGTCGGAGTCTGTGGGCTTATCGGAACATGGGGACAAGGTGATTTGGGGTGGGGGGGTGCAGAGCCCCCCATCCCAAAGCATCCACCCCCCCCATGCTGAGGGCATGTGGCCTGGTATGGTTCAGGAGGAGGGGCGCTCGCTTGTCCCCAGTCCGTATGCTGACCTCCAGGCTGCATGCTCAGATAAGGGTCTGGTATGGTATTTGGGGGGGCCCACATCAATTTGTTTTTAAATTTTGGTGTGGAGTTCTACTTAAAATCCATACCAGACCCGAAGGGCCTGGTATGGACTGAGGGGACCCCACGCCAACGAGTTTTCATCTAAATTGCCCGAAACTGGCAAATTCATTATAGCCGCAAGCAAGTTTGGATTTTTTTTCCTTTAGTAATGTTATTATTGCTGCGGCACTGTTCTACACATCGCACAGATGAGCTACTTTATAGGTAGACAAAGAGGTACCCCAGGCATGATATTTAAAGGAATATTTCATTTTTATTGTTTCACTTTAAGCATTATTAAAATCAGTGCTCCTGAAAAAACTATTGTTTTAAAAACTTTTTTTCTGCATTGATATATGTCCCCATGGGCAGTACGCGGGTCCCTATACACTTTTTCTGGCAATAACATGCATATGAGCCTTTAAAATGAGGACTTTTGATTTTTCATGTTTGTGTCCTATAGACTTTAATAGGGTTTACATGTTTTTTTCTGTTCGAGGTGCAAACCGAACCTGGGGTTTGCGGCCCATCCCTATCAGTGACAATTTTCATAATTGTGCCCATTTTTGTGTAGCCTTGTGCAGGCATTGATTCTCTCGGATATTCTTCCACTAAAATTTTTGTGACTTTGATTTCTCAGTGGCTGTTGCCCACCCCTTAGGTAGGCTGCTTTTGCATATCCCAGATGTCTAAAAAAATACTATCTTCTTTCTAATACATCTTCTATATGCCTGCATGAATGATAAGGAAAATACAATTTTTGTACTTACCATAAAATCTTTTTCTTGAAGTCTATTGAGGGATACAAATCCCACCTCTCCAAGTCCATTGTCTTTATGTACTACTTGCTCTCAAAATTGAAGCATGACTATTAGGGGAGTGGCTATAAGAGGGTTGACCTTCAAAATTTTTACTGCTTCCCAATGTTTATCTTCTAAAGGCAGCTGCATATAACCCTTTTTTGTAAGACTTAATATCTTCTTGTGTCCCTCAATGGAGTTCAAGAAAAAGATTTTAGGGTAAATACACACGTATTTTTAAAATTTACACTATAGACAAAGGAACAAAAGTTTATTTCAATTAATTTAACAGATTATTTAGGTTACAATGTTAGTGAATTAGCAATGTAAGTTAGGTTATTAAAGCACAAAGCGCACATGCAAAATACAGAAGGATTTCATTTAGCCTTCATCTCTGTGGATGGGTCAGCACAGAAGGCAGTGAAAATCAGTTGAACAAACAGGACAACTGAAGTGGAAATCCCTAGTGAATTTCCCAGTTCTATTTACGAGGGAGATAAAAGGAAGACACACACTCACTGAATACACAAACTGCAGAAAAGATCATATGCAAAAGAATAGGCTCTTGTGACATGTCAGGAAAACAATTTGGCCCTTTTGCTCTTTGAAGCGAAGTTCTCTGATGTCAAATGATATGTAAACAGTTGCTGTCTTTAAACATAGAACATTTCCTGACAGTTGAAAAATGATTTTTATTGTAGATTTGTTAAAATCAAATCAGGCTGACAAGTATGGGTCAGTTTAGTTCATTTCCAAGTCTTCATATCCCTGCAGAAAAAAGGGGGGCTGTGTTCAGCAGACAGGCATTCATAAGTGATATGGTCTTTCTTTCTGATGAAATGAAAGGGTATTCCTCTGTGTACTGTGAAATATATTATATATCTTCCACATAGTTGGGTAGGGATCAACTGCCAACTTCTTCACGTAGTGAACGCCTGATTGAAGCTCCAGCTGTGTTCCAAAGATTGAAAGAGACCTTGAAAATGGCAAAGCAAGGCTCAGCATTCAGAACTGACAAAACAAATCTGACAAGAAAGGCAATTGCTATTCTTTTGGAGTGCTCATCATGGGAAATGTCATTGAAAAGAAAGTCAGATAAGGAAGATAAAAAAAAAAAAAATTCTTGTAACTCTATTGTAAAATGCATCTATTTTACATAAATATATTAAATGTTTGTGAATACGTCTAAACATACTTTATTTTTCAATGAAAGTTATTTGAATTCACCTTAGAGAAGACACATTTCCTTTGGGACAAATAGTTTAAATAAACCTATGCAAATCTCAAAATGTTTCAGGATTTTTGAGCCTGAATCAAGATTATTTTGGTATTTTAATTGACTATTGGCATACCAATATGTTTTATAGAGCTTTGAGAAGCAAGGGAGGTTTATAAGTGAACTCTTGTCACTATTCAGGGAAACTAGATATTAGGTTTGAGTTCACAGATGCCGTGAATTTTGTTTGTGGTGAATTCTGTATGTTCAAGGTTTGCAGACCTGGTAAAATAATAACCATCATGCACTGCATGATCTTTCAACTTTGGTCAGCTGGCTTAGAAGGCCCAATAGGTAGGGTTTTGGAAAAGACAGCCCCCTCATTACATAATCTTTGTGACATAGGACCACTGAACATTATGGAGATGTGTTATAATGCAATGGGTTGTTTGCCATCCTAGAAGCTGCTCACCTGCAACTGTAGGGTCTTACTGGACTTTACAATAGTTTTGAAAGGATGGGGGTGCCACACCAACTTGTATAGTTTTTTTAAAAGATTTAATTTTTCAATGGCCAATGTGTTTTTGGGCTCAGCACACCATCTCCATCAGGGCTAAAACTTAGACAATAGTGAAAATACAAAAAATCATTAAAATATTTTAAAAGCTCTCTATATACAGTATTTCAGAAAAGTGAGTACACCCCTCACATTTTTGTAAACATTTTATTATATCTTTTCATGTGACAACACTGAAGAAATGAAGTAGTGAGTAAGTACAGCTTGTATAACAGTGTAAATTTGCTGTTCCCTCAAAATAAATCAACACACAGCCATTAATGTCTAAACCGCTGGCAACAAAAATGAGTACACGCCTAAGTGAAAATGTCCAAATTGGGCCACATTTGCCATTTTCCCTCCCCGGTGTCATGTGACTCGTTAGTGTTACAAGGTCTCAGGTGTGAATGGGGAAAAGGTGTGTTAAATTTGGTGTTATTGCCCTTATACTGGTCACTGGAAGTTCAACATGGCAACTCATGGCAAAGAACTCTCCGAGGATCTGAAAAAAAGAATTGTTGCTCTACATAAAGATAGCCTAGGCTATAAGAAGATTGCCAAGACCCTGAAACTGAGCTGTAGCATGGTGGCCAAGACCATAGAGCGGTTTAACAGTACAGGTTCCACTCAGAACAGAGAATAGAGAAAAAAAGAAGATGTGAAGGGGCGAGTGGCGCTACCTATATGTCAAAAATGTTCTCTACCAAATCACTCTATAGTGGCTAAGTATTAAAAGACACAGTGTTATTGTGGAATAAATTATGACAAAACAATTTCCATAAAGATGATAGTGTAATAGTCATCACACCTCACCTACCCCAGTAGGTGAGTACTAAAACCCTCTAGGTGTGGGCACCAATCCTACACAGGAGAAGTTATCACCAAAAATATAATGGCTTACAAATTAGAGTGATTTGGTAGAGCCATTACATTTTTGGTGATAACTTCTCCTTTGACATATAGGTAGCGCCACTCGCCCCTTCACATCTTCTTTCTTTCTATATTCTAGAGCCCTCTTACGGGGTTTTTTTTGGGGAGGCTGCAGCCTTCACACATGTCCTAAGTGCAGACCTTCCTAATTAATTTATCCACTCAGAACAGGCCTTACCATGGTTGACCAAAGCAGCTGAGTGGATGTTCTCAGCATCATATCCAGAGGTTGTCTTTGGAAAATAGACATATGAGTGCTGCCAGCATTGCTGCAGAGGTTGAAGGGGTGGGGGGTCAGCCTGTCAGTGCTCAGACCATACGCCGCACACTGCATCAAATTGGTCTGCATGGCTGTCGTCCCAGAAGGAAGCCTCTTCTAAAGATGAAGCACAAGAAAGCCCGCAAACAGTTTGCTAAGACAAGCAGACTAAGGACATGGATTACTGGAACCATATCCTGTCTGATGAGACCAAGATAAACTTATTTGGTTCAGATGGTGTCAAGCGTGTTTGTACTGGGGAGCTACAGTTCATTGAGGGAACCATGAATGCCAACCTGTACTGTGACATACTGAAGCAGAGCGTGATCCCCTCCCTTCGGAGACTGGGCCGCGGGGCAGTATTCCAACATGATAACGACCCCAAACACACCTCCCAAGAAGACCACTGCCTTGCTAAAGAGGCTGAGAGTAAAGGTGATGTACTGTCCAAGCATGTCTCCAGATCTAAACCCTATTGAGCATTTGTGGGGCATCCTTAAATGGATGGTGGAGGAGCACAAGGTCTCTAACATCCTCCAGCTCCATGATGTCATCATGGAGGAGTGGAAGAGGACTCTAGTGGCAACCAGTGAAGCTCTGGTGAACTCCATGCCCAAGACGGTTAAGGCAGTGCTAGAAAATAATGGTGGCCACACAATATATTAACACTTTGGGCCAAATTTGGACATTTTCATTTAGGGGTGTACTCACTTTTGCTGCCAGCAGTTTAGACATTAATGGCTGTGTGTTGATTTATTTTGAGGGGACAGCAAATTTACACTGTTATACAAGCTGTACACTCACTACTTTACATTGTAGCAAAGTGTAATTTCGTCAGTGTTATTAGATTTAAAAAGACACACACCATTGCTGAGGGGTATTAAACATAAATAAACAAATGTGTTCTTATTAAGGCAATAAAACTATTTTTTTTTTATTAAGGCGACACAACAAGACAAAAACAAAAAAAAAAAGAAATACAAAAGTAAATATGTTTTTGTTAAGACAACACAAAAAAACACACACACACAATTGAGAAGTATAAATCCAGTTCATACAACGCATTAGGGAAAAAAATTAAATGAATGCATATGAGCAGGGACTGTGCTTTGCCAGCATCACTGTGAGGAGGGAAGTGGTAGGTGTGAAGATCATACTACTTTTTTTGATGTCAGAAGGTTGGGGACGAAGCTGGGGGCAGAGCATAAATTAATCAATTAATGCATGTGAGCAGGGACTATGCCGAGGTTAGCTTGTTTAGAAGGCCTAATAAGGAGGCCAGGGGGCCTCACTATATAAGGGTGAGGTCAAGGTAGCCTTACTGACCATGTGCCTAATCTATGATAGGTAGGTAAGAATAGGGAGTGTGTGGTCCTCTATGATCTGTGTCTAATCTATTTTAATAAAGTCAGTTTCTCAGGTCACAAATTCCCCTGCTGCTCTGAAGTAGGGATGAGCCCAATGTTCGACTCGAACGTAAGTTCGAGTCGAACATCGGGTGTTCGCCTGTTCGCCAAATAGCGAACATTTTGGGGTGTTCGCAGTAAATTCAAAAGCCGCGGAACACCCTTTAAAAGTCTATGGGAGAAATCAAAAGTGCTAATTTTAAAGGCTTATATGCATGGTATTGGCATAAAAAGTGTTTGGGGACCCGGGTCCTGCCCCAGGGCACATGTATCAATGCAAAAAAAGTTTTAAAAATGGCCGTTTTTTCAGGAGCAGTGATTTTAATAATGCTTAAAGTGAAACAATAAAAGTGAAATATTCCTTTAAATTTTGTACCTGGGGGTGTCTAAAGGGAAAAAAAAGCTGTGTCATGTAATTTTTACCATTTTCACACTTTTTCTGTGAAATGGTAGGGGTACATTTGTATCCCGTTACCATTTCACACGGGGGGAGGCCAGGATCTGGGGGTCCCCTTGTTAAAGGGGGTTTCCAGATTCTGATAAGCCCCCCCCCCGCAGACCCCCACAATAACCATGCAAGGATTATGGGGATGAGGTCCTTGTCCCCATCAACATGGGGACAAGGTGTTTTGGGGGGTACCCCAAGCACCCTCCCCATGTTGAGGGCATGTGCCCTGGTACAGTTCAGGAGGGGGGCGGCTCTCTCATCCCCCCCTCTTTTCCTGTGGCCTGCCATGTTGTGTCCTCGGATAAGGGTCTAGTGTGGATTTTTGGGGTGACCCCCACGCCATTTTTTTAAAATTTTGGTGCGGGGTTCCCCTTAAAATCAATACCAGACCCGAAGGGCCTGGTATGGAATTTGGGGGGACCCCCGCGCAATTTTTTTTATTTTGGTTCGGGGTTCCCCTTAATATTCATACCAGACCCGAAGGAATCCCATGCCGTTTTTTTCAATGACTTTTATGTGTATTGCTGGGACCGACAATTCATTATAGCCGCGAGTACTTTTGAATGACTTTTTTTCCTTTAGAAATGTCATTTTGCTCTTGGACTGTTCTAAACACGGGAAACGTGCCACTTTACAGGCATCCTATAGACACCACCCAGATATGAAATTTAAAGGAATATTTCACTTTTCTTGTTTCACTTTAAGCATCATTAAAATCACTGCTCCAGAAAAAATGGCCGTTTTTAAAACTTTTTTTTGCATTGATACATGTCCCCTGGGGCAGGACCCAGGTGCCCAAACACTTTTTATGACAATAACTTGCATATAAGCCTTTAAAATTAGCACTTTTGATTTTTTATGTTCGTGTCCCATAGACTTTAATGGTGTTCGCGTGTTCGAACAAATTTTTTTCCTGTTCGCATGTTGCTGCTGCGAACCGAGAGTGTTGGGGAGTGTGGGGAGTGTGCGGCTCATCCCTACTCTAAAGGCCTTTCCTGACATGCCGCATGCAGCAGGGAAGAGTAGCACCTCAAAAGCATATTTATTGGGCCACCTCCAGCCAATGTTAAATCCTTGAAAGCAATAGGAAAAGAAAATGCCGCTCCAAGTGATGGAACAAGGTAGGCTGGGGAATGGACTCCTCCCAGAGGTGCTAGCCTCGGCTCACCGGCCGTGCAATTTGGATAAAACGAATGGATGGTTGCACAGCGAGGTAGTGATGAATCTTTATTGTAAAATCCGTAACATAAATAACACCACAGGACAGGCAAACAGGTACAGGTAGACGCGTTTCACACAGCGATGCTGCACTTATTCATTACCCTGAAATGTTCCACTGACATCCCTTAAATAGGGCTCCCCCTTGTGTAAAGCACAGGTGAGGACGATGTCAGGGGAACATCTAAAATCACTCTCAGCTGTGCACCTTGTTAGAACAATGGAATCACATGAAAGCAATCAGAACTTTGGCTACTACATGCTGAGAGCAACAACGACATAGACATACTCAGACATCATAGCCAGTCAAAAGAAGGACAAGGGAACGTGGGAGGGACCAAAAGAAAATAATCTATGTCTAAATAAACATCCCATCTAACGTCCCTGTCTGGCCCTATAAACACTCTATATGAATTGCAGAAATAAGAAGGGCACATGATAAAGGCAATCAATTATTAAATAAAATGCTAACTTCATAGAATTAAATTATATTGTTGAAAACCACAAACAGAATGTGTCAACATAAAATTGTTATAAAAGAAAAAAGGAAAAAGTTTGTGGACAAAGAAATAAAAATAGAAAAAATAGAAAAAACACACACATAGTATGTCTCAATTACTAAATTATCATAAATTAATTTGTAACCTATGTGTGTATTGAAACAAATCTTGTCTGAAAGGACAAGTGTACATCTCAAAATATGAAAATAAATGTCGATTTAATATAATTTCATTTCATTTCATTTAAGTTTGATTTGAGAACTGGATAGAAACAGAGCTACCATGAAACATGATGTCCACATGCATAAGGGTAGGAATATGGACCAATATATACACAAAATGCATGAAAACGCATAGAGAGTGCATAAAGCTGCATGGGAAATGCATGAAAAATTGCAAAAATAATTGCATGAATAAAATTGCATGAAAAAAATGCATGGAAAAAAATAAATAAATGATCGTATGAAAAAAACATGATATGATGACAAAGGTAAATGTCCAGAGAAATTATAATGAACAAGTGAAGATGTGTCCACTGCATTTATTAGGTAGGTGATGTGTACCCCAGTCAGGTTAAAGAGAGGCATAGCGGACAATCAATTATTTATTTATAAAATTGAGTTTTATAGTTACATAGTAGGTGAGGTTGAAAAAAGTCCATCAAGTCCAATCTATGTGTGTGATTATATGTCAGTATTACATTGTATATCCCTGTATATTGTGCTCATTCAGGTGCTTATCTAATAGTTTTTTGAAACTATCGATGCCCCCCCCCGCTGAGACCACCGCCTGTGGAAGGGAATTCCACATCCTTGCTGCTCTTACAGTAAAGAACCCTCTACGTAGTTTAAGGTTAAACCTCTTTTCTGTCTAATTTTAATGAGTAGCCACGTGTCTTGTTAAACTCCTTTCGGCAAAAAAAGTTTTATCCCTATTGTGGGGTCATCAGTATGGTATTTGTAAATTGAAATCATATTCCCTCTCAAGCGTCTCTTCTCCATAGAGAATAAGCTCAGTGCTCGCAACCTTTCTTCATAACTAATGTCTTCCAGACCCTTTATTAGCTTTGTTACCCTTCTTTGTACTTGCTCCATTTCCAGTACATCTTTCCTGAGGACTGGTGCCCAGAACTGGACAGCATACTCCAGGTGCGGCCAGACCAGAGTCTTGGTATCTCAAAGTTCATACCTTTTGGGGATGTGAGTCTGCAGATGGAAGATCCAATATACCTCTCTATGACACAATGACTGATAAACATCACCCCCTATACTGGGTGCCCTGATCTTGTCTATAATTTGGACTTTTCAACTTGACCGGTTACCTTCATGGAAAAGATTGAAGTGCTTCCCAACATTTGTGGTTTTGTTCTTATCAATGCTGTACACATGCTCATAAAATCTGTCTCATAAACGTCTTGTGGTTCTCCCCATGTACTGTACGTGGCAAGAACTGCATGTGATAAGGTACACCACATAACTGGTATTGTAAAAGAAGTCTATGATACACTCCTTTCCAGTGACCTCAGAGTGGGATGCATTGCCTCCAAGAACATATGGACAGCAAGTGCATTCAGTAGAACCGCACTTATAGTTACCTTTACAGTGCAACCAAGTGAGAGATTTCATGGGTTTATTGTTAAAAAGGTTGGGGACAAATATCTGCCCAGACTGAGTGCCCGACAAGAAACTATGTTGACAACCTGTTTTTAAAATGTCAGCACATGCATCATCCACATACAGAATCGGTAAATACTTATTAATATTTTTTTTTAATGTAATCAAATTCTGTACAGTATGGCCAGGCACTGATGTTGGATAAGAAGGCCTGGCTCACAGTCTCTGCTCTAATTCATCCCAAAGGTGTTCTATTGGGTTGAGGTCAGGACTCTGTGCAGCCCAGTCAAGTTCCTTCACCCTAAACTCGCTCATTCATGTCTTTATGGACCTTTCTTAGTGCACTGGTCCAAATCATTTGGTGGAGGGGGGATTATGGTGTGGGTTTTTTTCAGGGGTTGGGCTTGGCCCCTTTAGTTCCAGTGAAGAGAACTCTTATGCCTTGTATAGATTATCAGATTTTCCCGACAACAAAAACAGTGGATTTTTTTCCCGACGGATGTTGGCTCAAACTTATCTTGCATGCACACGGTCACACAAATATTGTACAACATGTACGAAGGCTATTCTGCTTGATTCAAAGCATGCGTGGTATTTTGTGCGTCGGAATTGTCTACACATGCTCGGAATTTACGACAACGGATTTTGTTGTCAGAAAATTTGAGATCCAGCTTTCAAACATCTGTTGTTGGAAATTCTGACAGCAAATGTCCGATGGAGCCTACACACGGTCGGAATTTCCGACAACAAACTCACATCCAATATTTGTTGTCAGAAATTCCAATCGTGTGTACACAGCATTAAGGTATGCCAAAACATGTTGTACAATTTCATGCACCCAACTTTGTGAGAACAGTTTAGGAATGCCCCCTTCCTGTTCCAACATGACTGCGCACCAGTGCACAAAGCAAGGTCCATAAAGACATGGATAAGTGAGTTTGGGGTGGAGGAACTTGACTGGCTTGCACAGAGTCCTGACCCCAACCTGATAGAACACCTTTGGGATGAATTAGAGTGGAGACTTTGAGCCAGGCCTTCTTATCCAACATCAGTGCCTGACCTCACAAATGCGCTTTTGGAAGAGTGGTCAAACATTCCAATAGACACACTCCTAAATCTTGTGGACAGCCTTCCCAGAAGAGTTTAAGCTGTTATAGCTGCAAAGGGTGGGCCAACTCAATATTGAACCCTACGGACTAAGACAAGGATGCCATTAAGGTTCATGTGCTTGTAAAGGCAGGATTCCCAATACTTTTGGCAATATAATGTATCTAACCTTGAAGGAGAGTATGACATCATCGGCTTTGCAGGTACAGAACCAAAGTGATCTATGTATATAAATGGACCTAAGACCCTGGCAAGAGGCATGCTTTCACACAGCTGAAACGCAAGGCTTTAGATATTCTTTACAAAAGGTCCAGTGTTTGTGAGTTTACCTTTTGAAATGGAACAGACTCCTCTGCCTGGCTACCCTACTTTCTCTCTTCTGAAATCCCCACTATCATTCTCGGGGACTTCAATATCCCTACTAATACTAACACTCCTGCTACTTCCAAACTTCTCAGTCTAACCTCCTCTTTTGACCTGAAGCAATGGACACATGCTTCTACTCTGAAAGCAATACCCTTGACCTGGTTTTCTCCCACCTATGCACTCTGTGCAACCTCTACAACTATCCTTACCCTGCCTCTAATCACTATCTTATTCGTTTCACTCTCTTCCTCTTCTCCACCTCCTCTCGCTCCAACCACCTAAAGGTTACCAATAGAAACCTACACCATCTCAACCCTTCTCTTCTCTACTCTGCTACTGACCACCTCTATGAAAAAATCGCACCCCTGTCCTTCACCAACCTAGCCACTTCTGTCTACAACACTTGACTTCTAGCCTCACTGGACACACTGGCCCCCCTCACTACACACAGAATCAGGCCCCATCTCCTTCAACCTTGGCAAATAGATGACACTAGAAGTCTGAAAAAGCACAACCTTGCTCTTGAGCACCTGCGGCATAAAACAAAGTCCTGGAAAGATTTCAGCCAGTAGTTAATCTGCCCTCCAAAAATACAATTCCTGCCTCCTCACTGTCAAGCAGACCTATTTTATCTCTCTTATTAACACCTTATCATCCCATCCCTATCAACTCTTCTCTGCCTTCAACTCTCTACTTCGTCCTCCACTGTCTCCACACACCAACTCACTTACTGCCCAGGAGATTGCCAATCACTTCAAACAGAAGATTGATACACTTTGCGAGGAGATCTCTACTGTTCAGATACCCTCCATGTTTTACACTTCATGCCCACAGGTACAATCATTACTTCCCACTTTAAACCCCACCACTATAGACAAAGGTTGCTAAACTACTTGCTAACGCCCATTTTACCACCTGCCCTCTGGATCCTGTTCTCTCACAAATGCTACTTTCACCCTCTGGCTCTATTCTACCCTCTGTAACCCACATCTTCAATCTCTCCCTCTCTTCTGGCATCTTCCCCAACTGTCAGGAAAGAAGCAAGTACCAGCCTCGCCAATATCAACGCTTTCCTATGCACATGTGCGGTAGAGCGGCACCCCGGCGCATCTCTGGGCACAATACAGCAGAACGGCTAATGTGCTTGTGCAATTCAGCGAAACGGCTAATGCGCATTCACAATTCAGCAGAGCCTCCCACTGCCTACAAAAGCCACTCTGTGCCATGGCCAAGTTGCTGATTTGTCTTTCAACTTCCTGTGTGTTTCCTGCTTGATTACCCGTTGTTACCCGGATTGACCTTGACTTACACTGATCTCTTCCTGCATTCAACCTTCGACTTGCCTCTCAGACCTCGCTACGTGCCTCCTGTGTTTGACCCTCGGCCTGTCTATGGATATCGCTTCCTGTCTCCAGTGATTGACCCTTGACCTGCTCCCAGACTCTTCTATCGCTTGCTCACAGACTTTGCCTCTAGTTACCTGTGTTTGACCCTCGGCCTGTTTTATGGACTTCCTATCAGTCTTCAGCATTTAATCATCAGCCTGTTTACAGACCTGTTATCAGTCTCCAGCACAAGACTGTTCTGCCTATCTAGAAGACTCTTGCCAGTCATCGGTGTTTGACCCCTGGCCTGCTGTTGGACTAGCTGCTCATCTACCTCCCTGAGCTTCAGCATCTCCCAGTCCTGCACAGCTGTCTCCTTCCTGGTGACCTACATGCAAGACCTTCCCTGCCTGCTGGTGACTCATGCCTCTTTGTGCCCTTCACCCCCTGTACCATCGCCAGGAGTGGAGTGAGCTTAGTCGCAAGAGGTTACCGCTCTCTACAGCATCTTGGCCTCGAGTACCCATATCTGACACCAACTCTCTAAAACATGCAATTGTCAGCCCCATGCTTAAAAAGCCCTCACTGGACCCATCCGATCTTAACAAACCACGCCCTATCTCCTTGCTCTCCTTTTTTTCCAAACTCCTTGATTGTCTGGTCTACAACAGACTGAGCGGCCACCTTGCTGATAATAGCCCTCTTGATCGCCTTCGGTCTGGATTTCATCCTCAACACTCCACAGAAACTGCTCTCCTAAAACTAACAAACAATCTACCAACGGACAAAACCAATGGACACTATTCTGTACTCCTACTCCTGGACCTCTCTGCTGCCTCTGATACAGTCGACCACCCCCTCCTCCTCAAAAACTCCATGCCTTTGGTCTCCATGGCCGTACTCTTCACTGGTTCTCTTCCTACTTATCCAACCTTAAGTGTTACTTACAATTCTATTTCCTCCTCTTCTCTTCCTTTCTCTGTTGGGCCCCCCAAGATTCTGTTCTTGAACCCCTCCTATTTTCAATCTACACCTCCTCCCTGGGCCATCTCTACACTGACAACACTTAAATCTATTTCTCTACTCCTTCGTCCTACTCACGTATCACTAATTTACTATCAGATATATCAATCTGGACGCCACACCACTTCCTCAAACTTAATCTATCCAAAACCAAACTTCTCCTGTTTCCTCCCCCACATACCTCTTCCCCTGATCTCTCTGTCAAAATTGATGGCACAACTATAAGCCCATCCACGCATGCCAAGGTCCTAGGTGTAATCCCAGACTCTGAACTCTCGTTTAAGCCCCACGTCCAATCACTGTCCAAATCTTGCAGCTTCAACCTCCGCAACATCTCCAAAATACGTCCCTTTCTAACTAATGACACAACAAAGCTCTTAATTCACTCCCTGGTCATTTCTTGCCTCGACTACTGCAACTCTCTCGTCATTGGCTTACCTCTACATAGTCTATACCCCTTCAATCCATCATGAATGCTGCTGCAAAACTCATCCACCTTACCAATCACTTTGTGTCTGCTACACTTCTCTGTTAATCCCTCTACTGGCTTCTGCTCACCCAACAAATTAAATTTAAAATACTAACAACTACTTACAAAGCCATCCAGAACTAAGCCCCCAGCTACATCACTAACCTAGTCTCAAAATACCAAACTAATTGTTCTCTTCATTCTTCTCAAGACCTCCTGCTCTCTAGCTCCCTCATCACCTCCTCCCATGCTCGCCTCCAGGACTTTTCCAGAGCCTCTCCAATCCTATGGAACTCCTTACCCCAATCTGTCCAATTATCTCCTACTCTATTAGCTTTTAGACAATCCCTGAAAACCCTCCTCTTTATTGAAGCCTATCCTACCCACACGTAACAACTTTATTTTCTTTTTCTCCATCTGATCATCCCCCACAGCTGTTACCTTTTGTTCCACTTGACCCTCCCTTCTAGACTGTAAGCTCTAATGAGCAGGGCCCTCTGGTCCCTCCTGTATTGAATTGTATTGCAACTGTACTGTTTGCCCTTATATTTGTAAAACACCTCACAAACTGTTGGCGCTATATAAACCCTGTATAATAATAAATAATAATACTTTTGTCACAGTACTACTTACAGTGAGCACACAGGCGAGCAGGTGACACGGGATCGTCCAGGGCATGGTTTCTAAGGGCCAGCCGGTATTCTGCCAGGGACCCCCTCATGAGGGTTTGGGCTTAGCTGCGTGCTGACCCCAGGTCACGACCCCCAGGTTCACCCCGCTCACTAGGGAGGTACCAGAAGACACTGTCAGACAAGGATGGTGTCAGGTGAGTACTTACCGAGGCCGAGATGCCGAGAGCGGTCTGCCCTTGCCACTATGCGCACCCCGTCCCCTGGAGATGAAACAGGGAATGGGTGGCACTAAGGAGCATGGGCCACCAGCAGGTATGGGTCCCTTGTGGGAAACTGCAGAGCCGGGTTTGGGGATGCAGGAGTCCAGGAACCGGTGGAAGTCCTGTTGCTGGGTGGAGCAGACAAACTGTAAGCAAGCAGAGGGTCAAACACAGGCAATAAGCAAGACAAGTCCATTAATCAGGCTGGGGGTCAAACACTGGTATCAAGCAGAGGAAGTCCGTTAATCAGGCCGGGGGTCAAACACTGGTATCAAGCAGAGGAAGTCCGTTAATCAGGCCGGGGGTCAATCCAGGAGAGAGGCAGCATGGTAAGAGCAGTCCTGGTCACAACAGGAGATCAGGTAAGCATAAACAGGAAACAAGAAGCAACAGGAGCTGAAGACAAACCAGCAACCCGTCTGGGTGCTGGAGCTGATTTAAATAGCCCCGCCAGAGTGTCATGGTGGGCGTGCATGAGTCACCGCGTGTACCCGTGTGCTATCACGCATGCGCGTGCGCCAATCCATCAGGCACGCGCGCGCATGCGCCGAAGCGCCAATCCAGTGTGAACGCACCCAGGGACAGGATGAATGTGAGTGGAGAAGAACCTTTTCTGACAGATGGATGGATGAAGCAAAGGAGAGCCGGATAGCGAACCAAGGTCAGGGGGGCTGCAGACAATATAATCAGAACAAGCCGAGTCGGTACACAAGAAATCAGTTCACCAGAGATCAGGTTAAGGCAGGTTACACGAAGGGAGCTCAGAAACAAATGTTGCTCAAGCAACTAGAACTAGTCTGAGAGGGATTTAAATAGAGAAGCACATGAGGGACTGAACAGGAAGTAGCAGGAAGGAATCATATATTAAGCAACAGGTGAGGCCGGGGACACCCATAGCTGCAGAGTGCAGCAGAGCTGAACACAAGCTAGTGGAACAACAGGTGCCAGCCAGCCTACGGCAGTAAAGGTGAGACACAGATCAGCTCCACAGCTGATCTGTGACAGTATCCCCCTCTTACGAGGTCCACTTACATGTCTGGGGGCTGGATTGGAGGGAAATTTTCGATGGAATCTGGTCGGTGGCAGGAACCCAAGACCTCTCCTCCGGACCATAGCCCTTCCCATCAGATAGGATAGCCTCCCTTGAGAATACTTGGAGTCCAATATTTCTCATAATCTCATACTGATCTGTGGTATCAGCCACAGGAGTGGGTGAGAAGAAGGGCGAGAGAAACGATTGAGGACCAGTGGCCTGAGCAGGGAGACATGGAAGGCATTGGGTATCCTGAGATGAGAGGGCAGACGGAGCTTGAAAGCAACTGGATTTATCTGACAGGGAATAGGGAATGGACCAATGAAGCGAGGGGCAAATTTCATTGAGGGCAACCGGAGTCAGATTTGCTTGGTAGAGAGCCAAACTCTATCGCCAGGCAGGAACTTAGGAGCCGGACGGCGATGACGATCTGCTGCCATTTTATGCCTGGAAGCAGCTAAATGAAGATTCTCAGAGACTTCTTTCCAGATTGAGTTGAAGGACCTTTGAGTTTCAGCTGCTGCTGGTACAAGAGGAGAAATTGGAACAGGAAAGGGAACAGATGGATGCTGCCCATAAACAGTGAAGAAGGGAGATTTTCCAGAACTGGCATTGGAGTGATGGTTTAAGGCAAACTCTGCCCAGAGCAAAAGGTCCACCCAGTCATCTTGGTGGGCTGAGATGAAGGCACAGAGAAAACGTTCTACATTTTGATTGACACTTTCCATTTGCCCATTGGACTGGGGATGAAAGGCAGATGAAACATCCAATTTAATCCCAAAGGCGCTGGCCAAGGCTCTCCAAAACCGAGCAGTAAATTGAACTCCTCTGTCAGAGACGATATGTGAAGGCATCCCACGAAGAGGAAAGATCTCCTTAATGAAAGTTGTGGCAAGACTGGGAGCAGAAGATAGGCCTGGGAGAGGAATCAAGTGACACATTTTGGAGAACCGATCCACCACTACCCAGATGACTGTAGAACCTGTACTGTAGAGGGGGGCAGATCTGAGATAAAATCCATGGAAATACAACGCCAAGGTATATCAGGAACTAGTAAGGGCAAAAGCAACCCAGCAGGGGCGGAAGTGGAAGATTTGGATAGTACACAAACCGTACAAGCTTGAACGTATTCCTTGACATCCTTACAAAGAGAAGGCCACCAGTAATGACACTGAAGAAGGTCACAAGTACGAGGTATGCCAGGATGTCCAGAGAACTTGGAATCATGTGCCCAAGCAAGGAGTTTGGGATGAAGTGCGGGAACTACAAAAGTTTTACCTGGAGGATGCTGCGTAGACCGGAGCTGAGTAGTGGCTAGAATACGATGCGGAGGGATGATGGGACCAGGATCTAGGTGATTCTCAGAATCGTTGACATCAAACGACCTGGACAAGGCATCGGCTCAAAGGTTTTTGACACCTGGACGAAAAGTAATGTTAAAGTTGAAGCGGGCGAAAAAGAGGGCTTGACGTGGGTTCAAGCGTTTCGCGGATTGTAAATACTGCAGATTTTTTTGATCAGTATAGATGGTAATACAATGGGGAGAACCCTCTAGAAGATGTCGCCATTCTTGAAGAGCTAGTTTAATACCGAGTAGCTCACGGTCCCCAATGGTATAGTCCTTCTTCGCATCAGAAAACTTATTGAAAAAGAATCCGCAAGGCTGAGACTTGCCCTTCTGAGCTTGGAGTAGGATGGCACCTACTCCTACTGAAGAGGCATCAGCCTCCAAAGAAAAGTGTTTTGTAATGTCCGGGCATAGGAGAATTGGGGTGGAGAGGAAGACTACCTTGAGTTTGAGGTAAGCATCAATGACTTCAGGGGACCAGAGCCGGGCATTGACACCCTTGCCAGTGAGAGATGTAATAGGGGCCACCAAGGTGGAGTAGTTACGAATGAATTGGCAATAGTAATTGGTGAAGCCCAAAAAGCATTGGGTGGCTTTAAGACCAGAGGGCTGGGGCCACTCAGAGATGGCCCGAAGTTTGGCTGGGTCCATGAGGAGGCCCTGTGATGAGATTATGTAGCCCAGAAATTGAACTTTTCTGGGCTACAACAGGTGAGGCCGGCGACACCCATAGCTGCAGAGTGAAGCAGAGCTGAACACAAGCTAGTGAAACAACAGGTGCCAGCCGGCCTACAGCAGTAAAGGTGAGACACAGATCAGCTCTGCAGCTGATCTGTGACAACTTTTTTTCAAAGCTTTCTGTATAGTTTATTTAGCATATATTATGTGTTTAACTGGTTCCCGACTGCCTCACGTCATCATACAGGGGCAGAATGGCACCACTGCGTGAATCGCCGTAACTGCCATGATCGGATTCCTTACAGAACTGATCAGTCTTCAGGTCCAGGCCAGTGATTTCTAGCCTGGACCTGCTGATCGGTTCTGACAAATGAAATACTTCCCCTGCCTTTAAGTGTAAACACAGACAGGGGAAGTGATGTCATCTCCCCTCATGGAATTATTTTCAGTTCCAGAGAGAGGAGAGAGGACATCTAACTGTTATGCCCCGTACACACGGTCGGATTTTCCGATGGACATTGTCCGATCGGAGCGTGTTGTCAGAAATTCCGACCGTGTGTGGGCGCCATCGGACATTTTCCATCGGATTTTCCGACACACAAAGTTGGAGAGCAGGAGATAAAATTTTCCGACAACAAAATCCGATCGCGTCAATTCCGACCGTGTGTGGCCTGTTCCAACGCACAAAGTGCCACGCATGCTCAGAAGAAATTCCGACACGGGACAGCTCATTCTGGTAAACTTAGCGTTCGCAATGGATACAGCATTTTCGTCACGCTGCAATGTTAAAAATGGTTTAATACAGCGCACTCTCTTCTTCTTTATAATGTGACAAGAATTAAGTCGTTTTGCTGCTCATATTCACACACACTTCTCACAAACTTTTATTTGTGTTTTTTTAGTGGGATTCCCCGAATATATTGTTATTAGTTGTCACATCTGACAGTTTTATATTTTTAAATTTTTTTTTATTTTGAATTTTAAGCCTTTTTTTTTCTTTAATGTTTGGATTTTTTCCAAGGCTGATCTTTGTTCAATGTTATTTTTATTTTTACTCCCGAATATTTTTGTGTGTGTTTTGTGTGTCAAGTTACCCCAACACCATTGATATCTTTTATTATTTAATCTCCAGGAGATTGTTTGGTGTTGGTGTCCCTTGTTCATTTCACATTGTATATTTGAAATGTACCTGAATCCTCACAAACCAACTGTCATTTTTGAAGTAAAACACATAGGAGAGTATAATTCAAAACAAAAATCCTTTATTAAGGGATCAGAACCAAACAAAGAGGAAGGCAACACTGGATCAACATGAGAAATTAGCAAAGCCTGGGACCCCCACGGCAGACATCAATTCTTCAACATCAAAATTGGTGGCCTGAGGAGTCCATATGTAAGGGAGTGCAGTCTGGTCCGGGATTCACAGAGACTCGGATAGCAGCAGATGACATCTGTGTCCCCAGGCTGTGGTACCACAAGAGGCTGCATTGTTTGGCCGACCAGACTGGATCCAGGGTCCTCACTTTCTGGTCTTCCTTTCACGCTTCATTCCGGGCTGTGGCTGTGCAGTTGGAGATGTGGCAGGAGGAGGAGTAGGACCTGGAGGAGGAGGAGGATGAGGACCTGCAGGAGGAGGAGGACTGGGAGGACCTGGAGGAGGACTGGGAGGACCTGGAGGAGAGGGAGGAGGAGGAGGAGGACCTGCAGGAGGAGGAGGAGGACCATCCCAAAGATGTGTGTGAGGTGTAATTTGGCCCCTCATACCTTTCTCCAGAGCCTCCAATATGAGGGCCTCACACAAGACTTTTTGGCCCTCCTCCATCCTCTGCATTTTATATGCTATGAAGGCAGCAATCTTCTCCTGCATGGTGTGGGGTGCTCCCAGGACCTCTGTAGCCCTCCAAAAGAATGCTATAGCCGCCTCCTCTAGGGTACTCATCCTACTGCCACTTTCTCTTTTCAGGGGGGGTGGAGGGACCTTGATATCAGCCAGCCGGCTCAGCCCGGCCACCTCCTGGCTGAGACTTCCCTGTGTATGAAAAAGGGACATGGTTTTAGTTTTTGCTTCATCAATCACAATCCTAAATTAGTACTCCCAACTAACATCTAGTTAACATCATTGATTGGACAAGCAGAAATATTTAGAGGAATGCTATACTTGGCTCAATCTGGGCTCCTCCACATGTGGCCTGGAAGGCCCAGGTTGGGCGTCAGAAGCCTCAGCCGGGGGGAAGGAAGCGTGGAAGGAAGACTGGAGAGGGATGGCCTGGGTTCAGTCTGGCCTGCCAGAAAATGCAGCCTGTCGTAGTACAACATCCTGGGGACATAGATGTCATCTGCTGCTCCGGATCTCTGTGAATCCAGGACTTTCTTGCGCTTCCTTAGATATGTGCTCCTCAGGCCACCAATGAAAATCTTTAAATAAGTGATGTCTGCCGTGGGGATCACCTGCTTCACAATTTCACACAATTGCTCCAGTGCTGCCTTCCTCTTTGCTTGGTTCTTGAAATGGGGGTGGTTAATCTCCCACAGACAGGGCAGCTCTCTTAGCATATCTATGAATACTGACATGAAGTCATTATCTTTCATTAAGATATCCATGTTCACTGCAAGACACAACACAAGACAAAGCCTAATGTCAGACAAAACTCTCCTAATCTTGTTACAATATAGGCCTCAATCTAGAAGCAGTATAGGCACAAGTTTGTCTCTTACCTTCGTTCTTACGATCGGCGCGTCCAATGCTCCTTCCTCCGCTCACAGATCGTACGTAATACGCACGCATGTTACGCTTTATACACACTGCGCATGCGTGTAACTCCGCCCGCCCCTGACTTTCTTTCTAGTGTATTCCCTGCCCCTTTTCATTCGGCGCAGTGGGTGAAGAGCACATGGTGGAGTTACAGCAGGTGCTTGCTAATTCTAGCAATGAGGAGGAGGAGGAGGAAAGCCCGGATCCAGGCACGTCCCGATCCAGAAGGAGATGTTTTAAGGCCACAAATATGTAGTTTGGGGAGATGTTGGAGATGGTCGACATCATGAAGAAGTCCGACTATGACGGAAAATATGGGCCTTACCCCAACCCCAACATCCGAAAAGGCCAAGATCATGGCGAAAGTGGTCAGGAGTCTTGACAGGAATTACGGGGTACGAAGATCAAAAGATCAGCTCAGGAAGCGGTGGTCAGACCTGAAGTTGAGAGAGCCAGAGCAGTACCGAGAGTGCTGCAAAAAAGTAAGTAGTTGTGCTGTGTTCCTATTCTTTCTGTCTTTATTCCGTTCATTCTGCTCCATATGCTTTTATTAATTGTAACGTTTAAAAAGGTCAACTTTAATGTTCATGGGCCCATTATTCGTTTGTATCAAACATTTTTCTTTCGGCCTGTAGAACACCATTGTTTAGGCCATATGCATTTTCACACATTTTTGGGGGCCTACTGGGATGCCAAATATTTGTTTGTGTAGATGGATTTGTTACTAGAATGAAATGCAAACTAGATTGCGTGTAAAGAGAGGACACTGAGCAGCTGTTTTCACATCTGGACACTGGAGCACTAGTGTGGGACACTAGAACACCATTTTTATTAGGGGGGCCACACAGGTGCTCCAGTGTATACTATAGGGGGGTCTCCATCTGTGAAGCTTGTACCAAACAGGTAAAGTATTGCAGCTTGACAAAGGACACTAAAAAAGATACATCTTGGAACTCGGCTAAAATAGACAATTGTACCCCACTTCCAAGCAATGTTTCCTATTTCTAGTTCTGCCATCAAATATAAGTATACCATTTTTGTTTTACATAGGGGAGAAAAGACTCGGAGGACACCCCTCATCCCAGGAGACCAGAGCCCCCCCCCCCGGAAGAAGGGGAAATACCAACCCAAGAAGCTGAGCAGGAGGAAGAAGAAGATGTGGTGGAGATTGGCACCACAACAGGTGAGTGTCTGCGACCACAGGCTCAGGTAAAAGAGATGGATTTTGGCAGATTTTTGAGACCTTTTTTTTGTTCTTTATCTCTTTTTAGGTGATCGTGATCCAGAACGCTTTACATCTGAAAGTGCCCAGATACTCATCGGGGAGATCATGGGGTGTAATCTCCAATTGCAAAACATCCAGCAACAAATCAGTGATGTTATTAAAAAAAATAATAACATCATTGATGTTTGGGGCGAATTTAAACCCCACAAAATCACCTGTTTTATCTTACGAAAATTTTTACAATGTTTAGAAAAGCCAAATTTGGAGGATGCACACAGTGTGCCAACATGTGCTATCTGCCATCACGGGAGATCAATGGACGCGTTTTGGGGGTGCAACCCCTTCCTCAATTATAAAGTCGCATTGAGGAAGGGCTTGCTCCCCCAAAACACGTCCCTTGATCCCCCCTGATGGCAGATAGCACATGTTGACATTCGTAAATTGGTGTGCATCTTCCAAATTTGGCTTTTCCAGGGGTGATTTCCCCCCATCTGAACGCTATATCAAACACAGTTCTTAAATACTCATGTCTGATATAGCCTTCAGGTTTTACCATATGTGAACTTTGTAAGTTCAAGTTTTTTGGCTTTCTTGTTGGTTTTACACAGGCCTGTTTTATCTGAAATGGATATTTCGATTTTTGAGAATGCTACTGCAAACATTGTTATACAACAAATATGTTGGTTTGTTTTAAAAACCTTTGGGAAATGCACATGTGATTGTGCAGGTATAAAAAAGTGCCTTACTCAAGAATGTGTGGATTATTGTCTCAACACTACAACACTTTTGGGGTGATGTAATTGCTGTTTTATGCAAAAATGGGGGTTATTTCCTAAGGGCAAATACACTTTGCACTACAAGTGCAGGTTCAGTGCAGTTGCAAGTGCACTTGTAGTGAAATGTGTTTTGGCATTTAGGAAGTACCAGCCAACACTGTTTTTTATAAGGTTACCCAGTCACGACATTTTCTGCACTCAACACATTTCTGTCAGGGTCAGCTAAAACAAACACAAGCAGTAAATGTCCACAAAAATTTCTTTTGGTTGTTTTTTATTTGAAAAAGGTGTCACAGATTGTCTGGCATATTGATAGCCCCCCTACCCGCAAAGAACTCCAGGTAGCGTAACCGGACATCACGGGCATTCAGGGAGGGCAAGCCAGGACGGCCACTTTCAAGCGCCGTCAGTGTTGATGGATTAGGGATTCCGGCCTCAGGCCCAACTGAGCCAGCATAGTTGGCTGAATGTTTTCTTAAAAAATGATGGAGAACATAGCAGGCAAGTATTATATGGTTCAGTTTATACTCCGCCATATGGATGGGTGTCAGAAATAATCGGAACCGGCTGGCCAGGATTCCAAATGTGTTCTCCACCACTCTTTGGGCTCTGGCCAGCCGGTAATTAAAAACCCTCTGTTCCGGGGTGAGGGTCCTCATCGGGAATGGCCGCATCAAGTGGTCCCCCAGCGCAAATGCTTCATCAGCAATGAACACAAATGGGAGACCTTCAACATTGTCCTCTGGAGGTGGCAAGTCCAAGCTGCCATTCTGGAGACGCCTGTAGAACTCCGTCTGGGTGATCACTCCACCATCGGACATCCGGCCATTCTTCCCCACATCCACATACAAGAACTTGTAATTAGCCGACACCACCGCCAACATCACTATACTATTAAACCCTTTGTAATTATAATAGTACGACCCCGAGTTGGGTGGTGGGACGATGTGGATGTGTTTCCCATCAATTGCCCCTCCGCAGTTAGGAAAGTGCCACCGCTGGGCAAAGTGGGAGGCCACAGTCTGCCATTCCTGTGGCGTTGAAGGAAACTGTTGAGGAAAAAACAATAAACATTACTATTTTTTCTAAGATACATGGCAAGCAGATTAGACACAAACATTATGGGGCAACCTCCAGATAGCATTTACTAAGGGGAATTTAACAAGGCCAAAGTATAAGGTACACCTATCATATTCCCCCTCCCCCCTCTCATGGGCCATTTCTAACATTATAGGGGGGGAACTCTTGGACAGGTAACCCTCTTCACTTCATTGAGAGATGAATGCCTAAATACAGGGTATTACTTGTAACAGCCCCTCCTTAGTTACACTATTGGCAGCCCACTGGACAGGTAAGAAGTGTCATAATACAAAGATATAAATACACACAGTACACATTTGAGGACATTTGGACATTCTGCTATTACCTATCAAGATAATAATAGAATAACAAAACTTTAAACAGTACCATTGGAAAGTATACAGGCAGGCTCTTGCACTACATGCTTTGGGGAATTCATCCATACATCTGACCAGTAAAGAGATGGGTATAGTGTGTATGGGTTTGGCAAAGTCAGCAGATAGATGATTGAGGATAGAGAATTGGGATCAGCTGACTTAGCAGTTGGGGGAGGGAGGGTTAAAAAAAATTGGGGGACACCACAAAAAAAACCCTCTGGCACTCTGCCTGAATTGAAATCAAAAATCACATTTCCAAACATTTTAGGGGGTGTTTGGGGTAAAGCACTACTATAGAGCTGATAAAATACATTGTTAAGTGACTACATGAGGTGAATATAGGGCCAGGAGACACCATGCTGGAGAGGTTATTGAAGGGCAAATATGTATGAAGGACCTAACATAATAATTACATAACAATCCAGCATGCATGAGGACAAAGGGGACATTCACAGCATATTACAATCATGGTAATTAGGGAATGAGGGAAGAAATACAATATATTATCAAACATTCAATACAATAAAATGTGATATAAAAGGATAAAAATCTTACCTTCATATACTCCTTCTGCAGGACCTGGATGATGGCAGAACAGGTCTCTGGGATGATGATACCCAGAGCCTGGGGGGAGATGCCTGTCGAGAACTTTAAGTCCTACAGACTTCTCCCTGTGGCCAAATACCGCAAGGTAGCGACCAACCTCTGCTCTGGAGTGATGGCTTGCCTCATGCAGGTATCCTGCCTGCTGATATAGGGGGTCAGCGAAGCCAACAGACGGTGAAACACGGGGTCCGTCATCCTGAGAAAGTTCCTGAAATCATCAGGATTATTCTCACGGATCTCACGGAGCAAAGGCATATGAGAGAACTGGTCACGCTGAAGCAACCAATTCTTGGTCCATGAACTCCTCCCCACCCTGTTCATGGACTGGACTTGTGTCAAGGTCAGGACCCCAACACCAAGCCCCCGCACAGCACGAACTCTACGAGGAGTACGCATACGAAACATGGCTAGAAAACGGTCGGCTGCTCAGAACGAAGTAACAGAACGCACTGAAGAACAGCAAGGCCTGTGAAGAACGACCTGAAAAACAGCAACAAGCGGGCAAGATCGCACAGAAAACTCCGATACGAACTGACTGCACGCACTGAAGAGCAGATACAAACCCACAAGCACAAACTGAACGGCAGAAAACGATCTGAAAGCCACGAGTCTGAAAAAGCGTGAATCGTCTCTCACCAAACTTTTACTAACACGAGATTAGCAAAAGGAGCCCAAAGGGTGCCGCGCTTGGTTCTGAACCGGCCTTTTCTAGTCTCGTCGTACGTGGTGTACGTCACCGCGTTGTTGGCGATCGGAAATTCCGACAACTTTGTGCGACCGTGTGTAGGCAAAACAAGTTTGAGCCAACATCCGTCGGAAAAAATCCTAGGATTTTGTTGTCGGAATGTCCGAACAAAGTCCGACCGTGTGTACGGGGCATTAGACATGTGCAGGATGAAAAAATTTGTTTAGTTTTGTTTCGTTTCGATTAGTTATTTAATTCAATTTGTTTAGTTAAATTCTTTGCATTCGTTACATTCGTTTTCGGAATTTGTTTAGTTTCGTATTCAAATTCGAAAAAATTCACCCGCATTCGAAAAAATTTGACCTTATTCGAAAACACTATCAAATTTGAAAAAATTCTACCGAATTTGAAAAAAATTTTACCGAATTTGAAAAAGTAAACTATATATAACCATTTTGCGAAATTTGTATAGAATGAAATCGAATTCCAATAGAAAAGATTAGAATAGAATAGAAAATATAGAAGAATAGCATAGAAAAACAATAGAACAGAATAGAAAAAAATATATGTTCTATTCCAATCTTCTCTGTTCAAATTCAAATTCATTCATTACCAAATTCCAATTTCGGAAGATGGTTATATATATATATATATATATATATATATTATATTTTTTTCTATTCTGTTCCATTGTTTTTCTATGCTATTCTTTTCTATTCTATTCTAAACTTTTCTATTCAAATTTGAATTCATTCTATATGAAATTCGAATTTAGGAAGATGGTTCTGAAATTTGAGTTTCGTATAGAATGAATTTGAATTTGATTAGAAAAGATTATAATAGTAAATAATAGAAAAGAATAGACAAACAATAGAATAGAACAGAATAAAATATAATATAATATATATATTTTATTCTATTCTGTTCTATTGTTCTTCTAGTCTATTCTTTTCTACTCCATTCAAATCTTTTCTATTCAAATTCAAATTTATTTTATACAAAATTCAAATTTCGGAAGATGGATATATATATATATATATATATATATATATATATATATATATATATATATATATATATATACATACAGTATATATATAGTTATACAGAAATAGAATGAGAATGAAATTGAATTCTAATAGAAAAGACTAACTAACAAAAAGAAAAACAATAGAACAGAATAGAAAAAAGCACCCTGTGGGGGCGTGGCTGTACGGCAATCATCATCACTGACGTAGGACGCTGTCTGTCGGACTAGGAAGTGGATGAGCGCGTTGAGATCCAGAACCAAGCAAGGTCCGCCGTGACCGCAAGATCCGCTGCTTTGGAGAGATTGAAAGTCTTGCTGTGATCACTTTTGCTGTTTTAAAGTTTCACAATGTGAGTGCAAAGGTTGAAGATTTAAAGTGTATTTTAATAAACTGGTCTTTTATGTTATTACACTATTGGTGCACTTTTATTATTTACAATTGGAGAATTATTTGATACATACGGTTGGAATTTGGATACTCATTCTGAAACCCTGTCCATGTGGTTTAAAAGCGTCTTAGCCTACCATGAGAGTGTAGGCATTGGAATTCAGTGAGTGCGTTTTTTTAGGGGAGTGGAATCACTGATACACTGGTGTGGTGGATGGAATAGGAGGATCTCACATTGATTTTGGATTCATTTGAACACTTTATGGACTATTTTTTTGTGTTAATTATTTTTGATTACTTTTATTTTTTCACTTGTCACGGGGTGTAATCAGTATTTATTATTTTATTATTCATTATTTCTATTTTTCACTATGTATATGTATATTTAGTGTTTTTCAGTTATATGTCACCTTGGGGTGATGAAACACCTGCTTCAGTACACATTTAGCGCCACTTTTTTTTTTGCCTATTGTTATATATATATATATATATATGTATGTGTATGTGTGTGTGTGTATGTACATATATATATATATATATATATTTTCTATTCTGTTCTATTGTTTTTCTGTTCTAGTCTTTTCTATTAGAATTCTATTTCATTCTATTTCTGTATAACCATTTTCTGAAATTCAAATTTCGCATAGAACGAATTCGCAATCAAATAGAAAAGATTAGAATAAAATAGACAATAATAGAAAAGAATAGCAAAGAAAAACTATAGACCAGCATAGAAAAAATATAATATATATATAAAACATCTTCCAAAATTCGAATTTCGCATAAAATAATTTGAATTTGAATAGAACAGAATAGAATAAAATATAATATAAATATATATTATATTTTATTCTATTCTGCTCTGTTGTTTTTCTAGTCTATTCTTTTCTATTATTTTCTATTCAAATTCATTCTATACGAAATTCGAATTTCGGAAGCCATCTTCCGAAATTCGAATTTTGTATAGAATGAATTCAAATTCTAATAGAAACGTTTAGAATAGAATAGAAAAGAATAGCATAGAAAAACAATGGAACAGAATAGAAAAAAATATAATATATATATATTATATTTTATTCTATTCTGTTCTATTGTTTTTCTAGTCTATTCTTTTCTATTTTTTTATTCTAATCTTATATATATATATATATATATATATATATATATATATATATATATATATATATATATATATATATTCTATTGCTTTATTATTTTATATTCTATGTTATTGTATTTTTTAGAAAATCGTTTTCTATTTTTTTCGAATTTGATTCGAATTTGTTTTCGAATTTGTTCATTTTTTTTTCCTTCAATAGTTTTTTATTGATTTTTGCATTAAATTCACAAAGATACAATGTGCACATTGTACAGTGCTGTACATTAAATCAAGTACAGATATAAAGTAAAAATATCTGGTTGTCCAGATAACAGAAAACTTGGAACTGTCATAATCGTAACTGGAGTTACTAAGCGTTAACCATTACTTGAGTGTCCCACCCCCAGGAACCCCATTGGGAACTCTTTTGTTACCCGGGGGGGAACACCCCATGTGGACATTATCCAACATGGAGAGGATAAAGATCAGAAAGCAGTAATAGTAGAAAGCATTAATGTCAAAAAGTATTTCTATCAACTTGTTGCTTGTCAAGAAAAATTATCAGGTTAGTGAGTATTAAAAAAAGTCACAGCCCCACACCACAACTCCCAAGGCTCCTATTTTTTCCGTTCTTTGTTTAGGAGGCCATCAGTGTTTCGAAGCTATAGTGGAGGTTCCCCGTGTCAAAAGTGTGTTCTACGGATGGGGGTTTCTCAGTTTTCCACAACCTCGCTATGCACAGTCTCACGGCCAGCAAAATGTGGGTCAGCACGTGTCTATACGTCGGGAGAACAGAGTCAATATTTAGGTTTAGTATCGCTAGATCAGGTGATGGAGGCAAGTCTTGGTGTAAAATGTCTGATAGTATTTGAAAAATTGTCGTCCAGTATTTCTGTAAGCGTGGGCAGGACCAAAAGATGTGGAATATGTTCCCCTTGGCTGAGTTGCATCGCCAGCATTGGTCGCATGTGGAGGAGTTAAATTTAGTAAGCTTTGAGGGGGTTAAATACCATCTAAGGGACAATTTTTGGGTGGTTTCCCATAGCGCGGAGCATTTTGTGGCTTTGTATATCGACTGAAGTGCCCTTTGCCATTGGTGTTCTGTGTAGGTCTGACCCAAGTCGTGTTCCCAGTGAATATGGGGGGGTTAGTAAATTGCAGCTTGTGGTGTAGGATATTATAGAATAAAGATATTCCTTTCACTTTGGGGGAAGAGGTCATCAGATAATCCCATGCTTTGGAATGCAATGTGTAGAGAGGAAGGTGGACATCCTTAAGGCAGTGCGTGACAAGTATATAAGTGAAGAGGTCTGTGTGGGGTAGGTTGAATTCGTGTTGAAGGAGGGAGAAGGGTTTAGGTCTGTCTTTTTGGAGAACATCTTGGATGGTGTGAATACCTTTTTTGGACCACTGAGCCAAATATAAGTCAGATGAGAGGTGATGAAGAGATTCGATCGGGATAGGAATGGGAGAGGTGTCAGGTATGTTGCAACTGTTGTGTAGTAGCCTTTTCCATGCTGTGACCGATGCTACCATGATGGGAGGTGTTGCCGACGATAGTTTTTGGCCCCAGGGTGAGCTCATCACCCAAAATTTTAGATTTGGATGAAGTAGAGTTTTCGATTGAGCTCCAGAGCTTACTAGGGTTTGACTGGAACCACTCAGTGAGCTGATCCATTATTGCCGCTGTGTGGTAGTCTTCGAAGTCTATCGTTCCTAAACCCCCCCACCGATCTATGGTATCTAAGTGACCAATGTGCACATCTAGGTTTGGTTTCATTCCATATAGATTTGTTAAACACAGTTTGTAGAGATTTGAAGTAGTGTTTAGGTATAGGGATGGGGAGAGTTCTGAACAGGTAGAGAATTTGAGGTAAGTGGAGCATTTTAAATACTGCGAGTCTGCCAGACCAGGAGAGGTTGTGTTTGGTTAAGGCTTGTGTTTCTATCTTTAATTTGGCAAGGAGAGATTTGAAGTTGGCTGTGAAGAGGCGTTTGACTGATTTCGTGAGATGAACTCCCAAATATGAGATGCTATTGTCTGCCCAGGCAAAGGGGAATTGGGTCTGTAGTAAGGTTCTGGTGGTGGCGTCTAGTTTAACGTCTAAGATATGTGATTTAGTTACATTCAGTTTGTAGTATGATATTCGTCCAAACCAGTCGAGTGTTTTTTGGGCTTCAGTTAGGGAGGAAGTTGGGTTGGTGAGTATTAGTATGACGTTGTCTGCAAAAAGACTGATCTTGTGCAAGATTTTGTCTATCGTTAGACCTGTAATTAGGGGGTTTCAGCGGACGTGTTCCACCAATGGTTCCATCAGCATATTGAAAATCAGTGGGGCATCCCTGTTGAGTGCCATTCATTATGTGAAATGGTTGTGACAGCATGTCTACGGAGTAGACCTTTGCTGATGGGGTAGTATACAGAGCCATTATAGCATTATAGATCTTTGAAACCAAACTTGGTCAATACTTCCCGTAGGTAGGTCCAATGGACTCTATCGAATGCCTTCTCTGCATCCAAAGAGAGGAGCAGAAAAGGCATTCCACAAGATTCAATATGGTGTAGCAGATTTATCATCCGTCAGGAGCTTGTCTACCCTTAATGAACCTTGACTGGTCTTTATGAATGAGATCAGGCATAACAGTCATCAGGCATCTGGCAATCGTTTTGGCAAATATTTTTACGTCAAGGTTCAGTAAGGAGATAGGGCAGAAATTTTGAAGGGTGGTTGTAACTTTTCCTGGCTTCGGGATGGTAATTATAAGAGCATTTAATGATTCGTCTGTGAACTTATGCAGCGTACACACGACTGGACTTTCTGGGAAACTAGGTCCGATAGTCTTCCCGACGGACTTCTGGTGGACTTCTGGAGGACTTTCTGAACGGACAGACTTGCCTACACACGACCAGTCTTCCCGACAGACTTCCGATGGAGATACGGCGGACTTTCCGAATGAACGGACTTGCCCACACATGGACAAGTCCGTTCATTTTGAACGTGCCTCGGGTACGACGGGACTAGAAAAGGAAGTCAATCTCGCTGCTTTTATCGGGGAGATTGACACCTTGTGAGCCCTGTCGTGGGGCATACCAGGCCCTTAGGTCTGGTATGGATTTTACGAGGAACCCCCTATGCTGAAAAAACAGCGCGGGGTCCACCCAAAATCCATACCAGACCCCGATCCGAGCATGCAGCCCGGCTGGTCAGGAAAGGGGGTGGGGACGAGTGAGCGCCCCTCCCTCCTGAACCATACCAGGCCACATGCCCTTAACATGGGGGGTGGGTGCTTTGAGGGAGGGGGGCGCCCTGTGGCCCCCCCACCCCAAAGCACCTTGTCCCCATGTTGATGAGGACAAGGGCCTCTTCCCAACAACCCTGGCCGTTGGTTGTTGGGGTCTGCAGGCGGGGGGCTTATTGGAATCCGGGAGCACCCTTTAATAAGGGGGTCCCAAGATCCCAGCCCCCACCCTATGTGAATAAGTATGGGTACATCGTACCCCTACCCATTCACCTAGGGAAAAAGTGTCACTAAAAAAACACACTACACAGGTTTTTAAAGTAATTTATTAGACAGCTCAGGGGGTCTTCTTCCGACTTCGGTGGTCTTCTTCCAACTTTGGGGTACCCTCTTCTCCCAGCATCCGGTTCTTCTCTGCTCTCTCCAGCCTCTTCTTCCGGTGTTCGACCTCTTCTCCCGGTATCCGGTTCTTCTGCCAGCTCCTCCGCTATCTTCTGCTGCTCTTTTGCTAGTGGTGGTCCAATGCTGTCTGAGCGCTCCGCACTGACTTATATAGGTGGTGACCCCGCCCCCTAATGCCGTCACAGTCCCTGGGCATGCTGGGACTGTGATGGCATAAGGGGGCGGGGTCAACATCACCCAGTGACCCCACCCGCTTATGCCGTCACAGTTCCAGCATGCCCAAGGACTGTGACGGCATAAGGGGACGGGGTCACCGCCTATATAAGTCAGTGCGGAGCGCTCAGACAGCATTACAGCTGGAGAGAGCGTCGTGTCAACATCAGAAGAAGCGAAGAGGGAAAAAAGCGAAGCATAAGTCTGGACCACCACTAGCAAAAGAGCGGGAGAAGATAGCGGAGGAGCCGGCAGAAGAACCGGATACCCGGAGAAGAGGTCGAACACCAGGAGAAGAGGCGGAGAGAGCAGAGAAGAACTGGATGCCAGGAGAAGAGGATGGAGGGACCCCCGGAGCTGTCTAATAAATTACTTTAAAAACCTGTGTAGTGTGTTTTTTTAGTGACACTTTTTCCCTAGGTGAATGGGTAGGGGTTCGATGTACCCCATACTCATTCACATAGGGTGGGGGGCCGGGATCTGGGGGCCCCCTTATTAAAGGGGGCTCCCGGATTCCGATAAGCCCCCCACCCGCAGACCCTGACAACCAACGGCCAGGGTTGTCGGGAAGAGGCCCTTGTCCTCATCAACATGGGGTTGAGGTGCTTTGGGGTGGGGGGGCACAGGGCGCCCCCCTCCCCCAAAGCACCCACTCCCCCATGTTGAGGGCATGCGGCCTGGTACGGTTCAGGGGGGGCGCTCGCTTGTCCCCACCCCCTTTCTTGACCAGCTGGGCTGCATGCTCGGCTCGGGGTCTGGTATGGATTTTGGGGGGACCCCACACCGTTTTTTCGGCGTAGGGGGCTCCCCTTAAAATCCATACCAGACCTAAGGGCCTGGTATGCCCCGCGCTCGCCACAATAGGAAAATTTGTTTTTCCTATTGCAGCGAGCGCGAGATGTAGTGCCCTGCCCCTGCATCATATCTGGTCCATCGGATCAGCATACAGACGAACAGGCTTTCCGTCAGGAACTGAGTCCGGTGGAGTTACGATGGAAAGATTTGAAGCAAGTTTTAAATCTAAAGTCCGTCGGATTTCCGACCAAAATGTTCTGTCGGAAGTCCGATGCAGGCACACACGACGGACCAGTCCGTTTGGAAAGTCCGCCCGTGTGTACGCGACATTAGAAGAGGAGGCAGCAATGTTGAAAAATTCCATCAGATGGGGAAGTAAGTGGCTGGAAAATTTTTTATAGCATTCTCCCGTTAAACCATCTGTACTGGGAGCTTTGCTCAAGGGCAAAGAGAATATTGTGTCTAGGATTTCTTGTTCAGAGAATGGTTTGTTTAGGAAAGGACAGTTGAGTGTCAGTCAGAGTTGGGAGTTTAATTTGGTGGAGAAAATCAATAATGTCAGTAGAGGACGGTTGATAGGTAGTAGGGTCATGTCTGATGTTGTACAGGTTGCTATACTACTCACTAAAGGAGTTTGCTATGTCCTGGGGGTTAGTCAATTTGTCATTGGAGTGGGGGTGGAATAGGTGGGGTATTCTGGATTTGATTATCTGTCCTTTGAGGCATTGCCCCAGTCTCTTACCCGCTTTGTTGGATGTGGAGTATGTGTTGGCTTTGATTTTTCGTTGGATTAGTTTGTAGGAATGTAGAAGTAGCGAACGTAAATCTCGTTGTAGGGTCAGCAGTTGGGCCAGGAGTGTCGGGTTTGGGTTGGTCTTGTGTTGGGATTCAAGAGTTGCGATTTGAGATGTAAGGGTATCTATTTACTGCGTCCTCTTCCTCTTACATATGGAACTCAATTTAATTATAGTACCTCTAAGAACTGCTTTGTGCGCGTTCCACATCATGACGGGGTCCCCCCACTGATCCTTTATTTAAATCAAAGTATTCTTGTATGTGTTTATTAATTTCTAGGGAGTAGATGGGGTGTTGCAGAATGTAATTGTTCACACGCCAGAGGAACGTATTCCGATGGGGTGCAGTGTCGTTAATGGAAATAGAGATTTCACATCACGGTGTGGATTACAGATGCACCAATGTTTTGTAGCAACCATTTGTCTGTGAGGAACATATTGATTCTGGAGTACGATTTGTGGTGGGGGGAGAAATAGGTGTAATCTTTTTCAGACCCACAATGGCATCTGCACACATCAAAAACATCATGTGACGTGAGGAGTTGTTTCAGTGGGTCCATGTGGATGTCTGCAAACATGTTGAAATCACCGCAGATTATCAAATGGCCCTGAAGTACCGCTCGTGCCTTGATTAGAGCTTTTCTAAGGAAGCTTATCTGACGGGTATTGGGGGCATAGATATTCATGAAGGTGTAAGTGACCTTGTTGAGGGTAAATAATAGAATGAGATAGCGACCATTGGGGTCGGAGATTTTTTGTAGCAAGTGGAAGTCTAGTCCATTCTTTATGGCAATGAGGACTCCTCTTTTCTTGGAGTTGTAGGTGGCATGTTAGACTTTGGGGTATTTGCTGTTAGAACATAGGGCTGTTGTCGTGGGAAGAAGATGGGTCTCTTGGACACAGAGGATGTCCCTGTCCAATTTGACTGCTGTGTGCCATAGGGAATGACGCTTTGCCGGGTGGTTTACACCCTTGGCATTAAGGGACAAAACGCATGACCAGTGGCTAAGAGTAGAGGTGGTACAAGGGGAGGAGTAGCGCTTACAGTTAGTTGCTTATAGAGTGCGATGAGTAGGTGTCTCCTTTGTGAAGTAGAGTGTCTTCTGGATATTCGGTGCTGTGTTGTAGAAGATCTGGAACAAATGCCGTGGGAAAGAGCTGGGGGGAAAGCAACAAGTCAAAAGGCTAAAATAGCATACAATAAGAACCAAAACTGTAGCAGGCTTTCTGTTATACAATAATCTTGCAGTGAATGGTTTGTGGCGGCGTGTGTATCAGAAAGCTATATGTAGCTATGCCGCAAATGGGGGAAAACAATTAGTAACTAGGAAAACCTGAAATATTTGCATAAGGCAGCGAGGGAGAAATATTTTTGTGGATGTGGCCCAATAGGTTCAGGTATTCATTTGGGGTTGGTATATTCTGGAGCCCTAGTTGGCACGCCTTTGTTGGAATTTCCGTTGTGGCAGAGGTGGAACTCCTTCTGTCGGGGATTCTAAAATGATGCCCCAGTCATGTAGCAGTTGCATGCCTTTCAGTAGGTAGCTGACAACATGGGTGGTGCCATTTTTTGTGATGAGTAAAGTCGCGGGATATCTCCATTTGTATAGGATTTTATGATTGAAAAGGCCTTTGGTTATGGGGTTCAGCCTTCCCCTCAGTTGTAACGTATACTTGGAAAGGTCTGGAAAGATCTGGATTCCTTCGTACGGTCTGGGCTGAGGAGCTTTGGACCTGGCTTCTGACATCATTTTTTCTTTGATGTGGAAAAAATGAACTCTCATGAGAACGTCTCTTGGCACTGATTCTGCTAGGTGTGAGGGTTTTCCAATCCTGTGAATTCTATCTATGATAATGTCTCTGGGAGCCACGTCAGGCAGGATAGTGTGTATGAGGTCTTTGGCATATTTAGGAAGGTCGCCCAGGGGTACAGACTCTGGGACCCCCCCGCAGTTTGACATTGTTCCATCTGGAGTGGTCTTCTAAATCGGCCATGTAACGATCCCCTTGCTCGCTCAGTTCCACTCTCCCGACACTCCTCTGCTGCTATAGAATCAGATTGCAGATCGCACCATCTGATTGCTCGGTCATCCAATGCTCCGGGATTAAAATTACAGCTATGTGCCATTCTAACCCAGTTGTGATAGCTCAGAACAAACACCAGGCAGGCTGTATGTAAGTTCAACCAGGAATCTCCTTTATTGAAAATACAGGCTTTTATACACTAAAAGTGGAGGTGCAGACCTCCTGCTCATATTACTCTAACAATACAGCTGTAACCTAATTAACCTAATTAACATGAGCTAATTAACTAATCCCTTTAGACAGCCTAGATGACTCAGACATGACCGTTAGGCCAGACTGGCCGTCTTGTAGTTCAGAAAATCCAATCAACATTATCACAATCAACATAGACTCTTCTTCACACAATAGCAGAGTTAATTAACACAAGTAATAATGGGGATCTAATGACTCTTAGATCCCATAGTAGACTTATTTACAATACACATTTTAGCAGACAATAGACAATCAGGTGTTGGAATTTACATCAGCATCTCCTAACAGTATCTGTCCCAGCATTATGAATCAGCCATTATTCCAATATGGCAAATCCAGGGTCCCCCAAATGCAAGGGCCCCCGATCGATCGGCAAGAGGCTAGCATACAGTCCCCTCCAAAAGTCTCTTTCCCGGCTAGGTCTGTCACATTTCTCCCCTTTCGGCAGGAGACTAACACAGGAGGAGACCCCAGACAGGTTGACTCCGAAGTTAGTCAGTAGTTCCAGTCCTCTAATGCCTGTACCCACACAGTACCCCAAACAAATTGTTCCAAACAAAGTATTACTCACCCAGCCAACCTCTGCCTCTCTCAGAGAACATACCTCCCGCTGGGGAGAGGCCTGGACTGGCCCTTCTCCCTGGAGTCCTTTCTGTCGCTGGAGAGAAGACAGGGTGTCTGGGCTCACTCCGTCATGCTGTTGGGGATCTGGGCCGACTGCCCAGCATCCCTGGGGTATACAGGTGGAGACTGAAGTCCCATCCACCTTCACAGGACATCCATCCTCTGTTAGTTGAGGGCAGAGTCCAGCAGTACTCGGCCCTGTTGCCAGCCCTTCTGCTGGAAACCCCACACCATCTGCTCCGGCTAACTGTTGGGGAGGGACGATGAACACCTCCTCTCCCTTCTCCCCCTGTATCCTGATCTGCTGCTGGGAAGTGACCACCTCCTTCTCACCCTGAGCCTCCGTCACCGCCGCAGGTGTAGGGCAGAGATCTTGGACCCTCTGTCTGGTTGCCAGCGCTTCAGCTGGGGAAGTTCCTTGTGACTTCACAGATACTTCTGTTGGTGCTGGGTAGAGCATAGTGAAGTTTGGCCCTAATAACAGCTCCTCTTCTGCTGGAGGCTCACCGGGTTGTTCTTCCTCAGCAGAAAAGTCTATCAAATCCCCTGTCTCTGCAACTGGTGTCTGGGGATAAAGGTTCACCATCTCCTCTCCGTGGGACCCAGAAGATGCTATCAGTGCTGGGCAGAGGTTAGCAGAGCTCTGCCCTGTTGTCAGCACTTCAGGTTTGGGGATGGCAATCTTCAGATTTTCCACTACCGATTCTCTGGCATTCTGCTGCACAGGCACATTCCTCCATCCAAGATCATCCAATGCAGAAACAGGTTCATCAAGGTCAGTCAGCACTTGCTGCATCCACCATAAGACCTCCCCCTCCATAGCTGCGGGTGCAGGTTGGCAAAGCACACCGTTACTCTGCCACATTGTCAAATCTTCAGCCAGGATTTCAGAGTTGTCAACTGGTATTTCATGATAGTCCCAGGCAAATGGAGCACCACCCTGCTGCTGAGCAGAGTCTAACAGCTGTTTGTAGGCGATCTCCCACTCCCATTCCTGAACGGCCAGAAACTCCAAATCTTCCAGTGCCCAGTGCACTTCTGAGACATTCAGTCTCCGCTCTCTTTGCTCCATTATTTCCTTCAAACGCCACTCCCGATCACTTCCAAAGTCAGGGTCCCTGGACAGCCTCCAGTATAACAATCCCAGGCCTTTGTAGTCAAAGCCTTCCGTGGGGCTGTCATCCGCTGTCCATGGGCACACTTGTGCTACATACCACTGGAGGGCTCTGTAGCTCTCGTCCAACCGCATTTCTGCCCCGATCAGCCTGCTTAACTCGGCTGTCCACTCCTGGTTCAGCTGTTCACCCAAAAACAGCATTCGCACTTCATACTGCGACCAGTACCTCACATGGATGGAGGGGAGAACTTTTCCCTGGTGTCGCTGCTCACGGGCTAGCGCTTCCTTCCAGAGTTCACAGCGGATAGAATCAAACCATCCTAGCAGGACCTGCTCTGATACTGATCCTCTGTGCTGTATCTCCTCTCCTAACCTCCTTCTGAATTCCTCATCCATGGTGGCTGGTATTTCTCCTCTCCTGCTATCCTGCTACCTTGGATCCAGGTGATGGTTTGGATGTGTTCACGGCAAGGAAGCACGAACCCACCATTCCCTCCATGGCTCTCAAGTAAGTCTTTCAGCGTGGCTCTCCTGCAGGCTGGTTTGGAGTGTCCCATTAACTGGAGAGCAAATCCCACTGCTGCCACCAATGTAACGAGCCCCTTGCTCACTCAGTTCCACTCTCCCGACATTCCTCTGCTGCTATAGAATCAGATTGCAGATCGCACCATCTGATTGCTCGGTCATCCAATGCTCCGGGATTAAAATTACAGCTATGTGCCATTCTAACCCAGTTGTGATAGCTCAGAACAAACACCAGGCAGGCTGTATGTAAGTTCAACCAGGAATCTCCTTTATTGCAAAATACAGGCTTTTATACACTAAAAGTGGAGGTGCAGACCTCCTGCTCATATTACTCTAACAATACAGCTGTAACCTAATTAACCTAATTAACATGAGCTAATTAACTAATCCCTTTAGACAGCCTAGATGACTCAGACATGACCGTTAGGCCAGACTGGCCGTCTTGTAGTTCAGAAAATCCAATCAACATTATCACAATCAACATAGACTCTTCTTCACACAATCAGAGTTAATTAACACAAGTAATAATGGGGATCTAATGACTCTTAGATCCCATAGTAGACTTATTTACAATACACATTTTAGCAGACAATAGACAGACAGGTGTTGGAATTTACATTAGCATCTCCTAACAGTATCTGTCCCAGCATTATGAATCAGCCACTATTCCAATATGGCAAATCCAGGGTCCCCCAAATGCAAGGGCCCCTGGTCGATCGGCAAGAGGCTAGCATACAGTCCCCTCCAAAAGTCTCTTTCCCGGCTAGGTCTGTCACAGGCCAGCTTGGCCCGGACCCAATTCTGCTCTTCTTTAATTTCATCAACTGCATCTATGATGTCATTTACAGTGGTTGAGCATTCTGTCATACCCTGTTCAATGGTAGAGATTCTATCACCCATAGAATGCATGTCTGTGGAGATTTTGTTGAACAGGGATGACAGGTCAGTCATCAGAGACGTTTGCAGGGACATGAGAATCTCTTTTAGGGTAGTGTCTATGACCAGTTGGCCAGAAGTGGGAAAGGATGCCATAGAGTTATGCAGGGCCTGGTAGGATTGGAACGGATTGAAGGCTTGGGCCTGGGCCTCCATCCTGGCGTGAGGTGATTGTGGATGCAGTGCATCCATCCGCATCCGGGCTTTGGCTGGGCTGGAGGTAAGAGGGTCAGAGCCTGGGTCCTGTGTAGGGGATAGAGGCAGTGGATCTGTGCCCATTTCAGTGTGGATGGCGTCCGGGAGGTCTATGTAAGCCTCCCGCGGCTCTGTCGGGCCGCCGGCGCCATCTTGGATCTCACTGATCTTGTCCTGAGGAAACATGAACGTGGTGAGTTTCCTGAGGCCGTGTTCTCCCATCCGTTTGTGGGACATTGTTGGTCGGCACCCGGGGAAGATGTGGAGCGATTTTGGGTTTGATCTGTCGCTCCTGTCGGGTCTAATGTGCTCCGGTGTTCTCCCTCGCTGTGGAGCTGTGAGATCAGGCGTCCATCTTCAGCACCGGCTAGCCACGCCCCCCCCCTAATTTTTTTGATTTGTTTAAATTTGTTACTTTTGTAATTCAGAAATTTGGATGCATATGAATTTCTGAATAATGAAAAATTTGTCCGAATTTCGATTCAGATCGAAACTAAGTGCACATGTCTACTAACTGTGAGTTGCACCAACACTACACTAACACCAGTACACGTAGGCACACTTTTAACCACCTGATCATCCCCCGATCACCCCCCAGTTAACCCCTTTACTCCCACTTTACTCACAATGTCACCAAGTGCAGTTTTAAGATTTTTCACTGATCACTGTACTGGTGTCACTTGTGACTCTAATCAGCATTAGGGTAGTTAGTAGTAGGCCCAGGTAGCTTTTGGGTACCCCCTTAAACCCCCCTAATAAAGGTTTAACCCCTTGATTGCCCCCCTCAGTTAACCCTTTGACCCCCTGTCACCAGTGTCACTAGTAGATCTATTTTCTGATCGCCGTATTAGTGTCACGGGTGGTGCTAGTTAGCCACTTAGTTGGTTAGTTTCATCATCAGCTTTTTATAGCATCAGGGTACCCCCATATATTACCTAATAAAGGTTTTAACTCCCTGATTGCCCCCTAGTTAACCCTTTCACCCCCTGTTAACAGTGATCACCGTATTAGTGTAATGGCTGACGCTGGTTAGTTCGTCAGGGTATCCACCATATATTACCCAATAAAGGTTTAACCCCTGGACCATCTCAGTTAGATTTTAGTGTCAGGGTCAGCGTCAATCCCAGGCAGCGTCTGATTAGTGGCAGTAGCGCTAACACCCATGCACGCACCATACACCTCCCTTACTAGTATAGTGTCTTAACGGATTAATATTTTTGATCTGATCAGATCTATACTAGCATCCCCAGTAGTTTAGGGTTCCCAAAAACACAGTGATAGCAGGATCAGCCCAGATACCTGCTAGCTCCTGCATTTAGCCCCTCCGCACAGCACAGCCCACCCAAGTGCAGTATCAACCAATCACTGTCATTTACAAAATACAACACACTTAACTGCAGCTTTCCCAGAGTCAGGCCTGATCCCTGCAAACACTAACTTTTTTTTTTTGGTAGCAATTGAAGCAGGCTCTGATAATTGGGTGCTCTTTTTGCCTGTGAGTCGCACTAATTGTACCTATAAATTTAGAGGCCATAATGTCCAATCGGAGGTACACTAGTGAAGAGGCCTACATGTTTCTGAGCATGACATATGAGAGTGAAGAGGAAGTCACCCATCTATCAGATTCAGGCTCAGAATATGAACCCGTAGACAGCAGCGGCACCCTGATGGATAGCTCTGACGATGGAGTAGTGGTCCCTGCTAAGGTCAGGCATACCCGACCCTGTTCTTCTTCTGTTGTTGAGGTGCAAGAACTGCAGGACTGTCAGAGAAGCTCCCGGAACAGACTCAGTACCAGGCACCTTGGGATGCGCAGGTGTGGTGAGGAGTGGCGCTACTTACTGGATGGTGCTGCACATCCCATTCTGGTCTATACCGACCACAAAAACCTGGAGTATTTGAGAATGGCCAAGAGATTGAAACCACGGCAGGCAAGGTGGGCTCTGTTTTTCTCCAGATTTCAGTTCCACATCACGTACATACCTGGCTCTAAAAATATTAAGCCGTATGCATTTTCCCGCCTGTTCCATGATTCCGGGGAATCCTTACCCTAGACACCATCCTTCCTGCTGGAAATTTCTTGTTACTTCAAGGGGATCTCCTATCCCGAATAAGACAAGTCTCTATGGGTTGGTTTCCATCTGCTGAAGACAATGTGAGCATGCAAGGTGGTTTATTCTAGCATAAGGACAAAATTATGGTCCCATAGAATCTGAGGGTGGCAGTACTGGAGCTCTGCCACAACCATAAGTTGGCCGGACATTTTGGTGTTATGAAAACGACAGAGCTGGTACAACGCAAATTTTGGTGGCCTCAGCTGGCAAATGACTGCAAGAGCTACGTGGAATCATGCGCTACCTGCGCTCGGAATAAGAATAGCCGAACAAAATCCTGGGGCCTACTAAGACCCTTACCTGTTCCAGAAAGACCCAGGAAAATGATTTTGATGGATTTCATCATAGAGCTCCCTCAGGCAGAAGGCTTTTCTACCATCTTTGTCATTGTGGATAGATTGTCTAAAATGGCTCACTTTCTACCCATGAAAGGCACACCTTCGGCATTGGAAACAGCAAAAGTTTTCATTAAGGAAATAGTGAGACTGCATGGAGTTCCATCAAGTATAGTGTCTGATCGAGGTGTTCAGTTCACTTCCAGGTTTTGGAAGGCTCTCTGTGGTTCTCTCGAAATTGAATTGGCAATCTCGTCTGCCTACCCTCCCCAAACGAATGGGCAGACTGAGAGAACTAATCAGACTTTCTAGCAATATCTCCGCTGCTTCTCTGCCTTCTCACAGGACGATTGGGTCTCCCTACTGCCTATTGCTGAGTTTGCCTACAACAACTCTTTGCACTCTGCCATTAAGCAAATGCCATTTTTTGCCAACTATGGCTTCCATCCGTCCTTCCTGCCCGGTTCCTTACACAAGTGTGCGATTCCCGCTTTCTCCAACAATGGACTTCTTCCTCACCAACAATAAGTTACTACAGGAGACCATGGCTAAAACCCAGGAATACAATAAGAGGATGTTTGACAGGAAGAAGCGAGGAGAACTCATCCTAGAACCTGGCAACCAGGTTTGGCTGTCTACAGATAACTTAAAAATGGCTTGCCCCTCAAGGAAGTTGGGCCCCAAATTCATGGGTCCTTTTTCAGTCAAGAGGAAAATTAATGATGTGACTTACGAGCTTGACTGAAAGTCCATCCAGTTTTTCACGTATCCTTGCTGAAACCTGTTACTCCCAATTCCTTTCCCGGGCCTAAATACCGGCCCACCTGAACCTGTAATCATTAATAACGAGGAAGAATTTGAAGTGGAAGCAATCCTGGACTGCAGGAAGAGGCACAACCAAGTCCAATACTTGAGTGGAGAGGGTATGGACCAGAAGATAATTCCTGGGAACCAGAAAGCAACCTGCATGCTGAAGAACTTTTAAGGGATTTTTGGAGTGCCCACGCCAAGAGACTGACCCAGATGGGCATCCAGAGGCTGCCCTTAAGGAGAGGGCACTGTCAGAGAAGCTCCCAGAACAGACTCAGTACCAGGCCCCCTGGGGTGCGCCGGTGCGCGCCATTGTACGGGTGCATGCGGGTGTGCGCGTCAGAGTGCACGCGCGCACGACGTTTGGAGCCAATTGCATTTGGCATTAACTATACTTTCCTGTGCTTCTCCTGAAGACGCGAGATCCATCTCAAGAAACGCATCGAGACCAGTCGCACATTTGCTCCAGATCGATGGTGGTATCTATGTGGTGCCTCTGGGTCCCACATATAAAGTTTTTTCATGTTATTTCTATGTAACACTATTCATGCTCATCGATTATGCAGTACATGTTTTTATATGTATGTTAATCCCGTATCCCATGGGCAAAATGTTTTTCTTTGCGTTGTGCAGTTGTCGTTTTATTGTTCTTCTTTCTCTATTTTCTCTCTATTGATCTCTCTCTATTGTTCTGCTCTGTTTTACTGTGTTTTTTAACTGCAATGTGTTATTGTTACTATGTTTTATCATGCTTGCTTTTCTGGTATGTAATTCTTTTATACCTTACTATTTACTGTGTTTTATTGTTAACCGTTATTTTCTTTTCAGGTACGCCATTCAGCTGCAGAACTGATTTATTTATCTTGACAGCAACAGCTTTTTGCTCTCACGATACGTAAATCAGCGACTCCAGTGCTGTAGGAGGTGATTTCACCACTACAGTTAAAAAAAAAAATGGTGCATGTATGCCCATCATTAGAAGTGGATGGATGCTGGGTGGTATTCTAATGGTGAGCATACCTACCAATCAATCTCTTTTTTCGTTCAAACGGCAGGCTGCATGAAAAAAAAGAACATTACAATATATGCCCAACAAGAACCAGCAATGTACTGGTATGTTGCTGGATTTTGAGTGTTTATACCAGAATGATGCCTGCAGGTTTAGGTATCATCTTGGTATCGTTCTTTTCAGCCAGTGGTCGTCTTTCATGTAAAAGCAATCCTAGCAGCTAATTAGCCGCTAGACTGCTTTTACAAGCAGTGGGAGGGAACGTCCCCCCCGCCGTCTTACATGGTTGTCTCTGGCTCTCCTGTCCCACCGGGAAACCTGAGAATGCAGCCCGTGGTTCTGCCAGCTGACCATAGAGCTGATCGAAGACCAGAACAGCTGCAATCATCTCTATGGCCTAAGAAACCAGAAGCTACGAGCGTTTCATGACTTCAGTTTTGCTGGATATAAACAACACCATTGGGAAATTTGGAACGCATCTGATCACACTGATCTTGGTGTGGTCAGATGCTTTGAGGCCAGAGGAGGAATCTAGAGTCTAACAGACCCCAATTTTTTTTTTAAATAGTACCTGTGACTACCTATTGCTATCATAGGGGGTATTTACATTCCTTGTGATAACAATAAAAAGGATTTAAAAAAATGAAACGTGCTTGCGTGCAAAGGTGAACACAAGAACACAAGAGTCGGTCTTGTGTCATAGGTAAACAGCAATGTCACCATGCATGTGAGGTATCACCGCAAATGTCAGTAATTTTAGCAGTTGACCTCCTCTGTAAATCTAAAGTGGTAACCTGTAAAGGCTTTTAAAGGCTTTTAAAAATGTATGTAGTTTGTTTCCACTGCACGCTTGTGCGCAATTTTAAAGCATCTCGTGTTTGGTATCTATGTACTCGGCATAAGGTCATCTTTTATATTTTACCAAAAATATGGTCAATATAGTGGGGGTCATTTACTATAACTCCAGGAAGTACTGGGCACTATGGCAAATAATAGAGCCCATTTTAGCCAAATGGAAACAAAACGGCGAATTTGCGCATGAAAATCAGCGATATAAGCGGAGAACAAATGTTTGTAAATTCTAAATTGCCGCTAATTATCGCTTCCGCGTATATACAAATGCCAATTCTTATCAAGTTGTTATATAGCACTGTACTGTAGCCATGATCCATGTATGTTAAAGAAACATCTTTTATCAGAGATGTGCTCTAGTTCCCGTGCATCTATTGATTTATATTGCAATTAGTATTCCTAGTTTTTTTTTCCTTCTTTTGGTAAGAAATGCAGTTCTGCATGATTATTACATAGTAATGTCTGCTATTCTGTAAAGTTACATGTATTAATCATTTAGGTTACCTATTTGTTGTATGTTGTTTTTTTCATGTTTTTGATTTATTATTTATTAATTTAGTTGACTATAAAGCAGTAATTATTTATGTTCATTCTTTACTAATACTACACTGCAGGTCTTGTACTTAGCACAATGGCTTAGTGGTCTGCTTGGATATCTCCACACCACTCCTGGTATGAGTTCAAACAACAGCCAACCTACCATCCCCCAGCTGTGTTTATTTTTTCAGTGCACAAGCGAATTAAAATGAACAAACAAAAAAATGTAATCTGCCCATTAGTTAGTGTGTGGTGTTTGGAATTTCACACCATAATAGTATTGAATACTTACATATCATTGCATGCATTTGAAGAGTTAATATAATAGAATCAGCCAAATTTAAAGTGCATTGGCTAATTGGCATTCACCTATTTTCAGCATATGCTGCTTTGGCTAATTGGCTAATAGTCATTTGCTTTTTTTTCACCAATTCAATCTTTTAGTATTTCTCTGTGGGATTTGAACCCATGAGTTCTTCAAGGTAGAAGTGCTGATCGCTAGCCTATTGGGTGTAGCACAGTCATACATAGAAAATACATAGAAAATACATTCACTAGTTTTTGATGTTTCTTCTCCCCGAGCTGTCTCTCCTGCTGCCACCATCTTCTCCTGCTAATGTGTTCTTCAGCGCAGCCGGTTACCCACTAATAAAAAAAAACAACACTCTTCTTGTGGCGGTCTTCTGTGGCCATCCGATAATGTCACCCGGAGAGTCCGCTCCATGGCTATGTAAGAGATGCCACACAGCGGGTGACAACACAGCGGAGGAAGACCACCACGGAAGAAGAGCAGCTTTTTTTTATTAGTGGGTAACCAGCGGTGTGGAAGAACACAGCAGATGGCGGCGGCAGGAGAGACGGCTCTGGGAGAATACAGCTCGGGAAGAAGATGGAGGAGGGAGAGACAGCGTCTGGAGAAGATGGCTCAGGGAAGAAGACAGCTCGGAGCTATTCTACAATAAAGGACTTGTCAAAAACCGGCTATTAATTTTTTTACATTTCACTGCTTTTTTTGGTGAATGGGTAGGGGTAAAATGTACCCCATACCTATTCACATAGGGGGCAGGATCTGGGAGCCCCCTTGTTAAAGGGGGCTTCCAGATTCTGATAAACCCCCTGCCTGCAGACTGACAACCACCGACCAGGGTTGTCGGGAAGAGGCCCTTCTCCCCATCAACATGGGGAAAAGGTGCTTTGGGGCATGTGGCCTGGTAAGGTTCAGAAGGGGATGGTGCTCACTCGTCCCCCCCTATCCTGACCTCCAGGCTGCATGCTTGGATAAGGGTCTGGTATGGATTTTGGGGGCCCCACATCAAATTTATTTTACATTTTGGTGTGGGGTTCCCCTTAAAGTCCATACCAAAGGGCCTGGTATGTACTGGGGGGACCCTACGACATTTTTTTCCTTGAATTTTGGAATTCCATACCATATTATTGAATAAGTACATACCATTGCATGCATTTGAAGAGTTAAAATATGGAATAAAGCAAGCTAATGTGCTTTGGCTAATTATGCTTCTGAGTACAATGCACACTTCTAGGAGGTGATGCTTTCAGTGGGATTTGAATTCATGGTTTGAACTTTTGGGGGCAGCAGGGTATACCGCTATGCTACAGAGCTGAGCACTTACCTACAGAGAAAATACATTTACTAATGTTTGATTCAATACAATAATGTTTTGCATTTCAGTATTTTTTGCATTTTAATATTATAGTAACAACCATGCTCGTGCCGATGTGGCATTGGCTAATAGGCATTTGCCTCTTTTCAGCATATGCTGCTGAGTACAATGCAAGCTTTCAGTAGGTGATACATCCTGTGTGATTTTCAGCCATTTGAGCACAATTATATTGAGAACATATGTTTACTAGTGTTTGATGGTGGGACTACTTTATATTCTAGGTATAAAATAGTACTCAGCACAGTGACTTAGGCACCTTTCACACTTGTGCGACCTGAAAGTTGCGAGATTTTAATGCGACTTTAAGCAATGTCTGTATAATCTTGAGGTCTATGGACGCAGGAGTCACAGGGAAAGACACGCAACTTTCCCATGATTTTGCATCAGCAATTTTGCCGCAATTCCAGGGAATGCCTGTGTGAACTTGAAGTCTATGGACCTCAACTCGCATCAAAGTCAGACCAAAGTAGTACAGGGACTACGTTGAAGTCAGTGTTACTTGAAGTCGCACAGATATGAATGGTACACATTAAAAAACATGGGGTATGACTTGTCATACGAGTCTGATGTCCAAAGTCGCACAAGTGTGACTCAGCCCGACTTTGTCAGCGATTTCAGAGACATCAGTGCACTTTCCTGCACAGATGTCTAGTGAAATCGCAACTGTTCTCCTTTAAGAAGGTGTCCTATGCCTACCTACTTTTGCTAATAGGTGTCCCTTATACCCATCTCAAAAAGTTGGGAGGTAAGAAATCGCCCCCTGAAGTCGCCCAAAGTAGTGCAGGAACTACTTTTGGGAATCGTTGTGGTGTCGCACCAATTCGGACAGTTCCATTGCCATCAATAGGCGCCGATTTGGCCTACAATTTGACATGTCAATTCAGACCTATGTGAACATGGGTGAAGTTGCATAGATAATAGAGCTGCACAGTTCTGGCCAAAATGAGAATCACAATTTTTTTGCTTAGAATAAAAAGATCATGATTCTCGCGACGTAAAATCTTTCACATTATCCCACAAAAAATTGGGCTAACTTTTCTTTTTCTTTTTTTTTTAATTCATTAAAGTACTTTTTTCCCAAAAAAATTGCATTTGAAAGGCGCAAATACAGTGTGACATAAAATATTGTAACAACCACCATTTTATTCTCTAGGGTCTCTACTAAAAAAATATATATAATGTTGGGGGGTTTTAAGTAATTTTCTAGCAAAAAAAAATGATTTTAACCTGAAACCAACAAATGTCAGAAAAATGTTTAGTGTTTAAGTAGTTAAACTTTCCTCACTTACACAGAATTCTATTTAATTGACAAATTGTTACAAGGTTTCTAGTTAAGTTCACTGATAAAGAATGTTCTAATTCTTGGCAGACTTCCTGGTTTTTCGACTGTGGCTTCAGAAGAGCAGAGAGAGTTCTTTGCATAGCAAGAATCGTGAAACTCTTTTTTCAAGATCGTAAAGGGGAAAAAAATCACGATGACGATAAATCATGCAGCTCTAATAAATATGCATGGAAATCAAGGGGGACAACTTTTCATGTGACTCTGAGGTCCAAAGCTCCATGAAAAGTCACCCAAGTGTGAAAGTAACCTAATGCGATTAATTGATAACACCTTTTAATAAGGCCCCATTCGCACTTGTGCGACCTTAAAATTGCACAGCTTTGTCATGACTTGAAGCAATGTCTGTGTAATCTTGTGGTGTATGGACCTCAAATTGCATCAAAGTCAAACCAAGGTAGTGCAGGGACGAATTTGCTACACCTTCAGGATGCACAAGTGACAATAGGGCCAAATTCAAAGGTGTTATCCTTGAATCTCATTCACACTGCTGCGACCTGAAAGTCACACTATTTTGCTGCCACTTTGCCGCTGCAACTTGGCCCCAACTTCTGGGAATGCCTGTGTAATATTGTACCTGATATACCTCAAGTCACACCAAACTAGTACAGGGACTACTTTGAAGTTGGTGCGACTTAAAGTAGCACAGATATGAATGGTTGTCATTGAGAATCATGGGGTACAACTTGTCATGCAACTCAGAGGTCCAAATTTGCTGGAAAATTCGCCCAGCTGTGAAACAAGTCATATATATTTAAAAAAAAAAGGAGCTCTCATTTATACTTGCATAGTCCTTACTGATTTACATCAGCAGAACAAATGCAGGAAGTGATGGGTGCACATGGGACAGAAGCAATTGTGTGGTGATGCCAAACAAATCAATGAACCCCACCCACACCAAATCTAACTATGACATCCACCCCCGCATTGATTAAGTACAAGTACATATCCTACACTTACCCAGCCAATGAGCAGCACCTCATCTCTCCTAAAGAGACCTCGCCATGTCCACCTAGATGGAGATCCTGACCAGCACAGGAACTTCCGGGTGCATACAATGACTAATTTCCAGGTCAGAAGGTGAAACCATGCTTTTGATTGCAGCTGCAAATATTTGATCTCAACCATGATTAGTATTTTTTATTTTCAGATATGCAAATCTGTATTTCTACATATATTTGAAGGTAAACTTAAGGGAGTTTGATAAGAAATGGTGTCCCTGGGTTAGCAGCAAGTGAATTACAAAGGCAAAAGGCCCAGTTTGAGCCCTGGTTCACACTGACAGCAGGAGGAAAGCGTTCAGCTGAACTCCCACAATTTCATTCCTGCATGTTAGTCCCGACTGTGGGGGCAACATCAGAGACATCAGTGCAGGTTTCTGCACCAATATCAATACAAATTGCACCAATTAGAACAGTGCAATTGCCACAGATTTGACATGTCAAATCACACCAATGTGAACCAGAGCTGACACATTCAAACACTGCCTATCCACCAGCTGAATTCATTACCTGCAATTCTCTACAGCTGTTAATGATAAAGGTGGAATCTTTATATATAACTTGCAGTTGTGCAGAAGCCTAGGTTTACATTGGAGCGATTGGTCATGCGATTTGAGAGATCAAATCGCATGACTATGGGCAATGGCACTGTTCCAATCGATGCAGCATTTTTTTGTGGCACCGCATCAATTTGCTAAAGTAGTTCCTGCACTACTTTTGCCGATTTTGTTTGTGTATACATTTGTGTATGAAGCCACATGAAATCACGCTGACCTTGCTACTTTGAAATCGTGCTACTTCCAGTGAAGTAACGCAATTTCAAAGTAGCATGTGAACCAGGGCAAAGAGATTAGTTTTTTGGTGCACAAATACATATTGAAATAAAATATAAAAGAGATATTGCACTTTCCCAAAACCACCACCCACAAAAACTAAAGAGAAAGAAAAGTAGAAGAATAAAACAAACAAACAAACAAACAAACAAACATACACACACACCAAAAGCTCAATGTACTTTTATTTTACCAGCAGAAAAAAAAAAAAATTTACATTTACTAGCTTCAAAAAAATTTGGACAGGATATATGGTGCTACATTTAGCAACGGAATTTTAAGGGCCCCGCTCATAGGAGCTTACAATCTAAAATTAGACAAAACCTTAGAGTGGACACAGCTTTAATTTCAGTGTATAACGGGCAACACATCACATTATTATCTGCAAGATTATAGAAACATACTTAACAGTCATTCTTACAAAGCATTCCAACATAATATTGCAAAAGACTTATTCAAAACACCCACCACCAGCCCACAATCCACACATACATACATTGATGACCATGTTCTGCTGGAAGCTGCATTTCGGTGTACACGATTAAACGAGATCAAAAATAATAGGTCAGCAGATGCTTCCAAACGATGTTTGCATGATCAGACAGGAACAATACACACACAACATTGACAGCATGGCCACATAAACCCACTTTTGATTGAAAAAATGCACAAGAATTTCATCAAATCTCCCAATATCATTCCTTCTCCCTCACAACAAAAAAACTGACCTTCTCAGGCCAAACGAACCCCCCTACTGCAGGCCTTTATATAAGAGAGGTTGTATTGTTAGCACACTGACACACCCAATAGAAGTACATGCCCACCAGTATCTTTCAATCTGTCTCTTCATGTATGTCTAAAGTGATTGCACTTGATGGACAGGAACACATAATAGTATTTGCAACTGTGTTAGCCTTGGCTATGTGCATCAAATCTCCAACTACAGGCCAAAGATCAAAGTCCATTTGCATCCACATAAACAAAGCAACAGTTTTCTAAGCATATGTACCCGTGCAGTGTAAACCCTAAAATTTGAAATGTCCAAGTCCCTGGGCATGATTAGTGCTAATAAACATTAACATCAGTCCCTGGCTGCAATGAGCTTCCAATATAAACTTTCTTACATTAGAACCTATTTCGACAGGAGACAAATATAATGCCAGTGTGTCTTTAAATTGTGGTGAGAAACCCACACAGGTAGAATGTATAAACTTCAACACAAGCATTAGCATGTTGGGGAATTGAACCAACATCCCAGGTGCTGCTAGACAGAACTGCTACCCACTTAGCCACCAGGCAGCCCCAAGCATGGTCTCTGCATCTCTGTGGTGTGAACCAGTCCTAAGTCCATAGCCATGCTCAGTGTCACAAGCAATATACAGTATATTGGCGTTAGTATTGGGATGCCTGTCTTTAAACACACATGAACTGTAATGGCATCCCAGTATTAGTATTGGGTTCAAAACTCATCTGGCCCCCCCTTTGCAGCTATAACAGCTTCAACTCTTCTTGTCCACAAGGTTTAGGAGTGTGTCTATGGGAATGTTTGACCATTCTTCCAAGTGCATTTGTGAGGTCAGGCACTGATGTTGGACGAGAAGGCCTGACCTACAGTCTCCTCTCTAATTTATCCCCAAGGTTTTCTGTTGTGTTTTCGGTCAGAACTCTGTGCAGGCCAGTCAAGTTCCTCCACCCCAAAATCACTCATCCATGTGTTTATGGACCTTGCTTTGTGCACTGGTCCAAATGATTTGGTGGAGGGGGATTATGGTGCGGGGTTGTTTTTCAGGGGTTGGGCTTGGCCTCTTAGTTTCAGATAAGGGAACTCTTAAGGCGTCAGCATACCAAGACATTTTGGACAATTTCATGCTCCCAACTTTGTGGGGACAGTTTGGGGAAAGCCCCTTCCTGTTCCAACATGACTGCACACCAGTACACAAAGCAAGGTCCATAAAGACATGGATGAGCAAGTTTGGGGTGGAGAAACTTGACTGGCCTGCACAGAGTCCTGGCCACAACCCAATAGAACACCCTTTGGCTGAATTAGAGTAGAGACTGCAAGCCAGGCCTTCTCATCCAACATCAGTGCCTGGCCTCACAAATGCACTTCTGGAAGAATGATCAAACATTCCCATAGGCAGACTAAACCTTGTGGACAGCCTTCCCAGAAGCTGTTCTAGCTGCAAAGGGTGGGCCAAATCAAATTTTAACCCTATGGACTAAGACTGGGCTGCCATTAAAGTTCATGTGTGTGTAAAGGCAGGCGTCCCAATACTTTTGGCTATATAGTGTATCTGGAAAAGACTTACAATGGTGGTGGAACCCTCCTACACATAACTACTACAATTAGACATAGTTATAGGACCTGGGAGATGAGACAACTTCTCTACATGAAGTAACATGGTTGAGGATTTGAACCCAGACCCTCAGAGATACTAAGCAGAAGTTCTAACCTCTAAGCCACGGAGCTGCCACATGTGAGACCCTCCTACACATAAATACACATAAATACACATAAAAACACATAAATACTGCATTTCTATGGACATACAGGTGATGGAATTACATTACTCAAGAGTTATTCTTCTTGATTTATTCTGTGATATTTGGTGTTTTTTTTGTGGGTGAGAGTAGAATATTACCCTCAAATTTTGGGGAATTACATTTTGCTTTCTGATGTTGGTACACATATCACATTTTTTGGGCTCAAATTATGAATATTTGGAAATAATTAAAAGCACAAAAAATTGTGATTCATTTTAAATTTTCATCAGCAATGGTATTGTTTGTGGATTATAAAGACACCTGTGTGAGTGTACACATAATATGGTTGGGAGAATGAGGAGGGCTAATGGGGGTACACGGATCTTCCGCTTACAGGAGAGAAGTGCTATGTCAAAAGACATCAAAATGATGTTTCATTAATTGGAGTGCAGAATATAGTTTTTGTTGAAATTATTTATTCCAGGGTGGTTGTATATGGTTAGTCTTGCCCTAGGCTAAATAATTCAGTTAGAAAGGTACTGTTAATAACTTTGGTATTGATGAAGATAGTTTGAATTATTTTGGGATTTTAACCCTTTTAGAGTAAACAATTACATATTTTATTCATATGTAACCGTTTAGATATGTTAACTCATAAAATTGAGGTTGTATTGCTTCAGATTAGAATAAACAAAAACATAATTCTAGGAACTAGTTAGGTAATAATATATTTGTTTTAAGAAAAGAAAGAAAAAGCTTCCATTACTTCTGGATTATTGAACATATTTGTCCTAAAAAGTAATAAATCTATTGTTATTACCTGATAATATATAACTGAACAAGAATTTCCTTATTTCACTTATATATTCTAAGGCTATATGAATCAGAAGTAATAAGAAATATAACTGGAATGTAACATGATCCCACACAGTGTGTGACTATCAGAATGCAGTTACATTCAGTTATAAATACAGGTTTTTTTATAGAGAACCATCTCTTAGTATAATAAATGAAGAGATATCAGGAATTAGGATGTCAGTCCATTGAATCTTCTTGGTCCATGGATGATGTGGCATAACGGCCTCTTTTGTGAGAATGATGATTCCCATTTTGTTCTGAAATTTTCTGAGTGCTGCCTGAAGGTGAAGATGATGCCATTCTTCTGCGTGTGGGAGTGTTGCTGCTTGTGGGTTCTGTCAGATTTAATTTTAAAAGGGTTTGTTGTAGTTCATCTGCTTCTGTAAATTGTACCTTGGTAGTTAAATCTGACTGAAAAAGGGAAGCCCCATTGATACATAATGTTGTGGCGTTGCAGTTCCATTAGTTGGGGTTTCATGGATCGTCTTTTAGTAATAGTAAGTTGGGATAGGTCAGCAAAAATTTGATAATTGTGTCCTTGAAAATTAAGTTCCTTTTTTTCTCTTGCAGCAATTAGTATTTGTTCTTTCGTTCTGTAATAATGAAATTTTGTGATTATATCACGTGGGGGTCCGTCTTTCTTTTTGGCTGTGAGGGCTCTGTGTACTCTGTCCAGTTCTAAACGTTCAATAGGGATATCTGGCTTTAGTTCTTGTAATAGAGCAGTAATAGTAGATTGCAGGTCTGTCACAGTTTCAGGTATTCCCCTTATGCGCAAGTTTGAACGTCTGGCTCTATTTTCGTAATCTTCGAGCTTAGTTTGAAGTATTAAATTCTCTTCTTTTAATTGTTCCAATTCTGTTATATTTACTTGGGTTGTAATTTCAATTTCATCCATTTTTATTTCTAAGGCTGCGGTGCGGTTTCCCAGCTCTCTTATTTATTTGGTTAGGCTTTTTGTTATTTGGTCTGAGGTTTGTTTTAAAGCCTTATGAAGCATCTTTTCAAATTGTAATAATATTACTGGGGATGCTGAGGAGGCTTGTGGAGAAGTTTGTGAGAGGATTTGTTCTGTATCTGACTCAAATGGAGAGTCTTGCTGTGACATTTTCTGTCTGTGAGAGCGCCCTGATGCTGTATCTTGTGAGGTGACTGGAGCTGCTTTAGTTGCAGTGAGTGCCTGTGAGCTCTTTGTGAGGTGATTTTTATTTCTGCCACGGTTTCCTCCCAGTACCATATTTCCTGCCCAAACTTTCACAGTTTGTTCCCTGGGGCAAAAAGGTTCAAATGGATACCTTTTGAGCCTGCAGGCTCCGCTTTGTCCTTCTCTTCTCTCCTCAGCGGTGCGGAGCTCTAACAATGCATGTCTGCTCCGCTAGGCTCCGCCCATCTCCCTGACAGAAAGATACATTTCATCTCAACATTAAAAGGTTTTTTGTGAAAGTTAGAATAGTTCCATTAGAATCAATGACTGAAACTTCATTTGGACTAAATTAGAGCAGATTTTAACTCCCAAAAAATGCTCTCTAATTAGCTCTCATTTTGGTATTTACTATAGCTCCGGGTAAAAAAGACACTTGAGTTAAAATGAGAGTTATTTTCAGGTCTGAGCATGCTCAGTGGTGTTGGCACCTAGTTGTCCAAAACGGGGAATTTTTCACTTTTCAGACTTTTAAAGCTATTTCAGTGTAGAAATCACTTTTTCACACAGTTTAAGAGCAGATAATCTTTAAATAATATACTGCATATTTCAGTACCATTTAGGCAATTATATCATGTTCTAAACATTATTTCCATGTGCAATTCTCTAGGTTTTAGCAGAGTAAGGGTTTGGGCGCTATTTAGTTTCAGGGAGCTATAGTAAATTCGATTTTGGGAGTATTTTCTCACCAGCGCTATAGTGAATACCGTTTTAGCGCGAATTAGCGCTATTAGCGCTAATTTGCGCTAAATTGCGCGAATTGGCGCCATAGCGCTATAGTAAATGACCCCCAGTGTGTTTTAGTGCATTAAAATTCAAAAGTGTTTTTTTTTCTTCCAAAAAAAAGTGCTTGAAAAATCGCTGCGCAAATACTATGTGAAAAAAAATTGCAACACCCACCATTTTAATCTGTAGGGCCTTTGCTTTAAAAACTATATAATGTTTCAGAGTTCAAAGTAATTTTCTAGCAAAAAATAAATATATTTTCATGTAAACAAAAAGTGTCAGAAAGGGTTTCGTCTTCAAGTGGTTAGAAGAGTGGGTGATGTGTGGCATACGCTTCTAATGTTGTGCATAAAATACCAGGACATTTCAAAACCCCACAAATGACCCCATTTTGGAAAGTAGACATCTCAAGCTATTTGCTGAGAGGCATGTTGAGTCCATGGAATATTTTATATTTTGCCAGAAGTTTCTGCCGCTTCTTCTGAGTACGGGGATACCACATGTGTGGGACTTTTTGGAAGCCTAGCCGCATACAGGACCCCGAAAACCAATCACCACCTTCAGGATTTCTAAGGTTCCCCTCTTGCTTTTTCACATGGAGGGCTATATCTGGGTGCACACCTTGCTGTTAAAGAGGGCTTCCATATTCTGATAAGCCCCTCACCCACAGACCCCTTCAACCACTAAGCCGAAGTGGTATAGAATTTGGGGGGTCTTGAAGGGCCTGGTATGAAATGGGGGAACCACATGTTTTTGTTGTGTGGGTTTCACATTAACATCTATATTAGACTATAATGTAGGATGAAAGTCTGGTATAAAAGGTAATCTACATCTCTTCTGCTTACAAACAGAATGAAGTGACAACTGAAACACCTTTTTCTTCAAAATGTCAGTTTTGGTATAGTAATTACTCCAAAAGGTGGTGCGCAAAACATGTATCTCTGTAGTGATAAATACAAAATTATGTGTGTGAAAAAAAAGGTTAACTCATTAAACCATAATAAACAAAGTGCATAACTAAATAGTAAAATAGCAGTCCCATAACATAATTTGCTTTTGAATAATAAAAATGGGAATGCTGAAAATGATAAAAGTCCACATGTAAGATTTTTTTTATGCACTTTTTTTTAATGCACATTTATTTAATGCACATTGTTTATTATGGTTTAACACTTCTGTTACCAGGTCCATACAGCATGCCAAAAATGGCTACCCCCACTCCCTAACTGTCCCTTCACTGTCACAGACCCCCCCAGCAAGGATTCTCACCCCAGTACCATCCCCCACCAGCACGGATCCCCTGTGGGTCCAATGCAGTTTCCAGCTTCCCTCCACTGCCTCTCCTGTCGGCAATTGCAATGCTAAAATGCTCAAATGATCCCCCCTTTAATGCCCCCCAATCCCCAGCACCCCCATGCAGCTCTGCTGTCTGGGAGATCAATGACCAATGACTGTCAGGATGGATACAGCGATCAGTACTCGATCACTTCTGTTCATTCATCACTGAAGTATAGTAAACATTGTTTACTATTCTCCAGGTTGTGAATGAATAGTAGTCTCTATACAGACTCCTATTTATTCATCTACAGTGCAGATGAAGCTGCAAAAAAAAGGAACTGTCTTCTGTACCTTTTTATATGTCTCAAAAAAGAGAAATTAGGGGTCTGTTTAGGCCCCTGATGACTCTCCAAAGCCCCCCCCCCCAAAAAAAAAACAAAAGTATAAAAAAGCTTTTAAAAAATTGTAAAAAAAAAATACCTAAAATTGAACACAGACATACGTCTAAATATCCTTTGCCTCAGAAGCCTGATTTGAGATCGGATCACACTCCAGAGGCTACTGACAGGCAGTGAGGAAGTGATGCAACACCTCAACACTTGTTTTGACTCCATTTTTGATGACAAATGCGCTGCAACCGTAAACATTGCACACAGTTGCAGGACGTTTGCGGCTCACTTCCCTATTGACTTGAATGTGTAGTGTTTGGAAGGCATCACTACAAGTCAGGTCAACTTTGCCTCGGGCGCAAAGCATCATGGCCGTAGCATGTAAACACCCCCATCTGCTGCCTATTGCAGCTTGAGTAGGGCCGGTTGGCAGTTTGGGGGTGCATTTTTGCTGCCCCCAAATGCAAGTTTAACCAAGGTCTTAAGTTCACATGGATCATAGTACAGTGAGGCCATGTTTAGCTGCACAGGGATGCACAGGTGTTCTGTGGATTTCCATGCAGGCCTTCCATTGATGTAAATTGGGACACAGCATGCTGCACAGGAATGCACCAGTACAATGCACTATATTTAATAGACATTTAGCTGGAATTTAATTTAAAATATAATTTGTTTGTATCTGCTAATCATGATTCTAGTGTATTTTTAGCAAAAATATTGGTTTGATGAACATTTGCACAAATATCACAGGGCGATAAAAGTCAGTTGAATCAAGATGCTATTATCTTTGTACCACCTTTTGAAACTTTCTAATAAAAAGTTTATAAACAAAAAAATCAGTAGCATTCTTCTTTATTCTACTGGTCATGTGCTTTCAGAAAATATATAGTTTAGGGAGTCTTTTACAAACTCTGAAAGTAGTAAAGGAAAAATAAAAAAGTGATGGAAAAATTGCGAAAATGGTCTGGCCACCAGAGTTTAACCACTTCAGTCCAGGACCATTTGGCTGGCAAAAGACCAGAGCGTTTTTTGCGATTCGGCACTGCGTTGCTTTAACTGACAATTGCGCAGTCGTGCGACTTGGCTCCCAAACAAAAATGATGTCCTTTTTTCCCACAAATAGAGCTTTCTTTCGGTGGTATTTGATCACCTCTTCAGTTTTTATTTTTTGCGCTATAAACAAAAAAATTTAGATAATTTTGAAAAAAACGCATTATTTTTTACATTTTGCTATAATAAATATCCTCAAAAAATATATAAAAAAACATTTTTTTTCTTCAGTTTAGGTCAATACATATTCTTCTACATATTTTTGGTAAAAAAAATAGCAATAAGCGTTTATTGAATGGTTTGCGCAAACGTTATAGCGTCTACAAAATAGGGGATAGTTTTATGGCATTTTTATTAATAATTTTTTTTTACTAATAATGGCGGCGATCAGCAAATTTTATTGTGATTGCGACATTATGGCGGACAGATTGGACACTTTTGGCGCTATTTTGGGACCATTCACATTTATACAGCGATCTGTGTGATTAAAATTGATTACTGTGTAAATGTGACTGGAGTGAAGGGGTTAACAACTAGGGGGCGCTGTAGGGGTTAAGTGTGTCCTAGGGAGTGATTCTAATGGGAGGGAGGGGCTATGTGTGACACGACACTGATCACCGCTCCCGATTACAGGGAGCGATGATCAGTGTCACTAGGCAGAACGGGGAAATGCTGTTTACAACAGCATTTCCCCGATCTTCCTCTCCATGAGACGATCGCGGGTATCCCCGTGGACATCGAATCCGCGGGACCTGCGATCACACTCACAGCGCCCGCAAACCGCTTCTTAAAGGGCAACGTACAGGTACGTTAATATGCCTGTACGTGCCCTACTGCCGACGTATATTGGCGTGAGCCGGTCGGCAAGCGGGTTTAAAGTTGAGCACAGGGCCCAGCAGCAAATGGGTTAATAATACAGTTATTTAACACACACATTTTTGTATTAATCAATACAGAGATATTAGTTTTGTGTACCTTTTTGGAGTAGTTATTTTTGTAATTCCTTTGTGTCTGGAATGCAGGTTGCTGCATAACCTCCTTTTGAACTAAGCACACAATGTTTTCTGTATTTACATTTAGTTTGGGTATAGTAACATTGCACAGATGCACCTCTCCACAGAAAGGGTTAGGTTATCCCCCGAGGCATGTTATTCAAAGGAATTCAGAATTTTTAATGTATTTATTAACTCAATGCAGTTTTAACTTTTTAGATTTAGTAGAAATTTAGTAGGAGTTTTGCAAATTATGTTGTGAGCACTAGCAATGATTTTAGTGTATTTGTGTCAAAAATAGCATTTTTTATAGACATTTGACCAATTATCATAAACCTACAAAATTTGAAGCACCATCTTTATATTCTACCTGTTCTATACATTCAGGAAATTGATGGTTTGGGTGGTCATTTACAAACTCTGAAAGCTGTAAATGAAAAATGAAAGAAAAAGTAACAGATTACAAAAATCGTCTTGTCACCTGGCAGCCTGTCAGAGTCTGGCAGCAAAAAATGGTAATAAAGGGGATGTCCATATCATAATTGCCAGAGGCTCAATGGTCAGTGCAAACAAAATGGGTGAGAGAGGGCACTCTTGCCCTCTATGAAATGATTCAAAGACATTTTAGTTGATACTAATTATTACTAATTATTGTTACTAATTATTTGCATTAATCAATCTATTGGCCAAACCCAAAAAGGTGCAGAATGGCAAGATAGTAAAGCCATACTGCCAAATGCCTGAGTATCTATAGGGAGAAAGAACCAGAAAAGTCGGAGTAGGAGACAGTGGGGTAGTAAAACTGAGAATACTATGGTATACTGTATATGCTATACAGTATATTATTTTAGCCTAGGATCAAAAAATGCATTTTGCTCTACCTCTGTGTGTCAGAACAGAACCTCACAACACCCAACAGTGTTGTTAAAGTGCACAAATGTGGCAAAAATGACTTACAAATAATTGCTATATGATTTTTATAATTGCTCAGTTATTTTTACCACTATGTGCAACTATCATGTACAAGCTGTGCTTATGAATCCAGCAATATACCAATGATAATACAAGATTAGACTTCCACACCATTGCTGGTCACAGACAAATTTGCCAACATAGCAAATGATTTGACTTAGTAATGAGTAGGTTCTGACTAAGTTACTGTGCTGACAGCAGGTTTTAAAATCTATTGCGTTAGACACGGGAGAAGGTGAATAGGACAGAATTACAGGAAAAAGATTAATGATGGGTTCCTCACTGAACATACTGTTGCTGAGTTCTTTTAGTCATTTTACCAATTCCTTTTCTTCATCACTTTGAGAACTATAATTTTATAACCTCAGATAAGCCTGTTTAAACAAATCTGTGTCAAGTAATGTGTCAACACTTCACTGACTTCAAGAAAATTTGTTTTGAAATGCTTTTTGTAAAGCAATCTTTTTTCTTAAAAGAAACATTGAAGGGAGCATTTACTTTCACAACAAAGGAATGACAGGTACTCTTTCAATGCAAACAACCAACAAAGAGATACAGCCTGTTTATTCAAGCTCTGTATGTTTCCCTTTACATATGTCAATATTTTTGTGTATTGTATTCATTATCATAAATTTGAATATATTTTATATTTTATAATTATAATGATATGTAATAATCCTTTATTAGCAGTATATGTATTAACTTCATAGTTGCTCATTAATGTGGGATGATAGGATCTCATATCTGTGGGTTAGGGTGAAATATATATGTAACCATCCTCACACGTGATCTGTTTGCTTGTAATTAGTGTGTGTAATTAAAAGGTCAATGAGTTTCTGGACTACTGACTTTCATCCAGTGCTGCACTGACGTTTCTGAGTCATGGGGAAAGCAAAAGAATTGTCAAAGGATCTGCAGTAAAAGGTAGTTGAACTGTATAAAACAGGAAAGGGATATAAAAAGATATCCAAGGAATTGAGAATGCCAATCAGCAGAGTTCAAACTCTTATCAAATAGTGGAAAATGAGGACTGGGAGGACAGGGTCGACTTCTCAGTCGATCACCAGTACTATAGAAGGGACAGACTACACCTAAATGAGGAGGGTGCAGATCAGCTGGAAATAAAGATGACCAAAACGTTAGAGGGTTTTTTAAACTAGGCAACGGGGGGGGAGGGGGGGCAGAGGTAGAGATAGTCAGCGTGGAACGTGTTCCAGAGGGAAGTATTGGGGGCATTAGTGGTAGGTTGACTAAAGCACATAAACCCAAGGTAAGTATAGTAACAAGTCCTAGTTGCAATCTTAGAACACCCAATAAGAGGATAGTATGCAACCAGTCTCAACTATGTGGCATGTCCACCAATGCCAGGAGCCTGGTGGACAAGATGGGTGGACTAGGGATACTGTTGTACGAGGAGGATTTGGATTTTTTGGGAATTTCAGAGACCTGGTTCAACAGCTCTCATGATTGGCTGGCAACCATTCAATGGTATACCCTTTAGCGCAGGGATAGAGAGGGTAAAAAAGGGGGAGGGGTCTGCCTATATATCAAGAATAATGTACAAGTGAATGTGTGAGATGACATCACTTAATGAGCTAGGAAGGAGGTGGAATCCTTAGGAGTAGAGCTCCAAAGGGATGAAGCTAAGGGCAAAATAATACTGAGAGTATGCTATAAGGCCCCCTAACCTGAGGGAGGAGGGGTAGACCGATCTCCGATCACAAGTTGGATTAGCAGCAAGGATGGAAAGTGTTATCATAATGTAGGATTTTAATTATCCAGACATAGACTGGCCAGAGAGAACCACGCGTTCGTCTAAGGCTCGCCAGTTCCTAAATGTCTTGCAGGACAATTTCATGGTTCAGATGGTAAATGCACCAACTAGAAATAAAGCGTTACTGGATCTACTGATTACCAGCAATACATACCTGATCAGGGATGTGGAAATACAGGGCAATTTAGGAAACAGCGATCACAGGTCAATTGGCTTCAGTATAAATCACACAAATAGGAAACATAAGGGGAATACAAAGATGCTGAATTTCAAAAGAGCCTACTTCCCTAAACTACAAACCTTGCTAGAAGGCATGAATTGGGATAAAATCTTAGGAACAAAGAACATGGAGGAGAGATGGGTTTGCTTTAGGAACATATTAAATAAGGGCATTAACCAATGCATCCCATTGGGTAATAAATTTAAAAGAGCGAACAAAAGTCCTGGATGGCTTAACTCCTATGTAAAAATGCATATAAAAGCAAAGGAGAAGGCCTTCAAAAAATACAAGGTCGAGGGATCATCATCAGCATTCAAACTTTAAAAAGAATGCAACAAGAAATGTAGGGGTGCAATTAGACCACTAAAGACACATAGCGGAGGAGAACAAAACAAATCCCAAGAAATTCTGTAAACAGTAAAAAAGGGAGGACAGACCATATTGGCCCCATAAAGAATGAGGAAGGACATCTGGTTACAAAGGATGGGGAGATGGTGAAGGTATTGAATGTTTTCTTCTCCTCAGTCTTCACAAGGGAATCGGGGGGCACCTCCATGGTTAACAGAGGACAGAATTAAAATTAGACTTGGGAAACTTAACATTAACCACTTCAATACCAGGAACTTATGCACCTTCCCGCCCAGACCAATTTTCAGCTTTCAGCGCTCTCACACTTTGAATGACAATTACTCAATCATGCTACACTGTATCCAAACAAAATTTTTATAATTTTCTTCTCACAAATAGAGCTTTCTTTTGGTGGTATTTAATCACCGCTGTTTTTTTTAATTTTTTGCTATATAAGCAAAAAAACAGCAAAAAATTAGAAAAAACACACTTTTTTTTAGTTTCTATTGTAAAATTTTGCAAATAAGTCATTTTTCTTCATAAATGTGTGGCAAAATTTATACTGCTACATATCTTTGTTAAAAATAACCCAAATTAATGTATATTATTTGGTCTTTGTGAAAGTTATAGAGTCTACAAACTATGGTGCCAATCACTGAAAATTGATCACATCTGATCACACCTGATGTAATGAAGGCCTATCTCATTTCTTGAGACACTAACAAGCCAGGAAAGTACAAATACCCCCAAATGACCCCTTTTTGGAAAGTAGACAGTCCAAGGTATTTACTAAGAGGCATGGTGAGTTTTTTGAAGTTGTCATTTTTTCCAACAATTCTTGGGAAAATTAAGATTTTTTTTTACACAAACTGGTCATATTAACAGGTTATTTCTTTCACACAGCATATGCATAATTATAACTACACCCCAAAATACATTCCACTACTCCTTCCGAGTATGGCGATACCACATGTGTGAGACTTTTACACAGCCTGGCCACATACAAAGGCCGAACATTGAAGTAGTACTTTCAGGCATTCTACAAGCATAAATTGCACATATCCTTTCTCAACCACCTATTACACTTTTGAAGGCACTGGAGCACCAGGGCAATGGAATTGTCCACAAAATGACCTCATTTTGGAAAGTACACACCCCAATGTATAATCTATGAAGCATAATGAGTCTTTTGAACGGTTCATTTTTTTCCAGAAGTTTTTGGAAAATGTGGAAAAAAATGAAAATGCATTTTTTTTACACAAAGTTGTCCATTTATAAGATATTTCTAACACATAGCATGTACATAGCAAAAATTACACCCCGAAATTATTATGCAGGATTTATATAGTGCCAACAGTTTACGCAGCGCTTTACACATTAGGGAGGACAGTACAAGTACAATACAATTCAATACAGGAGGAATCAGAGGGCCCTGCTCGTTAGAGCTTACAATCTAGGAGGGAGGGTCAAGTTATACAAAAGGGTAATGGCTGTGGGGGATGAGCTAATGGAGAAAATAGTGCAGTTGTTAGATGGAGGCAGGATAGGCTTCTCTGAAGAGGAAAGTTTTCAGGGATCGCCTAAAAGTGGATAAATTTGGAGACAGTCTGACAGATTGGGGTAGGGAATCCCAGAGGATGGGCGAGGCTCGGGACAAGTCCTGGAGGTGGATATGGGAGGAGGTGATGAGGGAGCTAGAGAGCAGGAGGTCCTGGGAGGAATGAAGAGGGCGATTAGGTTAGTATTTTGAGACTAGGCTAGTGATGTAGCTGGGGGAGTTGTGGATGGCTTTTGAACTTATTGTTAGTATTTTGAATATGCATTCCGCTACTCCTCCTGAGTATGGCGATACCACCTGTGTGAGACTTTTACACAGCCTGGCCACATACAGGGGCCCAGCATCCAAGTAGCACCTCCAGGCATTCTAGCAGCATTAATTACACATATCATTTTCTGACTACCGATCACATTTTTGAAGGCCCTTCATATTCCTAACACATAGCAGGTACATACCAAATAACAAAAGATTACCTGTGGTTTTAGAAGTGCAGTGGTCCACAGAGGAGAGCATCGGTCCAGGCAGCAGGCAGGAATGAGGTCAGCAACAGCAAAAGTAATCATCCAGGCAGCAGGCAGGAATACTGTCCATAGTTCGTACAGGCAGAGATACTGTCAGCACAGCCAAAGCACAGCCAGAGCACAGCCAGAGCCCAGGTGCAGGTAGCAGGCAGAGGCGTCCCAGCAGAAATACTGTCCAAAGTCAGTAGAGGCAGCAGGCAGATATATGGTCAACACAGCCAAAGTATTGGTCCAAGCAGCAGGAAGAAACATGGTCCATAATGTCATGGGTCATTACAGGCAGCAATATGGTCAGCACAGCCAAAGTATTGGTCCAGGCAGCAGGAAGGACCATTGAGCTTAGGGCCAGGGGGACAGGGGTAGAGACTTCTCCCACCCAAATCGCTTTGAAGCCTCTGGGCAACCAGACCCTGTTCTGGGAGCACAGAAAACAAAAAACTGTTTTTCTCTACTCAGAACGCTATTCTGAAGCCCCACACATATGTGAGACCCCTGTGTACTGAAGTATATGGCCAAAAGATCAGTCCAAGTGGCAGGCAAAAACATGGTCGATTAACAGGCCAAGGTCGGTGCACGTGTAAGTCAGAAACATGGTTTAAAATCGGCAAACAGAGACATCGTCAGTAAACAGGCTGATGTTGGTGCACGTGGAAGTCAGAAACATGGTTTAAATCGGCAAGCAAAGACATTGTCGGTAAACAGGCCAGGGTCAGTTAATTAACATGGTAGCAGGCAAATGGGGAAATGTCAGTCTGCTAATAATAAGGGGAACTAATATTAGACGGATGTATGATAATTTTTGAAGAAATCTCCGATGCACAGGCCAGGTTGGGAGGGACATTGGGGACAATAATAGCTGGTATCTCTTCTTACTCCTCCTCTGCTGCATACACTGCATTGCTTTTGGCGTCTTCTTCCAGATTCTGTGGGTGTAATGTGATAGGGAAAGTGTTGCTCATGAAGTCTACTCACGCTATCAGAGCAAATGCTTCCTGGGGCGGCCTGAGGGCAGTGACAACATCTTCAATATACTTGAGGTAGGTGATTTGTTGGTTTTTAGTTGCTTTTTGGTAGCAGACAAACAAATTAAAAAGGGCCATGTGAAATAGGTGAAACGCAACTTTCTTGTACCAATAACGGGACTTTCTGGTTGATAAATAGGGCTGTAGCATCTGATCATTTAAATCCACCCCCCATGTACATATTGTAATCGTGGACACATTCGGGCTTTACAATGGGGCTGTGTCTTCTTTGGATCTCCATCACGGTGTCAATGTGAATGGTAGAGAGGATGTGGACATCTTTCTTGTCCCTCCACTTCATGGCCAACACCTCCTCGTTCCTCATGAATGCCGATTCTCCGTTTTGCAACAAATTTTGTGGGAATCCCTTCAGGCTTTTTTTGAAAGTACCGCAGGCCGGGGTTTTTTTGCTATAAAGGTGATGAAAAAGGGGCAGGCTGGTATAATAGTTGTCAACATATAAATGGTATCCTTTGTCAAACAGGGGGTATGCCAGCTCCCAGACAATTTTCCCACTGGTTCCAATATATGTGGGGCAATCATGGGGCTGGAGTTGGGAGTCTTTGCCTTCGTAGATCCAGAATGTGAAGACATATCCAGTGGCTCGATCACATAATTTATTTAATTTCAGCCCATACCTGGCTCTCTTGCTTGGTATATACTGGTGCAGTCGACCAGTGAAATTTTTGGTCTGGGATAAAAATGTCTCTAAATCGCTGGGAAAAGGAATTGATTAGGGGGAGTATCTTTTACAATTTGTCGTGGTTGGGATGATCTCGGGGAGGGCACTGTGAATTGTCATTGAAGTGGGGAAAACGCATAATCAAGTCGTATCTTGTCCTGGACATGACAGCGGAATATATGGGCATGTGGTGGATTGGGTTGGTGGACCAATATGCATGGACTTCGTTCTTTTTTGTAAGCCCCATATTAAACGTAAGGCCCAAAAACAATTTAAATTTGGCCAGTGTTAGGCGTCGCCACTCGAACATGCGGGTATAGGAAGAATTGGGGTTGGTAGCTATAAATTGGGATGCATACAGGTTAGTTTGATCCACCATATTCTGCAGCAAATCTTGTGGGAAAAATAAACAAATAATCAAATTGAGAAAAATTTGTAGTGTCAGGCTGCACACCTGGCTGTGTAGTGAAAGGGGGGATGATAGCGGATCCTGAGTTGGCAGGCAACCTTAAGGGGTTTGCCAGGTTATTGGGAAGGTAGGACTGGGGCTGGGTTTTTTGGGTAGGTAGTGTGATTCCAGTACTTGTACTGGGCTCCTCTTCCTGGGCTCTGGTGCTGCTGGTGGTGGGCAGATCTCCTGATTTTGGTCCTGATCTTGGTCCTGATCTCGGTTCTTTTGGGAGGGACGGTTTCCTCTGAGGACTCAAACTCTGATCCACTATCCTCCACTGGCTCGTATTCCAAACCAGAATTGGATGATGGGAGCTCCCCGCTAACCATGAGTGAAAGAAAAGTTTTTTTGTGTTATCATTCATATTCTCTGAAAAATGGCCAAGAAATTATAAATTCTGTCAGGTATGTTAACTTATGAGCACAACTGTGTGTATACAGTATCTCACAAAAGTGAGTACACCCCTCACATTTTTGTAAATATTTTATTATATCTTTTAATGTGACAACACTGAAGAAATGACTTTGCTGCAATGTAAAGTGAGTATACAGCTTGTATAACAGTGTAAATTTGCTGTCCCCTCAAAATAACTCAACACACAGCCATTAATATCCAAACTGGCCACAAAAGTGAGTACACCCCTAAATGAAAATGTCAACATTGAGCCCAAATTGTCAATATTTTGTGTGGCCACCATTATTTTCCAGCACTGCCTTAACCCTCTTGGGCATGGAGTTCACCAGAGCTTCACAGGTTGCCACTGGAGTCCTCTTCCACTCCTCCATGATGACATCACGGAGCTGTTGGATATTAGAGACCTTGCACTCCTCCACCCTCCATTTGAGGATGCCCCACAGATGCTCAATAGGGTTTAGGTCTGGAGACATGCTTGGCCAGTCCATCACCTTTACCCTTAGCTTCTTTAGCAAGGCAGTGGTCGTCTTGGAGGTGTGTTTGGGGTAGTTATCATGTTGGAATACTGCCCTGGGGCCCAGTCTCCGAAGCCCAGTCTCCGAAGGGAGGGGATAATGCTTCAGTATGTCACAGTACAGGTTGGCATTCATGGTTCCCTCAATGAACTGTAGCTCCCCAGTGTCGGTAGCACTTATGCAGACCCAGGCCATGACACTCCCACCACCATGCTTGACTGTAGGTAAGATACACTTGTCTTTGTACTCCCGAGCTGGTTGCCGCCACACACGCTTGACACCATCTGAACCAAATACGTTTATCTTGATCTCATCAGTAGGCCATGTCCTTAGTCTGCTTGTCTTCAGAAAACTGTTTGCAGGCTTTCTTGTGCATCATCTTTAGAAGAGGCTTCCTTCTGGGATGACAGCCATGCAGACCAATTTGATGCAGCGTGCAGCGTATGGTCTGAGCACTAACAGGCTGCCCCCCTCAACCTCTGCAGCAATGCTGGCATCACTCATACATTTATTTCCCAAAGAAAACCTCTGGATATGACGCTGAGCACATGCACTCAACTTCTTTGGTCGACCAAGGCGAGGCCTGTTCTGAGTGGAACCTGTCCTGTTAAAGCGCTGTATGGTCTTGGTTACCATGCTGCAGCTCAGTTTCAGGGTCTTGGCAATCTTCTTATAGTTTAGGACATCTTTATGAAGAGCAACAATTTTTTTTTTCAGATGTTCAGAGAGGATCTGAGGTTCAACATGCCATGAGGTGCCATGAGGTACCATGTTTAACTTCCAGTGACCAGTAAGAGAGTGAGAGCGATAACACAAAATTTAACACACATGCTCCCCATCCACACCTGAGACCTTGTAACACTAATGGGTCACATGACACTGGGGAGGGAAAATGGCTAATTGGGCCCAATTTTCACTTAGGGGTGTACTCACTTTTGTTGCCAGCGGTTTAGACATATATGGCCGTGTGTTATTTTGAGGGGACAGCAAATTTACACAGTTATACAAGCTGTACACTCACTACTTTACACTGTAGCAAAGTGTTATTTCTTCAGTGTTGTCACATGAAAAGGTATATATATATATATATATATATATATATATATATATATATATATATACAGTGGGGCCGGAAAGTATTCAGACCTCCTTAAATTTTTCACTCTTTGTTATATTGCAGCCATTTGCTAAAATCATTTAAGTTCATTTTTCTCCTCATTAATGTACACACAGCACCCCATATTGACAGAAAAACACTGAACTGTTGACATTTTTACAGATTTATTAAAAAAGAAAAACTGAAATATCACATGGTCCCTTAGTAATCAGACACTTTGCTGTGACACTCAGGTGCTGTCCATTTCTTCTGATCATCCTTGAGATGGTTCTACACCTTCATTTGAGTCCAGCTGTGTTTGATTATACTGATTGGACTTGATTAGGAAAGCCACACACCTGTCTATATAAGACATTAAAGCTCACAGTGCAAATGAAAATGTCATTTGCACTGTCAATGTCATCTGAAAATGTCAGAGCAAATGAAAATCATGAGGTCAAAGGAACTGCCTGAAGAGCTCAGAGACAGAATTGTGGCAAGACACAGATCTGACCAAGGTTACAAAAAAATTTCTGCTGCACTTAAGGTTCCTAAGAGCACAGTGGCCTCCATAATCCTTAAATGGAAGACATTTGGGATGACCAGAACCCTTCCTAGAGCTGGCCGTCCTGCCAAACTAAGCTATCGGGGGAGAAGAGCCTTGGTGAGAGAGGTAAAGAAGAACCCAAAGATCACTGTGGCTAAGCTCCAGAGATGCAGTCGGGAGATGGGAGACAGTTGTAGAAAGTCAACCATCACTGCAATCCTCCACCAGTTGGGGCTTTATGGCAGAGTGGCCCGACGGAAGCCTCGCCTCAGTGCAAGACACATGAAAGCCCTCAAGGAGTTTGCTAAAAAAAACACCTGAAAGACTCCAAGATGGTGAGAAATAAGATTCTTTGGTCTGATGAGACCAAGATAGAACTTTTTGGCCTTAATTCTAAGCGGTATGTGTGGAGAAAACCAGGAACTGCTCTTCAGCTGTCCAATACAGTCCCAACAGTGAAGCATGGTGGTGGCAGCATCATGCTGTGGGGGTGTTTTTCAGCTGCAGGGACAGGACAACTGGTTGCAATCGAGGGAAATGATGAATGCGGCCAAGTACAGGGATATCCTGGACATAAACCTTCTTCAGAGTGCTCAGGACCTCAGACTGGGCTGAAGGTTTACCTTCCAACAAGACAATGACCCTAAGCACACAGCTAAAATAATGAAGGAGTGGCTTCACAACAACTCCGTGACTGTTCTTGAATGACCCAGCCAGAGCCCTGACCAATTGAGCATCTCTGGAGAGACCTAAAAATGTCTGTCCACCAACGTTTACCATCCAACCTGACAGAACTGGAGAGGATTTGCAAGGAAGAATGGCAGAGGATCCCCAAATCCAGGTGTAAAAAACTTGTTGCATCTTTCCCAAAAAGACTCATGGCTGTATTAGATCAAAAGGGTGCTTCTACTAAATACTGAGCAAAGGGTCTGAATACTTAGGACCATGTGATATTTCAGTTTTTCTTTTTTAATAAATCTGCAAAAATGTCAACAATTCTGTGTTTTTCTGTCAATATGGGGTGCTGTGTGTACATTAATAAGGAAAAAAATTAACTTAAATGATTTTAGCAAATGGCTGCAATATAACAAAGAGTGAAAAATTTAAAGGGGTCTGAATACTTTCCGTCCCCACTGTATATATACTGTTAGTGGCGTATTCACCATAACACAGCCAAAGCTCCTAGACAGAGGCAGATACACATGCATAGAAGCGCTCTTGCAGGTGCCCCTCTTGCCGGCCATAGGCTAATGCCTATGTACATGCACAAAAGTATGAACGCGCACAGGCGAACGCATATGAGTGTATTAGCTATTAACCACTTAAGGACCGAGCCTCTTTCTGAGATTTGTTGCTTACAAGTTAAAAACAGTTTTTTTTTGCTAGAAAATTACTTAGAACCCCCAAACATTATACATTTTATTCTAATACCTTAGAGAATAAAATGGCAGTCGCTGCAATGCTTTCTGTCACACCATATTTGCACAGAGGTTTTTTGGAAAAAATACACTTTTTTGAATTAAAAAATAAGACAACAGTAAGTTAGCCCATTTTTTTTTATATTGTGAAAGGTAATGTTACACCAAGTAAATTGATACCCAACATATCATGCTTCAAAATTGCACCCGCTCGTGAAATGGCGACAAACTTTTACCCTTAAAAATCTCCATAGGTGATGTTTAAAAAATTCTACAGGTTGCATGTTTTAAGTTACAGAGGAGGTCTAGGAGTAGAATTATTGCTCTCGCTCTACCAATCGTGGCGATACCTCACATGCGTGGCTTGAACACTGTTTACATATGCGGGCACTACTCACGTATGCGTTCACTTCTGTACGTGAGCTCGTTGGGACGGGGCGCGTTTTAAAATTTTTTCTTATTTATTTTACCTTTTTATTTTTTATTTTTACACTGTTCTTTAAAAAAAATGGTGTCACTTTTATTCCTATTACAAGGGATGTAAACATCCCTTGTATAAAAAAAAGCATGACAGGACCTCTTAAATATTAGATCTGGGGTCAAAAAGACTTCAGATCTCATATTTACACTAAAATGCAATAATTAAAAAAAAACTTGTCATTTACAAAAATTATAAAAGGCGCTTTAAGGGCTATGGGTGGAAGTGATGTTTTGACGTCACCTCCACCCTGCATTGATATGGAGACGGGTGGGAGCCATCTTCTCCTCACTCATCTCCATGTCACACAAGAGAGAAGATCCAATCGCCTCCACCACTGCCGATGGCTCCGGTAAGCGGCGGAGGGCACCGGAGTGTGGCGGGAGGGGGGCCCTCTCCCGCCGCCGATAAAAGTGATCTTGCGGCGAATCCACCACAGAGACCACTTTTATCTTGAAGCGGACCACCCGCTGAAGAAGAGGATACTGGGTTTATGGCAGCTAGCTGCTGCCATAACAACGTTATTTCTCTTCAAGTTCTGACGTATAACAATGGTGGGCGGTCCGGAGGTGGTTAATGCTGGCTCCAAATGGCCTTGCCTTAAAGACTTTGTTATATCTTTCAACTGCCTGATATCCTGTTGCAAACCTCTGCCTGCATCTTGACCATTCTCTGCCTGCTGTTTATGTTTATATTCATATCTGATCCTCTGTTGCTAACCTGGCTTTGAAAAGAAAAGGGTAACAGTGCTGTCTGCAGGGACAACCCAATCCATGCACCAGGTCAACTCAAAGGTGCCTAGGCTCAAAGTTTCCCATCACACTCCAATGTAACAAATAGTAAGAAGAGCCAGCAAGATTGTAATCCTTGAACGCTGACACGTTACGGCAATAGCCTTAGTCATAGCTAGTTTGAAACAGAATATGGCAATATATATATATATATATATATATATATATATATATATATATATATATACTCACATACACATGTGCAAGCTCCACCTTTGCACAATTAGCATGTCAGGCTAGTACCACAGAACATTAGCATATTTAATTGATACTACAAATCATTCAAGTGGGTGGTAACTACACCTGTTTTTGCCAACAAGAGAAAGGGAAGAGGAAGGGAGGAAGATATAAAAAATGTTGAGCCAAGAGCAAAGTGTGTAAAAAATGCTGCATTAAATGTTGGAACCTTATTCTTCTAAAAGAAAAAAATGTTCTTTGCAAGAAAGAACTATTCCTAAAACAAGTGAACAATGAGACTGGAGATGGGATAAGATGAGGAATAGATCCACATCCTATCTGTGGTTCATGCCTGTGGGGATGCGTGTCCCCAACAGGAAAATCCACTTAACTTCCTGTTATAGTAGCCTTCTGCGATTGTCTTCTCCATGTACTGACATTCTGATTTTTTTAACTGCAGAGAAAGAGAAGGAATCCATGTTACCTTCATGTATAAATTTGAAGTGTTTTGTTACATTGGACATCCTTCTCTCATTGCTATAGGTTGATCCATTATAATGCTCACTAATCCTTGTGTGAAGGGACCTGGTGGTACATCCTACATATTGTAATTTGCAAACATCACATTCTATCACGTAGACTACATATTGAGTGCTACAATTTATAAAGTCAGTGAGAGGGAATATAAAAATATAAACCTTAGCGCCTTTGGATAAAAGAACTGATCATCAAACTCCAGCTGCAGTAAAAAACTTGCTAACAAGCAAATGGCAAAGAAGCAAAGTGAGAATATACAAACAGTTTGCTGCGCTTAGGGTTGATCACATTCATGTAAACATGCAGAACACACAAAAAATTAATAAAGTCCTATTATTAGGCTTATGCTTAAATTGACATCTCCTGTGCTGTTTGGGAATGGTGGTGGTTTGATGTAGACTGGGCGACAAAGAGTTGCCTAAAGTCGGCAGCATGACGACAAGAAAAATTGCACCCATTAGAAATCACATCTATTGGGTCCTTGTCATCATAAAGAATAGGAATATGTTTATTAACAATCTGTTTGATCTGATTAAACTCTTTAAAAAAGGTGGTGACAAAGGCGATAGAACATATAGTTACATAGTTACATAGTTAGTAAGGTTGAATAAAGACACTAGTCCATCCAGTTCAACCTGAGTGAGCACCCACAATTGTCCCCATCCCTGCACATTGCATCCCATCAAGATGCCCAGCCACTATATTATTATATATATATATATTTTTTTTATATATATATTTAGGGTACCCATGTAGTGTCATCAATTTATGCAGCGCTCCACACACAACCCCAATCTCCACACATCCCCAAGGGGTCTGCATTCGAACCAGCGACCCTATTGCTGCGAGGTGAGAGTGCTACCCACTACACCACTGTGCTGCCCCTGTGTCCCTGTTCTTTTTGTTATTATGTTTTAAAGACCAAGTGGATTTATCTCTGTTATGTATTCGGTTGTTCCTGTCCTTCCCTGAGGCAATGCAAATGGCTCCGTTAATATGCCACTTCCAGTAGCCTCTATTGCTTAGTCATTTTAAAATGTTAATACATTCTTGCTGAAAACTTTCCGGGGTGGAGCAGTTGCGTTTGGTTCTAATGAACACGCACCCACCAGGATAGAATGAATAGTATGGGGTAGATGACAGCTGGAGGCCAGAAATAAGACATTTCCCACAGTGGGTTTGCGGAAGGTTCTAGTATCTTTAAGGCCAGTGCTGTAGTCATCCCTGAGTGTGATATCTAGAAAGTCAATCCTGGTCTTATTGCTCACATAAGAGAATTCAAGATTAAGGCTGTTATTGTTGAGATATGAAACAAAAGAAGTTAGAGTGGAATCAGTATGGTCCCAAATTAAAATCAGATCATCTACAGTATGTAACACCCATACCAATGGATGTTGGGTGCATAGATATTGAGATGTGGAAAAAGAAAACATTCTTCCCACTATCTTATGTATAAATTTGCTAGTGAGGGAGAGAATTTAGCTCCCATGGAGGCTCCACAGCATTGTACATAAAAGGAATCATGAAATAATAAGTAATTGTGTTGTAATAGAAAAGCGACAGCCATAATGATGAATTCTTTGAGCTGAGGATCATAGAAACTGTATTTGGACAAGTGAAATTGTAGTGCGTCTAGAGCAAGATGGTTTGGTATGCAGGAATAAAGAAACTTGACGTCTAAGGTAACCCACAAAAAATGCTCTGCCCATTGTACTTCATTTAATTGTTTTAGGATTGATGCTGTGTCTTTTATATAGCCCGGGAGTCTTGTCACTAGAGGTTGTAGATACTGGTCCACCCATTCACCTAATCTCTCTGGGAGTGAACCAATACCTGCTACTATTGGACAACCTTTTACAGGTCTCTTGGGTTTGTGTAGCTTGTGTCTTGTTTGTGTAGAAGTGCCTTGCAAATGTATTCACCCCCTTGGCTTTTTACCTATTTTGTTACAGCCTTTTGTTTTTTCAATCTGAATTATATGTGATGGATCAGAATAAAATAGGCTAAGTTGGTGAAGTGAAATTAGAAAAATATATACATAAAACTATTTTTCAGAAATAAAAAAAAATGATAATTGGCATGTGCGTATGTATTCACCCCCTTTGTTATGAAGCCCATAAAAAGAACTGGTGCAACAAATTACCTTCAGAAGTCACATAATTAGTGAAATGATGTCCACCTGTGTGCAATCTAAGTGTCACATGATCTGTCATTACATTTACACAACTTTTTGAAAGGCCCCAGAGGCTGCAACACCTAAGCAAGAGGTACCACTAACCAAACACTGCCATGAAGACCAAGGAACTCTTCAAATAGTAAGGGGCACTGCTGTTGAGAAGTATAAGTCAGGGTTAGGTTAGATAAAAGTATCCAAATATTTGATAATACCTAGGAGCACCATCAAATCTATCATAACCAAATGGAAAGAACATAGCACAACAGCAAACCTGCCAAGAGACGGCCGCACACCAAAACTCATGGACTGGGCAAGAAGGGCATTAATCAGAGAGGCAGCACAGATACCTAAGGTAACCCTGGAGGAGCTGCAGAGTTCCACAGCAGAGACTGGAGTATCTGTACATAGGATGACAATAAGCCGCACGCTCCATAGAGTTGGGCTTTATGGCAGAGTGGCCAGAAGAAAGCCATTACTTTCAGCAAAAAACAAAATGGCACGTTTTAAGTTTGCAAGAAGGCATGTGGGAGACTCCCAAAATGTATGGGAAAGGACACAAAAGGAAAAAAGAATGGCGCCCTATAAATGCAGCGTGTTTTACAATAAGTTTAATATAAATGGATTAAAAACACTCACATGGGAGCAGTACAATTCCAGCGTATAAGAATACAATGGTTCATCCCCATGGACCCTGAATGGTATTCATGGGCTGATGGAAGCAATCCTCAGTCCTGTAGCTGTCTGGTCATACTGCATGCACACAGTGCTTCCAGGAGGCTGGGACGTAGATCATGGATGCTTCGTGGTGTCGTGATGTCATCACATCCGGGAATGGGGTCAGCGAGCGGTGCTTCACATTCAGAGCATGTGTGCTCCTTCCTCAGGCTTTGCTGGTGGCCATCTTGGTTAAGGGAACTTATACCATAAGGCAAGGGGGAGGATTCGACAGTGATTAGGGGAAGGACCGGACTGTGATTAGCCAACCCGCCTTGGTAACCATGGTGACAATGATAACAAAAACAAAGCCTAGCAATAAGGAAATGCTATGTGTATCATGGGGGGGGGGGCAAAGCTGTGTTGTCTTAAATAAAGCTAAATGGGTATTAAAATTAATATTAATACAAGTATTGTATGTATATGAAACGATTAATTCAGAATTGATGTTAATTATAGTTTAAAAGTAGTGATGGCTGTAGTAATTATTAGGGAATGCTTATATAAAAATGCTTATATAAAAAAGCACGGCTCTAGTTTAAATATATATATATATATATATATATATATATATATATATATATATATATATATATATATATATGCAAAAAGAAACTCTGTATTGCTAATCATTATTATATATCACTATATATTATATACTTACGAGAAAGTTATGAGAAAGCAACCGATGGGAACAAGGTATGGTATCTATATAAGAAATATATGGATGGATATTTAGTAAGAAAGGTCTATATAAGTTTAAAACAAAACAAATTTTCATCATAAAAAGAGATATAGTACACTTCCAGACAAGATACTAAAAAGAAGATTGTGTTTAAAATATATATATTAAAATTCAAATAATATTTCTTAAAACATTCAGGAAATATGTAATAGATGTATATTGGACATATTTGGACTAAAATTAATATGGGAATTAGATGATTAAATAATTAAATAATTAATAAACGGGTGTTAGGGGAAGGAAAGGGGAGGGGGGATTTTCGGGGGGGTGTGGTGGTGACATTATACATGTCAGAAATATATAAAATTAAGGGTCAACAAAATTTAGGGATCAGTAGAAATTATAGTCACAAATATATACATATACATCAATAAATTACATAAAATACATAAAATATGAGTATGTTTACACATGTTTATGGTCACAACATTTCTTAAACATGATTTTTACAAAAGGCCCTATTTCTACCATCTACCAAAGGTGCATAAAGACCCCATACATCCTTCTGGCAGACCCATAGTTGCCGCCATGGAAAGCGTAACCAGCTTTTTCTCTATCTATATTGATCATTTTCTGCAATGCATAGTACAAAAACTACTGTCCTACATTAAAGATAGTATTCACCTCCTGAATACATTGCAGCACTACTCCTGGGAACCTACGTACCGCTGGCTCTCATTAGATGTTGTCTCCTTATACACATCTATGCCTCACAATATTGGACTTCAGGCTGTACAATATTACCTAAACAATGAACCACTACTTAACCCATGTCAATTTTTGCTCGAAATTTTAGAATATTGTCTTACACATAACTATTTCAAATCCAACTGGGACTTTTATATTCAAACATATGGCGCAGCTATGGGGGCCAATTTTGCCCCCAGCTACACAAACCTAACTATGGGCTTTTGGGAGCAACAACACATACAACACAATAACCCATACACGTCCCACATAGTCTTTTATGGACACTATATAGATGATGTGGTTATTATCTGGGATGGTCCTGAAACCTACATCCCCTCATTTGTCCAACACTGCAACAACAACACCATGGGTTTCATTCACCTCGGTCTCCGATAGCGATAAATTGGCATTCCTAGATTTAGAATTATTTTATCATGAGAATACCATTTGTGCTCAGAACTACATACAATCTACTTCAGGGAATACTTTAATAGTTGTCACCACCCACGATGGGTTAAAAATATACCTAAAAGCCAATTTTGCCGCCTTAAGCACAAATGTATGTGTATACAGAACTATAAAACCCACAGTCAAATACTAAAAACTAAATTTAAGCATAAGGGGTATCCAGATTGCATTGTCGAGGAAGCCTTTCAACATTATGTCCGTGAAAATGTGAGGAACGTGAGAGAAACCAATACAGAGGACACTATTCAACCTGTTAGATTCGTCACACAATTTCATAACAAATTTAAGAAATTGGAAAAAATCTTTACCGACCATTGGTCCATCTTGAATGAGGATCCCCACTTAAAATCCACCCTTTGCGATAGACCACTAGTGACTTATAGATGGGTTAAATAAAAGCCCAAATAGCACCCAGTAAAATCAAATCATCACGCCCCACAACCAGCGTTCCCCTAACCTTTTTTAACATCAAAGGCATGTATCAGTGAAGGAAGCCCGTATGCCATACATCTGCTCATGTCACACATAGGCAAAAAAACTTCCACCATAAAGGAAAACAGTACATAATTCCTGATTTTTTCAATTGCAGTTCAGAATATGTAGTTTATTGCCTTACATGCCCCTGTGGCCTACTTTATGTAGGCCGCACTATACGTACACTCCGCAAACGGTTTCAAGAGCATTGCAACTTTGTAGAGAAAGGCATTGACAAGCACAGTGTACCAAGAGATTTTAAAGAATGTCACGAACAAATATCTTCAGGATTACGCGTTTGGGTAATAGTCTATCCCCCACACTTTTCCAACTGCATAAACATGTGTTCATTTATAATCTCAGATTTACAATTTTATATATATATATATATATATATATATATATATATATATATATATATATATATATATATATATATATATATATATATATATATATATATATATATATACTCATATTTTATGTATGTATATATATTTGTGTCTATAATTTCTACTGATCCCTATAATTATTTGAATTTTAATATATATATTTTAACACAATCTTCTTTTTAGTATCTTGTCTGGAAACGTTTTTATGATGAAAATTTGTTTTAAACATATATAGACATTTCTCACTAAATATCCATCAATATATTTCTTATATAGCTACCATACCTTGTTCCCATCGGTTGTTTTCTCATAACTTTCCCGTAAGTATATAATATATATATATATATATATATATATATTTAAACTAGAGCCATATAACCATCACTACTTTTAAACTATAATTAACATCAATTCCGAATTAATTGTTTCATATGCATACAATACTTGTATTAATATTAATTTTAATACCCAGTTAGCTTTATTTAAGACAACACAGCTTTGCCCCCCCCCCTCCGCGATACAGATAGCATTTCCTTATTGCTAGGCTTTTTTTTGTTATCGTTGTCACCATGGTTACCAGGGCGGGTTGACTAATCACAGTCCTGTCCTTCCCCTAATCACTGTCGAATCCTCCCCCTTGGCTTATGGTATAAGTTCCCAGTGGTAATATGTAGCAAGCTAATAGAGACTTATCCAAAACTACTTTATATTGTTCCGACTTGGAGCTGTGATAGCCGCAAAAGGTGGCTCTACAAAGTATTGACTTTAGGGGGGTGAATAGTTATGCACATTGACTTTTTCTGTTATTTTGTCCTATTTGTTGTTTGCTTCATAATAAAAAAAATCTTCAAAGTTGCGGGCATGTTCTCCAAATGAAATGATGTAAAGCCTCAAACAATCCATGTTAATTCCAGGTTGTGAGGCAACAAAACATGAAAAATGCCAAGGGGGGTGAATACTTTGCAAGGCATTGTATCTCAACAATAACAGCCCTAATCTTGAATTCTCTTATGTGGGCAATAAGACCAGGATTAACTTTCTAGACATCACACTCAGGTGTGACTCAGCACTGGCCTTATAGATACTAGAACCTTCCGCAAAGCCACTGCGAGAAATTCCTTACTTCTGGCCTCCAGCTGTCATCCACCTCATGCTATTCATTCTATCTCAGTGGCTGAGTTCATTGGAACCAAGCACAACTGCTCCACCCAGAAAAGTTTTCAGTAAGAATGATTTAACATTTCAAAATGACTAAGCAATAGAGGCTACCAAAAGTGGCATATTAACAGAGCCATTTTCATTGCCTCAGGGAAGGACAGGAACAACCTAATACATAACAAAGATAAATTCACTTGGTCTTTAAAACATAATAATAAAAAGAACAGGGACAAAAGTTCTATCACCTTTGTCACCACCTTTTCTAAAGAGTTTAATGAGATCAAACAGATTGCTAATAAACATCTTCCTATTCTTTATGGTGACAAGGACCCAATAGATGTGCTTTCTAATGGATGTAATTTTTCTTGTCGTCGTGCCCCGACTTTAGGCAACTCTTTGTCGCCCAGTCTACATCAAGCCACCACTTCCAAAAACATGGCCCAGTATGTCTGCCTCGTATAGTTGTGGTTTAAACACTTGTAGGTATTGTGACAAACATAGCAAGAATCACAAGTCTATCACCTCGTACCATAATAATAAGGTATTCTCTATCAAGAACTTTATAAATTGTAGCATTCGATATGTAGTCTACATGATAGAATGTTATGTTTGCAAATTACAATATGTAGGATGTACCACCAGGTCCCTTCGCACAAGGATTAGCAAGCATTATAACGGAGCAACCTATAGTAATGAGAGAAGGATGTCCAAAGTATAAAACACTTCAAATTTATACATGAAGGTAACATGGATTTCTCTGCAGTTCAAAAAGTCAGAATGTCGGTATGTGGAGGAGACAAGCACAGAAGGTTACTATAACAGGAGGTTAAGTGGATTTTCCTGTTGGGGACACACACCCCCACAGGCATGAACCACAGATGGGATGTGGATCTATTTTTCAAATTATATCATCTTATCCCATCTCCAGTCTCATTGTTCACTTGTTTTAGGAAATGTCCTTTTCTCTTAGTGGGTTCTTCTGTGCTTGCTTTTTGCTTTTTATCTTTTCCTCCTGCCATTTCTGATTAACCATTTATCTTTGATCTCCTCATAGTGATTCTGTCATAAATTTTGACCTTGCATTGTGTTACTACTACAAAGTATTTTGACTCAAACATCTGTATATATTTTTTCTTTTTTCCAAAGAACATTTTTTCTTTTAGAAGAATAAAGTCCCAACATCTTATGCAGCATTTTTTGCACATGTTTCTCTTGGCTCAACATTTTTTATATCTTCCTCCCTTCCTCTTCCCTTTCTCTTGTTGGCAAAAACAGGTGTAGTCACCGCCCACTTGAATGATTGGTGGTATCAATTAAATATGCTAATGTTCTGTGGTACTAACCTGGCATGCTAATTGTGTAAAGGTGAAGCTTGTATATGTGTATGTGAGTGTATATATATATATATATATATATATATATATATATATCTTGCCATATCTGTTTCAAATCATCTACGACTAAGGCTATTGCCAAAACGCATCAGCGCTATTGTTTTATTGTCACTCTGATGCACCAATTAATTACACTTCAAGGATTACAGTCTTGCTGGCTCTTCTTACTATTTGCTAACCTGGCTTGTCTGACTCTGCATCCAGTTATCCATTTGTCCTGTTCTGCATAGTGCCTGGTGACACTGGTCCTCCATCTGCTGTGTGCCTGCATCTGCCCCTTGAGCCGAGGCTGTGAGAGGTCTCCGCCTACATGTCAGAATCTGCCACAAGGTATGTGACATATGCACAGAATATATATATATATATATATATATATATATATATATATATATAGCTGTTGGTGTTGTGTGCATTTGTGGCCTTTTGGTAGATATGCATGTGAGCGTATTTTTTAGTCATTAGGTGTAGGTAGGGTGGCACCATGAGTTATGCTAAGGATTCTACATAGGGTATATTAGATCAATACTTTTTTAGATTAATATTCAACAACAGTGCTTTAAATTAGCATTGTCATTCCATATGAATTTACATCAGAATAAAGCGGGATACTGGGTTCACACAGGAGAAATGGGCATACTGACCCCATATTTTTGATTGGTTTTAAACTATGCATGAATACTATGAATATGAATTTGAAAGTTTAATTTTACTCCTCTGGTTCATTACCTTGAAAAAGTCTATTTGCACAATATACTGGTGGTAACGTATGTATGGATGCATTTATTACAGTATTTTTTATAATGTTTCTACAATATTTGTCTATTTATGTATTTTATGGAATTGGGTCTGTATGCACTAACAAAGACCTCACTGGTGTATTCATTAGTATATATGTCCACTAACCATTATTGTGCACCGTTTAATGTCTCTATGCATGTCCACATGCCACCATGTACGGGGGACTCCCACTATGAATCGGTACTGCTATATATCTAATTGTTTATTTTAACAATGTATGTGTGTATATATATATATATATATATATATATATATATATATATATATATATATATATATGTATGTGTGTGTGTGTGTGTGTATATACAGTATCTCACAAAAGTGAGTACACCCTTCACATTTTTGTAAATATTTTATAATATCTTTTCATGTGACAACACTGAAGAAATTACACGTTTCTACAATGTAAAGTAGTGAGTGTACAGCTTGTATAACAGTGTAAATGTGCTGTCCCCTCAAAATAACTCAACACACAGCCATTAACGTCTAAACCACTGGCAACAAAAGTGAGTACACCCCTAACGGAAAATGTCCAAATTGGGTTCAATTAGCCATTTTCCCTCCTCGGTGTCATGTGACTTCTTAGTTTTACAAGGTCTCAAGTGTGAATGGGGTGCAGGTGTGTTAAATTTGGTGTTATCGCTCTCACTCTCTCATACTGGTCACTGGAAGTTCAACATGGCAAAGAACTCTCTGAGGATCTGAAAAAAAGAATTTTTGCTCTACATAAAGATGGCCTAGGCTATAAGAAGATTGCCAAGACCCTGAATCTGCAGCACGGTGGCCAAGACCATACAGCGGTTTATCAGGACAGGTTCCACTCAGAAGAGGCCTCGCCATGGTCGATCAAAGAAGTTGAGTGCATGTGCTCAGTGTCATATCCAGAGGTTGTCTTTGGGAAATAGACGTATGGGTGCTGCCAGCATTGCTGCAGAGGTTGAAGGGGTGGGGGGTCAGCCTGTCAGTGCTCAGACCATACACCGCACACTGTATCAAAATGGCCTGCATGGCTGTCATCCCAAAAGGAAGCCTCTTCTAAAGATAATGCTAAAGAAAGCCCACAAACAGTTTGATGAAGACAAGCAGACTAAGAACATGGATTACTGGAACCATGTCCTGTGGTCTGATGAGACCAAGATAAACCTATTTGGTTCAGATGGTGTCAAGCGTTTGTGGCAGAAACCAGGTAAGGAGTACAAAAACAAGTGTGTCCTGCCTACAGACAAGCATGGTGTGGGAGTGTCATGGTCTGGAGCTGTATGAGTGCTGCCAACACTGGGGAGCTACATTTCATTGAGGGAACTATGAATATCAACATGTACTGTGACATACTGAAGCAGAGCATGATCCCCTCCCTTTGGAGACTGGGCCGCAGGGCAGTATTCCAACATATTAACGACCCAAACACACCTCCAAGATGACCACTGCCTTGCTAAAGAAGCTGAGGGTAAAGGTGATGGACTGGCCAAGCATGTCTCCAGACCTAAACCATATTGAGCATCTGTGGGGCATCCTCAAATGAAAGGTGAAGGAGCGCAAGGTCTCTAACATCCACCAGCTCCGTGATGTCATCATGGAGGAGTGGAAGAGGACTCCAGCAGCAACCTGTGAAGCTCTGGTGAACTCTATGCCCAAGAGGGTTAAGGCAGTGCTGGAAAATAATGGTGGCCACACAAAATATTGACACTTTGGGCCCAATTTGGACACTCACACAGTATGAGAGAGTGAGAGCGATAACACCAAATTTAACACACCTGCACCCCATTGACACTTCAGACCTTGTAAAACTAAGAAGTCACATGACATCGGGGAGGGAAAATGGCTAATTTGACCCAATTTGGACATTTTCCGTTAGGGGTATACTCATGTTGCCAGCGGTTTAGACATTTATGGCTGTGTGTTGAGTTATTTTGAGGGGACAGCAAATTTACACTGTTATACAAGCTGTACACTCACTACTTTACATTCTAGCAAATTGTTGTTTCTTCAGTGTTGCCACATGAAAAGATATAATAAAATATTTATAAAAATGTGAGGGGTGTACTCACTTTTGTGAGATACTGTATATATGTGTGTGTGTGTATTATTAATTAATGAATTGAGAGGGTGGGAGTGGCTGGCTCAGGCTCTCAGTGGCACACTGAGAGGCAGAGCCATGTGCCAGTCCAGGCTCCTGGGTGGATGCCAACCATATGGTCATGATCTTTCCCCAGCCTGGACCAGCTCTGTGAGGTCAGCCCGCTATCATCTGAAAATGGGTCACTGGAGTGCAGAACGGACTGTACTCCTGTGGCTGTGCTTTGGCTGTGCTTCTCCTTTTAAGTTATGTGAGTCAAAGCCGACTGCTGTAAGCAACTACTCAGTGTAATATAATATTTTTTCCAACCCTGAAATCCCTTTTTTTTCACCTTGGCCTGCTACGGGAAGTGGAAAAAAAATCACAGATCTACTGGCACAACCAATAGGTAATACAACAGAGGGTACTCAGGAAAGTAAAAACTATATAGTGCTAGTGACAGACTGTGCTATCCCAACTCTGTGCCAACAGCATTCAGTGTATTGGTAAAAGTAGGGGTAATAAAAGGGTAATAATTACTTTCATTGCTTAAAATGCCTCAAAAAGCAGGCATCATTCCAGTCTCAGTAGTCAGGCTGTTTTCATCCCTGACAGGTGTGTCACTTTATAGCACATTTCATTTATTCAGAGCCTTTTCTTGCTGTATTTTGCACCTATTTATTTGAAACTTTTTAAACTCCCATACATGTCATGAAACATTGCAATAATTTATTTTAAGAAAACACATTCAGTAATAATACATACAATGCATGCACACATTTTCTTAGCATCTATTATATAGTATTTATATCTTGTGTATCTAATTTGCCTGATTCAACTAATCCATTTTGCAGGGACAAAATTCAATTTTCCTTTGATTCTCCTGATTTGATTTTGTGATTCAGTGCACAGCAGGAAAATTCACAGGGAGTCAAAATGGTTTCACTACTAAAATTTTCAGGGGCTCATAATTTTGTCATTGAGTTATTGAATACATAATTGAATATATATTGAAATAGAGCTTAGAATTCTTTGCAGATACAAAATTAGTATAGACGCTGGGCAAAACAATTAATTGAAGATAGTTAGTCAATCACCCTGTAATATCTTGGACTGTAAAACTAACTTTTATATGTTCCTACAAACTAACTAACTTCTGTCTTCTAAAAAACTAAAAAAGTAGCAAACATAAAAGATTAAATACATTCAATTAAAATTAAATTAAAACACAGTTTTTAGTGGTTTTCAGTTGTGCAATGGACTTTAAATGCCCCTGAGTGCATTTGAGAGAGGGAGAAAGAGCAGCCTTTAACTATCCAGTAATTGTCTTTCCTGACGCCAATCCATGGCAGCATACTAGTGATAGGCTCCACCTTTCTCCCCTCCCTCAGGACCAATGAAATAGCATAAATTCTTCTTTTTGTCCTCATTCCTCCACACACCAGTGAAGAGTAAGCAGTACTATGTTCCCCCCTCTGCCTCCAGGTAGCTGCCGGCTTGGTTAAGCCTCTCCCAGTACAAAGTCCCAGTGTCAGGCTGCTAAAAGCGCCAGAGTAGCTTGGGAGCTCCTTCTGTGGGTCTCGATGGAGCTGAGCAGTTTTTCCTCTTTAGGAATGAAATCTGCCTTTAAGGTTGGTGTCTGCAAAGCTTGTTGGGTTTGGGGAGGCCAGCTTTGCATCCTTCCTACCTTTGCCTTTGTCTCCTGTCATTTTCTCATTTTCTGCACCTCCTGTTCTTTTCCTCCTGCAGTGGCACCGGTCTGGGTACATTATTCCCCTAGACAGGTCCTCTGTCCTTTGCTGTCCTAGGCCAGCTGTAGGTATAGCTTATGTCTGTAGGTTGTGTATGTATAGGTTTGGGGCAGGTGGGTGTGTATATATATATATATATATATATATATATATATATATATATATATATATATATATATATATATGTGTGTGTGTGTGTGTGTGTGTGTGTGTGTGTGTATTGTAGGGGATCAGAGGGGTGGACAGCTGGCTCAGAGACAGCCCAATAGAACAAATGTGGCTTTATTCAGCAAAATGGCAAAATAAACTTAAGATAAGACAGACTTGTCTTGTCATACAGTTGTGCACACAGGTACAGCTCACAGTTCAGCAGCACACAGGCTTATAGGTAATAGTTCATGGCTCCAAGAGCTACAGTCTTTATGTGGTTAAGCTCACACAGAACACCATCCAGCAATGGACATTTTCACACAGCATGCTGCTGTCTCTCAATCTCCTATTCAAACAGCTCCTCTCTGAGACTTTCAGCCCAGCTGACAATAAGCAGGTCTGAATGGGAAATACCTGCCCTCTTCGATTAACCCCTTCTTAACCCTGCCCCAGGCTGCCCTCTGCAGTATGTATATATGTTCATGTATATATGTGTGTGTTCTTATGTTGGTTGGTATGTATGTATGTGTGTATGTGGGGGGGTGTTATATGGAGGGGTATGTGCATGTATTTATATATGCATGCATATTGTTTTTAAAAAAAAGGGGAAAGGAGAGAGTGTGTAGGTGTATATATGTGTATGTATATATTTAGATATACATTAATAGAGGGAGAAATGAAGTCGCTGTTGCCTTATCTATTTTTCCTCTTCTCGGTCTTTCTGCAGCTGTCTGTCTCTCAGCTGGTCGTCCCATTTCTCCACGGTTCAAGTATCAGTCACCACCCATACAAAAGACCCTCAGCACTTAGGTGGGGACCACCGTGTCGGTAAGTTTTCAGGAAAAGAGTGCCCTCTCATGCGGATTGCTTTAATTTGCTTCAGCTCTGCGCGCCCACACTCACAAAGGCCAGAGCCAGAGGCCATAGAAAGGCGGACGTTCTTCAGGGAAGCATAGCTCGGATGCCGCTCCCACTCAGGAGAGAGGTTCCAAGGAAAACGTCTTAGCTCTTCTTTCCCAGACCCAGCACCCCAACAAGAGTCCTGCAGGACCTGTGGTACAGTGCCTATGCCCAGGAGGCTGGTGAGTGAAGTCAGCCTGGTTGAAGTTTGCAGCTGACAGGTAATACCGAATGTCCTTATTACTTATAAGGTGGCACCAAACTTCTGTTTTAAACTCACTGTAATTACTCTAGCTAGTCAGCCCCCTTGTTGTGGGTCTAGTCACTAGCAGAACAACCTGCCTCATGGATCACTCATCCTCTCAGTACTCCTGAGGAGGGGGCGCAGCCTGCAAATGATTTTAGCTCCCTTGCACCAGAGGAAGATCTGGAGCTACTTGGTGTCAGTTTTTCTTTGGAGAACTGTGTATCCAGGCAGTCATGCAGACTGGCTGTTGTCCAATAGGGTGCTGGCTGGGAAGGGCCTGCCACTCAACAGAGGCCCTTACCTTGGTGCGGGTACTTTGGGTTTCTGCTCCCAGGATATGGTTGGGGAGGAAATCCTTAGGCTGATATCTTGGGACCCGGCCAAGATGTGCCTGAAAATTTCACTGCAGAAGCAGCAATAGTTTCAACCTGGTGCCTGGCCAAGGCAATGCTATACTCAGTTACGGCTAGGGGTACCCTATGGTTGAGACCCGGGGCTGTGTTTGGCTTCCTAGAAACAAAATTGGAATAGACACTTTATAGTGCAAGATCTCTGTTTGATATGAAACCAGAGACAGCCATGTCGGAAGTGACAGGAGGAGGGTCCGTTCTTCTCCCATAACAGAAAGCAGGAAAGTAAAAAAAAAAAAAAAAATATATATATATATATATATATATATATATATATATATATATATATAACTAAAAATAAATAATAATGAATAAAGGGAGAAATGTGTTTCTCCCACTAGGTTCCGCTCCCCACAAAACCCTTTTACCGGGCGCATGCCCAGACTTTTAAAGTAAATCCCAGTGGGCACGCATCATGGGTTACTGGACAGTGGATTTTGTAGATCCTTGGAGGATAGGCACTCATGGTCACTTCGGTGGATTCCTCACTGTTCCTTCTCTGGACCTTTTTCTCCCCCTCGGAGCTGCCAGATCCACTGCAACCACGGCGGTTACAATACTTACAGACACTTCAGACTCAGAGGGGAGCTCTCCTGGTCCCATCTCACAGGAGAGATTGTAGGTTTCCTACCCACCCTTGTTTGTAGGTCGCGGGGGTTAGAGAGAAGCATTTGCTTGCAGCAGATGGCTGGAGGCTTTCGCTAGATCGTCAGGATTCTTAGCCTTAGATCTCAAAAAATGTTTCTTTTTTTTTTTTTTTATTCCAAAGTAAGTAAATTTGGTGATTGGTTGGAAATATCTCCGCTTTATCAGCCTACCTTTTAGCCTATGAATATCTCTAAGAATATTCACAGAGGTTTCAGTGCCATGTCAGTTCCTCTTGGAGAACAGGATCTCCAGATTCGCCACTACCTAGCCATCATTCCTTTCTACATAAAAAAAAAAAAGCCAACTTTTGCTTTCCAACAGTTAAAGTGCCTGTTGGGACTCTACTGGTTCCTCTGTTTTGCTTCCATCAGAAAAGGACGGTGACGGTCATAAGGAGAATTCTGAGATCAGATGCCTCTACTTCCTGGACGACTTCTAGGTGTCTCAGCCTCCTGGCCGTAATGTTGTCATTCATACCGATGGTTCCTTGGGTGCATGGGCACCGGTGATAGTTTCAACTACAATGGAGGAAACAGGATCCGGCGCAGCTATGGTCAGTGTCACGCAGTATGTATAGCGGTCCACGTTGATGGAAAGACCTTGATGTCATGAACCATCTGACTGCATCAATGTGATGAATCATATTGGCAAGACAGCCTGGAAGGTGCACTGCGAGGGTCTGTCGGTCAAGGCGAGCGGAGATTGCTAGCCAAGGAAGGTAGTCTCGAAAGCGCTGGAAGGTCAGGCCTTTTTTATCACTTTGACCTGCTACACAGAATCAAGGGTGACCAGTCATCTTGCGGTTGAGCAACAGGACAGGAATTGCGTATTTTCAGCTCCAGGGAGGATCTTGCGGCAATATGCTATTGAGAGATGTAGAACCCAGGATGTCTGGGTAGGAAGCTCACCAGCAAATTCCGGAAGCAATTTACCTCCTAGGGGACTGGAATACATGGACATACTGTCCATCATGCAAGCTTGCCAGAGCATGAGGGGGAAGCTTGTCCACAGGTGGCCTACCACAGACAGGCTTCTTTGCTTCTCACTAGGGATGAGCTTTGAGTTCGAGTCGAACTCATGTTCAACTCGAACATTGGCTGTTCGCAAGTTCGCCGAACAGCGAACAATTTGGGGTGTTCGCGGCAAATTCGAATGCCGCAGAACACTCTTTAAAAGTCTATGGGAGAAATCAAAAGTGCTAATTTTAAAGGCTTATATGCAAGTTATTGTCATAAAAAGTATTTGGGGACCTGGGTCCTGCCCCAGGGGACATGGATCAATGCAAAAAAAAGTTTTATAAACGGCCGTTTTTTCAGGAGCAGTGATTTTATAATGCTTAAAGTCAAACAATAAAAGTGTAATATCCCTTTAAATTTCGTACCTGGGGGGTGTCTATAGTATGCCTGTAAAGGGGCGCATGTTTCCCGTGTTTAGAACAGTCTGACAGCAAAATGACATTTCGAAGGAAAAAAAACATTTAAAACTACCCGCGGCTATTGCATTGCCGACAATACACATAGAACTTCATTGATAAAAACGGCATGGGAATTCCCCACAGGGAAACCCCGAACCAAAATTAAAAAAAAAAAAATGATGTGGGGGGTCCCCCTAAATTCAATACCAGGCCCTTCAGGTCTGGTATGGTTATTAAGGGGAACCCTGGCCAAAATTTTTTTAAAAAATGACGTGGGGTTCCCCCTAAATTCCATACCAGACCCTTATCCGAGCACGCAACCTGGCAGGCCGCAGGAAAAGAGGGGGGGATGAGAGTGCGGCTCCCCCCTCCTGAACCGTACCAGGCCACATGCCCTCAACATTGGGAGGGTGCTTTGGGGTAGCCCCCCAAAACACCTTGTCCCCATGTTGATGAGGACAAGGGCCTCATCCCCACAACCCTGGCCGGTGGTTGTGGGGGTCTGCGGGTGGGGGGCTTATCGGAATCTGGAAGCCCCCTTTAACAAGGGGACCCCCAGATCCCGGCCCCCCCCGTGTGAAATGGTAAGGGGGTACACCATTTCACTAAAAAACTGTCAAAAATGTTAAAAATGACAAGAGACAGTTTTTGACAATTCCTTTATTTAAATGCTTCTTCTTTCTTCTATCTTCCTTCATCTTCTTCTTCTTCTGGTTCTTCTGGCTCTTCTGGTTCTTCCTCCGGCGTTCTCGTCCAGCATCTCCTCCACGGCATCTTCTATCTTCTTCTCCTCGGGCCGCTCCGCACCCATGGCATGGGGGGAGGCTCCCGCTCTTCTCTTCATCTTCTTCTTCATCCTCTTCTTTTCTTCCTTCCTCTCTTCTTCTCTTTTTCATTTTCTTCTCCGGGCCGCTCCGCACCCATGCTGGCATGGAGGGAGGCTCCCGCTGTGTGACGGCGTCTCCTAGTCTGATGGTTCTTAAATAACGGGGGGTGGGGCCACCCGGTGACCCCGCCCCCTCTGATGTGACGTCACAGGGAAGTCCCGTCAAGTCACCATGCGTCAGAGGGGGGCGGGGTCACCGGGTGGCCCCGCCCCCCGTTATTTAAGAACCGTCAGATGAGGAGTCGCCATCACACAGCGGGAGCCTCCCTCCATGCCAGCATGGATGCGGAGCGGCCCGGAAAAGAAAATGAAAAAGAGAAGAAGAGAAGAAGGAAGAAGAGAAGAGGATGAAGAAGAAGATGAAGAGAAGAGCGGGAGCCTCCCCCCATGCCATGAATGCGGAGCGGCCCGAGGAGAAGAAGATAGAAGGCGCTGCGGAGGAGATGCTGGACGAGAACGCCGGAGGAAGAACCAGAAGAGCCAGAAGAACCAGAAGAAGAAGAAGATGAAGGAAGATAGAAGAAAGAAGAAGCATTTAAATAAAGGAATTGTCAAAAACTGTCTCTTGTCATTTTTAACATTTTTGACAGTTTTTTAGTGAAATGGTAGGGGTAAGTACCCCCTTACCATTTCACACAGGGAGGGGGCGGGATCTGGGGGTCCCCTTGTTAAAGGGGGCTTCCAGATTCCGATAAGCCCCCCGCCTGCAGACCCCCACAACCACCGGCCAGGGTTGTGGGGATGAGGCCCTTGTCCTCATCAACATGGGGACAAGGTGTTTTGGGGGGCTACCCTAAAGCACCCTCCCAATGTTGAGGGCATGTGGCCTGGTACAGTTCAGAAGGGGGGGGCGCACTCTCATCCCCCCCTCTTTTCCTGCAGCCTGCCAGGTTGCGTGCTCGGATAAGGGTCTGGTATGGATTTTTGGGGGGACCCCACACCATTTTTTTTTTTTGGTGCGGGGTTCCCCTTAAAATCCATACCAGACCTGAAGGGTCTGGTATGGAATTTAGGGGGAACCCCACGTCATTTTTTTTAAATTTTGGCCGGGGTTCCCCTTAATAACCATACCAGACCTGAAAGGCCTGGTATTGAATTTAGGGGGACCCCCCACGTCATTTTTTTTTTAATATTGGTTCGGGGTTTCCCTGTGGGGAATTCCCATGCCGTTTTTATCAATGAACTTCTATGTGTATTGTCGGCAATGCAATAGCCGCGGGTAGTTTTAAATGTTTTTTTTCCTTCGAAATGTCATTTTGCTGTCAGACTGTTCTAAACATGGGAAACATGCGCCCCTTTACAGGCATACTATAGACACCCCCCAGGTACGAAATTTAAAGGGATATTACACTTTTATTGTTTGACTTTAAGCATTATTAAAATCACTGCTCCTGAAAAAACGGCCGTTTTTAAAACTTTTTTTTTGCATCGATCCATGTCCCCTGGGGCAGGACCCAGGTCCTCAAACACTTTTTATGACAATAACTTGCATATAAGCCTTTAAAATTAGCACTTTTGATTACTCATGTTCATGTCCCATAGACTTTAACGGTGTTCGCGTGTTCCAGCGAACTTTTTTCCTGTTCGCATGTTCTGGTGCGAACCGAACAGGGGGGTGTTCGGCTCATCCCTACTTCTCACAGCAAATTCCAATTTAAGAGGTCTGACTCGGTTTCCGCTCCCCAAAGCAGAGAACAGAAGCTGAGTTTCTCCATGAAACTGCAATCAAGCCTACTGTATATTTTTTCCCCAACTTCTCTCGTAATGAAATTCCTCTGGAAGCTTTCAAGAATGAGCATGGTAGTCACGACCACCCTCCATTCTGACCATAGGAGTCTCGATGCTTCCTGGTTATCTATTTCAGAATACAGAAGTCAATTCCCCTTCACACATGCACAGACCAGAGATGCAAGCATAATGGCGGGAAGGGGAAACCGCAGAACCTAGATTGCTCCAGAGTTGCTCCAAAAGTGAGCTCTACTTTGGGGGGTGCGAAAGGCACTCTACTAACAGCCTCTATGCCAAGATCTGGAACAAACTTGTGTTTTTTTCTATTTTGCATGGCAAGATATTATTCTTACTGCACCTCTGGTGGCAGCTGTTCTGGTCTTCTTGTAGGTCAGATTGGACATGAACCTTACCCTATACTCTTTTGAGGTTGCAGGTGTCAGCAAGAACAAGGTTTAATTTGGCCAAAGACCCTTTAGTTTGCAAAATTTTGAAGACAGTCAGGAGGTTTCGTCAACCGCAAGAGAGAATCTTTCACAATTAAAATCTTTCGATGCTGTTGGGGTTTATTTCAACTGTTTACTCCAACAGGGCAGTGTTCAGTTTAAGACATCGCTTACTAACCAGTATTTACCGCAAATCGTCAAACAGAAGTCGGTTTGAGTTTCAAGCCCTTAGAGGTTCAGAAAAGCATATTGCTTTTGTTACAGGAGTAGAGCTGCATCCTGTAGTTCAGCTTATATCAGAGGTAGCGACAGCCCTCCATCTATCAATCATCTGTCCGTTGCCTAACTTTCCAGACGTTCAAGCAAGAAAACCACACAAATTGGCCATTCCCAGAGCTTGAAAGAAGTTTCTGTCCACAATTGCTCTTTTCAGTTCATATGATAAGTCTTTCACTGTTCCAGATGGAATTCATCAGGCAAGAGAGGTTGCCTCCTAGACTTTAGCAAGATTGGTTGTGCAGATAGGAAATGGGTCATGAGCCTCCTTCAGTGGCAGGATGAGGGGTTGAGGCCTCATAGGCGGCCCAGTTGAAAGTAACTATGGATTCATTTTACAGGAAAGTGGCATGCTTTTCCCAGCATACCTTTTCAACCTTTACAGAATAGATCTGGGTGCCTTGTCATCAGTGGGCTTCGGAGGAATGACTGTTCAGTCTTCTGTCCCATTTGAATATATATATATCTATACTGTATATATATATATATATATATATATATATATATAAAAAATAATTATTTGGGTTTGTTAAGTAGAACCCACCCTGTCAGCTAGGATATGTATCACTAGTATGCTGCCATGGTGGCATCAGGAAAACTGAATATTGTACCATACTTACCGTAATTTTCCTTTCCTGACGCCAATCCATGGCAGCATATGGACCCACCCTGCGTTTCGGTATCTAGCTAATTACGAAGAATGGGGCGGGGCCTAACTGGCCTTTAATTTATGCTATTTCATTGGTCCTGAGGGAGCACTAGTGTGCTGTCATGGATTGGAGTCAGGAAAGGAAAATTACGGTAAATATGATACCATTTTTCTGTTTTATGCTTAAAAAGATAGCTCCGGAGTGCGCATCCGCGGTATTTCCGTATCACCACACTGACCGGGAGCTCAGCACCGCTCCTGCCCTCCAGAGCACAGCATACTTGCTATTGTTAGCGGATCCCCTCGAAAAGACCGGCTATCACACCCCAATAGTCCCGGGCACCAGCCTGAATGTCCGGAGCTCAGCCGAAAAAGGACGTTAACCGGCATTTGAACTTTGGCCTAACTCCCCCTGTGCCTCCCAAGATGGCAGCCGCAGCTTCTCCATGTGGGAACACTGAGATCCAGCAAGGCCCAGCGAATCCTCTGGCATGATCTACACCTGCCTCCATAACTGTGAGTACCTTCCTGGGCGCCCAAGGCTACATGGCATCTCCTGCTTCCACAGAATCACTCCTGAGCAGAATGCAGACGGTAACCCATACTCTTCCCTACTCAATTCCCCTGAGAGCATTGCTGATTCCCCACAGGCCTCTTCCATACCACATAACCATCCCCCAGAAATGGCTCAACTTCTCAGCAGCTTTTCTGACATGCTGGCTGCAGGACTAGCACAAAATGCATTGCAAATCACTTCCTCATCTAAAGCAGACCTTCAGAGTTTAGGGGCCAGAATGGATGCTATTGAACAGGCTGTGGACGAATCTGCAGCACGCACTAACCAGAATACTACATGTATCCAGTCATTACAGGAACAACTTGAGACTGCTCTGTCTAAAATCGAAGATTTAGAGAACAGAAGCAGACGCTATAACTTTCGCATACGAGGAATACCTGAAGCTAATACTGATATCTCTGACACCATCAAATCTCTAATCAAATAAATCATCCCAGATATCCTGGACCATAAGCTTGAATTGGACAGGGCCCACAGAGTGCTCCAGCCCCCCCGCCAAGATGGCCTCCCCCGGGACATAGTGGTTAAGCCACACTTTTACTGAGTAAAAGAAGAAATAATGAAACGATCTTGCTATAAGGATGATATCACTTTATTTAGTAACAAAATTCAAATTTTTGCTGACATCTCCCCAACCATGATTCAGAAAAGGAGATCACTCAGACCGCTTCTGGACATTCTATCACAGAAGATGATCAAGTATAGATGGGCCTTCCCCTTCCACCTGCAATTCCATTACAGAGAAAAATCTTACAGTTTATCGAATTTCCAATCAGGCGAGCACTTACTTCTCCAACTTGGGCTCATCTCTCAGGGCCTGCCCCCCCACCATTCAGAGAATCAACCGACTTCCTCCAAAAGGCCTCCACCAAACAGCCCCCTTACCCCGTTGTGGGTGAAACAGCAATCAAAGAGACGATGTGACTCCATGCCCCCCAGATGATCTCTGTGTACGTTTGAGCCCTAGGGCCAAGTCCCTATCTTTTCCATCTCAACAAAAACCTTTGTTGGTGTAGAAGCTTCTCTTACACACGCCCGGTCTCTTTGGAGACTTGCTGGACTTATTCTCCCCAGCCACCCGCAGCTTTATCTGCAACGTTACTCTAACGCACTTTCGGCTACGTCTCCCTCCAATACATGACGATTGCAGAACTTCAACTTTGTAACTCATGAAGAAGTTTTAGCTCGGGACACTTCCAAACCCTTCAAAGCTTTACCCTACCCCATCTCCCTTTTCCTCAATCCCCTTTCCCTCCCTATTACTTCCCACCCCCTCCCTACCCTCTTCCGATACCTTGATCCCTCATCATATGACTGTATGGTTAGACGGGATGCCGGTCCCTCACCTTATTGGTTTTGCTGGTTAGTTTACTTCAGTTTACAGTGTTCATCTCATCTTATGAGATGGTAGTTTACTTCCATTTGATGTTACTTCTATTAGTTTAAAGTAAGTACTTTTTGTAGGGGGCTCTCCCCCATATTTGTTTTTTCCAGATGCCCTGCGGCCGGTGCGGGGCTGAATGCCACTCCACCTGTTGTAACCTAGAGGAGTTTTGATCCCTTGATGACAACAGACTTGCAGCCCTATTTAGGGTTGCTCTTTTACTGAACCCATCATATTTTAGGGTTTCAGTGCAGGTCCTGACCCTGCAACCAAAGGGTCCAGGGTACTTCGTATGCTGGACTCAATCTCTCCCATTTTCTTCTATTCTCTTTTCTCTTCCTGGACTGTCCTTTCTTCCCCCACCCTTCTTTCTCCCCCCTTCCAGGTGCCTTCAAGGAGAGCTGGTCGTGTCTGGCATCCTGATTCCGAGGCTGGAATCATACTCCCCAGAAGGATGGACCCACTCCTCTAGACCGGGTAAGAAACAGTTTCTTATAAGCGAACTCTCCCCACAACACACAAGGCCTAAACTCCCCAGTAAAAAGGCGTAAGGCCTTCCATAACTACTACTCGAAGGGGTTGGATATCATCCTCATTCAAGAGACCCATTTCCCGAGCTTTAATCCATCCTTCATACACCGTAATTACCCCATCTTCTACCTAGCCAATGCTGATGATAAAAAAAGAGGTGTGGCTGTCTTCATATCCAAACGCACTCCCTTTACTCTAACCCAAACTGTTAGGGACAATGAGGGAAGATGCATACTAGTAAAAGGACATATAAATGGTACACTTTTCTCCATCATATCATACTATGCCCCTAATAAAGGCCAGGCCTCCTTCTTCTCTACCATGCTAACTTCTCTCTCCCCTCACCTGGAGGGCAAGGTGATCATGGGAGGGGATTCGAATGTTGCTTTCGATCATATGCTTGACAAATCAGCACAAAGCAATTCCAAACTCAAACGACCTCCCAAGCAGAGCCTCCGTATTGCTCGGCTTTTACACTCCCTAGCAATGATAGATGCATGGAGAGAATTACATCCCAATGCTAGAGACTACACTCACTTTTCAGCTCCCCATAGAACTTATGCTCGTATAGATCACATTTTTCTACACACCTCTGACATACATTTAGCATCTAGGGCGTCCATAAGCGACGTCCCTTGGTCTGACCACTCCTTAGTCTCAATTAAAATTTGTGGTTTCCTAAACAAAGCGAGCCCTCCACAGTGGCGCCTTAATGAGGCTCTCCTCACTAACCCGGTACACTGCACTATGATCGAAAGAAACATTACGGAATACTTCCGCATTAATGGTACACCAGATATATCCCCAAGCTCATTATGGGGAGCTCATAAGGCAGTAGTAAGGGGTAACCTCTTACAATTAGCATCACAATTAAAATGGGAAAAACAAACAGATCTTAACCACTTCAACCCCGGAAGGATTTACCCCCTTAATGACCAGAGCACTTTTTACTATTTGGCACTGCGTCGCTTTAACTGCTAATTGTGCGGTCATGCAATGCTGTACCCAAACGAAATTTACGTCCTTTTCTTCCCACAAATAGAGCTTTCTTTTGATGGTATTTGAGCACCTCTGCCGTTTTTATTTTTTGCGCTATAAACAGAAAAAGACCGAGAATTTTGAAAAAAAATGATATTTTCTACTTTCTGTTATAAAAAAAATCCAATAAACTCAATTTTAGTCATACATTTAGGCCAAAATGTATTCGGCCACATATCTTTGGTAAAAAAAAGTCAATAAGTGTACATTTATTGGTTTGCGCAAAAGTTATAGCGCCTACAAACTAGGGTACATTTTCTGGAATTTACACAGCCTTTAATTTATGACTGCCTATGTCATTTCTTGAGGTGCTAAAATGGCAGGGCAGTACAAAACCCCCACAAATGACCCCATTTTGGAAAGTAGACACCCCAAGGAAATTGCTGAGAGGCATGTTGAGCCCATTGAATATTAATTTTTTTGTCCCAAGTGATTGAATAATGACTAAAAAAAAAAAAAAATTACAAAAAGTTGTCACTAAATGATATATTGCTCACACAGGCCATGGGCATATGTGGAATTGCACCCCAAAATATATTCAGCTGCTTCTCCTGAGTACGGGAATACCACATGTGTGGGACTTTTTGGGAGCCTAGCCGTGTACGGGGCCCCGAAAACCAATCACTGCCTTCAGGATTTCTAAGGGCGTAAATTTTTGATTTTACTCCTCACTACCTATCACAGTTTTGAAGGCCATAAAATGCCCAGATGGCATAAACCCCCCCCCCAATGACCCCATTTTGGAAAGTAGACACCCCAAGCTATTTGCTTTGAGGCATGTTGAGTCCATGGAATATTTTATATTTTGACACAAAATGCGGGAAAGTGACAATTTTTTTTTTTTTTTTTTTGCACAAAGTTGTCACTAAATGATATATCGTTCACACAGGACATGAGCATATGTGGAATTGCACCCCAAAATACATTTAGCAGCTTCTCCTGAGTATGGGGATACCACATGTGTGGGACTTTTTAGGAGCCTAGCCGCGTATGGGGCCCCGAAAACCAATCACCGCCTTCAGGATTTCTAAGGGTGTAAATTTTTTATTTCACTCTTCACTGCCTATCACAGTTTCGGAGGCCATTGAATGCCCAGGTGGCACAAACCCCCCCAAATGACCCCATTTTGGAAAGTAGACATCCCAAGCTATTTGCTGAGAGGCATGGTGAGTATTTTGCAGCTCTCATTTGTTTTTGAAAATGAAGAAAGACAAGAAAAAAAAATTTTTTTTCTTTTTTCAATTTTCAAAACTTTGTGAAAAAAAGTGAGGTCTGCAAAATACTCACTATACCTCTCAGCAAATAGCTTGGAGTGTCTACTTTCCAAAATGGGGTCATTTGGGGGGGGGGTTGTGCCACCTGGGCATTCCATGGCCTCCGAAACTGTGATAGGCAGTAAAGAGTGAAATCAAAAATTTACGCCCTTAGAAAGCCAAACTCAGGAGAAGCAACAAAATGTATTTTGGGGTGTAATTTCACATATTCCCATGGCATGTTTGAGCAATATATCATTTAGTGACAACTTTGTGCAAAAAAAAAAAAAAATTGTCTCTTTCCGGCAACTTGTGTCACAATATAAAATATTCTATGGACTCGTCATGCCTCTCAGCAAATCGCTTGGGGTGTCTACTTTCCAAAATGGGGTCATTTGGGGGGGTTTTGAACTGTCCTGGCATTTTATGCACAACATTTAGAAGCTTATGTCACACATCACCCACTCTTCTAACCACTTGAAGACAAAGCCCTTTCTGACACTTTTTGTTTACATGAAAAAATTATTTTTTTTGCAAGAAAATTACTTTGAACCCCCAAACATTATATATTTTTTTAAAGCAAATGCCCTACAGATTAAAATGGTGGGTGTTTCATTTTTTTTTTCACACAGTATTTGCACAGCGATTTTTCAAACGCATTTTTTGGGGAAAAAACACACTTTTTAAAATTTTAATGCACTAAAACACACTATATTGCCCAAATGTTTGATGAAATAAAAAAGATGATCTTAGGCCGACTACATGGATACCAAACATGACATGCTTTAAAATTGCGCACAAACGTGCAGTGGCAACAAAATAAATACATTTTTAAAAGCCTATAAAAGCCTTTACAGGTTACCACTTTAGATTTACAGAGGAGGTCTACTGCTAAAATTACTGCCCTCGATCTGACCTTTGTGGTGATACCTCACATGCATGGTGCAATTGCTGTTTACATTTGACGCCAGACCGATGCTTGCGTTCGCCTTAGCGCGAGAGCAGGGGGGGACAGGGGTGCTTTTTTTTTTTCTTTATTATTTTTTTGCTTTTTTATCTTATTTTTAAACTGTTCCTTTCATTTTTTTAAATCATTTTTATTGTTATCTCAGGGAATGTAAATATCCCCTATGATAGCAATAGGTAGTGGCGCTGTTTACATCTGGCAAAATCTAAGTCATAAAATGCTCGTAGCTTCCGGTTTCTTAGGCCATAGAGATGTTTGGAGCCACTCTGGTCTCTGATCAGCTCTATGGTCAGCTGGCTGAATCACCGGCTGCATTCTCAGGTTCCCTGTTGAGACAGGAGAGCCAGAGAAAAACACGGAAGACGGTGGGGGAGGGGGTCATTGCCTCCCACTGCTTGTAAAAGCAGTCTAGAGGCTAATTAGCCACTAGGATTGCTTTTACATGAAAGCCGACCACTGGCTGAAAAGAATGATACCAAGATGATACCTAAACCTGCAGGCATCATTCTGGTATAACCACTCAAAGTCATGAATGGCGTACCTGAAGACAAAAAAATGGTTAACAATAAAGCACAGTAAACGGTAAAGTATAAAAAATTGCATACCTGAAAAGCAAACATGATAAAACATATTAACAATAAAACATTGCAGAATAGAATACAGTAAAAAAGAGCAGAACAATAGAGAGAGAATAGAGAGAGAGAGAACAATAAAATGACAACTATTTTTTTTTATTTTATATTTTTGTTTGTGTTTTTTTTTTTTTTTTTTTTTTTTTACACTTTTTTTTGTAACTAACTTTAATAACTGTATCCGGTTCCAGGTTCGGGTCTCTCAAAATGCGATGGCATCTTGGGAGACCCTGTGAAAGTTTGCCTAGTCTGTGCAATGCTGTACCCTACGCTAATACTCAACTAGTGAATGGTAGCATTCAAAACATTCACCAATGCAAAGACCAGGATTATCAGGACAGGAGGGACAATAATAGCGGGTGTCATGCCTATATCCGCGCTTGCTGCAGACATGACATCTTTTTTGGGGGGGTTCGTTGAGTAGGGGTACTCGGGAGGACATAAAAATGCCTCTCATGCAGCCGACTGCATTTGGTTGGGCATGTGAATGGGGGAAGTACGGGCGCTGCAGAAGTAGTGGGTTCCCAATTAGGATTGGCGAATGCAGAAGGAAGGGAACGACGGGCCTGTTTGTCTTCTTCTTGGTGGCAGCGGGACACTACTTGTGCTTGCCACCTCACCAGCTTGAACTGCACTTATGGGACTCGCCACGTCACCAAGTGTTACTGCAGTGCTGGTTTGACTACGACCGGGGTGTACTAGGCCGCTGGTGCTTGCCAGTTCACCAAAACGCTACCAAAAAAACTGTTAGTGATCGCAGGGATCAGGCCTGACTCTGCGAACGCTGCAGTTATGCGTTTAGTGTTTTATAAGTGACAGTGATCGATCGATACTGCACTTGGCTGGGCTGGGCGGAGGGGCAAAACGCAGGTGCTAGCAGGTATCTGGGCTGATCCCGCTAACACTGCATTTTTGGGAACCCTAAACTGCTGGGGACGCTAGTATAAATCTGATCGGATCAGATATTGATCCTTTCAGATACTATACCACTAAGGAAGGTGTACGGTGCATGCGTAGGTGTTAGCGGTACTGGCGCTAACCTGGCGCTGCCTGGGGCTGGTGCTTGCCAGTTCACCAAAATGCTACCAAAAAAACTGTTAGCAATCGCAGGGATCAGGCCTGACTCTGCGAACGCTGCAGTTATGCGGTTAGTGTTTTGTAAGTGGCAGTGATCGATCGATACTGCACTTGGGTGGGCTGGGCTGGGCCGGGTGGAGGGGCAAAACGCAGGTTCTAGCAGGTATCTGGGCTGATCCCAATAACACTGCGTTTTTGGGAACCCTAAACTGCCGGGGACGCTAGTATAGATCTGATTGGATCAGATATTGATCCGTTCAGATACTATACTACTAAGGGAGGCGTATGCTGCGTGCGTGGGTGTTAGCGGTACTGGCGCTAATCTGACGCTGCCTGGGGTGACGCATATCACCGTCGGGCGATCAGGGGGCTAAAACTTTATTCGGTAATAAACGGTGGGTGACCTGACACTATAAAAAATAAACGAACTAACCAGCGTTACTCGTAACAGTTATACGGTGATCACTGGTGAAAGGGTTAACTAGGGGGCAATCAAGGGGTTAAAACATTTATTCGGGAGTATATGGGGGTCCCTGTCGCTATTAAACGCTGATGGCGAACCTAAATACAGCGATCAGAAAAATGATCGCTTAGTGACACTGGCGACAGGGGGTGATCAAGTGGTTAAACCTTTATTGGGGGGGTTAGAGGGGTACCCTAGACCTAAAGGGGGCTACCACTAACTGTCCTACCACACTAACTGTCACAAACTGACACCATGCAGTAATCAGGAAAAAAAAATAAATAAAAAAAAAATACAGAGCCGAGGAGAGATGACGTCACATCCCCTGCCTCTGTGTACTATACAGAGGCAGGGGAAGATTCTGATTGGTTGGGAGTGATCGCGGGGGGGGGCCATGAATGGATGGCCTCCCCCTCATCTCTGAACGCTCCCAGACCAAAGCCGACCGCCTCTGGCACCGGAGGGTCCAATCGGACCCCCGCCCGTGGGAAGGCAATCACGTACCAGGTACGTGATTTTGCCTGCCCGTGCCATTCTGCGACGTATATCGTCGTTTGGTCGGTCGGCAAGTGGTTAAAAACCTACAAAAGAATTTCCAATCCATATGTAAGCTTCCTAAACAGCACCCCACTTCCTCCTCTCTACCTAAATTAGACGCAACCAGGGTTAAACTGAACACAGCTCTCACTTCTAGCGTGGAAAAACATTCAAGGTGGGTTAGTGGTAAATACTATCTCAATTCCGACAAACTTGGACCCCATCTTGCCTCAAAACTCTCACCCAAACATAGATTTCAAGCCTTGCCCAAAATTAAATCATTGTCAGGCTCCCTAACCCAAAACCCCAAAATAATACTGGAAGCATTCCACTCGTTCTATTCAAACCTATACTAAAGCCCCAACCCCGACAATGCCCACAAACTTAACACTTTTCTTGACAGCATCCCCCTCCCCAAAATCTCTGACTCCCATCGCTCGTTAATGGAAGCCCCTATCTCTGTAGAGGCAGTTAAGGAGGTCATAAAAGACATTAAAAAGGGTTCGACCCCAGGTCCAGATGGTTTTTCGACACTGTACTATAAGAAATTTGGCGAAGTGTTGTCTCCTTATCTGGTCTGGTTCTTCAATTCCCTCAATAAAGACTCACCCTTAGACGCAGCAGCTAATTTAGCCTACATCTCAGTCATTCCCAAACCTGGTAAAGACCAGAGCCAAGTAAGCAATTACAGACCTATATCTCTTATGAACAATAACCTAAAAATTATGACGAAAATTCTTTCCAACAGACTAGGCTCTGGGGTCTTATGTTCATAAGGATCAAGTGGGCTTCATATCAGGGAGACGGGGCCTGGAACAGATACGGAGGGCAGTGGACATTATTTCCCTGCTGCAATCGAAATGGGATGGCAATCCAGCTCAAGAAGGTTATCTTTTATCCATAAATCTTCAAAAGGCTTTTGATACTGTCACTTGGCCTTATCTATTTGGCACTTTAGAGAGGTGGGGGTTTGGTTCACATTTCATCAATCTCCTAGCAGCCCTCTATTCCCAGCCCAAGGCCCAGATCAGAATCCAAGGTCACCTCTCAGATTCCTTCCCCATAACCAAAGGGACAAGACAAGGATGTCCATTATCCCCCTTTCTCTTTTCCATAGGTATAAAGAATCTAGCTATTGCTATAAGACACCACCCAGACATTCATGGCGTTAAATGCGGCCAGTCGACGCATAAATGCGCTCTTTTCGCGGATGACGTCCTCCTCTTCATCACATCTCCTCTCATCTCCACTCTTAATGTCCTATCACTTCTTAAAAATTTTGGACAGATCTCGGGCTTTCAAGTTAATATGGATAAGTCTACTGCCCTCAACATTTCTACCCCCTCGCTCCTAGTACAAAGTTTACAGGACCATTTCCCCTTCGTCTGGAGCTCGACCTCCATCCCATACCTAGGCATACATTTAACCCCCCAAATAGACCAATTATACAATTATAACTACCCACCCATGTTCAGGAAGCTCAAGTCTGATCTCGGACAATGGTCTTTACATAAATTTTCCTGGCTAGGACGATTAAATGCGGTCAAAATGACCCTCCTTCCATGGATTTTATATCTTTTCTGATCCCTTCCCTCTCCTGTCCCCAAATTACATATCCATAGTTTACAATCCTCGATCAATTTATCTGGAGTAAATCAAATCACAGACTTCCTAAAAAGACCCTCTTCAGACCCAGGAAAAGAGGGGGTCTAGGTCTGCCCAATCTCTGGTGGTACTACCAGGCAGCACATCTTAGCCAAATATCAGCCATTTATTCTAGAGGTTCTAAACCAGAATGGATAGAGATGGAAAGACAAGCTGTATCCAACTTTACTATAGACTATCTTCTCTGGCATCCTCATAAATCTAGGCCTCCAATCCTCCCCCCTCCCTCTCGCACTCATTGGCATTATGTGACACGATACATAAACTAAACGTTATAACATCTAAGTGGCACCCCCTAGCTCACATCTTTAACAACCCCCTATTCCCACCAGGCATGAACATAAAAGCGTTCCAGTGGTGGCTTGATAAGGGCCTATATAGAATAGGACACTTTTTTAATTCTAATGGCCCCCTCAAATTGACCCACTGCACATCAAAATTAGAAATGCCCCAATCAGAAAAATTTTGCTTCCACCAAATAAGTAATTTCCTACACTCGATCTCCTCCCAGGAACCACTCCCCCTTACTATCACTCCTTACAAACAATGGTGTTCCTCGGCTGTGGACATGAGGGGGGGATCTCCCTTATTTACTCGGCATTAGCCGAACCATGAGAGAAAGCGACATATATACTGAACTGGATTCGAGTGGGATCTAGACACCTGGCACTCTCATTTTGCTTCCGCCTTCAAGGGGATCCTGAACATCTCCCTAACCAAAGCAGACCTTAAGATTATTTCCTGATGGTACCTGGTCCCAACTCGCTTAGCTAAATTTTACCCACGGTCCTCCCCCCTTTGTTTCAGGGGATGTGGCCACCTGGGCTCCCTCCTCCACACTTTTTGGGAGTGCCCAAGAATCAGAGGCTATTGGAACAAAATTTTCAATCTAATCCGCAAAGTCACTTACAAGGCAATCCTTCAAACCCTGACAATAGCACTGCTAAACCAAAAAGTCCCCAAACTCTCTAAATATGACCAAATTCTAATCCACTATATCCTCATTGGAGCAAAACTTACTATAGCTCGGGCATGAAAATCTTCTAAGGTCTCCTTCCACTTAACCAAACAGAAAGTGTCCTGGATCATGTACCAAGAAAAAATCTCCAACATCATACTAGATAAAACTGAAAAATTTAAACGGATATGGGAACCATGGGCCCATCACATTGGCGTGTCCCTCTAATCCCTGCCTCAATCATAACTTTTTTAGGTCTTTTTACATAGACGCTCCCACTCCTCATTCCAGCTCTCCTTGAAGCAAACGCCTTCCTCTCCCTCCTCTCTTGAACCCCCCTTTCCTCTCTTCCTTATTCTATCCCTCTCCTTCTCCTTATTTCCACCTCTACATTCTTCCCTCCCACCGGATCCGGATGGTGGGCTGTGAGGAGGAATTTGTAATTTCGTGTTTTCCTTACAAATTGCTTGGTTTTCCTTCAGTGTAATGTAACTTGGTCAACCACCTTTGTTTATGTTCAGAGATATGTAGAACAGATACATGTTCAGATCTGAAGACTTCTCTACCCTATGTTATCAAAGGGAGCCTATAGGTCTTTTCACATTCAATATGAATACACTATGCCCTGCTTATCATCCAAAGACCAGAGGCCATTGAAACCTAGACACAGCATGATCCCATATGGGGTATCGGACTTTCAAGGCGGATGGTAGTATATGTTCGCATACCACTCATGACTACCACAATTTCTCTTTTTGTCCTAGATGCAGAGAAGCTTTAGTTATGTATAATACCTTTGCATTTTATCTCTTTTTTTTATTTTTGTTTCCTTGTTGTTTCAATGCATAATATCATCTGTCCTTTTGAATCCCCTGCGAGGGAAGAGATTTGTCATATTTCTTATATTCTTTTAATAAATACTTTAAACTTAAAAAAAAAAAAAGATAGTTCCACACTGCTAGCACTGCTGCTTTTTTTTTTTTTTTAAAAAGAAAAACAGCAAGAGGTTTAAATGAAAAAAAAAATTAAAAAGAGACAATATCCCAAAAAGATCAACTACATAAAAAAATAAAAAATACTCTCTGAATAAAAAAATAACAACTTGGGCAGCAAAATTAAAGTTATTGTAAATTATCAACTTGTAAAACAACCCATTCAGTTTAAAATAGAAATGAAAGACAAAACATTTTTGTATAGATATAAAAAAGGGAAAAAAAAGGTATTTTTTATAAGTGATCGCATTCCTTCTGTTCTCAGCTGCATAAAAGAGCTTGGGGGAGGAGAAGCAGCAATACACTGAGCTTCCCAGTGCAGTGGGGGAGTGTCAGGACAAGTCTGATTGGAGGAGAGTACACTGAGTTCCCAGCATAGATAGAGAACTGGCCATGCTGTGCTGTCCTGCTTTTTGTGGTCAGTTTTTAATAGAAAAGCAGAGGGACTAGCAGGAACACCAAGGAAGTCACATATAAATGAAGCGATGCAAAGAGAACAGGATACTTTCCCATACAAGTACACGGTACAGGGTAACAAATGCTTTCAGAGCTTCCACAAAATTGATAATTTCACCATAAAATCAATCAACATTTTCACTAATATCCAGGGAGTAGGTGTAAGGAAATGTCTTCTTTTGTGCACAGGGTAAAACATGTTCCTTTTCATGCACCAATAAAGAAGCAACAAGGACATTTGGAGTTGCCGCCTCTATTCTTTGTACCTATGTTTCTTTTCATGTTTGCAAGAATTGGGCAATAAATATGCTCATGTGTGAACTTTGCGCACACACACGAACCAGCATTCTCGTGTGCGAAAGTGCACACATGCACCTGACACAGATGTTGGTGCCAAACAGGCTATTTAATCTCAGCCAGTGCATAGGATCAGGCCTGCTTTGTCTTTCAGCCTTCCCTGCATCCTGTGTTCCTGTTATCCTGTATCCTGATTCCAGTTGCTGACCCAGCTTGTCTGGCTACTTTCTGAACTCCGTTTGCACTGACTCTGGCTTGTCCTTGACCTCTGCTTCTGCCTGCTCCATTGGCTTCTATTGTACTGATTGTCTCCTGACTCGGCTTTTACCCAGATTCTGCTATTGCCTGCTCCTCTGTACCTGATCTCTGTTGACAGTGTATGACCGGGCTTGCCTGATCCTGCTTCCTGTCTAATCCTGCTGTACCTGCGGTCTGCTACCAGCTCATGCCTCAGCAGCCCACTGTCGCCAGTGCTAGCATGCTTCAGTCTGCCATCCTCCAGCTGCCCAACAGCACGTCTGCTGCACTGAAGTCTACTGACGACCTCTCCTGCTTGGCTTGCATACCCGATCTGCTGCTGGCAATACCTACAGGCACTCGTGCCCCTCTGCACTCCTGCGCCTTCTGTTCACATTACCAGGGGCCCCCGAGTCAGAGGTGTAAGGGAGGCCTTCCTCATTATTTCAGGCTCTGCCACCAGGTATATGATAGTAGGGAACTGATCCAGGAAGAAATAAAGCTGGCCTTGGAAGAAATTTGAGAGATCTTGCTGACCAGCAAAGGTGTGTGTATTACAAAATCACATTTGTTTTTTTGTCTGGAATTTCACTTTAAAGCTAATAGACTAAACAATGTTTAACTTCTTCTTGCCTGGCCTATTGTCAAATGATGTCCGAGCGAGAGCTCTCCCATCCTCAGTGGACATCATATGAAGTCCTCCCAGGATTGCAGCTCACGCATGCTCTAGGTGCCATGCTACAGTGTGGTCTGTCACCCGCTGTGTCCAGCAGACACAGCGGATGACAAATCATTGTACCAGGCCACTCCTTCTGACCATTCACAGCAGATTATATGACAGTTGTACACAATGAATGGCTTTCATTCAAAGCCATTCACTGTGTACAATTGTGTTGATCTCTGTGATTGGCCAGTTATCACATGGTACAGACAATAATCACTTGCATTTGTACCATGTGATAGCTGTGGACAATCACAGCTTCACAATAGTACACACTAGATGAATAGATGCCATTCAAAAAAAATCATTGATTATAACAATGAGCATCACTGTTATAAGCAATTGTAGTGTTTTAAAAAAAAATCCTGATCACTTCCCCAGAGTAGTTCAGTGTCATTATGATAACACTGTACTGCTCTGGTCACAGTATGTAAAAAAGTCCAAAACAAAATGTAAAAAAATTAAAATAAATGTATATGTATATATTTTTTTACATATTGTCACCAGTCCGTGTCCCTGATCATTGTCACACCAGACGTATGATGGCGCTGTACTGTATTGGTGACAGTATGTAACGAAAACATTATTTTAATTTTCCAAGATGTTTGTGACAAACAAAATACAACTGTTATGGGAACTGTTTCTGATTGGGACTCTAAAAACAAAAGTTAATACTGCAATTGCAGGAACAGATTCACAGGATGCAATCACTGTGTTTAAAATGTCCGTTCCATGCAAAATGTATTGTTACATGTTATTTTATACATAGATAAGAAAGGGGTGGTGTGAGATGTTATTAAAAACTAACAAATAGAAATATGTTATTAAAAGCTAACAAATAGGCATATATTATTAAAAGTTAGCGAACAGAACAACTGCAAAAGTGAAACCTGGAGGGGGGAGTAGAGACAGAGAGGGCTTCTAGTAGAAGATGTGTCTGAGTTAGGTTACAGAACACATTTCCATAGCGCAAACAAAATTGAGTCTCTTGTGCTTAAATGAACAATACAGTGAAAGTCCATGTAATTTCCCTCCTTTTGTTTATTTGACACCATTCTTTTCCACATTACATTCAGCCAATTGCTGGTAACTCCTGCTACATTGGCACAGAGAGATGGTGTCCTGTTCAGCTCTCTCCTAGTTTTTTCAGAATAATGGGTTCATCAGGGCTGCTGGAGCATTTGTTGGTACAGTGGGTAGTCACACAGAGGCATAGCCTGATGAGGAAGTAAATAACAAATATGAGAAATAGGAACATCACAATGTAAGCACCTAGTTTCTGTAACTATGTTGCTATGCCATATAAAAAAATCACCAAAACATCCTAATCTCTTGAAGGGGTTCCATCCATCTTTAGCAATATCACTGGCCTTATTCTGTAGTTATCTTATCTTAGCAAGATGCCCTTTAATAACATCCTCATTATCAGAAATGTATATACAACAGTCAGTGCGAAATACCTTACACATCCCACCTTGAGCTGCAGTGAGATAATTTAGCGTTATTCTGTGCTCTAATACTATTTTTTAAGCTGAGCCATTTCTTCACTTAATAAACCTATATCAGTGGTAGTGAGGTTAATAATCACATCTACAGTTCTAGTGTAATTATTTATTCTTTTCATTGCTTCAATTCCCCATCCTGTCCAGGAAGGGAACCATAACCATGTCATGTCACCTTCAGTGAACAGCTCTCTTTTGAACACTAAAGGGTATTCTGGACTTTGACCTGGTCGCACTGTATCTTTGCAAACAGCCAAAGCAGGTGCTAACTTCCCCATATAACATGTACCTGTAACACTAGTAGGAAGCCAGGTGTAAGCTTTATCTCCACATATATAATATAACCCTCTATGTATGGATGATAATGATATACCTGCTCCTAAAAAACTAGATGCAATAACATGGAATCTCAGGTAACCGATATTTCCACATATTGGGAACTGTGAGCAATTTGTATTATAAAGGGTTCTATTTAGTTCTGGATTTGGGATATAATAATATTGACCATAGTTTCCTCCATAAACTGTAATCTTTGCTCCAGTGCAATCTGAATTGCCCAACCATGGACATTTCGTGTTACATCTGTGGAGTGTCTATGTGTTTTGAAACCATCAAAGTTACTGATCTGTGCTCATTAACTGTGGAGACTATGTATGAGCCATTTATTCTGGTCCTGTTTAGATCAGTGAAGTTGAGAGGCATTGAGAACTACAGTATCCTATCCGAGCATAGAATAGGAAAAAAAGGAGGAGGTCTAGCAGTGATTTTCAAATCGCACCTTGCCTTCACCAAACCAAACTTACAGAACTCAGTGCCTTTCATGGAAACACTCTCACTACATCTTCAAACAACACCTCAAGACACCATTCACATACTACTATGCTACAGACCACCAGGACCAAAGACCAATCTCCTTACCCCGATCACTGAATTCTTCTCAATGCACACCTTGAAAACCAAAAACCTTCTGGTACTTGGGGATTTCAATCTGTGGGCAAACTCTGCCCAAGATCCTATTGCAACCGCCTGCGTTAACCAAATGGAAGAACTTGGCCTGCAACAACTGATAAATGCTCCCATGCACGGTTCAGGACACACTTTAGATCTCATCTTCAAACAGAATATGGACATCGACGTATTTGACAACACTCCACTACCATGGATGGACCACCATGCTATCAAATTTAAAATCACCACTAACACCATCCTCCAAAAACAGAAACGGGCAACAGCAACACACTGGAACAGATCTCAGAAGAAACTACACTCTGAACTCTTCAAAACTACATTGTCAAGCAAAATTCTTTTGCTAAACCCAAATCTCTCAACGGAACAAACACTCAACTCCCTAAACAATGTTTTACTACAAACAGCGGACTCCGTGGCGCCAAAACACAGAACACCCGTCCGCAAAAAAAACTGGAGTTGGTTTAATGGCACTCTCACCCTACTCAAGCAAGAACGCAGAAGAGCTGAGAGAGCTTGGAGAAGAAATCCCACCAAGGAAAACCATGCTAACTACAAAGCACTCACGGTGAAATACCACAAGGCAATCTTCAAAGCCAAAAAAGAACATATCGCAGACACCATCTCATCCGCCTTAAACCGCCCACGGGAACTTTTCAAAATAGTTGCTCAGTCAATGAACCCGACCTGCTTAGAGCCCCCTGCAAACGATACTCAAGAATTCTGCAATGAGTTATCAGATTTCTTCATCGACAAAATAGACAACATTCGGAAAGCAATTCATCAGAAAATAACAACCAACCTCACTCAACCAATGCAAAAAGAGGATATCGACATGAACATCACTCAACCACCGAATTTCTTTTTGTCCCCAATCACTACGGACACGACTAAAAACATCATCGGAAGCCTTCGCGACAGCACATCACCGAACGACATCATCCCCACCAAATTGCTTAAAGAATGTTCCGACATCCTGGCCCCCACCCTAACACATCTCATAAATCAATCACTCAAAGAAAGGACTGTGCCAACCTCCCTCAAGCAAGGCATCGTCAAACCACTGCTAAAGAAACCCAATCTCGACCCTAAAGACCCTAACTGCCGCAGACCAATAACAAGCCTCAACACCATCTCCAAGATTATAGAGAATGCAGTAGTACAGCAGCTACAACACCACCTGGAGACACACCACCTCCTGGACCCTCTGCAATCAGGCTTCCGCCCAGGCCATGGCACAGAAACAGCACTTCTCAAAATATGGGACGACGCCCTTGAAGCAGCAGATGACGGAGAACCGAGTCTCCTGGTACTGTTAGACCTCAGCGCAGCATTCGATACAGTGGACCACAATACTTTACTTGTCCGCCTCTCAGAAGTTGCAGGAGCTACAGATTCTGCCCTAAAATGGTTTACATCTTTCTTAGAGAATCGCTCTCAGACAGTGAAACTAGGAACTTTCACCTCGGAATCTCGGGCAGTCTCCTGCGGAGTCCCTCAGGGCTCACCCCTGTCACCAGTGCTATTTAACATCTACATCCGCCCACTTCTCAATATCATCAGAAAAACCGACCTCTGCTTCCACTCATACGCAGACGACACCCAACTCTACCTTCGCATCAACGGACAAAAAGATCATCATCAGCAATTACAGAAATGCCTTACTTTAATAGATGACTGGATGACCACTAGCTCCCTCAAACTCAACGGAACAAAAACAGAACTTCTTCTCCTGCAAGCCAACAAAAATTCCAAAATTAAGACCCCGTGGACACCACCCTCCATCCTCGGACAGACCATCTCCCCAGCACCAAAGCCAAGAGTCTCGGAGTCATCATTGACTCAGGAATGACAATGGATGCACAAATAGGATCAGTGGTGAGCGGATCCCATCATCTCCTCCGCCTGCTTCGCAGACTCATCCCCTTCATCCCAGAAGAGGACAAAGCAGCAGTTGTGGGAACAATCATCAATTCCCGACTCGACTATGAAAATTCGCTCTACGTAGGACTACCCCAATATCAGCTTGCGCGCTTGCAACTCATCCAAAACACGGCGGCAAGACTGTTAACAGGAAAAAAGCCCTGGGAATCCATCTCCCATCCCTAAAAAGCCTACATTGGCTAACTGTGAAGAATCGGATCACATTCAAGACCCTCTGCCTCACCCACAAATGCATACAAGGAAACGCTCCGCTATATCTCCGGGAAAAAAAAAACACTACAAACCGAATTGCAGTCTTCGATCAGCTAACCAAAACCTCCTCATCATTCCCAAATACCGCTACAAAGCAAAGGGAGAATGAAGATTTGCAGTCCAAATGCAAATGCTCTCCCAACCAACATCCGCATGGAAGAAAACCACCAGGCCTTCAGGAAAAAACTAAAGACCTTCCTTTTCTAGAAGCTGACTACAGAGAATACATCTAGCGCCTTGAGGCGATTCGGTTCGCATTTGCATCGCTTTACAAATCATTCATTCATTCATTCATTCATTCATTCTTTCATCATGGGTAATGTTCCTGTTTGGGGGATGTAAGTGAAAACACACCCAGCAGTTACTATCGTTGCTATGGGTTGCATACAATTTTAACATTTGAATGAAAGGGTTATTTTTCTGTGTCTCAGTTCTCAAAAACAACAGGAAGAAAAACATAATTTTATTTCAAAGGATATCATCACTTTGGGATTTTCTTGGCGTGACTGGCATGAATCCAGCTGGGTTTTCCTTCCAACTTGACAGCAGAACCGGTTGTCAAAAGCACCAAATGTGGTTTGTCAAATTTTGGTTCTAGTGGCTTTCTAATGTGTCGCTTAACCACCACCCAGTCACCAGGTTGGATTCTGTGAATACCTGAAACAGAATCTGGGTCAGGGATAAATTTGTAAACACCTTCATGTATTTTATTCAAAGTTCTTTGCAAAATCTAAACATATTCTAACAGACTAGAGTGAGAAGCCTGCAACTGCTGGGGAAAATATAGCCCTGTTTTGGGTGGCTCTCCAAATAAACTCTCATAGGGGACAGCCCATGTGGTTGTTTAGGGGTAGTTTGTACAGAATATAGGGCTAATGGCAAAGCTTCCACCCATCCTTTTCCTATACTACTTTAATTTTTGCACATCTGATTTTAAAAATTCCATTAAGCCTCTCAACTTTACCACTACTTTGTGGATGATAAGTAGACTTGTGCACAACAGGAAATTTAATTTAGTTTCGGTTCATTGTCATTCGTAAAATACATAATTTCGTTCTGTTATATTCGTTATGTTACGTTAATTTGTTTTCAGATAATTAGTTATTATTCGTAGAGTGTCGATATTCATTATACTGAATCTCGAATCATGACAAATTCATTCGTTATATCCGCTATAATTTCTTTCATATTAGTTGAAATATATTTATGTATGTATATATATTCGTGATAATGATTCGTAGTTTGGAAAGTAGTTTGTTTATTGAATCTATTAACACAAACAATGACAATATCTCTTCTCCTCTGCTCAAATACAATACAACACCCTTCTCACTCAGTTCCCAGGAATGCACTTTGCCAGTAATCCAACCTCCAGCACAAAATTAATCAGCTGATTGGACTGCAAGATTTACTTTGAGTTGGCCTTTTGTTTCATTAGATCTTTAACAAATTACCGAATCATGTCGAATTCATTCGTTATATTCGCTATAATTTCTTTCGTATTAGTTGAAATTCATTATTTTTTTATTCGTACATTCGGATGTCTGAAAAATGCAAAATTCAGCCGAATTTCGATTCGTTATGAAACGAATTGCACATGTCTAATGATAAGGTGTATGGAAAGCTTGCTGTACGTGAAGGGCTTCCATTAGCTCTTTCATTACTTACCCAGTAAAATGGGTTTCTCTGTCACTGTCAATAGTTTCAGGAACTCCATATCTTCAAACTATTTCATTCAAAATTTTCTTTGCTGTTGTTTTTGCATTTGCTTTAGCAACCGGCCAGCACTCAGGCCAACCTAAAAACATAAACACACTAGAGCAGTGGTTCTTAACGCCAGTCCTCAGGACCCACCAACAGGCCAGATTTTAGGTATTACCTTGGGGACATGCAGACAAGATTACTGCAATCACTGAGCAGCAAATGATATCACCTGTGATGTATTTCAGTTATCTTGCAAACCTGGCCTGTTAGTGGGTCCTGAGGACAGGCGTTGAGAACCACTGCACTAGAGCATACTCATAGGTGCCTATTCTGGCAAACAGCAAACCCTGTGTGTGGCTGACCATCATCAGTGTAAAATCTGGAACCATCTACGAATAAGTGTGTGTGTCACAATCTGATAAAGGCTCATCTTTGGCTGGTGTGACAAAAGCCCTTTCTACCTCCGCAGAGCCATACAATCATGAGAAAAACTCTCAGGTTCTACATCAGTACCATTTGTTGCATCTTCCTCATCAATTATAGGAAGAAGAGTAGCCGGATTTAAAGTAACACATCATTTGATTGTTAAATTTGATGGAGCAAAAAGAGCAGACTGGTACTCGCCAAATCTACTGGCAGACACATGTCTGGTATTTACATGATTCATGATTTCCTGTACTCCATGTGGGACATACAGGGTCAGAGCAGAATCTAGTACAAGCTCAGCTACTTTGTCTAGCAGCAAAATGCAGGCTGTTATGGCTCACATACAACTGGGGGAGCCTTTGATGACAGGGTCTAATGAGGCTGATACATACATCACAGGCCTCTGTTTGTCTCCATGTAGCTGGGTGAGTACACCTGCAGCAAATCCATTGACTTGATGACCAAACAATGAGAAATTCTTATGCCCCGTACACACGATCAGACTTTCCGACAATAAAACCGTGGATTTATGTTCGAAGGATGTTGGCCCCAATTCGTCTTGCATACACACGTTCACACGAATGTTGGCCAACAATTACGAACATAGTGACGTACAAGACGTTTGTGATATTTCCATTACGAACGCTAGTTTTACAAGACCGATTGCTTCCAGCTCTTACTTAATTCCGAGCATGCGTGGACTTTTGTCCAACGGACTTGTGTGCACACGATTGAAAAGTCTGACAACAAGCATTTGTTGGCAGAAAATTTGAGAACCTGCTAGCCAACATTTGTTGGCGGAAAGTCCGACAACAATTGTTCAGTGGAGCATACACACGGTTGGACTTTCCGCCAACAAGCTCACATCCAATATTTGTTGTCGGAAAATCGGATCGTGTGTACGGGGCACTAGTATAGTCAGGAAGTCCAATGGAGGGAGCTTCAGACAAAATTTTAATAAGCTCCTTCATCTGCAAATCATTTTCCCATGTGAGTTTGAAAGGGTGGTAGCCTCATATAGAGGAGCCATAAGTTCTGATGCATTTGAAATCCAGTCCCTACAATATCCCACTAAACCCAGGAAGGCACATAGTTGCCGTACATTTCTTGGCTTTTCAAATTTTTGTAAAGTTTTAACTCGATCTGGGGTTAGGTGACAGATTATATGAAATGCGGTGACCCAGGAAGATCACTTTCTCTTGGCAGTATTGTAGCTTATCTTTGCTAACTTTGTTGTTATGCCCCGTACACATGGTCGGACTTTGTTCGGACATTCCGGCAACAAAATCCTAGGATTTTTTCCGACGGATGTTGGCTCAAACTTGTCTTGCATACACATGGTCATACAAAGTTGTCGGAAAATCTGATCGTTCTAAACGCAGTGACGTAAAACACGTACGTCGGGACTATAAACAGGCAGTGGCCAATAGCTTTCATCTCTTTATTTATTCTGAGTAGGGATGAGCCGAACACCCCCCTGTTCGGTTCGCATCAGAACATGCGAACAGGAAAAAAGTTCGTTCGAACATGCGAACACCGTTAAAGTCTATGGGACACGAACATGAATAATCAAAAGTGCTAATTTTCAAGGCTTATATGCAAGTTATTGTCATAAAAAGTGTTTGGGGACCTGGGTCCTGCCCCAGGGGACATGGATCAATGCAAAAAAAAGTTTTAAAAACGGCCGTTTTTTCAGGAGCAGTGATTTTAATAATGCTTAAAGTCAAACAATAAAAGTGTAATATCCCTTTAAATTTCGTACCTGGGGGGTGTCTATAGTGTGCCTGTAAAGGGGCGCATGTTTCCTGTGTTTAGAACAGTCTGACAGCAAAATGACATTTTGAAGGAAAAAACTCATTTAAAACTACCCGCGGCTATTGCATTGCCGACAATACACATAGAAGTTCATTGATAAAAACGGCATGGGAATTCCCCAAAGGGGAACCCCAAACCAAAATTAAAAAAAAAAAATGACGTGGGGGTCCCCCTAAATTCCATACCAGGCCCTTCAGGTCTGGTATGGATATTAAGGGGAACCCCGGCCAAAATTTAAAAAAAAAAATGACGTGGGGTTCCCCCTAAATTCCATACCAGACCCTTCAGGTCTGGTATGGATTTTAAGGGGAACCCCGCGCCAAAAAAAAAAAAAAAAACGGCGTGGGGTCCCCCCAAAAATCCATACCAGACCCTTATCCGAGCACGCAACCTGGCAGGCCGCAGGAAAAGAGGGGGGGACGAGAGTGCGGCCCCCCCTCCCTCCTGAACCATACCAGGCCACATGCCCTCAACATTGGGAGGGTGCTTTGGGGTAGCCCCCCAAAACACCTTGTCCCCATGTTGATGAGGACAAGGGCCTCATCCCCACAACCCTGGCCGGTGGTTGTGGGGGTCTGCGGGCGGGGGGCTTATCGGAATCTGGAAGCCCCCTTTAACAAGGTGACCCCCAGATCCCGGCCCCCCCCTGTGTGAAATGGTAAGGGGGTACATAAGTACCCCTACCATTTCACGAAAAAAGTGTCAAAAATGTTAAAAATGACAAGAGACAGTTTTTGACAATTCCTTTATTTAAATGCTTCTTCTTTCTTCTATCTTGCTTCATCTTCTGGTTCTTCTGGCTCTTCTGGTTCTTCTGGTTCTTCCTCCGGCGTTCTCGTCCAGCATCTCCTCCGCGGCGTCTTCTGTCTTCTTCTCCTTGGGCCGCTCCGCACCCATGGCATGGGGGGGAGGCTCCCGCTCTTCTCTTCTTCTCTTCTTCTCTTCTTCTTTTCTTCTTTTCTTCTCTTCTTCTTCATTTTCTTCTCCGGGCCGCTCCGCAATCCATGCTGGCATGGAGGGAGGCTCCCGCTGTGTGACGGCGCTCCTCGTCTGACAGTTCTTAAATAACGGGGGGGGGGGGGGCCACCCGGTGACCCCGCCCCCCTCTGACGCACGGTGACTTGACGGGACTTCCCTGTGACGTCACGGGGAATGCCACAGGGAAGTCCCGTCAAGTCACCGTGCGTCAGAGGGGGGCGGGGTCACCGGGTGGCCCCGCCCCCCCCGTTATTTAAGAACTGTCAGACGAGGAGCGCCGTCACACAGCGGGAGCCTCCCTCCATGCCAGCATGGATTGCGGAGCGGCCCGGAGAAGAAAATGAAGAAGAAGAGAAGAAGAGAAGAAAAGAAGAAAAGAAGAAAAGAAGAAGAGAAGAGCGGGAGCCTCCCCCCCATGCCATGGGTGCGGAGCGGCCCGAGGAGAAGAAGACAGAAGACGCCGCGGAGGAGATGCTGGACGAGAACGCCGGAGGAAGAACCAGAAGAACCAGAAGAGCCAGAAGAACCAGAAGATGAAGCAAGATAGAAGAAAGAAGAAGCATTTAAATAAAGGAATTGTCAAAAACTGTCTCTTGTCATTTTTAACATTTTTGACACTTTTTTCGTGAACTGGTAGGGGTACTTATGTACCCCCTTACCATTTCACACAGGGGGGGGGCCGGGATCTGGGGGTCACCTTGTTAAAGGGGGCTTCCAGATTCCGATAAGCCCCCCGCCCGCAGACCCCCACAACCACCGGCCAGGGTTGTGGGGATGAGGCCCTTGTCCTCATCAACATGGGGACAAGGTGTTTTGGGGGGCTACCCCAAAGCACCCTCCCAATGTTGAGGGCATGTGGCCTGGTACGGTTCAGGAGGGAGGGGGGGCCGCACTCTCGTCCCCCCCTCTTTTCCTGCGGCCTGCCAGGTTGCGTGCTCGGATAAGGGTCTGGTATGGATTTTTGGGGGGACCCCACGCCGTTTTTTTTTTTTTTTTTGGCGCGGGGTTCCCCTTAAAATCCATACCAGACCTGAAGGGTCTGGTATGGAATTTAGGGGGAACCCCACGTCATTTTTTTTTTTAAATTTTGGCCGGGGTTCCCCTTAATATCCATACCAGACCTGAAGGGCCTGGTATGGAATTTAGGGGGACCCCCACTTCATTTTTTTTTTTTAATTTTGGTTCGGGGTTCCCCTTTGGGGAATTCCCATGCCGTTTTTATCAATGAACTTCTATGTGTATTGTCGGCAATGCAATAGCCGCGGGTAGTTTTAAATGAGTTTTTTCCTTCAAAATGTCATTTTGCTGTCAGACTGTTCTAAACACAGGAAACATGCGCCCCTTTACAGGCACACTATAGACACCCCCCAGCTACGAAATTTAAAGGGATATTACACTTTTTTGATTGACTTTAAGTATTATTAAAATCACTGCTCCTGAAAAAACGGCCGTTTTTAAAACTTTTTTTTGCATTGATCCATGTCCCCTGGGGCAGGACCCAGGTCCCCAAACACTTTTTATGACAATAACTTGCATATTAGCCTTTAAAATTAGCACTTTTGATTTCTCCCATAGACTTTTAAAGGGTGTTCTGCGGCATTCGAATTTGCCGCGAACACCCCAAATTGTTCGCTGTTCGGTGAACTTGCGAACAGCCAATGTTCGAGTCGAACATGAGTTCGACTCGAACTCGAAGCTCATCCCTAATTCTGAGCATGCGTGGCACTTTGTCCGTCGGATTTGTGTACACATGATCGGAATTTCTGACAACGGATTTTGTTGTCGGAAAATTTTATATCCTGCTCTCAAACTTTGTGTGTCGGAAAATCAGATGGAAAATGTGTGATGGAGCCTACACACGGTCGGAATTTCCGACAACAAGGTCCTATCACACATTTTCCGTCGGAAAATCCGACGGATGTTATAGAAAAACATGAGAAGGCTTACTTTTTCTCTGCTACAGATGTCCTTTGTATCAGAACAAATAAGCAAATCATCTATGTACTGAAGCAAATATGTGTTTGGGTGTGAGAGGGACCATTGGTCCAATACTTGCTTTAACACAGTATTATATTCAGAGGGGCTACACACACAACCTTGGGGCAATCTTGTATATGCTAACTTTTGGGTATCATGGGTAAATAAAGTAAGGTGCCAGCAATCTGGGTGTAGGGGCACCGAAAAGAAAGCATTTGCAAGATTAATCACTGTAAAGCAGGTGCTGGAGGCAGGTAATCCACTTAGTAAAATGCGGGGGTTGGGCACGATTGGGGTATCTGCCTCAATTATATTGTTAATGGCTCTCAAATCATGCACCATGCGGTATGTTACTTGCCCACCCTTCTTGTCTGGCTTCTTTGCAAGTGGGAACAGAGGTGTATTGGCTTGGGACTTAATTGGTACAACAACCCGTGCTGCTTTCAGTTGAGTGAACTGATCCTTTATCCCCTCATGCCTCGTACACACGGTCGGATTTTCCGATGGAAAATGTGTGATAGGACCTTGTTGTCGGAAATTCTGACCGTGTGTAGGCTCCATCACACATTTTCCATCGGATTTTCCGACACACAAAGTTTGAGAGCAGGATATAAAATTTTCCAACAACAAAATCCGTTGTCGGAAATTCCGATCGTGTGTACACAAATCCGGCGGACAAAGTGCCACGCATGCTCAGAATAAATAAAGAGATGAAAGCTATTGGCCACTGCCCCCTTTATAGTCCTGACGTACGTGTTTTACGTCACCGCGTTTAGAACTATCAGATTTTCCAACAACTTTGTGTGACCGTGTGTATGCAAGACAAGTTTGAGCCAACATCCGTCGGAAAAAATCCTAGGATTTTGTTGTCGGAATGTCCGAACAAAGTCCGACCGTGTGTACGGGGCATCAGTCTGAGCAATACTCAGTGGGTACTTTTTAATCTGTGGGAGATGGGATCCTGGTTTAATTTTTATCATAACTGGGGTGCAGTCCAGCAGACCTACGTCATATTTGCTGGTGGCACATAAACCATCGGAAATCACTTCCAATTCTGGTGGAAATGGCGGAGTGAAGTCTTGGATTAAAAATACTCCACAGGCAGAATTTAAAACTTCTCCTGACAGATTACTGACCACTTGGACTCCTGTAGGAGTGTAGTCAATGTTTGCTAAAACTTGGTTCAAAATGTCAGCTCCCAAAAGGTAGGAACTGTGTCTGAAACTAACACTTTAGTGACAATTTCTGTTTGCTGTCTTAGCTGAGTTTAAGATAACATTTGTCTAACAATCCTCTATATTAAAAACGCTTCGGCTTGCAGCAATGTCAATTAAACAAGTTAATTCTGTTTCTCCTCCAGGATAGGGGAGTTCTTGTAAAAATACTTTTACTCTGGCCTCGGGATCATTGTCTCCCCTATTTAACATCATTGATACTGGCATGCCATTTTCCTATGCCTGATCCACTGCTTTTGGCAGAGAACTGGAATCAGCATGAGGTGCCTCTAAGGTGCCTCTAAGCTCCTTTCCAGTCTACGGTCAGGAAGATGGCAGAATTTGGCTATGTGCCCTTCCCCATTACAATTGTAGCATATAATTGGACCCCGATTGCCATGTTTTCTTAAAAAACAGATTTCCCTTCCCAAAGAATTCAAATAGACTACATTCAGATGCCCAGAATAGGCACCTATGAGTACACTCTAGTGTGTGTTGACATGTTTTCAGGTTGGCTGGTTGGTAGCTAAAGCAAATGCAAAAACAACAGCAAAGAAAATTTTGAATGAAATAGTTTGTAGATATGGAGTTCCTGAAACTATTGAAAGTGACAGAGGAACCCATTTTACTGGGGAAGTAATGAAAGAGATAATTGAAGCCCTTCACATACAGCAAGCTTTCCAGACATCTTATCATCTAAAAAGTAGTAGTAAAGTTGAGACTTAATGGAATTTTGAAAAGCAGATGTGCAAAAATTAAAGCAGTTTTTAATTTTTTTTTTACAAACCTGTTATGTTAACAAGTTATTTCTCACAGCCAGCACAGGCATACTTGAAATTACACCCCAAAAACATTCTACCACTTCTCCCAAGTATGGTGATACTACAGGCTTCCTGACCGCTTATCAGATTTTTAGATGCACTGCAGCCAGTAGCATTGCTAGGGGGCGGCTATTAGGGCTAAAGCCCCGAGCCTTGGGCCCATAGCCCCGAGTCTGTTACCGGGTGGGTGCAGTCCCACAATTAGCAGGTATGTCCTGGTCTGGAATGCAGGGGACAGGGGCGGACTGAGCCGAGGTAGCGCTGGCTCCAGCTCTGTCCCCACCTCCACCTGACTCTACCCTTGGCCACTGGTTGCTAGAGCCGCCCGCAACTCCCTTCCTGCCCAGCATTCAAAGCGGAGGAGAATTTCACTTCCTCCTCCTCCGCACTAGTGCTCGAAGGGGCCTAAAGGTTTCCCAGCCCCCTTATCATGGTCCTGGACTGGAGCATCCCACCGCTGGTCCGGTGGCGGTGTGGTGCAGGCAGTGGCATCAAACAGGAGGAGGCCTGGGCAGCCTGGAAGAGCCCAGAAGGGAGTGAGAGAGAGAAGACAAGGCCTCGCCGCCACCCTGAGCAGCATCCCCGGTACCTCCCAGAGCCTGAACTCCTTCTCTAAACTCCTCTCCTAGCTCGCTGTGAGTGTCATGGAACAGGAAGAAAACAGGCTGACTGAGAATGGGCAGAAGGTAGGTGGATCACACATGCCTACCCATACAGACAGGTGCTGGGACAGTAAGGACTGCAGGCAGGACTAGGGGTTCTCTCTTTCCCACCCCCTCTCTCTCTTTCACCCCCTCTGATTCTCCCCCATCTCTGGGGACCCTGATATAAGGGGGGTTCTCTGGGGACTCTGGTCTAAGGGGGCTCTCTGGGGACCCTGATGTAAGGGAGGCTGTCTGGGGTCTCTGATGTATGGGGAGGCTCTCTGGGGACCCTGATGTATGGGGGCTCTCTGGGAACCCTGATGTATGGGGAGGCTCTCTGGGAACCCTGATGTATGGGGAGGTTCTCAGTGGACCCTGATGTATGGGGAGGCTCTCTGGGGACCCTGATGTATGGGGAGGCTCTCTGGGGACCCTGATGTATGGGGGGTTCTCTGGGGACCCTGATGTATGGGTATCCTCCCTGGGGACACTGATGTATGGGGGCTATCTGGGGACCCTGATGTATGGAGGGGCTCTCTGGGGACCCTGATGTATGGGGAGGCCCTCTGAGGACCCTGAAGTATGGGGAGGATCTCTGGGGACCCTGATGTATTGGGGGCTCTCTGGGGACCCTGATGTGTGGGGGGGCTCTCTGGGGATCCAGATGTAAAGGAGGCTTTCTGGGGACCCTGATGTATGCGGAGGCTCTCTGGGGAACCTATTGTATGGGGAGGCTCTCTGGGCATATATACAGTATCTCACAAAAGTGAGTACACCCCTCACATTTTTGTAAATATTTTATTATATCTTTTCATGTGACAACACTGAAGAAATAACACTTTGCTACAATGTAAAGTAGTGAGTGGACAGCTTGTATAACAGTGTACATTTGCTGTACCCTCAAAATAACCCAACACACAGCCATTGATATCTAAACCGCTGGCAACAAAAGTGAGTACACCCCTAAGTGAAAATGTCCAAATTGGGCCCAAAGTGGCAATATTTTGTGTGGCCACCATTATTTTTCAGCATTGCCTTAACCCTCTTGGGCATGGAGTTCACCAGAGCTTTAAAGATTACCACTGGAGTCCTCTTCCACTCCTCCATGACAACATCATGGAGCTGGTGAATGATAGAAACCTTGCGCTCCTCCACCTTTCATTTGGGGATGCCACACAGGCAACAGGGTTTAGGTCTGGAGACATTCTTGGCCATCCACCATCTTTACCCTCAGCTTCTTTAGCAATGCAGTGGTCATCTTGGAGGTGTGTTTGGGGTCATTATCATGTTAGAATACTGCCCTGAGGCCTAGTCTCCGAAGGGAGGGGATCATGCTCTGCCTCAGTATGTCACAGTACATGTTGCCATTCATGGTTCCCTCAATGAACTGTAGCTCTCCAGTGCTGGAAGCACTCATGCAGCCCCAGGCTATGACACTCCCACCACCATTCTTGACTGTAGGCAAGACACACTTGTCTTTGTACTCCTTACCTGGTTGCCGCCACACACACTTGACAACGCCTGAACCAAATAAGTTTATCTTGGTCTCAGACCAGTAATCCATGTCCTTAGTCTGCTTGTGTTCAGCAAACTGTTTGTGGGCTTTCTTATGCGTCATCTTTAGAAGAGGCTTCCTTCTGGGATGACAGCCATGCAGACCAATTTGATGCAGTGTGCAGTGTATGGTCTGAGCACTGACAGTTGTTTGACCCCCCACCCCTTCAACCTCTGCAGCAATGTTGGCAGTGGTGATGGGCCGAACGGACCCCTGTTTGGTTCGAACCAGAACTTCCGAACACCGCGAACGTTCGGACCCGAATAATGAACCCCATTAAAGTCAATGGGACCCGAATGTCAAATATCAAAAGTGCCGATTTTGAAGGCTTAAATGCAAGTAATTAGGCATACAATGGTTATAGGGGTCCGGGTCCTGCCCTGGGGGACATGGATCAATAAAAAAAAAGTTTGTGAAAAACGTCATTTTTAAATGAGCAGTGATTATTTTATTTTTAAAATGAAAGACTAAAAATGAAAAATTCCTTCTAAATATAGTGCCAGGGGGGTCCCCTTAGTCTAACTGTAAAGTTGCAGATCTGTAACATGTCTAGAATCTGCTGCAGCAATAATTGAATTTATAAAGCCAAAAAAAGTCATTTTTCCTGCAAGCTGCCTTTATTTTGCTCAGCAACAGCTGGGGAGCCAGTGTGTATGATGAGGCCACTGTGAACAAGATTAGAGAATTTTTGGATACATTCTGGTGTCACTTTGACTTTGGATAGAAGTAACGGATGTGTTAAAATTGGTCTTTGCGTGTCGTGGCGCCTTCCCATCGTAACCCTTTAGAGATAATCTTGATGAAAGCAAGAATTTGCCTTGCTGTAAAAAATTGCAATGATATGCACCTTTCAAACAGGTGGCGAAAAATTGGTCTTTGGGTGTCAGTGGTGCCTTCCGATCGTAACCCTATAGAGGTACTCTTGATGTAAGCAAGAATTTGCCTTGCTGTATAAAATTTCAATGATATGCACCTGTCAGACAGGTGCAGAAAAATTGATCTTTGGGTGTCAGTGGTGCCTTCCCAGGGTAACCCCTATAGAGGTTCTCTTGATGAAAGCAAGAATTTGCCTTGCTGTAAAAAATTGCAATGATATGCACCTGTCAGACAAGTGCAGAAAAATTGGTCTTTGGGTGTTAATTGTGCCCATGAAACCTATACCAAAAACATTCTTCCAGATGAAATGATTGAACACCCTCAAAGCTAGGCAGCCTCGAAGTCCTGCAGAGATTCCACATCCCAAAAAGACTTAATCAATGACATTAGTGTGGCGGTGTGGTGCTGGTAGATGAGCTGGTAGGACCTTGGACACCCTGTGCTATACCATCATCCCTGTCAGTGGCGGCTGCTGAAAGGTAATGATTCGGTATCGTAGGAGCAGACTGAAGTGGGTAAGGAGGAGGAGGGACAGATTTGTGCCCCTTTTGCGTGGCTTTTAGGTGCTCTTGCCAAGGGGCTGAGTGGTTGGACATTAAATGCCTTGTTAGGCATGTGGTACCCAAATGGTTGATGTTTTTGTCACGTTTAATGTGCCTGTGACACAGTTTGCAGATAGCAACAGTGTGATCTGCTGCAGATGTGCTGAAAAAGGCCCAGACAGCTGAGCTGTGGGGAGTGGGCCGGGAGATAACAGCTGCAGAATGTGATGGAATAGGGTGGCTGCTCTCTACTGTTTCTTGATGCCGACCTCCTTGGGGTTGTGCCACCTCATCTTCAGTTTCCTCCTCTGCTCTATCTGGCAAGTTGCATCAGTGACCTCATCATCATCATCATCATCATCATCATCTCCATCTCCTCCATCTTCATCATTACCACTGGAGACAACTTGGCAATACACTGTGGCTTAGGGAACATGAATGCCAATTTGTCTACCAGTGTTCCTCCCTCTCTCTAGACTCAGGTTCCTGTCATCCTCAACCTCAGAACCAGCATCTGAATCCAGTAATGGCTGGGCATCATCAAGGAGCAAGTGGCTGACGCTGTGGTCAAATAACTCAGCTGACTCCTCAATGGCTGATGATAGGGCTATGGCAGGAATAGATATGGACAAGGAGGCAGGTTTATCCACTCTGGCAACTGCAGGGGACTGCACACTTGTCTCTGCTTGTGTGACAGAGGATGAGGAGGATGAGGAAGGTTTAGTAAGCCAGTCCTCCTGTGGCTGGATAGCACAGGCAAACTCACTAAACAGAGGAAATGATGCCCTGCCTGAGGACTGACCACCACGTCCACCTTTGCCTGTGGACACATTTGTTGCTGGCCACTTACAGTGCCAAGGGAACGTCTGCCTCTCCTTATGGTTCTCCCAGAAATTATTGGGAGGGAGGGGGCAGTGCTTATAAGCAAATGTAAAGGAAAATTTTAAATCTGTACGTAGATGCACTTTAATCAATGTAAAGAGGTGTTTGGTGCCCTTTAATTGAGTACTCACACTACACAGACACACTCCATGGATACAATATAATATACTGCAATATAATGTGCCAAAAGTACAGTGATGCACAGAACTATATGGCGTTAAACTGGCAGTAACGCACACAAAAGTAAATGGCGTTAAACTGGCAGTAACGCCCAAAACTATATGGCGTTAAATTTGTAGTAACTTACACAGAACTATGTGCGTTAAACACAGAACTATAGCGTTAAACTGGCAGTAATGCATGCAATACGATATGGTGTTAAACTGGCAGTAACGCAATCAAATACACAATGTTCAAGCATCACTACACTGAAGCTATCTGAACTGACCCTACTCTAGCTGCACATTATGAAAAGCTGAATGATGGTCCTCCTCACTACACTCACACTATCCCTAGACTGACACTAAACTAATATTCTACACTGACAATTGAAGCAAAATAGCACAGTATAGCACACTAATTAATAGCACTGAACAGAGCCCTGTTCTATCTCTCTCCACACCAAAATCACACTGAAAATGGCTGCCATTGAAAGAATACTTTTATACTGTGGGGCGGGAATGAGCCATGATTGGATAAAGTCATGATGACAGTGTCCAATCATGACTCTGACAGTGCTCTGTGCCCTGATTGGCTGAAGCTTTCACTGCTTCAGCCAATCAGGGCTTGCAATGCACTGTTCAATGCCACAATGCATTGTGGTCTGTTCGGGGAGCCGAACAAACGGTCAAATGACCCTTTTGTTCGGCTGTTCTCTGAACAGCCGAACAACAAAAGTTTTGTCCGAACTTATGCTCGGGCCGAACCGTTCGCCCATCCCTAGTTGGCAGCACTCGTACATTTATTTCCAAAGACAACCTCTGGAAATGATGCTGAGAACGTGCACTTAACTTCTTTGGTTGACCATGGTGAGGCCTGTTCTGCGTGGAAACTGTCCTGTTAAACCGCTGTATGGTCTTTGCCACCGTGCTGCAGCTCAGTTTCAGGGTCTTGGTCTTGGCAATCTTCTAATAGCCTAGGCCAGTGATGGTGAACCTTGGCACTCCAGATGTTTTGGAGCTACATTTCCCATGATGCTCATGCACTCTACAGTGTAGCTGAGCATCATGGGAAATGTGGTTCCAAACCATCTGGGGTGTCAAGGTTCGCCATCATTGGCCTAGGCCATCTTTATGTAGAGCAGCAAATCTTTTTTTCAGATCCTCAGAGTTCTTTGCCATGCGGTGCCATGTTAAACTTTCAGTGACCAGTATGAGAGAGAAAGAGCGATAACTCCAAATTTAACACACCTGCTCCCCCATTCACACCTGAGACCTTGTAACACTAACAAGTCACTGGGGAGGGAAAATGGCTAATTGGGCCCAATTTGGACACTTTCACTTAGGGGTGTACTCACTTTTGTTGCCAGCGGTTTAGACATTAATGGCTGTGTCTTGAGTTATTTTGAGGGGACAGCAAATTTACACTGTTATACAAGCTGTACACTCACTACTTTACATTGTAGCAAAGTGTAATTTCTTCAGTGTTGTCACATGAAAAGATATAATAAAATATTTACAAAAATGTGAGGGGTGTACTCACTTTTGTGAGCTACTGTATGTGTATATATATTTATATATATATATATAGATCTATATATATATATATATAGATCTATATATATATATATAGATCTATATCTAGATAGATAGATAGATAGATAGATAGATAGATAGATAGATAGATAGATAGAGATATATATATATCTATAGATATATCTACAGATATATATATATATATATATATATATATATATATATATATATATATATATATATATATATACACAAACACATGTATATTATATACATATGTATGCCCGTCCAGGACCAAGAGTATGACTTTCTTTACTTCGCTGCTATGGGCCCTAGCCCCAGATCTTTTGTAGACCTAGCAACGCAGCACAAGCACAGTGAAAACACCTACAAAATTACCACATTTTGCAAAGCAAATGCCCAGGTATTTCCTGAAAATGTAAAAGGAGTTTTTTGAAAATGTCACTATTTTGCCACAAGTTTTTTGAAAATGCAAATAAAATATGAAAATGCATTATTTCTTTACCCAGTTTTCAATGAATAAGATATTTCTAACATACAACTTAAGCATACTTAGAATTACACCTCAAAACATATTGCAGTGTCACTATGGTGACATTGTACTGTAATGGCAAATTGTGTCTCTAATCACTAACCAGAGCAGTACAATGTCACCATAGTGACACTGCAATGCTATATAGTAACAATCCGTGACAGATAATTTTTGTGCCCAGTACTGTACTACACTCTCTCTCTCTCGCCTCTCACAGCCAATTGCTTTGAGGGGGAAACTTCATAGACTGTAGGGTTGCAGTCTGTGTTTACATGTGTGATCATATGGTGCAGGGCCAATTACAGTGGCCCTCTACCCAAGCTGTGATCTGCTGTGTTGGAAGACACAGCAATCACAGATTGTACCGCTGCACAGCCCCGAGGCCACGCATGAGTGACGAAAACACGTAAATGGAGTTCAACTTTAAACTTTAAAACTCAGTCACTCATTTAATATAGACATTTATATAACCATTAGGAGCTTACACAATCTTTATGAGCCTTATTATTGTAATCATATTTGTTCAGATGTAGTCCTCCTTCACTTTAGTCAATTACGCTGACCTGGCTAAAGAGGAGCTTGTGAACACTCCTATACTTACCGTTGCCACTGATATAGACTGGCTCAGGAATTTTGAGGACACCATTAATAATTATCACAGCATGATTGTAGATTTTAAAGAAGAGAAATTGACTAACGTTAAGGAGGACTACACTGATAACTGTGTGTATGGCTGGACTTGTGGACTGATTTCAGGGGAGATGCATCGCTACCTCAGGCATAGAAGGATCAACCGTCCCGACATTTCAACTGTGGACGACAGCTCTGGGAATGCCTCCACTGACTCAGATTCTAACACCTCACAGACTTACACCTCTACCACCGACCACAGATCACAATCTTTTTTTGGGCCATACCCTACTCATTTACAACAGGCTTCAAGGCACAACAGTCTCCCACTGGCACAGCCCGTGGAGATGCAGGACCAGGAGGGTTCACCACATGAAGAGGAAGAGGTCAGCCCAAAGATTAAAAGAAATTGTGGTTTTCAACCTTAGCCAGCATCAGCTTACTCCTGCTGAACATAGTATATTGGATAAAGGACGTTTGTCCCCACCAATAAGTTTAAGGATTTTGATTTTCAAATTGACTTATATGAATCTGAATGGAAACTGTGGTACTGGGAGATATTTAAAAGTTCTCCCCCAATAATGTCTCCTACTCCATTTCGGCCACATAGCACCACTGAGGCCTCCGAGGTACCCCCAGCCCTGAAGACATTCCATAAGAAAACAAAATGGCCACACACTGGAAATCCAAAATTTGCTTGTGTAATCTTGTATTGTCAAAAGTTGCCAGGCAGATACAGGGATTGCAGTTGACATGTTTCACTAGCATGTGGCTTGTGGATCATGAAATAAATCATTGATTGACAACCAGTAAAGGGGTCTCCAAAAACAATCTCACCAAGGTTGAGAGGGAAGCTATTAAGTCCATGTACTATGATTCCTCCATTGTGATCTACCTTGCCAACAAGGGGGTGCAATTGTGATCTATCTGTATCTGATTACTAGATTGAAATCCCCCTTCAATATCAGGATAACATGACTTACACTTTATTACCCACTGACCCCACCTTTCGCTTCAAGTGCAATGACAAACTCAGTGAGGGCTATGCCCGGGGATGGATTACCAAAGAGGAGTTGTGACATCTCACAACAGAACCCTGCGATGTCCTGTTATATGCACCCTCCTTAAAATCAACAAGGATTCACAACACCCCACTAGGCGTCCAATTATATCAGTGGGAGGATAGGTCTTGCAACCATCAGTGGCATTTGTAAACAACTTCCTTCAGCCCTTTGTAAGTCATATGCCCTCATTTTTAAGGGACTCGGTAATGGTTATCAACCTACTCCAGAAACTTGGCCCAATTTCATCTCACTGTGTGTTGTCTACGTTAGATGTGAATAGCCCCTATACTGTCATTCCACAACATGAAGGGATTCAGGCAATACATGAAGCCCTTATGAAAATGGAACACATCAAACCACCTATCTATTTCTTGCTTAACCTTCTGGTATTATCCTCACCTTTAATTAACCTGTTCTGGGACTGCTATGGGCTCTAATGTTGCACCCTCTTTTGCCAAGATATTTATGCACTAATATCAAAATAACATCTTACTGCCTAGACTGGCACCACATATGTTGTTGCTATATGGGAGGCACAGTGGTGTAGTGGTTAGCACTTTCGCCTGGCAGCAAAAGGGTCGCTGGTTTGAATCCCAACCACAACACTACCTGCCTGGAGTTTGCATGTTCTCCCTGTGCCTGCATGGGTTTCCTCCGGGTACTCTAGTTTTCTCCCACACTCCAAAAGAAATGCTGGGAGGTTAATTGTCTCCTGTCTAAATTGGCCCTAGTATGTGTATGTATGAATGTGAGTTAGGGGCCTTGGATTGTAAGCTCCTTGATGGTAGGCGCTAATGTAAATTTACAATGTATATGTAAAAAATGCTGTGTAAATTGATGGCGCTATGTACTGTAAGTACCTGAAATAAAATAAAAAATAAATAAATATAGACAACCACTTGTTCTTTTGGTCTGGGAGTGGTGGTGATCTGATGAGGAGGATTGACAAGCTCAATGATATGTCCACCCCAATCAATTTGACCCTTACAACTTCTGATACTGATATAAATTTCCTTGATCTCAACATTTATAAAATGGTAATTGATGACAACACAATCTTGGAGACTCGGCTTTACTGCAAGCCGACAGATAGAAATACTTGATGAAATAATGGAACAATTTTCTGAATGTGGCTACTCAAAAAAACTCCTCGAACGAAAGAAACGAGTAGTGAATGCTTGGGAGTCCCACAAAACCAAACCTTTTTTTCAACTAATGCCACGTACACACGATCGGAAATTCGGGCAGCAAAAGACCAATGAGAGCGTTTGGTCGGAAAATGAGACCATGTGTATGCTCCATCTGACTTTTGCTGGCGGAATTCCCACCAGCAAAAGATTGAGAGCAGGTTCTCAATTTTTCGGTCGGAAAAAGTTCCTATCTGAAAATGCGATCGTCTGTACAAATTCCGACACGCAAAATTCCTACGTATGCTCGGAAACAATTCGACGCATGCTCGGAAGCATTGAACTTAATTTTCTCTGCTCATTAGTGTTGTACGTCACCACGTTCTTGATGGTCGAAAGTCCAGAGAACTTTTGTGTGACCATGTGTATGCAAGGCAAGCTTGAGCGGAATTCCGTCGGAAAAACCATCCAAGTTTTTGTAGACGGAAAATCCGCTAGTGTGTACGTGGCATTACAGTGCAATCTGTAAAGACAAAAGTTGTGATAGCACTGGCTAATAGTGAACAATCAATCATTCAATCAATTGAAAAAACAAAAAATAGTGACTAGCATAAATACTGAGTAACAATAAACCTCCGGTGCTATAAAATTGCTATGAACATTGATACGTTAAAAAATTCATAAGCACATATTATGTAAATAAATAAAGCCCAACAGTCCACACATAAAGTGCTCTATTGCATCTTCATATTTCAATATGTGCTTCACCATATAAAAAAAGTGCTCAGTCGCCAGGTGAAATAATTGCTCATCTCAGGACAAGACTCTCAAAAGGGCCAACACAGCATAATATTAATCAATCCTGTACACCAGATAGTGGGTCCTCTGCTCACTTCCTCCTCTGATAAAACTTCCTCAGCTGGGATGACTTCACAGAACTCTCAGAATGAAGGCAACACTCTCCAATAGTACAGTATCGTGGTTAAAATGCGTACGAGAATACCAGTCAAGCTTAAGGGAATGCAATCACATTTATTCAGTTAAAAACAAGCAATATAACAGAGTAACAGGGTCTCACGGCATCCAGATCAAGTTTTGATACACGTCAGAACTGTTGTTATATATAGAAATAAGTGGCAGCGCACAACATCTTTATTGTTTATTTTTTCCAACTTGTTACTCGGGAGAGAGTCAAACAGTGAAGGATGTGGTTTATTCCTGTTGGCCGATTGTTTCTAGCGTTCAAAGCTTAACATTAGCTAATACACCTCCCCCTTTCATGAGTTATTCTAGAAAGGAAAAAGCTTAAAAGATCTCCTAATGCACACTGAATTACCTCCAATTACTAAAACATTCACCTGGTTCAGTCCTGGCAAACACGGCTGTTACCACTGTCCAGGTTGCACCACATGTTACTATATGCTGATCGGTCAATTCTTTCTACACCCGCAATCTGGCAAACATGTGTATATTAAACACAGACTTTCTTGTACATCAGAATATGTGAATGTGACATAGTTGCTTCCCTTTCCCTGCGGTCTGTACTATATAGGCAAGATTATCACTTCTTTTAGGGATTGGTTCAACAATCACAGGTCTGCCATCTGCCAGGCATTAGCAATAAACTTGAATAAATTAGGTATTTTTTAATATACTACACTAGGAGAGTATCCCATCTTACATGAGCTTACCTGTAGAGGAACACCTGCAGATTTTAAGTGTCATACACCCAACATTTGAAGAAGTGTTGTCATGGTTATGCAATAGAGTTTGTCTGTCAGCTTACCTGTCTCCATGTGTTCATCTCTAGAGACCAGCTGACCCTCACCTGACTGCTTTTATAATCTCTCCTCTAGCACGGCTCCACCCCAGCTCCTATCAGGGAACCCTATATTAACCTGTGCACTGCAAGCCAGCAGTGCTGATCAACCATTGTGTGTTAGCTTTCGTGTGTACTTGCTGTGTTTCCTACATCTGATTCCAGTTACCGACTTTGGCCTGTTCTCGACTTTCCCTGTCTGCTTGTGACCCTGACCTTTGGCGTGTTATGTTTATCCTTGTCTGCTAGTCGCCCTGACATTTGGCTTATTCCTTACTTTCCTTGTTGTTACAGCCTGCTGCCTCCTTCCTCTTCTCCTGTAGTCTACCGTGAGCTGTGAGACCCTGGGGGCCGCGACCTGGAGCCAGACTGCAGCTCAGTCCATCCTCACCACTAGGGGCTCTGGTGAACACCTGCTGGCTCTTAGACTCCACACCCTGGGGTATCTATGCTCTAGCTCCCAGTGGGATCTGTGTTAGTGATCCAGTAGACCTGCTTCCTGAATCTCCCAGGGTTCAATCCGCAGCAGTCAGTCCTAGGGTCCACTACCTAGCGGTGCACTTCTGACTCCTACAGAGTGCATCTGTCACCTAGCCTCAAGGTGACCTGACAGTTTGATCAGCCATGGATCCGGCTGATGTGCCGCTACACGCAGATGATCTGTTGCAGGGCTTAGTTTGCAGACTTGAGACCCAGGAATCGCATCAGCCCAGGTGATGCAATTCCTTCAGGATTTGGCATCCCATTTTGAACAGGTTCAGGCCTCAATAGGACCCCCGGTTCAACAACCTCAACCGCTATCTGCTGCTGCACCTATTGCACTAGTCGCAGCCACACATTCATTACTACTGCAAGCTACGGCCCGTTTCTCTGGGGACTCCAAGGCTTGCAGGGGGTTCCTTAGCCAGTGCACAATTCATTTTGAACTTCAGCCCCAAAACTTCCTGTCCGATTCGGTGAAAGTAGCCTATATTATATCCCTCCTGTCCGGCGAGGCGCTAGCTTGGGCTGCCCCTCTGTGGGAAGTGAATGATCCAGTGGTTTCTAGCCTGTCTGATTTCTTGAAACTTTTTCAGAATATCTTCGAGGAACCGGGTCGTGTCTCCTCAGCGGCTAGCGCTCTTTTACGTCTCCGTCAAGTCTCCGCTTCTGTGGGACAGTATGCTCTTCAGTTCCATATCCTCACCGCTGAATTAAGCTGGAATAATGAGGCCCTAGTTGCAACCTTTTTATATGGCCTCTCTGAGTGAAGGATGAATTAGCAGGAAGATCCCTTCCTGCTGAACTGGACAGTGTCATCACCTTGTGTAACCAGATCGATATTCGCTTTCAGGAGAGGGCCCTGGAAAAAAGACACCAGCACTCCCCGTTCCTTAGGCAGCCTGAGCCCCCAGTCCCTTCTTTTCGATCTGAGGAGCACCCCCTGCCCGCTGAGGAACCTATGCAGCTGGGCTGGACCAAGTTGTCTCCTGAAGAACGCGCTAGGCACATAACTCTGGGTCTGTGCCTCTATTGTGAGGCCAAAAGTCATTTTCGTGTTCTTCGGTCATGTTCTCTTTGTCCGGAAAAATGCTCGGGACTAATACATCTGGAAGGTGGAGTATTAGACCCTGAAATATCACCTTCACCTTCTCGTCTTCTTCTTTCTGTGTTCCTTTATGTCGGTCACTTCCTCTCATTCAGTCTTGGCACATCTGGATTCTGGAGCCGCTGGCAATTTCATGGACTGGGAAACTGCATCTTCCATGAGACTTACCCTTTTGCCCCTTTCAACACCATTGGTGGTCTTGGCGATTGATGGCACTGTCCTCCTAGGGGGTCCTATCCGCTTCCAGACCGTCCCTATTAAGATGTCAGTAGGGACACTCCACCAGGAGTGGATATCCTTCCTTGTCTTACCTAAGGCTTCATCTCCTTTCATATTAGGTCTTCCTTGGTTACAGTTGCATTCTCCACATGTTGACTGGACTGCTGGATGGATCCTGGCTTGGGGTTCCTCCTGTTCCTCTTCCTGCCTACTCAAGGTTACCCCGAAAGAGAGAAAAAAGGGTTCTTTAGAGGGTTCTTTACTGTAAGAGCGGCAAGGATGTGGAATTCCCTTCCACAGGCAGTGGTCTCAGCAGGGAGCATTGATAGCTTCAAGAAACTATTAGATAATCACCTGAATGACCACAACATACAGGTATATACAATGTAATACTGACACATAATTACACACATAGGTTGGACTTGATGGACTTGTGTCTTTTTTCAACCTCACCTACTATGTAACTATGTAACATGCTCCCCCTGGTGGCTATAAACCATATGAGTTTAATAGTCACTCTGGCTAAAAAAGTATAAATTAGCATAGCCTAGCACTACTTCCCATTACTAAATATTACGATATATGGTATGATATATAGACACGAAAAAAGAAAAATTGATATAAAAAAACTAATATTAAAAATATTATTAATGATAATAATAATATCATAAACTCCCTTTCAAAAAATACTAATTAGTACAGATCATTAATTAGTGTACCATAAATTAATAGTGAAAATAGATTTAAATACATAAATTTGGCCACAAAAATATTGTAGAGTAGATGATTAATTGTTGTGACTGCAGGTGCTATCTTTATTGCGCATCCCTAAACTAGTCATTAGTTAAAAAACAGTTGAGATCTAAATCTATATTCATTCCATGTGGTTGCATGGTTTGTAATTTGTAGAGCCAATATGTTTCATTTTTGGATACAGCCCTTTTCATATGGGTACCCCTCCAATCTCTTGAAATGTTGTCAATGCCATAGAATGTACACAATGATGGATCACTATCATGACAGAGTTTGAAGTGTCTAGAGACACTATGGTTGGGGTAACCATTTTTAATATTTGTGAGGTGCTCATTAATTCTTACTTTTAGTTGTCGTGTGGTTCTGCCCACGTATTGTAAGGAACGCGGGCATTCCAAAACATAAGTGACGTGGTCAGAATCACATGTAATGAGGGGTTTGATGTTAAATTCTTGTTGTGTTACTACAGATTTGAATTGGGATAACTTCTTCTTTGTATCCGGTTTTCTAGTCATTTTACAAGCTTTACACCTGGTACAATAGTGGAAACCAGATCCGTTTAAAAATGTAAGTGGTTTCTTTGGAGGGTCAGGTACATTAGGGGCTATACGATTTCTAAGGCTAGGAGCCCTATGATAGATAAATTTTGTTTTTTTAGGCAGGGAAGATCTTTATCTTTAAGCAGAATAGGCCAAAATTTCTTGAAAATGCCTCCTACTACTTTATATTGGCGATGAAAACCTGATATGAATGCACAATCACCTTTAAATTCTTTTTTTGGTTTAGGGGCCAGCATGACTGCCTGTCCATGTTTGACACCTGTAAGACAAGTTTATCTAGTACATGGATAGGATAACCCTTCTCTACAAATCTAGTGGTGAGAATTTCTGCTTGGGAAAAATAATCTAAATCATTATTGCAATTCCGCTGTATACGCATATACTGCCACTTAGGTATGGCTCCTATCCACTGCGGATGGTGGCAACTGTGTGTAGGGACATAGGCGTTGCGATCTGTTTCTTTAAAAAAAGTTTTTGTGCTAATGGTGTTGAAATGTTTAGAGAGTGTTAAATCTAAATAGTTCACTGTGGTTAGACTATAATCCGCTGTAAATTTTAAATTGTATCTATTGAGATTCATGTACTCTAAATACATTAAAAAACTTTCCTTAGTCTCCTCCCACAAAATGATAGCATCATGGGTGTATCTTTTGTAGAGAAGTGATTGAGGTGTATTTTTGAAAATGGTTTCTGATTCCCATTTATTTAGTGTGATGTTTGCCACACTGGGAGCATACCGTGCTCCCATGGCTACACCACCCGTTTGATTATAGTATTCATTCAAAGCCCAGAAAAAGTTGTTCCCGATAGCCATAGACAATCCTTCAATCAGAAATTTGATTTGTGATTTTTTTACGTTGGATTTATTTGAGAAAGCCCACCTAACTGCTTCTAACACATCTGTTTGGCGTAGGTTGGTATAAAGAGACTCAATATCTATTGTTATTAGTAGAGTATGATCAGTAACAACAATAGATTGTAAGAGTGTGATTAGTTCTCAGCTATCTTTGAGATAGGTTTGGCTCTGTGAAACCAGAGGCTGGAGGAATATATCAAGGTATTCCCCCACCCTAGAGTACAGAGAGCCAATCCCACTCATTATTGGGTGACCCGGTGGGTTTTCCTTATTTTTGTGTATTTTTGGTACTATGTATAGTACCGGGATTCTGGGTGTACTTAAAGTTAGGTAGTCTGCTTCTTTTTGGTTTAGTATTTTTTTAGTAACTCCTTTAGTGATCCGTTTTAATAGTTCTTGTTTTAGTTTTGGGGTGGGATTAGAATTCCGCTTTTTATATGTTGTGACGTCATTCAACAGTCTTGTTAGTTCTTTCTTATAATTTTCCTTAGTTAATATTACCAATCCTCCCCCCTTATCAGCGGGTCTTACCACTATCTGTTTATTCTCCTCCAATTTTTTTTTTTGATTCCTTCCCATATTGTTTGGTTGCTTTGATGTTTTGATTCTTCTATTAGACATACTTCATCCTGGACCATGGTCCTAAATACTTCTATATGGTGATTGGAGCCCTTTTTGGGGTTGAATACAGAGTTATTTTTCAAATTACTATGTATGAATGGGTCATCGGTCTCCTGAGCTGTGGGGTTACTCATTTGGCCTGAAAAATGTTTTTTGATATTCAATTTTCTTATATATTTCTCAATATCCACAAATAGGTTGAACTTGTCTATATTTTTATTTGGCGCAAACTTCAATCCCTGTGCCAAAACTTCTAATTCTGTATCAGAAAACTCTATATTGGTCAGATTGAATAATCCTGATTTTAGTTGTTTCTCTTCCTTTTTCTTTCTCCCTCTGCCTCTTCTTCCTCTCTTTCTACTCTTTTCATATAATTCTGTTGAGGATTGGTTGGAATTCTGTATGGCTCCTTCCAGTCTCTCCATTCCCCCCCTCCCTGATGTGGATAGGGGTTATGTACCGTCTACCCCTAAAATTACCTCTAAACTGTCCCCTAGGGGGTCTCGGTGGATATTGAGTGCGGTTGTTGGCATAATATCCATAGTCAGGTGGTCTGTAATCCATAGGGGTAGATCTATTATAATTTGATCCCCGATGTGGTGAATTATAAGTTGGTGGGTAGGGATGTGAGTTTGTTTTGGAATGATTGTTTTGACTGTGAGCTGCTCTATTGGTATTCCTATGGGGTGTGCGTGAGTTCCCTTTGGTTTTTGTTGCCATATTGGCTACAATATTATGTACTTCAACTTCCCTCTCAGCTGATGATTCTTGGGGTAGGGTTGTCTGTAGATTTTCTTGCCATTTGTATACCCTATTTTCTTCATAATCCTTAATATCTCTAAAATACTTCTTGAGCTTTTTATCTTTAATTTCCCCATCGTATTTGGCTAGATGGGTACGTAATTCCTTAGCCTTATCTAGATACTCTTTGGAGGACATAAAAGGCTCCATAGTTGTCTTGAGTTCAGTTATTTTAGATTCCAAGACACTTTTCTTGCTTGTCGCCATCTTACCATCATTTGCATTAGTTTCTGTTCACAGGCGTTGAAGAATTGGTACCACTCGTCAAGTAGTCCCAAGTCCTCAACCCCATCATTGGGGCTTACATCCCATCTTAGATTCTTGCCTATGTACATCTCGAGGGATACTATATCCCACCACAGCCTAATTTGTTTTTCAGTATCATATTTGAGTTGTTTAAACCCCTTGTCCAGATCTAAATTAGGACTGGGTGTTTGGTGAAAGATTTCTTCTACATTAATATGTCTATCTTGCATGAAATTAAATATATCCATGGCTGCGCTAAGTACAACAAGTTTAAATGTGGTAAATTTAAACTCAAAACAGTGAAAAAAACAACAACTAACTCCGCGCCAATGGTGTCAATAATTTAAATTAATATAATTATTAACAGTGAAGTTATTTCATAACCAACCAAAACAGTACATTGATAACAATGCCAATGATAAATTATCACAACAGCAGTGAATAATAAGTTCTAGAGTGAAGTGATATCTTCCAAAATGTGCCAATTTCTTGCCGTTGATAAAAAAAAGGTTCCGTCCCCAGAAAGAAGAAAATACACCTTGAAGTAATAGATATCTGCTTACCAGATACCAATGACCCCTTTAAATAAAAAGAGAGTCACTAGCGCTTATGCAGGATTGTGCCTGCTCACATGGACGGCTGGACACCTGGATGATGTTTTAGGCATGAACCCCTCCGATCCCAATCGTTCAAGCAATGGATATATGGGAAACAAACAAAGTCTCCATAGTGTAAAACCATTTATTACATTGTTAAGATAACAATAAAAAGCCAAATGGCCGCTTACATTTGCTTACAATCCTGCATAAGCGCTAGATTATCAGGATTATTCAATCTGACCAATATAGAGTTTTCTGATACAGAATTAGAAGTTTTGGCACAGGGATTGAAATATGCGCCAAATAAAAATATAGACAAGTTCAACCTATTTGTGGATATTGAGAAATATATAAGAAAATTGAATATCAAAAAACATTTTTCAGGCCAAATGAGTAACTCCACAGCTCAGGAGACCGATGACCCATTCATACATAGTAATTTGAAAAATAACTCTGTATTCAACCCCAAAAAGGGCTCCAATCACCATATAGAAGTATTTAGGACCATGGTCCAGGATGAAGTACGTCTAATAGAAGAATCAAAACATCAAAGCAACCAAACAATATGGGAAGGAATCAAAAAAAAAATTGGAGGAGAATAAACAGATAGTGGTAAGACCCGCTGATAAGGGGGGAGGATTGGTAATATTAACTAAGGAAAATTATAAGAAAGAACTAACAAGACTGTTGAATGACGTCACAACATATAAAAAGCGGAATTCTAATCCCACCCCAAAACTAAAACAAGAACTATTAAAAAGGATCACTAAAAGAGTTACTAAAAAAATACTAAACCAAAAAGAAGCAGACTACCTAACTTTAAGTACACCCAGAATCCCGGTACTATACATAGTACCAAAAATACACAAAAATAAGGAAAACCCACCGGATCGCCCAATAATGAGTGGGATTGGCTCTCTGTACTCTAGGGTGGGGGAATACCTTGATATATTCCTCCAGCCTCTGGTTTCACAGAGCCAAACCTATCTCAAAGATAGCTGAGAACTAATCACACTCTTACAATCTATTGTTGTTACTGATCATACTCTACTAGTAACAGTAGATATTGAGTCTCTTTATACCAACCTACGCCAAACAGATGTGTTAGAAGCAGTTAGGTGGGCTTTCTCAAATAAATCCAACGTAAAAAAATCACAAATCAAATTTCTGATTGAAGGATTGTCTATGGCTATCGGGAACAACTATTTCTGGGCTTTGAATGAATACTATAATCAAACGGGTGGTGTAGCCATGGGAGCGCGGTATGCTCCCAGTGTGGCAAACATCACACTAAATAAATGGGAATCAGAAACCATTTTCAAAAATACACCTCAATCACTTCTTCTCTACAAAAGATACACCGATGATGTTATCATTTTGTGGGAGGAGACTAAGGAAAGTTTTTTAATGTATTTAGAGTACATGAATCTCAATAGATACAATTTAAAATTTACAGCGGATTATAGTCTAACTACAGTGAACTATTTAGATTTAACACTCTCTAAACATTTCAACACCATTAGCACAAAAACTTTTTTTAAAGAAACAGATCGCAACGCCTATGTCCCTACTAGGGATGAGCTTCAAGTTCGAGTCGAACTCATGTTCGACTCGAACATTGGCTGTTCGCAAGTTCGCCGAACAGCGAACAATTTGGGGTGTTCGCGGCAAATTCGAATGCCGCAGAACACCCTTTAAAAGTCTATGGGAGAAATCAAAAGTGCTATTAAGGCTTATATGCAAGTTATTGTCATAAAAAGTGTTTGGGGACCTGGGTCCTGCCCCAGGGGACATGGATCAATGCAAAAAAAAGTTTTAAAAACGTCCGTTTTTTCAGGAGCAGTGATTTTATTAATGCTTAAAGTCAAACAATAAAAGTGTAATATCCCTTTAAATTTCGTAGCTGGGGGGTGTCTATAATATGCCTGTAAATGGGCGCATGTTTCCCACGTTTAGAACAGTCTGACAGCAAAATGACATTTCGAAGGAAAAAACCCATTTAAAACTACCCGTGGCTATTGCATTGCCGACAATACACATAGAAGTTCATTGATAAAACGGCATGGGAATTCCCCACAGGGCAACCTCGAACCAAAATTTAAAAAAAAAATGACGTGGGAGTCCCCCTAAATTCCATACAAGGCCCTTCAGGTCTGGTATGGATATTAAGGGGAACCCCAGCCAAAATTTAAAAAAAAAATGACGTGGGGTTCCCCCTAAATTCCATACCAAACCCTTCAGGTCTGGTATGGATTTTAAGGGGAACCCCGCGCCAAAAAAAAAAAAACGGCGTGGGGTCCCCCCCAAAATCCATACCAGACCCTTATCTGAGCATGCAACCTGGCAGGTCGCAGGAAAAGAGGGGGGGATGAGAGTGCGCCCCCCCTCCTGAACCTTACCAGGCCACATGCCCTCAACATTGGGAGGGTGCTTTGGGGTAGCCCCCCAAAACACCTTGTCCCCATGTTGATGAGGACAAGGGCCTCATCCCCACAACCCTGGCCGGTGGTTGTGGGGGTCTGCAGGCGGGGGGCTTATTGGAATCTGGAAGCCCCCTTTAACAAGGGGACCCCCAGATCCCGGCCCCCCCTGTGTGAAATGGTAAGGGGGTACTTACCCCTACCATTTCACTAAAAAACTGTCAAAAATGTTAAAAATGACAAGAGACAGTTTTTGACAATTCCTTTATTTAAATGCTTCTTCTTTCTTCTATCTTCCTTCATCTTCTTCTTCTGGTTCTTGATCTGGTTTCCACTATTGTACCAGGTATAAATCTTGTAAAATGACTAGAAAACCGGATACAAAGAAGAAGTTATCCCAATTCAAATCTGTAGTAACACAACAAGAATTTAACATCAAACCCCTCATTACATGTGATTCTGACCACGTCACTTATGTTTTGGAATGCCCATGTTCCTTACAATACGTGGGCAGAACCACACGACAACTAAAAGTAAGAATTAATGAGCACCTCACAAATATTAAAAATGGTTACCCCAACCATAGTGTCTCTAGACACTTCAAACTCTGTCATGATAGTGATCCATCATTTTGTACATTCTATGGCATTGACAAAATTTGAAGAGATTGGAGGGGTACACATATGAAAAGGGCTGTATCCAAAAATGAAACATATTGGCTCTACAAATTACAAACCATGCAACCACATGGAATGAATATAGATTTAGATCTCAACTGTTTTTTAACTAATGACTAGTTTAGGGATGCGCAATAAAGATAGCACCTGCAGTCACAACAATTAATCATCTACTCTACAATATTTTTGTGGCCAAATTTATGTATTTAAATCTATTTTTCACTATTAATTTATGGTACACTAATTAATGATCTGTACTAATTATTATTTTTTGATAGGGAGTTTATGATATTAATATTATCTTTAATAATATTTTTAATATTAGTTTTTTTATATCAATTTTTCTTTTTTCGTGTCTTTTTAATTAAAGCATTTACCTAGGGTTAGGGAGTATCCTGCACAAACTTGCACCAATGGCTATTTTTCATGGTAATGTAAACCGAGACTGTGGCTGCATGGCAATACAGGGTTGTACCATTTGTTTATTTTAACTTAGACCAACCAAAATTTAAAAAAATAATAAATTTGTTTTATTGGTCTCCCATTATTTTATTATAAATCAATAATATAACAACATCGACACTATGGGGTATTTTTCCGTCTATTTGGAATAACCAGTAGGGGGAGTAATATTTAGTAATGGGAAGTAGTGCTAGGCTATGCTAATTTTTACTTTTTTAGCCAGAGTGACTATTAAACTCATATTGGTTTATAGCCACCAGGGGGAGCATGTCTTTTTGTTTTTTTCATCTATTGTCATTATAACTTTATTGATACGAATGGTAGACTTCCTGTCACGTCCGTATTTACCCGCCCTTTTTCCAATATAAGCTCGTAACGTAGTGACCAACGTACGCTTCCCTGAGGACGTTCACAACGAAACGTACGTCGGAGCGGTACGTGGTCACGTGATTGTTTACCTACTTCTGGTTATCTGGTTGTCTCTCACGCCGGGTGGAACGCACCCCGTCCATTGATGCGGTGCGAAGGGTCTATGACACCAACCATACCCTGACAAACGAGCAGCCCCAGTGCCGGGTAGGCACCTACAAATGTAAGCGGCCATTTGGCTTTTTATTGTTATCTTAACATCGTAATAAATGGTTTTACACTATGGAGACTTTGTTTGTTTCCCAAATATCCATTGCTTGAACGATTGGGATCGGAGGGGTTCATGCCTAAAACATCATCCAGGTGTCCAGCCGTCCATGTGAGCAGGCACAATCCTGCATAAGCGCTAGTGACTCTCTTTTTAATTAAATGGGTCATTGGTATTTGGTAAGCAGATATCTATTACTTCAAGGTGTATTTTCTTCTTTCTGGTGACGGAACCTTTTTTTATCAACGGCAAGAAATTGGCACATTTTGGAAGATATCACTGCACTCTAGAACTTATTATTCACTGCTGTTGTGATAATTTATCATTGACATTGTTATCAATGTACTGTTTTGGTTGGTTATGAAATAACTTCACTGTTAATAATTATATTAATTTAATTGCCCTTATTAATTAAGGTTTTCAATTAAGCATATTTTTGTTGCACTCCAATTATTATATCTTACTATCTAGCGCCCCCTATCTACTTATCTACCCCAAAAGAGAAACTTCCTGTTGCCACCATCCCAGTATCTCCTGCTCTTCCCGCTGCATATAGCGATTCCTGGAATGTCTCCTGCAATAGTCAGGCTGAGGCACTCTCTGGGTCATGTGGCACTCTGGATGAGGAGCCCACCTGTGATCTTGAGCCCATCATTCACTCCAGTTTGCATGGTCATTTACCTTTGCCTGTTCCTGGACCCCCTTGGACGCACACTCAGGCTGACTCGTCCACCAGTTCCACAGTCGCTACGCCCTGTGATGTGATTCTGGTGGTCGCTGCACCTGGCAATGCTGTTCAATCGGCCTCTGCACCAGTTCAGCCTATGCCCAGTGAAGCTATCCAGGTTGACTTCTGTGACACATCACTTTCTAACCAACCTGGTCTCAGGGATCCACTGACTTCTGCCCAGTCTGATGATCCTGTACTGGATGTCCAGCTCATCTTTAAGGGTCTGGGGGACCCTGCTCAGACTCCTGATGGTCTTCGTATGCCTTTACCCATTCCTAAGAAGCCTTTAGCCCTCAATAAGTCCTCTCGTCCTCTCCCTACCTTGGTTTCGGTCTCTGAGGATAATCTTAAGTACGAGGTTAGTCAAGTTCTGGATTCCCGGCGCTGTAGAGGCATTCTTCAGTACCTTGTACATTGGGAAGGGTTTGGTCCTGAGGCGAGGTCTTGGATCACTGCATCTGAGATCTTTGCGCCTCGTCTGTTGAGGTTTCATCTAGAGTTTCCCTTTAAGCCAGGGCCCAGGCGGGGGGAGGCCTCATAAGGGGGGGTACTGTCATGGTTATGCAATAGAGTTTGTCTGTCAGCTTACCTGTCTCCATGTGTTCATCTCTAGAGACCAGCTGACCCTCACCTGACTGCTTTTATAATCTCTCCTCTAGCATGGCTCCACCCCAGCTCCTATCAGGGAACCCTATATTAACCTGTGCACTGCAAGCCAGCAGTGCTGATCAACCATTGTGTGTTAGCTTTCGTGTGTACTTGCTGTGTTTCCTACGTCTGATTCCAGTTACCGACTTTGGCCTGTTCTCGAATTTCCCTGTCTGATTGTGACCCTGACCTTTGGCGTGTTATGTTTATCCTTGTCTGCTAGTCGCCCTGACATTTGGCCTATTCCTTACTTTCCTTGTTGTTCCAGCCTTCTGCCTCCTTCCTCTTCTCCTGTAGTCTACCGTGAGCGTGAGCTGTGAGACCCTGGGGGCCGTGACCTGAAGCCAGACTGCAGCTCAGTCCATCCTCACCATTAGGGGCTCTGGCTAACACCTGCTGGCTTTTAGACTCCGCGCCCCGAGGAATCTATGCTCTAGCTCCCAGTGGGATCTGTGTTAGTGATCCAGTAGACCTGCTTCCTGAACCTCCCAGGGTTCAATCCGCAGCAGTCAGTCCTAGGGTCCACTACCTAGCGGTGCACTTCCGACTCCTACAGAGTGCATCTGTCACCTAGCATCAAGGTGACCTGACAAGTGTACAATAACAGAGAGCAATAGAGGAAACAAGGAGAAGCATTGGAGAGGAGCCTGGTTGTGTACCCAATAGGGGAAAACTTGGTTGTACCTGGTTTAATATGTCGCAGCTGGAGGTGAGTGAGCAGTGGTATGAATGGTGGTGGGAGCCTCCATATATAGAATAAGAAGGATTGACACACAAAGGTGGATTATATGAACATAGATATTAGTTTTGGTTTTATATGGTTATCTTTGTGGGTGAGCACCTGGGCATTTACGTCAAGCATAGAGTGCCATGGCTACCATTGGAACTGTTTTTTTTTAAATATATAGTGATATATATATATATATATATATATATATATATATATATATATATATACATATACATGTTATCATGCTATTGTTCTTAATTTGGAGATTATATGATCTAATAAATAATATAAAAATTATGGGTTCGGGGCTGTGACTGTTTATAGCACAAATAAATATATTTGGGAATGTGAGTGTTTCAGGGTTACCAGCTTCCATATAAGAAGGGGTAAAGAACAAGACATGTATGTTAGTGACGAGTCAGAAAATAGGTTTAATCAGTAATGATTGGTGAGCCAACAGTTCATCCACTAAATACCTAAAAATACCTAGAAATACCTAAATATTTCTCTAAATTAAAAAAAATTGTCATATTTTGAAAATTGGAATAGCTTGTACCTCTTCAGAAATGAACATATTATACCCCCCCCCCCACCCTTCCCCCTCCAAAATTGTACCGTCCGTTGAAAGTAAAACAACTAATTTTTATATTGTTAGTTAATTTTAGTTAGGACTTAACTGAAATATTGAATAATGCTCCTTTTTTTACGCCTTTCCTGCATGGTGGTAATATAAGAACACAATAACAATGTAAGATATAAGAAGACAATAAAAATCCATACTGTGGATTCAGTTGAAATTTAAACTAAATAAAATTGACCTTTTGCTAGAACTGACAATTTTCTTCTTTGTTGCACACACAAGGAAACACAGAGGAGTTTTTATTGATTGCTCTGAAGCAATGTAGTTTTGCCCTTACTGGTACTGGATTTACAATTATACCTAGAAGTCGAATTATTGACTGCTTAGTATTACTACGCAGACATGAAATTTTTCAGTAGGTGAAAATAACATACTATAAAACAGCTGTTTTAAGATCCTTTGTTCTGTATATAACTGTGTTGAATACAATCCAATCAAAGGACCTTAAAATGTATATTTGAAACATGGCCTACCCATATCAGCTTTTGAGATTTAGAGATTTTCTATCAAGCATTGTTGTACTGTGCTCATATACCCAGAACCCTTTAGTTTATAATGGATTGAACCACTGAAGGAAAAAATTATCAATAATTGCCTTCAAAAAGTTGCCAACATCCCGAGTTAGTGGAAAAAATAAGACCCTTGGGTTAGGGAACTTATATACCCCCCAATATAATGGGACTTTGTAGGCGAACCATACAATGGATTAGATAAAAAGTGTTTTATTTATTTGAAAAATCATAAAAACAAGATACATTTAGCAATGGATCTCAACAAGAATATTATTTATACAATAAAATTTGCTATCCTGTAATAATTTTTGTATACTTCCATTCATAATAAAGTATTTTCTCTAGAAGCCTGACATGTTTCAGGACGATGTCCCTTCTTCAGAGGCGTATTGCAGAGAGAAAAGTCGCATGCATAGGAGATACATTCAACAAGAAGTTTTCAAGAATGAAAGATACATATATGACTGCACACCAACATGCAGTTTGGCATAGGGTAGCAGATTATATCTATTTAAATGAAAAGCGCACTGGTTGTCGGCTGATCAGCCAGTGTAAGATAATGGCTATCCGTCGGCTTCAGAGATGGCCTCGCAAAGGCCCCCCAAAAAGGAAGGACAACCCCATTGGATCCCAGATTGCCTTATTAGGTACGGGGATGGTGCATAGGCAGCTGGAACAGAGAGCGTCCTGAAGCTTAGGTGGTGGGATAGCCGTGCTATGTGCGTAATACATGCACATAATGTGCGTAAAACATGCATTGTCGTACTGCACATAGTTGGACAAATCATACTGCAGTGTGTTGTGTTGTCATTCATTTTCATGACAACCACAATGGACCTGCATTTCAGTGCACCAAAGCACACAGATGTAAACCATCTGTGTATTATGGTGTGTTGATAAAAAATAAGGTGCAAATGCATTTAAAGGTCCATTCTACATTGCACAGACACAGTATTATTAAATAATGTTCTACAAATTAGTTTTTGTGTCATGGTCAGGGGTCAGGTTCAGAGAACAGTAGCTATGGCAGTAGAGAGGCTTCCATCGACCAGCACCTGTTAGTGTCAGAGGATTAGAGTTAAAGCATATACAAACTCAAGAACAAAACAAGAAGTGATAAGCTTCAGGTTTGGACTGAAATGAAATACCTATCAGTGGTATTCCTACAAGAATAAGGGACTGGTATGTCATTTTCAGGAGAACCTCAAAACCTTTGTTTTTTGTTTTTTTTGTTTGTGTAGGATCCCATTTACACATGAAATTGATATTGGTGTGGCACTGCCAGTAACAGCATACTGTGAAAATTGGATCTCAAACAATGTGATAATCTATAATGCACCTTCCTATTTTGGTTGTGCTAAGTAAACATCTTGATATGTGATTTGAAATAAATGAGCTGTGTGTAAAAGTATTAAAACTATAAACCACCTCCCCCCTTAGGAGTCCTTCCGAGGTAAGTATTGAAAAATACAAGAACAAAAAGAAAGAAAAAAAACAAAACAAAAAGATAACCAAAAAAACGCAAAAAGGTCTCCTCTAACATATTCCCCTCCTTAGGGGTACCAACAATATTCGCAAAGATGTGCATAAAATAAAATAACAAAAGCTAGTGCTGATAATAAAGTGCTATAGTGCCAGTGTTATTTATAGAAATATAACGTAATTTATGAGTAAATGAATAAAAATATGACTGCTGTCTATATGTACACCAAATCGAGTATGTTTGTAAAATTGGATATATGCAACTAATAAACATGAATACATGTACAGCATATTATGCCTGTTTCACTATGACACATGTAGTGTCTAGTATGTCTGATTTTAATTTTAATATTGAATACATTTTGTAACTTTATTTGGCACAACTCATCAAAGTCCTATGGGTGAAAATTTTCCTGTAGGTTTTTATATGAATATAACTCCATTCATGGGTAAATGGATAAAAATATGAGTGCATTTATAAAACATGCATAATCCATATTAGTATATACAACATGTAAAAAAAAACCCATAAAACAACATAAAAAGTATTTGAAATCTGTGCATCTGGTGCTTTTTAAGTGCATTTGTTCATGCTAAAGCCTTATTGTGTGTGAAGTGCTTCCACTTGTGCACCCTCCCCCCCTCCAGGACTGCACTCACTGGAATGAATGACCCCTCAGGGGGTTAGACCCAGGGGGTTAGAAGGCACTGTTTATATACACCTCGGGTCTTTAACAATAGCATAGATTCCTCCCCTTTTCTTTCTTCGGTCATTTATACCCTCATCGGTAGTGGGCTCATGCAGAGTAAATGGACAGAGGCAATCCTCATAGTGTGAATCAGTATACTTTATTCAAAAGGTATTTAAAAATTGCACTTACAATCATGTGGGAAGTATGAAGCATATAAAAACACTGTGTCCGGGACACCCTGTGTTTCATGGACTGGGACCGGAAGTGACGCAATGACCCAAGAAGCTCCACCTTATGCAGTTCATTGATGTGACAGCATCAGGAGCAGCGCCATCTTGCCTCACCCATCTCTATATATACCATATGGATACCAGGTAACTGGACCATAACAATCAGTGGCCATCTTAGATATGTCATTATGGATTGTCTTGCCCCCATAGACGATGTTTCATCATGCGGTTACTAAGCAATCAAGTTGAAACTATAAATGGCTTTTTTTTTTCTTGTACATTCCATATATGGCTACCAAGCAATCGGACTACAAACATATACGTCCACCTTAAAGGGGTTGTAAAGGTAATTTTTTCATTGTTTAAAAATAACAAACATGTTGTACTTACCTTCACTGTGCAGCTCGTTCTGCACAGAGTGGCCCCGAACCTGCTTTTCTGGGTTCCCTCGTCTGCTGTTTCAGCTCCTCCCCGCAAGAACTATCCACCTTAATGTGAGCTCCCTCGCATGGTGGTTAGTTCTTGCGGGCGCGCTCCCGTGATACAGCCGGTGGCTATAGCCGCTCACTGTATCACTCGGCCCCGCCCCCCGGCGCGCCGCGTCATCGGATGTGATTGACAGCAGCGCGAGCCAATGGCTGCGCTGCTTTCAATCCATCCACTGCAGCCAATCAGCGACCAGGCTGAGCTGCAATAGAGATGACGGGAACGAGCAGCGGAGATTCGAGGTGTCAGGTAAGTAAAACGGGGGGGCTGGGGGCGACGGTATTGTCAAAAGTTTTTTCACCTTAATGCATATAATGCATTAAGGTGAAAAAAATGTTTACCTTTACAACCCCTTTAAGGGTGTCATTGATGATTATAAAACCTCCGTAGAGACTACTTGTATTTAAACAAGCAGGCGGTTACTAAGCAACCAGGCAACAACTATAAGCGGTCAACTGAACTCTATCATTAATATCATTAATATTACTTGACCTCAATGGATGCCAATTAAGCACACTATCGGTTACTTAAGCAACCGGATAACTAATAATGGTGGTTCAATATATAAATGGTGATAGCCTGGTAACCGTAGGTCTCGATTATTTGTATAATACATATAGCACCAAACCTATAAAAGAGAAGAAACAAATCCATTAACATTGAACATTCTTATACTAAAAGGATATGTACTATAAAAGAAAGTTTAACTATAGGCAAACAAACTCCTCCAAATACATTAGGAAGTTGTTGGTCCCCACAGTACATGTGATCTGGATAAGCTTCCGTTAAATTATGCAGTAGTACTCTTATTAGACCCTAATCAGAGGCCCAACGGTGTCTAGTAAGGTAAGTCCCTATGAGGAATATTTTACTAGAGCTCAAATAAAAAAATTGAGATTTGGCAATTAAGGTCTATATCTATACTGAGGCATTCTGGGTACAAAGTAAAGGAACTTTAATCTTCATATTATTAGCCCTCCAATATCCCTTTATTCTATCGATCCCATAGAAAATCATTCCTGAGAGGTCCCGATGGTGAATCTCCCTAAAATGCATTGACAGGCAATTTTTGTTCAACCTTTTTTTGATGTTATTAATATATTCCCTAATTCTATTAGAGAGCTGTCTAGTGGTTCTGCCCACATATTGGAACCTACAAGTACACGCAATAATTTAGGTGACATGTGTGCTGGAACAGGTTATCATCTGTGTGGATCGAAACACCCCTTTCCTTTTGGATTGGTCCTGGCTGACCCTACATGATAAGCATCTCTGGCATCTATAAAACCATTAAAGTTGGTAAAGAGACTTGTTACTTAGGAGGATATATTACATTGTGTACTAAATGGTTTCTTAATTTGGGAGCTTTTCTATATGAACTTTGGTCGATTGGGGAGTTTTTTTTATAAAGTCCTGTCTTTTTTAGGATAGGCCAGTGTTTTCTTATAGTTTATTCCAATGTTTTCTTATAATTTGTTCCAGTGTCTTGTATTGTCTATTAAAACCCATAATAGAGAGGGGCGTGGCTACCGCACAGCTGAATGGACGTGTAATCCTACAGCTCCGCTCCAGCTAAAGGAACCGAAGACTTTGGGGACGACACCGACACCCTGGTCACTACCACTACGAGCTTAAAAGCACTGCTGATACAGCAGGATGACTCATAAGCGGAAAGACACGGCACAGCTGAAGAGATTGCCGGATTTCTTCCAGCTGAAAGACCGCGATCCTCTCCAAGATGGCGTCGGTGCGGAGAACAACCCTCCTTCCCCCACAGGCAGCTTGCGGTCTGCGACATCAAGCCCAGGCTCGCAAACAGGCCCGATGCACAGCTCTCCGGGAGCCTCTACACCTCTGTCCCTCAGCCCAGCAAAGTCAAAGCCTCGTCTAGCAGAGGACATCCAGCAAGGGAGCATGAATCCAGACTCCATGGAGGACACGAGGGAGCTGGTGGATCAATTCACAGCATTCCCCACAATTGGTAAGCCTGTATCTGACACCACACTAAAGGACATGCTTGTCTCCCTCCGCAGCTCTATGCACACAGACATGATGCAGTGTGTAAACAACTTCAAATCTGAATTAGGAGCCCTGGGAGGGAGAGTCAACCATATAGAGGATAAAATGGGGGACTTTGCAGCATCCCACAACACCCTAATTGATGCCCATAAAGACCAGTCTGAAGAGATCACATGGCTTAGGTCAAATGTCGCTGACCTTGAAGACAGGTCAAGAAGAAACAACCTTAAGATCAGGGGGGTTCCTGAAACTGTTCTTCCCCCACAACTCCAGCAGTATGCCCAGGATCTAATTAAAACCTTCCTACCTGCCATTCCAGAGAATGAAATCCACATTGATTGCATCCACAGACTGCCAAAACCATTACACCTCCCATATAATATATCTAGAGACGTGTTGATGCGAGTACATTTTTATCAAACTAAGGAACAACTTATGTCTGCGTTCCGCAAAAACCAATAACCACCAGAGAGATTTGCACATATTCAATTATTTGCAGACCTCTCACAATTCACCATGCAAAAGCGAAAAGCCTTATTGCTGGTGACCAAGGCCCTCCAAAATCACGATATCCCATACCGGTGGGGATACCCTGTCAAATTAACGGTTACCCACTACGGCAACACCACGGTAGTCACAGATGTGGAAGGGGGGCTTAAACTACTCCGATCACTGGATATACTACCTGATCATTCTTCCGCAGGCCCTTCCCCCCCTGTGAAACTCAACACTCAGTACGACTGGCAAACGGTGTCCAGAAAGCAAAGCAACAAACAAAATAACACGAAAGCACCCAAGTACAAAAATTAAACCTACTTTACTTTATCAAGGTTCCTGATAAAGGCTGGAGTATGCAGCTAAGATTTCTCCCCCTCTGAGATATGGGCAACTGTTCTGCCCTCAGGTTCAAGTTTGACTTCGACATGTTATTGCAATACTTGTTTTTTTTACAATTAACTTTTATTTTTTCCCCCACTTCAGCCACTTCAACCTCTTTTTCCCTCTACTGGTCTGGCCTCCGTGTGGGCATCTTCACCACTATAGATTCGTATAACCCAAGCCACCGCAACAACCGTCAATACCTCAAAGCACGAAGGACTGCTCTACTGAGATTAAGGTACTGTAAACATCTACTATTATACTGCACAAATGGCGCTTAAAATAGTCTCATTTAACGTAAACAGCCTCAACCACCCGGCCAAAAGAGCCTCGACTTGGAATGAGGCAATAAAACTCCAGGCAGATGTCTTATGTCTCCAAGAGATGCACTTTGCAGCTGGCAGCACCCCCTATTTTCAACAGTAAAAAATTTCCCCACGTGTTTTTTGCTTCAGCTCCCTCAAAACAAAAAGGAGTCCTCATCACTGTCAGAAACTCTGTATCCTTCAGCCTATTGGAAACACATGTGAGATATCTCATACTTCTGGGAGAACTTAATAACAAACCCTATACAATTGTTAATTTATACGCGCCAAATTCCCATCAACTCTGCTTTTTGAGGAGACTTTACCGTAAAATCTCTACTATCCAAAAAGGATCACTAATTATTTGCGGAGACCACAATATATCACCTGACTACTCTTTAGACACCACCTCCAAGGCCAAACGACCTCCTCTCTCACTTCAACCTCTGCTACACTCAGAAGACATCTACGATGTATGGAGATGCCAACATGCTAACGAAAAGGACTATACCTTTCATTCTGCTAGGCATAATTCCTATTCCAGAATAGACCTGATAATGGTAGATAAGGTTTTATTACAAGCTGTGTTCTCCTCCACCATACATGACATCACATGGTCCAACCATGCTCCTGTGTCTATCACTGTGGTGGAGGGGCATACTCCGAGTCCAACGTATATCTGGAGAGCTAACTCCCGTATCTTCCAAATGCCACAACATCTTAGGAATATTAACAAGAATTTATCTGAATTTTTAAAACTAATTCTGTATCTGACCCTGCGATACTGTGGTGCGCCCATAAGGCCTTTGTTAGGGGGTTGATGCCTCAGATATGTGCAAGGGAGAAGAGGCAGAGGACGCAAAAGCTGAACCTACTTATTTATGACATCAAAACCCTGGAGACTTTGAATAAACAAAACTCTAACTCCCATACTGCCCAAAAACTTTCCCAACTTCGCTCCGATCTCAGACTCCTTTTAATTGAAAGATATGGCAAACACATACAATATCTAAAACTGTCCCATTATTCTTCAGGCAATCGAGCAGGTAAATTCTTAGCCCAGAGGCTCAAAATAACCAGGACCAAATCTAAAATTCCTTTACTGCTACACCCTGTAGGTAAACATAAAATATACAACCCTAAAGAAATAGCAAACTCATTTTCTGAATACTACTCAACGCTATATAACTTAAATAAAGACTCTAACATACCACAACCAACAGAGGAAAGCATACAGGCTTTCTTGTCACAAATCAATCTTCCCTCTCTCTCACAAACACAACTTGAGGCCCTTAACGCTCCTATAACGGAGTCTGAGATCCAGAAAGGGATACGCACACTTCCTTTGGGTAAGTCTCCAGGTCCTGATGGCCTACCCAATGATTATTACAAGACATTCCAATCCACACTAACTCCAACCCTACAGGTGGTTTACTCTGCTGCGGTGTCCTCTGCCTCGTTTCCCCCAGAAATGCTTAAGGCTTATGTGGTAACTATTCCAAAGCCCAGTAAAGAGCCTACTTCCCAGCCAACTTTAGACCAATATCATTACTCAACACTGATGTTAAGCTTTATGCGATAATATTAGTTCATAAATTACTTCCCATCCTCCCCTCCCTTATAAAACCTTACCTGGCCTAACGGCGGGAAGGCAACCTGCTGGCGCCACGAGAAGGGTCATCAACATTATGCAATATGCTCGATCGTGTCGGATGCCTTCTCTGCTCCTCTCTTTGGATGCGGAGAAGGCATTCAACAGGATACACTGGGGCTATATGAGACACACACTACAAAAATTTGGCTTTACTGGCCCCATCTTGTCTGCTATACTGGCCTTGTACTCCTCCCCCTGTGCACAAGTTTTCACCTCTAACCTATTATCGGATCCCTTTACCATATCCAATGGTACTAGGCAGGGCTGTCCACTTTCTCCCTCAATTTTCAACCTACTTATTGAACCCCTTGCAGAAAGAGTTAGAACACACCCTAAAATCTCAGGCTTCTCCATACAAGGACAATCACACAATATAAACTTATTTGCGGATGATATTATTCTATTCCTTTCCTCATCTAATATATCACTGCGACACGCACACGACACCTTAAATGAATTCAGTAGAATCTCATATTACAAAGTTAACTTTACGAAGTCAATCATACTAGACTTAGGAATAACTCCCTCCTTAAAATCCCATCTACACACATCCTTTCCCTATACATGGAGCAAAACGAGTATTACCTATTTAGACCTAATACTGACCAAAAACTCACATAACCTAGCGGAAGCCAACTACTCATCTTTACTTACCAAACTCACCAAAGAAATAGATTGGCCAATATAGAATTAACTTGGACAGGTCGCCTTGCCTCATTTAAAACGTTGATCCTGCCCCAAATACTTTACATATTTCGAACGTTAGAAGTCCCAATACACAACACACATATCAAAGCCTTAAACCCCTTGCTTTCTAGATATATCTGGCAATCTAAAAGACCAAGATGCTCTAAAACCCTTCTGGTCAAGCATAGAGTGGCCGGTGGTATGGGATTGGTGGACATTAAAGATTATTACCAAGCAGCTGTTCTCACACAACTTAAAGTGTGGTTTGACCCGGCACCTGACATTTTGTGGTGCGGCATCGAATGAACTCTGATCCCATCTAATAGTCTGAAGTGTCTCCTATTGTTAGACGTCTGAAAACCCCTTCCCCTTCACAATCTTCCACTCACTATCTAAGCATCCTTATTAGCATGGAGAGACCTATGCAATGTCCCAACCCCAATATCCAACCAAAAGGACATTCCTATACCTATAACAATCCTTTCCCATGCCATCCCGAATCTCAACATCGGGGATTGGCACGACAAAGGCATTAAAACAATCGATGACTTACACTCCAACAATTCCCTTATTTCCTTCACTTCGCTTCAAAACCATTACAACCTCTGTTCTGCCGACCAATATAAATATAATCAAATAGCCCACCTTCTGCTCTCTATCAAATCATATCACATCTACCTCCCTAAAGAAGTGTGGAGATACTTCACCATGAAACCCACCCCACCCAAAGGTATCTCTTTGTTCTATAACCTTTTCCAACATAAACTAGATTTCATTAAATCTCAGCCTTACCAGAAATTGGAATCAGACCTAGACGTGCACATTACAAGCTTGCAGTGGCAATACGCATTTCGATCACTTTATAAAGCTTCTAGATGCGTTAACCACTGGGAACTCTCTCAGAAAATTGCACTTCGATGGTACCTTACACCTTATAGAATTTCAAAGTTTGGGAGCCATAGCTCTCCACTTTGCTGGAGGAACTGTGGCTCCATAGGCAACCTACTACATATGTTCTGGTTCTGTAAACACTTAACTAGCTTTTGGAACTCTGTCTTCTGGTCTATTTCAAGCATCACTGGGATTCTGACCCATCTCAAACCAAGCTTAGCAATCTTAAATGTGGGTATTGAAACCTTCCCTCCTGAATTTAGAACTGTGATCACCCACATTTTTCTAGCAGCTAGAACATTAATAGTCAAACATTGGAAGGCGGACAGAGCTCCAAATGTATCTGAAGTTCTCATAAACACCAGACCCATTATGTGTATGAATCCCTAATAGCTATCAAGAATGGTCAGAAAGAAAAGTTTGATAACAAATGGAAAATCTGGACAACATGGTTTAAACATAATTGATGATAGAAACTACTAAATAAATCACCTTACTCTAATCACATCCACTATGTTCACATGGTGGTCAGGCTGTAGACCGTAGACAATTTCCCCTCCCTTCCCTCACCTTCCTTATTCTCTTATGTTATTGTTTTATATATTCTATATCTTTCTAGTTATACATCTTATCCAACTATGGATACCGTGTTACTCAGCTATACCTAAACCAAATAAGTTGATGCACCCTTGTGGGACTACGATTCTTATAGTACTTTCAAGGTTAATTTGTCTATGCAACACCCCTTTACTATTTCCTTTAATATACTTTTGTAAAGCTTAATGATGTAACCCTGTATTTCATATGTAATCTGTAAAACTCAATAAAAATCATTTACAAAAAAAAAAAAAACATAATAAAAGGCATCTCTGAACTTCTGATATCATCATTCTCCTTCTTCTTGTCCATCAATAAAGAATTTTTGTCCATATTCTTCACTTTTTTCCTCAAGATTTTTAATTGTTCTTTCTGGTATCGCTTCTCCTTGAATCTTTGTACAAATATGTCAGCATGTTCATCAACATCACTCAAATGGTGTGGCAATTTCTACCCAACCTCAATCAGCTGTCCTTTTGGTATGTTGGCTATCCACTTAGGATGATGGCAGCTTGTAGTTGATAGATACCCATTCCTATTTACAGTAAAGGAGGCTCACATATTTACAGTAATTTTGTTATGAGAGTACCTATTTATGCACCTGATGTGGTGGGTTTCAATAATAAGCATAAAAAACATGAAAACCAAAGAAAAATATGATTTATTGTCTAGAAACGATGCTGAAACATACAGTATGCCCATGCAGGGCCGGACTGGGAATGAAAACCAGCCCTGGAAAACATGTCATACCAGCCCCATAGCATTATTATACCAGCCCAACAGCATAACGTCATTATTTTCTTGTTTATAAAATGGAAAACCATGCATTTTAAAGCACATTTAAAGAGTGCATTATTTATATATATATATATATATATATATATATATATATATATATATATATAAGCAAATTACAGTTAAAAGTGGTAAAAGTGGAACATTCATCTAGAACAGTCCACTTATTGCTATGGTGATATATATTGCCAGAATAAGGAATAATCAAAGAACTTTACTTCAAAGTATGGAAGACGTAAACATGTTCAAAACTTTATTAACGTAACATAAATAAATTACTCACAAAGACACAAAAATAGTAGTAGTTAATTACTACACATTAAAAAAAAGTGCAATATGTTTTACTTAACAGTAATTAAATATTGTAACAGTTACAATAAACCATTTGAAATTAAAAATAGTGCAAATATGTTGCTGTTAATTCTGTAGCAGTACAAAATGCGCAAAAACTTTTAGAATTTCGACAAGTCAGAATACCTTGAAAACATATTGTTAACTTGCTTTCCAGTCCAAGTTTAGGAATTAAAAAATGTTTCAGATGTACCAATGTAATGGCAAGCAACTCAACAATTTTCAAAAAGTAATGTTCAAACATTACTCAAAAAAAGTGCTTTAAAAACAAGTAAACGACTTTAACAGTAGATAAAAAAAAAGTGCTCATTAACTTTTAGGAGGTTGCAATGTGCAAAGTATCTTCTAAAGTTTTAGAGGATAAAATATGCAAAAACCTGTTTGTAAACATTGTTAACAAATAACTAATTTAGTCAAAACTTAGAAAAATAGAGATCAACCAGCATTGTAATCCTCAGACATGCTTGTAATGTTATGTAAGCAACATCCCTTGTAGCAAGCTGCTTTTTGAAGCCAGAACATCAATGATGGTTTCATTGCTTAGTCCAATCAAGGCCTCTTTTTCCATGGACATGAGCATAAAGGCCTCCAAATGTGGTTAGGAGAGGGAATTTCGAAGTCTGTTCAAGATATATTTCAGTTTTGAAAATGACCTTTCACATGCTACTTGAGAAGAGGAAAGTGTCAGTGTCAATTTGTATGCATTAAAAAGTGAACTATACGTCAGACTGTATAGGTTGTAATGCAGTAACACAATGTAGCAGCATGCTATACAGTTCTTACAAGTCTTGCACTTTCCATTTTGATCACCAACAGTTGAGTATGGTTGTTCCTCAGTTTCAGTGATAAGATGAGAATGGATGGCGTCTTCATCTTGACCTTCATTGTTAGCATGAGTATATTCTTCATCAAGAGACATTTTCAATCTTTGCCACTTTGATGAAAAATCAAGTAGCTCACTTTGCAGTTTCTCTTTAGTTGCCATGAAGTCAAATTTAATTACAAGACTGCTCAGTCGTTCTAATGCATTGTTGGGAAGGTGTAGCAAAATGTCTTCAAAATTTCTGGGATCCAAACATGCCAAATCTGCAAATAGCTGACCATGTTTTGTAAATCGGCTCTGCAGACTATTAATAATCTTGTCTAAGGTCACTTTGTATACCTCCACCCTGAACTGATCACTTGCCAACAAGATTGGTTCATCTACTGCAAGCTCACCAGCCATTCTTTTCTTTCGTTGTATTCTTTTAGTTGGTGGAAAGTCTTCCTCAATCATAACTTGGCAATCAGTTGTCTCCAACTTGCCATTTGCCCAGACTGCAAACTTCTTTGCAGCATCTATAATCATTTGAGAATCATGATCATGTGCTTGTAGGTTGTCAACGGTTTCTGACACCATTCGGTATGCCTGCAATATATCCATACCCTGTGTTTGCAGGTACAAGGATAGTGGAGTGGTATTCTTGAAAATAAATAAGTACAGCTGTGCTGTTATACATGTTTTGAATTTATTGAGGGAGTCAAGAAAGTTCCAGCCTTGTATCTTATGTCAGCATTAAAATGATCAGAACTTGATATCGCTGCCATGGTCTGGATCAAATTTACATACAAAGCTCGACTTGGATCATTAAATGAACCAAACACCTTTGTAAGTGCTGCATCTGTGGACCACCATCTTGTTTCTCCAATCACAGAAAGTGATCGGAATCTTTCTTCCTGAGACTTATCCCGCCATACATTCATCCGGAGGTAAGATTCACGGATAAACACAGCACATGAATTTAAAAGGCCGAACAATGATATTGTCTGAACAGATATCTTTGTGACATCCATCATCACCAGATTTAGTACATGTGCATAACACCAAACATGAATCTGGCCAGGCGCTTTTTTACTCAGCCATGTGCTGAATCCGTTGTACTGCCCCTGCATATTAGAAGCTCCATCTGTTGAGTTCCCAACACAATTTGTAACGTCAATTTCCATGGATTCCAATACATCGCAAACCAGTTCACACAAAGCCTTCCCTGTCGTGGATGTGCAATTTACCACAACAACTAGACATTCATGGACCACATCTGTGACATATCTAATTATAATTGAACACTGGTCTTTGACATTTATATCCTGCGTTGTATCTAGCTGAATTGAGAACATGCCAGCATCTCTGATCTCTTGGGCAATACCTTTTTTTGAAGTGTTGAAATTACACAGATGATATTGTTCACTGTCGTTTTAGAAATTAGTGTAACAAAGCCGCCACGTCCTTTGCTACTCGTTGATCACCTTGATGCTTCTTTTTACTTTTTTTAATAACTGTATCAAGGTGATTTTTCAGCAAGGGATCAAACTTGCTTAGGAGTAGCAAAATCTCAAGGAAGTTTCCATGGTCCAAATTTTTATCTTCTAAAGTATATGCTGCTTCAGCTGTTGCCCTATAGCTTAGACCTCTTTTTCCAATCAGTTTGATGGTGTCAATCACTCTCTCTAGGATGGCACGTTTTCTCTTCACTTCCTCCTTCTGGCTGTTGTTTGTTTCTCAAAGAAATGACTAGATATGTCCATATTCTTTGATCTCATCAAGAAGGATTCAGAGCTATTATTGTGGAGGTTGCTTTTTTCGTGCTCTTCAATTCTCTGATACATATGTTTTTCATCAAAGCAACCATCAATAAAAGCACTGATGTCTGTCTTTCTACTAAAAGCAAGACACACCATGCAGAAAAAAACACCATGTCCATGTGAATAGGTCAAGCAGTGACGCTTCTTTCCATCCCTCCTCTCATATAACTTTTTCAAATTAAAAGAATGGAAATCTGGTTGACATGGATGAAACCGGAAGAATGAATCCAAATTTTCTGATTTTGGTCTGATAAACCACATTTTATCATCAACTGTGTCAGGTATGCCCTCATTAATGCCCACTACTTCTGGAATCTCTTCTGCTGCTAATGATTCATCCACAATTTCTTCTTCCAATTCTTCATCAGTTTCTAGCTCAATAGGAGGTCCAATACTGCGGTGAATATCTTCACCTGCATCAGTATCCATATCCACTTGTACAGTGCTAGGTATTGCTGTGCTACAGCTAGCACCACTGCCTTTAGGTGGAGATGCAGGTGGTAAGTCATGCTTTGTTGCCACTATCTTAAACAAGCTACTGACTTTTTGATACTGGTTTGCATCTTTTTCTAAGAGTTTTTTTTTTTTTCACGTTCTTTTTCTGCTCCTCCTTTCTGTTTTCTTTTACCTTCACCCTTCTTATCCATTCCAATCACTAAAACAAAAAAATAAAAATACATGTTTCCTAAATCTCTCCTAGATCAAAACACGCTGTCAGCAAACAGCAAAAACATCTAATAAGTAATTCCCTAACTGGACATATTTCCAAATCCACCACTTTCTACATGACAGTAACTGTAATTCGACGGTTTCCTGGGCACTCTCCCCTTTTAAAACCCTGTGCTCCCAATCCTCACCCCAGCAGCATGTACTATCAAATATTCATAATATGCTTTGCGCATACTTCTCCCACATATCTGGGAAAGTATGCCAAGCCTGGGAAAGGGAAAGGGGATTGCAAATGGACCAAACAGAGGATCAGTGGGAGCGCATTTTCACTTTTGCCCACAAAGGCATCACTAAATGTCTCGATCCAGGAGAATAACTATAAGACCCTCACTAGATGTTATCACACACCTGTTATGCTTAATAAATACCACCCAGACACCCCCAACACTTGCTGGAGAAGCTCCAGGGAACCTGCATCACTACACATATTTTGTGGTCATGTTCACTAATACAACCTTTCAGGTCACAGGTTCACAAAATAACGTCACTAATCTCCACCTACTCTCTGGAACACACTCTGGCCCAGTTTATCCTCCATCACTTCACTACACCTGTACACCTGTAAGTCCCTGTTTATCAGGGTGGATAAAAATCAATGATTTTTAAAAAAAAAAGATTTGTTTGATTTTTATCAAATTTATTTTAATAAAATGCTTTTGGAGTAAAAATCTAAAAGATAGTTTTCTATTTAAAGTGGAGGTCCACCCTGAAAAAAAAAAATGCACCAAAAAATACCTAAAAAAATGGAGGAAAAGAAAAATTTTTTTTTTTTACTTACGTGAAATGGCTGTTGCTAGGCAGTCTTCCTAATCTGCCTCTTCCTACACCGCGGTGATCTTCAGTCTTCTGCTCCCCGCGTTGTCTTCTGGGGAATGGGGCGCGGTGTGTTATGGGAACTGTGTGTGTCCCACAACACATTGCGTCCCATTCACAAAGCGCCGCTCCGCTCGCGCATGCGCAGTAGGAAACTGGCAGTGAAGCCGCAAGGCTCCATTGCCTGTTTCCCTTACCTAGGATGGCAGTGCCGGGACCCAGGAGCCGAGGGACGGGTCGGCCTCGGGCAGCCGACATCGCGGGCACCCAGGACAGGTAAGTACTTATTTAAAGTCAGCAGCTACAGTGTTAGCAGCTGCTGACTTTTAATTTTTTTTTTCAGGGGCGGAATCCCGCTTTAAGAGGAAATAGGAAAAAAAAAAAGAGGCTGTATATTCTGCAATATTTTCATTTTTGGTAAACTCATTCAATGAATCCAAACTCTGCAAGTTGAGATAACATGCACTGCATTGATGTCAAAGTAACCATGAGCAAAATTCAGGAATATTACTTATCCCATTGTTTTACATATCTATATACACTACAAACTGTATGATTGAATTGGTTCTGATATCGCTCTTTTACCAACCTGACAGCTTATTATTCTAAATAGGAAACCTTCATTTTGTTTGCAAATATCAAAGATTCTAACTACCAGCAAAAATGGTTCCTTACATTTAAAGAGCACCTGTCATTTCAGATCCATCATGGCAGCGCCTTTTAGTGGGCATCCACTCGCCTGCTGCTGCCACGTCCCTCACCTTGTTGTGTCACTGCCACATCACCAGCCATTCCATTAAAGTGAATGGGACTGTCGGTGAGTCAAAAGCGGGTCAGAGGAGGAGCCGCTGCAGGACAGAGATGACAGTTGCTCTTTAACCACATCCCACCCGGCCACTGCACATATACGGCCAGGTGGGCACTTCCTCCTTCTGAGTGGATGTTCAGGAAGGTCCCTCAGAAGGAGGGGGATCATGTGCGTGCGTGCCCGCGCAGCGGCGCGATCCCGATGCGCTTGTGTCACCTGGACACGGCGCATCTCCGATTGGCAGGAGGGCTCTGTGATTGGCCCTCCTGATCACATGATGGCTGTGTCGAATCACAGCCGTCATGTGATGTAAATAGAGAGCCATTTTCTAGGCGATCGGCTCTCCTTTCCTCACACGGAAGCTGTCGGAGAGGAGAGGGGATCTCTGCAGCCGGCCAGTGATCAGTATGAGCTGTTTTTTACAGCTTTTTACACATTGATCACCAGCCTACTGTCCCCACACATGTCCCAAAACAATGTAAACACACAAAGTCCCCAAAACACTGTCCCCTCACACATGTCCCCACACAGTAAAAACACCTGTCCCCCACATATGTAACAGTAAAATCATATGTCCTAATGATCATCTGCACACATCCCCCACATCATCTGTCCGTGATCACATCTGTGCATGATCATCTGCGTACATATGTCTGTGATCACACAAACCAATTATTATACACTTAACATTTTTTTACCAAAGACATGTAGCAGAATACATTTTGGCTTACATTTATGACAAAATTAGATTTTATTGGATTTCTTTTAAAATAGAAAGAAGAAAATACTGTTTTTTTTTCCAAATTTCCGCTCTTTTTTTCCGCTTATATCGCAAAAAAAAAACTGAGTCATGAATAAATACCACCAAAAGAAAGCTCTATTTGTGTGAACAGCGTTGCATGACTGCGCAATTGTCATTGAAAGTGTGACAGCGCTGAAAGCTGAAAATTGGCCTGGGAAGGAAGGGGGTGAAAGTGACCAGTAATGCACACAAAAAATAAAACAAATTGCCTGCACACCACTCTGTCCCTTAATGCCCACCTCCTTTTTATAGGGCACACAGTGTATAGGAATGTATAATGTAAAACATGGTGGGATTTCCCCACCCAGGGGAAATACAACTGGGCAGTGGCGGTGCGTCCATTGCACCCGTCAATCTTCAATAGACAGATTCATGCATTGCATGAATCTATCTATTGTCGCTGCTGCCGCCCCCTATTCAGGTGTCTGGCACCCTTGTCAGGCATCGGGCATCTGAATTACAACTGCGGGGGTGTTTTTAGAAGTGCCTGATTAGAGCCGTCAGCTCTAATAGGCTTCCAAATTGGTAAACAGGGGGCACACTGCTGTGCGTTCGCTGCTTACACAGTGCTGTGTTAGGAAATCAAATAAATCGCTTCCCTAACACTGACCCGCCTCTCAGCCAATCAGGTGCACTGGGTCTGGTTACCTGTCACCTGATTGGCTGAAGCGACAGGCGCTGTGATTGGATGCCTATCGGAGGGAGCGTGGAGCAACGTGCTGACCTGAGACAGGTAAGTGCCGGGCGAGGGGGACACTGGCAGGATTTAATGGGCAAACTGGTGGCAATTGATGGTTACAGTGGCTGTGTTTGATGGGCACAGTGGCTGCGTTTGATGGGCACAGTGGTAGCGCTTAATGACCACAGTGGCGGCAATTTATGGGTACAGTGGCTGCGTTTGATGGGCACAGTGGCTGTGTTTAATGGGCACAGTGGTGGCAATTTATGGGTACAGTGGCTGCGTTTGATGGTACAGTGGCTGCGTTTGATGGGCACAGTGGCTGCGTTTAATGGGCACAGTGGTGGCAATTTATGGGTACAGTGGCTGCGTTTGATGGTACAGTGGCTGCGTTTGATGGGCACAGTGGCTGTGTTTAATGAGCACAGTGGTGGCAATTTATGGGTACAGTGGCTGCGTTTGATGGTACAGTGGCTGCGTTTGATGGGCACAGTGGCTGCATTTGATGGGCACAGTGGTAGCGCTTAATGAGCACAGTGGCGGCAATTTATGGGTACAGTGGCTGCGTTTGATGGGCACAGTGGCTGTGTTTAATGGGCACAGTGGTGGCAATTTATGGGTACAGTGGCTGCGTTTGATGGTACAGTGGCTGCGTTTGATGGGCACAGTGGCAGCGTTTAATGGGCACAGTGGTGGCAATTTATGGGTACAGTGGCTGCGTTTGATGGTACAGTGGCTGCGTTTGATGGGCACAGTGGCTGTGTTTAATGGGCACAGTGGTGGCAATTTATGGGTACAGTGGCTGCATTTGATGGTACAGTGGCTGCATTTGATGGTACAGTGGCAGCGTTTAATGGGCACAGTGGTGGCAATTTATGGGCACAGTGGCTGCGTTTGATGGTACAGTGGCTGCGTTTGATGGTACAGTGGCAGCGTTTAACGGGCACAGTGGCTGAAATTGATGGGTACAGTGGCTGCGTTTGATGGGGCACAGTGGCAGCAATTTATGGGTACAGTGGCAGCGTTTGATGGTACAGTGGCAACATTTAATGGGCACAGTGGTAGCAATTTATGGGTACAGTGGCAGCGTTTGATGGTACAGTGGCAACATTTAATGGGCACAGTGGTGGCAATTTATGGGTACAGTGGCTGCGTTTGATGGTACAGTGGCAGCGTTTAATGGGCACAGTGGCTGCAATTGATGGGTACAGTGGCTGCGTTTGATGGGGCACAATGGCAGCAATTTATGGGTACAGTGGCTGCGTTTGATGGGCAGGGCACAGTGTTGGCAATCTATGGGCACAGTGGCAGCGTTTGATGGTATACAGCTTTTCAAAGATAATCTGGCACTTGAACAAAACATGGAAGAGAGAGAGAGAGAGGGGGGGAGAGAGGGGGGGAGAGAGAGAGGGAGAGAGAGAGAGAGAGAGAGAGGGAGAGAGAGAGAGAAGGGGGGGAGAGAGAGAGGGGGGAGAGAGAAAGAGAGAGAGAGAGATTTTTAATACCTTAATTCTTGTGCTGCAGCTGCACGGCCGGCCATTCACTTCTATTCTCTCCTTGTGCAAATAGTGGGCGGTGCTGGCGCCGCACGGGACGAGTCATGAAGGAAAAAATGAAGCAGCACGACGTTCTCCTGCTCCTCCCCCTCAGGCACACAGGCACACAGACAGAGGCATGATGAGTATGGTGGGCGGCGCGCCGGCGCCTGAACGGAGGAGACACAGACAGTGAGTGACCAGTGACACAGCCATTGCATAGTGCGGCAGCGGCAGCCGCCGCTGCTGCTCTTTAGATTGCTGACACAGGCAGTGAGCAGCCCCAGCGGAACTTAGTGCAGCCAGCCTACTGGGATATTTCCCGGTATCCCGGTAGGCCAGTCCGTCCCTGTGCCCATGTTGAGGGCTTAGATGTAAGTTCTTGGGTATACAAAGGGTATGGGGCCTGGGTACTGCTCTGGGGGACATGCATCAATGAAAATAAAGTTTGTAAAAAACATCACTTTTAAATGAACAGTGATTTACTGATGCTTAAAATTAAATAATAAAAATTGAAAATATCTTTAACCACTTCAGCCTCGGAAGGATTTACCCTCTTCCTGACCAGAGCACTTTTTACAATTTGGCACTGCGTTGCTTTAACTGTTAATTGCGAGGTCATGCACTGCTGTATCCAAACAAAATTTGCGTCCTTTTTTCCCACAAATAGAGCTTTCTTTTGATGGTATTTGATCACCTCTTCGGTTTTTATTTTTTTGTGCTGTAAACGGAAAAAGACCGAAAATTTTGAAAAAAAATGATATTTTCACTCTTTGTTATAAAAAATCCAATAAACTCAATTTTAGTCATACATTTAGGCCAAAATGTCAATAAGCGTATATTTATTGGTTTGCGCAAAAGTTATAGCGTCTCCAAACTAGGGTACATTTTCTGGAATTTACACAGCTGTCACGTACCTTACAGCGGAGCCTGAAATGATGAGGGTGGCTTCTTGCACGGTTCCGGTCCAAGCACCCCTTATGGTGGGTACAGGGAGTGCGAGGGTAACGAAAGGGTGCAGGTGCCTGCAGGCAGGAGGCTGGAACTTGGAGATATAGGAACCTCTGCTGAGGAGATGTGGAAACTGATCACCAAACTTGTTCAGCGGGAGCCAGATCAGGATCAACTGCAGAATCAGGAACAGGCAGGAGTCGGCAACAGGTTGGCAGCGGGGTACCAAGTCAGAAGGCAAAACCGTAGTCAGGAACAGGCAGGGGTTTGCAACAGATGGGCAGCAGGGTACAGAATCAGGAGGCAGAGCCGTAATCATAAGTTCAAGCCAAGGTCAGTATTGCAAGTAGAGGCAGGTTCAGCAGGCAGGGGAGATCCAAGAGAATGGTCAGAACATAGCCGGGTTTTCAGGAACAAGGTCAATCAGGCAGAGTAACAACAGGAACACAGGAACAAGCTGAAGACAATCCAGCACTGATGCTAGGCAGACTCTCTGTTTATATAGGGTGCTGTGTGCCAGGATTGGCGCCAGCGTACGTGCGTACGCGCATGCGCATTAGCAACTTAGCACATTGGCACATGCACGTTAGAACATTAGCACTTTGACACATTGGCGCATGTGCGTTAGCATATTAGCACTTTGGCACTCGCGGACGCGCGTTAGCGCGCGTGCGCATTCGCATAGAGGTGCCATTGTGCATGCCCACCCTGGATCTCATTTGCCTCTGGCTATGGTTCCGTGCATGCACCTTGGCATTAGCAGAACGAGGATTGGCAGCTGCTGCATGGAGACGGGTGCTTGCTGTGTGAGTTCTCTGACAACAGCTTTTACTTTATGACTGCCTATGACATTTCTTGAGGTGCTAAAATGGCAGGGCAGTACAAACCCCTCCCAAATGACCCCATTTTGGAAAGTAGACACCCCAAGGAAATTGCTGAGAGGCATGTTGAGCCCATTAAATATACATTTTTTTTGTCCCAAGTGATTGAATAATGATAAAAATTACAAAAAGTTGTCACTAAATAATATATTGCTCACACATGCCATGGTTATATGTGAAATTGCGCCCCAAAATACATTTAGCTGCTTCTCCTGAGTATGGGGATACCACACGTGTGGGACTTTTTGGGAGCCTAGCCACATACGGGGCCCCGAAAACCAAGCACCGCCTTCAGGATTTCTAAGGACGTAAATTTTTGATTTCACTCCTCACTACCTATCATAGTTTTGAAGGCCATAAAATACCAAGATGGCACACAATCCCCCAAATGACCCCATTTTGAAAAGTAGATGCCCCAAGCTATTTGCTGAGAGGCATGTTGAGTCCATGGAATATATTATATTTTGCCACAAGTTGCAGGAAAATGACAAACTTTTTTTTTGCACAAAGTTGTCACTAAATGATATATTGCTCACACAGGCCATGGGCATATGTGGAATTGCACCCCAAAATACATTTAGCTGCTTCTCCTGAGTATGGGGATACCACATGTGTGGGACTTTTTGGGAGCCTAGCCGCGTACAGGGCCCCGAAAACCAAGCACTGCCTTCAGGATTTCTAAGGGCGTAAATTTTTGATTTCACTCCTCACTACCTATCACAGATTTGAAGGCCATAAAATGCCCTGATGGCACAAACCCCCCCCCCAAATGACCCCATTTTGGAAAGTAGACACCCCAAGCTATTTGCTGAGAGGCATGTTGAGTCCATGGAATATTTTATATTGATTTCACTCCTCACTACCTATCATAGGGCGTACACACGGTCGGACTTTGTTCGGACATTCCGACAACAAAATCCTAGGATTTTTTCCGACGGATGTTGGCTCAAACTTGTTTTGCCTACACACGGTCGCACAAAGTTGTCGGAATTTCCGATCGACAACCACTCGGTCACGTACACCACGCACGACGAGACTAGAAAAGGCCGGTTCAGAACCAAGCGCGGCACCCTTTGGGCTCCTTTTGCTAATCTCGTGTTAGTAAAAGTTTGGTGAGAGACGATTCGCGCTTTTTCAGACTTGTGGCTTTCAGATCATTTTCTGCCGTTCAGTTTGTGCTTGTGGGTTTGTATCTGCTCTTCAGTGCGTGCAAGCAAGTTCCGCGTGACTTTAAGTAGTCATTGTATTCTTGTTCGTTCATTACTGGTTTTCAGGTCGTTCTTCACAGGCCTTGCTGTTCTTCAGTGCGTTCTGTTACTTCGTTCTGAGCAGCCGACCGTTTTCTAGCCATGTTTCGTATGCGTACTCCTCGTAGAGTTCGTGCTGTGCGGGAGCTTGGTGTTAGGGTCCTGACCTTGACACAAGTCCAGTCCATGAACAGGGTGGGGAGGAGTTCATGGACCAAGAATTGGTTGCTTCAGCGTGACCAGTTCTCTCATATGCCTTTGCTCCGTGAGATCCGTGAGAATAATCCTGATGATTTCAGGAACTTTCTCAGGATGACGGACCCCGTGTTTCACCGTTTGTTGGCGTCGCTGACCCCCTATATTAGCAGGCAGGATACCTGCATGAGGCAAGCCATCACTGCGGAGCAGAGGTTGGTCGCTACCTTGCGGTATTTGGCCACAGGGAGAAGCCTGCAGGACCTCAAGTTCTCGATAGGCATCTCCCCCCAGGCTCTGGGGATCATTATCCCAGAGACCTGTTCTGCCATCATCCAGGTCCTGCAGAAGGAATATATGAGGGTAAGATTTTTATCCTTTTATATCCCATTTTATTGTATTGAATGTTTGATAATATATTGTATTTCTTTCCTCATTCCCTAATTACCATGATTGTAATATGCTGTGAATGTCCCCTTTGTCCTCATGCACGCTGGATTTTTATGTAATTATTATTTTATGTCCTTCATACATATTTGCCCTTCAATAACCTCTCCAGCATGGTGTCTCCTGCCCTATATTCACCTCATGTAGTCACTTAACAATGTATTTTATCAGCTCTATAGTAGTGCTTTACCCCAAACACCCCCTAAAATGTTTGGAAATGTTATTTTTTATTTAAATTCAGGCAGAGTGGCAGAGGCTTTTTTTTGTGGTGTCCCCAAATTTTTTGTAACCCTCCCTCCCCCAACTGCTAAGTCAGCTGATCCCAATTCTCTATCCTCAATCATCTATCTGCTGACTTTGCCAATCCCATACACACTATACCCATCTCTTTACTGGTCAGATTTATGGATGAATTCCCCAAAGCATGGCAGGAGGCGGAGCCTAGCAGAGCAGACATGCATTGTTAGAGCTCCACACCGCTGAGGAGAGAAGAGAAGGACAAAGCGGAGCCTGCAGGCTCAAAAGGTATCCATTTGAACCTTTTTGCCCCAGGGAACAAACTGTGAAAGTTTGGGCAGGAAATATGGTACTGGGAGGAAACCGTGGCAGAAATAAAAATCACCTCACAAAGAGCTCACAGGCACTCACTGCAGCTGAAGCAGCTCCAGTCACCTCACAAGATACAGCATCAGGGCGCTCTCACAGACAGAAAATGTCACAGCAAGACTCTCCATTTGAGTCAGATACAGAACAAATCCTCTCACAAACTTCTCCACAAGCCTCCTCAGCATCCTCAGTAATATTATTACAATTTGAAAAGATGCTTCATAAGGCTTTAAAACAAACCTCAGACCAAATAACAAAAAGCCTAACCAAAGAAATAAGAGAGCTGGGAAACCGCACCGCAGCCTTAGAAATAAAAATGGATGAAATTGAAATTACAACCCAAGAAAATATAACAGAATTGGAACAATTAAAAAAAGAGAATTTAATACTTCAAACTAAGCTCGAAGATTACGAAAATAGAGCCAGACGTTCAAACTTGCGCATAAGGGGAATACCTGAAACTGTGACAGACCTGCAATCTACTATTACTGCTCTATTACAAGAACTAAAGCCAGATATCCCTATTGAACGTTTAGAACTGGACAGAGTACACAGAGCCCTCACAGCCAAAAAGAAAGATGGACTCCCACGTGATATAATCACAAAATTTCATTATTACAGAACGAAAGAACAAATACTAATTGTTGCAAGAGAAAAAAAGGAACTTAATTTTCAAGGACACAATTATCAAATTTTTGCTGACCTATCCCAACTTACTATTACTAAAAGATGATCCATGAAACCCCAACTAATGGAACTGCAACGCCACAACATTATGTATCAATGGGGCTTCCCCTTTTCAGTCAGATTTAACTACCAAGGTAGAATTTACAGAAGCAGATCAGCAGATGAACTACAACAAACCCTTTTAAAATTAAATCTGACAGAACCCACAAGCAGCAACACCCCCACACGCAGAAGAATGGCATCATCTTCACCTTCAGGCAGCACCCAGAAAATTTCAGAACAAAATGGGAATCATCATTCTCACAAAAGAGGCCGTTATGCCACATCATCCATGGACCAAGAAGATTCAATGGACTGACATCCTAATTCCTGATATCTCTTCATTTATTATACTAAGAGATGGTTCTCTATAAAAAAACTATATTTATAACTGAATGTAACTGCATTCTGGTAGTCACACACTGTGTGGGATCATGTTACATTCCAGTTATATTTCTTATTACTTCTGATTCATATAGCCTTAGAATATATAAGTGAAATAAGGAAATTCTTGTTCAGTTATATATTATCAGGTAATAACAATAGATTTATTACTTTTTAGGACAAATATGTTCAATAATCCAGAAGTAATGGAAGCTTTTTCTTTCTTTTCTTAAAACAAATATATTATTACCTAACTAGTTCCTAGAATTATGTTTTTGTTTATTCTAATCTGAAGCAATACAACCTCAATTTTATGAGTTAACATATCTAAACAGTTACATATGAATAAAATATGTAATTGTTTACTCTAAAAGGGTTAAAATCCCAAAATAATTCAAACTATCTTCATCAATACCAAAGTTATTAACAGTACCTTTCTAACTGAATTATTTAGCCTAGGGCAAGACTAACCATATACAACCACCCTGGAATAAATAATTTCAACAAAAACTATATTCTGCACTCCAATTAATGAAACATCATTTTGATGTCTTTTGACATAGCACTTCTCTCCTGTAAGCGGAAGATCCGTGTACCCCCATTAGCCCTCCTCATTCTCCCAACCATATTATGTGGGAGTGAGACGAAGGCACTTATTCCCCTGAGAGAGATATTTATTCTCTTTCACGGGTAAATTGTGATTACTTGCAAAAAATAATTTATACAATGTATCATCTAATCTCATATGTTTTTTGTTTACTCTTTACTCCAGAATTCACTGGTTTCTTTTCTATCTATTCATCTCTTCAGTCCACACAGGTTGATCTGCGCAGTCAGCTCTGCATAACAAAAAGTAAGTCAAAACTATTTGATCTATTGCCATGGCACCACTGAATATACTTTCCCTGAATGTTCAGGGAATAAATGTCCCCCAAAAAAGGACCAAAGCCTTCCGCACTTTCCATAACAAGAAGGCTCACATAGTATGCCTCCAAGAAACACACTTCACCAAAGATTCTACTCCAAAATATATTTCTCCTTTTTATCAACAAATTTACACGGCTTCTGCCTGTACCAAGCAAAGGGGAACTCTAATTGCATTTCACCGATCCACACCATTCACCTTATCATCAGAAATTAAAGACCCAGAAGGTAGATACCTGATACTCATGGGTTATATAATGGATACAGCAATCACGGTGATTTCCTACTACGCTCCTAACAAACAACCTACACCATTCCTCTCACATATATTACAAGTGATTAATACACACAAAATAGGAACAGTGATAATGTGTGGGGATTCGAACCAGGTCCTCCTCCCATTTCTAGATAAATCACCTTTTACACCATCCAAAATAACCTCTAGATTACCTTTTTCTCAACTTCTTTCCAAATACAATCTGGTAGATTCGTGGAGAGAAAGTAACCCAATGAAAAAGAAATTCACTTATTTCTCGCACCCTCATCAAACCTTCACCAGAATAGATCATATTTTTCTAACAATAGGAATGATACCAGAAATTATTGCATCAGATATAATTCCGATTCCGTGGTCTGACCATAATGCAGTATACACTACTATAGCCTCAGCCATACCAAAAGCGCATGACCCAACGTGGTACTTACCGGACATAATGCTCAAACACCCACTACATCAGATGGCCATTGAACAAGCTTTAAAGGAATACATATCAATTAATAATACAACAGACATCTCCCCAATAACACTGTGGGAAGCTCATAAGCCTGTCTTGCGTGGTACAATACAAAGACAAATGGCACTATTTAAACGGGAACGCAAAAATCTAGCAAAAAAACTAGAACTCAATTTTAATGCAGCCTACATATCATTTCAAGATAATCCATCTCAGAGTACAAAATCTCATCTGGAAAAATCTAGATTGGAATATGATCTATTTCTCACTGAGTCAGTTGATAAATCCCTCAAACGCTCCAAACACAATTTCTACATGAATACAAACAAACCAGGTACATATTTGGCTCGGGCATTAAATTCAACTAACAAATCTTTCAAACCAATACGCTTGAAATTATCAAAAAATGTTTACACTTGTAATCCAGTTAAAATAGTCCATAAATTTCACTCACATCTCGCAACTTTATACAAGACAAACAATGAATTTAATCCTACAGAGGCTGAATCCTTCTTCTCAAAAATAACCTTACCTGAGTTATCTCAGAATCAAAAAAGCAGTTTGGATGAGCCTATAACTATAGATGAAGTTGCTAACGCCATAAAAGACCTAAAACTTAACAAAAGACCAGGCCCAGACGGCTACTCGGCTTTATACTATAAAACATTCTCAGAAATACTCTCTCCCATTCTCACTGAAACTTTTAACAAACTTCTAGATGGACATTCTTTTCGGCAAGAAACACTAATGGCAATTGTTTGTATGATCCCAAAACCCCTTTCTGATGATACTTCCTGTGTGAATTATCGGCCTATCTCTCTGTTAAACCTCGATATTAAATTATTAGCAAAAATAATAGCAAAACGCCTCAATAGCATTATAGGAAAATTAATACATAGAGATCAAGTAGGCTTCATGCCAAATAGACAGGCAGGCGATAATATACGCAGGGCAGTGTTATTGGCACATATTGCTAAAAAACGGAAAATCCCTTTATGTTTTCTATCTCTCGATATTAAGAGGGCATTTGACACAGTATCCTGGCAATATATGCAATATTCATTACAAAAATGGGGTTTTGGACCCCACTTTTTAACATGGATCAAAGCATTATATAATAAACCCAAAGCCTATATAAAATATGCTGGATACAAATCTGAAGCCTTTAATATCGAAAGAGGTACCCGACAGGGTTGCCCATTATCTCCCTTATTATTTGCCCTTATACTCGAACCCATGGCCCAATACATCAGAACAAACCAAACTATAACTGGCATTGAAGTAGGAGGTATTACACACAAATTATGTATATTTGCAGACGATATATTACTTTTTCTATCATCACCACAGGTCTCTGGTCCTAACTTAATACCAGCTCTTGATGGATTTGCAGCCCTATCCGGCCTTATGATTAATCCTAAGAAATGCCTAGTGCTTAATATTTCACTCACAAACATGGAATTGATCCCGGCTAGGGCTGCACTCCCATTCACATGGGCAGAAAAATCAATCCCATATCTTGGAATTCATTTAACAGCATCTCATTCTGACTTATTCTCAACCAATTATCCTCCTGTATTAAGACAGATCACAAATCTAATAAAACAATGGTTGCAACTTCCTTTATCCTGGATAGGGAAGATTAATGCAATCAAAATGACTATTCTACCCAAATTGCTTTATCTATTCAGAGTCCTCCCTATTCCAATTCCTTCCTATTTTTTGAGAATAGTACAAAAAAGAGCAACTTCGTTTATATGGGGCTCTTCTAAACCACGTATACCTATACACACACTACATCTTCCCAAAAATAAAGGAGGCCTGGGATACCCTAATTTTACTAACTACTACAGAGCAGCACATTTGGCCAGTCTGTCCAAATACCATGCAAAACAGGAAATCCCATTATGGGTATTTATAGAGGCTTCAGAAAATGACCCTCTATTAATATCAAATTTATTATGGCTTGATCCTAAAGATCGCTTTAAAAATCATAATCCCATAACTAAACACTTCTTATCTCTCTGGGATAAACTAAAAAACAAATATCAGTTACAATCTCCACACAATCCTCTCCTCTCTTTTATCAGAAATCCGGCCTTTTATCCGGCATGGATCTACCCAAACTCTTTTAAAGCTTGGACAACATCAGGCATTCAGACACTAAATGACTTCATAGCATCTAAATCATTCCTTTCATTCCCATCGCTTAGAGAAAAATATGATCTACCAAACTCTGAGATATTTAGATATCTCCAAATCAAAAATTTCTATACACCATTCCTAAAGGGGGATACACCATTATCCCAATTATCCATTTTTGAATCAATCTGTACAAAAGATCCATTTGCTAAAGGTACAATTTCATCACTTTATAATCAATTATATGGAGTAGCAAATCTTAATAGACCCTCTTACGTTCAGAGGTGGGAGGAGGACCTGGGACGAACTTTAGAAGACACGGACTGGTCTAACATATGGCTCACATCTAAGTCATCTTCACCCAACATCTTAGCACTGGAGACAAATTATAAAGTCCTAACTCGCTGGTACCTTGTACCCGCTAGAGTGGCAAAATATTCACCTAATACCTCAGCTCTTTTTTTCGAGGATGCCCAGAAATAGGCACATATTTACACATATGGTGGACGTGCCCAGTAATCCAAACCTTCTGGAAGGAAGTCTTCGTGATTGCATCTAAAATATTTTAAAAAATAATACAACCAGATCCATATTTAACTTTACTTAATCTAAAACCGGAATGGTTAACACTCTCTCAATTCAAACTTATGATCCAACTAATAACGGCTGCAAAACAAACAGTGGCCAAGGCATGGAAATCTCCTACATTGGTACTAGCAGAAACAATTCACAGAATGAATAATACAATGTCCCATGCTAAGATGGTAGCCATCGATCAAAATCAAATTCCAAAATTTGAAAAACTTTGGCATCCTTGGATAAAACAACAGTTCCTGTCAAACTTCAATGACTCTGTCCTGTTGCCATGGTAACAGATTAAATGACTTACAGAGACACCCATTCTAAGGCTTCAAAGAGAACTAAAAAGAATAATAAACTGACGAGCGGGACAACCTTGTGGACCATACCTCTACCTTTCAACCCTTTTTCTTCTTTCTCTTTCCTTTTCTCCACCTTACGATTAAAGCTCATTATCAGAATTTATTTGACCTATATACACTCTACTTGTAAACAATATGTATAATAGGTATAAATCATTTAAATACCTACAAAAGTAACTAAGGAAATTATATATATATCTTTAATTTAGGTTTACATGAACCCAATGTTTAATATTTGAAATTTCATGATATTTACCTATATAAACCCTACTGTAAAACAATGAGCTTACTTTATAGATCCTTGTAAACTTACTTTATGTATCTTTATAACATTGTATACTCAATAAACTTCTTTTGACAAGGAATTCCCCAAAGCATGTAGTGCAAGGGCCTGCCTGTATACTTTCCAATGGTACTGTTTAAAGTTCTTGTATCCTATTATTATCTTGATAGGTAATAGCAGAATGTTCAAATGTGCTCAAATGTGTACAGTGTGTATTTATATCTTTGTATTATGACACTTCTTACTTGTCCAGTGGTCTGCCAATAGTGTAACTAAGGAGGGTCTGTTCCAAGTAATACCCATTATTTAGGCATTCATCTCTCAATGAAGTGAAGAGGGTTACCTGTCCAAGAGTTCCCCCCCCCTATAATGTTAGAAATGGCCCATGAGGGGCGGAGGGGGAATATGATAGGTGTAGCTTATACTTTGTTGTTGTTAAATTCCCCTTAATAAATGCTATCTGGAGGTTGGCCCATAATGTTTGTGTCTAATCTGCTTGCCATGTTTCTGTGAAAAAATAGTAATGTTTATTGTTTTTTCCTTAACAGTTTCCTTCCACACCACAGGAATGGCAGACTGTGGCCTCCCACTTTGCCCAGCGGTGGGACTTTACTAACTGCGGAGGGGCAATTGATGGGAAACACGTCCACATCATCCCACCACCCAACTCGGGGTCGTACTATTATAATTACAAGGGGTTTAATAGTATAGTGATGTTGGCGGTGGTGTCGGCTAATTACGAGTTCTTGTATGTGGACGTGGGGAAGAATGGCCGGATGTCCGATGGTGGAGTGATTGCCCAGACGGAGTTCTACAGGCGTCTCCAGAATGGCAGCTTGGACTTGCCACCTCCAGAGGACAATGTTGAAGGTCTCCCATTTGTGTTCGTTGCTGATGAAGCATTTGCGCTGGGGGACCACCTGATGCGGTCATTCCCGATGAGGACCCTCACCCCGGAACAAAGGGTTTTTAATTACTGGCTGGCCTGGCTGGCCAGAGCCCGAAGAGTGGTGGAGAACACATTTGGAATCCTGGCCAGCTGGTTCCGATTATTTCTGACACCCATCCATATGGCGGAGTATAAACTGAACCATATAATACTTGCCTGCTGTGTTCTCCATAATTTTTTAAGAAAACATTCAGCCAACTATGCTGGCTCAGTTGGGCCTGAGGCTGGAATCCCAAATCCATCAACACTGACGGCGCTTGAAAGTGGCCGTCCTGGCTTGCCCTCCCTGAGTGCCCGTGATGTCCGGTTACGCTACCTGGAGTTCTTTGCAGGTAGGGGGGCTATCAATAAGCCAGACAATATGTGAAACCTTTTTCAAATAAAAAACAACCAAAAGAAATTCTTTGTGGACATTTACTGCTTGTGTTTGTTTTAGCTGACCCTGACAGAAATGTGTTGAGTGCAGAAAATGTCGTGATTGGGTAACCTTATAAAAAACAGTGTTGGCTGGTACTTCCTAAATGCAAAAACACATTTCACTACAAGTGCACTTGCAACTGCACTGAACCTGCACTTGTAGTGCAAAGTGTATTTGCCCTTAGGAAATAACCCCCATTTTTGCATAAAACAGCAATTACATCACCCCAAAAGTGTTGTAGTGTTGACACAATAATCCACACATTCTTGAGTAAGCCACTTTTTTATACTTGCACAATCACATGTGCATTTACGAAAGGTTTTTAAAACAAACCAACATGTTTGTTGTATAACAATTTTTGCAGTAGCATTATCAAAAATCGAAATATCCATTTCAGATAAAACAGGCCTGTGTAAAACCAACAAGAAAGCCAAAAAACTTGAACTTACAAAGTTCACATATGGTAAAACCTGAAGGCTATATCAGACATCAGTATTTAGGAACTGGGTTTGATATAGCGTTCAGATGGGGGGAAATCACCCCTGGAAAAGCCAAATTTGGAAGATGCACACCAATTTACGAATGTCAACATGTGCTATCTGCCATCAGGGGGGATCAAGGGACGTGTTTTGGGGGAGCAAGCCCTTCCTCAACGCGACTTTATAATTGAGGAAGGGGTTGCACCCCCAAAACGCGTCCATTGATCTCCCGTGATGGCAGATAGCACATGTTGGTACACTGTGTGCATCCTCCAAATTTGGCTTTTCTAAACATTGAAAAAATTTTTGCAAGATTGGACCACAAGAAAACAGGTGATTTTGTGGGGTTTAAATTCGCCCCAAAACATCAATGATGTTATTATTTTTTTAATAACATCACTGATTTGTTGCTGTATGTTGTGCAATTCGAGATTACACCCCATAATCTCCCCGATCAGTATCTGGGCACTTTCAGATGTGAAACGTTCTCTCTCCCTCACATCACGATCACCTAAAAAGAGATAAAGAACAAAAAAAAGGTCTCAAAAATCTGCCACCATCCATCTCTTTTACCTGAGCCTGTGGTCGCAGACACTCACCTGTTGTGGTGCCAATCTCCACCACATCTTCTTCTTCCTCGTGCTCAGCTTCTTGGGTTTGCGGTATTTCCCCTTCTTCCAGAGGTGGGGGGGTCTGTGTTCTCCTGGGATGAGGGGTGTCCTCCGAGTCTTTTCTCCCCTATGTAAAACAAAAATGGTATACTTAGCACACAGATATTTGATGGCAGAACTAGAAATAGGAAACATTGCTTGGAAGTGGGGTACAATTGTCTATTTTAGCAGAGTTCCAAGATGTATATTTTTTATTGGCCTTTGTCAAGCTGCAATACTTTACCTGTTTGGTACAAGCTTCACAGATGTAGCCCCCCCTATAATATACACTGGAGCACCTGTGTACCCCCCCTAATAAAAATGGTGTTCTGGGGTCCCACACTAGTGCTCCAGTGTCCAGATGTGAATACAGCTGCTCAGTGTCCTCTCCTTACACACAATCTAGTTTGCATTTCATTCTAGTAACAAATCCATCTACACAAACAAATATTTGGCATCCAAGTAGGCCCCAAAAAATGTGTGAAAATGCATATGGCCTAAACAATGGTGTTCTAGAGGCCGAAAGAAAAATGTTTGATACGAACGAATAATGGGCCCATGAACATTAAAGTTGCCCTTTTAAACGTTACAATTAATAAAAGCATATGGAGCAGAATGAACGGAATAAAGACAGAAAGAATAGGAACACAGCACAACTACTTACTTTTTTGCAGCACTCTCCGGATCTTTCGGTACTGCTCTGGCTCTCTCAACTTCAGGTCCGACCACCGCTTCCTGAGCTGATCTTTCGATCTTCGTACCCCGAAATTCCTCTCAAGACTCCTGACCACTTTCGCCATGATCTTGGCCTTTCGGATGTTGGGGTTGGGGTAAGGCCCATATTTTCCGTCATAGTCGGACTTCCTCATGATGTCGACCATCTCCAACATCTCCCCAAACGACATATTTGTGGCCTTAAAACGTCTCCTTCTGGATCGGGACGTGCCTGGATCCGGGCTTTCCTCCTCCTCCTCCTCGTTGCTATAATTAGCACACACCTGCTCTAAATCCGCCATCATGCTCTTCACCCACTGTGCTGAACGAAAGGGGGCGGGGAATAGACTAGAAAGAACGTCAGGGGCGGGCGAAGTTACACGCATGCGCAGTGTGTATAAAGCGTAACACGCGTGCGTATTACGTACGATCTGTGAGCAGAGGAAGGAGCATTGGACGCCGATCGTAAGAATGAAGGTAAGAGACAAACTTGTGCCTATACTGCTTCTAGATTGAGGCCTATATTGTAACAAGATTAGGAGAGTTTTGTCTGACATTAGGCTTTCTCTTGTGTTGTGTCTTGCAGTGAACATGGATATCTTAATGAAAGACAATGACTTCATGTCAGTATTCGTAGAGATGCTAAGTGAGCTGCCCTGTCTGTGGGAGATTACCCACCCCCATTTCAAGAACCAAGCAAAGAGGAAGGCAGCACTGGAGCAATTGTGTGAAATTGTGAAGCAGGTGATCCCCATGGCAGACATCACTTATTTAAAGATTTTCATTGGTGGCCTGAGGAGCACATATCTGAGGGAGCGCAAGAAAGTCCAGGATTCGCAGAGATCCGGAGCAGCAGATGACATCTATGTCCCCAGGATGTTGTACTACGACAGGCTGCACTTTCTGGCAGGCCAGACTGAACCCAGGTCATCCCTCTCCAGTCTTCCTTCCACTCTTCCTTTTCCCCCCCGGCTGAGGCTTCTGACGCCCAACCTGGGCCTTCCAGGCGATATGTGGAGGAGCCCAGATTGAGCCATGTATAGCATTCCTCTAAATATTTCTGCTTGTCCAATCAATGATGTTAACTAGATGTTAGTTGGGAGTACTAATTTAGGATTGTGATTGATGATGCAAAACATTACAACTATGTCCCTTTTTCATACACAGGGAAGTCTCAGCCAGGAGGTGGCCGGGCCGAGCCGGCTGGCTGATATCAAGGTCCCTCCACCCCCCCTGAAAACAGAAAGTGGCAGTAGGAGGAGTACCCTAGAGGAGGCTGCTATAGCATTCTTTTGGAGGGCTACAGAGGTCCTGGGAGCACCCCACACCATGCAGGAGAACATTGCTGCCTTCATAGCCTATAAAATGCAGAGGATGGAGGAGGGCCAAAAAGTCTTGTGTGAGGCCCTCATATCGGAGGCTCTGGAGAAAGGTATGAGGGGCCAAATTACACCTCACACACATCTTTGGGATGGTCCTCCTCCTCCTCCTGCAGGTCCTCCTCCTCCTCCTCCCTCTCCTCCAGGTCCTCCCAGTCCTCCTCCAGGTCCCCCCAGTCCTCCTCCTCCTCAAGGTCCTACTCCTCCTCCTGCCACATCTCCAACTGCACAGCCACAGCCCGGAAGGAAGCGTGGAAGGAAGACCAGACAGTGATTGCCCTGGGTTCAGTCTGGTCGGCCAAAAGATGCAGCCTCTTGTGGTACCACAGCCTGGGGACACAGATGTCATCTGCTGCTATCCGGATCTCTGCGAATTCTGGACCAGACTGCCCTCCCTTAGATATGGACTCCTCAGGCCACCAATTTTGATGTTGAAGAATTGATGTCTGCCGTGGGGGTCCTAGGCTTCGCTAATTTCTCATGTTGATCCAGTGTTGCCTTCCTCTTTGTTTGGTTCTGATCCCTTAATAAAGGATTTTTGTTTTGAATTATACTCTCCTATGTGTTTTACTTCAAAAATGACAGTTGGTTTGTGAGGATTCAGGTACATTTCAAATATACAATGTGAAATGAACAAGGGACACCAACAACAAACAATCTCCTTGAGATTAAATAATAAAAGATGTCAATGGTGTTGGGGTAACTTGACACACAAAACACAGACAAAAATATTCTGGAGTAAAAATAAAAATAACATTGAACAAAGATCAGCCTTGGAAAAAATCCAAACATTAAAACAAAAAAAAAGGCTGAAAATCCAAAAAAAAAAAAAATAACAAAAATATAAAACTGTCAGATGTGACAACTAATAACAATATATTCAGGGAATCCCACTAAAAAAAACACAAATAAAACTTTGTGAGAAGTGTGTGTGAATATGAGCAGCAAAACTACTTAATTCTTGTCACATTATAAAGAAGAAGAGAGTGCGCTGTATTAAACCATTTTTAACATTGCAGCGTGACGAAAGTGCTGTATCCATTGCAAACGCTATGTTTACCAGAATGAGCTGTCCCGTGTCGGAATTTCTTCTGAGCATGCGTGGCACTTTGTGCGTCGGAACAGGCCACACACGGTCGGAATTGACGCGATCGGATTTTGTTGTTGGAAAATTTTATCTCCTGCTCTCCAACTTTGTGTGTCGGAAAATCCGATGGAAAGTGTCCGATGGAGCCCACACACGGTCGGAATTTCCGACAACACGCTCCGATCGGACATTGTCCATCGGAAAATCCGACCGTGTGTACGGGGCATCACAGTTTCGAAGGCCATAAAATGCCAAGATAGCACAAACCCCCCTCCAAATGACCCCATTTTGGAAAGTAGACACCCAAGCTATTTGCTGAGAGGCATGGTGAGTATTTTGCAGCTCTCATTTGTTTTTGAAAAGGAAGAAAGACAAGAAAAATGTATTTTTTTTTCTTTTTTCAATTTTCAAAACTTTGTGACAAAAAGTGAGGTCTGCAAAATACTCACTATACCTCTCAGCAAATAGCTTGGGGTGTCTACTATCCAAAATGGGGTCATTTGGGGGGGGGGGGGGTTGTGCCACCTGGGCATTCCATGGCCTCCGAAACTGTAATAGGCAGTGAAGAGTGAAATTAAAAATGTACACCCTTAGAAAGCCTGAAGGCAGTGCTTGGTTTTCGGGGTCCCATACACGGCTAGGCTCCCAAAAAGTCTCACACATGTGGTATTCCCGTACTCAGGAGAAGCCACAGAATGTATTTTGGGGTGTAATTTCACATATTCCCATGGCATGTTTGAGCAATATATCATTTAGTGACAACTTTGTGCAAAAAAAAAAAAATTGTCTTTTTCCCGCAACTTGTGTCACAATATAAAATATTCCGTGGACTTGACATGCCTCTCAGCAAATAGCTTGGGGTGTCTACTTTCCAAAATGGGGTCTTTTTTGGGGGGGTTGAACTGTCCTGGCATTTTATGCACAACATTTAGAAGCTTATGTCACACATCACCCACTCTTCTAATCACTTGAAGACAAAGCCCTTTCTGACACTTTTTTTTTACATGAAAATTTTTTTTTTTTTGCAAGAAAATTACTTTGAACCCCCAAACATTATATATATATTTTTAAAAGCAAATGCCCTATAATTTAAAATGGTGGGAGTTTAATTTTTTTTTTTTTTTACACAGTAATTACGCAACGATTTTTCAAACGCTTTTTTTGGGAAAAAACACTTTTTTAAATTTTAATGCACTAAAACACACTATATTGCCCAAATATTTGATGAAGTAAAAAAGATGATATTAGGCCGAGTACATGGATATCAAACATGACATGCTTTAAAATTGCGCACAAACGTGCAGTGGCGACAAACTAATTACATTTTTAAAAGCCTTTAAAAGCCTTTATAGGTTACCACTTTAGATTTACAGAGGAGGTCTACTGCTAAAGTTACTGCCTTCGATCTGACCTTCGCGGTGATACCTCACATGCATGGTGCAATTGCTGTTTACATTTGACGCCAGACCGGTGCTTGCGTTCGCCTTTGCACGAGAGCAGGGGGGGACAGAGGTGCTTTTTTTTCTTATTTTTTTGCTTTTTTTAATCTTATTTTTAAACTGTTCCTTTCATTTTTTTTAAAATCATTTTTATTGTTATCTCAGGGAATGTAAATATCCCCTATGATAGCAATAGGTAGTGACAGATACTCTTTTTTATAAAAATTGGGGTCTATTAGACCCTACATCTCTCCTCTGCCCTCAAAGCATCTGACCACACCAAGATCGGTGTGATAAAATGCTTTCCCAATTTCCCAATGGCGCTGTTTACATCCATTGAAATCTAATTCATAAAATGCTCGTAGCTTCCAGTTTCTTAGGCCATAGAAATGTTTGGAGCCATTCTGGTCTCTGATCAGCTCTATGGCCAGCTGGCCGATTCACCAGCTGCATTCTCAGGTTCCCTGTTGGGACAGGAGAGCCAGAGGAAAATATGGAAGACGGCGGGGGGGAACATTCCCCCCCACTGCTTGTAAAAGCAGTCTAATTAGCAGGCTAATTAGCCGCTAGGATTGCTTTTACATGAAAGCCGACCACTGGCTCAAAAGAATGATACCAAGGTGATACCTAAACCTGCAGGCATCATTCTGGTATAACCACTCAAAGTCCAGCAACATACCAGTACGTTGCTGGTCCTTGTTAGGCATATATTGTAAACTTTTTTTTCATGCAGCCTGTGGGCTGAACGAAAAAAAGAGATTGATAAGTGGGTATGCCCACCATTAGAATACCTCCCTTCATCCACCCACTTCTAATGATGGGCATACATGCACCATTTATATAATGCCGAAGCATGGGGGCATCCCCCCAAAAGGTAGGATCAAATCGCTCCTCCGCCCCTGCTGCCCCCATGCTTCGGCATATATGCTCTTTTTTTCAACTGTGGTGGTGAGATCACCTCCGACAGCACTGGAGTCATGGTTTTATGTATCGTGGGAGCAAACGCTGTTGCTGTCAAGATAAATAAATCCGCTCTGCAGCTGAATGGCATACCTGAAAACAAAAAAATGGTTAACAATAAAACACAGTAAACAGTAAAGTATTAAAAAATTGCATACCTATAAAGCAAACACGATAAAACATAATAACAATAAAACAATGCAGAATAGAATACAGTAAAAAAGAGCAGAACAATAGAGAGAGAATAGAGAGAGAACAATAAAACGACAACTATTTTTGTTTTTTTATTTTATATATTATTTGTGTTTTTTTTTTTTACACTTTTTTTTGTAACTGTATCTTTTGTAACTGTAACCGGTTCCAGGTTTGGGTCTCTCAAAATGCGATGGCATCTTGGGAGACCCTGTGAAAGTGTGTCTAGTCTGTGCAGTGCTGTACCCTACGCTAATACCCAACTAGTGTATGGTAGCGTTCAAAACATTCACCAATGCAAAGACCAGCATTGTCAGGACAGGAGGGACAATAATAGCGGGTGTCATGCCTATATCCGCGCTTGCTGCAGACACAACATCTTTTTGGGGGGCTCGTTGGGTAGGGGTACTCGGGAGGACATAAAGAAAATGCCTCTCATGCAGCCGGCTTACTGCATTTGGTTGGGGAAGGTGAGGTGGAGCACCGTCTGGAAACAGAAGGGCTCTGACGATCTCTACCTGGAATTTAAGGAAGGATCCAGTCCGTCCTGAAGCTCTGTATAGCACATGAGCGTTCAGCAAAGCCAATTGAAATAAGTATACAGGCACTTTTTTATACCAACGTCTGGCCTTACGGGCAACTAGGTACGGCGCCAAAAATTAGTCGTTGAGGTCCACCCCTCCCATATTTTGGTTATATTCGTGGACACAGAGGGGTTTCTCCACAACACCAGTCGCCGTAGTAATTTGGACCATCGTGTCTGCACAAAGGGAGGTAAGAACGAAAACATTCTTATTATCCCTCCACTTCATAGCGAGCAAGTTATTACACTTGAAGCAGGCTCTCTCCCCCAGCCTAAGATGGGAATCTACAAGCCGCTGGGGAAAGCCCCGGCGATTAGGTTGCACGGTGCCACATGCTCCAATTTGCTGATCAAACAAGTGACTAAAAAGTGGCACGCTCGTGTAATAATTGTCCACATATAAGTGGTACCCCTTTCCGAATAAGGGTGACACCAAGTCCCACACAACCTTGCCAGCGCTTCCTATGTAGTCAGGGCAGTTTGTGGGCTCTACGTGGCTATCTTTTCCCTCATAAACCATAAAACTACATGTATAGCCTGTGGCCCTGTCACAGCGCTTATACATCTTGACCCCGTATCTGGCACGCTTGCTGGGAAGGTACTGTTTGAATGACAAGAGGCCAGAAAACTTAATCAGGGACTCATCAACGCAGACAACTTGATGGGGAGTAAATAAGTCTGCAAAACATTGGTTGAAATGGTTTACGAGGGGCCGAATTTTGTAGAGCCGATCATATCCAGGGTCTCCACGAGGACGACAGAGTTCATTGTCATTGAAGTGCATGAACCGTAAGATCTGCTCGTATCGTGCCCTGGTCATGGAGGCAGAGAACAAGGGCATATGGTGAATTGGGTCAGTGGACCAAAATGACTGCAACTCACTCTTTTTAGTTATGCCCATGTTGAGGGAAAGGCCCAGAAAGCGCTTAAATTCGGAAACCGTAATTGGTCTCCAATCTCTGGCAAGGGAGGACTGGGGAATAGTGGCGATGTGTTGACCAGTGTACAAATTGCTTTGGTCCACAATAGATCTATAGAGATCTTCGGTGAAAAACATTGAATAAAAATCAAGTGACGTAAAATCATCTGTTTCCACCTGAATGCCGGGTTGGCCAGTGAATGGGGGAAGTACGGGTGCTGCAGAAGTGGTGGGTTCCCAATTAGGATTGGCGAATGCAGCAGGAAGGGCACTATGGGCATGACGGGCCTGTGTTCCTCTTCTTGGTGACAGCTGGACACTACTTGTGCTTGCCACCTCACCAGCTTGAACTGCACTTATGGGACTCGCCACGTCACCACGTGATACTGCAGTGCTGGATTGACTACGACCAGGGTGTACTAGGCCGCTGGTGCTTGCCAGTTCACCAGAAGGAATAGCAACGCTGGTACTGCTCTGCTCCATATGAGGGACCTGCGGTTCTTGCACATCAACGACAGAAGAAGAAGATTGGGGTCTGGTATGCCTGACCTTGGCAGGGACCACAACTCCGTCGTCAGAGCTATCTGTCATGGAGCCGCTATCCTCTACAGGATCGTATTCTGAGCCTGAATCTGACAGATGAGTGACTTCCTCTTCACTATCTGTCATGCTCAGAAACGTGTAGGCCTCTTCACTAGTGTACCTTCGATTTGCCATTTTGGGCTCTAAATTTAGTGGTACACTAGTGAGACTCACAGGTAAAAATGCTCCTGACTGTTAGCGACTGTATCAAAACGCTACCCAAAAAACTGTTAGCGATCGCAGGGATCAGGCCTGACTCTGCGAACGCTGCAGTTATGTGTGTTTAGTGTTTTGTATGTGACAGTGACTGATCGATACTGCACTTGGGTGGGCTGGGTGGAGGGGCTAAACGCAGGTGCTAGCAGGTATCTGGGCTGATCCCGCTAACACTGCTATTTGGGAACCCTAAACTTCTGGGGATGCCAGTATAGATCTGATCAGATATTGATCCGTTCAGATACTATACCACTAAGGGAAGTGTATGCTGCGTGCATGGGTGTTAGTGGTACTGGCACTAACCTGATGCTGCCTGGGGCGATGCAGACCCTATCTGACTCTAAAACTTAACTTATATCACCGCCGGGCAATCAGGGGGTTAAACCTTTATTAGGTAATAAACGACGGGTGCCCTGAAACCATAGAAAACAAACTAACTAACCAGCGTCACCCGTAACAGTTATACGGTGATCACTGGTGAAAGGGTTAACTAGGGGGCAATCAGGGGGTTGAAACCTTTACTAGGTAGTATATGGGGGTCCCTGATGCTATAAAACACTGACGGCGAACCTAAATACTTACCTCCCTAACTAGCATCACCTGTGACACTAGTACAGCGATCAGAAAAACGATCGCTTAGTGACACTGGCGACGGGGGGTGATCAAGGGGTTAAAACTTTATTAGGGGGGGTTAGGGAGGTACCTTATACCTAAAGGGGCCTAACACTAACTTCCCTACCACTTATAACTGTCACAAAATGACACCAATGCAATAATCAGAAAAAAAAACTGCTATTAGTGTCACTGTGACAGGGGGTGCAGGGGGGAGATCGGGGGTGATCGGGGGGTGACTGGGCAGTGAAATGTGTGCCTAAAGTGTTCTACTGTTAGTTTAGTGTTGGTGCACTTACTTGGATGTCTTCTCTCCTCGGCGCCGGAACAAAAAGACTGACATGAGGAGAGATGACATCACTTCCTCTGCCGCTGTTTACATTACAGAGGCAGAGGAAGATTTTCATTCGTTGGGAGCGATCGCGAGGGGGTGGCCACAAAAGAGTGGCCTCCCCCTCAGCACGGATCGCTCCCCTAACAATGTCGACCGCCTCGGGCCCGCGGGAGGCAAATCAAGTACCAGATAGGTGATTTTGCCTGCCCGTGCCATTCTGCCGCAGTATATCTGTGTTAGGCAGTCAGCAAGTGGTTAAATATAGTGCCTGGTGGGTCCCCTTAGTGTGCCTGTAAAGTGGAACATCTGTACTGTGTATAGAATCTGCTGCAGAAAAAATGACATGTCTAAATGCCAAAAAATTACACTTTCCCTGAAAGCTTTCTTTATTTTATAAACAACAGCTTGGGGAGCCAGTCTGTATGATGAGGCCACAATTTAGTGCACTGTGTCTCTTTCACAGACTTTGGATATAAGTAACAGGTGCGGAAAAATTGGGCTTTAGGTCTTGGTGGTCCCTTCACACCGTAACCCTATAGAGGTGCTGTTGATGAAAGCAAGAATTGGCCTTGCTGTCAAAAATTTTAATGATATGCCCTGGTCAAACAGGTGCAGAAAAATTGGGCTTTGGGTGTTGGTGGTGCCTTCACATCATAACCAATATACTGCCTTAAAAGTGCACTAAGGCAATTCAATATGCTGCAGTAAAAGTGCACTAATTCAATTCAATATACTGCAGTAAAAGTGCACTAAGGCACTTCAATATACTGCCGTAAAAGTGATCCTTTGTTCTCTATATAACTGTGTTGACTACATTACAGTCAAAATGTAATATAGAACCTTAAAATGTATATTTGAAACATGGCCTACCCAATCAGCTTTTGAGATTTTCTATCAAGCATCGTTGTACTGTGCCCATATACCCAGAACTCTTTAGTTGGCAAGCTGATGATCCTCAAACACACTCACCAGTCATGGTGAAACATACACTACAGGTTCTTTCCTGCATTTCACACAGAGCCTAATGTAGAAAAATGCTTACAGTAAGTAGTGTAACCCCATTGTGCCTAAGGGTAAAACAAATCTAAATGCCTAAGCACATTTTTGAAACTTTGACACATATTAGAGAAACTGTACATATCATCACAACTACTTAGTGCATCCAGGTGGATTATACTGCATTTTTTGTTCAGGAAAAATTGGTCTGTCTTTTGGTGGTAAATGGTATGATCATATGTAGCCTGTGTGCCCATCATATGTATCCTGTGTGCCCATCATATGTAGCCTGTGTGCCCATCATATGCAGCCTCTGTGACCCATCATATGTAGCCTGTGTGCCCACCATATGCAGCCTCTGTGCCCATCCTCTGTGACCCCCCTGTTTGCCCCCTGCTCGAGCTGTGGGACATGCATCAGATGACAGAGCTGAGCTCCTGTGTCCTCCATGGCTCTCTGTCCTCCCGTTCTTCTATTCTGTTAGGTGTCCAATCAGGACGCCTGTGCCTTCAGTCAATCAGGTGATGGGTATTAGATCCATGCCTCCTGATTGGCCGAGAGGAGGTTTAGTGTTAGCAAAGCAAATATTAATTTGCTTTGCTAACCCACCTGCACCACCCCGCTAACCCACTAACCCACCACCTTGCTATCCATCTGCACTCAGAGTTCACCTTTTTTGAGACGTATTAGAGGCTATGGCTCTAATCAGGTGCTTTAAAAAAACACCCCACCATTGGAATTCAGGTGCCTGGCATCCAAAAAGAGTGGGACGCCTGAATAGGGGTGGCTACAGCGGCCATGGATAAATTTGTGCAATGCATGAATTTATCCATTTTACACAGTGGGGGTGGCTGGAGTGGCGCCCGTGCCCCCTTAATTGATGCACCGCCACTGATCAGATGACCTGGAATCAGTAGTTATGGGTCCCGATTGCTAGTACAGGATCCTGGTCTCTGTGCTGGGAGTGCGGCATGCTTCCAGCACAATAGGAGATATATAAAAGGATTTGCTGGCCTCACATATAAAGGTAGGATAAATAACAATGTACCATCATCTGAATTAAGTTAAGATAGAAATTTGGGAGTAAGGACCCCAACTCCAAACTCACCAAGATAAAGTGCAAGCGGACTATCTCGGTACATATAGAAAAGGATATACAGCAAAATACAAAAAATATATCTAAAACACGATTTATTTATACAACAATCAAAAATAATACAAAATATATTAAAATATGCACAGATGACATTGAATTTCGACTAGTTTCGCGGGGAACCCACTTCATCAGGAAATATATCTGTGAATAAAATACAATACAATAAGATATACACGTTTTCAAGGAAAAAATGGGGTTATGAGAGATAATGCCAAAATATAAAATGGGGAGGGAGGGTAGAAAGGAGTTTATAAACCAAATATAGGGGGCTGCTTACCCATGTTAAGGTGCACACAGTGTTCAGGCCAAACCCGGCAGGGTGTCCCGCGGCGACTGGGGAGGGCACATGTAAGGCCGCAAGGAGACTAACGTCTGAATAGATAGCAAAAGGATAATTGTAAGTATAAAATATGCTTATGGTCCAAGCAGTAGGGATGAGTGAGTAAAACACCAGTCAACATAAGGTGTAAAGAATCAAGGAGGAGTGAATTACCAAAGATCAGACCAGTATCACCATCATTTCTTTTCACCTACCCTTGTTTTCTATTTCACAAACTCTTCTTTCCCTGGTTTGGTCTTTGCCCCCCCCCCCCTCTTGTTGGCAAGTGTACCTAAAAGAACCCTCCCCTGGGGCAGGACCCAGGTCCCCAAACACTTTTTATGACAATAACTTGCATATAAGCCTTTAAAATTAGCACTTTTGATTATTCATGTTCGTGTCCCATAGACTTTAACAGTGTTCGCGTGTTCGAACAAACTTTTTTCCTGTTCGCATGTTCTGGTGCGAACCGAACAGGGGGGGGTGTTCAGCTCATCCCTAAACACCAGCAATTGTCTTCAGGTAGCTTTAGATGCACATTGTGCAGAGGACACAGTACACTAACTGTAAATACTGCAGCTGCCTGCCTGTGGTATTAATAGGATCAGAAGAACACCACCAATTGTCTTCAGATAGCTTTAGGTGCACACTGTGCAGAGGACACAGTACACTAACTGTAAATACTGCAGCTGCCTGCCTGTGGTATTAATAGGATCAGAACACCATGTCTTTTCCGGTGTTGCAATCGGTTGTGGGACCCAGAGTGTTCCCTGCAAGCACCGTGATGAATACTGTGCAATCTGGAACTCTGCTCACGGATACTGGAGTTCGAATGAAGCCGTAGGGGAAGTTTGTCCTGTATACCTCAGGAGATGTTGAGGGACTGGGCATGACCTGCCATCGATGTGGAGGATTGGCCGTGCATCTTCGTCCATTTGGCCGATGTCCGCAGTGTGGAGAGTACTTGTTTGTGGTGGAGCCATCTACTCTGCCACCCCGTGCCTATCAGATGGATTGGGTGACAGGTATCGCTACAGTGAAAGCTGCTGCCACTGCAGAGAGAGAGCGACGGGCCGCCACTTTGCCTGTTGCTACCGAAAATGTTTCAGAAAGAGACACTGCTGCTGCCGTCTCATCAGGAGACATTACTTTGATTTCTGAATCCACTACGCCTGTTCCTGTAGTACCTACTCAGAAGAAAGTGGGCTATGTGAAAGCTTCTCACAGCCGAGGTCGAGACCTACCCCAGAGGTTACCTGAGCCGGAGCTACCAGAGTCTACGCCTGGAACGGGTAAGCCACTGTTGGGGACTGTAAATAAGTATTTGCCCGCAAAAGAATTGAGAGACTCGGAAATAGAATCCATGTCGGATCTTTCCGGGGGATGATGACTTGTTTGAAACCATGTCACAAGAGCTATTGTGGTCACAAGGTAAAGATGTTGCCTCCACATTGACCCTTCCTGAATGGACTGCCATGAGTTCTTGGAAGACGTCACCCTGTGTGGAGACGCACAATGCTGTTGCTGGAACTTTGTCAAAAGTTATTGATTCGCTACAGACACCAGCTGGGTCTATGGTGAAAAAGTCATTAGATTCCTGTGTGCTGCCTGGTATAGGAAAAGACAGACCTTTGCCAAAACTTGCTCACTTGCAAAGGATGTTAAACAAGCGTGTGGCCGCAGAGTATGGATTGGAGTTCCCCAATGTCCCAGGATGTCATGCAGGAGATTGAAGATAATCGGGAGCTTTGGTACAGTGACGCTGTTTGGGACTACTTGTCTGTGCCTAAGCCCTTTAGAAAGACTGGATGTTCTGTCCGGATGGATGAATGCTTTAACGGACGCTTTGTACATTGGAACTATGGTCGGCATATCTATGCTTATAAAGTGGCAATCTGCAGATCGGGAAAGGACAATGCTGTGTATTTTATTACCACTGTAGATAAAGAAGGAAAATATGTGACTTTGCCAGATCCTCGGTTTTACTGGTAATTATGGACACTATCACTTTGAAGTTACCTAGTTAGATAGCGACAGGGTAAAGAGACCTGCGTGGTCAAGATCTACAGATCCTGTTCTGTGTTAAATCCAAGGACTTCTGTTTGCTAGCCGGATTTCTTTTATAAAAAAAGTTCTTACCCCAGGATGGACTCCTAAAGTATATTTTTTTTTCTTTTTTCTAATTTAAATCATAGGAAGAGAGTTTCATTTTAAATGAGGCTTTGCTCCTGGTGTTGCGCAGGTTGTATATATGTGTGTTTAAAATGTGTTTCTTTTTCAGGGATCATCAGATCATATGTATAGCTGGGAGGCTTTTCAGCTAGTTAGTGAGGATGTGTAAAATTGTATTGTGGTTTTGTTTGCAGCTGTGAACATAATGTTTTACAAGATATAAGTCTCATAATGTCTTTAAACTGTCCTTTCTCTCTCTTTGCCTATCCAAAGTTATGGGAAACTCAAATGCCACTCTCAGGCTTGAGAGTAACTGTTACTGTGTTCAGGACAGTGGGGGGAGTATGTAGCGCTGGTAGATTTAAATCTACCGCAGATTAGGTAAATTTAGTAAATTGTGTGTTAAGAAGGTTAAATGTTCGCCTCTGTTCCAGCTTGGCTGACGTTGTGTGTGCTTCCGTGCTGACCGGTGGGTGTCGCTGTTACCACTGGTCAGTGTTGGAAAGGCAAAAGTGTATAGATGCTCCTCTGTCTCGGAGACAAGCTCGGTGGAGGTGGTCCTCCGAGTTGCATTCTGGGAAGAGGGTATTTATGGGACAGACACCATGTTCTGGGTTTGTTTTACAGCCACCTGCTAGCCCTCCTGGCCGACAGGTATGCGTAGAGGAGCTACCTCGTGGTCCTCCGATCGGGAGGCCCATGATGCTATGGCGCAGGGGTGGGTCCAGAGGCTTGTCTGGGGCCTACCACCGTGGCCGAGGAATGGTCCTGAGCTGTCAGTCCTGTGTGACGAAGCTGGACGGCTGAGGAGATCCCAGGGGAGGACCCATCTTGGAGAGATCACGCAGCGTGCTGGTCTATAGAGGGGCCTGGTGACTCGGCTGGAGGACGTATCCAAAAGAAGTAACCATACAGAATAGTGTTGTTAAAGGTTCAGGCACTGTGACTGACTGTTCACTGCAGAGAATCTGATACATCCTGTGGCAGAGGATTGTGCAGATTTACACCCCCAAACTAGTCTGTGGCATTGACTTTAGATTCGTGCTGCGTACTGGCTGCTAGACCAGTGAGAGAGGCCTATCCAGCCCAGCAAAGAGTGTGTCCCATGAGGGGAGCGCATTCCATATAATTATCTAAATTCTACCGGGACAATTGTCGCTAAGATTTTGCAAGAAGATATTTGAGTTTCTCCTGAGAGTTTCCTTTTCCGCCTCTTTCCTACTACTTTCTAAAGTTTGTTCAATAAAGCATTGAAAACATACTCCAGTGTTGGTGCTTGTGTTGTCCAGTAAACTCAATGGATCCCCTAGACCGGTGCCGGTGAAACCAAGGGAAGCAAGGTGAAGGTAACAGACCTGCTTAAACTAGCAGCTCCACCGTGAGTTAGTGCTACAAGTACAATTTATTTAAAAGGTTACTTACAATCATGCGGGAACTATGAAACATATAAAAACACCGTGCCTGGGACACCCTGTGTTTTACAAACTGGAACCGGAAGTGACGCAATCTAAGGAGCTCCGCCCTACGCAGTTTATTGATGTGACGTCATCAGGAGCAGCGTCATCTTGCCTCACCCATCTCTATATATACCATATGGTTTTGGCAACTGGACTATAACAATCAGTAGCCATCTTAGATACAGCATGTCATTATGGATTGTCTTACCTCCATAGACGCTGTTTAAACACACTGTTACTAAGCAATCAGGTTGCAATTATTTGGTTATGCATATTTGGTCATTCAGATTGGTCCCTGTACTCAATAACTGAGGCCCGCCCTTTGCGCATAAAGGGCGCTAATCATACTAATTTGCTTTTTAACTTTAGTGCTAAGTGCCTCACTTTTATGTGCCCAGGATTGGGGACATTATTTTCTTTTTCTTTTTTTTTTTTTTGTTATGCATATCTGGTCGTTCAGATTGGTTCCTTTGCTTATTAACTGAGGCCCGCCCTCTGCGCACAAAGGGCGTGAATCATATTAATCTTTTTTTGATTTTAATAAGTGTCTTATTTTATGTGCTTAATTTACCTGAGAAGTGACGGAAATTAGCTGACGTCTATTCGCCGCTATTCCCGTGACTTTTCCAATACCTATGCCCACATCCAAGATGGCGCTCTGTGTTTCTCCTATTTGGTCCCAGAGCGAGGCTTGGTGTCTGCATATATTGTGGTGGCTCAGCGCGCTGCCCGTTCCCCATTGAGAACGTCAACCTGTGACGAAACGCGTCTGGGAGGGACGTGCTGACGTCACCACGTTTGCCCTGTAGTGGACGGGAGCTGTTTGAGTGCCGGCCGGCATCGCTGTTTTTCGTTTTTAAATGTAAGTGCTTGTTTTTTAATAAATTGGAGTCATAACGCTATTACACTATTGGCTGCTTCTCCTTCTTTGAATATATACACCTATCCGAGCCTGTGAAGAGCTTGCCAGGACGGGATTGCGGTGACTCCGCCAGAGCTCCGGTTTGGGCGATTTCTGGTCGTTTTTTCTGGTGAGCAGGAACCCCTATAGGTCTATTCGAGTCTACACTCTGGGTACACAGAGGGAATAAGCCTACTGCTGTTTACAACCTCACCAGTTTACCATCTGGTAAGCGGCCCCTTATGTCTGTGCACCGGGTGTTCTCTTGGCTGTTTTAATTTCTGGTCTGCTGGTTCAACCTTATTTTCTGGTAACAGATATATTTGGTGTTTCATATCAGATTCTTATTGCATGCTGCATGTCACTTTTCTTTTTGCGTCCCTGTATTTGCTACACATACAGGGTGCATTTATGATTTTATGATTATGTGTGTGAACACCCCCCCCTTTTTTTCGATATAATATGTTTATGTCAGTATCACGCTATGGTCTTTTTATTTAATTAACCCTATGTGGACCCGTTCTGCTGTATGAGCGCGAAGGATTCTGCCCACTTTGAAGTGCTCTTAAAGGCCCGGGCTGGGTTTAAGCCATCCGCTTGATTTGGCTTGCGTTCTGGTAAGCAGTTCACCACACAGTTATCTTCCAATTTCTTCACCTCATCGTATAGAAGATTTTACTGCTTTATTCTGGACTGAATTGATTTAATTCCACTGATTGTTTATTGGACTCAATTTTAGCGCGGTTTATTTGTTTATTTATTTTTAATTTTTTATTTTTTATTTTGTTGGTGGGCCCCACTTATAACCGCAGCTTATCAAATTTCATTTATGATACTTGCATAAGGTGTTACCCCACTCCCATTCACAATTTTTTCACCGGTATTTAATGTTTATATATTCAATTTATTTATTTTTCCAAGCGCAATTTTGTTTGTTTCTATTGTGTGTACTCACGGGTTATTATTGCAGCTGGTATAAGTTTTTCCTGCCATGGACATCTTCGAATTTAGAGCTCAAAAAACAGTTAACACTGAAGGTGTTTTTGAGGCCTAGAGGATGAGAACGATTTAGGGGGTCTCTTTACAAGACTAAAAAATCTCTTGATCTCCGAAACCCATACCCAATGGGATATAGCCTACCTAGGGACATACATAAAAAACTCGATGGTCCCGAGGAGTTTGAGATGGGAGATTTCTCCCCAGAAAGGTGAATCAGAATTGGAGGAGTGGTTTAAGTATTTTAATCAGGCGGGTCTATCACTCCTCCAATTTCTGATCGATAGAAAGTCTGCAAAATTGCAGAAAATCGACACAGAGATAAAAACCATCAAGGATAAACTCAGTGCCAATAGGGACAGTGAAGAATATAGAGAGAGATCTCAGAGTTTATTGAAAATCCTTGAAAAAGAGGACAGGGATCAAAAATATAAAAAAAGAAAGAAATATAATCGGGATCTCAGTGACTATTGTAACAATATGGTCTTTGAGTGGCAGAAAAGATTGGCTGAAGAGAACTCAGCCAATCAGGCCAGCACCGAGATGGAGGTGGTTACCCAGGAGTATGGGGACAATAACAGTAATGGTGGCTGTTCCCTGGGACCACCGCCACCATCAAGGAATAATGTTAACAAGAAAGGCCCCTTGGGAAAAACCCAAAAAAGTATGGGCCTCCAGAGGTTTCAATCCCCTCAAAAACCACTTGCCAACAAATCCAGTAACATGCCTCCATATCACCAGTACAACCTGGGACCCCCTAGGCCCAATCACACACAGAGGGGAGGAGGAACTAGGTCTATCCCCCCCTCCATGGAGGGGTGGTCACCCCACAAGTGGAAGGGGGCGTGGCCCGTCCAACTCCACCAGAGGTCAGAGTTATGGTGGAAATTATCCAGATTGGTGGAGACCCAACCATAATTATGATGTGTATCAGAGACCGCCATATCAGGACCCGTATGCTGGGGGTTGGGAGTATAATCTCCCAACGCAGAATAGGTTCTTCCCTATAAGCGATATGAACTCATTTGAGGGAATGGCTGCCCCCCATGCACCATTTGAATACCCACCAGATACCCTGGTTCCCAATTTGTCCTACCCTCCCCAGATTCCGGCTACCCCTGGTCCTACTGCCCCATTGCTCAGGGGAGCGGGAACTTGGGGTTTTTCCAAACCAGGCCAGGGACTCAAAAGGCCGGTAGAAAGAAGCGAGGAACCAGAGGGGGGAGGCGAATGCGAGCAAAAAAAAGCCAGAATGTGACAGGACAGGGCATTTTCAACTTGAGTACCGTTGAACTGACGCAATCTGAAAAGTTGGTGTTGGACAAGGGTCTCAAGTTTGCCCCTCCTAAAAGTTTAAATCGCTTCCAAACATACATGGATGTCCACAAGTTTATCCGAAAACTAAATATTAAGAGATATATAATGGGGAATCCTATCACAAGGAATTCCCAACCTAGTGACAACTATGTACATTCAGGATTGGCAAATGCATCCCTTTTTAATCCCCCGGGAACACTTGCTCCGACGCTTAAAGTGTTCAGAGATGTGTTATTAAGGGATCTCGAGAAATTAGAGGTAAAAAATGCAAGAAACTCCAGAGCCATACAAGAGGGACTAGATTCTTTATGTAAGAATAAAGATCTAGTCATTCGCCCAGCGGATAAGGGGGGAGGGATAGTGGTGCTTGATCGGAAGGATTACCTGGCTGAAATGTCCAGGATCCTTGGTGACACAGAAACCTATACCCCCCTCCCCTCTGACCCTAAAAATAGCTACCTTAGGGAGTTACGTAGGATTATTTCCAAAGGCACTTCTTTGGGTATCTTGGGGGACAAGGAGAGCCTTTATTTGGTCCCCAAGGCCCCCAGAACCCCTATTATCTATTATCTCCCAAAGGTCCATAAGAACCCTATCTGCCCCCCGGGACGCCCCATTGTGAGTGGCATTGACTCTGTCACATCCCGGGTGGGCAGATATATTGATTTCTTTCTCCAGCCCCTGGTACAAAAGATGCCATCATATATCAAAGACACTCGCCATGTGCTGAATCTTCTTTCAGGTACTGACATCAGACCTGGGATGTGGTTGGTAAGCGCGGATGTCACCTCGTTATACACCATAATCCCCCATGACATGGGCCTTCAAGCTGTAGAGGGAGCTCTGAGGAAAGACTCAGGCCTTCCCACAGACCAGATTTCCTTTATTATGGAGTTGTTGGCTTTTGCGGCCTCCCACAATTACTTTTGGTTCTCAGATCAATTCTACTGCCAGAGTCGGGGCGTGGCCATGGGGGCAAAATATGCCCCCAGTTTGGCCAACTTATTTATGGCCAAGTGGGAGGAGGATGTCATCTATACCCACCGGAATCCCCATCTAGTCTTGTGGGCGAGGTATATAGATGACATCCTCCTCCTGTGGGATGGGGATGGCTTGGAACTTCAGCAGTTCCTGTCCTCCCTTAATACCAACAATTGTGGAATCCATTTGAACTTTGAGACAAGTCAGACCCAAATCCACTTCTTGGATCTCACCATATCTATTGAAGGGGGAATACTGTCTACATCAACCTTCTTTAAGGAGAGTGACAGAAATTCCTACATTCCGCTTGAAAGCTGTCACTATAGACCCTGGTTGAAGGGGATACCAAAAAGTCAATATATGAGGGTCCGTAGAAATTGTTCGAATTTTGAGAAATTTCTATCCCAAAGTAATGTCCTCACGGAGAGATTCCTAGAAAAGGGGTACACTAAAGGTGACTTGATTCCGGTGTTAAAAAATGTCCAGGAAATGGATAGAGAACTCCTGTTGAGGGATAGACCCCAGACTGGCACCTCCATGAATAATTTGGGAATCCCTTTTATCACCACTTACTCACTTCAACACAAAGAGATTAAGCAATTGGTTTCCAAACACTGGCACATAGTCACCAATGACCGGATTCTAAAAGAAGCTTTACCACCTAGGCCCAAAATTGTTTTCAAAGGGGCCCCCTCATTTAAGAACAGGTTAGCCCCAGGGGTACTGGATCCTCCCCATAATAGAGCAACCTTTTTTAACCAATTAACTGGTTTCTATAAATGCAACAAGTGTCGGGTCTGTTCTTATAATTCATGTCCGACCAGGAGGACCCAAACTTTTGTTTCGACAAAAACCGGTCGAACTTATCACATCACTCCATTTATCACCTGTTCCACCACTGGAGTGGTTTACCTGTTGCAATGCCCGTGTGGCTTGCAATATGTGGGGCGGACCAAACGCCCCCTTCAGGTAAGGCTTAATGAGCATATTACCAACATCCTGACAGGTTTTAAAAACCATTCGGTCTCAAAACATTACAGGTTGGTTCATGACAGAGACCCCTCCAACACCTTGTTTTTGGGGATTGACCGCTATAAGCCTCACTGGCGGGGTAGCTCCCTGGTAAGAGAGATCTCAAAATCCGAAATGGCTTGGATTCACAGGATTAAAAGCTACACGCCTTACGGTCTCAACATAGATGTGGATGTCAACTCATTCATCGATAACTCCTAATTTTTGTTGTAAAAAGAATCTCAGTGAATTGGACATACCCAACCTCTGGTAGTACCCCGTGTTTATCCATTTACTCTTCAGTTTTAATAGCCATTTTTACTGTGATATGGTTTGGTCGAGGCCCCTGGCAGGGTTCCATCTGGATTTTTTATGTTTCTATAAATATAGGCACCATATGAAGGTGACCATAGCACCACTGGTCCCAGACACTGGTGGATTCCTTACCAGTGTTAAGTATTCTGACCATCAATCTAGAAGGTTTCCTTAGAGGATATAGCAGCTTATGTCCAGCTTAATGCATTTTTATTATTTCTTAATTTTTTAACCTTATATTCTAGTACCCCTTAAATCTAAGGGGACTAATTGCATTACTAATATGTGACCATATATGCGGTTTTAGGGGGTGCATTGTGTAGAATTATGGTTTATTCCATTTGGGTTATCTACAAGGTATAGGTTTATCCCTTGATAATACATAATGCACTTACCTTGCCCTGTTTGTTTTGTATATGTCATGAATTTCTATAGAACGGAATGGGGCTGTGTATTACACGACCCCCAATCAAATAAATTTAAATTGCCTTGCCCCCATTTGGTAGAATATCCGAGGATAAAACCTGGATGTTGTCCATTATTGGGGACATTGTTTTTCTTTGGTTATGCATATTTGGTCATTCAGATTGGTCCCTGTACTCAATAACTGAGGCCCGCCCTTTGCGCATAAAGGGCGCTAATCATACTAATTTGCTTTTTAACTTTAGTGCTAAGTGCCTCACTTTTATGTGCCCAGGATTGGGGACATTATTTTCTTTTTCTTTTTTTTTTTTTTGTTATGCATATCTGGTCGTTCAGATTGGTTCCTTTGCTTATTAACTGAGGCCCGCCCTCTGCGCACAAAGGGCGTGAATCATATTAATCTTTTTTTGATTTTAATAAGTGTCTTATTTTATGTGCTTAATTTACCTGAGAAGTGACGGAAATTAGCTGACGTCTATTCGCCGCTATTCCCGTGACTTTTCCAATACCTATGCCCACATCCAGATGGCGCTCTGTGTTTCTCCTATTTGGTCCCAGAGCGAGGCTTGGTGTCTGCATATATTGTGGTGGCTCAGCGCGCTGCCCGTTCCCCATTGAGAACGTCAACCTGTGACGAAACGCGTCTGGGAGGGACGTGCTGACGTCACCACGTTTGCCCTGTAGTGGACGGGAGCTGTTTGAATGCCGGCCGGCATCGCTGTTTTTCGTTTTTAAATGTAAGTGCTTGTTTTTTAATAAATTGGAGTCATAACGCTATTACACTATTGGCTGCTTCTCCTTCTTTGAATATATACACCTATCCGAGCCTGTGAAGAGCTTGCCAGGACGGGATTGCGGTGACTCCGCCAGAGCTCCGGTTTGGGCGATTTCTGGTCGTTTTTTCTGGTGAGCAGGAACCCCTATAGGTCTATTCGAGTCTACACTCTGGGTACACAGAGGGAATAAGCCTACTGCTGTTTACAACCTCACCAGTTTACCATCTGGTAAGCGGCCCCTTATGTCTGTGCACCGGGTGTTCTCTTGGCTGTTTTAATTTCTGGTCTGCTGGTTCAACCTTATTTTCTGGTAACAGATATATTTGGTGTTTCATATCAGATTCTTATTGCATGCTGCATGTCACTTTTCTTTTTGCGTCCCTGTATTTGCTACACATACAGGGTGCATTTATGATTTTATGATTATGTGTGTGAACACCCCCCCCTTTTTTTCGATATAATATGTTTATGTCAGTATCACGCTATGGTCTTTTTATTTAATTAACCCTATGTGGACCCGTTCTGCTGTATGAGCGCGAAGGATTCTGCCCACTTTGAAGTGCTCTTAAAGGCCCGGGCTGGGTTTAAGCCATCCGCTTGATTTGGCTTGCGTTCTGGTAAGCAGTTCACCACACAGTTATCTTCCAATTTCTTCACCTCATCGTATAGAAGATTTTACTGCTTTATTCTGGACTGAATTGATTTAATTCCACTGATTGTTTATTGGACTCAATTTTAGCGCGGTTTATTTGTTTATTTATTTTTTATTAGGTTGCAATTATAAGTGGCCATCTTGTACATGCCATATATGGTTACCAAGCAATTGGACTACAACCATATATGGCCATCTTAAGAGTGACATTAGTGATTATCAAACCTCCATAGAGACTATTTGTATTTAAGCAAGCAGGTGGTTACTAAGCAACCAGACAACAACTATAAGCATTCGACTGAAATGTATTATTAATATTATTAATATTACTTGACCTCAATGGATGCCAATTAACTACTTAACTACTTAAGAATTGGAAGGATTTACCCCCTTAATGACTAATGGGGCGTACACATGGATTGGGCTTTTCGACTGGACTGGTCTGATGGACCCTGACAGACCAAATCTGGCGGACAATCCGATCGTGTGTGGGCTTCACCGGACATTCAGCTGACATTTCCAGTCACAAATCTGACAGACTTTAGATTTGGAACAGGCTTCAAATCTTAACTCCACCAGACCCAGAAATCCGCTCGTCTGTATGCTAGTCTGACGGACAAAAACCAACGCTAGGGCAGCTATTGGCTACTGGCTATGAACTTCCTTATTTTAGTCCTGTGTACGTCATCACGTACAAAACCGTCGGACTTTGGTGTGATCGTGTGTAGGCAAGTCCGTTCGTTAGAAAGTCCATTGAAAGTCCGTCAAAAGTCCGTCGAAAGTCTGCTGGAAAGTTTGTCGGACCAGTCCGGTCGAAAAGTCTGCCCGTGTGTACGCGGCATAAGCCATTTTTTGCGATATGGCACTGTGTCGCTTAATTGATAATTGCACGGTCGTGCGATGCTGTACCCAAACAAAATTTATGTCCTTTTTTCCCACAAATAGAGCTTTCTTTTGGTGGTATTTGATCACCTCTGCGGTTTTTCCTTGTCAAAAGAAGTTTATTGAGTATACAATGTTATAAAGATACATAAAGTAAGTTTACAAGGATCTATAAAGTAAGCTCATTGTTTTACAGTAGGGTTTATATAGATAAATATCATGAAATTTCAAATATTAAACATTGGGTTCACGTAAACCTAAATTAAAGATATATATCATTTCCTTAGTTACTTTTGTAGGTATTTAAATGATTTATACCTACTATACATATTGTTTACAAGTAGAGTGTATATAGGTCAAATAAATTCTGATAATGAGCTTTAATCATAAGGTGGAGAAAAGGAAAGAGAAAGAAGAAAAAGGGTTGAAAGGTAGAGGTATGGTCCACAAGGTTGTCCCGCTCGTCAGTTTATTATTCTTTTTAGTTCTCTTTGAAGCCTTAGAATGGGTGTCTCTGTAAGTCATTTAATCTGTTACCATGGCAACAGGACAGAGTCATTGAAGTTTGACAGGAACTGTTGTTTTATCCATGGATGCCAAAGTTTTTCAAATTTTGGAATTTGGTTTTGATCGATGGCTATCATCTTAGCATGGGACATTGTATTATTCATTCTGTGAATTGTTTCTGCTAGTACCAATGTAGGAGATTTCCATGCCTTGGCCACTGTTTGTTTTGCAGCCGTTATTAGTTGGATCATAAGTTTGAATTGAGAGAGTGTTAACCATTCCGGTTTTAGATTAAGTAAAGTTAAATATGGATCTGGTTGTATTATTTTTTTAAATATTTTAGATGCAATCACGAAGACTTCCTTCCAGAAGGTTTGGATTACTGGGCACGTCCACCATATGTGTAAATATGTGCCTATTTCTGGGCATCCTCGAAAACAAAGAGCTGAGGTATTAGGTGAATATTTTGCCACTCTAGCGGGTACAAGGTACCAGCAAGTTAGGACTTTATAATTTGTCTCCAGTGCTAAGATGTTGGGTGAAGATGACTTAGATGTGAGCCATATGTTAGACCAGTCCGTGTCTTCTAAAGTTCGTCCCAGGTGCTCCTCCCACCTCTGAACGTAAGAGGGTCTATTAAGATTTGCTACTCCATATAATTGATTATAAAGTGATGAAATTGTACCTTTAGCAAATGGATCTTTTGTACAGATTGATTCAAAAATGGATAATTGGGATAATGGTGTATGCCCTTTAGGAATAGTGTATAGAAATTTTTGATTTGGAGATATCTAAATATCTCAGAGTTTGGTAGATCATATTTTTCTCTAAGCGATGGGAATGAAAGGAATGATTTAGATGCTATGAAGTCATTTAGTGTCTGAATGCCTGATGTTGTCCAAGCTTTAAAAGAATTTGGGTAGATCCATGCCGGATAAAAGGCCGGATTTCTGATAAAAGAAAGGAGAGGATTGTGTGGAGATTGTAACTGATATTTGGTTTTTAGTTTATCCCAGAGAGATAAGAAGTGTTTAGTTATGGGATTATGAATTTTAAAGCGGTCTTTAGGATCAAGCCATAATAAATTTTATATTAATAGAGGGTCATTTTCTGAAGCCTCTATAAATACCCATAATGGGATTTCCTGTTTTGCATGGTATTTGGACAGACTGTCCAAATGTGCTGCTCTGTAGTAGTTAGTAAAATTAGGGTATCCCAGGCCTCCTTTATTTTTGGGAAGATGTAGTGTGTGTATAGGTATACGTGGTTTAGAAGAGCCCCATATAAACGAAGTTGCTCTTTTTTGTACTATTCTCAAAAAATAGGAAGGAATTGGAATAGGGAGGACTCTGAATAGATAAAGCAATTTGGGTAGAATAGTCATTTTGATTGCATTAATCTTCCCTATCCAGGATAAAGGAAGTTGCGACCATTGTTTTATTAGATTTGTGATCTGTCTTAATACAGGAGGATAATTGGTTGAGAATAAGTCAGAATGAGATGCTGTTAAATGAATTCCAAGATATGGGATTGATTTTTCTGCCCATGTGAATGGGAGTGCAGCCCTAGCCGGGATCAATTCCATGTTTGTGAGTGAAATATTAAGCACTAGGCATTTCTTAGGATTAATCATAAGGCCGGATAGGGCTGCAAATCCATCAAGAGCTGGTATTAAGTTAGGACCAGAGACCTGTGGTGATGATAGAAAAAGTAATATATCGTCTGCAAATATACATAATTTGTGTGTAATACCTCCTACTTCAATGCCAGTTATAGTTTGATTTGTTCTGATGTATTGGGCCATGGGTTCGAGTATAAGGGCAAATAATAAGGGAGATAATGGGCAACCCTGTCGGGTACCTCTTTCGATATTAAAGGCTTCAGATTTGTATCCAGCATATTTTATATAGGCTTTGGGTTTATTATATAATGCTTTGATCCATGTTAAAAAGTGGGGTCCAAAACCCCATTTTTGTAATGAATATTGCATATATTGCTAGGATACTGTGTCAAATGCCCTCTTAATATCGAGAGATAGAAAACATAAAGGGATTTTCTGTTTTTTAGCAATATGTGCCAATAACACTGCCCTGCGTATATTATCGCCTGCCTGTCTATTTGGCATGAAGCCTACTTGATCTCTATGTATTAATTTTCCTATAATGCTGTTGAGGCGTTTTGCTATTATTTTTGCTAATAATTTAATATCAAGGTTTAACCACTTGACCACTGGGCACTTAAACCCCCTTCCTAACCAGACCAATTTTCAGCTTTTGGTGCTCTCACATTTTGAATGACAATTACTCAGTCATGCAACACTGTATCTATATGAAATTTTTGTCCTTTTTTTCACACAAATGGAGCTTTCTTTTGGTGGTATTTAATCACTGATGGGTTCTTTATTTTTTGCGCCGTAAAAGAAAAAAGACCGAAAAATCTGTAAAAAAATACATTTTTCTTCATTTCTGTTATAATATTTTGCAAATTAGTAATTTTTCTTCATATATTTTGGCCAAAATTTATACCGCTACATATCTTTGGTAAAATTAACCCAAATCGGTGGATATTATTTGGTCTTTGTGAAAGTTATAGAGTCCAAAAGCTATGGTGCGAATATCTGAAAATTGATCACACCTGAAGTACTGACGGCCTATCTAATTTCTTGAGACCCTAACATTCCAGAAAAGTACAAATACCCCCCAAATGACCCTTTTTTGGAAAGAAGACATTCCAAGGTATTTAGAAAGATGCATGGTGAGTTTTTTGAAGTTGTCATTTTTTCCCACAATTCTTTGCAAAATCAAGGTTTTTTTTTACTTTTTTTTTTCCCACAAAATTGTCATATTAGCAGGTTATTTCTCACACACCGCATATGCATAGCACAAATTACACCCCAAAACACATTTTGCTATTACTCCCGAGTACGGCGATACCACATGTGTGAGACTTTTACACAGCGTGGCCACATACAGAGGCCCAACATGCAGGGAGCACCTCCAGGCGTTCTGGAGCACCCAGGCCAATTCTGACATTTCTCTCCTACATGTAAAAATCATCATTTATTAGCTAGAAAATTACATAGAACCCCAAAACATTATATATGTTTTTTTAGCAAAGACCCTAGAGAATACAATGGCGGTCATTGCAACTTTTTATCTCGCACGGTATTTGCGCAGCAATTTTTTAAACGCGTTTTTTTTGGAAAAAAAAATGTTGTGCTTTACAAAAACCAAAACAGTAAAGTTAGCCTAATGTTTTTGCATAATGTGAAAGATGAAGTTTCGCCGAGTAAATAGATACCCAACATGTCACCTTTCAAAATTGCACGCGCTTGTGGAATGGCGCCAAACTTTGCTACTCAAAAATCCCCATAGGCGACGCTTTAAAATTTTTTACTGGTTACATGTTTTGAGTTACAGAGGAGGTCTAGGGCCAAAATTATTGCTCTCACTCTACCGATCGCAGCGATACCTCACATGTGTGGTTTGAACACCGTTTTCATATGTGGGCGGGACTTACGTATGCGTTCGCTTCTGCATGCGAGCACACAGGGACAGGGGCGCTTTAAAAAATTTTTTTTTTTTTTATTGTTCATTTTACTTTATTTATTTTAGTTTGATGCTTTTTTCCAAAAAAAAAAATTTTGACCACTTTTATTCCTATTACAAGGAATATAAACATCCTTGTAATAGGAATATGGCATGACAGGTCCTCTTTACAGTGAGATATGGGGTCAATAAGACCCCACATCTCACCTCTAGGCTGGGAAGCCTAAAATAAAAAAATAAAAAACGATCCTGGCTTCGATCGTAGCGGTGAGCCGGTAGAAGCGTGGGGGGGGACATCCCCTCTCGCCTCCCGTAAGAATGATCAAGCAGTGGAACAGCCGCTATGATCATTCCTATGGTGTAGGGAATCGCCGGCTGAAAAAGCTGATATCTGAATGATGCCTGTAGCTGCACCCATCATTCAGATATCCCCGCACAAAGTCAAGGACATTGTATGACGGCCGGCGGGCGGGAAGTGGTTAAAACGCTTTTTTTTTTTTTAACACAAAGTTGTCCATTTATACAATATTTCTACCACATAACATGTACATACCAAAAATGACACCCCAAAATAGATTCTCCTGCTCCTCCTGAGTACGGCGATACCACATGTGTGAGACTTCCACAGCCTGGCCACATACAGAGGGCGAGTACAGGTGAGCATGGCTCAGCATGGCAGGGTATGGTGGGGTATTGCGGAGTATGACGGGGTATTGTGGGGTATGGCGGAGTATGGCGGGGTATGGCGGAGTATGGCGGGGTATGACGGAGTATGGCGGGGTATTGCGGAGTATGGCGGGGTATTGCGGAGTATGGCGGGGTCATGGCAGAGTATGGCGGGGGCATGGCAGAGTATGGCGGGGGCATGGCAGAGTATGGCGGGGGCATTGCAGAGTATTGTGGGGGCATTGCAGAGTATTGCACAGCATTGGAGAGTATTGTGGGGGTATTGCAGAGTATTGCACAGCATTGCAGAGTATTGTGGGGGCATTGCAGAGTATTGCACAGCATTGCAGAGTATTGTGGGGGCATTGCAGAGTATTGCACAGCATTGCAGAGTATTGTGGGGGCATTGCAGAGTATTGCACAGCATTGCAGAGTATTGTGGGGGTATTGCAGAGTATTGCACAGCATTGCAGAGTATTGTGGGGGTATTGCAGAGTATTGCACAGCATTGCAGAGTATTGTGGGGGTATTGCAGAGTATTGCACAGCATTGCGGAGTATTGTGGGGGTATTGCAGAGTATTGCACAGCATTACAGAGTAGTGAGGGATGGCTGAGCATGGATGGATGGATGGCTGGATGTCTCTGTGCAGCGCTGTGGGCACTACACATCCAGCCCACAGCGCTGCAGACATCCATCCATTCCCCCTCCCCGCTCACAGTGTACCGATCGGTACACAGGAGGGGAGGAGAGGAACCGGCGTCATCAGATGACGCCGGTCTGTTTACATGTGATCGCGCCGTCATTTGACGGCGCGATCACATGGTAAACGGCCGCGATCAGCGGCCATTTACCGGGATCCGTGATGCGCCGGGTCCTCTGGACCCGGCGGTCACGGATGTGTTCGGGTGCGCGCCCCAGGGGGCGCGCGAGAGGGGAATTCCGGGAGGACGTCATATGACGTCCTCCCAGAGTTATCCAACCGCCTTGCAGCCGTCATTCGGCTATGGGCCGGTTGGTAAGTGGTTAACAGAGAGATAGGCCGATAATTCACACAGGAAGTATCATCAGAAAGGGGTTTTGGGATCATACAAACAATTGCCATTAGTGTTTCTTGCCGAAAAGAATGTCCATCTAGAAGTTTGTTAAAAGTTTCAGTGAGAATGGGAGAGAGTATTTCTGAAAATGTTTTATAGTATAAAGCCGAGTAGCCGTCTGGGCCTGGTCTTTTGTTAAGTTTTAGGTCTTTTATGGCGTTAGCTACTTCATCTATAGTTATAGGCTCATCCAAATTGCTTTTTTGATTCTGAGATAACTCAGGTAAGGTTATTTTTGAGAAGAAGGATTCAGCCTCTGTAGGATTAAATTCATTGTTTGTCTTGTATAAAGTTGCGAGATGTGAGTGAAATTTATGGACTATTTTAACTGGATTACAAGTGTAAACATTTTTTGATAATTTCAAACGTATTGGTTTGAAAGATTTGTTAGTTGAATTTAATGCCCGAGCCAAATATGTACCTGGTTTGTTTGTATTCATGTAGAAATTGTGTTTGGAGCGTTTGAGGGATTTATCAACTGACTCAGTGAGAAATAGATCGTATTCCAATCTAGATTTTTCCAGATGAGATTTTGTACTCTGAGATGGATTATCTTGAAATGATATGTAGGCTGCATTAAAATTGAATTCTAGTTTTTTTGCTAGATTTTTGCGTTCCCGTTTAAATAGTGCCATTTGTCTTTGTATTGTACCACGCAAGACAGGCTTATGAGCTTCCCACAGTGTTATTGGGGAGATGTCTGTTGTATTATTAATTGATATGTATTCCTTTAAAGCTTGTTCAATGGCCATCTGATGTAGTGGGTGTTTGAGCATTATGTCCGGTAAGTACCACGTTGGGTCATGCGCTTTTGGTATGGCTGAGGCTATAGTAGTGTATACTGCATTATGGTCAGACCACGGAATCGGAATTATATCTGATGCAATAATTTCTGGTATCATTCCTATTGTTAGAAAAATATGATCTATTCTGGTGAAGGTTTGATGAGGGTGCGAGAAATAAGTGAATTTCTTTTTCATTGGGTTACTTTTTCTCCACGAATCTACCAGATTGTATTTGGAAAGAAGTTGAGAAAAAGGTAATCTAGAGGTTATTTTGGATGGTGTAAAAGGTGATTTATCTAGAAATGGGAGGAGGACCTGGTTCGAATCCCCACACATTATCACTGTTCCTATTTTGTGTGTATTAATCACTTGTAATATATGTGAGAGGAATGGTGTAGGTTGTTTGTTAGGAGCGTAGTAGGAAATCACTGTGATTGCTGTATCCATTATATAACCCATGAGTATCAGGTATCTACCTTCTGGGTCTTTAATTTCTGATGATAAGGTGAATGGTATGGATCGGTGAAATGCAATTAGAGTTCCCCTTTGCTTGGTACAGGCAGAAGCCGTGTAAATTTGTTGATAAAAAGGAGAAATATATTTTGGAGTAGAATCTTTGGTGAAGTGTGTTTCTTGGAGGCATACTATGTGAGCCTTCTTGTTATGGAAAGTACGGAAGGCTTTGGTCCTTTTTTGAGGGACATTTATTCCCTGAACATTCAGGGAAAGTATATTTAGTGGTGCCATGGCAATAGATCAAATAGTTTTGACTTACTTTTTGTTATGCAGAGCTGACTGTGCAGATCAACCTGTGTGGACTGAAGAGATGAATAGATAGAAAAGAAACCAGTGAATTCTGGAGTAAAGAGTAAACAAAAAACATATGAGATTAGATGATACATTGTATAAATTATTTTTTGCAAGTAATCACAATTTACCCGTGAAAGAGAATAAATATCTCTTTCAGGGGAATAAGTGCCTTCGTCACACTCCCACATAATATGGTTGGGAGAATGAGGAGGGCTAATGGGGGTACACGGATCTTCCGCTTACAGGAGAGAAGTGCTATGTCAAAAGACATCAAAATGATGTTTCATTAATTGGAGTGCAGAATATAGTTTTTGTTGAAATTATTTATTCCAGGGTGGTTGTATATGGTTAGTCTTGCCCTAGGCTAAATAATTCAGTTAGAAAGGTACTGTTAATAACTTTGGTATTGATGAAGATAGTTTGAATTATTTTGGGATTTTAACCCTTTTAGAGTAAACAATTACATTTTTTATTCATATGTAACTGTTTAGATATGTTAACTCATAAAATTGAGGTTGTATTGCTTCAGATTAGAATAAACAAAAACATAATTCTAGGAACTAGTTAGGTAATAATATATTTGTTTTAAGAAAAGAAAGAAAAAGCTTCCATTACTTCTGGATTATTGAACATATTTGTCCTAAAAATATATATAACTGAACAAGAATTTCCTTATTTCACTTATATATTCTAAGGCTATATGAATCAGAAGTAATAAGAAATATAACTGGAATGTAACATGATCCCACACAGTGTGTGACTATCAGAATGCAGTTACATTCAGTTATAAATATAGGTTTTTTATAGAGAGCCATCTCTTAGTATAATAAATGAAGAGATATCAGGAATTAGGATGTCAGTCCATTGAATCTTCTTGGTCCATGGATGATGTGGCATAACGGCCTCTTTTGTGAGAATGATGATTCCCATTTTGTTCTGAAATTTTCTGGGTCCTGCCTGAAGGTGAAGATGATGCCATTCTTCTGCGTGTGGGAGTGTTGCTGCTTGTGGGTTCTGTCAGATTTAATTTTAAAAGGGTTTGTTGTAGTTCATCTGCTGATCTGCTTCTGTAAATTGTACCTTGGTGGTTAAATCTGACTGAAAAGGGGAAGCCCCATTGATACATAATGTTGTGGCGTTGCAGTTCCATTAGTTGGGGTTTCATGGATCGTCTTTTAGTAATAGTAAGTTGGGATAGGTCAGCAAAAATTTGATAATTGTGTCCTTGAAAATTAAGTTCCTTTTTTTCTCTTGCAGCAATTAGTATTTGTTCTTTCGTTCTGTAATAATGAAATTTTGTGATTATATCACGTGGGGGTCCATCTTTCTTTTTGGCTGTGAGGGCTCTGTGTACTATGTCCAGTTCTAAACGTTCAATAGGGATATCTGGCTTTAGTTCTTGTAATAGAGCAGTAATAGTAGATTGCAGGTCTGTCACAGTTTCAGGTATTCCCCTTATGCGCAAGTTTGAACGTCTGGCTCTATTTTCGTAATCTTCGAGCTTAGTTTGAAGTATTAAATTCTCTTTTTTTAATTGTTCCAATTCTGTTATATTTTCTTGGGTTGTAATTTCAATTTCATCCATTTTTATTTCTAAGGCTGCAGTGCGGTTTTCCAGCTCTCTTATTTCTTTGGTTAGGCTTTTTGTTATTTGGTCTGAGGTTTGTTTTAAAGCCTTATGAAGCATCTTTTCAAATTGTAATAATATTACTGGGGATACTGAGGAGGCTTGTGGAGAAGTTTGTGAGAGGATTTGTTCTGTATCTGACTCAAATGGAGAGTCTTGCTGTGACATTTTCTGTCTGTGAGAGCGCCCTGATGCTGTATCTTGTGAGGTGACTGGAGCTGCTTCAGCTGCAGTGAGTGCCTGTGAGCTCTTTGTGAGGTGATTTTTATTTCTGCCACGGTTTCCTCCCAGTACCATATTTCCTTCCCAAACTTTCACAGTTTGTTCCCTGGGGCAAAAAGGTTCAAATGGATACCTTTTGAGCCTGCAGGCTCCGCTTTGTCCTTCTCTTCTCTCCTCAGCGGTGTGGAGCTCTAACAATGCATGTCTGCTCCGCTAGGCTCCGCCTCCTGCCCCCCTCACCTCTGCGGTTTTTATTGTTTGCGCTATAAACAAAAAAAAAAAACCGTCAATTTTGAAAAAAAAAAACAATATTTTTTTGCTTTTTGCAATCATGAATATCCAAACAAAAGTTAAAAAAATGTCCTTATTAGTTTAGGCCAATATGTATTCTTCTACATATTTTTGGTAAAAAATATTGCAAAAAGCATATATTGATTGGTTTGTGCAAAAGTTATAGCGTCTACAAATAGGGGATAGATTTATGGCATTTTTATGATTATTACTACTTTTTTACTAGTAATGGAGGTGATCAGGACTGCCACAGACAGATTGGACACTTTTGCCATTTTTTTGGACCAGTGATATTTATACAACGATCAGTGCTATAAAAATGCACTGATTACTGTATAAATGACATTGAGGGAAGGTGTTAAAACTAGGAGGTGATCAAGGGGTTAAATGTGTTCCCTGGGTGGTGTTTCTAAGTGTGGGGTGAGTGGATTGACAGGGCATACAGAGAGATCGTTGTTCCTAATCACTAGGAATAGACAATCACTCTGTACTCCCGTGACAGAACGGGAATCTGTTTGTTTACATTGACAGATCCCCGTTCTGGCTCTCTGTGAAGCGATCGCAGGTGGCCCGGCGGACATCGTGGCCACCGGCCATGCGCACTGGTTCTGGCACTGCGGACGCGCCCACTGTACCTATTGCATGAAGAGATGTAAAGCTATGGCGATTCACGCAATAGAGCCGACCTGCCACAGTGTAACTGTGGCAGGCTGGTCGTCAAGTGGTTAAACACACTATCGGTTACTTTAAGCAACCGGATAACTAATAATGGTGATTAAATATATAACTGGTGATAGCCTGGTAACCGTAGGTCTTAATTATTTGTACAATACATATAACACCAAACCCATAAAAGAGAAGAAACAAATCTATTAAAATTGAACATTCTTATACTAAAAAGGATATGTACTATAAAAGAAAGTATAACTATAGGCAAACAAACCCCTCCAAATAAATTAGGAAGTTGTTGGTCCCTCCAGTACATGTGATCTGGATAAGCTTCCATTAAATTATGCAGTAGTACTCTTATTAACCCTAATCAGAGGACCAAAGGTTCATAATAAGGTAAGTCCCTATGAGGGATATTTTACTAGAGCTCAAATAAAAAAATAGAGATTAGGCTATTAAGGTCTATATCTATATTGAGGCCTCCTGGGTACAAAGTACCCAGTTTATTAATCTACTTAGTTTCAATTTGGGAATTTTAATCTTCATGTTATTACATCTCCAGTATCCCTTTACGCTATTAATCCCACAGAAAATCATTCCTGGGAGGTCCCGATGGTGAATTTCCCTAAAATGCCTTGACAGGTTATGTTTTTTAAACCTTTTTTTGATGTTATTAATGTATTCCCTAATTCTAGTGGAGAGCTGCCTAGTGGTTCTGCCCACATATTGGAACTGACACTCAATAATGTATGTGATGTGTGTGTTGGTACAGGTATTCAGCTCTGTGGATTGAAACTCCTTTTTCCTTTTGGATTGGCCCTGGCTGGCCCTACATGATAGGCATCTCTGGCATCTGAAAAACTGTTAAAGTTGGTAAAGAGACTTGTTTCTTTAGGAGGATATATAACATTGTGTACTAAATGGTTTCTTAATGTGGGAGCTTCTTTCTATATGAACTTTGGTCATTTAGGGAGTTTTTTTTATAAAGTCCTGTCTTTTTTAGGATAGGCCAGTGTTTTCTTACAATTTGTTACAGTGCCTTGTATTGTCTATTAAAACCCATAATAAAAGGCATCTCTGGACTTCTGATATCATCATTCTCCTTCTTCTTGTCCATCAATAAAGAATTTCTGTCCATATTCTTCACTTTTGCCCTCAAGGATTCTCATTTTTCTTTCTGGTATCCCTTCTCCTTGAATCTTTTTACCAATACGTTGGCCTGTTCATCATAATCTCTCAAAGTGTGGCAATTTCTACACAACCTTATCAGCTGTCCTTTTGGTATGTTGGCTATCCACTTAGGGTGGTAGAAGCTTGTAGTTGATATATACCCGTTCCTATCTACAGTAAAAGAGGCTCACATTTTTACAATGATTTTGTTATGAGAGTACTTATTTTTGCACCTGATGTGGTGGGTTTCAAAAAATAGGCACAACCAAACCAAAGAAAAATCTGGTTTATTGTCCAGAAATAATGCTGAAACAGACAGTATGTTGGGGTATTCACTAGATACAAATTATTCAAAGCCATGTTAAAAATAAAACTCAGCATATCAGTTCACACATGTTTGTTTATAGTTATCATGTTTAAGGTGTGAGGCCAGATTGCTGAGAGGGTGCCCCTTGTGGCTAAGTGAAATGCACCCCTGGGAGTGATACAGGGAGTGCAATGCCCAAATAGGCACAGTTTGCCGGCACTGCTGTTGGATGAGCTGGTTAACAGAGAGCAGCTGGGGTACGCTGGGTAGACTGTGTTGGCAGCCATGCAATTTGGTACCACGGGTATAGAACAGCAGGGCGAACCACCAGGCTGAAGACAAACCAGCAATCTGTATGTGTCAGTGGCAGGTTTAAATAGGCCAGGGAGCGCCAACATCTGTTACATCGTGCGCGCGCGTCTGCGGGCACCCGCCGTTGCGCATCTGCGTATGCGCATGTGCGCGGGGATTCATTCAGCGCATCCATGATGAGTACTGGCAGGATTGCCCATTCTTCGGCCATTTCCCTGACAATAGTATGTTGCAATATCAAATGATATGTTGAGATGGACTGAACAATCCCCTGTTCGGTTCACGTCAGAACTCTCGAACACCGCAAAAATTTGAAGCCAAATAACAAATCCCATTGAAGTCTATAGGACCCAAACTGGATAAATCAAAAGTGACAAATTAGGGCTTATATGCAAGTTATTGGGCATACAAGGGGTATGGGGGTCTGGGTACTGCCCTGGGGGACATGTACCAATGAAAACAAAGTTTGTAAAAAACATCACTTTTAAATGAGCAGTGATTTACTGATGCTTAAAATTGAATAATAAAAATGGAAAAATCCCTGGGGGGTCCCCTAAGTGTGCCTGTAAGGTGGTGCATCTGTACTGTGTATAGAACCTGCTGTAGAAAAAATGACATATATAAAGGCCAAAAATTAACATTTTCCCTGCAAGCTTTCTTTATTTTATAAACAATGGGTTGGGGAGCCAGTCTGTATGATGAGGCCACAATTTAGTGCACTGTGTCTCTTTTTCGCAGACTTTGGATAGAAGTAACAGGTGCAGAAAAATTGGACTTTGGGTGTTGGTGGTCCCTTCACACTGTAACCCTATAGAGGTGCTCTTGATGAAAGCAAGAATTGGCCTTGCTGTCAAAAATTTAAATTATATTCCCTGGTCAAACAGGTGCAGAAAAATTGGGCTTTGGGTGTTGGTGGTGCCTTCACATCATAACCAATATACTGCCATAAAAGTGCACTAAGGCACTTCAATATACTGCAGTAAAAGTGCACTAATGAGATTCAATATACTGCAGTAAAAGTGCACTAATGAGATTCAATATACTGCAGTAAAAGTGCACTAAGGCACTGCAATATACTGTAGTACACGTGCACTAATGCACTGTCAATATACTGCCACAAAAGTGCATTAAGGCACTTCAATATACTGCAGTAAATGTGCACTAATGCACGTCAATATACTTAAATAAACGTGCAGTAACACACCTAAATATACTGCAGTACACTTGCACTAATGCACCCCAATATACTGCAGTAAACGTGCACTAACGCATCCCAATATACTGAAGTAAACGTGCACTAATGCACATGAATATACTGTAGTAAACGTGCACTAATGCATCCCAATATACTGCAGTACACGTGCACTAACGCACCTCAATATACTGCAGTACATGTGTAGTAATGCTGTTCAATATACTGCAGTAAAGGTGCACTAACGCACAACAATATACTGTAGTAAACGTGCAGTACACATGCAGTAACGCAGTTCAAAATACTGCAGTAAACAGGCACCAACACACATCAATATACTGCACTAAATGTGCACTAGCGCACCTCAATATACTGCAATAAACTTGCCCTGAAACACTAAACTGTCACTAAAGTAAAAATGAATAATTGCACTATCCTCACACTGCACTATCACTATATTTACACTAAACTGACACTCTACACTCACAACAAAATCACAATTGGACACTTGAGCACACTGACTTGCTAGTAGCAATGAACAGAGCCCTGTTCTATCTATCTCCACTCCAATATCACACTGCAAATGGCTGCCGTGGGAAGGATTCTTTTATAGAGGGGGTGGGTCTATGAGCAATTAGCCATGATTGGGCACATTTATCATTACTTTCTCCAGTCATGGCTCTGACAGTGTTCTTTGCCCTGATTGGGCAAATCCTTCATGGCTTCAGCCAATCAGGGCTTCCAATGCACTGTGTGGCATGCAGTGGATTGTAGGCAGAACAAACGGTCTAACGCTCTGACAATTCGGGTGTTCCTCGAATGGGCAAACAGCCAATGTTCAGCCCGAATTCATGCTCAGGCTGAACCATTCGCTCAGCAATAATGATATGTTCCTGCCTTTAAAATCAGAAAATAGACAATAGGTGATTTATTAGCTTGAAGCTACATACAGTAGATTAATATTTCTTGTTGCATAAAGTAATTCCATGTAAATTGTAAATCAAAACGCTATAATGCAATAAACATTTCCCACTTTAATTTTATATTATTTAGGTGCTCAAAATAATGCATTGCAAGTGGCCTGCCCCATGATCAGGCAGACGTGTGTATTACAGAAATAATGTAGAAAATTAAGGAAACTTAGCATTTAGCATTTAAAATAATATACAGTAACTGCACAAACTAGACAAAACTGAAAATAAAGCTTGAAACCCAACCCTCTTCCAGCATTAGAATTACAAGAATAACATCCTTGCTTCTCATTTTTTGGACCATCCAAACATGATATGTAAATTACCCTTCAGTTTATTAATGCTTTTTGCATGTCAAGCTCAGAAGTATAGTTCTATAAAAAGATTTTAAAAATCTATCAAGTCCTTTAGCTATACTCATTAGGAGTATCAAGGTCAGAATAGACAACACAGGCCAGTATACATTTATTCAAAATTATTCATTATTTTTTTTTTTCTTCAATAAAAATTTTATTCAGTTTAAAGACATACATAAACAGAACAAGTCCGATACATACTTTTTATAACAAAATGTATATATGACATCAAAATGGCACTCTTTAAAGATACTAAGGGAGACATTCTGATACATAATGAACAAGAACTGAACTTGTAAAATACTAATAGTGTGTGGGGGCAGAGGATCTCTTTCTCATTTTTTCACCTCCCCCCCTCCCCCTTTGGGTACCGACCAAATAAGGAGACAGACAAATGGTTCATTCTTGACTAACAAATAATGCTATGTGCATCAGTATGAGGCTAACCAGGTATCAAAAGGAGGGTACCATACCGTAGAGTAAAGCATGTATGTTCGTTTAGCATCTTATGAAAAAATATATCTAGCAACAGAAAGAAATAGAAGGAATAGAGAAAGAAAAGTACAAACCGAAGAGGGGACTAAGGGAGAAGGGATAAGGAGTGGAAGGTAAGAGCGAGAGGGGAACCTATAGGGGAGAAGAGCAAAGCAAAAAAAAAAAAAAAAGTGGACCCACGCCTGCCCCCCCCCTCAACCCCATCCCCCAGTACCCCATCCGAGAGGAAAAAAAAGACCCTTAGAAGTCATTTAACCACTCCGCGAGGTGTATTGATGGTATCTCTCGGTAGTAGTAAAGTGTGACCAGCAGGCCCAAAGCGTAGAGAATTTATGAACTCTGTCTTGTGCGATATGAATCAGTTCCTCCATCTCTTTAATATTTGATATTTTTGTGAACCATTCCCTGATTGTTGGAGCACGAGTGGACTGCCACAATTTGGGTATACAAAGTTTGGCCGCGTTGACCATATGCATGGCAAGAGATTTAAAATAGTCCCTTCTGGGGAGAGAGGTATGATGTAGGAGAAATTGGGCTGGGGTATAGTCCAAATTAAATGTCGTGACGTGTGTGATTATACTGTGAACCTCCCTCCAAAAAGGCTGAAGGATCTCGCAACCCCACCACACATGCAGCATAGTGCCTATCTCCGTGCCACACCTCCAACAGGTGTTAGGAATGGCAGGCAAGAACTTGTGTAGACGAGAAGGTGTTCTGTACCATCTAGTGATCACTTTACAGCAGTTTTCTGGTCCAAGACAATTGTGAGGGAGTCGGGGTCTCGGTAGGTGCTTCCGATATCAGGGTGTGTAGGAGAGAAATTAAGTGTCTCTGCGGTATTTTGCGATGGCATATGGTCTCGAAAGGTGTGAGGTGTCTTGTCCATTTTGTTAGCGGGGCCTGAGTCTCCAGGAAATGTCTAATTTGTCTGTAGGTCCAGAAGGAAAAGGAGGAAGTTCTAGAAAGCGCCCTCAGTGTTTCTAAGGAGATTGGTTTTCCACTGGAGAAAAACTGTTGAGCCAACACGTCCTCAAAGGGGCATTCCTGTTTGAGAAAGCTGCTAGATATCCCAGGTGGGAATTCTGGGTTTCCTCTGAGGGTCGTCAGAGGGCTTGGGGAAGAAGTGGAGTTGTCACTTAGCAAGGACTTCTTGTGAGCTAAAAGAGATGGATAAATTAGCGGGTGAGACAAGATGGGGTGTAACCAGTTTTTGGAGGGGAGCCAAGGAAGGAGATGTAGCGGCCCAGAAACAAAGGCACCTTCAAGGAATACCCATGACTTGAGAGGGGCATGGATATTCCAATCCGCGATTCTTGTAAGATGGCAAGCCATGTAGTACTTATATAAATCAGGCAATCCTATCCCTCCCTTCGATTTGGCTAGCGTGAGGCGTGCGTATTTAATGCGAGGAGGAGAATTTCTCCAAAGGAAGGCAGAACAAGCCCTCCGATAGGTCGCAAAAAAAATGCCGATAACGAGATCGGGACTGCTTGCATTAAGTAAAGTATACGAGGTAAAATTATCATCTTGATCAGGGCAGAGCGACCAAACCATGAAACATTTAAACCTGACCACTCCTTTAAGAGTTTTTGGGTCTTCATAATTGCCGGATGATGGTTAACAAGATAGAGATCAGATAGCCGGGTAGGAATTTGGATGCCCAGATATGTGATCACATTCCTATCCCATTTAAAGGGGAACATGTCCTGGCAGTGGGCCATTTCCTGGGAAGGGAGCGTGATATTTAGAGCATGGGACTTGGAATAATTAATTTTCAGGTTAGAAATTTTCCCAAATGATTGTAAGTCTTTAAGGAGGTTCGGTAGGGAGATGCGGGGCATTTTTAGTGATAGGAGAATGTCGTCAGCAAAAGCTGCTACCTTAAACTCCCTCTCCTTCACTGTTATCCCTTGTATGTTTGGATTATCTCTCAGTCTGTTGAGGAGGGGTTCTAAAGTCAAAATATAAATTAAAGGGGAAAGGGGGCATCCCTGGCGCGTGCCGTTGCTGATAGGGAAGGCGTTCGACAGGTGGCCATTAATCCTCACAGCTGCAGAGGGATCGGAGTATAGAGCCATTACATGCAACAGCATGCGGCATCCCAGCCCGATAGCTAGGAGGACCTCCCGCATGTAGTCCCAAGCCACCCTGTCGAACGCCTTCTCAGCGTCTAATGAAAGGAGAAATCCCTGGGTCTTAGATGTTGTGAGCCAGTGATGTAGATTCAGCGTGCGGATGGTATTATCTCTGGCTTCTCTGCCAGGGACGAAGCCCACTTGGTCCAGAGAGATGAGGTTGGGAATGAGGGGCGATAATCTGTTGGCCAGGATTTTTGCGTATAATTTGACGTCAACATTTAAAAGTGATATCAGTCTGTAATTTGCGACCAATTCTGGGTCCTTACCTTCCTTAGGTATTACTGTTATGTGAGCAGTCAGCATGCCCTTTGGTCTAGTCTGGGGGTCTGAAAAAGCATTGAAGGTCTCTATAAGGTTAGGCATAAGGATATCAGCGAAGGCTCGATAATACTGGAGAGTAAAACCGTCTGGGCCTGGACTTTTGCCCACTTTCATTTGTTTCAAGGCCGTCTCTAGTTCTGTCATCGAGATACAATTCTCAAGGTCAAGAGTCTGTTGGGGGGTAATTGGTTTTGGACTGTACTGCGAGAGAAAATCTTTAATAAGTTTAGAGCGAGTTTCAGGAGTGGTTTGAGTCAAGTGGTTGGTCTGTAGATTATAAAGGCCAAAATAGAATTTCTCGAATTCCTTGGCTATTTCTTCATTCTTGGTCCGGAGAGTTCCCCCAGGGTCCCGAATGTGGTGAATTATAGATGAGCTTTTAGAATTTTGTATTGACCGAGCCAAGAGTCGGCCACACTTGTTGCCCTGCTCATAGAAAACTCTCTGGCCAAGAATGTATCTTCTCTTGACACCTCTGTCTAACTCCTCCAGCAACTGAGTGCGTGCGTGTGTTAAGCTTTGAAGCGTGGATTGTGCTTGTGTCAGTTTGTGGGTTTTCTCTAAAGATTTAATTGTATTCAAAAGGGAATTAATAGTTTCTTGTTGTTGTCGTTTAGCTTTTGCAGCTAGTGAAATCAGTTCCCCTCTTATAACACATTTGTGGGCTTCCCAGATAGAGATTGGTGAGATTTCTGGGTTCATGTTTTCAGCAAAATATTGTCAGAGTCTTGTGTGAATGTGCTCTAAAACAACTTCATCCTTAAGTAAAGAAGGATTCAATCTCCAGATCTTAGTTCTGAAGTCTGTATCAGGGAAGGACAAAGTAAGTGTTACCGGGTGGTGGTCAGAGAGGAACATGGGCTCTATAGTGGACTGGTGAAGGGTGGGCAAGTCAGTCTGGGAAATAAAGAAATAATCTATCCTAGAGTACTTCTGATGTTGGTCTGAATAAAATGTGTAGTCCTTGACTGAGGGATGCAAGGTACGCCAAGCATCATGGAGGGCTGAATTATGGAGCTGCGTTTTAATTTGTCTTAGTGCTCTGTATGTTAGGGTAGATGTACCCGAGGAGGAGTCTAGTATCAGGTGTAGGGGGACATTAAAATCCTCTCCCAACACAACCAATCCTCTCCGAAAAGAGGTTAGGAGGTCACATATCTTCCTAAAGAATGCCACTTGATGGTCATTAGGGCAATAAATGTTGGCTAGGGTGATTGGTTTGGAAGCGTAGGTCCCCTTAAGAAAAATAAATCTTCCTTCCGGGTCTATGAAGGAGTCTGTTAGGTGAAAGTTAGCATTTTTAGCGATAAGTATCGAGACTCCTTTGGTTTTGGCCTCAGGATTCGTAGCGTGGACTGCAGTGCGGTATATGTGGTTGGAGAGTTTAGGGGTTGCATCAGAGCGAAAATGAGTCTCTTGTAAAAAAATAAAATGTGCTTTGTGTTTAGTGAGAGACGTTAGTACTTGCGACCTTTTTTCCGGTTGATTTAGGCCCTTAACATTAAGGGAGATACATTTCAATGTCAGGGAGCAAGCTGCTGCTCTTTTTGAATTCATAGTTAATTTGGATCAGTTCAATCACTCACCACCGTTATCTTGTGGGTTAGAAAACTTCTGGGGGATGGGTCCGGGGAGCCCGCGTGGGCCCAAGAAGATAGAGGGTAAAGTGGAATCGTCCACTGAAGAGAATTAAAGTTAGACACCAGGGGTAAAGGACAGAGCAGGAAAAAAAAAAAGGGGGGGGGTACAGATAGGAAAGTAAGTTAGACCAGAGGTGGAAATAGGGTATCTATTCCACCTGGAGGAGGAAAATCTGGGGTGTCAGCTAACGTCCACAATTGGACTGCTGTGTGGGGGTGAGAGAATGAACGGAAACCACAGGTCGTCTACGACCCAGGAATCTGGTATGTTGGTCTTAAGGGTATGTATAGAGAGCCTACTACATAGCAAGAGTGATATCATAAGTGAGCCAAGATTCAGCATGTTGTATATCTATGTTATTAACTCATAATGATAACAATAATACAGGATCCAGTATAACAATTAAAATAATAAAAACAATAACAATAATACCGGTCAGAACAGGCAATCTGTGTTGAGCATGAGCATGACTACCAGGGATCACCATAGTGGTATCCAATGCCAAAGTTAGAGTACATCTTAAATTTTTACCTTGCTATTAAAATTAATGTTAATAATAATACTATTGATCTTATCTTACCCTCCTAGTCACTATCAGTAGTTTAGAGTAATTTAAAGTAAATTCCTGGGGGGAATAGGTTTTGGAAAGGGCTGAGGGGAGGGACGGAGGGGTAAGAGCAAGGGAGAGGGAGGGGGAGGGCAAGGGGGAAAGGAGTGGGTAGGTATGGGGAAGGTGAGGGAGAGTGGGGGGGGGAGGGGAGGGTAGATGGTGGGCTGGGGGGGTAGGGAGGCACTTAATATTGTTAAAACGTTGAGTTTTTAATTTTCGTTCAGCCCTATGATCCCATTTAGACTCCCAGGGGGATCGAAAACCTGTCGCCCTAGGTTGATACGCTTCACAAGGTTTCTCTAGACCTAATAACAAAATTCCAGGGTCACTTCTTGCCCCAATATTTTCCAAGTTTAAAGAACAGCTAACTGCATAGGTACATATTTGTGAATGCTATAACATCAGGTAATTATCATCTCTAAGAATCCCTTTATGTTCAGTGTTAAAGGTAGAGAAACGGAAACAGGATTATGTTTGTACTTATCTCCCTGGTTCTTAATTCTTGCTCGAGCAAGCAGTTAAAGGTTCTGAGGCCGGTGGAAGGATCAATGCAATCTGTCACGATCGTAGTAGAACCTAGGGGATAAAACAAAGGCTAAAGTTGCTCCTTGAGTGGAGCCTGTGTTAGATAAGGAAGAGCCATAAGTTTGCTTTCCGCGGAGCCCAACAATGTGTGGTGGGGTAGGTAAGACGTCCGTAAAGCATATGTTTCTTCTTCTCTCGCGTTAGGTGGAACATGGTCCAGGTGTGTGCTATGTGCACCAAAAAAAAAAAAGACAACAACAAAAACAAAAAACAAAACACATTGCTATATCTATGGCCGCGTCGCGTCCATAATACCCAGTGAGTGAGGGATACATGTTGGGGGACCTAAGAGCGCAGCCGTTCGATGTAACGTTAGGAGTATACGGAATATGTCCGGGGATCAGAAATTTAAGCTTCCCTTAGAAGGTGGTGATGCAGGTAAGATGTCTCTGAAATTGAGGTCATACTCACAGGCGGCAATCCATGGCAGTGTCGTGATGTGTGGTTCATGCTTCCTGTAGAGCCCTTCTCCCTGGAGGAGAGGCGGGGGAACTTGGACCTCGCTGGTACAAATCCCGACGAGACGATCTTGGGGTTGGAGAAGATCTATCAGTTCGGTGTCTGCGCGATCGCTGCCTTTGTGCTTTAGGGGAGGGGTTGAGCGATACCGGGAGCCACGGTTCAGCTGGAAAGTAGAAAGAGCCCCACTCCGGTAGTTCAATGTTAGGAAGGTCGAGTTGGTCGCAAAAACTTTGTAGATCTTCCGGGGTGCGGAGTAAAGCAGAGCGTCCCCTGGCGGACGCAGATAGGGTGAAGGGGAACTTCCAACGATATTGGATGTTTCGGGAACGGAGAGCATCCAGCAGGGGGCGCAGAGCTCTCCTGTTTTGTAAAGTTATCTGGAACAGGTCCTGAAATAATTTAATTTCTGCGCCATTATGGAGAATGCGGCCTTTCTCCCTGGCTTTGCGGAGGATCTCCTCCTTAAGTGGAAAGTTAACAACACAGCATATTATGTCCCTTGGTGGTTCATTTTCACGGGGTTGGGGACGTAGAGCCCGGTGTGCCCTTTCCATTTCGATCGGTGAGTCTGCGGGTCGATCTATCAAATCATTAAAGATTGTGCAGATTGTTTGTTGGATCGAACCCGGATCTGTGCTTTCAGGTACACCCCTTACCCTTATGTTGTGCCTCCTGCCTCGATTATCGAGGTCTTCGATGTGTCTGTGGAGGTCATACATGTGGGAAAGCTGTGCATCGTATGTGTGTTGGACCTGTCGAATGGCTGCTGCATGTGTCACGGTGGTTTGCTCAACATCATCTATTCGGTGTGCCATTACTTGTAGGTCTGACTTTAAATCAGCAATCGCTGCCGTGACGGTATTTTTTATATCTGAGGCCACCTTCTCTAGATCAAGTAGGCTAGGAGTTTGTGAATTCCCCTTCGTGTCTCCATGCTGGGAATTAGGCGAGGCCAGGGATTGGGCCTGTACGGCCGCGTGGAGTGGTTGTTTTTGGGTCCGGAACAGCTCCAGTATGTTTCTGCTAAGCTGGGTACCTGGATCCATGGTTGTACGGGTTACTGAGGAGCTCCGGGTGGATCTATTCATGATGGCTCTCAAATGTAGGCAGTCTATTAGGTTAGATTCTATTCCCGGGTCGCAGGAGCTCACAAGTTATGCTGCCATCTCGGTCTCCGGCCAGGCCACGCCCCCCCCAAAATTATTCATTATTATTAACTATTTAAAAGCAGGATCCACAAGCAAGCACAAGAATTAACTTCACAAATAGCATCAAATACAAAAGGTCAAAATGAGTAGCAAGCAAGAGCAGGTTTACATGCATGTGGAGGCCCTACCAGTATATTTCTCAGATATGGAATAAATAGCTTATGTGTATGCCTGGGTAAGCATGTGCATAGGACATGCTTGTAACTCAACCTGGAGAATATCTTGCATACAAACCGATGACCTACAGAGATTCTGCAGTGTAAGTTACCAGTAAATAATAAAGTAATTGCTTTATAAACACGGTCTGCCAAAACATTTCTTTTTTAGTAGCTGGATGTGTAATCTAAAAGTTACAAATTGTTCATCGCCTTTTTGCTGTTTAAATCTCTATTTTTTGGGCTGGCTACCTTTATTTATAATGTACATTACCCAAGATATAACATGATGCATATTAAACAGGTTTCTGAAGTTGAATTATTTTTAGCATAATTGGTAAAATTCTGCTTGATTGTCACAATTTTATATTTAAGGTGCAACGGGGAGAAAACTAACACTCCTAAACAAAAAGAGCATGTAGCTGACTAAACAAGTGGCATATATTATAAAGCATTCACTAAACATTCACTGCGGGTGAATCAAAAACTTCAATGTAAAACCCATATACCAGAAAAATACACCTTTGTGAGGCAAAATTAAAATACTCACAGTTAAAATGTTCTACTATCCTATACTCAGTATCTAAATGCTAAATTTAAAAATTATTAAGTCTCTTGAAATATCTTGACATTTTGTAGAAGCTGATGCATTCTGTGCCCAATTATAATTACAAAGAGTGAGAATTCTAAAGAAGACATGGTTTATATAAACATGTGTTTCACCTGACCTTTAGTCTTCTAGAACAAGCAGGAAAATGTTCCAAGGATGTGGGTTTGTTGCTGTCTAGAGACTGATAAACTTAAATAAAGGTACATTCAACTGCAATTTCACTAAAGCCTCTAGTACTAACATTTTTTTTTTTTTTTATATATATTTTTGCTTCAAGTTTTTTTAATTTTTTTTTCAACATCATCTTGGAATACAGTACTTTACAGTGTATTCTGTAAGCCTCTAGTACCAACTTAGCACTCTTTTGTCTATAATACAAACTATTTTTTTTCATGTTTGAGACATAAGAAATGTAAAAAAATATATATTTTTAAATGTTTATAATTCAGTGACTTATTTAACCACCAGACGGATTCCCCCACTTCCTGACCAGGCCATTTTGTCAGATTTTAGCACTGTCAAACTTGGCAATTATACAGTCAGTCATGCAACACTGTACCCAAATTACATTTTTATCATTTTTTTAGATAGATATAGTAGATAGAGCTTTCTTTTGTCAGTATTGAATTACAATTGTTTTTTTTTTCTTTTTTTTTTGCTATAAAATTAGAAGAAAAAGTTTCTGTTTTAAAAATTGTGAATGAATAATCTTTCTTCATTCATTTAGGCCAAATGTATTTTTCTACATCTCTTTGGTAAAAATAATTAAAATCAGTGTATATTATTTAGTCTAAAAATAATAGCATCTATAAACTATTGTATATGTATTTGAAAATAAATAGATCCTGATGTACTGGCTGTTTATCTCATTTCTTAAAGCCCTAAAATGTCCTATAAATTATGCATCTAATTTCCTTACTAACTATCACATTTTTGGAGGCCCTGGAGCACCAGGACAGTGGAAACACCCACAAAATTACCACATTTTAGGACGTAAACATCCAAAGGTATTTGATAAATGGCATGGTGAGTCCTTTAACCTCCCTGGTGGTTTTCCCGAGTGTGGCTTGGGGTTAAATTTCAGCACCATTAGCGGTAATCCCGAGCCACACTCAGGATTACATCTCAGGATCCTGGTGCAGTATACTTACCTTGTCCCCAGGATCCTGCGATGTCCCCCCGCTGTGTCCGCGGGCTCTGTCCTCCCCCCAAAGCCTCTCGGTGCCGGGCTCCATCCCCTGCGAGCATCTCAACGCATGGGACGGAGCCTGGCGGCTAATTCAAAAAAGTGAAAATTCATAACACATAGAGTACACTGTAATCTTACAGATTACAGTACTGTATGGAATCATTTCACATCCCTTTTGCCCCCAGTGCTTTGTCGAGTGCCCTGCATGCAGTTTTATGTGATATGTACTGTTCTTTCTGCCTGGAAACTGGAGATTGTCCGTAGCAACCAAAAAGTGGCCCTTTACGTCAAAAGTGGTTTTAGACCAGAATTGCAGAATTGAGCGATAGTGAATTGTGGGGAAATTTATTTTATTATTATTATATTATTATTTTTTATAATTATTTATATTTATTTATTATATTATAATTTGTGATTTTGTGTTTCAAACTTCATCATACCCAGGATATCTACTAGACTCTTGTTGGACAGATTTAAGTGTGTTATTGCTAAGAATTACAGGCCTACATTATAAAACGCCAAATTTCTATGCAAAATAATTGTACCGCTTTGAGACGCAAAAATCTGAAATAATCATACCACCAGGGAGGTTAAGGACTTAAGCTTTTGAAAAATGCAGAATGAAAAAGAAAATGTGTTTTTTACACAAAATTATCAATCAGATATTTGTAGCACATAGCACAGGAATTACACTCCAAAACACATTCTACTACTCTTTGCGGTGATATCAGATGTGTGAGATTTTTTCACCACATAACCACATAGAGAGGTTCAAAATTTCAAGAAGCACCTTCAGGCTTTCAAGGAGCATAAATTAAGCATTTCATTTACTGGCAATCTATCACATTTTTGGAAGCCTTGGAGCACCAGGACAGTAGAAACACTGACACTGGACTAAGGGAAAATGGTGACGGCCGTGGGACTACACCAAAATGGCACCCAAACGTTTTACATTGGGCTCTAGTGATTATATATTGATCATACAGGCTATTTAAGGGGGCTTATTGTTTGACGTCAGCTGACTAGCTTCCCCTAAAGATGTGCATTGGCATGAAATGCGGGGCTATACACTGACATCATGCCGCCATCTCCGATCTAGGATTTGGTGATTTTCTAAGCTGCATGTGTTGAGCACTTTCTCCCCATACAGTGGCAAAGCGACATTCTCACTCCACCGAGTGGTGCAGAGTTACAGCTTTAGTGGGAAGACAAAGAGTGGATGGATGGATGGATGGATGGAACTTGGATGGCCATTAAGGGATGCTGATCTGTGTTGTTTAAAAAACATGCTATTAGCTTCAGCTTTTGGAGTCAGTGAGTGTGGTAATTTTTAGTCAGAAGTGATGGTCTTTTTTTCCCTCTGGATAGCGAAAGTCACATTGGGACAAGCAAGATACTTATCAGGACTTCTTATTTTTTTCCTACTTTTTTTATACTAATGGATTTTTTTCTTTTTTTTAAGTAACATTTTACCTTTAATATGTTAAGATGCTGCATTTTGTTGTATTGAATGCTTTGGAGGGATTTCTGTATATTTACCCTGTTGTTAGCTGCCTTATTATTTGTAGTTTTTGTAGTCTTATGCCGTGTACACACGGCGGACTTTCGACCAGACTGGTCTGACGGAACGAATCCGTCGGACAATCCGACCATGTGTGGGCTTCATCAGACCAGCAGCGGACTTTTTCGGTTGAAAATCAGAAGAACTTTAGATGTAAAACATGTTTCAAATCTTTCCGACGGATTCGTGTCCAGTCGAAAAATCTGTTCGTCTGTATGCTAGTCTGGATGGACGAAAACCGACGCTAGGGCAGCTATTGGCTAAATGGCTATGAACTTCCTTATTTTAGTCTGGTCGTACGCCATCACGTACGACTCTGTCAAACTTTGATGTGATCGAGTGTAGGCAAGTCCATTAATTCGAAAGTCCATCGGAAGTCCGTCAAAAGTCCGTCGGAAAGATCGTCGGACCTTTGATGCTGAAAAGTCCGCCCGTGTGTACACGGCATTAGCTGTGACTTTTTATATACAATTTTTAGTGCAAATCTAAAACCTGCAGGATTGGCCCCCTACCTATAGTTGCAGTGAACCAGAACCTCATCCCATTTTTTTCTGTTAAACCCAGCAGGCTGAAGGAAAAAAATACAGATCGGCTAGCCATAGACCAGGATGGCAGTGTGATGGCAGTGTGAGAGAGGAGCTCCTGGACACAGGGACCCACAGCGGCACGAAGCAGCTTACCAGGGGACAATCAAACCACCACACCTGGACAAACTACACCCACTGACCCAGATGGCGATGCCTAGGAAGAGGAAGGAGCATAGGAACCCACAGAAGTTGACCGAATACTTCACACAGTGGCAGCATGGAGGTAGGCCCTGGCTCATCCTCTATCCCAGCCCATAGCAATCACTCCCTATCACATAAATTGGCACCCAGCAGAAAAATAGTGGGTCTCCCGGGACCCCCCAATCCTACCCTAACACGCCTCAATCGCCAAGCCCTGCTAAGGCTTAATTTAGGATGAATGGCCTCGAATGCAGTCTGATGGCTGGGCTGGACATTGACTCTGGGGAGGATACCAGGGAGCTCCCTGATATAATTGAAGAATTCCCCACCATGAATCAGCCTGTTATAGGCACTGTGTTGAAAGATATGCTTTTATCACTGCGGCACACACTTCGGGCTGACATGATGTCCTGTATGCAAAAATTCCATAAAGATATACAAGTGGTAGAATCCAGGGTAGACCACATTGAAACTAAAATGGGAGAGTTTGCATCCACAATAAACAACCTAATTGATGCTGGTTGCTGATGATGGGAAAGAGGAGGAGATGGAGTGCCTTAAATAAAAAATGGCAGATATGGAAGACAGAAACAGGAGGAACAATATGAAAATTAGAGGTATCCCCGAGTCCATCCAACAGGGAGACTTGCGGGCTTACGTTACAACTCTTTTCAAAGAAATCCTCCCTGACCTAACTGAGCTTGATGTCAGCATAGACAGGATACATCGCCTACCCAAAACAGCCTACCTCCCTGATCACACACACCGAGAGATATGATTCTGCGCCTGCATTTCTACCATGCCAAAGAAAAACTGATGGCAGCAATGCGCACCAAAGATCACATTCCGCCACAGTACCATAATCTACAATTTTATGCAGATTTATCCCAATATACTCTCCAAAAAAGAAAGAGCCTTACCACTATCACTAAAGCACTTCTGAAATCACAAGTTAAACTACAGGTCGGGGTACCCAACAAAACTCACCATTACCAAAGGGAACACTTACACAGTGGACTCAGAATGGAGAGTGGTTACTACTAAAAACTCCAAGAAACACGCATAAGCCTGATAAGCAGAGAATGTGACAATAAGTCCCTGTGGGGACAGGGAAACTCTCTCTGGCACGAACTTACCCCTCTAATTCTGAGCAGCAATTTGCTGCATCCAGGTACACAGTACTCAAAATAGACTTGGACAGTTAGTCCAGAATGGTTAAACCTTTCCAGATATCTGTACACCAGTTGTACACAATGACCTTCTTTTTTTTCTTCCTTACTGTTCTTCCTTCCTTTTCACCACAGTCACTCCTTATTAAACTACCAAAGCTTCCCAGCCACAGCACGCAATGAATCCCTTGTGATCAACTTTGCCAAAGCACTTCTAAGATCCATCACAAAGGTACAGGAGCAATTCTCCAACACCACTACACAGCAACAACACGATCAAGCTGCAATACGTAAGTACCATGATACATTCTTATAAACAATATCTCCACAAGAAGCACATTGCTAACTTTGACCACTGAGAGGAACCCTTTCCACACAAACAGCAATTCAACAGAAAGACATAAAAGTCAATCATTCCCAATCCATCCACATGGGGATGACATTTTTATCTATTAACATGAGAGGCCTCAACCACCCAGCTAAAAGGAAATCCATGTGGAACGAAGCCTTACAATTTAAAAGCGATGTTCTGTGTGCACAAGAAATGCATTTCTGTGACTCAGCACAACCCAAATGTTCCAATAAGAACTTTCCCTATATTTTCACGGCCAATGCAGATTCCAAGAAATGAGGAGTCCTCACTGCAATTAGAGACACTGTATCATTCCAACTCCATGAAGAAATTAAGGACAAGCAAGATATCTAATTTTAATATGTGATATTAACTCCACCACATATACAATTGGCAATTTCTACACCCCAAACTCCCATCAGATTTGCTTCCTCAATAAACTATTAAAAAATATACACACTCACCAAAGAGCATCCTTGTTGATTTGCGGAGATTTTAATCTTGTGCCAGACAAGTCCATGGACTCCACATCACCAACACGTGTGGGGTCTCCGCTTCTACGTCTAATACATCACAACGGTCTATTTGATGCATGGCATTGCTTTCATTCTGGTGAAAGAGACTTCACCTTTTTTTTCCACATCAAACAGGTCCTACTTCCACATAGACCTTTTTCTCGTGGATCAAGGTCTTCTGACGAAAACAACCAAGACAACGATCAATACAATCACATGGTCAGACCATGCATCAGTGACTCTGAAAATTGAAGACTCCCTATCTTCTACAGCTTTATCAATATGGAGAGCAAACCCACTTCTCCTACAAAGGGAGGACACCAAAAAGACACTGGAAAAAAATCTAAATGAATACTTTATGGACAATGAACCATCTGTAAATGACCATTTTACCTTATGGAACTCCCACAAAGCATTCATGAGAGGTGTTTATATAAAGATAAGATGCAAAAACATATTTGGGGGGCACACCCTACAATACGTTTATATTCAAGATGGTGCTGCTATAAGACCTACAAACAGTACAAAATATATTACAGCGCACACACTCAAGAATGACATTTCCTGCAAGTTAAAAACACCTGAACATATTAAAAAAATACGGGGGTTTATTCACACTATATGGTCATATAGTGCTAAGCCCACTTACTGCGACAAAGTACCCTGAATTAGTGGGTCCTACTCTAGTAATAGAATGTAAGAACCTTTATGTCAACCATGGGAGCTGAACTCCTCTATGTGGGAGAACTGAAGGGGATACATCCTATGCACTGGTGGCCACTAAATAAGAGGTAATGAGGAGGGGGAGGGGTGCTCCAGCCCAAAAAACCTGGTCAAGGTCTATTACAATACACAAAAACATATTTGGGGGGCACACCCTACAATGCGTTTAAATTCAAGATGGTGCTGGTATAAGACTGACAATAGTACAAAATATATTACAGCGCACACATTCAAGAATGACATTTCCTGCAAGGCTAGTTAAAAACACCTGAACATATTCAAAAAATACAGGGGTTTGGTCACACTATATGGTCATATAGTGCTAAGCCCACTTACTGCGACAAAGTACCCCGAATTAGTGGGTCCTACTCTAGTAATAGAATGGAAGATCCTTTATCTCAACCATGGGAGCTGAACTCCTCTATGTGGGAGAACTGAAGGGGATATATCCTATGCACTGGTGGCCACTAAATAAGAGGTAATGAAGAGGGGAGGGGTGCTCCAGCCCAAAAAACCTGGTCAAGGTCTATTACAATATACAAAAACAGATTTGGGGGGCACACCCTACAATGGGTTTAAATTCAAGATGGTGCTGCCATAAGACCTACAAACAGTACAAAATATATTACAGCGCACACATTCAAGAATGACATTTCCTGCAAGGCTAGTTAAAAACACCTGAACATATTCATAAAATACGGGGGTTTGGTCACACTATATGGTCATATAGTGCTAAGCCCACTTACTGCGAAAAAGTACCTCAAATTAGTGGGTCCTACTGTAGTAATAGAATGGAAGATCCTTTATCTCAACCATGGGAGCTGAACTCTTCTATGTGGGAGAACTGAAGGGGATACATCCTATGCACTGGTGGCCACTAAATAAGAGGTAATGAGGAGGGGGAGGGGTGCTCCAGAACAAAAAAACCTGGTCAAGGTCTATTACAATATACAAAAACATATTTGGGGGGCACACCCTACAATGCTTTTAAATTCAAGATGGTGCTGCTATAAGACCTACAAACAGTACAAAATATATTACAGCGCACACATTCATGAATTACATTTCCTGCAAGGCTAGTTAAAAACACCTGAACATATTCAAAAAATATGGGGGTTTGGTCACATTGTATGGTCATATAGTGCTAAGCCCACGTACTGCGACAAAGTACCCCAAATTAGTGGGTCCTACTCTAGTAGTATAAAGATAAGGGCGGGAGTAAAGAGACAGAGGCATCTGAAAGAATTTACAGAGGAAATTCACAAACTAGAAACCCAAAATAAACAGAACCCTTTATCATCCACTTCCCAAAAATTGACACAGCTCGGATATGATCTCAGACTACATCTTCTGGAGAACTTTGAAAAGTTCTCCAGAAGATTAAAAATGACTTATTATACCAGTGGCAACAGAGCAGGGAAAATTTTAGCCCAACAAATCCGTGGCTGTAGATACACAACTAAAATCCCATTAATAATTCATCCTCTCACCAAAGACAAACCCTACCACCCTAACGATATAGCAGATGCTTTCAGCCACTATTACGAATCCTTATACAACCTAGCAAAGGATCCACATACTCACCAACCCAATCCTGAGATGATAACAAACTTTCTAGCCAAATTATCTCTCCCCCGGCTAACATGAGAAGAATTACAATGATTAAACTCACCCTTTGACTCTACAGAAGTAACCAGAGCAATTGACTCGCTGCCACTCAACAAATCCCCTGGACCAGATGGATACATAGTGGAATATTATAAAACTTTCAAACAGATATTAACGCCTTATTTAGTCCGCATATACAATGCTGCTACTGCCGCTTCCTCTTTCCCTGCAGAAATGCTTAAAGCTCTCATAATAACCATACTCAAGCCAGGGAAAGACCCATCCACTCCACAGAATTTTAGGCCTATTTCACTTCTTAATAACAACCTAAAATTATATGCAAAACTCATAGCTTTATGACTCCTAGATATTCTCCCTGAAATCATTCATCTAGACCAATCTGGGTTCACCAGGGGACGCCAGACCTCAGATGCCACTTAGATGCCTGATAAATGTCATCTACCTAGCAAAACTATGCGGATCGCCTTCTCTGCTTCTAGCACTGGACACTGAGAAGGTGTTTGACTGCATACACTGGGGATACTTGGCCAAGGTTCTGGCGGCTTTTGGCTTCACAGGCCCGATCTTCTCAGCAATCATGGCTCTATATACATGCCCCTCGACCCAGGTATATACCTCTGGAGCCCTCTCAAACCCATTTAATATTATGAATGGGACTCATCAGACCAAATCCTACATACTAGGACTGAACATCCCTCCAAATATCCAACTAAAGCTTACAAAATTATACCCTTACACTTGGGATAGTGGGAGCATAAAATACCTAGGCATCACCTTAACATCGAAAATGGAAGATCTATACAAAGTCAACTATGCCAAATTCATAGATAAATTAAGTACAAAACTCCAAGACCTATCGAAGGTAGAACTCTCCTGATCAGGTCACCTAGCAGCCTTTAAAATTATTCTCCTAGCCCAATTTATATATCTATTCCGCACACTCCCTATTCCTATAACCAACTCCTTTTTTACAACAGCCCAATCATTGATTAATAAATACTTATGGCATGGAAAGAAAACAAGATGTGCCTTCTCTTAGTTGGTTTCAACCAGAAAGGCAGGAGGAGTGGGAATGGTAATGCTAAAGGATTACTATACGGCCTCAATCTTAGCTCAACTTAAAACATGGTTCCCTCAATCCAAAGATACTAGATGTAAAGAACTAGAATGCTCCCAAACACAGGGAAATCATTTATATTACTTCCTACTCATGGCCCAATACAAAAACCCACGGGGTACTTTGCTATACCCCACTGTAGTAGCCTCTCTCCAGGCTTGGAACATACTAATAACTACCCCCTCTCAGAACTCTAAAACGACGGCACTTCTATTACCGCTGCAAAGCTTATCCATAATCATAGTTACATAGTTACATAGTTACATAGTAGGTGAGGTTGAAAAAAGACACAAGTCCATCAAGTCCAACCTATGTGTGATTATGTGTCAGTATTACATTGTATATTCCTGTATGTTGCGGTCATTCAGGTGCTTATCTAATAGTTTCTTGAAGCTATCGATGCTCCCCGCTGAGACCACCGCCTGTGGAAGGGAGTTCCACATCCTTGCCGCTCTTACAGTAAAGAACCCTCTACGTAGTTTAAGGTTAAACCTCTTTTCTTCTAATTTTAATGAGTGGCCACGAGTCTTGTTAAACTCTCTTCTGCGAAAAAGTTTTATTTCTATTGTAGGGTCACCAGTATGGTATTTGTATATTAAAATCATATCCCCTCTCAAGCGTCTCTTCTCCAGAGAGAATGAGTTCAGTGCTCCCAACCTTTCCTCATAACTAAGATCCTCCAGACCCTTTATTAGCTTTGTTGCCCTTCTTTGTACTCGCTCCATTTCCAGTACATCCTTCCTGAGGACTGGTGCCCAGAACTGGACAGCATACTCTAGGTGTCTTGTAGAGCGGGAGAATTATCGTTTTATCTCTGGAGTTGATCCCCTTTTTAATGCATGCCAATATTCTGTTTGCTTTGTTAGCAGCAGCTTGGCGTTGCATGCCATTGCTGAGCCTATCATCTACTAGGACCCCCAGGTCCTTTTCCATTCTAGATTCCCCCAGAGGTTCTCCCCCCAGTGTATAGATTGCATTCATATTTTTGCCACCCAAATGAATTATTTTACATTTTTCTACATTGAACCTCATTTGCCATGTAGTTGCCCACCCCATTAATTTGTTCAGATCTTTTTGCAATTTTTCCACATCCTGCAGAGAAGTTATTGCCCTGCTTAGCTTAGTATCCTCTGCAAATACAGAGATTGAACTGTTTATCCCATCCTCCAGGTCGTTTATGAACAAATTAAATAGGATTGGTCCCAGCACAGAACCCTGGGGAACCCCACTACCCACCCCTGACCATTCCGAGTACTCCCCATTCATCACTACCCTCTGAACTCGCCCTTGTAGCCAGTTTTCAATCCATGTACTCACCCTATGGTAAATGCCAACGGACCTTATTTTGCACAGTAAACGTTTATGGGGAACTGTGTCAAATGCTTTTGCAAAATCCAGATGCACCACGTCTACGGGCCTTCCTTTATCTAGATGGCAACTCACCTCCTCATAGAAGGTTAGTAGATTGGTTTGGCAAGAACGAGTCTTCGTGAATCCATGCTGATTACTGCTAATTATACCGTTCTCATTACTAAAATCTTGTATATAGTCCCTTATCATCCACTCCAAGAGTTTGCATACTATTGATGTTAGGCTAACTGGTCTGTAATTCCCAGGGATGTATTTTGGGCCCTTTTTAAATATTGGTGCTATATTGGCTTTTTTCCCTCAGCTCCAGCAGTGCTGGTCCCTGACTGGTTTCACCAATGTCACTCACTTATTGGGATGCTCCAGTCCTGGATCGGCCTCCCTGGCACTTCCCCCTCTACCCTTCCTGACTGTCACCCATCTACTCTTTGCTAGTGCCTGCACCTCTTTGTCTCCACCCGCCTCTGTGCTGGCCCCTGCCGGCACCTGCCGTGTACGTTCCTGGCTCTCCTTTAGTATGGAGGGACTTCCCAGTGCTGACAGTTGCTTCCCCAGATTCAGAACCTGGGCTTCCAGGGAAACAATGTGCTTACATTTTGCACAGCAGTATTAGCCCTCGATCGGATGATCAAGGAATGCATACATGCAGCAAGATGTACAAAGAGTCACCTCTCCACACCCACCAGGCATCGTACCTATTAAATTTAGTGAGGATTGTGGATTATACCCTGTCCAAATTACCTAACAGCTAGCTTCCTGGCACTAATACTCAAGACAATACACAGGTACTCACAGACCTACGTGCACTCGCAGAACAGTCGCAGACCTACGTGCAATCGCAGACCTATGTGCACTCACAGGCCACTTGCAGACCTACGTGCACCCGCAGACCTACGTGCACTCGCAGACCTACGTGCACTCACAGGCCACTCGCAGACCTACGTGCACTCGCAGACCTACATGCACTCACAGACCACTCACAGACCTAAGTGCACTCGCAGGCCACTTGCAGACCTACGTGCGGTCGCAGACCTATGTACACTCGCAGGCCACTCGCAGACCTACGTGCAGTCGCAGACCTATGTGCACCCCCAGGCCACACGCAGACCTACATGCACTCGCAGGCCACTCGCAGACCTACGTGCACTCGCAGACCTACGTGCACTCACAGGCCACTCACAGACCTACGTGCACTCGCAGACCTATGTGCACTCGCAGGCTACTCGCAGACCTACATGCACTTGCAGGCCACTCGCAGACCTATGTGCACTCGCAGGCCTATGTGCACTCACAGACCTACGTCAGACCTACTATCATACCCAACTTAAATACAAAAAGAAGGGATAAAGAATGTAGAAGACCTAATGATAGGACCAGCACCAAAACCTTTAGATACCTACAAATAGAATTTGCTTTAGATAACTTTGAACATGATACTTATTTACAAGTAACCCACTTCATCAACTCCAACCCAAATGCAGTACTATCACTACCATGGAAGATAGTCCAATTCTATTCCAACCCTACTACTAAGGTCAAAGGTATATCTATGGTTTACAAGCTTCTCAATAAAAAAAAACATATTCACTAAAACTTCCTATATATTAGCATGGGAAAAAGAGTTGAACACCAGCTATACCCCTGAACAATGGCAAAAGGCACTCGGCGTCCCATATGCGGCTACTAAAAGTGTGAACCTATGGGAACTGACCCAAAAAATCTTACTTAGATGGTACCTAACTCCTTATAGAATTTCACAATTCTTCCAAAACACCCCTGCGACCTGTTGGAGGAACTGCAGGGAGATTATACCATACACTTTGGTCTTGTCCAACCATAACCAATTTTTGGACAGCAGTATCTAGACTGCTCATACAAATCCTAAAGATTAAAATACCATTGACGCCAGACATAGCACTCTTATCATTACCTATTGAATCAGTGCCAATAGAACTCAGAACAATAACTATCCATATTCTGCTAAGTACAAGACTAGTGCTAGTACGCCATTGGAGGGACCAGGAAGCCCCTTCTATCCAAGAAGTGATAACAACAACCCACACGCATACCGCATATGAGATGCTGTTTGCCTCCACGCAAGGTAAACACAAAGAGGCTAGCCTTCGATGGAAAAATTGGTCAGAATGGTATACAAATTTCTCCAGAAATGAATCCTACCCCAAATAGGAAACATGTTCTACTTATAATGACTGTGGTGAATAGTAATGTTTATGTTTGTTTGCATTATGCTCTTTAAACACAACCCAACTTTGAAAGTTAAGTATTTCTTCGGTTTTATACATATCCCTAACCCCAAGTGTTAATACTATGGTTTGTTAAAGACATAAGCACATTCCATGATTAGACCGAGCAGAGGTCCCAATGATAAGTAAATGCATTGACTAATGATATAATTCTAAATGTATGTGCTACAAAGCAAGTGTTATGCCAAATATCCTTCACTAATCTTTCTCTTCTGTATTACCACTATGAAAATACCAATAAAGAAATATTGAAATTAAAAACAGATCACCGTACTAACACAAGTGATGTTAGTGCGGTGATCTTCACCACTGTGCCCTTGTATTCTGACAACCTCCCTCCTGCCAGAACATACTGATCAGTGCTTGTTGCCATAGGCTATGAGCGCTTATCAGCTGCTAGTCAAATTCTTGTTTTCCAGCATGCCCGTTCAACTGAAGCCATTGTGAGGCCAATTTCTGTCATTTCCTGGTGAACTGGCTGAAATTCGGATCATGCATATCAAGCTTTAGGCAGCTTGGTGAATATGGCAGGCTACAATCTTGTTTTTCAGCAGAATTATATAATACTGTTGCCATAAAAAAGTAGTGACTACTGGATAACTTTTCTTTTCAACTCTTACTAAAAATAAAATGGGATAATTTTTATAAGCTTCTAAATAGAAAATTCAACAGCATTATGAAACTACATTATGCACCCATTTGGTTTGCTAATTTTGCAGAGTACACAGCAACTATTGTTACTACTGAGAATCCAAACCACCCTCTTCCTCAATGTGTCATCATTTTGTTTGTGATGGCTAAGCTGGTCACAGGTTGCTACAAGACTGCACCTGTTGCTAATGTTGGCACCAAGCAAGCTGTTTAAGCTGGTCAGCTGCACAAAGCCAGTGCTGTTTTGTCTACAGCATTACCTGTGAAACTGTGATCTGTGACTTCATGTCCAACTTCCTCTTGCTGACCTGTTTTGCTTTAACCTACTCCTGATATTTGCCTGTACTAACCCCAGCTTGCACCTATGCTTCTACCTGCTCTTTCTTTTCCTGACCTGCTTGTCCATTTCTGACATCAGTCTGAATCATGACCTTGGTTCTGCTAATACTATTGTACCTCATCCGGTCAAAAGTTCCTGACCTGGCTTTCCTGACTTTGCACCAGCCTGAGTTTCTGTGAGACAATTACCATCAGCCTGAAGTCTTTCAGACAATGCTCCTGTCTACACACTTGACTGATGCCACAGCTGATGTATCTGTCTACTACTGTACTTGTCTGCTGATCCTGTGGTTTTCACATACTGCAGCGATGTTCCTGCTTGCTATCCCTTTGTCCAGTCTCCTGTCCGACATCATCTGAAGTGATTCTGAGGGGAAGCTACACAGCACTGACTGGTCCAGAAACACCTGTCTTATGTTCAAACATCTTGCTAGAACTACGAGACACTCATGCCACTCTGTGCCCTTGCACCACATGTTCACCTTAGCAGGAAACTGGACCCAGAAGTGTAACAGAGGGCTTCCTCAACTTTACAGGCTCTTCTACCTGGTACCTGACACTGGCCCAGCTTTGATATCCTACTAATTGCTTCAGGAATTACAGTATTAACCATTCCTCCTTTAAAGTGAACCTGTGCCTAGACTATGTACATTACAGTATAACCATATTCTGAAAAAGGGTTAAATGTACTTTTAAGCCCATTCATATCTAGCAATTTGGGGTTGTGGGTGGAATCGCTATGATTCCAAATCTCACTGCAATGCTGGAAAAATGCAGCATGCGTGTTTGTGTGCCATTCATTTTTAATAGTACCAAAATGCGGTTTCGTTTTGCTGTGATTTCCGTGTGCCAGTTACAGAAAAACAACACCGCATTTTGGTGCCATTAAAAATACATCACAAGAAGCTTTAAAAATTATTTTTACCCTGTAAACAGGGTCTGAAAGGCTCTCACCTCTGTAGCTACAGGCAACATAGGCACTAAAAACACAGTTGCTTTCCACTTTATTTTCTCTGAAGAGCAGAATCTTGGCTGAATGCATGCCCTGTAATGTAAACAACCACTAGAAAGCAATTGAAACTAAATTTTTCTTTTAGAGTCTTTGCTGAAATCTTTGAGCATGCATGATATCAAAATGCATGCGGTTAGAGAGGTCAGGGATGGTCTGTTCTAAAGAGACGTTGGCTAGATTGCAAATATGTGAGTGCAAATGATCATATACAGTGCATATGTGAATACAATAACAAATCCGTGCACTCATTGTTAACATCATAAACAAAAACAAATGTATATATACAATTTTAAAAGTTATTATAATACCGAATAATTTTAAAGGAAAAAATCCAATCCACTTCTTCCTTTCACCACATGTGTTTAAAGTGCTGCATGCTTTTTCAGATTTTCAGTGGTCCACTTAAATTACGTGTTCCACCTAATATAAGGTGAGGCTCCCCCACATAACTTTGGGCTACCAGGCCCCTCACCACTTTTGTAATTACTCCTTTGCTTGGTGTACACCTAGCATCCACCCCCTCCTCTCCAATTTCCCCAGCAGAGATAACCTAGAATGAGATAACAGTACTGCGATAATCGTGCAATACTTTTAATAAAAGATAGCTATTTAAAAATATATTCCAGTAAACTCATGTTTTCATGTACCATAGAGCGGCACCCACTGTTAAAAGCCTGTTTGTTTACAATCATTGCCGCCACTCGTCTCTCTGAGCTGGCGTGCATTCTATCTGAGCTGGACATGACGTCAGTATAGGACTAAGATATTCTGCCACTAGTCAGAACGCCGGAAGGCATAATCAGAAATGAATGTACTGACTTGTTAATGTATTCACATATGCACTGTATATGGTCATTTGCACTCACATATTTGCAATCTAACCAGTGCCTCAACATAAAGATTACTAAAATATTTTGGGCATAAACCTAAAATTAATGGCAGCACCTGATTGGAAAGCACTCAAAATAATTGTTTAATAAGGGGCACTATTTTTTTTATTCTTTTTTGCTACTTTTTTAAAGAGATACTATAATTTTGCTCAAGCAAGGCAAAATGACAAAGGCTCTGGAAAGGGCTTTGGCTGACCCCAATATACTATACTGTCCTGCAGTCCAAATTAGGAATGAGCAGCCTAGGATGACAATGCTGATTCTCCATAGGGTAATGTTGCTTATTTCTGTCCTAGGGTAACATTGCTTATACTAGTTAAGCAATGTTATGCTAGTACAGGAAGTGTTGCTGGCAGGATCACAGATGAGAATAAAGGAAAGAACCTGAAAAAAGAAACATTATTGCAGTTTCCACATCCAAGCATTGGTAAACTATAATATATAAAATATTTGTTCTTGGTTTATATGCACCTCGATGGATAAGGGGCTATAAGCGTCTACAAGTTTTGAAGGTGCCCTTGGGAGGTAGGATCACAAGTCTGCATTGTTTCTTTCTGCTCAGTAAATGAAAAATGAGCCATGGCACATTTCAGTTATCCTACATTCCTTTGTAAATTAACTTGCACTACATGCTTTTATATATTTTCTCAGTGTTCACTGTTTCACTGTTACATTACTGTTTTAGTAAAAATATTGCCTGGGTTACAAGTATGTCTTTTGGATATTATTATATACATATTATTTACCAATGCTATTGTGGACTTTAGTAATATTGTAATAACCATGTTTACAATCAGCTTAATGGATTATGGCAATAAATGTTTTATTTTCTGCCTTCCTTATAAATGTTTTCAACATCATGTGCAGGCATACAGAAGGTTAAATGTTTCTTTCTTTAGCACACATAGCCCCCAGCACAGAGCAATCTTTGGCAGTCAGCCAACCAATCTCTGCTTCCTAATAAAGCTCTGATTCCATCTGCTTCTGCAGTGCAATATATTCCACTTCAGGTCAAAAGCAAAGAGCCAGCAGTATTAACATTACACTAATCTGTAAAGACATTTTCACTAGGCTAGATAGGTTAATGTTACACACAGCTTTTAAAGCTTCACGGATAAGGAACAGAAGTAATTGTCACGGGAAAATATGCAGTGCTTGGCTTTTGATAAGTCTCTCAAATGACAATAGCTTTTGTACTTGCCAAAAAAATAAACAAGAAGCTAAGAGAGTTAGCAATTCTTTTTCAAAAGGCAGCAGAGATTTAAGCAGTTGTTAATTTGAAAAACTGAATAATAAGGTTTTTTTTGTTCTTTTTCAGTTATGCATTTTTTTTCTCTATAATATATTTTATGTATTATATAACACACACAATCCTATAATGGTTTCCTGATATGTAATTGTAAACAACAGAATACCTATTTACATATTTATTATGCATGTGCTAAATAGCGGTATGAGCTATTGTCAGAAATATGTTAGTAATAAAACAGGAAGTACATTTTATGAAATGTTCATTGATATTTTTGTGTGTGTGTGTGTGTGTGTGTGTGTGTGTGTGTGTGTGTGTGTGTGTGTGTGTAAATTTCAGAACATCATGACCTGGTCTTCAACCCCTATAAATAGATAAAACCATCCTATTTCACAATCATATTGTTTAAATATAAACCATTGTAAAACAAAAAAAAAAAAGTAAGCTAAAGCACTTTTTAATGTTATAGTCCTACATGCAGCTACTGTTTGGAAATACAGCTCAGTAAGCAGTTAAACAATTGTTATGCTGTGTACTAAGCAATAAACAACACTGTGAACTAATTTAGTACAATTTATAACAGGCAATTGTTCCCTTATTGTAAATATTACATTTTTTGAGACTATTCCCAGTCAAAAGATTGCTTGTGTAGATTTCAAATAATTTCTTTTTTCATGATATACCTTTTTTTCTTTACAGCATATTAGAAATCACAACACATTAATGTGAAAAGCCCTAGGCATAACAGAAGCCATTAAGAAATACATATTGAAAGCCATCATGTATAAAAATTCAATTTAGATTGCTTAATTTTCTTTACAGCTGCAAAAGGAAAAAAATATTTGGTCTCTAATGAGCCATCTGAAAACTTACAGATTTAAGAAGCATGTTATTATTTTAATGCAGTGTGGTATAGTTAGGCTAATGTACTTTTATCAAATGCTTTTTAGATGAAAGAAAGATAATTGTTGGGAGATTAGCATTGACATACTTACTTTAATATAGTTCTGACATTTTCTTCTTCATTACTCTGTTTCTTTGTACTAAGCATGACATGCAGTAATTGTTTTAAACTATTGACATTTCATTACAAATACAATATATTTTCAAAGCTCTGTCAAAAAGTATAGCAAGTCAAAAGAACATTAGAATAAAAGTAAAAGTTTTGTTAAATTCTATTTTTTTCCAATGTATTTAACAGTTTTGTGTATATTAGTGTGTGTATAAGTGGTGTTCCCAAAAAAACAGGAAAAATATTAACAGCAGAAACATGTACATGCACAGTTAAACCATTATATATGCTTTTTTTTTTTTTAATAAATTCTACTATACACATAACCTTCTCTTGAAAAAACATCTTCCAAAATACTGATGTGTCTATAAGTACAAAGATCAACATTTTTTGGGCTGGAGTATTTTCTGTCACACTCTATGGATGTGAAAGAATGACAATAAAGATGTAAGAGAGAATATTTTTGATGACTTTATACTTTGTTGTTGGTGAAGAATTATAGAAATACCATGGACAGCAGGAAAAACAAATAAATAGATCCTTCAAAAAATCAAGCCCAACCTTTCATTAGAAGCATAGATGACTAGGCTGAAGCTGTCTTATTTTCTACATAGTATGACAAGAAGGTGGATAGAAAAGCATTTTCAATGCATGATACTAAACATTGTTACTTTGTGATCAAAGGACCGCTTCATCAGGAGGATAAATCTATAAGGTAAATAACATGTTTAAGGTACAGTCAAAGGTATCAGTAACACTACATATCACTGATCCCAGCTCTCAAATGGATAAATGGAGTTGATGCACAATAGAAGCTATTATATAAATAAAACAAATGATTAAAAAGTGCAAAGATAAAATATGAAATAATCATCCCAGCATTAACAGTGCTAAAAAAAAATATCTAGGAGTATTTAGTGCAATTAAAGGTCGATCAAAACCCACACACAAACATTCATTCATATGTGACAGAGTCCAAAAAAGTCCTTAAGTTAGATGTGGTGCTCCGTGACCCCTCAGAATCGTAGGGAAGCCTCAAAGCCTGAATACCATCACCAAAAGAAACCTCATGCTCCGGTAGTCCCTGTTGGTAATGCACTTACCACAAAGGAGCTGTAAAAAGCCTTGTACCTCCAAACACCATTGAATGGAATTGATATCCTGGAAAAAAGAAAGGGGGAACTTGCATAGCGTAATATTGTTTTATTTGGGAACACACCCACAAACTATGTAAAATATGCTTACAAGAACATCAGATAAAATCAGCAGTATAAAACGTTAAGTCTGTGCTGCACAACGCATGTTACACTCACCGCTTCCTGGTGTTAGTAGCCGTGATGAGACCCGGGATGACACGCACAGAGACTGACAGACAGGGGAGCTGCGTGGTCATGCCCTAACGCGTTTCGTCATCACGTCTTTTTTGGAGGGCATGGCCATGCAGCACAGCTCACCACCTATATACACCCAGCGAGTGAAAGATTAACTCTCCATCCACCAAAGCGTCAGGGGCCAGCACGGACCCTACTGCAGCCAGCTCCAATTAGCATCAACCTGCAGTCTCTGCAAATCATCAAGACTACAGAAATGTGTACCTAAAGAACATCGCATGTCACACTCAACAATCCCCGTGCAGACAAACACCGCATTGGGAAAGACACAGTGCGCTCAGCAATGCTGGCCCAATGAAACCATATAAAAGGCCACTTTAAAATTATTGCATGGTGATAAACAATTCCATACACATACTCACATGCATGAAGCAGCCGCCATTCTATCTATAATATGTCCATAACCAAACAACCAGCGCTGTATTCAGACCTGCACGAGTATGTGGTGGGGACATATGTGCACATGAATAAATTAACACCTATACATACATTAAAAAAAACATTGATAGTGAAATGACATTAAAACCCAGAATTAAAGTGATATCATATGTGAGAATGCGATAATGATGCGATCGTGACTTTCACTGCAGCAAACCCACATCAAAAGCAGCGCAGCACCACAAACAACAAAAAACGCAGAAAACACAGTTAAAAATGAATAAAACAGAATGAAATAAGTTGGAAACAAATTATAAGGAGCAGATACATTACAAAAATGTGCAATAGGTAAATAAAACAGTTATCATATATGAGATAAAATCATTACTCTCTATGGCACATAGCCACAAATACTGGCGGTTATCATATGTGAGATGAGATCATACTCCCTATAACACATAGTCTAAAAAAGCAAACAAACCTACAAGCCACTCGAAAGGGCATATCTATAACATTTTGATTGGATATAAGGACCATAGTGTCTCTCTTCATTTTAGACAGAAACAGTCTAGGGATCCAGCAGGTTTGAAGTTTTGGGGAATAGACAAGGTACACGCCTCATGGAGGGGTGGTAATATCATTTTAGAATTGTCTAGACGTGAAACCCAATGAATCTATTTGACCAACACACTCAATCCTAATGGAATGAATATCAATCTGGAGGATTTAAATTGTTTCATCAGTGACTATTATTTCTATATATATTATTTTCCTGTCTCTTTTTTGGTCCACTATAACCATTGTATAGGGATGGTTTGAGGGCATCCCCCTAAAATCTGTATATGTCAGGTTCTTGCCCTCATTTTTGTTAAAACATTAATTAACTGCTTCAGATCTGCGCTATAGCCGAATGATGGCTACAGCATGGATCTGCTTTGCCGGGAGTACGTCTATTGATGTCCTCCCCTTTGCAGACTCGCCACACCCCATAAAGGGTGTGCGCGGCATGCGCTGTGATCACCCGAGTCAATGAGACTCCGGTGATCACAGATCCAAGTAAGGGGCCGAGTATGGAACGAGTAAGGAACCTATCAGTGCCACCTATTAGTGCCCTTCAGTGCCACCTATCAATGCCTTTCAGTGCCGCCCATCAGTGCCACCCATCAGTGCCACCTCTCAGTGCCAACCAATGCCACTTATCAATGCCCACCAGTGCCACCTCATCAGTGCCCACCAGTGCCGCCTATTAGTGCCCATAAGTGCCACCTTATCAGTGCCCATCAGTGTCACCTTATCAGTGCCCATCAATGCAGCCTATCGGTGCCCATCAGTGCAGCCTATCAGTGCCCTTCAGTGTAGCCTCATCAGTGAACATCAATGAAGGATTAAAACTACCTGTTTGCAAAATTTATTAACAAAATATAAAACGGTTTTGTATTTGTTTTTTTATAAATTCATACTTTTTAAATTTTTTTAACAAAAAATAAAAAGACCCAGAGGTGATAAAATACCACCAAAAAAAGTTCTATTTGTGGGAAAAAAAATTGTAAAAATTTCATTTGGGTACAGTGTTGTTTGACCGCACAATTGTCATTCAAATAGTGACAGCGCTAAAAGGTAAAAATTGGTCTGGGCAGGAGGGGGGTTTAGGTGCCCAGTAAGCAAGTGGTTAATACTTGAATTTCCCCCCGTTGCGAGGGGCTTGGGGGTTTGTTTGTTTTTTTAGGCTATGTGCCATAGTGAGTAATGATTTTATCTCATATATGATAACCGTTTTTATTTACCTATTGCACATTTTGATTGGATAGCAGTCCATTTAATGGTGTTTGGAGATACAAGGCTTTTTACAGCTTTTTACAGCTCCTTTGTGGTAAGTGCATTACCAACAGGGACTACCTGAGCACAAGGTTTCTTTCGGTGATGGTGGCTTTGAGGCTTCCCTACGATTCTGAGGGGTCACGGAGCACCACATCTATGTTAAGGACTTTTTTGTCACATATGAATTAATGTTTGTGTATGGGTTTTGATCGACCTTTAATTGCACTAAACACTCTGGGGGTCATTTACTATAACTCCAGGAAGTACTGGGCACTATGGCAAATAATAGCGCCCATTTTAGCCAAATGAAAACAAAACCGGTGAATTTGCGCATTAAAATTAGCGATATAAGTGGGGAACAACCGTTTGTAAATTCTAAATTGCCGCTAATTAGCGCTTCCGTGTATATACAAATACCAATTCTTATCAAGTTGTTATATAGCACTGTACTGTAGCCATGATCCATGTATGTGAAAGAAACATTTTTATCGGAGATGTGCTCTAGTTACCGTGCATCTATTGATTTATATTGCAATTAGTATTCCTAGTTTTTTTTTTTCCTTCTTTTGCTAAGAAATGCAGTTCTGAATGATTATTACATAGTAATGTCTGCTATTCTGTAAAGTTACATGTATTAATCATTTAGGTTACCTATTTGTTGTATGTTGTTTTTTTCATGTTTTTGATTTATTATTTATTAATTTAGTTGACTATAAAGCAGTAATTATTTATGTTCATTCTTTAATAATACTACACTATTATGCAGGTCTTGTACTTAGCACAATGGCTTAGTGGTCTGCTTGGATATCTCCACACCACTGATGATATGAGTTCAAACAACAGCCAACCTACCATCCACCAGCTGTGTTTATTTTTTCAGTGAATAAAAATAAAGAATGTAAACTGCCCTTTAGCTAGTGTGTGGTGTTTGGAATGTCACATCATAATATAATTGAATACTTACATACCATTGCATGCATTTAAAGAGATTTGACAATCACCTATTTTTAGTATATATATATGTATATTTGTGTTGCTTTGGTTAAGTGGCATTCTCCTTTTCCCACCCCAATCTTTTAGGATTTTTCTGTGGGATTTGAACCCATGAGTCTTTCAATACCTGAATATTTGAAGGTAGAGGTGCTAACTGCTAGCCTATTGGGCTGAGCACAATTACACATACAAAATACTTTTACTAGTGTTTGATGGTTTATATACCATACAATAAAGTTTATCAAATGTAAACTGCTTGTTAGCTAGTGTATGGTGTTTTGCAGATTCACACCATAATATTAATGAAGACTTATTTATTTTTATTTAAGGTACTTCTATAGTGCCGTCAACTTACGCAGTGCTTTACATATACATTATACTCTCACATGGGCCCCTACCCTCAAGGAGCTTACAATCTAAGGTCCCTAACTCACATTCATATACTAGGGCCAATTTAGACAGAAGCCAATTAACCTACCAGCATGTCTTTGGAGTGTGGGAGGAAACCAGAGTACCCGTAGAAAACCCACGCAGGCACAGGGAGAACATGCAAACTCCAGGCAGGTAGTGTTGTGGTTGGGAATCGAACCAGCGACCCTTTTGACTGCTAGGTAGGGATGAGCCGAACACCCCCCTGTTCGGTTTGCACCAGAACATGTGAACAGGAAAAAAGGTCGTTCGAGCACACGAACACCGTTAAAGTCTATGGGGGTCATTTACTATAGCGCCAGGAAGTACTGGGCACTATGGCAAATAATAGCTCCCATTTTAGCCATATAAAATTTCAACAGGCGAATGTGCGAATGAAAAATTAGCGCTATTAGTGAGAAACACATGCTAGTAAATTCTAAGCTGGCTCTAATTAGCGCTTCTGCTTATATGCAAATGCCAATTCCTACCAAGTTGTTATATAGTACTGCACTGTAACCATGATCCATGTATGTGAAAGAAACATTTTTATGTGAGATGTGCTCTACCTCGTGTGCATCTATTGATGTATGTTGCAATTAGTATTCCTAGTTTTTTCCTTCTTTTGCTAACTAATGCAGTTATGAATGATTATTACATAGTAATGTCTGCTATTCTGTAAAGTTACATGTATTAAACATTTAGGTTACCTATTTGTTGTATGTTGTTTTTTATTTTTTAATTTAGGTGACTATAAAGTGGTAATTATTTATATTCATTCTTTAATCATACTACACTATTATGCAGGTCTCGTACTTAGCACAATGGCTTAGTGGTCTACTCAGATGTCTCCACAGCACTCACGGTACAAGTTCAAATACCAGCCACCAGCTGTGTTTATTTTTACAGTGCACAAGCGAATTAAAATAAACAAACAAAAAAATGTAATCTGCCCATTAGTTAGTGTGTGGTGTTTGGAATTTCACACCATAATAGTATTAAATACTTACATATCATTGCATGCATTTGAAGAGTTAATATAATAGAATCAGCCAAATTTAAAGTGCATTGGCTAATTGGCATTCACCTATTTTCAGCATATGCTGCTTTGGCTAATTGGCATTTGCTTTTTTTTCACCAATTCAATCTTTTAGTATTTCTCTGTGGGATTTGAACCCATGAGTTTTTCAAGGTAGAAGTGCTAGCCTATTGGGTGTAGCACAGTCATACATAGAAAACACATAGAAAATACATTCACTAGTGTTTGATGTTTCTTTTCCCCGAGCTGTCTCTCCTGCTGCCACCATCTTCTCCCGCTGATGTGTTCTTCAGCGCAGCCGGTTACCCACTAATGAAAAAAAGCCGCTCTTCTTGTGGCGGTCTTCTGTGGCCATCCGATAATGTCACCCGGAGAGTCCGCTCCATGGCTATGTAAGAGACGCCACACAGCGGGTGACAACACAGCGGAGGAAGACCACCATGGAAGAAGAGCAGCTTTTTTTTATTAGCAGGTAACCAGCGGTGCAGAAGAACACAGCAGATGGAGAAGATGGCGGCGGCAGGAGAGACAGCTCTGGGAGAATACAGCTCGGGGAGAAGATGGAGGAGGGAGAGACAGCGTCTGGAGAAGATGGCTCAGGGAAGAAGACAGCTCGGAGCTATTTTACAATAAAGGACTTGTCAAAACCCGGCTATTAATTTTTTTACATTTCACTGCTTTTTTTGGTGAATGGGTAGGGGTAAAATGTACCCCATACCTATTCACATAGGGGGCAGGACCTGGGAGCCCCCTTGTTAAAGGGGGCTTCCAGATTCTGATAAACCCCCTGCCTGCAGACTGACAACCACCGACCAGGGTTTTCGGGAAGAGGTCCTTGTCCCCATCAACATGGGAAAAAGGTGCTTTGGGGCATGTGGCCTGGTAAGGTTCAGAAGGGGAGGGTGCTCATTCATCCCCCCCTATCCTGACCTCCAGGCTGCATGCTCGGATAAGGGTCTGGTATGGATTTTGGGGGGGCCCCACATCAAATTTATTTTACATTTTGGTGTGAGGTTCCCCTTAAATTCCATATCGAAGGGCCTGGTATGTACTGGGGGGACCCTACAACATTTTTTTCCTTGAATTTTGGAATTCCATACCATAATATTATTAAGTACATACCATTGCATGCATTTGAAGAGTTAAAATATGGAATAAAGCAAGCTGATGTGCTTTGGCTAATTATGCTTCTGAGTACAATGCACACTTCCAGGAGGTGATGCTGTCAGTGGGTTTTGAATTCACGGCTTGAACTTTTGGGGGCAGCAGGGTATACCGCTATGCTACAAAGCTGAGCACTTACCTACAGAGAAAATACATTTACTAATGTTTCATTCTATACAATAATGTTTTGCATTTCAGGCATTAATATTATAGTAACAACCATGCTCATGCCGATGTGGCATTGGCTAATAGGCATTCGCCTCTTTTCAGCATATGCTGCTGAGTACAATGCAAGCTTTCGGTAGGTGATACCATCTGTGTGATTTTCAGCCATTTGAGCACAATTATATTGAGAACATACGTTTACTAGTGTTTGATGGTGGGACTACTTTATATTCTAGGTATAAAATAGTACTCAGCACAGTGACTTAGGCACCTTTTACACTTGTGCGACCTGAAAGTTGCGAGATTTTAATGTGACTTTAAGCAATGCCTGTGTAATCTTGAGGTCTATGGACGCAGGAGTCGCAGGGAAAGACATGCAACTTTCCCACGATTTTGCATCAGCAATTTTGCCGCAATTCCAAGGAATGCCTGTGTAAACATGAGGTCTATGGACCTCAACTTGCATCAAAGTCAGACCAAAGTAGTACAGGGACTACGTTGAAGTCAGTGTTACTTGAAGTCGCAAAGATATGAATGGTACACATTGAAAATCATGGGGTAGGACTTGTCATGTGACTCTGATGTCCAAAGTTGCACAAGTGTGACTCAGCCCGACTTTGTCAGCGATTTCAGAGACATCAGTGCACTTTCCTGCACAGATGTCTAGTAAAATCACATAGGTCCCAACTGTTCTCCTTTAAGAAGGTGTCCTATGCCTACCTACTTTTGCTAATAGGTGTCCCTTATACCCATCTCAAAAAGTTGGGAGGTAAGAAATCGCCCCCTGAAGTCGCCCAAAGTAGTGCAGGAACTACTTTTGGGAATCGTTGTGGCGTCGCACCAATTCGGACAGTTCCATTTGCCATCAATAGGCGCCAATTTGGCCTACAATTTGACATGTCAATTCAGACCTATGTGAACATGGGTGAAGTTGCATAGATATTAGAGCTGCATGGTTCTGGCCAAAATGAGACTCACAATTTTTTTGCTTAGAATAAAAAGATCACAATTCTCGCGACGTAAAATCTTTCACATTATCCCACAAAAAATTGGTCTAACTTTTCTTTTTTTTTTTTTTTAATTCATTAAAGTAATTTTTTCCCAAAAAAATTGCATTTGAAAGGCGCAAATACAGTGTGACATAAAATATTGTAACAACCACCATTTTATTCTCTAGGGTCTCTACTAAAAAAATATATATAATGTTGGGGGGTTTTAAGTAATAATAAAAAAAAGATTTTAACCTGAAACCAACAAATGTCAGAAAAAGGTTTAGTGTTTAAGTGGTTAAACTTTCCTCACTTACACAGAAGTCTATTTCATTGACAAATTGTTACAAGGTTTCTAGTTAAGTTCACTGATAAAGAATGTTCTAATTCTTGGCAGACTTCCTGGTTTTTCGGCTGTGGCTTCAGAAGAGCAGAGAGAGTTCTTTGCATAGCAAGAATCGTGAAACCCTTTTTTCAAGATCGTAAAGGGGAAAAAATCACGATGACGATTAATCGTGCAGCTCTAATAAATATGCATGGAAATCAAGGGGGACAACTTTTCATGTGACTCTGAGGTCCAAAGCTCCATGAAAAGTCACCCAAGTGTGAAAGTAACCTAATGCGATTAATTGATAACACCTTTGAATTAGGCCCCATTTGCACTTGTGCAATCTTAAAATTGCACAGCTTTGTCATGACTTGAAGCAATGTCTGTGTAATCTTGTGGTGTATGGACCTCAAATTGCATAAAAGTCAAACCAAGCTAGTGCAGGGACAAATTTGCTACACTTTCAGGATGCACAAGTGACAATAGGGCCAAATTCAAAGGTGTTATCCTTGAATCTCATTCACACTGCTGCGACCTGAAAGTCACACTATTTTGCTGCCACTTTGCTGTTGCAACTTGGCCCCAATTTCTGAGAATGCCGGTGTAATATTGTACCCGATATACCTCAAGTCACACCAAAGTAGTACAGGGACTACTTTGAAGTTGGTGCGACTTAAAGTAGCACAGATATGAATGGTTATCATTGAGAATCATGGGGTACAACTTGTCATGCAACTCAGAGGTCCAAATTTGCTGGAAAATTTGCCCAGCTGTGAAACAAGTCATATATATTTTAATAAAAGGAGCTCTCATTTATACTTGCATAGTCCTTACTGATTTACATCAGCAGAACAAATGCAGGAAGTGATGTGTGCACATGGGACGGAAGCAAATGCCAAACAAATCAATGAACCCCACCCACACCAAATCTAACTATGACATCCACCCCCGCATTGATTAAGTACAAGTACATATCCTACACTTACCCGGCCAATGAGCAGCACCTTGTCTTTGCTAACGAGACCTCGCCATGTCCACCTAGATGGAGATCCTGACCAGCACAGGAACTTCCGGATGCATACAATGACTAATTTCCAGGTCAGAAGGTGAAACCACGCTTTTGATTGCAGTTGCGAATATTTGATTTCAACCACGATTAGTATTTTTTATTTTCAGATATGCAAATCTGTATTTCTACATATATTTGAAGGTAAACTTAAGGGAGTTTGATAAGAAATGGTGTCCCTGGGTTAGCAGCAGGTGAATTACAAAGACAAAAGGCCCAGTTTGAGCCCTGGTTCACACTGACAGAGGGAGGAAATCGTTCAGCTGAACTCCCACAATTTCATTCCTGCATGTCAGTCCCAACTGTGGGGGCAACATCAGAGACATCAGTGCAGGTTTCTGCACCAATATCAATACAAGTCGCACCAATTAGAACAGTGCAATTGCCACAGATTTGACATGTCAAATCACACCAATGTGAACCAGAGCTAACACATTCAAACACTGCCTATCCACCAGCTGAATTCATTACCTGCAATTCTCCACAGCTGTTATATATAAAGATTCCACCTTTATCATTAACTTGCAGTTGTGCAGAAGCCTAGGTTTACATTGGAGCGATTGGTCATGCGATTTGAGAGATCAAATCGCATGACTATTGGCAATGGCACTGTTCCAATCGATGCAACTTTTTTTGTGGCGCCGCACCAATTTGCTAAAGTAGTTCCTGCACTACTTTTGCCGATTTCAGGTGCGACTTCAATAGACATTTGTGTATGAAGCCACCTGAAATCACGCTGACCTTGCTACTTTGAAATCGTGCTACTTCAAGTGAAGTAGCGCAGTTTCAAAGTAGCATCAATGTGAACCAGGGCAAAGAGATTAGTTTTTTGGTGCACAAATACATATTGAAATAAAATATAAGAGATATTGCACTTTCCCAAAACCACCACCCACAAAAACTAAAAGAAAAGTAGAAAAAAAAAAAAAACCCACCACAACAAAAGCTCAATAATGTACTTTTATTTTACCAGCAGAAAAAAAATAAAAATAAATTTACATTCATTTACTAGCTTCAAAAAAATTTGGACAGGATATATGGTGCTACATTTAGCAATAGAATTTTAAGGACCCTGCTCATAGGAGCTTACAATCTAAAATTAGACAAAACCTTAGAGTGGACACAGCTTTAATTTCAGTGTATAGCAGGCAACACATCACATTATTATCTGCAAGATTATAGAAACATACTTAACAGTCATTCTTACAAAGCATTCCCACATAATATTACAAAAGACTTATTCAAAACACCCACCACCAGCCCACAATCCACACATACATACATTGGTGACCATGTTCTGCTGGAAGCTGCATTTCGGTGTACACGATTAAACAACGAGATCAAAAAGAGTAGGTCAGCAGATGCTTCCAAATGATGTTTGCATGATCAGACAGGAACAATACACACACAACATTGACAGCATGGCCACATAAACCCACTTTTGATTGAAAAAATGCACAAGAATTTCATCAAATCTCCCACAGCAAAAAACCTGACCTTCTCAGGCCAAACAAACCCCCCCTACTGCAGGCCTTTATATAAGAGAGGTTGTATTGTTAGCACACTGACACACCCAATAGAAGTACACGCCCACCAGTATCTTTCAATCTGTCTCTTCATGTATGTCTAAAGTGATTGCACCTGATGAACAGGAACACATAATACTATTTGCAACTGTGTTAGCCTTGGCTATGTGCATCAAATCTCCAACTACAGGACAAAGATCAAAGTCCATTTGCATCCACATAAACAAAGCAACAGTTTTCTAAGCATATGTACCCGTGCAGTGTAAACCTTAAAATTTGAAATGTCCAAGTCCCTGAGCATGATTAGTACTAATAAACATTAACATCAGTCCCTGGCTGCAATGAGCTTCCAATATAAAGTCCAAAATTAGCTTTCTTACATTAGAACCTATTTCGACAGGAGACAAATAATATGCCAGTATGTCTTTAGATTGTGGTGAGAAACCCACACAGGGAGAACATATAAACTTCAACACAAGCATTAGGATGTTGGGGAATTGAACCAACATCCCAGGTACTGCTAGACAGAACTGCTACCCACTTAGCCACCATGCAGCCCCACACATGTTTTCTGCATCTCTGTGGTGTGAAACAGTCCTAAGTCCATAGCCATGCTCAGTGTCACAAGCAATATACAATATATTGGCCTAAGTATTGGGATGCCCGCCTTTAAATGCACATGAACTGTAATGGCATCCCAGTATTAGTATTGGGTTCAAAACTCATTTGGCCCACCCTTTGCAGCTATAACAGCTTGAACTCTTCTTGTCCACAAGGTTTAGGAGTGTGTCTATGGGAATGTTTGACCATTCTTCCAAGTGCATTTGTGAGGTCAGGCACTGATGTTGGATGAGAAGGCCTGACCTACAGTCTCCTCTCTAATTCATCCCCAAGGTGTTCTGTTGTGTTGAGGTCAGGACTCTGTGCAGGCCAGTCAAGTTCCTCCACCCCAAAATCACTCATCCATGTCTTTATGGACCTTGCTTTGTACACTGGTCCAAATGATTAGGTGGAGGGGGATTATGGTACGGGGTTGTTTTTCAGGGGTTGTGTTAGGGAAATAATTCACCGTCTCAGACTGTCCTCGGGCATCAAGGTAATATTTATTGCATATGCAAGAGAAATGAATAGCATTACATGTTCATGCTGTCATCGTCATTTCTGAAGAGAATACTGTGGTACATGTCTTTTTTATAAGCCTTGGACACCCCCCTTTCCTGTCTAAAAATGCCCAGTCTCATGTATTTTCAACTTTATTCTGGACACAACAGGAAAGGTGGAAGTGTCTGTTACAGACTGTTATCTTCATCTAACAATGGTTACAGGATACTGACTTGAAAACTCCCCAAGTCAACACAAAAATACGGGATATATGCAAAACTGCAGATCTAGGCATATTATATTGCTGAGTCTATATATTGCTGACTCCATATTATCACTAGTCTATAGTTTATTTCTAAGCCATGATAAACAAAATGGCGTCTTTCATAACTGACATTTAAAGTATAATTTTTCTAACATCTCCCCCCTTTTATACTCATAATGTCAATAATTCAAATATCCAGGTTTTTTTATTTTTTTTTACCAGGTATTATCATTTAGACAGATGAGTCCTTAGCGAGAGTTGTAAATTCATCATCAGGTTCCCAGTATAGTTCCGTGTCGCTCTGGAGGAGCATAGTTTTTGTTAAAGATGTGTCAATCAGTCTTTGAAGAATTACCCTAATACAGGGAATGCAGCAACATCCACACAATGTAAGAATTGCGGCTGCCATGACAATAGAGATAAGCAAACTTTTTGCAAGATCACCCCATTTACCAAACCATTTTTCGAAAAGTCCTGTCAGGGGGTTCTCTACACCAGACTTCTCAGCTAATTCTTCGGATAGCATTTGTAGGCCTTGTAAGGCTTTGGTGATACTTCCATCAGGTGCCGTATTGTTTGGAATAAAAGTGCAGCAGAAGGTGCCGAACATTTTGCATACCCCGCCCCTTTCTGCCAGCAACATATCCAACGCTATACGGTTCTGCCACGCTGTCAAAGAGGTGGCATCCAATTGTGCTGCTATGCCTTTGATAGCATCTCTGGTGTAATTCACAAACCTCTGCTGGTTGTAGTAGATGTAGTTAAACAATGGAAAAACACATATGCGAGAGCGCCCAGGCTGCACAACCCAAATGTATACAGAGAAGACAAGACAAGGATTCCCCAAGGGGTTTTTTTAGGCAGCAATACATTGAATGTTATTATAATAATAAAGTAAGTCAAGTTCATAACGTATATAAAATGTGTAACAAGTTTATTTAAAAGTACAAAATACAGACTCTGGTTGACATGTACCAAAAATCGACATATAACATCATCCATGGTTAAAAAACATGTCATCAATAATATCCATATGAATACCCCAATGCATTTCGACCCATTGGTCTTCTTCAGGGGGGGGTTTTATATTCTAGGAAAATATGTCACAGTTAGAGTTTAAACTTATAACCTTAGTCAATATGTAAAACATTTACACAGCATTTAGCATTGATAAATAACTGTATTACATTGTATCTATGGAGGTATATTTACCATTGAGTGGATGATATGGTGAAGATGCACCAACCAAACCAGATTGTTTAAAAGCATGAAGGCCTAGAGATCCCAGAGACCGCACATATCCCTCCGTGCCTCACAGGCACATCCGCAATCCATTGGACTTGCAAGGGGTCACACATTTGGACAGGGGAAATGACGGGGGCAGAACACCTGCCATTGTATATAGAAAAGACTTGGTTAGGAACCTTAGTAGTATTGTTCTCAAAATATCTAGTGCCGTAGGGCAATAGCTAATTAGCCCTCAATGGAGTGATTGCTTGTATATATGTATATTACTGTTAATCAAACCTATTACTTGGAAGTATGTATTTAATTGATAGTATAATAATTAAAGGATACAAATAATAAAAGATGTGCATGAATGACGCATGATGGGTGATAGAAGGATGTTGAGAATATTAAATCCAATTAGAGCATGGATGGAGAAAGTGAATGTGCTGATAGTGCCATGGTGATGATGATGGATGTGAAGTGATCGTGTGGGAATGCACTGTGAGAAATAGTGTAAAAAGAAAAAAAACTAACTAAATCAAACCAAACTGTGATAAAAACTAAAAATGTGTATGGGTGCCAGTGAACAGATCAAACCAATTGTTAGGAGTGTATGGGGTGAATGTAGAGGTTGGAATGGTGAACATGTGTATGAATAGTGATGGCTAGAGGTGAAAAGACAATTGTACTAAGTGAGTGTATCCAAAGAATAGTTAGTTAGTGATGGTATTATTGATGATGTTAGAATCGATATCAGCTATAGTGGGTAAACTAAACATAGCACTTACCTAGTGCTGGATGCTTCTCAGTATAGTGGCAGCTTTACAAGGATACAACTACAGAGCATCCAAGAACTGCCAATTATATAATCACAGGGGGCTAACCTACGACTTGCAGGTGAGGAACTCCTCCCCAACGTGCCAATCCTCACATGTCCATGGCGCCGATTGACGGCGTCTGTGTGGCCCCCTCGGCGTTCCGGAAGGCGGAAGCCCCGGCAGCCGCCGTCACCTCCGACGCAATTGCGTGACGTCACGACGCCACGCGCGTGCGCAAAGGAACCCGCACGCACGCGACGTCACTGATGGTCCGGAGGTGATCGCGGGACGCCGCCGGCACGGGGGAAGCTCCCCACGACTGCCCTTAGGCAAGAGTCTTGTCGTGGAGACCATAAGGGGGAGAATCGCAAAAGCATAATGCGTCTCCCCCCCCCCCGTGCCGGGAAGTCAAATGGAGATGGGAATGCCACCCCGGGATACACAGCGGACACAGCAGTCCATGGGCAGTGAGCCTTACATGCCAAAACAAAGTGGTGTGGCCACATGAATGTTGTAGTTCATAAATTTAAAAGTAGCAATGTATATCTAATGTGTCAAGATGTTAAACAATACATTAAAAAGGCCAGGAACATATACAAAAAACCAACAAACCAAAAAGGTCAGAAGATGGGGAGGGAAAAAAGTGTTTTCCTTCATCTCAGGAGCAATGTTCTCCCATGCCTACATGGTAGATATGTTCTACACCGGGCAACATTCTCAAACCATTGGAACAAGGAGCCAATTGGAGCGAGGATGGGGAGGGGGAAAAGTGATTGTTTACCCCCATCCCAGGAGTGATATTCTCCTATGCCAATAATTGGTGAGTGCAATCGTACCGGGCAACATCTTCAAACCGTTGGGATATGCCCTGGCTCGTATGGGGTCTCTCATGTGCTAGAAGGGGAAACGGGTGTTTAACCACCCAAATAGAAGAAAAACAATGGAAAAACACATATGCGAGAGCGCCCAGGCTGCACAACCCAAATGTATACAGAGAAGACAAGACAAGGATTCCCCAAGGGGGTTTTTTAGGCAGCAATACATTGAATGTTATTATAATAATAAAGTAAGTCAAGTTCATAACGTATATAAAATGTGTAACAAGTTTATTTAAAAGTACAAAATACAGACTCTGGTTGACATGTACCAAAAATCGACATATAACATCATCCATGGTTAAAAAACATGTCATCAATAATATCCATATGAATACCCCAATGCATTTCGACCCATTGGTCTTCTTCAGGGGGGGTTTATATTCTAGGAAAATATGTCACAGTTAGAGTTTAAACTTATAACCTTAGTCAATATGTAAAACATTTACACAGCATTTAGCATTGATAAATAACTGTATTACATTGTATCTATGGAGGTATATTTACCATTGAGTGGATGATATGGTGAAGATGCACCAACCAAACCAGATTGTTTAAAAGCATGAAGGCCTAGAGATCCCAGAGACCGCACATATCCCTCCGTGCCTCACAGGCACATCCGCAATCCATTGGACTTGCAAGGGGTCACACATTTGGACAGGGGAAATGACGGGGGCAGAATACCTGCCATTGTATATAGAAAAGACTTGGTTAGGAACCTTAGTAGTATTGTTCTCAAAATATCTAGTGCCGTAGGGCAATAGCTAATTAGTCCTCAATGGAGTGATTGCTTGTATATATGTATATTACTGTTAATCAAACCTATTACTTGGAAGTATGTATTTAACTGATAGTATAATAATTAAAGGATACAAATAATAAAAGATGTGCATGAATGACGCATGATGGGTGATAGAAGGATGTTGAGAATATTAAATCCAATTAGAGCATGGATGGAGAAAGTGAATGTGCTGATAGTGCCATGGTGATGATGATGGATGTGAAGTGATCGTGTGGGAATGCACTGTGAGAAATAGTGTAAAAAGAAAAAAAACTAACTAAATCAAACCAAACTGTGATAAAAACTAAAAATGTGTATGGGTGCCAGTGAACAGATCAAACCAATTGTTAGGAGTGTATGGGGTGAATGTAGAGGTTGGAATGGTGAACATGTGTATGAATAGTGATGGCTAGAGGTGAAAAGACAATTGTACTAAGTGAGTGTATCCAAAGAATAGTTAGTTAGTGATGGTATTATTGATGATGTTAGAATCGATATCAGCTATAGTGAGTAAACTAAACATAGCACTTACCTAGTGCTGGATGCTTCTCAGTATAGTGGCAGCTTTACAAGGATACAACTACAGAGCATCCAAGAACTGCCAATTATATAATCACAGGGGGCTAACCTACGACTTGCAGGTGAGGAACTCCTCCCCAACGTGCCAATCCTCACATGTCCATGGCGCCGATTGACGGCGTCTGTGTGGCCCCCTCGGCGTTCCGGAAGGCGGAAGCCCCGGCAGCCGCCGTCACCTCCGACGCAATTGCGTGACGTCACGACGCCACGCGCGTGCGCAAAGGAACCCGCACGCACGCGACGTCACTGATGGTCCGGAGGTGATCGCGGGATGCCGCCGGCACGGGGGAAGCTCCCCACGACTGCCCTTAGGCAAGAGTCTTGTCGTGGAGACCATAAGGGGGAGAATCGCAAAAGCATAATGCGTCTCCCCCCCCCCGTGCCGGGAAGTCAAATGGAGATGGGAATGCCACCCCGGGATACACAGCGGACACAGCAGTCCATGGGCAGTGAGCCTTACATGCCAAAACAAAGTGGTGTGGCCACATAAATGTTGTAGTTCATAAATTTGAAAGTAGTAATGTATATCTAATGTGTCAAGATGTTAAACAATACATTAAAAAGGCCAGGAACATATACAAAAAACCAACAAACCAAAAAGGTCAGAAGATGGGGAGGGAAAAAAGTGTTTTCCTTCATCTCAGGAGCAATGTTCTCCCATGCCTACATGGTAGATATGTTCTACACCGGGCAACATTCTCAAACCATTGGAACAAGGAGCCAATTGGAGCGAGGATGGGGAGGGGGAAAAGTGATTGTTTACCCCCATCCCAGGAGTGATATTCTCCTATGCCAATAATTGGTGAGTGCTAACGTACCGGGCAACATCTTCAAACCGTTGGGATATGCCCTGCCTCATATGGGGTCTCTCATGTGCTAGAAGGGGAAACGGGTGTTTAACCACCCAAATAGAAGAAAAACAATGGAAAAACACATATGCGAGAGCGCCCAGGCTGCACAACCCAAATGTATACAGAGAAGACAAGACAAGGATTCCCCAAGGGGGTTTTTTAGGCAGCAATACATTGAATGTTATTATAATAATAAAGTAAGTCAAGTTCATAACGTATATAAAATGTGTAACAAGTTTATTTAAAAGTACAAAATACAGACTCTGGTTGACATGTACCAAAAATCGACATATAACATCATCCATGGTTAAAAAACATGTCATCAATAATATCCATATGAATATCCCAATGCATTTCGACCCATTGGTCTTCTTCAGGGGGGTTTTATATTCTAGGAAAATATGTCACAGTTAGAGTTTAAACTTATAACCTTAGTCAATATGTAAAACATTTACACAGCATTTAGCATTGATAAATAACTGTATTACATTGTATCTATGGAGGTATATTTACCATTGAGTGGATGATATGGTGAAGATGCACCAACCAAACCAGATTGTTTAAAAGCATGAAGGCCTAGAGATCCCAGAGACCGCACATATCCCTCCGTGCCTCACAGGCACATCCGCAATCCATTGGACTTGCAAGGGGTCACACATTTGGACAGGGGAAATGACGGGGGCAGAACACCTGCCATTGTATATAGAAAAGACTTGGTTAGGAACCTTAGTAGTATTGTTCTCAAAATATCTAGTGCCGTAGGGCAATAGCTAATTAGCCCTCAATGGAGTGATTGCTTGTATATATGTATATTACTGTTAATCAAACCTATTACTTGGAAGTATGTATTTAACTGATAGTATAATAATTAAAGGATACAAATAATAAAAGATGTGCATGAATGACGCATGATGGGTGATAGAAGGATGTTGAGAATATTAAATCCAATTAGAGCATGGATGGAGAAAGTGAATGTGCTGATAGTGCCATGGTGATGATGATGGATGTGAAGTGATCGTGTGGGAATGCACTGTGAGAAATAGTGTAAAAAGAAAAAAAACTAACTAAATCAAACCAAACTGTGATAAAAACTAAAAATGTGTATGGGTGCCAGTGAACAGATCAAACCAATTGTTAGGAGTGTATGGGGTGAATGTAGAGGTTGGAATGGTGAACATGTGTATGAATAGTGATGGCTAGAGGTGAAAAGACAATTGTACTAAGTGAGTGTATCCAAAGAATAGTTAGTTAGTGATGGTATTATTGATGATGTTAGAATCGATATCAGCTATAGTGAGTAAACTAAACATAGCACTTACCTAGTGCTGGATGCTTCTCAGTATAGTGGCAGCTTTACAAGGATACAACTACAGAGCATCCAAGAACTGCCAATTATATAATCACAGGGGGCTAACCTACAACTTGCAGGTGAGGAACTCCTCCCCAACGTGCCAATCCTCACATGTCCATGGCGCCGATTGACGGCGTCTGTGTGGCCCCCTCGGCGTTCCGGAAGGCGGAAGCCCCGGCAGCCGCCGTCACCTCCGACGCAATTGCGTGACGTCACGACGCCACGCGCGTGTGCAAAGGAACCCGCACGCACGCGACGTCACTGATGGTCCGGAGGTGATCGCGGGATGCCGCCGGCACGGGGGAAGCTCCCCACGACTGCCCTTAGGCAAGAGTCTTGTCGTGGAGACCATAAGGGGGAGAATCGCAAAAGCATAATGCGTCTCCCCCCCCCGTGCCGGGAAGTCAAATGGAGATGGGAATGCCACCCCGGGATACACAGCGGACACAGCAGTCCATGGGCAGTGAGCCTTACATGCCAAAACAAAGTGGTGTGGCCACATGAATGTTGTAGTTCATAAATTTGAAAGTAGTAATGTATATCTAATGTGTCAAGATGTTAAACAATACATTAAAAAGGCCAGGAACATATACAAAAAACCAACAAACCAAAAAGGTCAGAAGATGGGGAGGGAAAAAAGTGTTTTCCTTCATCTCAGGAGCAATGTTCTCCCATGCCTACATGGTAGTTATGTTCTACACCGGGCAACATTCTCAAACCATTGGAACAAGGAGCCAATTGGAGCGAGGATGGGGAGGGGGAAAAGTGATTGTTTACCCCCATCCCAGGAGTGATATTCTCCTATGCCAATAATTGGTGAGTGCAATCGTACCGGGCAACATCTTCAAACCGTTGGGATATGCCCTGGCTCGTATGGGGTCTCTCATGTGCTAGAAGGGGAAACGGGTGTTTAACCACCCAAATAGAAGAAAAACAATGGAAAAACACATATGCGAGAGCGCCCAGGCTGCACAACCCAAATGTATACAGAGAAGACAAGACATTATGCTTTTGCGATTCTCCCCCTTATGGTCTCCACGACAAGACTCTTGCCTAAGGGCAGTCGTGGGGAGCTTCCCCCGTGCCGGCGGCGTCCCGCGATCACCTCCGGACCATCAGTGACGTCGCGTGCGTGCGGGTTCCTTTGCGCACGCGCGTGGCGTCGTGACGTCACGCAATTGCGTCGGAGGTGACGGCGGCTGCCGGGGCTTCCGCCTTCCGGAACGCCGGGGGGGCCACACAGACGCCGTCAATCGGCGCCATGGACATGTGAGGATTGGCACGTTGGGGAGGAGTTCCTCACCTGCAAGTCGTAGGTTAGCCCCCTGTGATTATATAATTGGCAGTTCTTGGATGCTCTGTAGTTGTATCTTTGTAAAGCTGCCACTATACTGAGAAGCATCCAGCACTAGGTAAGTGCTATGTTTAGTTTACCCACTATAGCTGATATCGATTCTAACATCATCAATAATACCATCACTAACTAACTATTCTTTGGATACACTCACTTAGTACAATTGTCTTTTCACCTCTAGCCATCACTATTCATACACATGTTCACCATTCCAACCTCTACATTCACCCCATACACTCCTAACAATTGGTTTGATCTGTTCACTGGCACCCATACACATTTTTAGTTTTTATCACAGTTTGGTTTGATTTAGTTAGTTTTTTTTCTTTTTACACTATTTCTCACAGTGCATTCCCACACGATCACTTCACATCCATCATCATCACCATGGCACTATCAGCACATTCACTTTCTCCATCCATGCTCTAATTGGATTTAATATTCTCAACATCCTTCTATCACCCATCATGCGTCATTCATGCACATCTTTTATTATTTGTATCCTTTAATTATTATACTATCAATTAAATACATACTTCCAAGTAATAGGTTTGATTAACAGTAATATACATATATACAAGCAATCACTCCATTGAGGACTAATTAGCTATTGCCCTACGGCACTAGATATTTTGAGAACAATACTACTAAGGTTCCTAACCACGTCTTTTCTATATACAATGGCAGGTGTTCTGCCCCCGTCATTTCCCCTGTCCAAATGTGTGACCCCTTGCAAGTCCAATGGATTGCGGATGTGCCTGTGAGGCACGGAGGGATATGTGCGGTCTCTGGGATCTCTAGGCCTTCATGCTTTTAAACAATCTGGTTTGGTTGGTGCATCTTCACCATATCATCCACTCAATGGTAAATATACCTCCATAGATACAATGTAATACAGTTATTTATCAAAGCTAAATGCTGTGTAAATGTTTTACATATTGACTAAGGTTATAAGTTTAAACTCTAACTGTGACATATTTTCCTAGAATATAAAACCCCCCTGAAGAAGACCAATGGGTCGAAATGCATTGGGGTATTCATATGGATATTATTGATGACATGTTTTTTAACCATGGATGATGTTATATGTCGATTTTTGGTACATGTCAACCAGAGTCTGTATTTTGTACTTTTAAATAAACTTGTTACACATTTTATATACGTTATGAACTTGACTTACTTTATTATTATAATAACATTCAATGTATTGCTGCCTAAAAAAACCCCCTTGGGGAATCCTTGTCTTGTCTTCTTCGTAGTAGATGTAGTTTATCCAGTCGACCTTTCTTGTTGGGCTGGACTCATATGAAGAGTGAGGTGAGTCCTGCTGTTATTTGATTCTGCGCTTTAAATTCATCTGGAACTCCTTGTGGAACACCTATTTCGTCTATATACACTCGGTTGTCAAATTAGCCTTGTGGTGTTTCTTGCTTAATTCGTTTAAAAAGTTTTTTCTAGACATGTGCATTAGTTTTCGTCCGAATGCATTTTCGTCCGAATTTCAGGTATTTTCGTTATCGTTTTAACAAACGATAACGAAAGTTCAGAGTCCGAAAAACGAAAGATCTGACATAAACAAATGCTTTATTTTCGTTTTCGTTGCTACAACAGTTCGATATAGATAGGAGATTCGACATGATGATGACAATAACAATCTGTCCATCAAACCTGTGGTCGAATGTGCCTAACCTTAGCTCTATTAGTCCAAGATTATTCTACACAGAGAGAAAAGATTCGACGTAGAGAGAAAATATTCGACGTAGGGGAGGAAAGATTTGACGTAGGGGAGGAAAGATAAATAAAAATAATGATGATGATGAATGTTATTGGCTGATTGTAACCAAAGAGGAGGAGCAGTAAAATAGCTAGAACTAAGTACACACATACTTGGGCTTATGGTGTCTGTTGAAAGTTCTAAGAAGATTCGACGGAGCAGGTAAACTATACGGCATCGCACAGTTTAGCTGCTCCGTCAAATCTTCTTTGAACATTCGACAGACACCATAAGCATTCAATGACAGATTCGACCTTAATTAGGATTTTCGGATGAATGCAATTTTTAACGAAAACCGAAATAAATAAAAATGAATTTCGGGAGTAACTAAATAAATGTATTTTTTGGACGAAAACGAAATTCCGAAACGAAATATTTCTAGTATTTACCGGGTAGTTTCATTGATTTATCACTCATAGGAACTATATAAAAGGGAAGCAGCAATTGGGTAAGGGCACAACTACCCTCCCATCTAGGTGGTAGTCTGGGCCTTAGTCTCTTATCTCCACACAAACACCAAACATCAGCCAATTGCTGTTTTTGTTCCTGAAACCATTTTAGTTGGTACTTAATATCTGTAGTAAGGGTTGTAGTTGCACAGTATTCAGGGGATAGGGTGCCAACATTTGTACCATTATTGTCATTGTTAGAGAAACAAGTAAAATTTCCTGGTAATGCTTGTACTGATGGGGGTATACTTTGCATTTTAGTCTTAGGGTAACTCTTTTTCTCATTTACACATTCTGACCCAGTTATATTTTATGAAAACATTCTTATTATACAAGTCAAGTCTATTTCCTCTTCAGGGAGAGGAACGGTGGCTAGTTGTGGAATATAATAAGGTTTACAATACAACATTTCATACGGTGTTAGTCCTTTAGCAGTAGGGGTAATTCTTATACTCAACAATGCCATTGGCAAACACTAAACCCATTTATTTTTCCCTGTTTCCTCCAACAATTTTCTTAGTTTACTCTTTAAGGTACCATTGTGTCTCTCCACTGTGCCCACAGATTGTGGGTAGTAGACACAGTGTTTTTTTTAGGTCAATATTGTACCATTTACCAATTTGTTGTATTGTTCGGTTTACAAAATGGGAGCCGTTGTCACTGTAAATCACAGAGGGGATCCCATGAAATGGAATCACGTCTTTAATAAGTACTTTGGCTACTGACTGCCCATTTGGGTGTGTCAGGAAAAGCTTCCGCCCACTTTATAAACAACAATAATCATAAAATCCATGCATATCGTGTGAAAGGGATAAGAGGGTTGTGGGAAATGACCTCTTAAGGGTCTTAGAGCACCTTGAGCATGGTATCTGGTACAAAGCGGACATGTGAGGCAAAAATTTCTAGAGTCATTCGTAAACCCATATGTTGTGAACACCTTGTTGATCAGCTGCACCATCCCTCCTTTTGAGATATGGCCTTGCCCATGGCTCAATAACGCAGCATATCTAAACAGTGATGTAGGTAAGATGGGTTTACCTTCTGTACTTGTGTATATACCATTGACCAGCGTTGTCCCTTTAGATAACCACTTTTGTTTTTCACCTGCCGGTGATGTTTTCTGTATTTCTGATAACCATGTTTTATCAATAGCTTTCCGTACCTCACCATTTTCTTGGGGACCTGTATAGTATATGTGTGTTTTTTTGCGGTCCTGTAGCAGCTTCCCTTGCGGTCTTTGTCTGTTAGTGCATTCCCTAGAGTAATTGGATCTGTTCCCTTTCTGTGTGCTGTACATTTACAAATATCCACTTGTGTTGGTTTCTGTACATTTTCTAGAAGGGCAAGGATAAGATCTCTATGTGAGATTGATTTACCTGTGGACGTAATCATACCCCTATTTTTCCATTGCTGGGCAAATATGTGTATAGTAGAGAAAGCGTATTGGCTGTCTGTATAAATATTTATTTTCTTCCCTTCCCCTAGACTACAGGCCCTGGATAGGGCAATAATTTCAGCTTGTTGTGTAGAGTAGGAACTGGGAAGGAGTCTGGCTTCAATGACCTGGTCATGTGTTACTATAGCGTATGCCGTTTGATGTACCCCTTTATCGTCCTTTTTAAAAGACCCATCAACACAAAAGGTAATGTCAGAATCTAGAAAGGGAACATCCGTGAGATCCTTCCTTACAATCTACAATCTGATAAAAGGTTTTACTGTATTTGGGAAGGCTAAGCATAGAGGAACCCACAATGAGGTGCTTTACCTTCGTAAATGCATCCTCTGCTTGCACATTCCACTGAATGGATCAGAAAGAGACTCCACCTCCGTAGCATAATTTGCTATCCATGCTCTACAGATATTTGCTATGCCAAGAAATGACATCATTTCTTTTTTGGTATGTGATTTGGGGACTTGAAGGATGGCCTCTTTTCGGATCTCATGCAAAAGTCTACCTTCTTGAGATAAAATGTAACCCAGGTATTTCACCTTTTCTTTCCACAGTTGTAATTTGTCTTTGCTAACCTTTTGACCTTGGTCTGCAAGGAAATGCATCAGAACCATGGTGATTTTACATACATTTCTACCAGAATGTCATCCACATACAAGAGAATTTAACTCACACTGGGAGGTACAAACCGAGATAAATTATTGGACATTCTTTGTGAGAAGGTAGTTGGACTTTCACAATATCCCTGGGATAACCTAGTGTATGTGTACCTTTTTTTTTTTTTCTGTGTACATAAATGCAACCCAGAACTGACTGTCTTTGTGTAAGGGAATGGAAAAGAAGGATTACTGTTATCGATAACATAAAATACCTTGTTCTCTGGGTAGAGCTCGTTCAGGAGGACATGCATGTCTGGGACCACCGGGGCCCTCGGTAATACGGCCCTATTGACTGCCTGAAAATCCTGCACGAGTCTCCACCCATCTTTCTCTCCCTTATGCTTCCTATACCTCTGAATCCCTCTGGATTTTAGTTTCTCATCTGTCAGTTGGACCCAGTTCGTGATAAATTCTCCTAGCTCATGCCATGATACCTTGGGATTCTGGGTGACCGAAACACAAGGTACAGTATCCTGCCTGTATATTTGCAGAATAGGCTGTGGTAGGAGACAAATAGCCACGCTATTTCCTTCCTTATCACAGTCCAGGCATTTTAAGAGAACTTCAGTGTTAGTGAGACTCATTAACTGTTTCTCATAGGACTTATCGGGCCCAGAGGTCTTTCTGTAATACATGGTGCAATAGAGGTTTGTCTGGACCTTATACCTTTTCCTCACAGACTCTTCGTCAATTATTTCTGTCAGGGTTTTGGGTATATTTAATCCCTCAGTTTGCAAATTCTAGGCTGTACCAGTATCAGGGCTCATTATCCACGGCTGTGATTTGTTTTTCACACAGCAGATGGGCTCTGAGACCTCCCTCCACTGGTACGACAGAAATATCAAGAGCGTGCAACATGTCTCTACCCAACAAATTAACAGGACATTTAGTCAAAATGACAATTTTACACTGATCCTTTTTACCTGTCTGTGGATCTTCCACAGTAAGGCCTTCAGACATGACCTCCTGGTGTATCAACCCATTTTGCAGATTTTACATATACTACACCTTTTTCTTTACCTTTTTCATATCCAGCGGGTATATTAGGGTCCTACAAGCCCCAGTATCACAGAGAAATGTTAGCCATCTACCCTTCACAACCAAGATTATTTCTGACTTGACTTTAGCATGCAAACAAGTTTGAATAGTGCACACATCCAAAATTTCAGATTCTTTCTCATCATTTTCTTCTGTATCTCTCTCTGCAGACATACCAACATCTTCTAGTCATGCTTCTTCCTCTCTGTTTGACCTACATTCTTTTGCCAAATGACCTCTTTTACCTCACAGGAAACACTCCCCTCTCTTCTTTTTCCCCTCATAGTCCTGAATGCGGGGCCTTGTTCAGGTGTTTCCCATCCTTCTGTTCTCCTTCTCAATGACATACACATCTTTACCTTCACCTACCATAAACACTTTCCCTTTCTTTACTCTCTTTTTTGATTGGAAGTGCCGCTCAGCATGCCTCGCATACTCAATCAGCTCCTGAAGTCTGCAGATCCTATGATTGATCATGTGTTTGGTAACAAACTTGATATAGGGGCAAGCAGCCCCTTCAAGATTGCATCCTTTAGCTGTTGCTCATATGGGCTATCGTTTACTTGATTTACTGGGACTTCTATTTCTGAGTGATTATTGAAAATCTCCCTCATCCTAACAATGAAATTGTCCACTGTTTCCTCTTCTCCCTGTGCACACTGATTTATAATGGACCAGTCGGCTCGACATATCCATCTATTCTCTATCCTTGTTATAAGAGCATTTCTCCTGTTTTCTAGTGCTGCATCATCATGAGGCAACACAACTCCCTAATTGTTTAATCCACTCCAATCTCCCACTACATGATGCCAGTCGGGACCGAGGATCTGTCTGATGACCTGCTCTATTTCCCTCCCATTAAGATGATAGTTAGCAATCATTCCCATGATACCATCCCTGATTTGAGCTATGTTAACCTTGGGATGTGGTACCCCTTCAGTGTTTTTTTTAACATCCTCAGGGGTCCAGGGGCGATATACCATCATAGTGTTGGGGACTACTATACTTCCTACATTTTGTCCTGCCCTAGGGTTGGGAACTTCAGTTAGTGGAAATTCTTCCTCTCCACATTCTGTTTGTTCCCCAACTGAGGGGGATATCAATTGGTTCACCAGGTCCCCGAAAAATTTTGTAACAGTTGCTGTAAAGGGGGTCCCTTGTGGACTCCTCTGGACAGCAAGAGTCATCTTGAGAGGGGTTTAGCTGCAGCCATAGGAGAATCGGTTGCATCTGTGGGTGATCCTGGTGACCACAGGGGAACAACAAACAGTGGAGAGTCAGGTTGCATTTGGTTTGTTACGTTTTGTTCAGTCAATACTTGCTGAACTAAACTTCAGAGGACGGTCATATTATTGTCCTCCTCTTTGTTCAAAAACATAGTCTTTTTATGGTTTTCTGAATTTAACCTATGGTTAGCCTCCTCAAGCCATTTCTTTGCCTGGGGAAGGCCTAATTTCTTCTGTTTTCTTATTTTCGTGCCGGCATCATTTTTAAGCTTTCTACACAGTATTACACAATAATCCTTATTTAAAAATGCATCAAAATCATACTTTGTTTTCAAACATTTTAGGAAATGTCACATTCTCTTTGTCTAGACTACACATATACTTAACATCTTCATTCATACCAACAGATTTTCCATGGATCATACCTACTTTGTTTATCGTGCACACGGAGCTCTTTTTTTGTTAATGTCTTCTCACAATGACACAACACACGCACACAGTATCTTATCACTTGCAATCACTCACAGACTTTCTAGTCATGATATATCACTTCTAGATTACTGATCTTGTGTATTGCTAAAACACTGGTGTCTTAGAGAATTACAGAATTACGAGGAGACTGAGTTCTCCTGACTGTTCTTTCATCGTTACTTCACTAACTTGTAGAGAGCATTTACAGAATTACAAGGAGACTGAATTCTCCCGACTGTTCTTTCATCATATCAAAACATTTAATATTTCAGTCCTTGATCCAAGGGTATTTATGTGCCTGCTCAGGATTAATACAACATATGAGGCTGGCATGAACACTGCGGTCCGCCAAATGTCCTCTGTTTGTTACCTGGAAATCTATCAGGCCACACCCTTGTATCAATGGAGGGGGGGGGTTTTCTTTATCTGGAAGTATTTTTGATCCAAGGGTATTTATATGCCTGGAAAGCTATCAGGCCACACCCTTGTATCAACGGGGGGTTCTTTAGGTTTTGATCTAGGAGTATTTATGTGTCCCCAAGGGATTTTCTGCAGTTTACAAGGCTGTCTGGATCTAAGATCCAATCAACAAAGTTCCTTTATCTGCACCCGGATATTAGTATGGGACCATACCCCTATATCAAATGACAATTAACCAGAAGAAACAAACAAGAACACACAAGAGAGAACACCCGCAGTGCTCGACTGCCGCCAGGTCGCCCTGAGCGTGTCTTCCCAAAACGCGGGCTAGTCACTAGGTCTGCCCATCCAGGATGGCCACAGACGGATCTATACGGGGAATACGTGACCACTTATTTCCCCTCAACAAGAGTAAAGCAGATAGGACAGAAACAGATAAACATTCGATCAATCTCTATATTGTATGTATGTATTCAAATTCCTTATTCATCAAATTCCTAATCAAGTCTAACACAAAAAGGTTAATAATAAAATAAAAATAAAAATCTTACCATGTCCCGAGAGCGGTCTCTTGTGCTGATCCAGTAAGTCGCTGCCCGGGAGGCACTAGTTCAGCGGACCGGCCTCTTTTTAATGTCTAATTTAAGATGGAGGACTTACAGTTTTGCCGTACGGTCATCGGTCACTGAGTTGGCCAGTGCGTCTCGGGGGAATTGGACTCCCGGCTCTTTGAAGGACCAAATTGTTAGGGAAATAATTCACCGTCTCAGACCGTCCTCGGGCATCAAGGTAATATTTATTGCATATGCAAGAGAAATGAATAACATTACATGTTCATGCTGTCATCGTCATTTCTGAAGAGAATACTGTGGTACATGTCTTTTTTATAAGCCCTGGACACCCCCCTTTCCTGTCTTAAAATGCCCAGTCTCATGTATTTTCAACTTTATTCTGGACACAACAGGAAAGGTGGAAGTGTCTGTTACAGACTGTTATCTTCATCTAACAATGGTTACAGGATACTGACTTGAAAACTCCCCAAGTCAACACAAAAATACAGGATATATGCAAAACTGCAGATCTAGGCATATTATATTGCTGAGTCTATATATTGCTGACTCCATATTATCACTAGTCTATAGTTTATTTCTAAGCCATGATAAACAAAATGGCGTCTTTCATAACTGACATTTAAAGTATAATTTCTCTAACAGGTTGGGCTTGGCCTCTTAGTTCCAGTTAAGGGAACTCTTAAGGCATCAGCATACCAAGACATTTTGGACAATTTCATGCTCCCAACTTTGTGGGAACAGTTTGGGGATGGTCCCTTCCTGTTCCAACATGACTGCACACCAGTGTACAAAGCAAGGTCCATAAAGACATGGATGAGCAAGTTTGGGGTGGAGAAATTTGACTGGCCTGCACAGAGTCCTGGCCTTAACCCGATAGAACACCCTTTGGCTGAATTAGAGTAGAGACTGCGAGCCAGACATTCTCAACCAACATCAGTGCCTGGCCTCACAAATGCACTTCTAGAAGAATGATCAAACATTTCCATAGACACACTAAACCTTGTGGACAGCCTTCCCAGAAGCTGTTCTAGCTGCAAAGGGTGGGACAAATCAAATTTTAACCCTATGGACTAAAACTGGGCTGCCATTAAAGTTCATGTGTGTGTAAAGCAGTGTTTCTCAACTCCAGTCCTCAAGGCACACCAACAGGTCATGTTTTCAGGATTTCCCTCACATGAAACGGCTGTGGTAATTACTAAGGCAGTGAAACTGATCAAATCACTTGTGCAAAATAGTGGAAATCCTGAAAACATGACCTGTTGGTGCGCCTTGAGGACTGGAGTTGAGAAACACTGGTGTAAAGGCAGGCGTCCCAATACTTTTGGCCAAATAGTGCATCTGGAAAAAACTTACAATGGTGGTGGAACCCTCCTACACATAACGACTACATTTAGACATAGTTATAGGACCTGGAAGATGAGACAACTTCTCCACATGAAGTAACATGGTTGGGATTTGAACCCAGACCCTCAGAGATACTAAGCAGAAGTTCTAACCTCTAAGCCACAGAGCTGCCACGTGTGAGACCCTCCTACACATAACTACACATAAATACACATAAATACACATAAAAACACATAACTACTGCATTTCTTTGGACATACAGGTGATGGAATTACATTACTCAAGAGTTATTCTTCTTGATTTATTCTGTGATATTTGGTGGCTCTTTGTGGGTGAGAGTAAAATATTACCCTCAAATTTTTGGGAATTACATTTTGATTTCTGATGTTGGTACACATATCACATTTTTTGGGCTCAAATTATGAATATTTGGAAATAATAAAAAGCACAAAAAATTGTGATTCATTTTAAATTTGCATCAGCAATGGTATTGTTTGTGGATTGTAAAGACACCTGTGTGAGTTTGGGGTAAAGATTGTTGTAAGATGAAGAGTAACAAGTGAAAGTGACAGAGAAAAATATATTTTACCATAACATAAAAACATTCCACATTCTAGCATTCTTCAAATCAAAATATTTTAAGTAGAAGCAACAATGTTGCAAAAGAAAATTTATTTCACAGAAAGATACATTTCATCTCAACATTAAAAGGTTTTTTGGGAAAGTTAGAATTGTTCCATTAGAATCAATGACTGAAACTTCATTTGGACTAAAATAGAGCAGATTTTAACTCCCAAAAAATGTTCTCTAATTAGCTCTCATTTTGGTATTTACTATAGCTCCGGGTAAAAAAGACACTTGAGTTAAAATGAGAGTTATTTTCAGGTCTGAGCATGCTCAGTTGTGCTGGCACCTAGTTGTCCAAAACGGGGAATTTTTCACTTTTCAGACTTTTAAAGATATTTCAGCATAGAAATCACCTTTTCACACAGTTTAAAAGCAGATTATCTTTAAATAATATACCGCATATTTCAGTACCATTTAGGCAATTATATCATGCTCTAAACATTATTTCCATGTGCAATTCTCTAGGTTTTAGCAGAGTAAGGGTTTGGGCGCTATTTAGTTTCAGGGAGCTATAGTAAATTCGATTTTGGGAGAATTTTCTCACCAGCACTATAGTGAATACCGTTTTAGCGCGAATTAGCGCTATTAGCGCTAATTCGCACTAAATTGCCTCGAATTAGCGCTAATTCCCTGCAATTTGTGCGAATTAGCGCCGTGGCGCTATAGTAAATGACCCCCTCTATGTTTAAGGTACAGTATATAAGGAATGATGATTTCTAGATGAGCCAAGTTTCTTTTTCTTCAAATATTCTTTGAAATTTTGTTAGATCTCTTTACAATGGACGTTCTCGGTGCTGACTGGGTGGGGTTCATGGCCAATAATCAGGCTACCTGTTTGACAGGTCAAAAGACGGATGAAGATGTAAAAATATTTCTTAATAGGATGTTTAACTTGTTAAAAGGTAAATCACATCTGCACTGGCATATTGAGTACTTTACATTATACATCACAAATAGGGATGAGCCGAACACCCCCCTGTTCGGATCGCACCAGAACATGCGAATAGGCAAAAAATTTGTTCAAACACGCGAACACCGTTAAAGTCTATGGGACACGAACATGAACAATAAAAAGTGCTCATTTTAAAGGCTTATATGCAAGTTATTGTCATAAAAAGTGTTTGGGGACCCGAGTCCTGCCCCAGGGGACATGGATCAATGCAAAAAAAAGTTTTAAAAACAACCGTTTTTTCGGGAGCAGTGATTTTAATAATGCTTAAAGTGAAACAATAAAAGTGTAATATTCCTTTAAATTTTGTACCTGGGGGGTGTCTATAGTATGCCTGTAAAGGGGTGCATGTTTCCTGTGTTTAGAACAGTCTGACAGCAAAATGACATTTCAAAGGAAAAAAAGTCATTTAAAACTACTTGCGGCTAATAATGAATTGCTGGTCCGACAATACACATAAAAGTTCATTGATAAAAACGGCATGGGAATTCCCCACAGGGGATGGATTTTAAAGGGAACCCCGCACCAAAATTTAAAAAAAAAATGGCGTGGGGTCCCCCCAAAAATCCATACCAGACTTTTCATGTGCCCCCGCCCCCCCTTCAACTTACATATCATCAGTCTGTCCACTGTCTATTAGACGCTGCAGCTATAATATAGCCTTCTTTTCTTCCCCTCCCCCTGTCTCTATGTCCTATGCCTTAGGAATTTAATGTTTGTTTAGCTTTTTTGTAATGTCTTTACGCAACTGCCAATGCTTAACAATTTCCCATGTGTTAATGGCCGTTGTGCAGCCCTGTCCTGGGAGTCCTGGGCTCTGTCATGCATACTCAGTCACTCTTTACCACCTAGCGGATTTGTGACTCCCCTGGTTGGGGCAGACTTCTCCAGGAGAATGCCCCGTACTTGCATCGTCCACTTTTTGGGCTTCCCTGCCCATTTGACTGCATGATGCATGATGCACGGGCAGTGAGGGGGGCCAGGGCAGGTGACGTCATACGTCACCTTGTGGCGTCGTCCGGGTTGGGGAGCTCATAAGCAGGCTGCTGCCCGCCGGTGAGCATCGTGGAATTTTCTTTCTCCATGGGGGGACACCCAGATCACCATCTATCAAGGTAACTGTCCAGTGCTTATCCCTGGCTTCTTTTGTCATGCCATGCATTGCTGGGATTGTTTAATATGGCATTATTCATTGATACACCTTCTTTTGCTCTGTGTCTTCAGATTTGGCCGGCTGGATCTTTGTCTTCTTAGACACACAGGGCTGTGTATGGAAACCCCATCAACCAGCTGTTCCTTATCGTGTGATCATTGGAGCAAGTCACTGATAACCCATGAATGTCCAATATCTTTATAGCCTACTCTTTGCCTGTTTATTTCCCCTCTTGGAGTATATGAAATTGTGCACACCTTTGCAGTATGGTGTACCAGGTAGGCTAATTTAACTACATACACACTGAACTATGAATTCCCCCTCTTTTCTCCTTCTCCCCTTCCCCTTTTGTTTTCCCCCCTTTGCTCACCCCCTCTTCCCCTTGTGCTTCGCTTATAAACTTAAAATTGTGCGCTAGCATAAAAATTTCATATATAGTGAAATTAAATCTGCACCTAAAAAGCTTCTTGGAAAAATACCAAAAGCTGTAGTATATATTTAAAGTAAACCACAGTGCAGCAAAATAACAAATCACAAGTTATGACACATCTCCGTGAGGGAAAATATGTGAAAAAAAGAGTGAAAAGTTCAAAAGTACAATTGAAATCCAAATCGCTTGAAAAACGCCACATTCAGTTCGTAAAAAACGAAATTGCAAGAAAAAGTGTGTGAAGAAGATAAGCCGTTCCTTTGGTGTATCGCATCACGGTGGAAAGGTGAAAGATGTAGGAACACTTCCAAGCCACCAATAGTTGCGGAAGAGTAGTAATGGATGTACCCTTACCGAACTTGTTGGACCTCCTATGTAGCGAGGTCATACCGGCTTGCAGATATAGCCCTCTGCAGGGCTTTGTTCAATGTTCTTTAACTCTTCTGGTTGAATGTTCTAAAGGCCATTTCCTCCTGCAGTTGGTAAGTAATTTGTTTGCTTCATTCCCCCGCCGAATCTGCCCCTCCATGTTCAGCCTCTAATGGAGTTGGAAGACCCTGAAGGAGGAAATGGCCTTTAGAACATTCAACCAGAAGAGTTAAAGAACATTCAACAAATTGAGAAAATAGCCTAACAATAAGGGAGAAGAACATTCTATCAGAAGAGAAATGAGTCTCCCTCCTGACGCTGAAGTAGAGATAACATCTTTGAGTGGGTGGCGCTCGTGAGTAGGACCAGGACATCGATATCCATCTGTCCCTGCAGAGGGCTATATCTGCAAGCCCGTATGACCTTGCTACATAGGAGGTCCAACAAGTTTGGTAAGGGTACATCCATTACTACTATTCCGCAACTATTGGTGGCTTGGAAGTGTTCCTACATCTTTCACCTTTCCACCTTGATGCGATACACCAAAGGAATGGCTTATCTTCTTCACACACTTTTTCTTGCAATTTCGTTTTTCACGAACTGAATGTGGCATTTTTCAAGCGATTTGGATTTCAATTGTACTTTTGAACTTTTCACTCTTTTTTTCACATATTTTCCCTCACGGAGATGTGTCATAACTTGTGATTTGTTATTTTGCTGCACTGTGGTTTACTTTAAATATATACTACAGCTTTTGGTATTTTTCCAAGAAGCTTTTTGGGTGCAGATTTAATTTCACTATATATGAATTTTTTATGCTAGCGCACAATTTTAAGTTTATATATGATTTTTACACTTTATTGATATTTGAAGTATTTTGTTGCAGCTGCACTTTGCATTTCAAACATTTTATTTTATTTGCTGTTTTTGCTCATTAGCGCAGGTTTTTCTTACAAAATCCTTGTGCTTCGCTGCCTCCCCCCCCCTCCCCCAGGCCTTTGACCCACTGAGTTATGTGCCTACTATAATATATATTTTACATATATGTTTTACCCAGATATATTTTTTTACCCGCATAAATCCCTCTTATCGTGGGGGATCCTGTGGTGGTTTGAGGGTGCCCCTGGCTTTGGACTTTGTTATTTCCCTTGTGCTTTGGCCTTTGTTATACCCACTATACTAAACGTTATGCAAACGATGTTTCTTGACATATGTCTGTCTGAAATATGTAATTTTCTTATGCTGCCCTTGCAACTCAATTATCATCAGTCCTTATATACCTTACCTTAAACATATTATTTACCTTATAGACTTATCCTCCTGATGAGGCAGTCCTTTGATCGCAAAACTTGTAGGGGATTATATAATCTGTGAGGAACTGCCAAATACCTGAACCCAACTTGAAGTCTACAAGTATATTTATACTGTATCGACTTTTCTTTTGTTTTTATGTATTGATTCTTCGCAATCATGTCTGTGTTTTATATGTAAAAGTGTATTGTGCTTATCGGTACCAAGATATTCCATTCTTTCCACTGTGAGAAACAGCCTTAGCAACTGCTCCTACTCCCTTATTACATGCTTCAGTCATGAATGGACACAGGAGCCATTTGTACCGATCACTCACTGTGTTCATTCAGAAAAGGATAGGCCCGGTAAATAACATATTCGCCACTCTCTATCCTAAAAACATCCCCCAGCCAGTGGGAGGGGAGGAGGTAGCTGGCATCACTGCAGGGGAAGGGGCTAACCAGGGGAGCACGCAGGGGCCCAGGGGCAGCAGGAAACATGTAACCTGGGTAGGTTTTTTCCTCCTGCAGCCATTGAATACCAGAGTGATGGACAGGAGGAAAAGCTGAATCTCAGCGGCTGCAAGAGGAAAATGGAAGGCAATGGTTCTTCTATATGTCGCCCCCTATGCCCCTCCTATCCAGGTGTAGAACCAAATATGACAGGGGAGCTGCATGGGCCCCCTGAAGCATGGGACTGGGTCACAATTGCAACCCCTGTGACCCCTAAAATTACACCTCTGGGATTCAGTAACATTTTAAACATAATTTTCCACTCAGCTCACTCAAAGTGATGCTTGCAGGGTCACTCATGGCTTAAATTTTAGACATTTCAGGAATTGGACGAAAGTCGAGCTGGCTATGGGGGGCTTACGTCTGGGTTTATTTGACCTAGGAAAATGTCCAATCGGAGCGTGTTGTCGGAAATTCAGACCGTGTGTGGGCTCCATTGGACATTTTCCATCGGATTTTTTGACACACAAAGTTGGAGAGCAGGAGATAAAATTTTCCGACAACAAAATCCGTTGTCGGAAATTCCGATCGTGTGTACACAAATCCGACGGACAAAGTGCCACGCATGCTCAGAATAAATAAAGAGATGAAAGCTATTGGCCACTGCCCCGTTTATAGTCCCGACGTACATGTTTTACGTCACCGCGTTTAGAACGATCGGATTTTCCGACAACTTTGTGTGACCGTGTGTATGCAAGACAAGTTTGAGCCAACATCCGTCGGAAAAAATCCTATAATTTTGTTGTCGGAATGTCCGAACAAAGTCCGACCGTGTGTACGCCCTATTACTGTGGCCAAACATTTCCATCTTTGATGTTCCAGAAGGCCTGGTCTTTGTTTAAATGTTCAATGGCAAACTGTAATCTTGCTTTAATGTTCCTTTTGGACAGCAAAGGCACACCTTCCATGCAGGTTAAATTGGTACAATTTTTTCTGATTGTATATATATGCACTTTGCAGAAGTTATTTGTAGCTCTCATGATGAAAATGTTGGGGTTCTTGGTGGTTTGTTTATGTTAGCATTAAAGGTACAGCTCTTGGGCTTAATTTGCTGGGCTGGCCAGTCCTGGACAGAATTAGCAGTCATTTGAAATTGACACTACTTGTAGATTATTTTCCTTATATTAGAATGATCGATTTAATATAATTTGTTAATCTTTTTTAAATCTCTTGCCAGACACATGGGCACCAACAATCTTCTTTCTGAGAGCTTTAGAGAGCTCTTTGAATTTTGACATGATGACACCACACACGTTAACAACAACAAACACAATGACAGAAGTTCAAATAAGACATGTTTCTCCTGCACAACCCCTAAGGAGGTTTTAAGCATTGGCACCTAATCCAGAATGCCAAATTTGAATTTCATGGATTTGAAGGAGTGGTATAAGTAGGAGTGTACTTACTTTTTCCATGTGAAAATCTGCATTTTTGTTCATTTATTTTGAGGATGAATATACAGTGTAAATTGTATGTTTCTTATTCAGGTATATCACCCTTAATCGCCTATACCTGTAGGCACTGTTTGAATGAAGATCTAATGTTTGCCTGTTCAGATATGATGAAAAATGCAACAATTTCCATGTAAGAGTATGTTCATTATTGAACTGAAAAAAACCCTGTCATCTGGAAATATTAATATTATTAAAAATGTTGGCATTAAGGGTGTGTCTGCCAAGCATAATAAAATACTCTCCATATCCTCAAAACACCCCTCAAACCTTTTATATAGTTATGTTAAATTTGTAAATGCACTTTTCAAGGATTTGAAAAAGATGGCTGCAAATAAAAAGCTCAATAGCTCTCACACCATCAAAGCTGTGAATTAATTTTATCATTTATGTCTTTTCAATTAAGTAATTTATGAGAGCCAGTGGCTTCAGATTGGATTTACTCTGTAAACCAATTAAACTCTTCTCAAAACCAAGGACCAGGTGAACTTTAGGTTTATTTTCATTTCTAATCATGTTTATTTTACTGTTGCTTATTACCTGTTCGGTAACATATTTTCTGTAAATAGTTACTTGAACCATTTTCTTTTCTTCATTTAAATGATATTTAAAAATCATTCATCTGAATTTCTGAATGCTCTATTCTCAAATAATTAAAGAATGTATTGACTCTGAAGAAAGCTACTGCATTTTAAACTCTGTCTAGGTGTGACTGCAAGTCTCACAGACATTTCCTAAAGTTCAGAATTGTAACAGCATATGCAGTGATCAGTATATGAGGTGCACACCCACTTGTGACTGTCCTTTATTTATACTAGTTTTTTATGATCTTATACTACACCGTAGTGTACACACACCCTGAGGTTGACAGCTCTCATTCCCCACTTGGCTGCAACATTTACCTTGACCTGCTACCTAGGAATGGTAAAAAAGAAAAAGAAAAATGGTGCAAGAACACAATCAGACATATAAATTATACAAGCAAATGTAAAAAAGTCCAAAATATTAAAAGTCCAAAAAGAGGGGCAGTGTGGCTGATTGATTCAAAATATGCAAACGCATGTATGAGTTCAAAGGAATCTGATACGATGCACCAGCGGCAGCTTACTTGAAGAGAATGTGACACATCCACACGTCACCTCCATTCTCTGATTCCTGGCACAGTGTTTGCGCTCCACGCTGGTTTCCATCCGGTTCCGGTTTCCTGCTACGGCCCTGGCTCTCCATGTCCCAGTAGATGCCGGCTCTCCTTGCGGACACTCGGATCCTTCCACCTTCCGCACAGCCCAGCACCCACAGCAGAGACCCCATACCACACAGACCGCCAGCACACCTTCATCTTAGTGCTGTTATCATCTATATTGGAGCCGGCACCATGTACCCCTGCTAACATCGGAGAGGACGTCCCTGGACCAGCTACATGTCCTTTGCCTGTATTCACCTTGTTCCTGTGAGTAGCCATTTGGCTGTTGTTTTTATATGTCCTAATAAAGCATTTATGATACTGCACTTAGATTGGCGCTTCTTGCCTTTTTTCTCTACATTGTACTGCTACCTGTAGCAGGATTTTCTCACTTCACCTGAATAGTGCAGCACCAACCTCCATCCTTTCTATTTTACGTATGGGTTTTGTTTGACCCCATTCACTGCATGCAGCTGTTCTATTTGGATCTCTCCCCCACGGTAGCACAGGAATAACTTACATCACAGTACATGGGGGTAACTATCATTTGTGTGTGTAAATGGTTAACTGCAGAGGTAATTTACCAGTATCCTAATGATGATCAGTCTGCCATTGTCCAGCAAATTGGAATATCTCTGAGCAGGGTGAGAATAAAAGTTGAATATTCCAATGTTATATGTTTCTGTTGAAGTGTAAAGGCATACAGAGCAGATTTCTACATAATAAGTGATAACAACATGCAATATTTCTGCTGTATGGGACACCATCATTTCCATGAGAGATCAAACTCAGCTTTCTTCTAAGGAGAATAAACTTGAAATGGTAAAATAAAGAAATAATTTTATCACTTGGTTCCTAATGGAGTCTCCAAAGAATCATGGAGAGAAAAATCATGACAGCAGTAACTTAAAAAGTCTAATTCTGTCATGACACAGTCTTCCTGCTGGGCTATTGGACAGCCACAAAACCTCTACATTTCTTAGAAGAGGAAATGCTGTTTAGTGTTTTTGTCCCCAAAACACAGTAAACACAGTCTTTCATCTTTTTCTTCAGGGGTCAATTTAATTTATTATGTAACTCACAAGTCACTTTAAATATCACTGCCTTTAATTCAGAAAACTACGAAGGAAGCGAAATAAAGCACAGCTATATGATTTAAACCTAAGAAATGTAACTTACTACTGCCTATAGGACACAAAGAAATTAAGTGTACAGGAATCACAAGTTACATATCTTAGGTTTAAATCATTTATTTTGCTTCCTTCGTAGTTTGCTGAATTAAAGGCAGTGATATTTAAAGTCAGGTAAGGGCTTCAGGAATGCCTTACTTTTGACTCCTGTATGTTTTATATGTGACAACCAGTTACATTTTACTAAATGCTATCCTGGTATGCCTTCTGTAGCACTTTTTTTTTAAAAGAACAGTCAGTTTTTTTTGCTAGAAAATTACTTAGAACCCCTAAATATTATATATTTCTTTAAAGCAGAGACCCTGTAGAATAAATTGGTGGGTTTCACAATTTGTTATGTCACACGGTATTTGTGCAGCAGTTTTTCAAACGCAAATTTTTTGGGGAAAAAATTCACTTTTTTTTTAATTTGAATGCAAAAAAATCACAATACATAATCCAATTTTTTTTGAAGTATAAAATATGATGTTATGCCGACTGAATAGATACCAAACATGTCATGACTGAAAAGTGCGCAGGCCCGTGAAGCAAAGTAAATTTTATTATCCATAGGCAATATTTTAAAAGGCTTTACAGGTTACCACTTTAGATTAGATTTACAGAGGAGGTCTGGTGCTAGAATTACTGACCATGATCTGCCATTCGTGGTGATATTTTAAATGTGTGGGACGATCGCTGTTTGCTTGTGTGCGGGACCGACGCATGCGTTTTCCTTTGCGTACAGGCACGGGGGCCTGGGACACTTCAATTTTATTTTTAATTATTCTTTTTTTTTTTTAACACTGTTGCTTAATTTTTTTTATCCCTTTTATTGCTGTCACACAGAATGTAAACATCCCTGTGACAGCAATGGGCATGTGACAGGTACTCTTTATGGAGGGATCTTGGGTCAATCAGACCCCAAACCCCTCCTCTCCTTCCTCTGCACGTAAAAGCATTCAAAACACTAAGATCAGTGTTTTTGAATGGTTTTTATTTTTTGAAAATTGCGCCACTGAGATCCAGGTAAACTGGAAGGAATGTCAGGTCATTGTTTCCAGGTTACTATAGCAGAGACCCGATCAAAGCTGATCCTGGCTTTCTTCCGGTGTCCAACTAGCCGGTGCTCTCCCAAGCAAGAAGGCGGGAGGAGGTGGGGGGATGTCCCCTCTCGCTGCTTGTAATAGCAATTGAGTGCCTAGTTAGCCACTGCAATTGCTATTACAAGAGAGCCTACCACCGGCTCTAAAAACCAGCACCAGGATGATGCCTGCAGCTGCAGGCATCATCCCAGTACAACCACTTAAAAACCAATGAAGTATCAGGTCGGCAAGTGGTGGATCACCATTTAATACCTGCTACTCTTAGAAATTTTTCTTTTTTTTTTTCATAAATTTTCTTATGCAAGAAATATACAAACAAGGGAAAATTGTTATCAAATACTTACTGTAATTTTCCTTTGCTGGCCCATCCTCACGTCAGCACACAACGGGTTAACACCTCCTCCGGAGCCCCACATGACCACCTGTATCTAGCTGAATATAAAGACAGCCCCTCCCCCAACTAGGATGTTCGATAACTTAGCCTGCAACAGGCCACAAGGGAGGGAATCCTGTGCTGACATGAGGATGGGCCAGGAAAGGAAAATTACAGTAAGTATTTGATAACAAATTTCCCTTTTCCTGGCCCACCTCCCGTCAGCACACAACGGGATCTACCAAAGCTGATATAGGGTGGGAGAGAACAAACAAAAAGAAAGAAAGCTGCTAAAGCCAGAAAGAATTGATCTCTCTTGTCCGAAACTTGCTGGTCACATATTAGCTTGTAAGGTTGAATGGCACCAGACCTTCAAGCTAGCCCTCATCTATATCTTCCAAGCAATCCTGGCATAACTGCCCCAAAGGCTGCCAATCCTCTCGTCAAATAGGCTTGAAATTGTTGCAGAAAAGCATACTTTCTGCATGTCAATCACCCTGGTAACCAGACCTCCCAACTTTGAGATGGGAATGAGAGAAACCTATCAGCAGAAGTGTGCAGGCATAGGACACACCCCTCACCACGCCCCCTTAAAAGGAGATTTTTACACCATTACTATTCCTTTATATTGGCTTTTGGAATTTACAAATGCAGCAATTTAGAAACTGGATAAAAGGTCCAGTGCTGGAAAACACTTTTTGATAGATAAAAAGTGCATTTTATAGACATCTATATAGATCAGACCAAAATGAAGGAGGAATGAGGGACATTGTTCCAAATCAGGGACAGTCCCTCAAAATCAGGGACAGTTGGGAGCTATGCTGGTAACCCAAGAGTGTATGACTCTTGAGGGCCTAATGGCTAAATGAAAAGATTGTACACTTTCCTCTTTTGACCAAGTACACTGTTAATAACTCGACCATGTGTAAGAAAACTGAAGTCTTCCTGCTGTGCACCCAGTGACTCTCGTGTGAAACTTGGAGGGACTACTTCCAAGTTTTTCTGGAAACTGGATACCACTTTAAAATTGAACTTTTGAGATAGACGTGGTATCCCTATCTCTGGTAAAAGGAACAGAAAAAAAAACACCAAAGGGCCCTTGCAGGAAAGTGTTGCAATCTTCAGCATCCTTCTGTCTGAAGTAGTTGCTGTCAGGAGAACTAGTTTTACTGTGAGGTACTTCAATGGAAATGAAATCTATTGGAGCAACAGGTGCTCTCAGGTTCAAGCCCAAGTCCCATAGAGGGAACAAGGATTTCCCTCAAGGTCATGTATAGATTGTCATCTGGAAGAAGCATCTGGTCACTGGCTTTTGCATCCATCTGCAGCCTGTGAAAAGATAAAGTAGAATTCTGTACCTTAACTGGAGTTGTATGCCAGACCAACCTCTAGCGCTGACTGTAAAACGTCAAGGATGTTGCCTAGAGCAGGAAATGTAGGAGAGAAAGCTTTCGCTGAGCAAACAAAACAAACCTCTTTATTATCCTTTGTACATTGTATTGTTCATGGATGATCTTCTTGTCACCAAGGTCTAAACAGCCTCATATGAGAATCCCTACACTTCTAGTGTAGCCTATTCCATAGCCAGGCTATTAAAAGTGGTCTCATTGGATTGGGTGCTGTTACTGACCTTGCCATGAAAGATTTCAATCGACCAGAGACAAAGATCAGACAGAAAATTCCATGGCACTGTGAACGTATCTTGTATGACGGAGTCTTTGCATTGTTATCCTGTTGCAAATATCAAAAGCTGCATGTTCAGTGAAGTCTCCCTGAGAACTACTGCCGGGATGCCCCATAGGGCCAATATTGGTATGAGGAACTTGTAGAAAAAATATTTTACCTATCCAAACCAATAATTCGATTTTGCTTCCCTGGCAATAAGGCCAACCTTAGCTAAGTGGTTTTTATTTGCAAGATGTAACAAGAAAATGCTTTTGGTGTCCTCTTGTCAGGCAATGTAGGTTACTACAGTCTTGTTGTCAACCTTACTCAGCCCCCTGGAAGATCCTGAAAGGCTTGCAATGCTAGAAAAGACTTCCTTCCATTCAAGATACCTGTGGAGTCTGCGTTTTTAAAGCATTTCAATGGCCTTGCACATCCTCTTGGTGTATATAAACATATTCGATTCCTTCAAACTGAAACAGGCCAGAAGGCTCCTGCCTTAAGTACTATAAAAACTGGGGAGGCCCACAGATGATTCCCGCATCACTGGCATGATGGCCTTGTAGCAGTATGAAAATCTTGCAAACATTTTTTCTCTTCTGAGATCTGTTGAACATAAATTAAATGAATTAAGTGGTCAACTTTGGAATTCTCCTTTGTACTTCCACTTGTCCTCTGGACCCTCCAGAAGGAGGCTGCAACCATCAATTTCACTCAGGCCCCCTGGTCCCAACTGGAAGACACTGGTTGGACGCACCTTCAAAAGACTTTCCAAAGGGGCGCGACTTGGACATGGCAACGTGAGGAAGCTTTCTGTTAGAGCTCCTGACTCCCGGCTCACTTATTTCAGAAGAAATGTCAATTACTCATATGAAAGCCAGCTGGAAATGACTTATAAAAGAAGGGGGAAGACAAGGAGATCGTCACAAGCTAACCCAGCGACATCGATCATAAGGTATCTCAAACCCCCGCCTCAAACAGCAAGCTCCCCTGCAGAACCACGAGGCAGGAGAAGGCCGGAAAATCTGCCCTCCGTATCCATGGCTGCCTCACAGAGTCTCACCTCGCACTCGCTGGAGGGAATGCCCTCGCTTCTGCTTCCATCGCTGGGTAGTCCACGAGGCTCGGAAGCATCCGCGGGATCCTCACAGACAGACACGAACATCAGAGCATTACTGAGGGCTAGGGATGAGCTTCGTGTTCGAGTCGAACCCATGTTCGACTCGAACATCGGCTGTTCGATCGTTCGTCGAATTGCGAACGATATGGGCCATTCGCGCCAAATTCGTGTGGCGCGTTACGGCCCATAATTCACTGCGGCATCACAGTGCATTGCTGGCTGATGATTGGCCAAGCATGCACTATGACCCGCATGCTTGGCCAATCAAAGCGCCGCCTGAACAGAGAGCCGTAATTGGCCAAAGCCAAGGAGGCTTTGGCCAATTATGGCTCAGGGGATTTAGTACACGCCCCACACTATATAAGGCCGCCTGCACGGCGGCCCTGTGTAGTGTGTGTTCCGGCGTTCATTGAGAGAGAGAGAGAGACAGACAGTGACATTTGATTTGAGTTAGATAGATTAGGCAGAACAGTCAGTCAGTTAGCTGCACTTACAGTGTATTGTGTATATATATATATATATGCATCCCAGGTGTTGCATATATATATATACACTGTATTCAGTTTAGCTAGATCCGTTCTTGTTATCTTCCTACTGACAGGCAGGCTTGTCTTGTTACAGTATTTACAGCTACCTGAAGAAAATTACTGGTGTTCCTTTGATCCTATTAGTACCACAGTCAGGCAGCTAGACTATTTACAGTTAGTGCAGTGCGTCCTGCTCACAGTGTTCAGCTAGATCCGTTCCTGTTATCTTCTTACTGACAGGCAGGCTTGTCTTGTTACAGTATATACAGCTACCTGAAGAAAATTACTGGTGTTCTTTTGATCCTATTAGTACCACAGTCAGGCAGCTAGACTATTTACAGTTAGTGCAGTGCGTCCTGCTCACAGTGTTCAGCTAAACCTACAAGTTAGTGGGGTGCGTCCACCTCACAGTGTTCAGCTAAACCTACAAGTTAGTGTGGTGCGTCCACCTCACAGTGTTCAGCTAAACCTACAAGTTAGTGCAGTGCGTCCTGCTCACAGTGTTCAGCTAGATCCGTTCCTGTTATCTTCCTACTGACAGGCAGGCTTGTCTTGTTACAGTATATACAGCTACCTGAAGAAAATTACTGGTGTTCTTTTGATCCTATTAGTACCACAGTCAGGCAGCTAGACTATTTACAGTTAGTGCAGTGCGTCCTGCTCACAGTGTTCAGCTAAACCTACAAAAGTTAGTGGGGTGCGTCCTGCTCAGTGTTCAGCTAAACCTTCAAGTTAGTGCGGTGCGTCCTGCTCACAGTGTTCAGCTAGATCCGTTCCTGTTATCTTCTTACTGACAGGCAGGCTTGTCTTGTTACAGTATATACAGCTACCTGAAGAAAATTACTGGTGTTCTTTTGATCCTATTAGTACCACAGTCAGGCAGCTAGACTATTTACAGTTAGTGCAGTACGTCCTGCTCACAGTGTTCAGCTAAACCTACAAAAGTTAGTGGGGTGCGTCCTGCTCAGTGTTCAGCTAAACCTTCAAGATAGTGCGGTGCGTCCTGCTCACAGTGTTCAGCTAAACCTACAAGTTAGTGGGGTGCGTCCTGCTCACAGTGTTCAGCTAAACCTACAAGTTAGTGGGGTGCGTCCTGCTCACAGTGTTCAGCTAAACCTACAAGTTAGTGTGGTGCGATCACCTCACAGTGTTCAGCTAAACCTACAAGTTAGTGCAGTGCGTCCTGCTCACAGTGTTCAGCTAGATCCATTCCTGTTATCTTCTTACTGACAGGCAGGCTTGTCTTGTTACAGTATATACAGCTACCTGAAGAAAATTACTGGTGTTCTTTTGATCCTATTAGTACCACAGTCAGGCAGCTAGACTATTTACAGTTAGTGCAGTGCATCCTGCTCACAGTGTTCAGCTAAACCTACAAGTTAGTGGGGTGCGTCCTGCTCACAGTGTTCAGCTAAACCTACAAGTTAGTGTGGTGCATCCACCTCACAGTGTTCAGCTAGATCCGTTCCTGTTATCTTCTTACTGACAGGCAGGCTTGTCTTGTTACAGTATATACAGCTACCTGAAGAAAATTACTGGTGTTCTTTTGATCCTATTAGTACCACAGTCAGGCAGCTAGACTATTTACAGTTAGTGCAGTGCATCCTGCTCACAGTGTTCAGCTAAACCTACAAGTTAGTGGGGTGCGTCCTGCTCACAGTGTTCAGCTAAACCTACAAGTTAGTGTGGTGCATCCACCTCACAGTGTTCAGCTAGATCCGTTCCTGTTATCTTCTTACTGACAGGCAGGCTTGTCTTGTTACAGTATATACAGCTACCTGAAGAAAATTACTGGTGTTCTTTTGATCCTATTAGTACCACAGTCAGGCAGCTAGACTATTTACAGTTAGTGCAGTGCGTCCTGCTCACAGTGTTCAGCTAAACCTACAAGTTAGTGGGGTGCGTCCTGCTCACAGTGTTCAGCTAAACCTACAAGTTAGTGTGGTGCGTCCACCTCACAGTGTTCAGCTAAACCTACAAGTTAGTGCAGTGCGTCCTGCTCACAGTGTTCAGCTAGATCCGTTCCTGTTATCTTCCTACTGACAGGCAGGCTTGTCTTGTTACAGTATATACAGCTACCTGAAGAAAATTACTGGTGTTCTTTTGATCCTATTAGTACCACAGTCAGGCAGCTAGACTATTTACAGTTAGTGCAGTGCATCCTGCTCACAGTGTTCAGCTAAACCTACAAGTTAGTGGGGTGCGTCCTGCTCACAGTGTTCAGCTAAACCTACAAGTTAGTGTGGTGCGTCCACCTCACAGTGTTCAGCTAAACCTACAAGTTAGTGCAGTGCGTCCTGCTCACAGTGTTCAGCTAGATCCGTTCCTGTTATCTTCCTACTGACAGGCAGGCTTGTCTTGTTACAGTATATACAGCTACCTGAAGAAAATTAATGGTGTTCTTTTGATCCTATTAGTACCACAGTCAGGCAGCTAGACTATTTACAGTTAGTGCAGTGCATCCTGCTCACAGTGTTCAGCTAAACCTACAAGTTAGTGGGGTGCGTCCTGCTCACAGTGTTCAGCTAAACCTACAAGTTAGTGTGGTGCATCCACCTCACAGTGTTCAGCTAGATCCGTTCCTGTTATCTTCTTACTGACAGGCAGGCTTGTCTTGTTACAGTATATACAGCTACCTGAAGAAAATTACTGGTGTTCTTTTGATCCTATTAGTACCACAGTCAGGCAGCTAGACTATTTACAGTTAGTGCAGTACGTCCTGCTCACAGTGTTCAGCTAAACCTACAAAAGTTAGTGGGGTGCGTCCTGCTCAGTGTTCAGCTAAACCTTCAAGATAGTGCGGTGCGTCCTGCTCACAGTGTTCAGCTAAACCTACAAGTTAGTGCAGTGCGTCCTGCTCACAGTGTTCAGCTAAACCTACAAGTTAGTGGGGTGCGTCCTGCTCACAGTGTTCAGCTAAACCTACAAGTTAGTGTGGTGCGATCACCTCACAGTGTTCAGCTAAACCTACAAGTTAGTGCAGTGCGTCCTGCTCACAGTGTTCAGCTAGATCCATTCCTGTTATCTTCTTACTGACAGGCAGGCTTGTCTTGTTACAGTATATACAGCTACCTGAAGAAAATTACTGGTGTTCTTTTGATCCTATTAGTACCACAGTCAGGCAGCTAGACTATTTACAGTTAGTGCAGTGCATCCTGCTCACAGTGTTCAGCTAAACCTACAAGTTAGTGGGGTGCGTCCTGCTCACAGTGTTCAGCTAAACCTACAAGTTAGTGTGGTGCATCCACCTCACAGTGTTCAGCTAGATCCGTTCCTGTTATCTTCTTACTGACAGGCAGGCTTGTCTTGTTACAGTATATACAGCTACCTGAAGAAAATTACTGGTGTTCTTTTGATCCTATTAGTACCACAGTCAGGCAGCTAGACTATTTACAGTTAGTGCAGTGCATCCTGCTCACAGTGTTCAGCTAAACCTACAAGTTAGTGGGGTGCGTCCTGCTCACAGTGTTCAGCTAAACCTACAAGTTAGTGTGGTGCATCCACCTCACAGTGTTCAGCTAGATCCGTTCCTGTTATCTTCTTACTGACAGGCAGGCTTGTCTTGTTACAGTATATACAGCTACCTGAAGAAAATTACTGGTGTTCTTTTGATCCTATTAGTACCACAGTCAGGCAGCTAGACTATTTACAGTTAGTGCAGTGCATCCTGCTCACAGTGTTCAGCTAAACCTACAAGTTAGTGGGGTGCGTCCTGCTCACAGTGTTCAGCTAAACCTACAAGTTAGTGTGGTGCGTCCACCTCACAGTGTTCAGCTAAACCTACAAGTTAGTGCAGTGCGTCCTGCTCACAGTGTTCAGCTAGATCCGTTCCTGTTATCTTCCTACTGACAGGCAGGCTTGTCTTGTTACAGTATATACAGCTACCTGAAGAAAATTACTGGTGTTCTTTTGATCCTATTAGTACCACAGTCAGGCAGCTAGACTATTTACAGTTAGTGCAGTGCATCCTGCTCACAGTGTTCAGCTAAACCTACAAGTTAGTGGGGTGCGTCCTGCTCACAGTGTTCAGCTAAACCTACAAGTTAGTGTGGTGCGTCCACCTCACAGTGTTCAGCTAAACCTACAAGTTAGTGCAGTGCGTCCTGCTCACAGTGTTCAGCTAGATCCGTTCCTGTTATCTTCCTACTGACAGGCAGGCTTGTCTTGTTACAGTATATACAGCTACCTGAAGAAAATTAATGGTGTTCTTTTGATCCTATTAGTACCACAGTCAGGCAGCTAGACTATTTACAGTTAGTGCAGTGCATCCTGCTCACAGTGTTCAGCTAAACCTACAAGTTAGTGGGGTGCGTCCTGCTCACAGTGTTCAGCTAAACCTACAAGTTAGTGTGGTGCATCCACCTCACAGTGTTCAGCTAGATCCGTTCCTGTTATCTTCTTACTGACAGGCAGGCTTGTCTTGTTACAGTATATACAGCTACCTGAAGAAAATTACTGGTGTTCTTTTGATCCTATTAGTACCACAGTCAGGCAGCTAGACTATTTACAGTTAGTGCAGTGCATCCTGCTCACAGTGTTCAGCTAAACCTACAAGTTAGTGGGGTGCGTCCTGCTCACAGTGTTCAGCTAAACCTACAAGTTAGTGTGGTGCGTCCACCTCACAGTGTTCAGCTAAACCTACAAGTTAGTGCAGTGCGTCCTGCTCACAGTGTTCAGCTAGATCCGTTCCTGTTATCTTCCTACTGACAGGCAGGCTTGTCTTGTTACAGTATATACAGCTACCTGAAGAAAATTAATGGTGTTCTTTTGATCCTATTAGTACCACAGTCAGGCAGCTAGACTATTTACAGTTAGTGCAGTGCATCCTGCTCACAGTGTTCAGCTAAACCTACAAGTTAGTGGGGTCCGTCCTGCTCACAGTGTTCAGCTAAACCTACAAGTTAGTGTGGTGCATCCACCTCACAATGTTCAGCTAGATCCGTTCCTGTTATCTTCTTACTGACAGGCAGGCTTGTCTTGTTACAGTATATACAGCTACCTGAAGAAAATTACTGGTGTTCTTTTGATCCTATTAGTACCACAGTCAGGCAGCTAGACTATTTACAGTTAGTGCAGTGCGTCCTGCTCACAGTGTTCAGCTAAACCTACAAGTTAGTGGGGTGCGTCCTGCTCACAGTGTTCAGCTAAACCTACAAGTTAGTGTGGTGCGTCCACCTCACAGTGTTCAGCTAAACCTACAAGTTAGTGCAGTGCGTCCTGCTCACAGTGTTCAGCTAGATCCGTTCCTGTTCTCTTCCTACTGACAGGCAGGCTTGTCTTGTTACAGTATATACAGCTACCTGAAGAAAATTACTGGTGTTCTTTTGATCCTATTAGTACCACAGTCAGGCAGCTAGACTATTTACAGTTAGTGCAGTGCATCCTGCTCACAGTGTTCAGCTAAACCTACAAGTTAGTGGGGTGCGTCCTGCTCACAGTGTTCAGCTAAACCTACAAGTTAGTGTGGTGCGTCCACCTCACAGTGTTCAGCTAAACCTACAAGTTAGTGCAGTGCGTCCTGCTCACAGTGTTCAGCTAGATCCGTTCCTGTTCTCTTCCTAATGACAGGCAGGCTTGTCTTGTTACAGTATATACAGCTACCTGAAGAAAATTACTGGTGTTCTTTTGATCCTATTAGTACCACAGTCAGGCAGCTAGACTATTTACAGTTAGTGCAGTGCGTCCTGCTCACAGTGTTCAGCTAAACCTAAAGTTAGTGGGGTGCGTCCTGCTCACAGTGTTCAGCTAAACCTACAAGTTAGTGTGGTGCGTCCACCTCACAGTGTTCGGCTAAACCTACAAGTTAGTGCAGTGCGTCCTGCTCACAGTGTTCAGCTAGATCCGTTCCTGTTATCTTCTTACTGACAGGCAGGCTTGTCTTGTTACAGTATATACAGCTACCTGAAGAAAATTAATGGTGTTCTTTTGATCCTATTAGTACCACAGTCAGGCAGCTAGACTATTTACAGTTAGTGCAGTGCGTCCTGCTCACAGTGTTCAGCTAAACCTACAAGTTAGTGGGGTGCGTCCTGCTCACAGTGTTCAGCTAAACCGACAAGTTAGTGGGGTGCGTCCTGCTCACAGTGTTCAGCTAAACCTACAAGTTAGTGTGGTGCGTCCACCTCACAGTGTTCAGCTAAACCTACAAATTAGTGTGGTGCGTCCACCTCACAGTGTTCAGCTAAACCTACAAGTTAGTGGGGTGCATCCTGCTCACAGTGTTCAGCTAAACCTACAAGTTAGTGGGATGCGTCCACCTCACAGTGTTCAGCTAAAGCTACCTGTAGAAGGTTGGTGGTGTTCTCATACTACAGGCAGGCAGTTGATTTTGCTAGCTGCAGTATCAGTACATATATATATATATATATATATATATATATATATATATATACATATCCCAGCTTAGTCCAGCTACAGGCCATTAGTATGTCTGGAAGGCCAAGAAGGAGAGGCAGACAGTCACAAGCCAATAAGAGAGGGCAAGCAGGCTCTGTGTCTAGTGCTGGTCATGGAGACGGTGTATCCTCATCAGCATGTGGCCGTGGGACACGCTTGGGCTTTTTTTCGGCAGCTGGCCGTGTTGAGCCACAACATGCAGAAGACTTGGTCGAGTGGATGACCAAGCCGTCCTCATCCTCCTCATCCTCTCTCACCCATGCCCAGGGTACTTTGTCTGGCAAAGCAGCGGCCTCTTCCCTCGGCTCAATGTCATCAGTAACTCCTTCCCTAGCCCCACCATGTCCTCCTGAGGAGTCCCTCGAACTGTTTGACCACAGTGTTGGGCACATGCTCCAGGAGGATGCCCAGCGTTTGGAAGGCTCTGATGATGATACTGAGCTCGATGAAGGCAGTAACATGAGCGCAGACAGAGGGGGTGCCCAAGAAGGACAGCAATCTGGCAGTCATGCTCCCCTTGCTGCAGCATACTGCCAGGTTTGCTCCAGTGATGAGGAGGGAGGGGATGATGAGGTCACTGACTCAACGTGGGTGCCTGATAGGAGAGAGGAGGAGGAGGAGGAGGCGGCACATCACCAACGAGGCAGGATGCCCTCCAGGGGCCAGCCTAAGGGCAGCACATTGACTGCAACACACCCCAAAGCTCCACATGTGTAGCGCGCTGCAGTCTCTGCGCGTTATTCAAAAAGTTCTTTGGTGTGGGCCTTTTTTGAGACGAGTGCATCAGATTGCACCACTGCTATTTGCAACATATGTCTCAAGCGTATCTCGCGTGGCCAAAACATCTCCCGCTTGGGTACCACATGCTTGACCAGACATATGTTGACCTGCCATGCAGTTCGTTGGCAAGCGTATCTATAAGACCCACACCAAAGAACAAAGAGGACCTCTCCTTGCTCCTCATCAGCTGAGATCTCCAACCCCACTATACCTTCAGTCCTCTCTGAGACCTGCACTGAGAGGAATGAAGGTGTAGAATTAGGTGTGTCACAGCCAAGTACTTGTGGGCAATCTGCTTTTGGTACACCGACATCATATTGTACCAGGCAAATTTCCCTGCCCCAGCTGCTGCACCGCCGAAAGAAGTTTGCTCCCAGCCATCCACATGCACAGCTGTTGAATGGTAGCTTGGCAAAATTGCTAGCACTTCAACTGCTGCCTTTTCAGTTGGTAGACTCTGCCCCCTTCCGTGAGTTTGTGGAATGTGCGGTTCCTCAGTGGCAGGTACCCAAACGCCACTTTTTCTCATGGAAGGCGATTCCGGCTCTCTACCAGCATGTGGAAGGCAATGTCCATGCTTCGCTGGACAGGGCGGTCAGTGGTAAGGTGCATATTACCGCTGACTCATGGTCCAGCAGGCATGGACAGGGATGTTACTTAAGTTTCACGGCGCATTGGGTGACTCTGCTGGCAGCTGGGAAGGATGCAGGACAAGGTGCAGTAGTATTGGAGGTTGTTCCGCCACCATGCCTCCAAAATGCTAATGATTGTGACACACCTCTCTCCTCCACCCCCTCCTCTTCTTCTTCCTCCATGGCCTCTTCCTGTGCTTTGTCCTCGGAACCAGCGGTGCTCCGTAGCCATTCAAGGGGCTACGCAAGTACGCAGGCCAAAAGATGCCACGCGGTGCTTGAGCTGGTGTGCTTGGGGGACAGGAGCCACACTGGGGCAGAGGTTCTGTCAGCTCTGCAGGGGCAGGTTCAGAGGTGGTTGACTCTACGCCAACTTAAGGCAGGAATGGTGGTTTGCGACAATGGCACCAACCTCCTCTCTGCCCTCCGACAGGGACAAATGACCCATGTGCCCTGTTTGGCTCACGTCCTTAACTTGGTGGTGCAGCAGTTCTTGGGCAGGTACCCGGGCTTACAGGATGTCCTGAGGCAGGCCAGGAAAGTCTGTGTGTATTTCCGCCGGTCATATAATGCCAGTGCTCGGCTGACGGACCTCCAAAAGGAGTTTAACCTGCCCAAGAACCGCCTAATCTGTGACATGCCCACCAGGTGGAACTCAACGTTGGCCATGCTGCAGCGGCTGCACATGCAGCAGAGGGCCATCAATGCGTACCTGTGCGACTATGGCACCAGGACAGGGTCAGGGGAGCTTGTTTTTTTTTCCCCACGCCAGTGGGCCATGATCAGGGATGCATGCACTGTCCTGTCACCATTTGAGGAGGCCACGAGGATGGTGAACAGTGACAGTGCATGCATCTGTGACACTGTCTTCCTTGTCCACCTGTTGGAGCACACGCTGCGTGGAATAATGGACAGGGCACTTGAGGCAGAACAGAGGCAGGAAGAGGAGGACTTCCTTAGCTCTCAAAGCCCCCTTTATCCAGACAGTGTTTCTGCATGCCCGCCGATCACACAGGAAGAGGACGAGGAGGAGGAGGAGGAGGAGGAAGATATGGAGGTGGAGCCTGGCACTCAGCATCAGCAGCAGTCTTTAAGGGATCAGTCCCAAGAAACACATGGACTTGTACGTGGCTGGGAGGAGGTGGCTGCGGACCATGTCATCCTTAGTGACCCAGAGGACTCCGGACCGAATGCCTCAGCAAACCTACGCTGCATGGCCTCCCTGATCCTGCAAAGCCTGCGTAAGGATCCTCGTATTCATGGTATCAAGGAGAAGGACCAATACTGGCTGGCAATCCTCCTTGATCCACGTTACAAGGGTAAGGTTGCGGACCTTATCTTGCCATCGCAGAGGGAGCAGAGGATGAAACATCTTCGGGAGGCCTTGCAGAAAGGTCTGTGCAACGCGTTCCCAGAGACTGGGAGGTTACAAACTCCTGTTTCTGGACAACGTGTTGCTGAGGCTTCGGTCAGTCAAAGAAGGAGCGGAGGAGAAGGTGGCCGTCTGACTGATGCGTTCAGACAATTTTTTGGTCCGCAGCCCCAAGGTATGATCGGTTCCAGCAACCATCGCCAGCGTCTGTTTTACATGGTGCAGGAATACCTAGGGGCAAGATCAGACTTGGACACCTTTCCCACCGAAAATCCTCTGGGTTACTGGGTCTTGAGGATGGATCACTGGCCAGAGCTTGCACAGTATGCAATTGAGCTACTGGCCTGTCCTGCATCCAGCGTTCTTTCGGAACGCACATTCAGTGCTGCTGGAGGCTTTGTAACCGATCACAGGGTGCGTCTGTCCACCGACTCGGTCGATCGACTGACCTTCATAAAAATGAATCAGTCTTGGATCACCACCAGCTACCAAGTACCTGATGCTGATGTAACCGAATAATTTTTTTTAAAATCTCAGATCCCTTAAAAGACTGCCTATGCTGAGTGACTATCCCTGAGTAATTATCCTCTTCCTCCTCAATCATCACGCTGATAGCTTGAAAGAACATTTTTGGTTCTGGGCGCCACCACCAATGCCTAAGGCACAATTTTTCAGCCCCTGTTTAACAGGGGCGTGTGATTACAATTTTTGATGCAATACTTTGCAGCAGGGCTCGTTCCTGCATTCCAACTAGAGTGTCTGTGAGGGGTTGCAGTGTTGTGGCACCAGCACCAGTGCCTAAGGCCCAATTTTTCTGCCCCTGTTTAACAGGGGCGTGTAATTACAATTTTTGATGCAATACTTTGCAGCAGGGCTCGTTCCTGCGTTCCAACTAGAGTGTCTGTGAGGGGTTTCAGTGTTGTAGCACCAGCACCAGTGCTTAAGGCCCAATTTTTCTGCCCCTGTTTAACAGGGGCGTGTAATTACAATTTTTGATGCAATACTTTGCAGCAGGGCTCGTTCCTGCGTTCCAACTAGAGTGTCTGTGAGGGGTTGCAGTGTTGTGGCACCAGCACCACCACCACCACCACCATCACCAAAGGCCCAATTTTTCTGCCCCTGTTCAACAGGGGCATGTAATTACAATTCTTGATCTAATATTTCACAGCAGGGCCCATTTCTGCACCCACCAAGAGCGAGTGAAGATTTACAGTGTTGTGGCACCAGCACCACCACCACCACCAAAGGCCCGGTTTTTCTGCCCCTGTTCAACAGGGGCATGTAATTACAATTCTTGATCTAATATTTCACAGCAGGGCCCTGTGAGGGCTTACGTTGTTGTGGCCACAACAACACCTAAGGGCCAAATTTATGCTGAGTATATAGGGCAGGCCCCTACTTTCAAACATCTAACTTACAAACGACTCCTACTTGCAAACGGAAGGAGACAACAGGAAGTGAGATGAAATCTACCCCTAGGAAGGGAAATTCTCTCCTGTAAGAGTTAATATGGGAAAAACATTTCTCCTTTCCACTGATGCTTTCCAATCCTTGTTCCACAAAAAAAAACAAATTTTCAAAAAACATTTGTCATTGGGACAAAAAGTGAGGTGAAATCTTCTAAAGAGGAGGAAAGACAGCAAAACAAATGTCACAGGGGTGATAACCCTTCCCTATGTTTTCCTAAAAGCTTAAAAAAGATTTTTTGGCTGGAGCTAAACACGTTAAAAATGTACCCGTTCAAAATGACAAAGAGATTCTACTTAACAACAAACCTACAGTCCCTGTCTTGTTTGCACCGCCTGTATACTGCTGTTCAGAGTATATAGAGCCTTGTGGCCCCACACCTTTCCTTATTTTAATTTGGGTGCGGGGTTCCCCTTAATATCCATACAAGACCCAAAGGGCCTGGTAATGGACTGGGGGGTACCCATGCCGTTTCTCTCACTGATTTTCATCCATATTGCTAGGACCCGACATTACATTAAACCCGCAAGCAGTTTTAAATGAGATTTTTTCCTTTAAAAATGACATTTGGTGCAGGGACTGTTCTAAACACGGGAAACACGCGCCACTTTACAGGCATACTATAGACACCCCCCAGGTACGATATTTAAAGGAATATTTCACTTTTTTTTTTTACTTTAACCATCATTAAAATCACGGCCGTTTTTAAACGTTTTTTTTGCATTGATACATGTCCCCTGGGGTAGGACCCGGGTCCCCAAATCCTTTTTAGGACAATACCATGCAAATTAGCCTTTAAAATGAGCACTTTTGATTTCGAACGTTCGAGTCCCATAGACGTCAATGGGGTTCTAACGTTCGTGCGAATTTTTGGTCCGTTCGCAGGTTCTGGTGCGAACCGAACCAGGGGGTGTTCGGCTCATCCCTACTGAGGGCGCTTCCAACCAAAGCTGACATGGAAGCCTTAATGAGAAGGTTAGAGGAACAGCACCTCCGTGACTTCCATGAGCTCCGCTCTGAGGTCCACACTCTGGATGATAGGGTCGGGAAGGGGGAGGCGGAGATGAGCGCGTTGGAACTCCAGGTCTCACAGTTGGAAAAAAGCCAGGCAGAAGCCCAAGCCCAAGGCTCGCGGAGGTACAGTTACAAGCCGAGGACCTGGAGAACAGGAGCCGCCGGAACAATCTCCAGATCTGGGGGTTGCCGGAGGCAATGTGTCCGGAGAATTTACAAGATACCATAGCGTCAATTTTCCAACAGCTGCTGGGAACGGATTTGCCAGCCTCCATGGAGTTTGATAGAGTCAAACTCTCAGAGCGGCATGGTCTGCAGATCGGATTGACTTTGATGGGGCAGAGCTGTCGATCTATCCGGATGTCTCCAGAGCGACGCTGCAATGGAGGGCTATGCTGAAACCTCTTCTAGAGCGGCTCCGGCAGGCTGCGCTGCCATACAGATGGGGCTTCCCGCTCCAACTGACGATAAGGCAGGGGGGAGCCTCCTTCACGCTCAGGGACTATGCGGACCTCCCAGCCCTGTTCCTTTTCTTGAGCATGGAACCTCTCCACATACCCGACTGGATGAAGCCACTGCCTACTAGAGACTTCCGTCAAGCTCCATGGGCACCAGGTCCGAGTCTACCACGTCGCTCAAGCAGAAGAAGGAGAGGGGACATGCAGCCAGCTACCGCCTGAGATCCTGAAGCATGAGATTGAAGCTGGGTGGTATGTAAGTGGAGAGTCTTTTCCCCTTCTATTTTTGGCTCGCTTCATATCTTTGACTATGTGTGGTCTTTACAGATCTCCCGTCTAGGTCCCTGAGGGTTATCGGCCTCCCGCCGGCATGTCATATTAGGGGAGTGAAGCCTTCGCTATACATGCAGTGAGGTGGGGGGTCTTGTTCTCATATTATAAGGGGATGAGCCGAGTTGGGCTCCTGTGGGGTCATCGCGCTGCTGCTTCCCCTCTGGCCCAGGATCTTTGGAAACATTCCAGCCCCACAGTCTTCACGAAACTGCTGACCCCGCACACAATAAACTGGACCGAGGTAGATTATTGTCAGCAGCTGTACCCCAGTGCTCTGGACTTGGGACGTTTGCCTTGGGGGGGTGGAGGGTACAGCGGGACTTGAGGTGATTTTGTCGGAGACAGTACCTGTTGAATGTGTACATTGTACAAATATTTTAGCAGAATAGTCCTGACCCCTGGCGGTATCTCGGGAGGATGGCTGTAATAATGCTTTGGTTCTCAACTTTCTCCCTTCCTCGCGCCCTGGCCCCTTCTCCCTTCCCTCCCTCCTCTCCCTCCTCCCCACGGGGGAAGCCTCATATTTGGGGTGGTATTCCTGTCCTTGGTTCTCCCTGATTAGTGGGGGTTCTGGGTGTTAGGAGAGACGGTCTGTGCACGTAAATCCCCGGACCACGACCTCCATGCCTCCTAATTGTTATGGCATAACAAAGATGTGGAGTTACCTTCCCCCCCTTTTCCCTCATCGTTCGGGTGGGGGGGTTTGGGAAAACTGGGGGAGGTTTGATGACTGGTATATTAAGGCCCATCTCCACGGGATCTATGAGAAAATGCCGGCGGGACCTTCCACCACGGGTGCCCAGCGCCACTCCCCTTACCAGTGAGAGGGCCTGGGGCAATGTGGGAGGGGCTATGTAGAGGCTATTTGCAATGTATTATCTCTGGTTTTCCTTTTGTGGTTTTTTAAGATTTGTTATTTTTTCTGTATCTCGTTTATCAGCGTTTTTTTCTGATACGCTATGTTCTATTTTTTTTTTTTTCTCATTACACAGGTTGAATGGAACTATGTTTTTATTGGTAACCAAATGCAATAAGCATAGTATTTTGAGGCTCAATCACAGGGTCCGGTCCTGTTGGGGGGCCGTGCCTGGCTCCGAGCTACCTTGTGGGGGCTGCAGGAGCCAGCGTTGCCTGGGCGGGATGTTAAAACAGCTGGTCCTTGAATTTGTTATAGCATTTGGCTCTATGCGTTCTATTATGTGGGTCGGGATAGGGAGCCTCCGACCCCTGTTGTGTCCAACCACTTTCCCCACATAGGGTTGCGCCTGATTGGTGTCCTCTTTTCTCCAAGGGGTCATCAGGGAGCATTGAGACTAGGTCTCACCTATGCCTTAGGTGCATTAGTTCTCCCTCTACCTCCACTGCTTTCTTCTACCGCGGTCCCTTCTCCTTGTTCCTGTTCTTCTTTTTCTTCCTAACTAATACCCTTCCCTTCCATTCCTTCTACCCTTCCTTGCTACCACCAACTCTTGCCCCCTCCCCCTTTTTTTTTCCTTTCTCTCTCCCTCCCCCCTGCTCCAGTCACAGTCATGCCTAGAGATGAACTGGATCCAGTCCACCTGGTCTCCATCAATGTGAAGGGGTTAAACACCCCAGAGAAGCGCTCCATGGTGCTCGCCAACCTAAAACATATGAAAGCCCATGTGTGTTTCCTCCACAAGATGCATTTCCGTGCAGATAAACCACCAAGACTCCATGACCGCTTTTTCCTGACAGCATACCATGGTTGCTCCTCTGATTCCAAGTCAAAAGGGGTGAGCATTCTTATCCGTAACAATACCCTGTGGGTTTTAAAGGATCGCTGGAACGATGCAGAGGGAAGAGCGCTTTTTGTAAAGGGAACACTGGGGGCAACCTTGGTTACTCTGGTGAACCTATATCTCCCCAACTCTAATCAGATAACCTTTCTGGAACAGACCATGACCAACCCGTGGGACTTCGCCGAAGGGGAAGTACTCTTAGGGGGTGACATGAACTTTATCCTGGATCCGAGTTTAGATTCCTCCAGAAACACTTCACAGCATTCCTACGCATTACTGAGGCTTTTTAAGAGAAATCTTCATGCTTTCCACTTGGTGAATGTGTGGCAAGTCCTCCATCCAAACCAAAAGGACTATACGTTTTATTTGCATCCCCACAACTCTTACACCAGAATTGACATGTTGATGGTGCCACAGTCACTCTTATCCAGGGTCGCCTCAGCCTTGATGGGCTCTATCACGTTCTCTGACCATGCACCGGTCTTTGTGGAAGTAGACCTGTTACAGCCCACTATGAAGCAATGGATATGGCGACTTAATGACTCCTTGATACAAACTCCAGAGATAGTGTCGGAAGTGGTGGGAGAATTAAAACATTACTTCTCCACTAATGTGAACCCAGAGGTACACTCAACAATAGTGTGGGAAGCACACAAAAGCTACATTATAGGCATCATGATAAAAATAGGGTCTCGTATAAAAAAGGAAAGGACCAAACTGTAGATCTTTTAGAGAAAATTAGAAAATTGGAGATTATCCATAAAAAATCTCTGGCATCCCAGGCCCTGTCAGATTTAACCGCCTTGCGAAACCAGCTCCAATCCTTTGCATTGTTTAAGGCCAAAGAGACAATATCTAAATGCCGCCGTACCTTTTATGAACATAGCAATAAATGAAGCAAGATGCTGGCACGAGCACTGAGAGCCCAGAGAGTCTGCACGTTCATCCCAGAAATGCTAAACGAGACACACAACAAAATTCATACTACTGAAGGGATTGCTGCTCGCTTCAGGGAATACTACACGGCTCTGAACAACCTCCCATCTCCGTAGACAGAAAGAGACAGATCCGTTGAACAAAAAGCCATTCAAGACTATCTAAGCAAGTCGGGCCTCCCGCGGATTCCAGAAGACGAGCTGAGTGAACTGGACAAACCAATATCAGCAGAGGAGGTGACGTTGGCAATGTCACAAATGCAGCTAGGCAAGGCCCCGGGCCCGAATGGATATCCCCTCTTATATTACAAAACATTTGGAGATGTACTGATTCCGCATTTTCTATCCACATACAATGCGGCAGGAGAGGGGACGATCCTTCCCAGTGACACATTGAAAGCCCACATTGCGGTTTTAACCCAAGGAAGGGAAGGATCCATTACGCTGTCAAAATTATAGACTTCCTTATTAAATGTTGACTTATAAATTTTCACGAAAATCCTCTCTATGCAGTTGATTAATTTGATGCCATTATTGATTCATTCCAACCAAGTAGGATTTGTTCCGATGAGAGAGGCGCGGGACAACACAACAAAGGCGATCAATCTGATTCAGGCGGCAAGAACACGGAAGATCCCTCTGCTGCTCCTCTCGATGGACGCCGAAAAGGCATTCAATAGGGTGAGCTGGCCTTTCCTATTTGAAACCCTAAGATGCATTGGTTTGAAAGACCGAATGATGAGCTCAGGTCAAGCTCAGGTCAAGATCAATGGCTATCTCTCCTCAACGTTTAACATATTGAATGGGACAAGAGAGGGGTGTCCTCTGTCGCCACTCATTTTTATTCTCACCCTCAAACCTTTTTTGAGGTCTGTCAGAAACTCAGACATTGAAGGCATATGCCTGGATGCCACCCTGTCCCCAAAAGTTGCTGCTTTCGCAGATGATCTCCTCTTCTTCTTGACTAAACCCTTAGTGTTCATCCCGAACCTGCTTAGGGAACTAAAAACATATGAGGGACTATCACAATACCGCATTAACTACCAGAAATCGGAAGCACTCGATGTTAATTTGCCATCCTCTCTAACCACACTACTCCATTCAGACTTCCCTTTCAAATGGACCACTTCACATATCAAATATTTTGGTATCCGGTTACCCAGCAAGACAGAGGATATTTTTCATCTCAATTTCCCCACTTTCCTGACAGCGATAAAAAAAGATCTGAAGGAATGGCAGCATGGTTTCTTTACCTGGTTCGGGTGTTGTAGCATAGTGAAAATGAACATTATGTCCAGAATCCTATATCATCTACAGGCAATTCCAACACAAATCCCTATCACTTTCTTGAAAGCGGTAAATAGAGTGATAACTCAATTTGTCTGGGCTGGTAAGCCTCCACGTTTAGCACAAACAATACTCCGCCTTCCAAAATCGAGTGGCGGTATTGCCCTTCCTGACGCCATTCTCTACCACACAGCTTGCTATTTAACATAACATAGCATATTAGACTGGAGCAGACACTCCACCCTGAAACAATGGGTACAAATAGAGAACTCCTTAGCGGGGGTCCAATTGGACCAACTGCCCTGGTGTCAGCAACCTCTGCCAAAACGGGTACTATCTCACCCCACAATAGGGGTGACAATCCGGACAGCATGGAAAGTTTTCCAAGACCTGTCTCTCACACCACTTCCTTCTCCACTCACCCCAGTAGTGGGCAACCCGGCCTTTACTCCGGGACTTAAGGATCCTAGATTCCAAGATCTGAAACCAAATGAGAGATCACAGGCCAGGCATTATCTCTTCAACGGACAATGGAAAAATAGACAGCAGATCATGGATGACCCAGCACTGAGGGGACTCTCCTTCTGGCAAAAGATTCAACTGTCCTAGTTCATTACTCTCACCAGAGGCTTTTGGTAGGCAACTAACTCCCTTTGAATTGCTCTGCCTGGATCAGTCTCCACTGAGACACGCGATTTCACTAACATACCAGCTTCTGGTGTCCCCACAGACAGACACCAGACCTCCCTACATTGACAGGTGGGAATGTGATCTGGGGCTTAAATTCACAGTCAAACAGATTGAGTGGATCATCCTTTTTCCTCACAAGACTTCCGTATGTGCGAGACACCAAGAGACGGGATACAAATTGCTGTCCCGGTGGTATTACATGCCAGTAAGGATCCACAAGATGTTTCCCCGGAGCACAGACCTGTGTTGGAGATGTGGGGAAGAAGTTGGAACCCTCCTCCATGTTTTCTGGTCATGCAGGTTGATACAACCCTTTTGGACCGAGGTCCATCACATCGTCCAAAAGTTCACGGACCGGGTTTTGCCGAAGTCCCCTGAATTCTTCCTTCCGCATCATCATGAGATCCCAATCAAGAGCTACAGAAAATCTATATTGCCTTTCTTGCTCACGGCAGCAAAAAGCTGCATCCCACTGTATTGGAAGCAGATTTGGCCTCCAATTGTGGCGACATGGTTGAAAAAAGTAGCGGACATACACGCAATGGAGGACTTGGTGGCCACGGAAAAAGGCTTAAATGAGAAATTCTCCAAAAAATGGTACTTTTGGCTTGAGTTCATCTACTCCGAGGAATACGGACGGCTAGTGAACCAACCCCCTTGAGGGGAATAACTGAAAATTCTCCCTGGGGGATTGGAAATGACCGGACAGGGGAATATTCACTCCTCTCTCCCATCCCCCTTCACCCCCCCCTTTTTTTTTCTCTTTCTTTCTCCCCCCATTTTCCCTTCCTCCCCTCTCCTTTTTCCAGCTCCTTTTTTTTCTGTTTCTGATCCGGGTCCTTTAATGCCGGATAATGACTGCTAGGGGCCGATGAGAGCCCGCTTCAATCCTTTAGCCACTTCCTTAAAATACAGCTATTGCCAAGAAAATTAAAGGGACCATGCGGGACACGAAGGTCCTCTACTCAGTAGACATACGTCCTGCCTTTATTCCAGTAGGAAATTTTGAGCACAGAGCTTTTACAGTTGTGTAATCACAGATAAATTGATGTATATCCTGAACTGTCATTGTATTATATGCTGTTGGGCTTTCTGTACCCACGTTTTCTATCTTGTTAAATAAAGAATTTACAAAAAAAGACTTTCCAGCCATCTTAGCAGCTTGCTCTGGACTTGATTTCATGTCAAAAGTAACTTTGAGACACCTCCACTGTGATCTGTTAACTCTGCAGCCTGTCCTATAAGGTTTGGCTTCCTGCACCTTCTGAAGTTCAGTAGGCTTGAGTGAAGGATGATCTTACTAGTCAGCATCCAGACTTTTCCTCCTGTCATTCACTTAATTGCATTGTTCAGTGTTTGGCCAAACAATAACCTCCCATTATAGGAAATGTCAAAGGCTTGTGTAAAAATTCCACCTGCCCTCCAGTGGCATAACCTAAATGCTATCATAGCAGTGACTGAGTGCACCAGCGCTTGTAATAGGTCTACCAAAAGCATCAACCAAAAGTCAGTTGCTAGATTTAACTCTTTCTGGAAACTATGCCAAATCTTGTAGTTTCCTGTGTTGAATGCAATACCATTTCTGATGTTTATATAGCGAATTTAACTCTGTTACTGATTGGCAGGCAAAATCTGTCACTATAGATTCTGTGCAAGTCTGATGGCCAGATTGCCACAATTACTATGTTCCAGATGTGTTTCTGCATGAGTGTTTTTGATGCATTCTCAATGCGTTTTGCCACTTTCCAGATGTGTTCCATATAGAAACAATGCAACATTCTACTTTTGTTGACTGCACTAGAATGCGCTGTACTGGAGTTAACTAAGTAATTGGAATCAAAGTTAGACACTGTCCATGCGTTCTTGATGCAGGATAAAAGCGCACTGGAATACATCTGGTGTGAACTAGTCCATTTTCTCATCCATAGGATCTCTGAAGACAACTGAGTTATAAAAAGGCAAAGACACTTGCTGTCCCAGACACTAGAGGGCAGCATCCACCCCTGGGAGTGCAGGGCATAAAACTACATCAGCCATCCTATTTGGATAAAGTTCAGAGAACCTGTTACTGTAAATTGGTCTTCTGATGAGGTCTCGGTCATCCTTCATCAACAAGTGATTTACGCGCTTCCATTATGGGAAGAGACCATCTTCCATCATGAGCGATTTACGATCTGCCATTGCGGGATAAAGACCATCCTTCGTGAATGAGCGATTTACGTTGCTTGTGGCATGGATATTTGCAGCATACTTTCTGCTATAGCTGCCTTAATAGGCCTTAGAATTTTGCACAACCACATCCTTGTGAGGCAACCTGTTCAATTTAATTTCTCTGCCACTGCAGACTGCATGCAGGCCCCAAAAAGCACCCTGATCTTGGCAAGGCATCTTTTATCATGCTGGTATAAACGCATGTGCCATTCTCCTGCATCCTGTCCCTTCACAGGGTAAGTGGAAACAACTCCTTTAAAGTGTATTGACCACATGCTTAATGAATGTGACAACCTGTTAGGTGATGTCATTCTGCAATCATTGGCGGGTCTTATGTTTTTTGGAGCATTTGCGTTCACGGTTTCTGCTCCTCAAATATTGCAAAACACCTTAATTTGCATATTTCCCTTGGGCACTCTTTTAAGAAACATGTCCCACGTCTCCCCCTCCTACCTTTGCTAATCTTCTGAGCCGCTAACAGGTGTGGCAAGCTCATATTTGCACAAAATATATGGAGAAAAGCATCTTACCTCTCACCAAAAACCATGGATCCTTGTCTCTTTAAGACCCATCTGCCTTCATCCACTCACTTTAAAGCATCAGCAGGTGAGCTTCAGGCAGCATTTCCAAAGGCAGACAGCAGACACAGTTAGAGTCTGAGACAAAAACCAGTCAGACTATCAAACCCACAAATGTACACAGCATAGCAGAGGAGCCAGGACAGCACATCCAGAGACAGACAGGAGGCTCAGTCAGAATCTGAGGTAAGTCCTTTACCTGGAAGGACTGCAGAGAGAGAGGGAGAGAAGCCCTCCCAACTGCAGACCTCCAAAATCATTAACCCCATTGCATGGTGTCTGGTGGTTCCCATCCTGTGCTGCCCATCTCCATGCCCCCTGTGACACCATTCACAGCCACTCTCGGACTGACAATTAGGGATGGGCTTCATGTTCGGGTCGAACATGAGTTCGACTCGAACATTGGCTGTTCGCCGAATAGCAAACAGTTTGTGTTTTTTGCAGCAAATTCGAAAGCTGCGGAACACCCTTTAAAAGTCTATGGGAGAAAGTGCTAATTTTAAAGGTTAATATGCAAGTTATTGTCATAAAAAGTGTTTGGGGACCTGGGTCCTGTCTCAGGGGACATGTATCAATGCAAAAAATTTTTTAAAAATGGCCGTTTTTTCGGGAGCAGTAATTTTAATAATGCTTAAAACGATAAAAGTATAATATTCCTTTAAATTTCGTACCTGGGGGGTGTCTATAATATTCCTGTAAAGTGGAGCATGTTTCCCATGTTTAGAACAGTCTGAGAGCAAAATGACATTTCTAAAGGAAAAAAAGTAATTTAAAACTACTCACGGCTATAATGAATTGTCGGTCCCAGCAATACACATAAAATTCATTGAAGACTTCCGGTTCCGGCGCCGCATGGAGTAGCTGCACCCTCTCACAGCTCCCGCTCTGAGGACGCCTAAATCAGCCTATAAAACCGGCCCAGAAGCCAGAAACCCCCCTCAACCACCTCGGGCACCTATACCCGCACTATGGACCGTTTCGTGGAGGTCCTCGGCTCCCGCTCCAACACGGCCCTGACGGCGCCGCCGGCCCAGCCGCAAATCGAGGCCCCGGCTTCGGCCTACATGGAACTTCACACAGGCGCGCAGCAGCAGCACACAGCGGAGATGGAAGTAAGTGGAAGCACAGCTCCACACACATCCTCTCAGGCATCCCCTGCCCAGCCACATTCTCAGGCCTCCTCTCCTCAAGCACCCTTTCCCCAGGCCTTCTCCATGCCTGCTACATCCCCACAGCTCGCCGGGGACCACAAAACTGAACGCATTGCACAGGCAGTGGCAGCACTTCTGTCCCCCATGATATCTGCTTCGGTAGAAAAGGCTGTTAATGCGGGGATGAAACAGATAAAGGCCCAGCTAGGAGAACACAACACTAGGCTAAACGAGCTAGAACATCGCCAATCAAGCATGGAGGAAGAGATGTACCAAGCTCAGGCCACGGAACAAGCACAAGACAAAACCAACCAATACATAATCCAAAAACTCGACGATTTGGAAAATAGATCCAGAAGGAGCAACCTGCGATTCGTGGGGATTCCCGAATCTCTCCAAGCATCTGCCCTAATGGATTTTTGCTCCCAACGCATACCCGAGGCGCTAGGCCTAACAGGCCCTTGCACGGTGGAACGCGCTCACAGGATGGGGTCATATAGTGAAGAACGCAAGAACCCTCGGCCCATCATAGCCAAATATCTGAACTACTCTGACAAGGCTCTAATCCTTCAAAAATTTCGACAATCCCGTTTGCTTCAAATCGACGGGGTGAGGGTCCTGATTTTTGCGGACTACTCCATCGAAGTCTCAAAGAAACGCAAGGCCTTTCAACAGATATGCTCTGAACTCTTTAAGCAACGAATCAAATTTACTCTGGCCTTCCCGGCCATCCTACGCCTCAAGACACCCAACGGGGACCAGCTATCCTTCCAGGAACCCTCAGAAGCAGAAGCCTACATGCGGTCTTTGCTCCCCAACGCCCAACAACACACACCGTCGAAAGGCACCTCAATCAACCGCTCCCTGGATCAACGCAGCCCGCGTAAAGACTCCCCCAAGCGATTCAGATCCTCGGTTCCGGACCAGCATCGCTACACTCACCGCTGATCAGAAACCTGAAACCTACCTCTATTTGGTTTCCAAAATTTTCTTTTTTGGACAGTAAATTTTCTGTCCCCCCTCAGGTTCCACATATCCTCTGTTCCACACCAACACGTAATGTATAATGTTTCTTATACATATGTTTGATCTTCCATTTTAAATGTTTTTCTTCTTTTAGGATTCATCCTAGCAAGTTACAATTTTTAAGTGTTTTCTTCACATCCTCCTGGCCTCACTGTGTGCGGACAACCGCTCCCCTCTCCCCCCCCCATATATATGACCCCTTGATGCCCACATGAACATACGTCTCACGGCCAAGGGCTCTCTTGGGCTACACCATAACCGTCCCGAAATGGGAGCTGACCTACACAGTGACTCCATGCGGAAAAAAGCGAAGTTTCCATGTTCGTTTGTTTTATTGGTGATACTCTTCCCTATGTTGATTCTCCTACAGGCTAACCCCTCTCCCCCTCCCCACTCTCTCCCACACGGCCCTAGCCAACTCAAATCCACTTTCTTCTTTTTCTTCCTCCCATACAACAACATCAAGCCCCTGGACACAACTGGCACTCTATCATACCTACCACCCAATAGTAAACCATACTTAACAGCACATACCCCCTCTCAACCCCCCTAATATGAAAATAATTTCATGGAATGTAAAGGGTCTCAGATCCCCCCAAAAGAGAATGAAAATCCTAAGGCATCTCAAGCGGCTCAAAGCCGATATAGCACTAATACAGGAATCCCACCTACTAACCTCAGATTTTCATCGCATGCAGAAACTCTGGGTAGGCACTGTGCTAGGCTCAGAGGCAGCAGGACGCAAAGCTGGCGTTCTCCTGCTCATACACAAGAACCTCCCGTGCACAGTCCTGTCTGTGAAAAACGACGCTCAGGGCCGTCTACTCACGGTCCACATCAAAATAGGCTCCAAAGAACTAGTTATAACTAATGTCTATGCCCCCAATAATCCAGGCAGACAATTTTACACTGAACTATCCAGTTGGATACTAGCCAACACACATCTCCCTCATCTAATCGGAGGAGACTTCAATGACATCATCCATCAGATAGACGACAGATCTTCACAAAAACGACCAAAACAGGGCACTAACCCACCACCCCCTTCCCTCCTGGCCAGCACCATGGAATCCACACATTTTCAAGATCTGTGGCGCCTTTCCCACCCGGCAGACAGGGAATTCACTTTCTACTCCAACCCACACAAAATATTCACCAGGATAGACTACCTCTTTGGCTCTGACAACCTTCTCCCCTACCTCCAGAACTCCACTATCCACGACATAACTATCTCAGACCATGCCCCTATAGAGGTGACACTGGACAATCTAGACCTACCCCCACACCCTAATATATGGCGGTTCCCATCTTATCTGCACAACAACACTGACTTCCAAAATTACATCTCTGACGCATGGGCTGAATACTCCTCCAACAACGCCCCACACATACACAACCCCAACCTATTCTGGGACGCTGGTAAAGCTTTCTTAAGGGGCCGTATCATATCTTATGCAACCTCTTTTAAACGTAACACCCTAACTAAATACAAAGAGGCCAGCTCACGCTTACACCATGCACAACGAGAAATGTACACTAAAAACTCCCCAGCAACACGCTCTGAATGGCAGATAGCGAAAAGGGAATTTGATACTTGGGTAAACACCCTGGAAAACACCAAGAAGGCCCATATAGATGCCACATTCCATAAATTTGGAAACAAAGCAGGAAAACTCCTATCCAGATTATGCAAAGGTCCATACCGCCCCACTCACATCACGTCCCTACGTGACAAAACAGGCGCCTTACACGCCACTCCACTTTCAATTAACAAAGTCATGCAAAAATTCTACTCCACTCTTTATGCCCCAGATCCCATAGACAAACAAACAGCGTGCGCTTTTCTAGACAAAATAACCTTACCCAAAATATCCCCAACACAATTAGAAACCTTAAACGCACCTATCACCATCCCTGAAATATCGACAACCATTCGCAACTTAACCCTGTCCAAAGCCCCAGGCCCAGATGGATTCACCAGCGAATTCTTCAAAACCCTACAACCCCTACTAGAACCTACTCTCCTCCAAGTATATCAACATATATGGGCAGGGGGTGCATACCTACACTCGGGGAACCAAGCCATTATAAAACTACTGGCAAAAAAGGGCAAAGACCCCCAAGAACCGGGTTCATACAGACCCATATCACTTCTTAACCTAGATGTGAAAATCCTCTCAAAAATCGTTGCCACTAGACTAGCAGATATTATGCCCTCCCTTATCCACTCCGCCCAGTCAGGCTTTATTAAAGGACGTACGGCCACCCTTAACATCCGCAAAGTCATGCTGGCCCTAGAACATGCAATGCATTACCCGAACACCGATCATGCCATTATCACGCTAGACGCGGAAAAAGCTTTCGATAACGTCAGTTTCGACTGGTTATCCATGACAATGACGGCAATAGGATTCACTGGTCCCTTCCAACACCTAATTACTGCCATGTACACAGCTCCGACAGCAAGGTTAGTGGCGGCAGGCCTGCTATCAGAAGAAATTCACCTCCATAAGGGCACTCGCCAGGGCTGCCCCCTATCGCCACTCCTCTTCAATATAGCACTAGAACCACTTTCCAGGTATCTAACGACAGTAGCCCCACTACATGGCTTAAAGATAGGCCCACACAACCTACGCACCTCACTTTTTGCAGATGACGTCCTTATATTTTCAGCCAACCCTACATCAGATATGCTAACCATAAAAAACGTATTCGATGAATTTCGCTTGTGCTCGGGCCTCCGTATTAATTACAGCAAAAGCGAAATTCTTCCCATCGGCTCTCACTCCACACCAAAATGGACCCAGCAATCAATCTTCCCTGTTGCTAAATCTCACATCACCTACTTGGGAATAAAAATAGGAAAACTTCCTTCTTCACTATACCACCTCAATTACCCTCCTTTATTGTCAAAAATAACTCAGGAACTAAATACCTGGATGGATCTGCCCCTTTCGCTTTTGGGAAGATGTCATTTAGTGAAAATGGTCAGTTTTGCAAGACTACTCTACCCAATGCAAACTATCCCACTACTTCTCCACCATAAAGATGTGACCTCCCTCAACAACGCTATATCTAAATTCCTATGGCAGAACAAACGACCACGCATTGCTCTTAAAAAACTTTATCTTCCCAGACGCGAAGGGGGCATCAGTCTCCCTCACATTAGAATGTATAACCTTGCATGTTTGCTAAGAACAAGTCTAGACTGGATAACCCAGTCCTCTCGTTACTCAAACTTCTCTCTGGAATCTGACATGGCCCATCCCTACTCACTAGTAGCCCTCCTACACTGCAGATGGAAGTCGGTCCCCCATCCCCACCAACATAATCTCCTATTAAGAGATACAGCAGTAGCTTGGAGAGAAGCACGGAAAATCCTCAAGCTATCCCCTTTTGTGTCAATACACCTCCCGATTCAAGGAAATCCAGCATTCCCGCCGAGTTTAGAACATAAATCTTTCAAAACATGGGAACAGAAAGGTTTAACGAAATTCTCTCTCCTCTGCAACACCCAGATGGGTCAACCACTACCCTTTGCTGACATCGCGGAATCCTTCTCTCTACCCTCCACACATATCTTCCACTATGGGCAATGTACCAGTTTCTTAAAGGAGGCGTGCAATCAAAACGAAAAAAGGTTCCAAACAAACGCCACGGACCTAATGATAACGAGTAATGCTTACAAAATCTCGGACATATACAAACCACTCCTCAACAAGTCCTCTTCACCTCTCTCTTCATCCTCAATCAAAAACTGGAACAAAGACTTCCCTGATCCAAACCTAGTAGAAAAAATCATCCAAGGGCTTAACGCTGTACATAAGCTAACACCCAACGAAATATGGAGAGAAACACAACTGAAAATAGCCCACAGAGCATATAGGCCTTTCCTAACCTCAAAAACTGACAAAAACAAAGCTTTCTGCCCACATTGTAACCACCAGAAACCATCCCTAGCTCATCGTTTCTGGCACTGCTCCTACATATCCACTTTCTGGGACCAAGTTCTTGCCTACATATTTGAAGTGACCCTAATTAAACTACCCAAGGATCCTTTGCTTCTCATCTTCGGCCACTGGGACCCAATTCTACTACCATGGTCCAAAACCGCCACCACCAGGGACAGCTCCCCAAAAAACCCGAAAGAAATCATATTACAAAAAGGGTGGTCCTTGACTTGCCTATTAATCGCAAGAAGAACCATTTTGAAAAACTGGACTACACCGGTAAGCCCCAATATCACTCAAGTCAAACGGGACCTCATGCATCTTCTATACAAAGACCGCCTAAACACGGACTGCAAGCACAAAAACTCCTCAGAACACTTCTACTCCAAATGGCTCGCCTTTATGCAATCATCTCTCTCACAAGCGGAAATAACAAACATCAGCTCTTCCTCCTTCTCCTATTACGATCCCTCCCACCCGCTGCCATCTCAAGACCACAACCGGTGCCACACTCTTATCCCTGGCTCCAACCAACCCAATGCCAATGCCAATGTAAATGGGATTATTGGATAATTTTGTATGGCTCTACAACATACCATAACAATTCTCCTAATCTTTCCAGGGCTCCCCCCCCCCCACTCAACCAAACAACCCAACCCCCCCCCCCCCCAGTTTTCGTATTTTCTTTGTATTTTTCAAGTTCGAATATAATATGTACTCAGGGTTTTTCAAACAGATCCATCCAGGTATCCAGGTACCCACTAACTGTTATCATTAATTGAAATGCTATATACAGGTAAACATGTTTCAAGCAGCCACCCTACATGGGTACATACACTGGAAATCCTCCCACGTCTTAAAACTCACTTTACAATTAAGTAACCCTTTTATTTTGTTGCTTCTGTATATGTCACAAATACATACTGTACACTATACTGCATTGTTTTTGTATTCTCTGAAAATTCAAATAAAAACTTTTTGAAAAAAAAAAAAAAAAATTAATTGAAAAAAACAGCATGGGATTCCAACACAGGGGAACCCCGAACCAAAATTAAAAAAAAAATGCGTGGGGGTCCCCCTAAATTCCATACCAGGCCCTTCAGGTCTGGTTTGGATATTAAGGGGAACCCGTGCAAAAATCTGTTTAAAAAATGGCGTGGAGGTCCCCCCAAAAATCCATACCAGACCCTTATCCGAGCACGCAACCTGGCAGGCCGCAAGAAAAGAGGGGGACAAGAGAGCGCCCCCCCTCCTGAACCGAACCAGGCCACATGCCCTTTAACATTGGGAGGGTGCTTTGGGATAGCCTCCCAAAGCACCTTGTCCCCATGTTGATGGGGAGAAAGGCCTCATCCCCACAACCCTTGCAAGGTGGTTGTGGGGGTCTGCGGGCAGGGGGCTTATCGGAATCTGGAAGCCCCCTTTAACAAGGGGACCCCCAGATCTAGGCCCCCCCTGTGTGAATTGGTAATGGGGTGCAAATGTACCCCTACCACTTCACAAAAAAAGTGTCAAAAATGTTAAAAAAGACAATAGATGATTTTTGACAATTCCTTTATTAATGTCTTCTTCTTTCCCCGCTTCTTCTTCCATCTTCTTCTGGTCTTTCTTTGATGTTCTTCTTCTTCCTCCATCATGTTCTTCACCCGCTTCTTCCTCTATCTTCTTTTGCTTCTTCCTCCAGTCTTCTCTTCCGGCATCTTCCTCCGGCTTCTTATTCCCCGCTTCATCCTCTGGACGATCCGCCTCAATGGGAGTCTCCCGCTGTTTGACGCTTCTTTTCTTGTGACAGCTCTTATATAACGGAGGGTGGGGCCACCCAGTGACCCCGCCCCCTCTGACGCATGGGCACTTCCCTATGCCTTTCCCCGTGGTGTCAGAGGGGGCGGGGTCACCCATTTACGTAAACAGGTGACCCTGCCCCCCTCTGACACCAGGGTTAAGCCAAAGGGAAGTCCCCTGCCCTCCATTATATAAGAGCTGTCACAAGAACAGAAGTGTCACAAAGCGGGAGACTCCCATTGAGTCGGATCGTCCGGAGAACGAAGTGGGGAAGAAGAAGCCAGAGAAAGATGCCGGACGAGAAGATTGCAAGAAGAAGCAGAGGAAGAAGTGGGGGAAGAACAAGATGGAGGAAGAAGAAGAACACCGAAGGAAGACCAGAAGTAGATGGAAGAAGCGGGGAAAGAAGAAGACATTAATAAAGTGTCAGAAACCATGAACCAGACTGAGACAGAAGTACAACAAAATCACACTTGTTTATTAACCACTTGCCGACCGCCTCCTGTAGAGCCTCGGCAGAATGGCACGGCTGCACAAAGTAACGTACCCGTACATTACTTTGAATTTGCCGCCATGCGCCTGCCGCAAGCTCCGTGAGTCGGGTCGCGGGTCCCGCGGACACGATTGCCGCGGGGATACCTGCGATTGCCTCATGAAGAGGACGAATGGGGAGATGCTGATGTAAACAGCATCTCCCCGTTCTGCCTAGTGACAGTGTCACTGATCTCTGCTCCCTGTCATCGGGAGCAGAGATCAGTGACGTGTCACACACAACCCATCCCCCCTACAGTTAGAACACATCTCTAGTACTGACTTAACCCCTCCCCGCCCCTAGTGGTTAACCCCTTCACTGCCAGTGTCATTTATACAGGAATCAGTGCATTTTTATAGCACTGATTGCTGTATAAATGCCACTGGTTCCAAAAATGTGTTAAAAATGTCTGACATGTCCGCCATAATGTCGCAGTCACAATAAAAATCACTGATCGCCTCCATTACTATTAAAAAAAATTATTAATAAAAATGCAATAAAACTATCCCCTATTTTGTAAACGCTATAACTTTTGCGCAAACCAATCAATAAACGCTTATTGCGATTTTTTTTTTTACCAAAAATATGTAGAAGAATACATATTGGCCTAAACTGAGGAAAAAACATTTTTTTTATATATTTTGGGGGGGATATTTATTATAGCAAAATGTAAAAAATAATGCCTTTTTTTCTAAATTGTCGCTCTTATTTTGTTTATAGCGCAAAAAAAAAAAAAATTGCAGAAGTGATCAAATACAACCAAAAGAAAGCTATATTTGTGGGAAAAAAAGGAAGTCAACTTTGTTTGGGAGCCACGTCGCACGACCGCGCACTTGTCAGTTAAAGCGACGCAGTGCCGAATCGCAAAAAACGCACTGGTCAGGACGGGGGTAAATCCTTCCGGGGCTGAAGTGGTTAATAAAAAGGTAAATAGAGTAAGCGTAGTCAAAGCATAGCCAGAGTCCAGTAACCGGATCGGGTAGTCAGCCAAGCCAGAGTTCAGTAACCAGATTGGATAATCAGCCAAGCCAGAGTTCAGTAATCAGATCGGGTAATCATCCAGGCCAGAAGTCAGGGATCCAAGTGGAGAAACAGCAAGCAGGATAAGGAGCCAGAAGGGATGTCAGCAAAGCCCGTCTTTAAACAGGAATGCAGGAGATGGTTTCCTGTGATGTGACCAAGGCGAAGGCAGGAATGAAGTGAGCTGGAGATCTTTAAGTAGGTGGGACTGATGAGCAGATCCACAACAGCTGGTTAACTGTGGAGAGAGATGAGAGCTGGCAATTAGCCTACAGCTGAGCAGCCAGCTCAGAGAAGAAAGGGCTGAGCCAGCCCTGACAGTACCCCCCTCCTCAGTGACCCCTCCCCCTCAGAAGACCACCGGGCTTGAGGGGTAAATGTCTATGGAAATCACGGAGGAGGGCAGGAGCATGTATGTCCGAGTATGAGACCCAAGAGTGTTCCTCTGGACCATGCCCATTCCAATGCACCAGGTACTGTATGCTCCCATGGAACCAAGGGAGTCAACAATGGATTGTACCTCATAATCCTCATGGTTCTCAACCTGCATAGGGTGAGGACATGGCACCGAGGTGGTAAAGTGGTTGCAGACCAACGGTTTCAATAAGGAGACATGAAATACATTTGAGATGTGCATACTAGGAGGAAGGTCCAACATGTAAGCCACTGGGTTAATCCTGTGAAGGATAAGGAAAGGCCTAATAAACAGAGGTGCGAACTTCAGTGAGGGAACACGAAGTCGGAGGTTGCAAGATGACAGCCAGACCCTGTCCCCAACCTGGTAGGAAGGTGCAGACAGGCATCTGCGGTCAGCATGGAGTCTGTACCTATCATTTGCATGACGCAAAGCCTCCTGGACTTGTGCCCAAGTGGTACAAAGACTACGGAGATGCTCCTCTAGTGCAGGAATGCTCTGCAGAACAAACGAGTCTAGCAACATGGTAGGTTGGAAACCATAATTCTCCATAAACGGAGAAGCAGAATTCAAGGCACTGTTGTGAGCAAACTCTGCCCTTGGTAATAGGTCTGACCAGTTGTTGTGATGGTCAGAAATATAGCAACGTAGGAATTGCTCCGAGGACTGATTGGCTCGTTCTGTGGCCCCATTAGACTGCTGTAGATACGCAGAGGAGAAAGCAAGCTGAATTCCCAGCTGTGCACAAAAGGCTCGCCAGAACAGGGACACAAACTGACTACCCCTGTCCGAGACAATAACCTTGGGTAGCCCATGTAAGCAAAAGATCTCCCGAGCAAAAATTGGCTTCCATAGAAGTGGGCAACTTCTTAAGTGGAATACAATGACACATATTTGAGAACCGGTCAACCACCATAAGGATAACTGTGTTGCCTTGGGAGTTGGGCAACTCCATAATGAAATCCATAGACAGGTGGGTCCAGGGCCTCTCTCCATTGGGTATGGGTTGTAGGAGGCCCACTGGAAGGTGTTGTGGAGTCTTACTCTGAGCACACACGGAACAGGCAGCTACGAAGGCAGTTACATCAGCACGTAGACTAGGCCACCAGAATTGTTGGGAAATGGCCCAAACGAGTTTATTCTTACTAGGGTGGCCAGCTGCCTTGGGAGAATGGTAAGTCTGGAGCACAGCAGTATGGAGGCACTCTGGGACAAAGCAGCGGTCACAAGGTTTCTCAGGAGGAGCATCGACCTGAGCAGCAAGAATTTTGTCACCCAAAGGAGAAGTAAGACTGGTGGGAACCGTAGCCAGAATACTATCAGGAGGAATCATAGGAACCGGAAACGACTCCAACTTGGAAATGGAGGAAAATTGTCATGACAAGGCGTCAGCTCTTACATTCTTAGTACTGGGTAAAAATGAGACAATGTAATTGAAACTTGACAAGAAAAGAGCCCATCGCGCCCTTCTGGGAGAGAGGCGTTTAGCCCCAGACAAGAATATGAGATTCTTATGGTCAGTAAGACTGAGAACCGGCACAGTGGTACCTTCTAGGGGATGTCTCCATTCTTTCAGGGCTAAAATGATTGCCAACAGCTCTCTGTCACCAATCTTGTAATTGCACTCGGCAGGTGACAATTTCTTGGAAAAGTAGCCACAAGGATGCATAGCACTCTCAGAGGTAGAACGTTGAGACAGAAGGGCGCCAACATTCTCAGAAGCATCAACCTCAAGGATAAAAGGTAACGTAGGATCAGGATGTGCCAACACAGGAGCAGAAACAAAGGCAGCCTTGAGACTTTCAAAGGCCTTAATGGACTTCGAAGACCAACTCTGTGGGTTACTGTTCTTTCTAGTCATATCGGTCAGGGGCTTGACCAGAAGTTACGAATAAACTTCCGATAATAGTTGGCAAAACCCAGGAAATGATGCAGAGGACGTAACCCCATGGGTCGAGGCCACTGTAGGACTGCCGAAAGTTTCTCTGAGTCCATTGAAAAACCAGCAGTGGAAGTGACATTCCAGCCCAGGAATTTAACCTGTTCCCGATGGAACTCACACTTCTCCAGTTTACAATAGAGATTGTTCTCTCTTAATTTCTGAAGCACACGATCTGTGTGGTCGCTCTCCAGGGACATGGAAAATATGAGGATATCATCGAAATAAACCACCACACATAACAGCAACAAGTCTCGGAGGACATCGTTAATAAATTTCCGGAAAACTGCCAGGGTGTTACAAAGACCAAAAGGCATTACGAGATACACATAATTAGGGATGAGCTTTGTGTTCGAGTCAAACCCATGTTCGACTCGAACATTGTGTGTTCGGCCTTTTGTCGAATTACAAACAATATGGTCCATTCGCGCCAAATTCGAGTGGCGCGTCACGGCCCATAATTCACTGCGGCATCGCAGTACATTGCTGGCTGATGATTGACCAAGCATGCACTATGACCCGCATGCTTGGCCAATCACAGCGCTGTGTGTACAGAGAGCCGTAATTAACCAAAGCCAAGGATTAGCTTTGGCCAATTATGGCTCAGGAGATTTAGTACACGCCCCACACTATATAAGGCCGCCTGCATGTCGGCCCTGTGTAGTGTGTTCCAGCGTTGAGACAGAGATAGAGAGAGAGAAACAGTGTAATTTGATTTAAGTTAGATAGAGTAGGCAGGTCAAGTCAGTTAGCTGCAGTTATAGTGCATTGTGTGTATATATATATGCATCCCAGGTGTTGTATATATATATATACACTGTATTCAGTTTAGCTAGATCCTGTTCTTTTCTCTTCCTAATATACTGACAGGCAGGCAGGTGTTTTTACAGTATTTCCAGTTACTGTACTGTGTACCCCGCACAGTCTCACCTACAGTATAGCTACCTGCAGCCAGATGCTTGTGTAGGCTCTTTGAAGTATTTCCAGTTACTGTACTGTGTGCCCCGCACAGTCTCACCTACAGTATAGCTACCTGCAGCCAGGTGCTTGTGTAGGCTCTTTGAAGTATTTCCAGTTACTGTACTGTGTACCCCGCACAGTCTCACCTACAGTATAGCTACCTGCAGCCAGGTGCTTGTGTAGGCTCTTTGAAGTATTTCCAGTTACTGTACTGTGTACCCCGCACAGTTTCACCTACAGTATAGCTACCTGCAGCCAGGTGCTTGTGTAGTCTCTTTGAAGTATTTACAGTTACTGCACTGTGTACCCCGCACAGTCTAACCTACAGTATAGCTACCTGCAGCCAGGTGCTTGTGTAGACTCTTTGAAGTATTTCCAGTTACTGTACTATGTATCCCAAACAGTCTCACCTACAGTATAGCTACCTGCAGCCAGGTGCTTGTGTAGGCTCTTTGAAGTATTTACAGTTACTGTACTGTGTACCCCGCACAGTCTCACATACAGTATAGCTACCTGCAGCCAGGTGCTCGTGTAGGCTCTTTGAAGTATTTCCAGTTACTGTACTGTGTACCCCACACAGTCTCACCTACAGTATAGCTACCTGCAGCCAGGTGCTTGTGTAGGCTCTTGACATATTTCCAGTTTTGTGCAGCTCACCGCAGGCCAATAGTATGTCTGGAAGGCCAACAAGGAGAGGCAGACAATCACAAGCCAATAAAAGTGGGCAAGCATGCTCTGTGTCTAGAGGCAACAGTGCTGGTCATGGACACAGTGCATCCTCATCAGCACGTGGCCGTGGGTCACGCTTGGCCTTTTTTTTGGCAGCTGGCCGCGTTGAGCCGCAACATGCGGAAGACTTGGTCGAGTGGATGACCAAGCCGTCCTCATCCTCCTCATCCTCTCTCACCCAGGCTCAGGGTACTTTGTCTGGCAAAGCAGCTGCCAACGCGGACTCTTCCCTCGGCTCAATAGCATCAGTGACTCCTTCCCTAGCCCCACCGTGTCCTCCTGAGGAGTCCCTCGAACTGTTTGACCACAGTGTTGGGTACATGCTCCAGGAGGATGCCCAGTGTTTTCAAGGCTCTGATGATGGTACTGAGCTAGATGAAGGCAGTAATGTGAGCCCGGACAGAGGGGGTGCCCAAGAAGGACAGCAATCTAGCAGTCATGTTCCCCCTGCTGCAGCATACTGCCAGGTTTGCTCCAGTGATGAGGAGGGAGAGGATGATGAGGTCACTGACTCAACGTGGGTGCCTGATAGGAGAGAGGAGGAGGAGGAGGCACATCACCAACGAGACAGGATGCCCTCCAGGGGCCAGCCTAAGGGCAGCACACTGCTGTCTCTGCGCATTATTCCAAAAGTTCTCTGGTGTGGATCTTTTTTGAGACAAGTGCATCAGATTGCACAGCTGCTATTTGCAACATGTGTCTCAAGCGTATCTCACGTGGCTAAAACATCTCCCGCTTGGGCACCACATGCTTGATCAGGCATATGTTGACCTGCCATGCAGTTCGTTGGCAAGCGTACCTAAAAGACCCACACCAAAGAACAAAGAGGACCTCTCCTTGCTCCTCATCAGCTGGGATCTCCAACCCTACTATACCTTCAGTCCTCTCTGAGACCTGAACTGAGAGGAATGAAGGTGTAGAATTAGGTGTGTCACAGCCAAGTACTTGTGGGCAATCTGCTATCGGTACACCGACGTCAGATTGTACCAGGCAAATTTCCCTGCCCCAGCTGCTGCACCGCAGACAGAAGTTCGCTCCCAGCCATCCACATGCCCAGCGGTTGAATGCTAGCTTGGCAAAATTGCTAGCACTTCAACTGCTACCTTTTCAGTTGGTAGACTCTGCCCCCTTCCGTGAGTTTGTGGAATGTGCGGTTCATCAGTGGCAGGTTCCCAAACGCCCCTTTTTCTCACGGAAGGTGATTCCGGCTCTCTACCGGCATGTGGAAGGCAATGTCTTGGCCTCGCTGGACAGGGCGGTCAGCGGTAAGGTGCATATTACTGCTGACTCATGGTCCAGTAGGCATGGACAGGGACATTACCTAAGTTTCACGGCGCATTGGTAGCTGGGAAGTGCAGTAGTGTTGGAGGTTGTTCCGCCACCACGCCTCCAAAATGCCAGTACTGGTGATTCTGACATACCTCTCTCCTCCACGCCCTCCTCCTGCTTTGTCCTCTGAACCAGCGGTGCTCCGTAAGCGTTCAAGGGCTATGCAAGTACACAGGCCAAAAGATGCCATGCGATACTTGAGCTGGTGTGCTTGGGGGACAGAAGCCACACTGAGGCAGAGATTCTGTCAGCTCTGCAGGGGCAGGTTCAGAGGTGGTTGATGCCATGCCAACTTAAGGCAGGAATGGTGGTTTGAGACAATGGCACCAACCTCCTCTCCGCCCTCCGACAAGGACAACTGACCCATGTGCCCTGTTTGGCTCACGTCCTTAACTTGGTGGTGCAGCAGTTCTTTGGCAGGTACTCGGGCTTACAGGATGTCCTGAGGCAGGCCAGGGAAGTCTGTGTGCATTTTCACCGGTCATATAATGCCAGTGCTCGGCTGGCATGCCTCCAAAAGGAATTTAACCTGCCCAAGAACTGCCTAATCTGTGACATGCCCACCAGGTGGAACTCAACGTTGGCCATGCTGCAGTGGCTGCACATGCAGCAGAGGGCCATCAATGAGTACCTGTGCGACTATGGAACCAGGACAGGGTCATGGGAGCTTGGTTTTTTCCCCATGTCAGTAGGCCATGATCAGGGATGCATGCACTGTCCTGTCACCATTTGAGGAGGCCACGAGGATGCTGAGCAGTGACAGTGCATGCATCAGTGACACTGTCCCCCTTGTCCACCTGTTGGAGCACATGCTGCATGGAATAATGGACAGGGCACTTGAGGCAAAACAGAGGCAGGAAGAGGAGGACTTCCTTAGCTCTCAAGGCCCCCTTTATCCAGACAGTGCTCCTGCGTACCCGTCGATCATACAGGAAGAGGACGAGGAGGAGGATTGTGTCAGCATGGAGGTGGAGCCTGGCACTCAGCATCAGCAGCAGTCTTTAAGGGATCATTTACAGTCCCATTAAACCCATGGACTTGAACGTGGCTGGGAGGAGGTGGCTGCGGATCATGTCGTCCTTAGTGACCCAGAGGACTCCGGACCGAATGCCTCAGCAAACCTACACTGCATGGCCTCCCTAATCCTGCAAAGCCTGTGGAAGGATCCTCATATTCGTGGTATCAAGGAGAGGGATCAATACTGGCTGGCAACCCTCCTTGATCCGTGTTACAAGGGTAAGGTTGCGGACCTTATCTTGCCGTCGCAGAGGGAGCAGAGGATGAAACATCTTCGTGAAGGAGCGGTGGAAAAGGTGGCCGTCTGATCGATGCGTTCAGACAGTTTTTTAGTCCGCAGCCCCAAGGTATGATCGGTTCCAGCAACCATCGGCCAGCATCTGTTTTACATGGTGCAGGAATACCTAGGGGCAAGATCTGACTTGGACACCTTTCCCACCGAAAATCCTCTGGGTCCTGGGTCTTGAGGATGGATCACTGGCCAGAGCTTGCACAGTATGCAATTGAGCTACTGGCCTGTCCTGCATCCAGCGTTCTTTTAGAACACACATTCAGTGCTGCTGGAGGCTTTTTAACCGATCACAGGGTGCATCTGTCCACCGACTCGGTCGATCGACTGACCTTCATAAAAATGAATCAGTCTTGGATCACCACCAGCTACCAAGCACCTGATTCTGATGTAACCGAATATTTTTTTTTAAATGTCAGATCCCTTCAAGACTGCCTATGCTGATGCTGAGTGACTATCCTGTTATGCTGAGTGATTATCCTATTCCTCTTCAATGATCATGCTGATAGCTTGTAAGAACATTTTTGGTTCTGGCCGCCGCCACCAGTGCCTAAGGCCCAATTTTTCAGCCCCTGTTTAACAGGGGCGTGTAATTACAATTTTTGATGCAATATTTTGCAGCAGGGCTCGTTCCTGTGCTTCAACTAGAATATCTGTGAGGGGTTGCAGTGTTGTGGCACCAGCACCAGTGCCTAAGGCCCAATTTTTCAGCCCCTGTTCAACAGGGACATGTAATTACATTTCTTGATCTAATATTTTACAGCAGGGCCCGTTCCAGCGCCCACCAAGTGTAACTGTAAGGACTTACAGTGTTGTGGCACCAGCACCACCACCACCAAAGGCCCATTTTTTGTGCCCCTGTTCAACAGGTGCATGTAATTACAATTCTTGATCTAATATTTCACAGCAGGGCCCTGTGTGGGCTTACAGTGTTGTGGCAACACCAACACCTAAGGCCCATATATATAGGGCAGGCCCCTGCTTTCAAACATCCAACTTACAAACAACTCCTACTTGCAAACGGAAGGAGACAACAGGAAATGAGATGAAATCTACCCCTAAGAAGGGAAATTCTCTCCTGTAAGAGTTAATATGGGAAAAAACGTTTCTCCTTTCCACTGATGCTTTATCACCAATCCTTGTTTCACTGAAAACCCCAAATTTTCTAAAAACATTTGTCATTGGGACAGAAAGTGAGGTGAAATCTTCTGAAGAGGAGCACAGACAGCAAAACAAATGTCACAAGGGTGATAACCCTTCCTTATGTTTTCCAAAAAACTTAAAATAGATTTTTTGGCTGGAGCTAAACACGTTAAAAATGTACCAGTTCAAAATTACAAACAGATTCTACTTAACAACAAACCTACAGTCCCTGTCTTGTTTGCACCACCTGTATACTGCTGTTTAGAGTATATAGTGCCTTATGGCCCCACGCCTTTCCTTTTTTTAATTTGGGTGCGGGGTTCCCCTTAATATCCATACAAGACCCAAAGGGCCTGGTAATGGACTGGGGGGTACCCATGCCATTTGTCTCACTGATTTTCATCCATATTGCCAGGAACGACATTACATTAAAGCCGCAAGCATTTTTAAATTACTTTTATTCCTTTAAAAATATGATTTTGTGCAGGGACTGTTCTAAGCATGGGAAACATGCACCACTTTACAGGCATACTATAGACACCCCCCAGGTACGATATTTAAAGGAATATTTCACTTTTTTTTTTTTTTACTTTAAGCATCATTAAAATCCCTGCACCCGAAAAAACAGCCGTTTTTAAAACTTTTTTTGCATTGATACAGGGGCAGGACCCGGGTCCCCAAACCCTTTTTAGGACAATACCAAGCAAATTAGCCTTTAAAATGAGCACTTTTGATTTTGAACGTTCGAGTCCCATAGACATCAATGGGGTTTTAACGTTCGTGCAAATTTTTGGTTCGTTTGCAGGTTCTGGTGCAAACCGAACCGGGGGGTGTTCGGCTCATCCCTACTCATAATGGACTGTTCTGGTATTAAACGCAGTTTTCCACTCGTTGCCCTCCTTAATCCTCACAAGATTGTAAGCCCCTCTCAGATCAAGCTTAGTGAAAACCGTTGCTCCCTTGAGGCGGTCAAATAACTATGTAATCAATGGGATCGGGTGGGTATGCTTAATCGTGAAAAAATTGAGACCCCTGCAATCAATACAAGGTCTCAATGGCAAGTGGAGTGTCACGCAGCTGCAGTGGAATTGAGTGCTTTGATACAAAGGCAGCATCAACGAACAGACCTGCAGCCCCAGAGTCGATTAAAGCCTGTATCTCGATATACGACTCAGCCCAAGAAAAGGTGACCTAAACCAGGGGCTTATCCTTCTGGATAACTGGGGACAACACAACACCTCCTAAGGTCTCATGTGTTCCCAGGACGGGTAGGACAAGACTTCAAAAAGTGACCTGCCTGGCCACAATAAAGGCACAATCTCTCCCTCCTCCTAAAGGCTCTCTCATCCGCAGAGAGACGCGTGAAGCCCAAGTGCATGGGTTCATCTTCACTGACTGACTAGGTACCAGGAGGCATGGGAGGTGAGGGAGGCACGGGTGGGGACTGCAAAGCTCGGAGGCAAACGTACAGGAGGCTTCCACAAGTGCTCCTTAAAAGAAAGTCTTTCTCTGAGTCTGGAGTTAATGAGGATGGCAAACGATATCAAGCTCTCCAGCTCAGTGGGTATATCTCGGGCTGCTATCTCCTCTTCGATGGAACCAGAGAGACCATGAGAAAAAGCAGCCACGAGGGCCTCATTGTTCCAAGCAACCTCTGCTGCCAGAGTATGGAACTCAATGGCAACAGTTCTCGTACTCTGTTTGATGGACATGAGGCACTTGACAGCAGAAGCGGAGCATGTGGGAACATCAAATACCCTTTTAAAGGAGGCCACAAACTTTGGGTAACTCAAAACAACATGGTTTTTGTGTCTCCCATAGAGGGTTAGCCCAGGCCAAGGGTTGCCAGAAAGCAAAGATATCACAAACCCTACTTTGCTTCTGCCGGTGGGAAACGCCTGGGGCAGCATCTCAAAGTATATCTCAACGTGGTTGAGAAACCCTCTGGATTGCCCCCAAATCGCTGGGGAAGTGGGGCCGAACCAGACATACCTCTTATAGAGGTAATACTCAAGGCGGGTTCCTGCACAGAGACTGGCACAGCAGCAGGGATGGCCTGCAACTCAGGTTGTACCGGAGCAGCCACAGTGGGGGATTCCAGGTAAGCCGTGCAACTCGGGAGAGTTTGTAACACCATGGCAAACTGATCTTGCTCATCCAATCTGGAAAAATATTACCAACAAGTGGACTTCTGTGAATTCATGGCCTTCACCTACCATCAGAAACCATGAACCAGACCGAGACAGAAGTACAGCAAAATCACACTTTTTTATTAATAAAAATAAAAAGGTAGAGTAAGTGTAGTCAAAGCATAGCCAGTCTGTCACAGGAGCTGGTCCAATGCCAATGGCGGAGGCGGGACAGTGTGTTTGTTTGACTGCTGACTGAGAGCCGAGTGAGAGCCAAGTAAACAGGAGATGACGGCTCAGTGATTTCCTGCACTGTTCAGGCTGCATTGATGAGAGATGGTGAGGCTGAAAATGGGCATTAATCAGGCTGTATGAGGCTGAAAATGGGAATTAATCAGGCTGCATCAATGGGAGATGGGCTACAGATGAGCATTGATCAGGCTGCATTGAGGCTGCAGATGGGCATTGATCAGGCTGCATTGAGGCTGCAGATAGGCATTGATCAGGCTGCATTGATGGGAGATGGGCTGCAGATGGGCATTGATAAGGCTGCATTGATGGGCGGTGGGGAGGCTGCAGATGGGCACTAATCAGGCTGCATTGATGGGCATTGACCCTTATTTTAAAAATATGTTTTTTTCCTGAAATGTCCCTCTTAAAATGAAAGTGCCTGTTATACGCATGTGCCTGTTATACGCCAATAAATACGGTAATTTAAAGTTTGGTTAAGTGATTCTTTAAAACTGTATAAAGGTGACTCCACAGTGCTTCAGAGGCAATGTCCCTAGAATAGTCCCAATGTCCCTATAATGTCCTATCTGTATGACTTCTTAGAAAGCTTTACATGTAAAAGAGAAGTAAAGGAATCATTTTTTGCAGGTTTATACTTACCTTGGTGGATGCAGCATCAGCTTGATGCTGCATCTGTCCCCTGGCTCATCTTCATTGAGAACCGAGTGATCGAGGACCACCAATTGCTCAGTTCTCACCGAGAAAATTGAGTACTGTCCGTGATACTTTTTTTATTTGCACTAACATACAATTTTTCAGGACAAGCTTTCGGGGTGTGTCCCCTTCTTCAAGGTCCAAGCAGTACTGACTCACAAATTTTTAAGCAGAATGTTAAAGGAGAAAAAAAAAAAAAGAGAAAACCAAACACATACAAATCAATGGTAATAAAGATAGCAGCAGAGTTAGTAAGATAGATAAGACAGAGGGTGAGCTAGGGGGGAATGGGGGGGGGGGGGGATGCTAGTCACAGAGCGGTCGTAAAACTTTAGCATAATGTGTAAGGAAACCAATATCTAAATTCAGGCCATTATTCTTCGTGTCAAAAAGAAGTATCATTCTTAGTTCAAACGTTTTCCTTTCCTGGATAGTTCTGAAATTCCCTTTAAGAACTAAGACATTGAGGTCTTCTATAGTGTGGTCCGATTGTGAGAAATGATGTCCCACAGGTGTGCATAAACTGTCTTCTTTATGTTCTTTGATGGTATGTCTGTGCAAATTCATCCTCGCTTGCAACTTCTGTCCTGTTTCACCAACATAAGATCCTTTGCTGCACCTTTTGCATTGGATGAGGTACACAACATTACTTGAGGTACAGCTGTAAGATCCCATGATATTGAAGGTCCCATTTGTGTGTGTAACACTTTTGGATAGATTTATCTGGTTGCATAGTTTGCAGCGTTTTTTATTGCAGGGTTTGCTTCCATTATTTGTGACTTCATAATCAGAGTGAAGTTTCCTGCTGATTAGTTTGTGTCTGAGGTTGGGTGGTTGTCTGAAAGCCAATAATGGGGGTTGTTGGAATATTCCTTTCAGAGTTTCATCCTCTGTTATAATGGGTTGTAAATCTTTGATTATCTTTTTGATCCCTTCAAGTGCTGGGTTGTATGTGGTGACTAGAGGTACTCGGTTATTTGTTTTTTTCTCTGTGTATTGGAGGAGATTTTCTCTTCGGGTTTTCAAGGCTGTGTTAATGCTGTTGTTGATGGTTTTGTCTTTGTAACCTTTCTTATGGAAGGAATCTGCCAGTGTTCTGAGATGTTTATCTCTGTCTTCTGGGTCTGAACAAATTCGGTGGTATCTGATGGCCTGGCTGTGTATGATGGCCCGTTTGGTGTGTTGGGGGTGAAAACTGGAACTATGAAGATAGCTGCATCGGTCAGTCGGTTTTCTGTATATCGACGTGTGTAGCTTGTCATCCCTGATGTATACTGTAGTGTCCAGGAAGTTGACATGTGTGTTCGAATAGTCCATTTTTAGTTTGATAGATGGGTGAAAAGTGTTGATCAATGAGAAGAATTGGTTTAGATTGTCTTCACCTTCAGTCCATATCATGAATATATCATCAATATAGCAATAATATCTGTATGGCTTTTGTTGTATGCTGTTCAGAAATTTGTCCTCCAGGTCAGCCATAAATAAATTTGCATATTGGGGTGCCATTTTGCTTCCCATAGCAGTACCCATACACTGGAGATAGATGTCATTATTGAAAGTGAAGTAGTTGTGTGTAAGAATGAATTCAATGAGCCGTGTCACATCCTCAGCAGTGTATTTGTGGTCTGGTGAGGATGATAAGAATCTGTGACATGCCGCCAACCCATCCTTGTGAGGGATGTTACTGTACAGAGATTCTACATCCATAGTGACTAGAAGTGTATTAGGTGGTAATTGTTGTATATTGTTAAGCTTGTTCAGAAAATCAGTGGTGTCTTGCAGGAAACTTGCAGTGTTCATGACTAAAGGTTTTAACATGTTTTCTACAAGGCCTGAGATATGTTCGGTAAGTGTATTCATACCTGTTATAATGGGTCTGCCTGGATTTCCTGGCTTGTGGATCTTGGGCAGCATGTAGAAGTCTCCAATTTCTGGATTATCCGGAATCGCATTGATGAGTTCTGAATGTAGGTGGCTTGGTATTGTCGCAATGAGATCTTTTAATTGCTGAGTAAAATCCTGGGTCGGATTATAATCCGACCCATTATAATCCGACCCAGGATTTTACTCAGCAATTAAAAGATCTCATTGCGACAATACCAAGCCACCTACATTCAGAACTCATCAATGCGATTCCGGATAATCCAGAAATTGGAGACTTCTACATGCTGCCCAAGATCCACAAGCCAGGAAATCCAGGCAGACCCATTATAACAGGTATGAATACACTTACCGAACATATCTCAGGCCTTGTAGAAAACATGTTAAAACCTTTAGTCATGAACACTGCAAGTTTCCTGCAAGACACCACTGATTTTCTGAACAAGCTTAACAATATACAACAATTACCACCTAATACACTTCTAGTCACTATGGATGTAGAATCTCTGTACAGTAACATCCCTCACAAGGATGGGTTGGCGGCATGTCACAGATTCTTATCATCCTCACCAGACCACAAATACACTGCTGAGGATGTGACACGGCTCATTGAATTCATTCTTACACACAACTACTTCACTTTCAATAATGACATCTATCTCCAGTGTATGGGTACTGCTATGGGAAGCAAAATGGCACCCCAATATGCAAATTTATTTATGGCTGACCTGGAGGACAAATTTTTGAACAGCATAAAACAAAAGCCATACAGATATTATCGCTATATTGATGATATATTCATGATATGGACTGAAGGTGAAGACAATCTAAACCAATTCTTCTCATTGATCAACACTTTTCACCCATCTATCAAACTAAAAATGGACTATTCGAACACACATGTCAACTTCCTGGACACTACAGTATACATCAGGGATGACAAGCTACACACGTCGATATACAGAAAACCGACTGACCGATGCAGCTATCTTCATAGTTCCAGTTTTCACCCCCAACACACCAAACGGGCCATCATACACAGCCAGGCCATCAGATACCACCGAATTTGTTCAGACCCAGAAGACAGAGATAAACATCTCAGAACACTGGCAGATTCCTTCCATAAGAAAGGTTACAAAGACAAAACCATCAACAACAGCATTAACACAGCCTTGAAAACCCGAAGAGAAAATCTCCTCCAATACACAGAGAAAAAAACAAATAACCGAGTACCTCTAGTCACCACATACAACCCAGCACTTGAAGGGATCAAAAAGATAATCAAAGATTTACAACCCATTATAACAGAGGATGAAACTCTGAAAGGAATATTCCAACAACCCCCATTATTGGCTTTCAGACAACCACCCAACCTCAGACACAAACTAATCAGCAGGAAACTTCACTCTGATTATGAAGTCACAAATAATGGAAGCAAACCCTGCAATAAAAAACGCTGCAAACTATGCAACCAGATAAATCTATCCAAAAGTGTTACACACACAAATGGGACCTTCAATATCATGGGATCTTACAGCTGTACCTCAAGTAATGTTGTGTACCTCATCCAATGCAAAAGGTGCAGCAAAGGATCTTATGTTGGTGAAACAGGACAGAAGTTGCAAGCGAGGATGAATTTGCACAGACATACCATCAAAGAACCTAAAGAAGACAGTTTATGCACACCTGTGGGACATCATTTCTCACAATCGGACCACACTATAGAAGACCTCAATGTCTTAGTTCTTAAAGGGAATTTCAGAACTATCCAGGAAAGGAAAACGTTTGAACTAAGAATGATACTTCTTTTTGACACGAAGAATAATGGCCTGAATTTAGATATTGGTTTCCTTACACATTATGCTAAAGTTTTACGACCGCTCTGTGACTAGCATTCCCCCCCCCCCCCATTCCCCCCTAGCTCACCCTCTGTCTTATCTATCTTACTAACTCTGCTGCTATCTTTATTACCATTGATTTGTATGTGTTTGGTTTTCTCTTTTTTTTTTTTTCTCCTTTAACATTCTGCTTAAAAATTTGTGAGTCAGTACTGCTTGGACCTTGAAGAAGGGGACACACCCCGAAAGCTTGTCCTGAAAAATTGTATGTTAGTGCAAATAAAAAAAGTATCACGGACAGTACTCAATTTTCTCTGTCACAATTGCACTAATACGGCTACAATCAAATCAATGTTTCCATGGAAATGTCTCAATGAATATCTTAATCTTTTTGAGCCACGGCTAGGTCAGACCTTTTGGGTATGAATGCCCAGAGGCAGCATCATCAGATAATTAATGTATTTATATCTTGACAGAATCCCATGCAAGACATGTATTGTAAACATAAAAAATGGGTTCAAACAACACCTTTAATGGCCTAAACCTTATACTAGATAACTTTGTATATGATTGGGAATGTGAAAACATCTGAGAACTCTTAGCTTCTTCAGGACTTTGAAGGTGCAAGGCAAAATATATAACTGTCATTCTTGACCAAACAAAAACTCACTTACGAGTAATAACCAGGGAATGCAAAAAAAAAGCACTAATATGTTCATGATCAGGTTAGGCGCATTTTGTATTTTGTAGTTGTTTTGCTTATTTGTGCTGCTTAACATAGGGAATATTGTTTTGTGAACTTCTCTTTTATATAATTCATCTGCTGACCCTTCCTTGGATAGATCGAGAAGAGAAAGGTCACAGTGGGAATTAGAGTAGGTTTTGTTTAAATTTGTGGATATTGATGAGAAAAAAGAGTAAATATAGAGCAGATAATAATTACAGAAAGTAAGAGAGTTGTGAAAAATAGAAGAGAAGGAGATTGACCAGGGAGTAGAATAAGTATGAATGGAAATAGAGGGGGATGGTCACAGAGGGGATAACAGTAGATGTGGAAAACATAGACCATAAAGGAGAATGGACATGGATGGAATAGAGAATGATCAAAGTAGACAACTCTTTAAAATTAATCCATTTAATGAACAAAATCAATAAAATGCACTCTATTGTACATACAACCGCATATGTATTGAGAAACTACCATGCATATGTGCCAAAACCCAAAACATAGCAACAGGCCATAAAAATGTAGCCATATCATCCAGAATACAAATTGGTCATCAATGGGTGGGCGGCTATCTTCTCAACGTGTTTTGCATGGAGGAGCTTCTTCAGGGATGAGTGTTCATATTTTCCTTAGGGAATCCTACTGTGCAGTACCATTCCACACATATATGAACTCTTGAAGAAGCTCCTGAATGCAAACAAGAAGATAGCCGCCCACCCATTAATGACCAATTTGTATTCTGGGTGATATTGTTATACCTGTATATAAGATATATTTTAATAACATGTTACTATGTTACTATGTTTTTGGTGTTGGCAGGTTATATGCAGGGTAGTTCCCCTCCTGTTCCATAAAAGTCTGTAGCACCTTGAAAGTTCCAGATTTTTTTCCTATTGGTTTTTGGAGTTTTATTTACTAGGGATGTGTTGCTCTACAAATTCACACCACTTCATTAGTAATTGTTCTTCCGCAGAGTTTTCAGCTGGTGGTAATATATAAAACAAAACAAGTAAGAGATATGGGCAGCTGCACTAAAGGTGATTATACAAACCTTGTGAAATAAATAAAACAAAACAAAAGTGCAGCGCTCAAATAATAATGTGAGCCAATAAACAAATTATAATGAAACATATCATGCAGTTATATGCTAACCATCTGGTGAGTGCATAAAGGGTGGCAACCCTTACATGGTATATGGCTTTTTCTGGAAGACACTAGGGTCTCCCTTTATTAAACCAAGATAAACAGTGATCATGATGATCCCTGATTGTCTCAAAGCATTGCCAGTTTATATAACTGAGGTGAGTAGTTGAGAATGCATTCTCCTCTTCTTATCTCAGTACACAGGACATCTGTAATGCACTGCATCAGGAACAGCCTGATTATTAAACTGCAATGCCAGGACCTCACTGTTCATTCCTTTGAAGTTTGACCCTTCCTGCTTCTCTAGCCCAGAGTTCTTCCCCCATCTGCCATAGCCTAAGGTGACAGCAAAAAATATCACCACTTTCATTGAAATAAACATCAACAGCAGGTTAGAAATACTGTACATATGGATAAGTAAACACAAATATGGAGGCGCATGCATGGAGTATCCAAGATGGCCACTTGAGCCGGGAGCTCTGTCCCACCCAGTCCTGACGGGCGCCTGCAGCAGCACACAGAGCCCCTAGAAACGAGCAACCCATGGTTCCCTGCACCCCCAACCAGCCAGGGATTCCCCTTGTATGTCTGGAATCTCGGACCTTGGGACACAATTAGACTCGACAGCTCTGGTGGGATGTACCAAAATGGCCACCGCGGCCCAGCAGCATGCTCCAGGCACAGAGGGACAGACAGAGCACAGGCAAGTGATTGCCCCAGCATCCCTCACATACACAGGCCTACAAGGCATCCAGCAGCAGATGACACCATCCTCGGCCTCCATGGAATCACTACTAGGCCACGACTTTGGAGATAGTGCATTCTCCCCGGCCAGGCCTCCACTCCATCCACAACAGGAAGCCACAGTTCCTTCCACCCATGCACAGGACATGTACTCCCAGCCAGGAGACCTGCTCCTGAAACTGCTCTGAATTACTAGAGAAGGGCCTAGCCACCACAGCAGCAAAAATAACAGAAGAAATCAAAACAGACTTCCAAAACCTGGGTTCCAGGATGGAAGCCATTGACAAACTGGACATAACGGTGGCAGTCACCAATCAGAACTCAGACCATATCCAGACACTTCAAGACAGGCTAGATTCAGCCATTTCTAGGATCAATGAACTTGAAAACAGATCCAGAAGCTACAACTTTAGGATCAGAGGCCTCCCAGAGTCCATTGTGGATGTTCCCCAGGATACCCAGGAGATTATCAAAGCCTTAATCCCTAACATCCCACAGCACCGTCTGGAATTGGACAGAGTTCACCGAGCCCTGGGACCCCCACGTAATATGGTTCCCCTCGGGACATCATCACTAAACCTCACTTTTACTCGGTTAAAGAGGAGATAATGAAGCAATCCAGAGCGATGAAACAGACTACTTGCTGAGGTCACCCAATTCTCATCTTTGCGGATATATCCCCCTTTACAATCCAGAGGAGATGGGCCCTGAAACCCCTTCCCTCAGTCCTCACCCAAAGGGATGTAAAGTACTGGTGGGCCTTCCCATTCGCTGTCAAATTCTCCTTCAAGATCAAGCAGTATTCATTCTCCAGTATTCATGAGGGAGAGAAAATCCTCCTCTCCCTGAAGCTCATCTCACTGGAGGCGGGCATGGACATGTCTAACTACACTCTCAACACCACGAAACGTCCATCTCCCAAGTGTCCTCTGACCCCCTGTGGAACAAACCAAAGACCAAGAGAACAAAGAACAATGGCCTGATCTAAAGCTAGGAATCAACCTCAGCAACATACTCCCTCTTCCACACCTCCATAAGGTTGAGGCGACCAGAGTCATTATACTTAACTGAGTGGGGCACATTTTTATTTTCCTTTTTTTCTTTTTACCAGTGATAATGCTGTTTTTGGGGTTTTTCTATTTTATCCACATTAGTCCCGAGTAGGTCTGGACTCTAGACTATCCTGGACTGTGTTTACTATCCTGGACTTAGTTTTTTGGGTGGTCTGTTTTCACCCTTTATAGTTACATAGTTAGTAAGGTTGAATAAAGACACCAATCCATCCAGTTCTAACTGAGTGAGTGTGGGTGCGTGTCTACAATTGTCCCTTTCCCTGTACATTGTGCCTCATTAAGATGCTCATCTATTATATTATTTATTTAAGGTATCCATATAGTGCTGTCAATTTACGCAGCGCTCCACACATACATTGCACATTCACATCGGTCCCTACCCTCAAGGAGCCCACAATCCAAGGTCCCCAACTCACATTCATTTACTAGGGCCAATTTTGGACAGAAGCTAATTAACCTACCAGCATGTCTCTGGAGTATCATTCAGTTAATGGACTTTTAGCTGGCCTGGGGCACACATCTGCCTTAGAAAGCACACGTGTCTCTCTATTCTACAAGTTATTTTTTGCCTCCACAAAAAGCAAGAAATGTCCCAAGATCTCCTTCCCCCTCCGCACTAAAGAACTAGGATCTACCTTGGGCTCAAGACAATGCCTACCCATAGATCTATTTCTCTCTGTGTTAAAAAATCTTCAGATATTTATCTTTTATGTTTTAAAGGATACCTAAGTTCTGGGTGCTGGATAGGGATGAGCCGAACACCCCCCGGTTCGGTTCGCACCAGAACCTGCGAACGGACCGAAAGTTCGCACGAACGTTAGAACCCCATTGACGTCTATGGGACTCGAACGTTCGAAATCAAAAGTGCTCATTTTAAAGGCTAATTTGCATGGTATTGTCCTAAAAAGGGTTTGGGGACCCGGGTCCTACCCCAGGGGACATGTATCAATGCAAAAAAAACTTTTAAAAACGGACGTTTTTTCGGGAGCAGTGATTTTAATGATGCTTAAAGTAAAAAAAAAAAAAGTGAAATATTCCTTTAAATATCATACCTGAGGGGTGTCTATAGTATGCCTGTAAAGTGACGCGTGTTTCCCGTGTTTAGAACAGTCCCTGCACCAAATGTCATTTTTAAAGGAAAAATCTCATTTAAAACTGCTTGCGGGTTTAATGTAATGTCGGGTCCTGGCAATATGGATGAAAATCAGTGAGACAAACGGCATGGGTACCCCCCCAGTCCATTACCAGGCCCTTTGGGTCTTGTATGGATATTAAGGGGAACCCCGCACCCAAATTAAAATAAGGAAAGGTGTGGGGCCACAAGGCTCTATATACTCTGAACAGCAGTATACAGGCGGTGTAAACAAGACAGAGACTGTAGGTTTGTTGTTAAGTAGAATCTCTTTGTAATTTTGAACGGGTACATTTTTAACGTGTTTAGCTCCAGTCAAAAAATCTTTTTTAAGCTTTTAGGAAAACATAGGGAAGGGTTATCACCCCTGTGACATTTGTTTGCTGTCTTTCCTCCTCTTCAGAAGATTTCACCTCACTTTTTGTCCCAATGAAAAATGTTTTTTGAAAATTTGGGTTTTTTTGTGGAACAAGGATTGGAAAGCATCAGTGGAAAGGAGAAATGTTTTTCCCATATTAACTCTTACAGGAGAGAATTTCCCTTCCTAGGGGTAGATTTCATCTCACTTCCTGTTGTCTCCTTCCGTTTGCAAGTAGGAGTCGTTTGTAAGTTAGTTGTTTGAAAGTAGGGTCCTGCCCTATATACTCAGCAGAAATTTGGGCCTTAGGTGTTGCTGTGGCCACAACACTGTAAGCCCTCACAGGGCCCTGCTGTGAAATATTAGATCAAGAATTGTAATTACGTGCCCCTGTTGAACAGGAGCTGAAAAATTAGGCCTTAGGCACTGGTGCTGGTGCCGCAAAACTGCAACCCCTCACAGACACTCTAGTTGGAACGCAGGAACGAGCCCTGCTGCAAAGTATTGCATCAAAAATTGTAATTACACACCCCTGTTAAACAAGGGCTGAAAAATTGGGCCTTAGGCACTGGTGCTGGTGCCACAACACTGCAACCCCTCACAGACACTCTAGTTGGAACGCAGGAACGAGCCCTGCTGCAAAGTATTGCATCAAAAATTGTAATTACACGCCACTGTTAAACAGGGGCAGAAAAAATGGGCCTTAGGCACTGGTGCTGGTGCCACAACACTGCAACCCCTCACAGACACTCTAGTTGGAACGCAGGAACGAGCCCTCCTGCAAAGTATTGCATCAAAAATTGTAATTACACGCCCCTGTTAAACAGGGGCAGAAAAAATGGGCCTTAGGCACTGGTGGTGGCGCCCAGAACCAAAAATGTTTTTACAAGCTATCAGCGTGATGATTGAGGAGGAAGAGGATAATTACTCAGGGATAGTCACTCAGCATCAGCATAGGCAGTCTTTGAAGGGATCTGAGATTTCAAAAAAAATTATTCGGTTACATCAGCATCAGGTGCTTGGTAGCTGGTGGTGATCCAAGACTGATTCATTTTTATGAAGGTCAGTCGATCGACCGAGTCAGTGGACAGACGCACCCTGTGATCGGTTACCACACCTCCAGCAGCACTGAATGTGCGTTCCGAAAGAACGCTGGATGCAGGACAGGCCAGTAGCTCAATTGCATACTGTGCAAGCTCTGGCCAGTGATCCATCCTCAAGACCCAGTAACCCAGAGGATTTTCGGTGGGAAAGGTGTCCAAGTCTGATCTTGCCCCTAGGTATTCCTGCACCATGTAAAACAGACACTGGCGATGGTTGCTGGAACCAATCATACCTTGGGGCTGCGGACCAAAAAATTGTCTGAACGCATCGGTCAGACGGCCACCTTCTCCACCGCTCCTTCTTTGACTGACCGAAGCCTCAGCAACACGTTGTCCAGAAACAGGAGTTTGTAACCTCCCAGTCTCTGGGAACGCGTTGCACAGACCTTTCTGCAAGGCCTCCCGAAGATGTTTCATCCTCTGCTCCCTCTGCGATGGCAAGATAAGGTCCGGAACCTTACCCTTGTAACGTGGATCAAAGAGGGTTGCCAGCCAGTATTGGTCCTTCTCCTTGATACCACGAATACGAGGATCCTTACGCAGGCTTTGCAGGATCAGGGAGGCCATGCAGCATAGGTTTGCTGAGGCATTCGGTCCGGAGTCCTCTGGGTCACTAAGGATGACATGGTCCGCAGCCACCTCCTCCCAGCCACGTACAAGTCCATGTGTTTCTTGGGACTGATCCCTTAAAGACTGCTGCTGATGCTGAGTGCCAGGCTCCACCTCCATACTGACACAATCCTCCTCCTCCTCCTCCTCCTCCTCTTCCTGTGTGATCAGCGGGCACGCAGGAACACTGTCTGGATAAAGGGGGCCTTGAGAGCTAAGGAAGTCCTCCTCTTCCTGCCTCTGTTCTGCCTCAAGTGCCCTGTCCATTATTCCACGCAGCGTGTGCTCCAACAGGTGGACAAGGGGGACAGTGTCACTGATGCATGCACTGTCACTGCTCACCATCCTCGTGGCCTCCTCAAATGGTGACAGGACAGTGCATGCATCCCTGATCATGGCCCACTGGCGTGGGGAAAAAAAACCAAGCTCCCCTGACCCTGTCCTGGTGCCATAGTCGCACAGGTACTCATTGATGGCCCTCTGCTGCATGTGCAGCTGCTGCAGCATGGCCAACGTTGAGTTCCACCTGGTGGGCATGTCACAGATTAGGCGGTTCTTGGGCAGGTTAAACTCCTTTTGGAGGTCCGTCAGCCGAGCACTGGCATTATATGACCGGCGGAAATGCACACAGACTTTCCTGGCCTGCCTCAGGACATCCTGTAAGCCCGGGTACCTGCCCAAGAACCGCTGCACCATCAAGTTAAGGACGTGAGCCAAACAGGGCACATGGGTCATTTGTCCCTGTCGGAGGGCAGAGAGGAGGTTGGTGCCATTGTCGCAAACCACCATTCCTGCCTTAAGTTGGCGTGGCGTTAACCACCTCTGAACCTGCCCCTGCAGAGCTGACAAAACCTCTGCCCCAGTGTGGCTCCTGTCCCCCAAGCACACCAGCTCAAGCACCGCATGGCATCTTTTGGCCTGCGTACTTGCGTAGCCCCTTGAACGACTACGGAGCACCGCTGGTTCCGAGGAAGAGGCCATGGAGGAAGAAGAAGAGGAGGGGGTGGAGGAGAGAGGTGTGTCACAATCATTAGCATTTTGGAGGCGTGGTGGCGGAACAACCTCCAACACTACTGCACCTTGTCCTGCATCCTTCCCAGCTGCCAGCAGAGTCACCCAATGCGCCGTGAAACTTAGGTAACATCCCTGTCCATGCCTGCTGGACCATGAGTCAGCGGTAATATGCACCTTACCGCTGACCGCCCTGTCCAGCGAGGCATGGACATTGCCTTCCACATGCTGGTAGAGAGCCAGAATCGCCTTCCATGAGAAAAAGTGGCGTTTGGGTACCTGCCACTGAGAAACCGCACATTCCACAAACTCACGGAAGGGGGCAGAGTCTACCAACTGAAAAGGCAGCAGTTGAAGTGCTAGCAATTTTGCCAAGCTAGCATTCAACTGCTGGGCATGTGGATGGCTGGGAGCAAACTTCTTTCGGCGGTGCAGCAGCTGGGGCAGGGAAATTTGCCTGGTACAATCTGACGTCGGTGTACCAAAAGCAGATTGCCCACAAGTACTTGGCTGTGACACACCTAATTCTACACCTTCATTCCTCTCAGTGCAGGTCTCAGAGAGGACTTAAGGTCTAGTGGGGTTGGAAATCTCAGCTGATGAGGAGCAAGGAGAGGTACTCTTTGTTCTTTGGTGTGGGTCTTTTAGATACGCTTGCCAACGAACTGCATGGCAGGTCAACATATGTCTGGTCAAGCATGTGGTACCCAAGCGGGAGATGTTTTGGCCACGTGAGATACGCTTGAGACATATGTTGCAAATAGCAGCGGTGCGATCTGATGCACTCGTCTCAAAAAAGGTCCACACCAAAGAACTTTTTGAATAACGCGCAGAGACTGCAGCGCCCTGCACATGTGGAGCTTTGGGGTGTGATGCAGTCAATGTGCTGCCCTTAGGCTGGCCCCTGGAGGGCATCCTGCCTCGTTGGTGATGTGCCACCTCCTCCTCCTCCTCCTCCTCCTCCTCTCTCCTATCAGGCACCCACGTTGAGTCAGTGACCTCATCATCCCCTCCCTCCTCATCACTGGAGCAAACCTGGCAGTATGCTGCAGCAGGGGGAGCATGACTGCCAGATTGCTGTCCTTCTTGGGCACCCCCTCTGTCCGTGCTCATGTTACTGCCTTCATCAAGCTCAGTATCATCATCAGAGCCTTCCAAATGCTGGGCATCCTCCTGGAGCATGTACCCAACACTGTGGTCAAACAGTTCGAGGGACTCCTCAGGAGGACATGGTGGGGCTATGGAAGGAGTCACTGATGACATTGAGCCGAGGGAAGAGGCCGCTGCTTTGCCAGACAAAGTACCCTGGGCATGGGTGAGAGAGGATGAGGAGGATGAGGACGGTTTGGTCATCCACTCGACCAAGTCTTCCGCATGTTGCGGCTCAACATGGCCAGCTGCCGAAAAAAAGGCCAAGCGTGTCCCATGGCCACGTGCTGATGAGGATGCACCGTCTCCATGACCAGCACTAGACACAGAGCCTGCTTGCCCTCTCTTATTGGCTTGTGACTGTCTGCCTCTCCTTCTTGGCCTTCCAGACATACTAATGGCCTGTAGCTGCACTAAGCTGGGATATATATATATATATATATATATGTACTGATATTGCAGCTAGCAAAATCAACTGCCTGCCTGTAGTATGAGAACACCACCAACCTTCTACAGGTAGCTTTAGCTGAACACTGTGAGCAGGACGCAACCCACTAACTTGTAGGTTTAGCTGAACACTGTGAGCAGGACGCACTGCACTAACTGTAAATAGTCTAGCTGCCTGACTGTGGTACTAATAGGATCAAAAGAACACCAGCAATTTTCTTCAGGTAGCTGTATTTACTGTAACAAGACAAGCCTGCCTGTCAGTAAGAAGATAACAGAAACGGATCTAGCTGAACACTGTGAGCAGGACGCACCCCACTAGCTTGTAGGTTTAGCTGAACACTGTGAGGTGGGCGCACCCCACTAACTTGTAGGTTTAGCTGAACACTGTGAGCAGGACGCACCCCACTAACTTGTAGGTTTAGCTGAACACTGTGAGCAGGACGCACTGCACTAACTGTAAATAGTCTAGCTGCCTGACTGTGGTACTAATAGGATCAAAAGAACACCAGCAATTTTCTTCAGGTAGCTGTATTTACTGTAACAAGACAAGCCTGCCTGTCAGTAAGAAGATAACAGAAACGGATCTAGCTGAACACTGTGAGCAGGACGCACCCCACTAGCTTGTAGGTTTAGCTGAACACTGTGAGGTGGACGCACCCCACTAACTTGTAGGTTTAGCTGAACACTGTGAGCAGGACGCACCCCACTAACTTGTAGGTTTAGCAGAACACTGTGAGCAGGACGCACTGCACTAACTGTAAATAGTCTAGCTGCCTGACTGTGGTACTAATAGGATCAAAAGAACACCAGCAATTTTCTTCAGGTAGCTGTATTTACTGTAACAAGACAAGCCTGCCTGTCAGTAAGAAGATAACAGAAACGGATCTAGCTGAACACTGTGAGCAGGACGCACCCCACTAGCTTGTAGGTTTAGCTGAACACTGTGAGGTGGACGCACCCCACTAACTTGTAGGTTTAGCTGAACACTGTGAGCAGGACGCACCCCACTAACTTGTAGGTTTAGCTGAACACTGTGAGCAGGACGCACTGCACTAACTGTAAATAGTCTAGCTGCCTGACTGTGGTACTAATAGGATCAAAAGAACACCAGCAATTTTCTTCAGGTAGCTGTATTTACTGTGCAAGCCTGCCTGTCAGTAAGAAGATAACAGAAACGGATCTAGCTGAACACTGTGAGCAGGACGCACCCCACTAGCTTGTAGGTTTAGCTGAACACTGTGAGGTGGACGCACCCCACTAACTTGTAGGTTTAGCTGAACACTGTGAGCAGGACGCACCCCACTAACTTGTAGGTTTAGCAGAACACTGTGAGCAGGATGCACTGCACTAAATGTAAATAGTCTAGCTGCCTGACTGTGGTACTAATAGGATCAAAAGAACACCAGTAATTTTCTTCAGGTAGCTTTATATACTGTAACAAGACAAGCCTGCCTGTCAGTAGGAAGATAACAGGAACGGATCTAGCTGAACACTGTGAGCAGGATGCACTGCACTAAATGTAAATAGTCTAGCTGCCTGACTGTGGTACTAATAGGATCAAAAGAACACCAGTAATTTTCTTCAGGTAGCTTTATATACTGTAACAAGACAAGCCTGCCTGTCAGTAGGAAGATAACAGGAACGGATCTAGCTGAACACTGTGAGCAGGACGCACTGCACTAAATGTAAATAGTCTAGCTGCCTGACTGTGGTACTAATAGGATCAAAAGAACACCAGTAATTTTCTTCAGGTAGCTTTATATACTGTAACAAGACAAGCCTGCCTGTCAGTAGGAAGATAACTGGAACGGATCTAGCTGAACACTGTGAGCAGGACGCACTGCACTAAATGTAAATAGTCTAGAAGATAACAGGAACGGATCTAGCTAAACTGAATACAGTGTATATATATATATATATATATATATATATATATATATATATGCAACACCTGGGATGCATATATATACACAATACACTTTAAGTGCAGCTAACTGACTGACTGTTCTGCCTAATCTAGCTAACTCAAATGAAATGACACTGTCTCTCTCTCTCTCTATTTCTCAGCACACCGGAACACACTGCACAGGGCCGCCAGGCAGGCGGCCTTATATAGTGTGGGGCGTGTACTAAATCCCCTGAGCCATAATTGGCCAAAGCCTCCTTGGCTTTGGCCAATTACGGCTCTCTGTTAAGGCGGCGCTGTGATTGGCCAAGCATGCGGGTCATAGTGCATGCTTGGCCAATCATCAGCAAGCAATGCACTGTGATGCCGCAGTGAATTATGGGCCGTGACGTGCCACACGAATTTGGCGCGAACGGCCCATATCGTTCGCAATTCGGCGAACGACCGAACAGCCGATGTTCGAGTCGAACATGGGTTCGACTCGAACACGAAGCTCATCCCTAGTGCTGGACATGTACCTCCACCTATTCCTCAGACTCTTTTTGTCTCTGCGGGATAGAGTGTGACAACACCACTCATCTTCTGCTCCATGGCTAATGCTACCGGTCCCACACTCCATTTAGCTACACATAATGCTCAGGGCCTGAATTCCCCGATCAGGAGGAGAAAGATCTTCGATAAATAAAAATCACTCAAGCTAGACATTATCATGGTACAGGAAACTCACTTCCCTCAATGGTACAGCCCCAAATTTCTTCACCATCAATACCTCCTGTTCTACTTGGCGAAGGCAGAGGGAAAGACTAAAGGGGTCGTTATACTATTTTCCAAAGCATGTAACTTCACCTGGCAGGCAGCTTATAAAGACCAAGGCAGATTTATTCTAGTTAAAGGTTTCATAGAAGGCCATTTATACTCCTTTATCTCGTACTACGCCCCCAAAAAAGGCCAATTTAAATTTTTCCAATCAGTGTGGGATAAGCTGAACCCCCTCTTGGAGGGGACTCTCATTTTAAGTGGAGAATCCAACGTAGCATTTGACCGGGGAATGGATAAGTCCATTCTGTCCAAAACCCTCCTAACCTGTCCTACCAGGGCTAGCCTCAAAATAGCAAGACTAATTCGCGCAGAAGACCTGGCAGATATCTGTCGAGAGAAGAACCCATCAAGTCGTCAACGCTCATTTTTCTAGTCCCCACCAGTCCTATGCTAGGATAGACCACATCCTAATAGTCACACATTATCTCCCCCATGTCTCTAGCTCCAAAATTATGGACACAACTCTCCCAGACCAATCCATAGTGACTATATAAATCTTTAAAAAATCACAACATCCCAAACACTCTCAGTGGAGGCTAGACTAATCCATTTTATCTGACCCAATTAGGGTCACTGAAGTCAACAAAGCCCTACTAGAATATTTCAACCTAAATGAGACAGGTGACACCTCAGCGGAGATGTTGTGGGCTGCCCATAAAGTCACCATAAGGGGGAAGCTAATCCAAATCCTACTCAAATTAAAAGAGAAAGAATGGTAGCTATAGCTAAATTAGAACAGGCGTACTCACACAAGAGGGATCCCTCAGGGGTGCCCATGACCCAAATAGATGTGGCCAGACTAGAGCTGAACTTGGCTCTCACTGTTCGAGCAGAGAAGCAAATTCGCTGGAGTGGGACTAAATTCTATACCCAGAACGACAAATTTGGTCCAATGCTGGCTTCCAAACTGTCCCCCAGGTGGAGGATCCACTCTCTTCCCAAGATCTGGACACATGGTCAGCCCACAATGTCTGATCCCACCAAAATCCTGGTAGCTTTCAGAGACTTCTATGATAAACTTTATAACCCCACCTCGCAGGGTAATCAACACACCATTTCTCAATTCCTCGAGACCCTTCCCATCCCCTCACTTTCAGATCAGCATAAAACCATTATGGAAAAATCTATCATAGTAGAAGAAATTTTGGAGGTCATTAGAGCTCCACCCCGGGTCCAGATGGACTGTTGGTCCCATATTACAAAGCTTTTGCTGACACCCTAACTCCATACATGGCTAAATTCTTCAATGCCAAAGTATCCGGTGACCCCCTTAGCTCTGACCTAAATACAGCTTTCATTACCGTTAACCCAAAACCTGACAAGAACCCTGAGGAGGAAGGTAATTACCGACCAATATTACTTATAAACAATGACCTGAAAATCCTCACCAAAATCCTAGCAAATCGACTAGCTTCTTTGATAAGTTCTTACATCCACAAGGATCAGGTGGGCTTCATTCCAGGAAGACAAGGCCCCGACCAAACCAGAAGGGCCATAAATATAATTTTCATCGTCCAATCCAACTGCCTAGGAAATGCTAAACAACAGGGATTTCTGCTTTCCCTCGATATACAGAAAGCATTTGACTCAGTGTCCTGGCCATATATCTTAACTAGAGGTCGAACGATATATATATATATTTGGCTTTTTTTACTTAATCGGCATCGGACGATTGTGCTGATAAAAAAAGCTGATTATAACTTCAGCGGGACTTGCAAATGACTTCTGTAATAGAAGTCAGTGCAAGTTTTCTGAAGTTTTCTTCTCTCCTCCTCTGGGCAGCCTGCCAAGTCTGATAAGAAGATACATTGTATCTCTTTCAGGTTCTTTTATCAATAGACTGAACTCCATGGAGAAGTTCTCAGTTTAACCATTTAAAGACTAAATCTTTTCTGACACTTGTTGCTTATAAGTAAAACTCCTGTATTTTCTGCTAGAAAATCACTTAGAACCCCCAAACATTATATGTATTTTTTCTAGCAGAGACCCTAGGGAATAAAATAGCGGTTGTTGCAATATTTTATGTCACACGGTATTTGCGCAGCGGTCTTTCAAACGCAATTTTTTTTGAAAAAATACACTAATGAAATTAAAAAAAAAAAAGCAGTAAAGTTAGCCCATTTTTTTTTCGTCCAAAAGTTTTGATTACCTGTTTTTGTGTATTTAATATTTAAGATAGTTATTTTTTTTTTAATCTAAATTATACATACAAGTGAACTGATTGGAGGTTTGTTTTGTTTAATAAATGTTTAAATATAAAAAATTTTCTGTATCACTTATTACTTAAGGCTGCTTTCACACTGGAGCGGGCATGCGTTGACGGTAAAAAGCTGTTAGTTTTAGCGGCGCTTTACCATCATTTTAGCGGTGCTATTCGGCTACTAGCGGGGCGCTTATAACCCAGCTAGCGGCCGAAGAAGGGGTTAAATGCGCCCCTGAAGCGCTGCTGCCGAAACGCTTTGCAGGCGCTTTGGCAGCGGTGCGCATTCATTTCAATGGGCAGGAGTGGTGGAGGAGCGGTATACACCGCTCCAAAGATGCCGCTTGCAGGACTTTGTTTTAACATCCTGCCAGCGCATCGCCTCAGTGAGACAGCATTCGAGCTTTCACATAGACTGCAGGGGAGCCGTTTTACAGGCGCTATTTTTAGCCCAAAAGCGCCTGAAAAATGCCCCAGTGTGAAAGGGGTCTAACTGTTAGATTTTATGCGATGAAGGGAAAAAAAAAAAAGAAATCGGCCTAATATATCGGCCCAAAAAAATCGGCATCATATATCGGCCATCGGCCACCGCGATTTCTAAATATCGGCTTTGGCATCGGCCAGAGAAAAACCCATATTGGTCGACCTCTAATCTTAACCCTATTGGAGCATTGGGGCTTTGGTCACCGCTTCCTGGGCATCATGAGAGCCCTATACTCCTCTTCAAAAGCACTAATAAATCTACAAGGTTATTATTCTTCCCCCATTCACATTGCTAGAGGCAAAAGACAAGGCTGCCCTCTGTCATCACTAGGAATGAGCTTCGAGTTTGAGTCTAACTCATGTTCAACTCGAACATCGGCTGTTCACCACTTCGCCGAACAGCAAACAATTTGGGGTGTTCGCGGCAAATTCGAAAGCCGTGGAACACCCTTTAAAAGTCTATGGGAGAAATCAAAAGTGCTAATTTTAAAGGCTTATATGCATGGCATTGTCATAAAAAGTGTTTGGGGACCTGGGTCCTGCCCCAGGGGACATGTATCAATGCAAGGACATGTATCAATGCAAAAAGAAGTTTTAAAAACGTCCGTTTTTTCGGGAGCAGTGATTTTAATAATGCTTAAAGTGAAACAATAAAAGTGTAATATTCCTTTAAATTTCGTACCTGGGGGTGTCTATACTATGCCTGTAATGGGGCGCATGTTTCCCGTGTTTAGAACAGTCTGACAGCAAAATTACATTTCAAAGGAAAAAAGTCATTTAAAACTACTCGCGGCTATTAATGAATTGTCGATCCGACAATACACATAAAAGTTCATTGTTAAAAACAGCATGGAATTTCCCCTCAGGGGAACCCCAAACCAAAATGTAAAAGAAAAAATGGAGTGGGGGTCCCCCTAAATTCCATACCAGGCCCTTCAGGTCTGGTGTGGGTATTAAGGGGAACCCTGTGCCAATTTTTTTTTTTAAATGGCGTGGGGGTCCCCCTCAAAATCCATACCAGAACCTTCAGGTCTGATATGGATTTTAAGGGGAACCCCGCACCAAAATTTTAAAAAAATGGCGTGGGGTCCCCCCAAAAATCCATACCAGACCCTTATCCAAGCACGCAACCTGGCAGGCAGCAGGAAAAGAGGGGGGGACAGAGCACCCCCCCTCCTGAACCATACCAGGCCTCATGCCCTCAACATTGGGAGGGTGCTTTGAGGTAGCCCCCCCAAAGCACCTTGTCCCCATGTTGATGAGGACAAGGGCCTCATCCCCACAACCCTTGGCCGGTGGTTGTGGGGGTCTGCGGCTGGGGGGCTTATCAGAATCTGAAAGCCCCCTTTAACAAGGGGACCCCCAGATCCCGCCCCTCCTGTGTGAAATGGTAATGGGGTCCCCCTACCATTTCACAAAAAAAGTGTCAAAAATGTTAAAAATGACAAGAGACAGTTTTTGACAATTCCTTTATTTAAAGTCTTCTTCTTTCTATCTTTTTCGGGTCTTCTTCCTTCTTCCTTCCCCGTTACATAACCGGGTGACCCCGCCCCCTCTGACGTCATGGGGAAAGCCATAGGGAAGTCCCCGTCAAGTCCCCATGCGTCAGAGGAGGGCGTGGTCACTGGGTGGCCCCGCCCTCTGTTATATAAGAAGTGTTAGAAGAAGAGAAGCGTCACACAGTGGGAGCCTCCCATGGATGCGGAGCGGCCCAAGAACGAGCGGGGAAGAAGACGCCGCAGAGGAAGATGCCGGACAAGAACACCGGACCAAGAAGAAGATGGAAAGAAGAAGATTTTAAATAAAGGAATTGTCAAAAACTGTCTCTTGTCATTTTTAACATTTTTGACACTTTTTTGTGAAATGGTAGGAGTACTTTTATACCCCATTACCATTTCACACAGGGGGCGGGATCTGGGGGTCCCCTTGTTAAAGGGGGCTTCCAGATTCCGATAAGCCCCCCCGCCCGCAGACCCCCACAACCACCCACCAAGGGTTGTGGGGATGAGGCCCTTATCCTAATCAACATGGGGATAAGGTGCTTTGGTGGGCTACCTCAAAGCACCCTCCCAATGTTGAGGGCATGTGGCCTGGTATGCTTCAGGAGGGGGAGGCGCTCTGTCTCCCCCCTCTTTTCCTGCGACCTGCCAGGTTGCGTGCTCGGATAAGGGTCTGGTATGAATTTTTGGGGGGGACCCCATGCCATTTTTTTTTTAATTTTAGCGCGGGGTTCCCCTTAAAATCCATACCAGACCTTTCAGGTTCAGGGTTTTTTGGTTCGGGGTTCCACTGTGGGGAAATCCCATGCTGTTTTTATCAATGAACTTTTATGTGTATTGTCAGATGGACAATTCATTAACAGCCGCGAGTAGTTTTAAATTACTTTTTTTCCTTTGAAATGTCATTTTGCTGTCAGACTGTTCTAAACACGGGAAACATGCGCCCCTTTACAGGCATACTATAGACACCCCCCAGGTACAAAATTTAAAGGAATATTACACTTTTATTGTTTCACTTTAAGCATTATTAAAATCACTGCTCCCGAAAAAACGGTTGTTTTTAAAACTTTTTTTTGCATTGATCCATGTCCCCTGGGGCAGGACCTGGGTCCCCAAACACTTTTTATGACAATAACTTACATATAAGCCTTTAAAATTAGCACTTTTGATTATTCATGTTCGAGTCCCATAGACTTTAACGGTGTTTGAGTGTTCAAACAAATTTTTTGCCTGTTCGCATGTTCTGGTGCGAACCGAACAGGGGGGTGTTCAGCTCATCCCTAGTCACCACTGATTTTTGCTATAGCCATAGAAAACCCTAGCAATTGCAATATGTGAAAATCCTGATATCAAAGGGGTGTCTTGTGGTCCTCGGGTCCACAAATGCAGCCTCTTCGCTGATGACCTAGCCTCCCTCCCAACCTTTATAGTACCCTTACCTCTTTTGGGAGCATATCTGGCCTGCATGTCAATTATAACAAATCCCAAGCCCTGAACATCTTTCTTGCCCCTGAGATGGTATCACTGCTGAAACAAAACTTCAAATTTGACTGGAACGACTCCTCCATCAAATATTTAGGTATTTCCCTCACCTCCAAATTTGACATGCTATGTACGCATATATATGTACCGCAAACTAGAACAAGATCTAAAGTCCTGCTCCAAACACAACCACTCATGGTTAGGGAAATAAATGCCATCAAAATGACATTGCTGCCTAGAATACTCTTTTAATCCTAACTCCCCTCCCTCCCTTTTCTTTTTCTTTTCCTTTCCCTTTTTCCCCCCTCATCCCCCCATTTTTTTGTCCCTGTTTTTATCTCGCAAATAGTTATTATCACTACTTGAATTATGTAATTAAAGTGTATGTTTTGTTTGCTGAATGATCTACACATGAGGGGCTAAAGTTGACATCTAGTGGATACAAGCAGTATCTGCAGCCTCTACTATCTATTTAAGCTCACCACACTTGACCCCTCCTTGCTCTGAGGAAACCAGCGTCCATTGGCTGGTGAAACGCGTCAGCTGTGTGACGTCAGCACGTCTTCGGGAGCCGCGCATAATTTGATCTGACTTATCCTTACACTGATCCACAAGCTGATGTCAGCTTTCCCCTGTAGCCACGCACCATACAGCAGCAACGGCGCTTCAGCGGCTCCACAGTAAGGGACGGCTCCTTACCAACCTACACTTCTACTGAGCCATAAAGCTGCATTCGTCCAGAGGGAGACTCCAACACCAAGGATCATTACAGTCTGACGACGAACACAGTGCGGTTAGTGAGATCCTTCCACTCCACTCAGCACTTCTAAAAACGTATGTCAGCTTTTTCTGTGTTTCCTTAATGCTGTCTCCATGGACATTTATCTTGCTGCCTATGTAGATGAATCTACAATTTTCCTTGCTGCAACCTGGAAAACGCTTGCTATTTATCTATCAGCTGTGATTTAAACAACCTTTGAGTGCTATGATCCCTTGAGAGATCGCTCCATCTACAGCCTACACCTCTATAATTTATCAGGACAGTCAGATCACCCACCCACTTACATCACCTCCAAATTAATGGTAGAGGAACTGTTCCTGTTCTACTGGATACTCTGTATTAGGAATATTTCCCATTACATATTGCCACTCCAATTGTTCAGGACTGCCTTTATACTATACCCCATTACATGGTATGCATGATGCGTATGAGTGGGTGTGTAGTCGCGGCTCCCATTTGTTTTTACTATCCCTGTGACAACGTTGTCCAACTTTTAATTGGTTTGTCCTGTCCTGGGGGGGAGACGCCTGCTGTGGAGTCTCCACAGATCTCTGGAGCGGCAGCCATTTCTCCTCTTCAGTGTTTCAGCGCCATTTTGAGAGGCCCAGGCAAATTGCGCCAGCCGATCTCCCGTCATTTTTAGCCAGGGGGTCCGTACTTCAACACCCCCGGAGGTTCCTGAGGGGACCCTGCACACATCCCCAGAAAATCTGGCCCAGGATTAAAGGATTACCGGTCTGCAGACGGAGCTCCAGTCCCGCACTCAAATGTCAAGTGCTGGTTCTGCCTTATCCCTCACATCCTTACTGTACACTCGATGTTTTACTCTTCTATGCAAATGAGTTTCATTTTTATGCTTTTTGTGAAAAATAAAAACCACTTTGAAAGAGAAAACACACACATATATATGATAGCTGATAGGTGACACTGATGGGCACCGATGAGGCATGGACTGTGTCAGTAGTTTTATTTTATTTTTTTTTTAATTGTATTACTTTTTACAATTTATATATTTTTTGTTATTGTTTTACAATGCTTAACTTTTTTTTGGGGGGGGGGGGAGTGGACGGTGTCAGTGTTTTTTTTTGTTTTGTTTTGTTTTTTTTTTTTATTATTTTTACAATTTCACCTTTAAATATTTATTACATTTTTTTATCAGCCTTGCTGGGGGGGGGGGGGGGGCTTTGGTGAGATAGGGAAAGGAAACATTGAAAGGGACTAAGGACACAGATTCCCCAGTCCCTTTCTCTGCAGCCTCAGTTGCACTAAAACACTGCACTAAACACAGGTCACAATGTTTTAGTTATGAATGGACAGAGTCAATGATCACTGACTCTGTTCATTCAGAAAAGGAAGGAGCTGACAGATCTGGGACAGGGGAGGATCAGAGGAAAACCCGGGGAGCTGGAGACCTGGAGAGAGGAGCAGAACACCAGAGAGAGGGAGGAGGACCCGGGGAGCCGGGGACCCAGAGAGAGAGAGGAGGACACCACTGAGAGGGAGGAGGACACCGGAAGGAGAGAGGAGGACCCAAGGAGCCAGGGACCCAGAGAGAGGGGGGTGGACACTGGAGAGAGGGAGGAGGACCCGGGGGAGGACACAGGGGGCAGTCGGGGGTGATCGGTGTGTAGTGGGGGCAGTTAAAAGCACTGATCTTCCTGTATAACTTTCAATAAAGCACCTGAGAGCCGTAGAAGGGAGAGGAGGAGAAGAGGCTGTCAGAAAAGATATACAGAGAGATCAATGCTTTTAACTGCCCCCACCATCGTACCGATCACCTGTGAGGCTGCCCGGCCCCCCTGCAGAGCTTGAGGATGCCTGGTCCGATACAACAGGTATCGGGTTAGGCATCGGAGCATTTGTACGAGTACCGATACTTGTGCATATGCTTGGTATCGGTACTGATACCGATACTAGTATTAGTATTGCTGCATCCCTAATATATATACAGTATCTCACAAAAGTGAGTACACCCCTCACATTTTTGTAAATATTTTATCATATCTTCTCATGTGACAACACTGAAGAAATGACACTTTGCTACAATGTAAAGTAGTGTATGTAAAGCTTGTTATCATTCTCACTCTCTCATACTGGTCACTAAAAAAGTTCAACATGGCACCTCATGGCAAAGAACTCTGAGGATCTGAAAAAAGAAATGTTGTTCTACATAAAGATGGCCTAGGCTATAAGCAGATTGCCAAGAACCTGAAACTGAGCTGCAGCATGATGGCCAAGACCATACAGCGGTTTAACAGGACAGGTTCCACTCAGAACAGGCCTCACCATGGTTGATCAAAGAAGTTGAGTGCATGTGCTCAGCATCATATTCATAGGTTTTCTTTGGGTTATAGACATATGAGTGCTGCCAGCATTGCTGCAGACGTTGAAGGGGTGTGGGGTTAGCCTGTCAGTGTTCAGACCATACGCCGCACACTGCACCAAATTGCTTCTAAAGAAGCTTCTTCTAAAGATGATGTACAAGAAAGTCCACAAACAGTTTGCTGAAGACAAGCAGACTAAGGACATAGATTACTGGAACCATGTCCTGTGGTTTGATGAGACCAAGATAAACTTATTTGGTTCAGATGGTGTCAAACGTGTGTGGCGACAACCAGGTGAGGAGTACAAAAATAAGTGTGTCTTGCCTACAGTCAAGCATGGTGATGGGAGTGTCATGGTCTGGGGCTGCATGAGTGCTGCCGGCACTGGGGAGCTACAGTTCATTGAGGGAAGCATGAATGCAAACATGTACTGTGACATACTGAAGCAGAGCATGATCCCCTCTCTGCGGAGACTATACAGTATCTACAGTATATACAGTATCTCACAAAAGTGAGTACACCCCTCACATTTTTGTAAATATTTTATTATATCTTTTCATGTGACAACCCTGAAGAAATGACACTTTGCTACAATGTAAAGTAATGAGTGTACAGCTTGTATAACAGTGTCAATTTGCTGCCCCTCAAAATAACTCAACACACAGCCAATAATGTCTAAACCACTGGCAACAAAAGTGAGTACACCCTTAAGTGAAAATGTCTAAATTGGGTCCAAAGTGTTAAGATTTTGTGTAGTCACCATTATTTTCTCAAGTCATCTTCCAGGACGGCACACCTGAGAGATGAGAGGCTCCTCCCGACAAGAAACACAATCAATCAACAGCTGTTTTAAGTCCACACCCTTCCCCTTGATCCTCAGTTTTTGATTGTGTTTCTCCCTACACAGCTAAACTGTTTGTTTTTTTCCAAATGACCGAAGCCTGGGGCTGGTGGTCTCCCCCTGGGAGCCGGACCAAATGCCTGGGAAGCCTCTGGGTCTGCAGGATATATTTATCCTTCCCGGGGGGTTCCCTATCCTTTCTTCAGGGGGGGCAGCAAAAACTGGGAAAGCCCCGCTGATAGCTGAAGGCCCCTGGGTACAGTGGTGTACCCAGAACTTCAGGGGCCCTTATCCTGTCTCCCCCCTTACCTGTCCGGGCGTCCGTTCAGACGGGGGTGCTGGCCATGGGTTCTTTCCAGGGGGATCATATCCCCTGACTTCTGGGCCCCTGGTAGCTCGCGTGGGCTGCTGGGGAGGGCACCGCCTGAACGACCCGCGTTCTTACCCAGAAGGGAAGGCTGAGAGTCAGCAGGAGCAGGCGCCCACATCCTCCTTTCGAGGAGGCACCAATTCACTATGGTAATTGTCTGCCTAAACCACCTCAGATGGGAATGAGGAACGTATGGCATTGCCCCCCCCCATGTGTATATACTGACTGGTACAGTGCAGGACACAGCCTAACCTTGCAGCTCCCTAAAGGGACAGCAGTTGGAGGGGGGGGCACTTTGGCGGCTATCCTCCTTGCGTGTGGACCATAAGGATGGAAAAGCAAGCCCGGTGGCTGTGGCAAAAGGGGAAGACGACAACGGTGAGTCAAAAATCCCCAATCCCAGCCAGATGGTTTCTGGGCATTTGAGATCATCTCCCCTGGGGTCTGGATTCAAATAGCCCAGAAGCTTTTGCTAAGAACACCGGCCACAGCTCCCTCTTACATTGGAGATGCTGTATGGTGGACAAGTGGTGCAGAGGAGCGAATGTGCCTAAACCACTTCAGATGGGAAAGAGGTAGGCAAGGCATTTTTTTCCCCTTCCACCTATATTTAGTGAGTGGTGCAGTGCAGTGCAGGGCCTGGGGTCTGCATAACAGAACAGCCCAGAAGCTACTGCTAAAAACCACCAGCCACAGCTCCCTCTTATAGCAGAGACACTGTGGTTATCACAATAGTAGGTTGCCAGCCTCTCCCTACATACCCGGTTGTGGTACATTAGTAGGGGTGAATATAGCAAAGGGGGTGACCTGGTAGAACAAAGAGTTCCTTACTGGCCAGGTATACCACTGAACAAATTATTAATGGTGCAATGGTTGAAGGATTCAGGAGTAAGCTCCCTTGCTCAGCAGGTGCACTAGGTTATCTGGTCCTATTAGCCCAGCTGCTAGGAATCTGAAGTTGCTCCAAGATGCTTAAAAGCTGGCCTAACCTTCAACAATGTGGCAGGGACCAAGCTTCTGTGGGGCACAGTAGGGGTTCCCTTGTGACAGATCCTCCTTTTGGGGGTTGCTTGCTATGGGTAACTTTTCATAAGCTCCAACCTCCCACTCCACTCTTACATTGTGGTTATATTTTAATGCAGGGGGTAAGAAAAACCTTTTTGTTGGTTTGGGCTACAGTCCACTCAGTGACAGATCTAAAAGCGATTTACCATAAATCGTTTTCCTATATCCTTTGAATAAGGATTTTCTGTGCAAACATATGCGAGAGCTAGATGGCTATATGATTGCTTGTTTAAGGCCTGCAGGTGGCTATTTACCTCCAGGCTAAATTGGTAACCACCCTTTCTAGGGGTCTTAAATTGGTCTCTAGGGCTGGGCTCATTGAGACTTTAGTTACTAATCAGCCCCACCCGTGTATGAGCTGGCTAGCGTTTGATCAATCTACGGAGGTAAGGTAGGACAACAGCTACTATAGTAAGGTGTCCAACCATTTTAGGATTGGTTCCTTCACTGGTGGTGAAGGATTAGTATCTACAGCCCAGGCTAGGCCTATGAAATAAATTGCCCCTGTTTTGGTTATTTCATAAAGGGATACACCATGACTCCTTGGCTGCTCACCAGTAGACCTCAGTAGTGAAGGTTTGTCCTTGCTGGGGTGTTTGGTGGCACAGCAGAAATACACATTGAGATTTGTGACATCTCTGCTCATAAGGGGTATATTGCTGTACATCAGAAATGCACTGCACTGAAGCTTGTTGGGTGTCCTTAATGTCCTAAAGGTACTGCTTTGTTTGGCTACAGATCAGAAAAATACAACAGGGAAGGTGGTCTGTACTTTCTGGTTTTGTGCCGCACGGCAGAAACTCACATCATTGAGTCTGGTAAAGACATCTCTGCTCATAAGTGTTATATTGCTGCACATCAGACCTACACAAGATTGAGGTCTGTCTGTGGGGGTTTTGTGTCCTGTATTACTGCCTTATTGGTTGCTTATCAGAAAGGCAGCAGGAAAGATTGATGGTCCTGATTTGTCGGGCTCCATAACAGAAGTACAAATTGAACCTGGGCCAGGGGTAGTACATATACTGCCTTTGGTAATCGGTACATCACCAGAAAGTGGCGTCGTGCTGATTCAGACAGTGCTATTAACGGCAATGGCTGCCGATTTTAGGCATGCGATTTGACATGTTGAGTCACATGCCAAATCGCTTGAAGATGGATGTGCTATCTCTATTCAGAATTGTTAGATTGTTGCACATCAGAGATATACACGACTGAGGTCTGTCTGTGGGTCCTGTATTACTGCCTTATTGGTTGCTTATCAGAAAGGCAGCAGTGAAGATGGATGGTCCTGATTTTGTTGGAAAATACAAAATTGAACCTGTGCCTGGGGTAGTACACATACTGCCATTGGTAATCAGTGCAGCACCACAAAGTGGTCCGTACTGATTCAGACAGTGCTATTAACGGCAATGGCTGACGATTTTAGGCATGCGATTTGACATGTTGAGTCGCATGCCAAATCACTTGAATATGGATGTGCTATCTCTATTCAAAATTGTTGTTGCACATCAGACACATACAAGATTGAAGGTTGTCTGTCCTTTATGTCTTACATTTACTGCCTTATTGGCTGCATATCAGAAAGGACACAACAGTGAAGGTTGTTTGTCTTTTTCTGATTTTGTTTTTGCTGCTCAGCAGGGAGACACATTGAGCATGATGGCATCTCTGCTCAGTATTGGTATATGCTACACATCAGACATACACAAAGATTGAACATTGTTTGTGTCCTGTATGTCCTATATTTACTGCCTTATCGTCTGTATATCAGAAAGGCACAGCAGTAAGTGGTGTTTCTCATTGATCTTTCTTGCTATTTCTTAGGTATACACATTAGGGGGTTGTTGGCTGCACTCCTCCAGGGAGCCACAGCATGGGGACCCCTTGTTTGTTCAACCTGAAAACTGCTTTTCCTGCGACCTGTGTAATCTTGAGGTCTGTGGTTCCGTAAGCAGGGACTGCTGGAGACGCTGCGACCTGGAGTCACACGGTCACGAATGGTACCCTTTGGAAGCCATAGTATATGACTTCTCAGGCGTCTTGCAGTCCCAAGTGGCAGGTTGGGTCGCACGGGTGTGGGAACCCTAAGCTTATCTGTCCCTCCTGCTGAGGTTTTGCTACGCAGCAGGGATACTCATTGTGGAGTTATTGCCTTATTTTGCAGTAGACCAGAAAGATCGCAGCTGTAAAGGCTGTCTGTTGTTTCTTTGTTTTTATGTTGCTGCACAGCAGAAATACTCAACATTGAAGCTTGTTGGTGCTTTCTGTTTTATATTGCCTTACCTTATGGCACTTCAGAAAAACCCAATGCTGTAGGTTGCTTATGTTCTTTCTGTGTTGGTTCTATGTAACTGCACTACAGAACTGCATAACAGAAAGGATTGTCTTATAACTGTACTTGGTGGTTCGTCATAAATACGCAACATAGAAGTTTGGGTCTTTCTGTCTTCTCTTTAAGGCCTTGTTTTGCTGTACATCAGTAAAACACCATTGTAAAAGGGGGTTCCCGTCCTTTTTGTATTTACCAGTTATGACCTAGCTAGCTGCACTTCAGAAATGCGCAGCATTTAAGGTGTGTTTGTGTCTTAATGTTTACATATTGGCCGCACATCAGAAAACCAGACTGTGAGGTTCAGATTTGGGTCTCTTCCCATGTTTGATATGTTGGTTTAGCTAGTCACACTCAGATACACAACATTTTTGTCTATGTTTGTGTCCTTTCTGTTTAAATCTATTGTGCTATGTCCACAATCTATGATTTTTTCTTTTTATTTGTGATATTAATAATACATGTATCACCTTTTGTATTTCAGCCTTCTCTTCCGTGGAAGGGCCCGGAGTTCTGGCTGCAAATGTCACATGTCAGAAAGCCTCGACCCCTTACTTTCAGGGATGCCAGAGCCATTTCCTAGGGTTGAAGCCCGGTAGAGTTATGGGTCAATGGAGGAAGGCGATAATGAGTCGCCCTGTAATAAGAACTTAGGAAGTTCAGTTCAGAGGAGTTTTATGGCCTGAAGATGAAGTATAAAGATGTATACCCGACCAAATAGGTTACAGCTCGGTGCATGGACTTTATTTTGCCCTTCTAGCAAAACTAGATGTAGCAGTATGAGTGTTCTCCTCCTGCTACGGATGTTAATCTCCTGAGTAGGCTCTCAGGCATAAGTAAAACTATAGATTGGGCATGCCTTAAACCCAGGGGTTAAGTTTTTGTTAATCTATTTCCCTTAAGTAGGTTTCCCTTCAGTCTTTGCTGACGTAAAGATAAAAATGAACAAAAAAGGTTGTCTGTCAGGGGCCCCCCTTTTGGCAGTTTTATTTCCCTGGACAGGGTTGGGTTAAGACAGGCTCCCTTATTGATCAATGTAGTGTCCTTGTCTTACAACACAGCTCTCCGATTAATCTTTTTAGTGGTTCTAAGCAGCACCTATAGGCAGAATAGGCCATTGTTGTTAGATGTGTGACAGGCAACATTGATAACCTACAAGTTTAACATGTTTTCTGATTCCATCTTTAAGAGCCCACTCCACCTAGATCCTGCATCCGAAGCAGAGAAGGCAGGGACACCGGTGGAGTACACTGGCAGATCAGCCGCATGATCCAGCTAAGATACCTTCATCAAGCATATGGAGTGAAGGTAAAGCTCACTGCAGAACCGAGGTTCGCCAAGAGGGTCTTGCAGTGGTCCCACCCTAAAGGTAGGCCTGTGCTACTTGATTATCCTCTCAGGTGTGCCGTCCTGGAAGATGACTTGAGAAAAGTACTAGTTACTTACCGGTAACTGTCTTTCTGGGAAATCTTCCAGGACGGCAGGCCTACTTCCCACCCGGAGGAGGTTAAATTTTAGAACACTAGAAGGTGAGTACCTATGAGGAATGATTTCCCTTGTGAAACAGGTTCAGGAGTTACTTCTCTACAAACTGAGGGTCAAGGGGAAGGGTGTGGACTTAAAACAGCTGTTGATTGATTGTGTTTCCTGTCGGGAGGAGCCTCTCATCTGTCAGGTGTGCCGTCCTTGAAGATTTCCCAGAAATACAGTTACCGGTAAGTAACTAGTACTTTTCCAGCACTGCCTTAACTCTTTTGGGCATGGAGTTCACCAGAGCTTCACAGGTTCCACTGGAGTCCTCTTCCACTCCTCCATGATGACATCACGGAGCTGATGGATGTTGGAGACCTTGCGCTCCTTCACCTTCCCTTTGAGGATGCCCCACAGATGCTCAATAGGGTTTAAGTCTGGAGACATGCTTGGCCAGTCCATCACCTTTACCCTCAGCTTCTTTAGCAAGGCAGTGGTCATCTTGGAGGTGTGTTTGGGGTCGTTATCATGTTAGAACATCGCCCTGCAGCCCAGTCTCTGAAGGGAGGGGATCATGCTCTGCTTCAGTATGTCACAGTACATGTTGGCATTCACGGTTCTCTCAATGAACTGTAGCTCCTCAGTGCCATCAGCATTCATGCAGCCCCAGACCATGACACTCTTACCACCCTACTTGACTGTAGGCAAGACACACTTGTCTTTGTACTTCTCACCTGGTTGCCGCCACACACACTTGACACCATCTGAACTAAATAAGTTTATCTTGGTCTCATCAGACCACAAAACATGTCCTTAGTCTGCTTGTCTTCAGCAAACTGTTTGCGGGCTTTCTTGTGCATCATCTTTAGAAGAGGCTTCCTTCTGAGATGATAGCCATGCAAAGCAATATGATGCAGTAGGCAGTGTATGGTCTGAGCACTGACAGGCTGACCCCCCAGCCGTTCAACCTCTGCAGCAATGCTGGCAGCACTCATACGTCTATTTCCCAAAGACAACCTCTGGATATGACTCTGAGCATGTATGGCTTTGGCAAATTATGGATCAGAGGGTTAGTACACGCCCCACACTATATAAGGCCGCCTGCACGTCGGCCCTGTGTAGTGTGTTCCGGCGTTGAGAGAGAGAGAGAGAGAGACAGTGTCATTTGATTTAAGTTAGATAGAGTAGGCAAGCGAGTCAGTTAGCTGCACTTACAGTGTATTGTGTATACATATATATATATATATATATATATATATATATATATATATATATATATGCATCCTAGGTGTTGTGTGTGTATATATATGTATATATATATACTGTATTCAGTTTAGCTAGATCCGTTCCTGTTATTCTCTTCCTACTGACAGGCAGGCAGGTATTTTTACATCATTTACAGCTACCTGAAGAAAATTGCTGGTGTTCTTCTGATCCTATTAGTCCTATTAGCTACAGTATTTACAGTTAGTGTAGTGCGTCCTCTGCACAGTGTGCACCTAAAGCTACCTGAAGAAAATTGGTGGTGTTCTTCTGATCCTATTAGTACCACAGGCAGCTGTAGTATTTACAAGTTAGTGTAGTGCGTCCTCTGCACAGTGTGCACCTAAAGCTACCTGAAGAAAATGGGTGGTGTTCTTCTGATCCAATTAGTACCGCAGGCAGCTGTAGTATTTACAAGTTAGTGTAGTGCATCCTCTGCACAGTGTGCACCTAAAGCTACCTGAAGACAATTGCTGTTGTTCTGCTCCTATTAATACCACAGGCAGGCAGCTACAGTATTTACAGTTAGTGTACTGTGTCCTCCGCACAGTGTACACCTAAAGCTACATGAAGAAAATTGGTGGTGTTCTTCTGATCCTGTTAGTACTGCAGGCAGGCAGCTGCAATATTTACAGTTAGTGTACTGCGTCCTCTACATAGTGTGCACCTAAAGCAACCTCAAGACAATTGCTGTTGTTCTGATCCTATTAATACCACAGGCAGACAGCTACAGTATTTACAGTTAGTGTACTGCATCCTCTGCACAGTGTGCACCTAAAGCTACCTGAAGACAATTGCTGTTGTTCTGCTCCTATTAATACCACAGGCAGGCAGCTACAGTATTTACAGTTAGTGTACTGTGTCCTCTGCACAGTGTGCACCTAAAGCTACCTGAAGAAAATTGGTGGTGTTCTTCTGATCCTATTAGTACCACAGGCAGCTGTAGTATTTACAAGTTAGTGTAGTGCGTCCTCTGCACAGTGTGCACCTAAAGCTACCTGAAGAAAATGGGTGGTGTTCTTCTGATCCAATTAGTACCGCAGGCAGCTGTAGTATTTACAAGTTAGTGTAGTGCATCCTCTGCACAGTGTGCACCTAAAGCTACCTGAAGACAATTGCTGTTGTTCTGCTCCTATTAATACCACAGGCAGGCAGCTACAGTATTTACAGTTAGTGTACTGTGTCCTCCGCACAGTGTACACCTAAAGCTACATGAAGAAAATTGGTGGTGTTCTTCTGATCCTGTTAGTACTGCAGGCAGGCAGCTGCAATATTTACAGTTAGTGTACTGCGTCCTCTACATAGTGTGCACCTAAAGCAACCTCAAGACAATTGCTGTTGTTCTGATCCTATTAATACCACAGGCAGACAGCTACAGTATTTACAGTTAGTGTACTGCATCCTCTGCACAGTGTGCACCTAAAGCTACCTGAAGACAATTGCTGTTGTTCTGCTCCTATTAATACCACAGGCAGGCAGCTACAGTATTTACAGTTAGTGTACTGTGTCCTCTGCACAGTGTGCACCTAAAGCTACCTGAAGAAAATTGGTGGTGTTCTTCTGATCCTATTAGTACCACAGGCAGCTGTAGTATTTACAAGTTAGTGTAGTGCGTCCTCTGCACAGTGTGCACCTAAAGCTACCTGAAGAAAATGGGTGGTGTTCTTCTGATCCAATTAGTACCGCAGGCAGCTGTAGTATTTACAAGTTAGTGTAGTGCATCCTCTGCACAGTGTGCACCTAAAGCTACCTGAAGACAATTGCTGTTGTTCTGCTCCTATTAATACCACAGGCAGGCAGCTACAGTATTTACAGTTAGTGTACTGTGTCCTCCGCACAGTGTACACCTAAAGCTACATGAAGAAAATTGGTGGTGTTCTTCTGATCCTGTTAGTACTGCAGGCAGGCAGCTGCAATATTTACAGTTAGTGTACTGCGTCCTCTACATAGTGTGCACCTAAAGCAACCTCAAGACAATTGCTGTTGTTCTGATCCTATTAATACCACAGGCAGACAGCTACAGTATTTACAGTTAGTGTACTGCATCCTCTGCACAGTGTGCACCTAAAGCTACCTGAAGACAATTGCTGTTGTTCTGCTCCTATTAATACCACAGGCAGGCAGCTACAGTATTTACAGTTAGTGTACTGTGTCCTCTGCACAGTGTGCACCTAAAGCTACCTGAAGAAAATTGGTGGTGTTCTTCTGATCCTATTAGTACCGCAGGCAGCTGTAGTATTTACAAGTTAGTGTAGTGCATCCTCTGCACAGTGTGCACCTAAAGCTACCTGAAGACAATTGCTGTTGTTCTGCTCCTATTAGTACCACAGGCAGGCAGCTACAGTATTTGCAGTTAGTGTATTGTGTCCTCTGCACAGTGTGCACCTAAAGCTACCTGAAGACAATTGCTGTTGTTCTGATCCTATTAGTACCACAGGCAGGCAGCTGCAGTATTTACAGTTAGTGTACTGTGTCCTCTGCACAGTGTGCACCTAAAGCTACCTGAAGACAATTGCTGTTGTTCTGCTCCTATTAATACCACAGGCAGGCAGCTACAGTACTTAGTGTACTGTGTCCTCTGCACAGTGTGCTCCTAAAGCTACCTGAAGAAAATTGGTGGTGTTCTTCTGATCCTATTAGTACCACAGGCAGGCAGCTGCAGTATTTACAGTTAGTGTACTGCGTCCGCTGCACTGTGTGCACCTAAAGCTACCCGAAGACAATTGCTGTTGTTTTGCTCCTATTAATACCACAGGCAGGCAGCTACAGTATTTACAGTTAGTGTACTGTGTCCTCTGCACAGTGTGCACCTAAAGCTACCTGAAGACAATTGCTGTTGTTCTGCTCCTATTAATACCACAGACAGGCAGCTAGAGTATTTAGTTAGTGTACTGTGTCCTCTGCACAGTGTGCACCTAAAGCTACCTGGTGGTGTTCTTCTGATCCTATTAGTACCACAGGCAGGCAGTTCATTCTGCTAGCTGCTGTATCAGTATATATATACATCCCAGCTTTGTGCAGCTACATCTCACTGCGGGTCATTAGTATGTCTGGAGAGGCAGACAGTCACAAGCCAATAAAAGAGGGCAAGCAGGCTCTGTGTCTAGAGGCAACAGTGCTGGCAGTGGAAACGCTGCATCCTCATCAGCATGTGGCCGTGGGATACGCTTGTCCTTTTTTTTGGCAGCTGCCCGTGTTGAGACGCAACATGCGGAAGACTTGGTAGAGTGAATGACCAAGCCGTCCTCATTCTCCTCATCCTCTCTCACCCAGGCTCAGGGTACTTTGTCTGGCAAAGCAGCTGCCAACGCGGCCTCTTCCCTCGGCTCAATGGCATCAGTAACTCCTTCCCTATCCCCACGATGTCCTCCTGAGGAGTCCCCCGAACTGTTTGACCACAGTGTTGGGTACATACTCCAGAAGGATGCCCAGCATTTTGAAGGCTCCGATGATTGTACCCAGCTAGAGGAAGGCAGTAACATGAGCCCAGAGAGAGGACAGCAATCTGGCAGTCATGTTCCCCCAGCTGCAGCATGCTGCCAGGTTTGCTCCAGTGATAAGGAGGGAGAGGATGATGAGGTCACTGACTCCACGTAGGTGCCTCATAGGAGAGAGGAGGAGGAGGCACATCTCCAATGAGGCAGGATGCCCTCCAGGGCCAGCTTAAGGACAGCACACCAACTGCATCACACCGCAGAGCTCCGCATGTGCAGGGCGCTGCTATCTCTACTCGTTATTCCAAAAGTTCTTTGGTGTGGGCTTTTTTGAGACAAGTGCATCAGATCCCACTGCTGCTATATGCAACATATGTCTCAAGCATATCTTGTGTGGCTAAAACATCACCTGCTTGGGCACCACATGCTTGACTAGACATATATTGATCTGCCATGCAGTTCGTTGGCAAGCGTACCTAAAAGACCCACACCAAAGAACAAAGAGGACCTCTCCTTGCTCCTCATCAGCTGGGATCTCCAACCCCACTATACCTTCAGTCCTCTCTGAAACCTGCACTGAGAGGAATGAAGGTGTAGAATTAGGTGTGTCACAGCCAAGTACTTGTGGGCAATCTGCTATCGGTACACCAACGTCAGATTGTACCAGGCAAATTTCCCTGCCCCAGCTGCTGCACCGCAGAAAGAAGTTCGCTCCCAGCCATCCACATGCCCAGAGGTTGAATGCTAGCTTAGCAAAATTGCTAGCTCTTCAACTGCTGCCTTTTCAGTTGGTAGACTCTGCCCCCTTCCGATTCCGGCTCTCTACCGGCATGTGGAAGGCAATGTCTTGGTCTCGCTGAACAGGGCAGTCAGAGGTAAGGTGCATATTACCACTGACTCATGGTCCAGCAGGCATGGACAGGGACTTTACCTATCTTTCACCGCACACTGGGTGACTCTTCTGGCAGCTGGGAAGGATGCAGGACAGGGTGCAGTAGTGTTGGAGGTTGTTCCGCCACCACGCCTCCAAAATTCTACTAGTGGTGATTCTGCCACACCTCTCTCCTCCAACCCCTCCTCTTCTTCTTCCTCCGTGGCCTCTTCCTGTGCTGATTTGACCTCGGAACCAGTGGTGCTCCGTAGGCATTCAAGGGGCTACACAAGCACGCAGGCAAAAAGATGCCATGCGGTGCTTGATCTGGTGTGCTTGGGGGATAGGTGCCACACTGGGGCAGAGATTCTGTCAGCTCTGCAGGGGCAGGTTCAGAGGTGGTTGATGCCACACCAGCTTAATGCAGGTATGGTGGTTTGCGACAATGGCACCAACCTCCTCTCCGCCCTCTGACAGGGACAACTGACCCATGTGCCCTGTTTGGCTCATGTCCTTAACTTGGTGGTGCAGCGGTTCTTGGGCAGATACCCAGGTTTACAGAATGTCCTGAGGCAGGCCAGGAAAGTCTGTGTGCATTTCCGCCGGTCATGTAATGCCAGTGCTCGGCTGGCTGACCTCCAAAAGGAATTTAACCTGCCCAAGAACTGCCTAATCTGTGACATGCCCACCAGGTAGAACTCAACTTAGCGGCTGCACACGCAGCAGAGGGCCATCAATGAGTACCTATGCGACTATGACACCAGGACAGGGTCAGGGGACATTGTTTTTTTTTCCCATGCCAGTGGGCTATAATTAGGGATGCATGCACTGTCCTGTCACCATTTAAGGAGACCACAAGGATGGTGAGCAATGACAGTGCATGCATCAATGACACTGTCCCTCTTGTCCACCTGTTGGAGCACACGCTGCATGGAATAATGGACAGGGCACTTGAGGCAGAACAGAGGGAGGAAGAGGTGGACTTCCTTACCTCTCAAGGCCCCCTTTATCCAGACAGTGTTCCTTTGTGCCCACCGATCACAAAGGAAGAGGGCGAGTAGGAGGAGGAGGATTGCGTCAGCATGGAGGTGGAGCCTGGCACTTAGCATCAGCAGCAGTCTTGGGATCATTTACAGTTTTGAAGAAACCCATGGACTTGTACATGGCTGGGAGGAGATGGCTGTGGATCATGTCCTCCTTAGTGACCCAGACGACTCTGGACCGAATGCCTCAGCAAATCTATGCTGCATGGCCTCCCTGATCCTGCAAAGCATGTGGAAGGATCCTCGTATTCATGGTATCAAGGGGAGGGATGATTACTGGCTGGCAACCCTCCTTGATGCACGTTACAAGGGTAAGGTTGCAGACCTTATCTTGCCATCGCAGAGGGAGCAGAGGATGAACATCTTCAGGAGGCCTTGCAGAAAGGTTTGTGCAACGCGTTTCCAGAGCTTGGGAGGTTACAATTTGCTGGTCCTACTGGACAACGTGTTGCTGAGGCTTTGGTCAGTCACAGAAGGAGTGGTGGAGAAGGTGGCCTTCTGACTGATGCATTCAGACAATTTTTTAGTCCGCAGCTCCAAGGTCTGATCGGTTCCAGCAACCATCGCCAGCGTCTGATTCACATGGTGCAGGATTACCTTGGGGCAAGATCAGACATGGACACCTTTCCCACCGAAAATCCTCTGGGTTACTGGGTCCTGAGGATGGATCACTGGCCAGAACTTGCTCAGTATGCAATTGAACTACTGGCCTGTCCTGCATCCAGCATTCTTTCAGAACGCACATTCAGTGCTGCTGGAGGCTTTGTAACTGATCACAGAGTGCGCCTGTCCACCGAATCGGTCAATCGACTGACCTTCATAAAAATGAATCAGTCTTGGATCACCAGCTACCAAGCACCTGATGCTGATGTAACCGATTGATTTTTTTTAATGTAAGATCCCTTCAAGACTGCCTATGCTGATGATGAGTGACTATCCTATTATGCGTAGTCACAATCCTCTTCCTCCTCAATTTTCATGCTGATAGCTTGTAAGAACATTTTTGGATCTGGGCACCGATACCAGTGGCCAAGGCCCAGTTTTTCTGATCCTGTTTGACCCATACAGGGGCATGTAATTACAATTTTTGATGCAATACTTTGCAGCAGGGCTCATTCCTGCGCTCCAACTATAGTATCTGTGAGGGGTTGCAGTGTTGTGGCACCAGCACCAGTGCCCAAGGCCCAATTTTTCAGCCCCTGTTTAACAGGGGCGTATAATTACAATTTTTGATGCAATACTTTGCAGCAGGGCTCATTCCTGTTCTCCAACTATAGCATCTGTGAGGGGTTGCAGTGTTGTGGCAATTTTTCTGCCCCTGTTTAACAGGGCATGTAATTACAATTTTTCATGCAATACTTTGCAGCAGGGCTCAATCCTGCACTCCAACTAGAGTATCTGTGAGGGGTTGCAGTGCTGTGGCACCAGCACCAATGCCCAAGGCTCAATTTTTCAGCCCCTGTTTAACAGGGGCGTGTAATTACAATTTTTGATGCAATAATTTGCAGCAGGGCTCATTCCTGCGCTCCAACTAGAGTATCTGTGAGGGGTTGCATTGTTGTGGTACCAGCACCAGTGCCCAAGGCCCAATTTTTCAGCCCCTGTTTAGCAGGGGCGTATAATTACAATTTTTGATGCAATACTTTGCAGTAGGGCTCATTCCTGTGCTCCAACTATAGCATCTGTGAGGGGTTGCAGTGTTGTGGCACCAGTGCCTAAGGCCCAATTTTTCTGCCCCTGTTCAACAGGGACATGTAATTACAATTCTTGATCTAATATTTCACAGCAGGGCCCATTCCTGTGCCCACCAAGAGTAACTGTGAGGGCTTACAGTGTTGTGGCAACACCACCACCACCACCACCAAAGGCCCAATTACTCTTCCCCTGTTCAACAGGTGCATGTAATTACAATTCTTGATATAATATTGCACAGCAGGGCCCGTTCCAGCACCCACCAAGAGTAACTGTGAGGACTTACAGTGTTGTGGCAATAGCACCACCACCACCACCGAAGGCCCAATTTTTCTACCACTGTTCAACAATGGCATGTTAATACAATTCTTGATCTAATATTTCACAGCAGGGCCCGTTCTCCCGCTCCTGCGCCCACCAAGAGTAACTGTGAGGGCTTTCAGTGTTGTGGCAACACCAACACCTAAGGCCACAATTTCTGCAGAGTATATAGGGCAGGCCCCTACTTTCAAACATCAAACTTACAAACGACGCCTACTTGCAAACAGAAGGAGACAACAGGAAGTGAGATGAAATCTACCCCTAGGAAGGGAAATTCTCTCCTGTAAGAGTTAATATGGGATAAACATGTCTCCTCTTCACTGATGCTTTATCACCAATCCTTGTTTCCCTAAAAACCCCAAATTTTCAAAAAACATTTGTCATTGGGACAGAAAGTGAGGTAAAATCTTCTGAAGAGGTGCACAAACAGCAAAACAAATGTTACAGGGGTGATAACCCTTCCCTATGTTTTCCAAAAAGCTTAAAAATAGATTTTTTGGCTGGAGCTACACTTTAAAAATGTACCAGTTCAAAATTACAAACAGATTCTACTTAACAACAAACCTACAGTCCCTGTCTTGTTTGCACCACCTGTATACTGCTGTTCAGAGTATATAGGGCCTGGTGGCCCCATGCCTTTCCTTTTTTTAATTTGGGTGTGGGGTTCCCCTTAATATCCATGCAAGACCCAAAGGGCCTGGTAATGGACTGGGAGGTGGGGGGTACCCATGCCGTTTGTCTCACTGATTTTCATCCATATTGCCGGAACCAGACATTACATTAAAGCCGCAAGCAGTTTTAAATGACTTTTATTCCTTTAAAAATGTCATTTTGTGCAGGGACTGTTCTAAGCACGGGAAACACACGCTACTTTACAAGCATACTATAGCATACCAGGTACGATATTTAAAGGAATAATTCACTTTTTTTCACTTTAAGCATCATTAAAATCACTGCTCCCAAAAAAACGGACGTTTTTAAAACTTTTTTTTGCATTGATACATGTCCCCTGGGGCAGGACCCGGGTCCCCAAACCCTTTTTAGGACAATAACTTGCATATTAGCCTTTAAAATAAGCATGTTTGATTTTGAACGTTTGAGTCCCATAGACTTTAATGGGGTTCTAAAGTTTGCGCAAACTTTCGGTCCATTCGCAGGTTCTGGTGCGAACCGAAAAGGGGGGTGTCCGGCTCATCCCTATCTGAGAAGATAAAGAGCCTCATCCTCAAATACCACAAAAGACTTCAAGCTGTCATTGATGTTAAAGGGAGCAATACACGGTATTAAGAACTGGGGTATGTAAACTTTCGATCAGGGTCATTTGGGTAGTTTCTGTTGTGATTATGATCTAAAAAGAGTAAACACAGTTGAATGATAATAAATGGCTTCAACCAAACACTAACCATGAGTGAAAGAAAAGTTTTTGTGTTATCATTCATATTCTCTGAAAAATGGCCAAGAAATCATAAATTCTGCCAGGGTATGTAAACTTAAGAGCAACACTGTACACACTATACATATACATCATAATAATAGGAATACAGGGAGGACTACAGAGATTATTATGGGGGTTTACATATATTACTTTAGGGGAGATCTATCTATCTATCTATCTATCTATCTATCTATCTATCTATCTATCTATAGATATATATATTTATATATATCTATATAGATATCTATATATAGATATCTATATAGATATCTATATATAGATATCTATATAGATATATATATAGATATATCTATATAGATATATAGATAGATAGATAGATAGATAGATAGATAGATAGATAGATAGATAGATAGATAGATAGATAGATAGATAGATAGATAGATAGATAGATAGATAGATAGATAGATCTATATAGATATATCTATATAGATCTATATATATATATATATAGATCTATATAGATATAGCTATAGGTTCAAGGGGGTGCATACATTATAGTGGGGGTGCTGCATGCAATACTACTGGGGTGCAACATATATTACTGTAGAAGTGCAGATCTTTATCTAAGCGTGTATAATAACAGTAATATTATAGTTTGATGCATGCATTTATATTACCATTTTACACACACACACACACGCATGTGTGCTTGAGATTTGGGGTGCACACCCTAATGCAATAGACCCATGGTCATGCATGTGTATGGCTGTCAAAATGACAGTATCAGCTATGTATGTTTGTTTTAGTTTGCATGTTGTGGGAATAACTGAGCAGTACAAGATGTTCTACCATATACGTTTAACTTTTTTTTCAAAATGAAACCAAGCAAAAAACGAATAAAGAATATTTTTGTACTACATTTGCTGGTGTACATACTAATTTGGGTAACAGTTTCTATATGTTAAAATCAACACTAAAGTATTCAAAAAATATTAATTCTAGTTTAAATAAGGTACAAATGTTTTTTTGGCCACTATTATTTTCTTTTGATTTCCAATTGTTATTAGTTATAAACGGATTCTTTTGCTTTTTATTCATTTGCAAATTTTTGATTTAACAGAAAATGACAAAGGTGCCTCTATGATGTTAATGAAATTGTATTTAATCTATCACATAACACTAGCTATCATCTCATGTGCACACATACGATTACTCAAATAAGTGTAATTTGTAATACTGATTAATTAGTACATGATTTGTCAAGACCTTTATTGATCTTTTTCTTCTTTTTTCTTTTTTTTATTAATAAAGCAATGTGTGTAGCCTAATCAGGCATTGCTACTGAGACTTGTGTCTGTTTTAGGAAAAAAATTACACATTTTATGTACTAGTCATTTTAATACCTGAAGTATATGTGCAGTATTAATTATCCTCCTGACTGATGGCCTATTTTTAACACAGTCGTTTGCTAGGCAGTTTCTGCTCTGTAGGTCATGGATGAGTTACTGCCTTGAATTATATTAAAGAGAAGATCTTTCACAGCAGTGCTTCTGTGACAGCAACTGTCCCACTAAGTCAATTGCACTGCGATGTGCTATGTAAGATACACACATATTTCCATAGTGATTGAGGACTGGATTTTCCTTGACATAAAAGCATTGAGAAAGGAAACATGTTAAATGATGTGTGACCATTTGCCACTGAGCAACACACATGTCTGCACAGCAGTGGTGAAATTAATAGCCTTAACACTTGTTGGTGAAAAGACTGAACTGTACAATTACTTCACAGAGTGGCTAGCTGAAGAAGCTTAACTGGGAATAAAAAGTATATAAACATGATATTTTATGTCAATTGCATATCGTTTGACACCTTTGAAAATAAATGTTCTTCCACTGGATCAAAGCTAAATAATCATATTATAAAATACCATTCTAGCATGACTGCAATACTGAAGCAGCGCAGCACAGGTACAGTATATAATCCTGTAATGGAAGCAATAGACTAAAAGATACCAATTACTTTCAATGATCCATTTATTTGTATGAGTTGTTCTATTCAATGCTTACATTTCACATATGCTTCAACATTTATACAACCGGTCACATTTTGTTGTAATAGATATAAACATGCAAGAATGTGAATTATTAATGTAAACAATATTTAACACTTAAACCAAGCAAAACAGTCTCTTCCCTAAACTTAAAATTCAATTCCTACAATGGTTTAGACCCCTTTCACACTGAGATGGTTTTCAGGCGTTTTAGCGCTAGCAATAGCGACTGAAAACCACCTCTCATTCATTTCAGTGTGACTTTTCACACTAGGGCGGTCTGCTTGCGGGACGTTAGAAAACGTCTTGCAAGCAACATCTTTGGGGCGGTTTGAAATTAAATGAATGGCCAGCACTTCCAAAGCCCCCGCAAAGCACTTAGAAACAACACAGGCAAATGTAACCCCTTCTTCGGCCGCTGGCGGAGGTTAAAAGTGACCCGCTTGTGGCCGAAAAGCATTGCTTAAACAGCAGTAAAGCGCCGATAAAAATGCAGACACCCACAGGACCTGGCTTTGCATATATATATGTACATATATACATATATATATATATATATATATACTGATATGTAGGATTTTATATGTTTAAAGGAAATGTATATATTGTAAGTTAAATGATTCTTAAAAGATAGCTTTTCTCACTTAGTTCATAGCCCCACCCTTAGGAATGTTGGAAGGAGTAATTCAAATTTCCCGGTCTTTTCTGTGGGACTATAAGTATAATGAACCTTTTTTAAGCCAGCCTCTATGGAAAAAGGTGGGGGGTTAATTGTAGGAGTACAGACAGGCTGTAGGGAGAGGGACACTTACACGGCAGCTCTCCATCAAGACACACACACACAGATCTCAAGATATACACACAGACATATCTGATTTAAACTTTATTTTAAGAATAATCTATTTTTGTATTCTACATTTTGACATTGTTTTTGTAACATTTCGCTAATTGATCATTAAATCAATTTTGGAGGTTTTACACGAGAACTTAAGATTTTTCTTGGAACTTTTCTCATCAATATGAATTATTGAAATATAGTTATTAATACAGTAATAACTCGATTTTTACAGTGGCGAGCCAATTGCCAGATTCTTTTTGTCCGAATATCGAATTTGTTTTCAATAATTTCTCCTTCCGCTTGTCAAGAGGGAATATCAGCAAAAACAGTGATTATTCAGACAAGCTTTCAGGAGAAATCGAAAAAGCTCATTTTCGGCATCATTGAATTGAACTTGGAAGGAAAAGAAACATCGGTGAGACGTTTGTGCACGTACAAGAAAAATCTGTTTCTTGATGACGTAATTTCCCGCCAAGAGAGGGAACGCGTGTTACATGAAGGAAGCCGTCTTACATTGGTAAGTTATGGATTTAATTCATGAATTATCCAGTGAGAGTGATTTAGAATTTAAAAATTTGTCAAAGTTTGTTAAAGATGATGAATTATGGTGTTACATGTTCAATGAATGCTTACAGGCTAATAAGAAAATACAAAAGTCAAAATTTACATTTAAGAAACTCAGCAAACAGGTTAGGAATTTGATTATGTTGATAAAAGTTTATGATACAATGATATCAGGAGTTTCTGAAAGCAATGTAGTTGGTACAAAAGAGGAAACAAAGGACAATAGTTTATGTACTAATTGTCAGATTTTGACTGAAAGGATAGATGATTTGCAGAGTGCAATTCAAATAAAGGATATTCAGTTGTCTGAGTTACAGAATAATGTAACGTTTAAAGCAGAGTCAAGCAAGAGTTTAGAGATTAATGTTAATGCAGACTCTATGAATGTTACTGCAGATTCTATGCAGAAGCCTTTTGTACAAGATATGCGGTTTTTCAAGGTTGATGACCAGGAACATGAAGTTTTGCTTAAAACAAAAATACTGAATAAAGCTGCTGAATGCAGACACCGTTTAGATATATTACAAAATGGCGTTCAGAGTGCCACGTGTAAGGCCACACCCAGAGATGGTGAGATACACGTCACAGGCAGAACTAAAGTTTCAGAGCAGACAGGAAATACTTCCCTACATACTACACAAAGGAAAACTTTGAAAGTAGAAAATACAGAACATATTTCTGAGCAATATATTCTTTCTTCTTCAAACAATAGTTTGACTGATTTGCCTTATGCTTCAGAAGTCAAACAGATCAGTACATTGACTGTTAATGACAGTTCAATCAATATGAAAAACAATGATGAAAATGAGAGGGATGGATTACTTCTATCACCATCAGGATTTAGGGAAAAAGGTTCTGAGTCATCTCCAACATTAAAATATGTGACTTCACTTTTATTAGATGAAAGTGGAAGGCCATGGGTACATGGTTTATTAAATGGCAAGGATACTAAATGGTTAATAGATTTAGGATCTAAACTCAGTTTAACTAAAAACAAATTACATGTGAATATTGATTCTCCAAAATGTAATTTAATTGGTTTCTATGGAAAAGGAAATACAGTTGCAGATAAAGTTTCTGGTGTGAATTTCGAGATTCCGGGAGTTTTAAAAACTAAAATGGACATCTGGTGTTGCCAAAATACAGAGAATATTTTAGGCATGGATGTGATTAGTAAATTAGATTGGGTTATTGATTTAAGTAATTCTACTATATGGAAAGATTCATCTAGGCCCAAATCTAGGTTAATAGATTCTTCCATGTACAATAATGTGGGAAGTATTTGTACAGCAGTCGCTGACTTTTCTTCAGATCTTAATTGGCCACACACAGGAACCAATCTCGAATTGGAACAATCAGTAAGAGCACATGAAAGTCTTTGGAGTCAGAACAAAATGGATACAGGTTTGTTTAAAGATATTGAGATAGAAATTGAGGGACGAGACCCTGAACCCCAAATTCAAAATAAGTTGCCACAAGAATCAATAGGTCCAGTTTCTGACATTGTACAATCATTTTTACAACAAGGAATATTAAAAAAGGCACAATCAGTGGTAAATAATTGTATTTGGCCTATCAAGAATGCTGATGATTCGTATTCTTTATCAGTTGATTTAAGATCACTGAATAAATGCATTACAAATAACAAACCTATTGTTCCTAATTTAAATTTAATGTCACAAATGGATGCCAAGGCCAAAGTATTTTCAGTACTGGAAATTTCCAATAGTCATTTTTCAGTACCAGTAACAAACAGCTGTCATTATAAACTTGCCTTCAGTTTCAATAAAGAAACTTATGCCTTCACTAGAATAATTCCAGAAATGGAAATCAGTGACGGAATAGTGCACGAGTGCTTGGAGAAAGTTTTATCAAAATTTTCTAGACCAAAATGTGTTTTTCAGCATGTGGACAAAATTTTGCTGTCTACCCAAAATACAGAGGAACATGTCACTCTGTTGACAGAGTTATTTACTCTGTTACAAACAGCAGGATTGAAATTAAACACAGAGTCAGTTCAGTTAATGAAAGATAAAGTTAATTTTCTTCATATGCAAATTAGTCATGGACAGAGAAAGTTATCACAGGAAAAAGTTAGAAACATTTCTGCTATTCCAGTTCCAACATCTTACAAGGCATTATATCAATTTTTGAGTGAGGTAAATTCTTGCAAAGAGTTTTTACAGGAATACGATGATAAAGTTAAACCATTATTTGATTTCCTGAAACAAAAAGATGTTGTGTTTGATCAATGGTCTCAAACCCATACAGATGTTTTTGAAATGTTGAAAAAAGATTTGCAGAATGCTGTTTCATTGCATACAATCGAAATTGGAATGTCTATGCCTGTTTTATTGTCTACTAAGGTATCTGAGAATTCCATCTCAGTAATTTTATTTCAGGTAAAAGATGGTGAACCGAAAATAATAGGTTTTTTCTCCAGAGGTTTGACAAATATGGAAAAGACTTTTGACACAAATATGAAGCAATTGTTAAGTGTTTATTTTGCAGTCAAAGTAACAGAAAAGATTGTGAGATCTAGGATGATCATATTACGGACACCTGATCTGTCATTAAAAATTCTTTTTAAGAGAATTCATTCAGGAGAATTATATGACAAATATTGCCCATTTTGTAAAACTTTAAAATCTAAACCCATAGAGGTAGATGTGATAACAGAACATTCTCAGCTAAATTTATTCAGAAAGCCTATAAATGGGATTGTTAGAACAAGTGCTGAGAGATGCTTTGAGACAGGATTTGTCAATAATATTAAGAATTGTTCAACAGGTCTTTCTAGGTGTTACCCAAAGAATGGTTATACTATTCAGCAAAAATTCTACAGAAAATGCTGAATTGAAAATGTTAGACGTACAGTACAGCACGCATTACTCTGAAATATTATAGAGGAGAAGTGAATGAATATATAATTCGCTTTTGTCTTCTGGGGTAATTTAAAATCTTTTATTTGGTTTATGAAAACAAGATTTTATATTATGACTAAAAAAAGAGAAATTGCGTCCTGTCGTTTAAATACACAGAATAATAAATTAGAGTATAGGTAATTTTAAGAAAAATAGAGCAAAGTAAGGTAATTAGAAATGTTATTATTAAAATATGGTTTGTATGTCATAATAAAATATTAGAATTTTGGTATGTAAAATGAATAAGTAAATGAAGGTATATTTTGCATGTATTTATGTTCTCAATAATGATACTGCATTCTTTTTTAGGATCTGACTTGTAAGTCACCAAAAGAAAGAAATTTAATATTTTTAGACCTTCCAGATGGGAACAAAATCTTGAAGTTTAAGAATATCAGTTCTGGGAGAAGAATTGACAGAAGAGATTCATTCTTTATAATTATTGTTGTCATTTTGATGTTCAATAAAGTTTTTCCAACTTTACAGAGTGCAGGAAGAAGAAGAAGAAGAAAAATTCTCGAGAACCTCTGATAAGAGAGGACATTCTAAAAACAATTGACTTTTTAGTTTTTTTGACTACTGATGAAATCATTTATCCATCAGATATATTGCAGTTTTTATATATCATTTTTATGTAACAGGACATGTTTATTATATCAAGATGAGATATTTTTTTTACACATCATTTTTACACTCATATATAGTGTATTTTCAGAGTTGAAAGGGTTAAACATCCCTACAATAGAGTCATTCTAGTTAGAGGGAACATCTGGTGTTAATTAAGACAGAGTACAATTTTCTTACAGGTACATAAACAAGATAGGATTAACTTTACATTGTAATATGTATTTAGTTTTGAAATCATCTCACTTATATGAACAAATTGAAGTTAAGAACATAGTTTATGTTTTAATTTTGACAAGGTTATTAGAAAGGTTTTATGGATTATAGATTAATGTTACACACAATTTGGAGGGAAAATATGAAACAAATTTCTGAAGTGATATCTATATTTCAAAGTATTGTACAACAATGTTACATTTATGAATCATGAAATTAAGGGGATTTATTTGGTAAAAGAAAAAGAAAATAATAAGGGTGAAAATATTTTTATGGTATATGAAGATGAAGGGTTATGAATTCACTTTTCCTTATATATAATCAAATTTGAAGATATATATTTAAATCAATTATCTTAAAATCTTTGAGGATGAATGAATACGAATGTGATGCGTTTGAGGTATAAATGGATTTAGAGTTAGATTCAGATTTAGATTTAAAATGATAAAGATTAATTTAAATCAATCATTTTGAGAGGGAAATGTTAGAATATCAGAATTAGGGATGAGCCGAACACCCCCCTGTTCGGTTCGCACCAGAACATGCGAACAGGAAAAAAGTTCGTTCGAACACGCGAACACCGTTAAAGTCTATGGAACACGAACATGAATAATCAAAAGTGCTAATTTTAAAGGCTAATATGCAAGTCATTGTCATAAAAAGTGTTTGGGAACCCGGGTCCTGCCCCAGGGGACATGGATCAATGCAAAAAAAAGTTTTAAAAACGGCCGTTTTTTCAGGAGCAGTGATTTTAATAATGCTTAAAGTCAAACAATAAAAGTGTAATATCCCTTTAAATTTCGTACCTGGGGGGTGTCTATAGTATGCCTGTAAAGGGGCGCATGTTTCCTGTGTTTAGAACAGTCTGACAGCAAAATGACATTTTGAAGGAAAAAACTCATTTAAAACTACCCGCGGCTATTGCATTGCCGACAATACACATAGAAGTTCATTGATAAAAACGGCATGGGAATTCCCCAAAGGGGAACCCCGAACCAAAATTAAAAAAAAAAAATGACGTGGGAGTCCCCCTAAATTCCATACCAGGCCCTTCAGGTCTGGTATGGATATTAAGGGGAACCCCAGCCAAAATAAAAAAAAAAAATGACGTGGGGTTCCCCCTAAATTCCATACCAGACCCTTCAGGTCTGGTATGGATTTAAGGGGAACCCCGCGCCAAAAAAAAAAAAAAAAACGGCGTGGGGTCCCCCCAAAAATCCATACCAGACCCTTATCCGAGCACGCAACCTGGCAGGCCGCAGGAAAAGAGGGGGGGACGAGAGTGCGGCCCCCCCTCCTGAACCGTACCAGCCCACATGCCCTCAACATTGGGAGGGTGCTTTGGGGTAGCCCCCCAAAACACCTTGTCCCCATGTTGATGAGGACAAGGGCCTCATCCCCACAACCCTGGCCGGTGGTTGTGGGGGTCTGCGGGCGGGGGGCTTATCGGAATCTGGAAGCCCCCTTTAACAAGGGGACCCCCAGATTCCGACCCCCCCCCCTGTGTGAAATGGTAAGGGGGCACAAAAGTACCCCTACCATTTCACTAAAAAACTGTCAAAAATGTTAAAAATGACAAGAGACAGTTTTTGACAATTCCTTTATTTAAATACTTCTTCTTTCTTCTATCTTCCTTCATCTTCTGGCTCTTCTGGTTCTTCCTCCGGCGTTCTCGTCCAGCATCTCCTCCGCGGCGTCTTCTATCTTCTTCTCCTCGGGCCGCTCCGCACCCATGGCATGGGGGGAGGCTCCCGCTTTTCTCTTCATCTTCTTCATCTTCTTCTCTTCTTCTTTTCTTCTCTTCTTCTCTTCTTCTCTTCTTCATTTTCTTCTCCGGGCCGCTCCGCAATCCATGCTGGCATGGAGGGAGGCTCCCGCTGTGTGACGGCGCTCCTCGTCTGACAGTACTTAAATAACGGGGGGCGGGGCCACCCGGTGACCCCGCCCCCCTCTGACGCACGGGACATGATGGGACTTCCCTGTGGCATTCCCCGTGACGTCACAGGGAAGTCCCGTCAAGTCACCGTGCGTCAGAGGAGGGCGGGGTCACCGGGTGGCCCCGGCCCCCGTTATTTAAGAACTGTCAGACGAGGAGCGCCGTCACACAGCGGGAGCCTCCCTCCATGCCAGCATGGATTGCGGAGCGGCCCGGAGAAGAAAATGAAGAAGAGAAGAAGAGAAGAAGAGAAGAAAAGAAGAAGAGAAGAGCGGGAGCCTCCCCCCATGCCATGGGTGCGAAGCGGCCCGAGGAGAAGAAGATAGAAGACGCCGCGGAGGAGATGCTGGACGAGAACGCCGGAGGAAGAACCAGAAGAGCCAGAAGAACCAGAAGAACCAGAAGATGAAGGAAGATAGAAGAAAGAAGAAGTATTTAAATAAAGGAATTGTCAAAAACTGTCTCTTGTCATTTTTAACATTTTTGACAGTTTTTTAGTGAAATGGTAGGGGTACTTTTGTACCCCCTTACCATTTCACACAGGGGGGGGGCCGGGATCTGGGGGTCCCCTTGTTAAAGGGGGCTTCCAGATTCCGATAAGCCCCCCGCCCGCAGACCCCCACAACCACCGGCCAGGGTTGTGGGGATGAGGCCCTTGTCCTCATCAACATGGGAACAAGGTGTTTTGGGGGGCTACCCCAAAGCACCCTCCCAATGTTGAGGGCATGTGGCCTGGTACGGTTCAGGAGGGGGGGGGCCGCACTCTCGTCCCCCCCTCTTTTCCTGCGGCCTGCCAGGTTGCGTGCTCGGATAAGGGTCTGGTATGGATTTTTGGGGGGACCCCACGCCGTTTTTTTTTTTTTTGGCGCGGGGTTCCCCTTAAAATCCATACCAGACCTGAAGGGTCTGGTATGGAATTTAGGGGGAACCCCACGTCATTTTTTTTTTTTTATTTTGGCCGGGGTTCCCCTTAATATCCATACCAGACCTGAAGGGCCTGGTATGGAATTTAGGGGGACTCCCACGTCATTTTTTTTTTTTTATTTTGGTTCGGGGTTCCCCTTTGGGGAATTCCCATGCCGTTTTTATCAATGAACTTCTATGTGTATTGTCGGCAATGCAATAGCCGCGGGTAGTTTTAAATGAGTTTTTTCCTTCAAAATGTCATTTTGCTGTCAGACTGTTCTAAACACAGGAAACATGCGCCCCTGTACAGGCATACTATAGACACCCCCCAGGTACGAAATTTAAAGGGATATTACACTTTTATTGTTTGACTTTAAGCATTATTAAAATCACTGCTCCTGAAAAAACGGCCGTTTTTAAAACTTTTTTTTGCATTGATCCATGTCCCCTGGGGCAGGACCTGGGTCCCCAAACACTTTTTATGACAATAACTTGCATATTAGCCTTTAAAATTAGCACTTTTGATTTCTCCCATAGACTTTTAAAGGGTGTTTCGCGGCATTCGAATTTGCCGCGAACACCCCAAATTGTTCGCTGTTCGGCGAACTTGCGAACAGCCAATGTTCGAGTCGAACATGAGTTTCGACTCGAACTCGAAGCTCATCCCTAATCAGAATTTATGAATGGTTGAATTCTTGTGATAATTGAATTATATATATAAATATATATATATATCTTCTATGTATGGAAAAGGTGAAGTTATATAGGTTTTTATACTCATGAAAGTTTATGCTGGTTTAGGCTTAGTATGCATTTCTTGGGAGAGATTCATCTCACATATGGATACAATTTAGTGTAGACCATTTCACCTCCCCCATCGCAAGAGGTAAAGGTACAACCTTTTACAAAGACACAAAGTTCTAGTATGTTAAGAATATAAGCTGTTTCTTTACATTACTATATTTCTTGATTAGGATATTAATAAGAACACTGCATTTTACATATATGTATACTGATATGTAGGATTTTATATGTTTAAAGGAAATGTATATATTGTAAGTTAAATGATTCTTAAAAGATAGCTTTTCTCACTTAGTTCATAGCCCCACCCTTAGGAATGTTGGAAGGAGTAATTCAAATTTCCCGGTCTTTTCTGTGGGACTATAAGTATAATGAACCTTTTTTAAGCCAGCCTCTATGGAAAAAGGTGGGGGGTTAATTGTAGGAGTACAGACACAGGCTGTGGGGAGAGGGACACTTACATGGCAGCTCTCCATCAAGACACACACACACAGATCTCAAGATATACACACAGACATATCTGATTTAAACTTTATTTTAAGAATAATCTATTTTTGTATTCTACATTTTGACATTGTTTTTGTAACATTTCGCTAATTGATCATTAAATCAATTTTGGAGGTTTTACACGAGAACTTAAAATTTTTCTTGGAACTTTTCTCATCAATATGAATTATTGAAATATAGTTATTAATACAGTAATAACTCAATTTTTACATGGACTGATCTGTGTGATGTCAGCAGAGAGCAGACTTCAGACCGCTCTCTGCTGAAAACAGGTCACAATAAGAATTTTGCCAAAATAAATTGAGTGAATTCACTTTTATCCAAACACATAAAAAGTAAATCCTGGTTCCAGTGGGGACAACAGTTTCAATTATAGTCATCTCAAAATGGATTGTTCCTTACGATGGAAATATTTTACATCCAGTTGTTTCTCCAGGACAGGAAGTGAGAGGAGATATTTTTCCTCAATTAGGAGGGAATTAGTGATATGGCCTCAGCTTGGTTTGCTGGATGTAATGCCGAACCCAGACTGAAATCCACCCTTAAATGCCACACAACCTAATGTGGCTAAATTACAGTTTCTTCCCCACTGGCTTATATTTGTAAGCAAAGTAGCAGAGAAATCCTGGGTGAAAGCAACAAGATATGGTCATGATCAATTGATCATATGTGGTCAATGATGTCAGCCAGCATACCCAGCAGGTCTCTTTACATCCAAAAGCTGGCCAGGGGTCTGGTATGAATTTTTATAGGGGAGGCCCATGAAAAAGAAAAAAAAAATGGTGTGGGGGTGTGGGGTCCCGCCAGAAAGCATACCAGACCATTATCCTACATAGAGATCTGGAATTAATTTTTAAGGGGGCTCCCATAAAAAAACAAAAACAAAAAAAATATCAGCGTGGGATCCCCTGAAAATCTATGCCAAACCTTTATGCTAGATAGTGGTTTAGTATGTATTTTTATGAGGGAGGCCCATGTAAAATAAAAACAAAAAAAAATGTGTGGAGTCTCCCCAAAATCTATACCTGACCCTTATCTTACATAGAGGACTGGAATGATTTGTTAAAGGGGAGCTCTCACAAAAAACAAAAAGAAAACAGCATGGGGCCACCTCAAAATCCATGCCAGATGCATATCCAGGCATGTAGCCAGGCTGGCCAAAAAAGGGAGGGGCACCAAGTGTGTGACAATTTTAAATCATGACATGTTAGGCATTTATTTACTCTGCATATCATTATCTTTTAAATGTTACCTAAAAAATTGTATTATTGTGTGTGTGTATTGTGTTTGTGTACAGTAAAATTTGTATTCTTTCCTAAAAATGTGCGTTTTAAAAGTGGCTGCGCAAATATCGTGCAACGTAAAAAAAATTCAACAATGACCATTGTATTTTTCTGGGTCTCTGCTTTCAAAAATATATAATGTCTGATGGTTCTAAGTAATTTTTGAGCAAAAATACAATTTTTTTTACATGTATGTGAGAAGTGTTGAGTAAAGTGGTTTAGCTGCTTTAAATAAAAAACAATCCCCTATTTAAAAAAAAAAATAAAGTTTAACTTTTTTGTCCAGTTACCCAAGCAAAACAAAATTTGAATATTCACCTTCAATAGATTTCAGTGGAATTTAGGTGCTATGCTCAAGGCATGTACTGTGAACGGAACTTTGTTTGGTTCACTCATCACTAATGACTATCATTTGCAAATGTGTTGTTAAACTGTCTGTGTATTGTTGGTGCTCACATCTTATAGCAGGAATATTGGTTGTTTCATAGCATTTTTATGAGATTAATGGTATACCAGATGGAAAAATGTCTTCTGTCTTAAAATGAAATCATTATAATGCAGCTGATACCTTTTTCTCACTGATGTCCACAAAAATCTTGAATTATTTCCTGTACAGTTTATACTGTTTATTTCCTCTCTGAAACATGCACTCTTTACCTCTCCTCCTTTTCACAATTGCTGCCTCTCTCCTCAAACTCTCTTTTCTTCATCCCTCTGCTCCACCCCACAATCTGTACATATCACCCTCACTTCTCCCCTCCCCCTATTACTGCACTCATCACCTCTTTCTAACTCTAAGCCCACTTGCTAACATACCCCCCAGGATACTGAAGCATGTCCCCTCATACAAATCATATTCTCATATTACCTCCCTCACTCTTCTGCTTCTCCTAATCGCTGGAGATATTTCCCCAAACCCTGGGCCCCCTTTATTTAACTGTGCCCAACACACCCATCACCCTACACCCTCTGGCAGTAGTCGCAATCTACACAATTTAGTCTCCATTCCTCTTCTTGCCAACACCAGCCTCCCTCTCTCCTGCGCCCTCTGGAACGCCCACTCTGTCTGCAACAAACTCACTGCTGTTCATGACCTCTTTGTCACTAATTCCTTTAATCAACTTGCTCTCACAGAAACCTGGCTCCACGAATATGACACCCCTTCTACTGCTTCCCTCTCCCAGGGTGGCCTTCACTGGACTCACTCCCCTAGGCCTAATGAACGCAAGGAAGGTGGAGTGGGATTCCTCCTATCCCCCCAGAGCACCTTCCAGGTTATTCACCCTCCTCGATCTTTTTCACTCTCATCATTCGAAGCCCACTGTATACGTCTATTCTCTCCTACTTCCCTAAGAATTACTGTGATCTACCGGCCCCCTGGACCATTATCGACTTTCCTTGATGAGTTTTCTGCCTGGCTACCTTACTTTCTCTCTTTGGATATTCCCACAATCCTTCTCGGTGATTTCAACATCCCTGCTAATACAAACACTCCTGCTACTTCTAAACTTCTTAGTCTAACCTCTTCATTTGACCTGAAGCAATGGGTACAGGCTTCTACTCACTCTGATGGCAACACCCTTGACCTTGTATTCTCTTACCTATGCACTCCATGCAACTTCTCAAACAATCCTTTTCCTCTCTTCGACCACCACCTTATTAGTTTCTCTCTCCCCCTGTCTTCCACCACCTTTCCCTCCAATCGCCTAACCATCACCCGTAGAAAATTTCGCAACTTCAACTCCTCTCTCCTCTATTCTGCTACTGACCACCTCTATGACAAAATCTCTCCCCTGTCCTGCCCCAACCAAGCCATGTCCATCTACAATAAATCTCTGTCCTCCACCCTGGACAAGCTCGCTCACCTCACTACATGCAGAATCAGGCCTCGACCCCTACAACCCTGGCAAACAGATGACACTAAAATTCTCAAAAAACGTAGTCGCGCTCTTGAGCGTCTGTGGCACAAGACTAAGTCTCTCAAAGACTTCAACCAATACAAATCTGCCCTCCAAAAATACTATTCTTTCCTCCACACTGCCAAGCAAACCTATTTTACAACTCTTATTAACACCTTCTCATCCAATCCCCGTAAACTCTTTTCTACCTTCAACTCTCTACTTTCTCCCCCACCGCCTCCCCCCACTGACTTACTCACTTCCCAGGAAATCGCTTATCACTTCAAAAACAAGATTGATACAATCCGTGATGAAATCTCCACTCTACAGGTATCTCCCCCAGCTAAGACCCCATGTCAACAGATACAACTGACACTCCCCCTATTCAAATCTGCTACTCCAGACGAAGTTGCTAAACTCCTTTCTATCGCCCACCTAACCACCTGTCCCCTGGACCCTATTCCCTCTCAAATGCTACGGTCACCCTCTGACCCCATCCTACACTCTCTAACCCACATCTTCAATCTCTCCCTCACCTCTGGCATCTTCCCCGCTCTAAAACATGCACTGGTCACTCCCATACTCAAAAAGCCATCCTTGGACCCTACCAATCTTAACAACCTACGCCCTATCTCCTTGCTCCCCTTTTCCTCTAAACTCCTTGAACGCCTGGTTTACAACCAACTGAGTGACCACCTCATTAAAAACAACCTTCTTGATCCCCTTCAATCTGGATTTCGCCCTCAACAATCCACAGAAACTGCTCTTTTAAAACTCACAAATGACCTACTAACTGCAAAAACCAACAGACACTATTCTGTACTCCTACTTCTGGATCTTTCAGCTGCCTTTGACACGGTTGACCACCCCCTCCTCCTCGAAAAAATTTACTCCCTCGGTCTCTGTGACTGTGCTCTTCAGTGGCTCTCATCCTACCTATCCCAACGCACCTTCAGTGTCACTTACAATTCTACTTCCTCCACTCCTCTTCCCTTCTCTGTCGGGGTGCCCCAAGGTTGGACCTCTTTGGACCTCTTTTATTTTCCTTGTCAAAAGAAGTATATTGAGTATACAATGTTATAAAGATACATAAAGTAAGTTTACAAAGATCTATAAAGTAAGCTCATTGTTTTACAGTAGGGATTATAGAGGTAAATATCATGAAATTTCAAATATTAAACATTGGGTTCACGTAAACCTAAATTAAAGATATATATCATTTCCTTAGTTACTTTTGTAGGTATTTAAATGATTTATACCTACTATACATATTGTTTACAAGTAGAGTGTATATAGGTCAAATAAATTCTGATAATGAGCTTTAATCGTAAGGTGGAGAAAAGGAAAGAGAAAGAAGAAAAAGGGTTGAAAGGTAGAGGTATGGTCCACAAGGTTGTCCCGCACGTCAGTTTATTATTCTTTTTAGTTCTCTTTGAAGCCTTAGAATGGGTGTCTCCGTAAGTCATTTAATCTGTTACCATGGCAACAGGACAGAGTCATTGAAGTTTGACAGGAACTGTTGTTTTATCCAAGGATGCCAAAGTTTTTCAAATTTTGGAATTTGATTTTGATCGATGGCTACCATCTTAGCGTGGGACATTGTATTATTCATTCTGTGAATTGTTTCTGCTAGTACCAATGTAGGAGATTTCCATGCCTTGGCCACTGTTTGTTTTGCAGCCGTTATTAGTTGGATCATAAGTTTGAATTGAGAGAGTGTTAACCATTCCGGTTTTAGATTAAGTAAAGTTAAATATGGATCTGGTTGTATTATTTTTTTAAATATTTTAGATGCAATCACGAAGACTTCCTTCCAGAAGGTTTGGATTACTGGGCACGTCCACCATATGTGTAAATATGTGCCTATTTCTGGGCATCCTCGAAAACAAAGAGCTGAGGTATTAGGTGAATATTTTGCCACTCTAGCGGGTACAAGGTACCAGCGAGTTAGGACTTTATAATTTGTCTCCAGTGCTAAGATGTTGGGTGAAGATGACTTAGATGTGAGCCATATGTTAGACCAGTCCGTGTCTTCTAAAGTTCGTCCCAGGTCCTCCTCCCACCCCTGAACGTAAGAGGGTCTATTAAGATTTGCTACTCCATATAATTGATTATAAAGTGATGAAATTGTACCTTTAGCAAATGGATCTTTTGTACAGATTGATTCAAAAATGGATAATTGGGATAATGGTGTATCCCCCTTTAGGAATGGTGTATAGAAATTTTTGATTTGGAGATATCTAAATATCTCAGAGTTTGGTAGATCATATTTTTCTCTAAGCGATGGGAATGAAAGGAATGATTTAGATGCTATGAAGTCATTTAGTGTCTGAATGCCTGATGTTGTCCAAGCTTTAAAAGAATTTGGGTAGATCCATGCCGGATAAAAGGCCGGATTTCTGATAAAAGAAAGGAGAGGATTGTGTGGAGATTGTAACTGATATTTGGTTTTTAGTTTATCCCAGAGAGATAAGAAGTGTTTAGTTATGGGATTATGAATTTTAAAGCGGTCTTTAGGATCAAGCCATAATAAATTTGATATTAATAGAGGGTCATTTTCTGAAGCCTCTATAAATACCCATAATGGGATTTCCTGTTTTGCATGGTATTTGGACAGACTGGCCAAATGTGCTGCTCTGTAGTAGTTGGTAAAATTAGGGTATCCCAGGCCTCCTTTATTTTTGGGAAGATGTAGTGTGTGTATAGGTATACGTGGTTTAGAAGAGCCCCATATAAACGAAGTTGCTCTTTTTTGTACTATTCTCAAAAAATAGGAAGGAATTGGAATAGGGAGGACTCTGAATAGATAAAGCAATTTGGGTAGAATAGTCATTTTGATTGCATTAATCTTCCCTATCCAGGATAAAGGAAGTTGTGACCATTGTTTTATTAGATTTGTGATCTGTCTTAATACAGGAGGATAATTGGTTGAGAATAAGTCAGAATGAGATGCTGTTAAATGAATTCCAAGATATGGGATTGATTTTTCTGCCCATGTGAATGGGAGTGCAGCCCTAGCCGGGATCAACTCCATGTTTGTGAGTGAAATATTAAGCACTAGGCATTTCTTAGGATTAATCATAAGGCCGGATAGGGCTGCAAATCCATCAAGAGCTGGTATTAAGTTAGGACCAGAGACCTGTGGTGATGATAGAAAAAGTAATATATCGTCTGCAAATATACATAATTTGTGTGTAATACCTCCTACTTCAATGCCAGTTATAGTTTGGTTTGTTCTGATGTATTGGGCCATGGGTTCGAGTATAAGGGCAAATAATAAGGGAGATAATGGGCAACCCTGTTGGGTACCTCTTTCGATATTAAAGGCTTCAGATTTGTATCCAGCATATTTTATATAGGCTTTGGGTTTATTATATAATGATTTGATCCATGTTAAAAAGTGGGGTCCAAAACCCCATTTTTGTAATGAATATTGCATATATTGCCAGGATACTGTGTCAAATGCCCTCTTAATATCGAGAGATAGAAAACATAAAGGGATTTTCCGTTTTTTAGCAATATGTGCCAATAACACTGCCCTGCGTATATTATCGCCTGCCTGTCTATTTGGCATGAAGCCTACTTGATCTCTATGTATTAATTTTCCTATAATGTTATTGAGGCGTTTTGCTATTATTTTTGCTAATAATTTAATATCGAGGTTTAACAGAGAGATAGGCCGATAATTCACACAGGAAGTATCATCAGAAAGGGGTTTTGGGATCATACAAACAATTGCCATTAGTGTTTCTTGCCGAAAAGAATGTCCATCTAGAAGTTTGTTAAAAGTTTCAGTGAGAATGGGAGAGAGTATTTCTGAGAATGTTTTATAGTATAAAGCCAAGTAGCCGTCTGGGCCTGGTCTTTTGTTAAGTTTTAGGTCTTTTATGGCGTTAGCAACTTCATCTATAGTTATAGGCTCATCCAAACTGCTTTTTTGATTCTGAGATAACTCAGGTAAGGTTATTTTTGAGAAGAAGGATTCAGCCTCTGTAGGATTAAATTCATTGTTTGTCTTGTATAAAGTTGCGAGATGTGAGTGAAATTTATGGACTATTTTAACTGGATTACAAGTGTAAACATTTTTTGATAATTTCAAACGTATTGGTTTGAAAGATTTGTTAGTTGAATTTAATGCCCGAGCCAAATATGTACCTGGTTTGTTTGTATTCATGTAGAAATTGTGTTTGGAGCGTTTGAGGGATTTATCAACTGACTCAGTGAGAAATAGATCGTATTCCAATCTAGATTTTTCCAGATGAGATTTTGTACTCTGAGATGGATTATCTTGAAATGATATGTAGGCTGCATTAAAATTGAGTTCTAGTTTTTTTGCTAGATTTTTGCGTTCCCGTTTAAATAGTGCCATTTGTCTTTGTATTGTACCACGCAAGACAGGCTTATGAGCTTCCCACAGTGTTATTGAGGAGATGTCTGTTGTATTATTAATTGATATGTATTCCTTTAAAGCTTGTTCAATGGCCATCTGATGTAGTGGGTGTTTGAGCATTATGTCCGGTAAGTACCACGTTGGGTCATGCGCTTTTGGTATGGCTGAGGCTATAGTAGTGTATACTGCATTATGGTCAGACCACGGAATCGGAATTATATCTGATGCAATAATTTCTGGTATCATTCCTATTGTTAGAAAAATATGATCTATTCTGGTGAAGGTTTGATGAGGGTGCGAGAAATAAGTGAATTTCTTTTTCATTGGGTTACTTTCTCTCCACGAATCTACCAGATTGTATTTGGAAAGAAGTTGAGAAAAAGGTAATCTAGAGGTTATTTTGGATGGTGTAAAAGGTGATTTATCTAGAAATGGGAGGAGGACCTGGTTCGAATCCCCACACATTATCACTGTTCCTATTTTGTGTGTATTAATCACTTGTAATATATGTGAGAGGAATGGTGTAGGTTGTTTGTTAGGAGCGTAGTAGGAAATCACCGTGATTGCTGTATCCATTATATAACCCATGAGTATCAGGTATCTACCTTCTGGGTCTTTAATTTCTGATGATAAGGTGAATGGTGTGGATCGGTGAAATGCAATTAGAGTTCCCCTTTGCTTGGTACAGGCAGAAGCCGTGTAAATTTGTTGATAAAAAGGAGAAATATATTTTGGAGTAGAATCTTTGGTGAAGTGTGTTTCTTGGAGGCATACTATGTGAGCCTTTTTGTTATGGAAAGTACGGAAGGCTTTGGTCCTTTTTTGAGGGACATTTATTCCCTGAACATTCAGGGAAAGTATATTCAGTGGTGCCATGGCAATAGATCAAATAGTTTTGACTTACTTTTTGTTATGCAGAGCTGACTGCGCAGATCAACCTGTGTGGACTGAAGAGATGAATAGATAGAAAAGAAACCAGTGAATTCTGGAGTAAAGAGTAAATAAAAAACATATGAGATTAGATGATACATTGTATAAATTATTTTTTGCAAGTAATCACAATTTACCCGTGAAAGAGAATAAATATCTCTCTCAGGGGAATAAGTGCCTTCGTCACACTCCCACATAATATGGTTGGGAGAATGAGGAGGGCTAATGGGGGTACACGGATCTTCCGCTTACAGGAGAGAAGTGCTATGTCAAAAGACATCAAAATGATGTTTCATTAATTGGAGTGCAGAATATAGTTTTTGTTGAAATTATTTATTCCAGGGTGGTTTATATGGTTAGTCTTGCCCTAGGCTAAATAATTCAGTTAGAAAGGTACTGTTAATAACTTTGGTATTGATGAAGATAGTTTGAATTATTTTGGGATTTTAACCCTTTTAGAATAAACAATTACATATTTTATTCATATGTAACTGTTTAGATATGTTAACTCATAAAATTGAAGTTGTATTGCTTCAGATTAGAATAAACAAAAACATAATTCTAGGAACTAGTTAGCTAATAATATATTTGTTTTAAAAAAAGAAAGAAAAAGCTTCCATTACTTCTGGATTATTGAACATATTTGTCCTAAAAAGTAATAAATCTATTGTTATTACCTGATAATATATAACTGAACAAGAATTTCCTTATTTCACTTATATATTCTAAGGCTATATGAATCAGAAGTAATAAGAAATATAACTGGAATGTAACATGATCCCATACAGTGTGTGACTATCAGAATGCAGTTACATTCAGTTATAAATACAGGTTTTTTATAGAGAACCATCTCTTAGTATAATAAATGAAGAGATATCAGGAATTAGGATGTCAGTCCATTGAATCTTCTTGGTCCATGGATGATGTGGCATAACGGCCTCTTTTGTGAGAATGATGATTCCCATTTTGTTCTGAAATTTTCTGGGTGCTGCCTGAAGGTGAAGATGATGCCATTCTTCTGCGTGTGGGAGTGTTGCTGCTTGTGGGTTCTGTCAGATTTAATTTTAAAAGGGTTTGTTGTAGTTCATCTGCTGATCTGCTTCTGTAAATTGTACCTTGGTAGTTAAATCTGACTGAAAAGGGGAAGCCCCATTGATACATAATGTTGTGGCGTTGCAGTTCCATTAGTTGGGGTTTCATGGATCGTCTTTTAGTAATAGTAAGTTGGGATAGGTCAGCAAAAATTTGATAATTGTGTCCTTGAAAATTAAGTTCCTTTTTTTCTCTTGCAGCAATTAGTATTTGTTCTTTCGTTCTGTAATAATGAAATTTTGTGATTATATCACGTGGGGGTCCATCTTTCTTTTTGGCTGTGAGGGCTCTGTGTACTCTGTCCAGTTCTAAACGTTCAATAGGGATATCTGGCTTTAGTTCTTGTAATAGAGCAGTAATAGTAGATTGCAGGTCTGTCACAGTTTCAGGTATTCCCCTTATGCGCAAGTTTGAACGTCTGGCTCTATTTTCGTAATCTTTTAGTTTAGTTTGAAGTATTAAATTCTCTTTTTTTAATTGTTCCAATTCTGTTATATTTTCTTGGGTTGTAATTTCAATTTCATCCATTTTTGTTTCTAAGGCTGCGGTGCGGTTTCCCAGCTCTCTTATTTCTTTGGTTAGGCTTTTTGTTATTTGGTCTGAGGTTTGTTTTAAAGCCTTATGAAGCATCTTTTCAAATTGTAATAATATTACTGGGGATGCTGAGGAGGCTTGTGGAGAAGTTTGTGAGAGGATTTGTTCTGTATCTGACTCAAATGGAGAGTCTTGCTGTGACATTTTCTGTCTGTGAGAGCGCCCTGATGCTGTATATTGTGAGGTGACTGGAGCTGCTTCAGCTGCAGTGAGTGCCTGTGAGCTCTTTGTGAGGTGATTTTTATTTCTGCCACGGTTTCCTCCCAGTACCATATTTCCTGCCCAAACTTTCACAGTTTGTTCCCTGGGGCAAAAAGGTTCAAATGGATACCTTTTGAGCCTGCAGGCTCCGCTTTGTCCTTCTCTTCTCTCCTCAGCGGTGTGGAGCTCTAACAATGCATGTCTGCTCTGCTAGGCTCCGCCTCCTGCCCCCCCCGGACCTCTTTTATTTTCAATCTACACCTCTTCCCTGGGTCAGCTGATTTCATTTCTTTGCTGATGACACACAAATCTATCTCTCCACCCCTCAACTCACTCCATCAGTCTCCTCACGCATCACTAACTTACTAACCGACATATCTGTATGGATGTCACACCACTTCCTCAAACTCAACTTGTCCAAAACCGAGCTTATAATATTTCCTCCCCCACGTGCCTCTTCCCCTGACTTCTCTGTGAAGAGCAATGGCAAAACCATCCACCCATCCCCACATGTCAGGGTGCTAGGTGTTATCCTAGATTCTGAACTCTCCTTTCAGCCCCACATCCAATCACTTTCCAAAGCTTGCCGCCTCAACCTCCAAAACATCTCTAAACTACGTCCCTTTCTAACCAGTGAAACCACAAAGCTCTTGATTCACTCCCTGGTTATCTCTCGCCTTGACTACTGCAACTCACTCCTCATTGGCTTACCCTTAAATAGACTATCCCCCCTTCAGTCCATCATGAATGCTGCTGCCAGACTCATCCACCTTACAAACCGCTCAGTGTCTGCTACCCCTCTCTGCCAATCCATCCATTGGCTACCACTCGCCCAACAAATTAAATTTAAAATACTAACAATAAGTTACAAAGCCATCCACAACTGTGCCCCCAGCTACATAACTAACCTAGTTTCAAAATACCAACCTAAACGCCATCTCCGTTCCTCCCAAGATCTCCTGCTCTCTAGCTCCCTCATCACCTCCTCCCATATCCGCCTCCAGGACTTCTCCCGAGCCTCGCCCATCCTCTGGAATTCCCTACCCCAATCTGTCAGACTGTCTCCAAATTTATCCACCTTTAGGCGATCCCTGAAAACTTTCCTCTTCAGAGAAGCCTATCCTGCCTCCATCTAACAACTGCACTATTTTCTCCACTAGCTCATCCCCCACAGCTATTACCCTTTTGTATAACTTGACCCTCCCTCCTAGATTGTAAGCTCTAACGAGCAGGGCCCTCTGATTCCTCCTGTATTGAATTGTATTGTACTTGTACTGTCTGCCCTAATGTTGTAAAGCACTGCGTAAACTGTCGGCGCTATATAAATCCTGTATAATAATAATATTGCTGAAGAAGTTTATTGAGCACCAATCCTTGTGTATTTTCCTCACAAAGGTTTTATAAATGCATTTTTACTGTATATGTAATATGCAATTGAGCATATAAACTCAATCACTAAAATTTAACATAGACAAAGAAAAAGGTTTGTAGGCAAATTGCACCCAAGAAAAAAGGTAGATTAAAAGGTCATCTACCTGCTGGTTTTCCCCTTTTATGTGCACCAGGTGGCCTCAGTGTGTGATTGGTGATCTATATGGGGTGCCCCACAATGTGAGACCCATTTCTGGATGGATTAGCACTTGACAGCCCGGCTCATTACATGCTTTTAAAGTAGCTGTAAAGTCTCCACAATAAACTCCCAGGATAGGTTCTCTTGTGGGACAATAGTAATGGCAGTATGTTTGTTTTTCAGCAATCTAATCTCTAAATACCTTTTCCCAGCTGTGCTTCTGTGCAGTCACATGGTTTTATCGGGTCTTGCTCCCAAGCAGAGGGACTCAGGGAGGAGGGGCTCACTTTCCTCTGCTGGTTTAGTTTCAGGAGAGGTTGGGCTTCACACAGACCACGGAAATGACAGGAAGGCAGTGGGAGAGAGGGAGATACAGATGCTGCAGAGAGAGCAGGATGACAGAAAGTCAGTTTACTGACAAGAACACAGGAACAGGCAAGTTCAACCAGGTTTTTAATGCTTTACCATTATATATGGAAAAGCATACATAACATTGCAAAAAATTATTAGCACAAAAATAACGAAGGAAGGAAAGATCAAAGATAGGAAGGAAAGATCGATCGGACATATAGGGTACCTTAGGCCACACAATACTACAAACTGTATGCATATGCCTATATGTATTACCTTTGTATGCAGTTTTAACATTTTAGGGTGGTTCTGTAATAAAGTTGGTATACAGTGCCTTGAAAAAGTATTCATGCCCCTTAACATTTTCCACATTTTTTCATGTTACAACCAAAAACCTAAATGTATTTTGTTGGGATTTTATGTGGTAGACCAACATAAAGTAGCACATAATTGTGAAGTGGAAGGAAAATGATAAATGGTTTTTACATTTTTTACAAATAAATATGTGAAAAGTGTGGTGTGCATTTGTATTCAGCCCCCCTTAGTCAATACTTTGTAGAACCACCTTTCACTGCAATTACAGCTGCAGATTTTTTTGGGATGTCTCTACCAGTTTTGCACATCTAGAGAGTGATATTTTTGCCTATTCTTCTTTGCAAAATAGCTCAAGCTCTGTCAAACTGGATGGAGGGCATCTGTGAACAGCAATTTTCAAGTCTTGCCACAGATTCTCAATTGGATTTAGGTCTGGACTTTGACTGGGTCATTCTAACACATGAATATGCTTTGATCTAAACCAGTGGTTCTCAACCCTCTAGTGCTGTGACCCCTTGATAAATTTTCCCAAGTTGTGGGGATCCCTAACAGTAAAATTATTTTCGTAGCATGGGTTGTCAGCACCCAAGGCAAGACAAGTCATTCGCACCCCTAACCCATGGACATTTAGAGATCCCTTTGCCCCTTCCACTTGTACAGTATTAAAAGCCCTTATGGTACATTTTAGGATGTACCACTCTTTCTTTGCTCTCCTTTCTTTCCCTTTTATCTCTCTCTATCCTAATTTCTTGTTTGTTTTCCCCATCCCTCTCTCAAGCCATCTTTTTCTTATTCTTTCTCTCCCCTTTTCTTTATTCCTCCCCCTCTTTTCCTCTACCTTCCATGTATTCTCTATTTTTATTCCTTCTCTTACGCCTTGGGTGGGGGGAATGGGATGAGTGGCAGTGCTGGGGGGAGTTCTGATCAGCCAACTTAGGTGCTTTTGATCAAGGTCATCTGCTGATCTGAGAACTGTAGTGGGGACTTTTAATGGCAACTCTAATCACAGGTAGTGTTACTCACTGTGTCTCCAGCTTCACTGTGTCTCCAGCTCTGTGGTGTCTCGCAGCAGTGACACCTATGCCAAAATCAGGAGATAGGGTCTCCTTAAGCCCCCACCACGTCACATTCCTCACCAGTCAGCTGATCTCTAGTCTCTGCCCCCCACCCATGCCGTGAACTGAATGAGTGGCTGGGAAGAGGCTGAGTGGGAGGCCGCGGGCTCCAGGAACAGCTCAGCTGTGCTTCCACAGGCTCCAGGGACAGCCCTGCTAGGTGGCCACGAAAAGGCTGGGAGAGTGGTGTGGGTTTTAGGAACAGCCCCGGATTTGGTGACCCCTGGCACATCGTCAGCCGACCCCCAGGTTGAGAACCACTGATCTCTGGCTGTGTGTTTAGGGTTGTTGTCCTGCTGGAAGGTGAACCTCTGCCTCAGTCTCAAGTCTTTTGCAGACTCGAACAGGTTTTCTTCTAAGATTTCACCTGTATTTGGCTCCATCCATCTGCCCCTCAACTCTGACCAGCTTCCCTGTCCCTTCTGAAGAAAGACATCCCCACAACATGATGCTTAAACCACCATGTTTCAGGGTGGGGATGGTGGGCTCAGGCTGATGTGCAGTGTTAGTTTTCCACCACGCATAGCGTTTTGCTTTTAAGCCAAAAAGTTCCATTCTTCCATAATGACCAGATTTGTAGAGTGCACAACTAACAGTTGTCCTGTGGACAGACTCTCCCATCTGAGCTGTGGATCTCTGCAGCTCCTTCAGAGTTACCATGGGCCTCTTGGCTGCTTCTCGTATTAATGCTCTCCTTGCCTGGCCTGTCAGTTTAGTGGATGGCCATGTCGTGGTAGGTTTGCAGTTGTGCCATACTCTTTCCCTTTTCGGATGATGGATTAAACAGTGCTCCGTGAGATGTTCAAAGCTTGGGATATGTTTTTATAACCTACTGTAACTTCTGCACAACTTTATCCCTGACCTGTCTGGTGTGTTCCTTCGCCTTCATGATGCTGTTTGTTCACTAAGGTTCTCTAACAAACCTCTGAGGGATTCACAGAACAGCTGTATTTATACTAAGATAAAATTACACACAGGTGGACTCTATTTACTAATTAGGTGACTTCTGAAGATAATTGGTTCCACTATATTTTAGTTAGGGATATCGGAGTAAAGGGGGCTCAATACAAATGCATGCCACACTTTTCAGATATTTATTTGTAAAACATTTTGATAACCATTTATCATTTTCCTTCCACTTCACAATTATGTGCCACTTTGTGTTGGTCTATCACATAAAATCCCAATAAAATACATTTACATTTTTGCTTGTAACATGACAAAATGTGGAAAATTTCAAGGGGTATGAATACTTTTTCAAGGCACTGTACATCTACCTTTTTTGGTTGGGTGTAATTTACCTACAAAGTCCCACAGGGTTTTTTTTTCTTTGGCTTTTATACTGTATTTTGGGATGCTGTTATTATACAATAAATACAATTTTGTATAAGCTTAAACTTGTTAACGTCACTTCAATATTTTTAAACTTGAATTTCCAACAAAATAACACCTGAGGTCCCACAGGTGCTTTATATAGTATGAAAACAAGCAACTGTTTCAACACACATTACACAGACATGGTCAACTGGTTTGACCATCAGAGAACATGTTCTAAACAGGAAATGACTGCAGAAGATCAGAAGCGCTGAGATGCAACAAAGATGAAAAACAGTAAAAACAAGTATTAAACGATAACTTCCTACTGTGCATATTCTGAAATTATGCACATGTTAATAATTCCCTTTAAAAACACAGTGCCTGTTTTACTAAAACAAAGATAATAATTATTAAATAAATACTATTTCCTTTTATTTAAAGTCTCCATAACCTTAGTTATTTAAATTGAACGCATAAATGAGTCTCATAATATTTTTACAACCATAGATATAAGTGCAATCCAACTATATCCAATATGTCATCTTTTATGTGGCAGTATATTTATTTTGCAATCAATTGTGTGAAAATGAAATGCCCATTACCATGAACCTCACACTTTGCTTGTCCCGATGTTAAAAACCAAAAAAAAAAAATAAATGGGATAATGAAATATGAATATAAAATAAAAAATATGCTGTAAATGCATGTCTCATAGCATGGGATGGACACATGAACATGAGTGATATAAATGCTGCCGTCCCAAATGGGTTACAATATGGGAAAGCCTCCCCCGGTGGGGTTTTTTCTGCAGCAGAAATACAATAATTGAAATAATGTTTTAAAAAAATGGCAACGATCGCTGCATAAATGACAATGGTCCCAAAATTGTGTCAAAAGTGCCCAATGTGTCCACCATAATGTCGCAGTCATGATAAAAATCGCAGATCACCACCATTACTAATTAAAAAAATTAATAATAAAAATGCCATAAAACTATCCCCTATTTTGTAGACGCTATAACTTTTGCGCAAACCAATCAATATATGTTCGGTCTACCGTATAAGACTATAGTATATAACTTTTCATTATATGAATCTACTAGTTTGGCTGGAATTTTTTTATACCAATCTTTCTTATTCAGAATTTTTTCACACATTGAAACAGTTCTGGTTGTCCAGGAGGACAACATTGCCACCCTTATCAGAGGGTTTTACTACAATAGTTGTATTGTTACAAAGTGACTCGAGGGCTTGATTTTCTTGGATTGTCAAATTTTGAGGATGGTTCTTTTTGCGTAGTAATTTACAAATGTCTCGTATTGTTTGTTTTAAAAAGATTGCTACAGTGGGATTGGTGTTGAGAGGCTGGAATCTGGTTGATGGCTTTCTAAACATAGTAATGGGCTTCTGCATGGATTTATTGATATCTTCCAATAGTATGTCTAGGTCTATTTGGTCAATTAAGTCCACTGTATTATTTTCCTCAAAGAGGGTAGTTAAATCGTGGAGGGCTTTAAACTCCCTCATACTACATCTCTTCCCCCCCATTTTTTGCTGGTTGCTTCTCAGTGTGACGCCTTGTAAGTCACATAAGGGTGGATTATTCTCCCTTGGAGTGCAGGCGACACAAATGCTTGGGATTATCTGATAGATTTTAGAGGAACTCTGGTCAGGAGATTGTTCATTTACACCCTTCATTGGTAACTATATTCCACAAATTCTACTTTTCCTTGTTAATACAAGGGATTCCGTTTGTGTATATTTTTTTTCATGTTAACATATGTAAACAATGTATATATATTTTTTGACAGCAAATTAACCCCCTGAGGAAGACTTTGACCACTCATGTCGAAACGCGTTGAGAATTTGCACACCAGATGTTTGACCTAATATCATGTACTGTTGTATGTTCATACATCTTTGTAGAAATCTGAATGGTGTTACACACCTCTGACCAGAGCTCATATTTTAAATGTTTATGTGTCTATGCTACCTTGCCATTTTTTCAAATAAAAAACCCTTTTAAAACATTCTTTCAACAATTGTATTTCTGCTGCAGAAAAACCCCACCGGGGGACACTTTCCCATATTGTAATGCATGTCTCATATCTGAATTCTTGCTCTGGTATCCTCCTGGTATCAGAAGAAGGCTGTGGAGGCTATCAGAGCAAAAATTCAGATAAAATAAACTGCCATTTTTTTTTATATTCTAAACATATTTATTTTTTGGGTGTTACACATAGGGGCAAGCATATTATTTCCATGAAAAGAATTGCTAAACAGATATTTTGAGCTCCATTCACAAAGTGGAATCTACCGCTTTAAGATCTGCTGTAAAATACATCTTAGCATTTTTTTTGCAATTCACGAAAATATCATTCTAAAATATCACATGCGATACGTCATCAAAATTTGCAGCATTTATCTCATGAAACTGGGTGGTCTTGTATCTCATGATGTGCTATCCAGTGGGATAGATGCAGTGGATACAGTGGAAAGGGATTAGAACACCTGCCAGTTTTTATTGCTGTCTGTGTCCCCATTGGGGAGATTCACCCTGTCTATTGTTATTGTTTCTCCTTATCACTGAAGGTGGAAAGAAAAAAAATTCTCACATTTTGGGTTAACATCAGAACATTAAGCCCCGGTTCACACAGGGGTGACTTGTCAGGCGATTTAGCCGCCTGACAAGTCGAATCCCGTTCTGTACTATGGAACCGTTCTAATAGGAGTGACTCAAGTCGCTCCAACTTAGAAAAAAGTTCCTATAATACTTTTGGGGTGACTTCAGGCGACTTGCATTGACTTCTATGCAGAAGTCATTTTGCAAGTTGCCGCTGAAGTCGTGTGCAGGTCGCCTCACAGAGTCGGCCTGCAAGTCGTGTTGCCCCTGTGTGAACCGAGCCTTATAGTGTTGCAATCTCCCTGATGGAACACAGTTGGAAAAAAAAATGTCAGGGGTTCTAGGCCACCCTTACTCTACCCCAAATGAAAAAGAAAGTTTTGTGTTTAGTTATACTTTAAAATCTTTTTTTTGCTGTGATATTAGGTGAATTTGTTGCTATATCACCGGACATGTCTGTTTTATCTTGTTAGACAATAGCCATTGGGGGAGATTTACTAAAACTGGATTCCAGATAATCTGGTGCAGTTATTCACAGTAAGCAATCAGCTTCTAAATTCCGCTTGTTTAAGCTTTGGCAATAACACCTAGTAGCCAATTGGATACTAGGCACAGCTTCACCAGATTCTCTGTGCTCTACTTTTAGAAAATCTCCCCATTGTAATTTTCTGATGTTTTTGGAAGTCTCACTAAGGTATGCATGTGTCAAGCCTTCAAATTGATAATACCCCTCCCCTAAGAGCTCAAGTTCCACACCTTTGTAAGAATGCTTATCTATGCCTAATCCGCTTCTGTCTTGCAAAAATCAACTTCAAAGATATCTCTAAAAATAATTGTGATAAAGTAAAGTATTCCCACTACATAAGACATATGTTCTACAAACGGATTAGACCATTGTGATATGCATGCACACTATATTGTCAAGAGTATTGGGACACCTCCCTTTACACGCACATGAACTTTAATGGCATCTCAGTCTTAAGGCCCATACACACAATATGAGAATCGGAAGTTAAATTTCGTCCAACGAACAATCTGTTGATTTTCGGATCATTAGTATGGTGCTTTCGACAGCCGATTCCATTTTTTTGTCAGACGAAAGCTGGATGTGAAAACTTGTCGTACGTGAACTCAACGTCCAATTTTTGTTTAATTAGTACAGTTTTCATATGAAAAAAATCATAAGCGGAAGACTACGCATGCTCAGAAATGAAAGAATACATACAAAACTAGTCAACACATTATGTTATTTCTGAAGTTGTATTCTGCAGTACAAGAATTTTTGTATGGTGAGTAACCTCTTCACTTTCGACATGAGACTAGCATGCAACAAAAAACAGACATTTGGTCATCCAAAAATCTGATCGTGTGTACGAGGCTTTAGTCTGTAGGCCTCAATATTGATTTGGCCCACCGTTTGCAGCTATAACAGCTTTAACCCTTCTGGGAAGTCTGTCCACAAGGATTAGGAGTGTGTCCATGGGGATGTTTGACCATTCTTCCAGAAGAGAATTTGTGAGGTCAGGCACTGATGTTGGATGAGAAGGCCTGACTCGCAGTCTCAGCTCTTATTCATCCCAAAGGTGTTCTATCGGGTTGAGGTCATGACTTTGTGCAGGCCAATCAAATTTCTCCACCCCAAACTCACTCATCCATGTCTCAATGGACCTGGTTTGTGCACTGGTGCACAGTCATGTTGGAACAGGAAGAGACCATCCCAAACTCTTCCTACAAAGTTGGGAGCATGAAATTGTCCAAAATGTTTTGGTATGCTGATGCCTTAAAAGTTCCCTTCACTTGAACTAAGGGGCCAAGCCCAACCGCTGAAAAACAACCCCACACGATAATCCCCCCCTCTACCAAATGATTTGGACGAGTGCACACACAGCAACGTCCATAAGGACATGGATAAGCGAGTTTGGGGTGGAGGAAGTTGACTGGCCTGCACAGAGTCCTGACCTCAACCCGATAGAACACCTTTAGGATGAATTAGAGCAGAGACTGTGAGCCAGGCCTTCTCGTCCAACATCAGTGCCTGATCTCACAAATGCGATTCTGAAAGAATGGTCAAACATTCCCATAGACACACTCCTAAACCTTGTGGACAGCCTTCCCAGAAGAGTTGAAGCTGTTATAGCTGCAAAGGCTGGGCCAACTCAATACTGAACCCAACAGATTAAGACTGGGGTGCCATTAAGGGGCATATGCATGTAATGGCAAGCATCCCAATACTTTTAACAATATAGTGTACAGTGTATTATGTTTGGAGTGATTGAGAGGTTTATGCAGCTAATTATATATATGCTTGTATATTCACAAAAAGTCTATAAAAATTTGGCGAAATGACAGGAGAAAATAGATATATTTCACTACAATCATGTGCAAGTAAAAATGCAGTTTTGTTTCCCAATAAAATAGTGCATTGAGGTCAGCTTGTAAGAGAAATCCTGTAAGGACATTATTTAACTATATATCTTGGAGTCTTCTGCAAAAATCAAATGGTACTTTTAATCCCAGATGCTATATAATTTAGAAACATGCTAAAATGAACCTCCTTGGGTTCTATGATAAACTTTCTCATTAATATGTATTCTTCCCCCGCAGCCCATTTAATCACTTCAGGACATATGTCAGATAATATCCCTATTTTTAAAGGAATACTTCAAGGTTGTCCCTTGTCACCACTATTGTTTAACCACCTCAATACAGGGCACTTAAACCCCCTTCCTGCCCAGACCAATTTTCAGCTTTTGGTGCTCTCACACTTTGAATGACTATTACTCAGTCATGCAACACTGTACCCAAATGAAATTTGTGTCCTTTTTTTCACACAAATAGAGCTTTCTTTTGGTGGTATTTAATCACTAATGGGTTTTTTATTTTTTGTGCTATAAATAAAAAAAGACCGTAAATTTTGTGAAAAATTGCCTTTTTCTTTGTTTTTGTCATAAAATTTAGCAAATTAGTAATTTTTCTTCATAAATTTTGGCCACAATTTATACTGCTATATATCTTTGGTAAAAATAACCCAAATTAGTTTATATTATTTGGTCTTTGTGAAAGTTATAGAGTCTACAAACTATGGTGCCAATCACTGAAAATTGAAAACATCTGATCAGGCCTTCAGTACATCAGGTGAATCTCATTTCTTGAGGTACTAACAAGTGAGAAAAGTACAAATACCCCCCAAATGACCCCTTTTTAGAAAGTAGACATTCCAAGGTATTAAGTAAGTAGCATGGTGAGTTTTTTTAAGGTGTAATTTTTTCCCACAATTCTTTGCAAAAGGAAGATTTTTTTTTTTTTTCAAAATTTTCATATTAACTGGTTATTTCTCTCACAGAGCATATACATACAACAAATTACACCCCAAAATACATTCTGCTACTCCTCCTGAGTATGGCGATACCATATGTGTGGGACTTTTACACAGCCTGGCCACATACAAAGGCCCAACATTGAAGTAGCACCATCAGGCGATCTACGAGCATAAATTGCACATCTCATTTCTCAACCACCTATTACATTTTGAAGGCCCTGGAGCACCAGGACAAAGGAATTGCCCACAAAATGACCCCATTTTGGAAAGCAAACACCCCAATGTATAATCTATGAGGCATAATGAGTCTTTTGAACGGTTATTTTTTTACCAGATGTTTTTGGAAAATGTGGAAAAAAAATGAAAACGCATTTTTTTTTACACAAAGTTGTCCATTTATAAGATATTTCCAACACATAGCAAATACATAGCAAAAATGACACCCCAAAATACATTCTGCTACTCCTCCTGAGTATGGCGATACCACATGTGTGGGACTTTTACACAGCCTGGCCACATACAAAGGCCCAACATTGAAGTCGCACCATCAGGCGATCAACGAGCATAAATTGCACATCTCATTTCTCAACCACCTATTACACTTTTGAAGGCCCTGGAGCACCAGGACAAAGGAATTGCCCACAAAATGACCCCATTTTGGAAAGCAAACACCCCAATGTATAATCTATGAGGCATAATGAGTCTTTTGAACGGTTATTTTTTTACCAGATGTTTTTGGAAAATGTGGAAAAAAAATGAAAACGCATTTTTTTTACACAAAGTTGTCCATTTATAAGATATTTCCAACACATAGCAAATACATAGCAAAAATGACACCCCAAAATACATTCTGCTACTCCTCCTGAGTATGGCGATACCACATGTGTGGGACTTTTACACAGCCTGGCCACATACAAAGGCCCAACATTGAAGTAGCACCATCAGGCGATCTACGAGCATAAATTGCACATCTCATTTCTCAACCACCTATTACACTTTTGAAGGCCCTGGAGCACCAGGACAAAGGAATTGCCCACAAAATGACCCCATTTTGGAAAGCAAACACCCCAATGTATAATCTATGAGGCATAATGAGTCTTTTGAATGGTTATTTTTTTACCAGATGTTTTTGGAAAATGTGGAAAAAAAATGAAAACGCATTTTTTTTACACAAAGTTGTCCATTTATAAGATATTTCCAACACATAGCAAATACATAGCAAAAATGACACCCCAAAATACATTCTGCTACTCCTCCTGAGTATGGCGATACCACATGTGCGGGACTTTTACACAGCCTGGCCACATACAAAGGCCCAACATTGAAGTAGCACCATCAGGCGATCTACGAGCATAAATTGCACATCTCATTTCTCAACCGCCTATTACAATTTTGAAGGCCCTGGAGCACCAGGACAAAGGAATTGCCCACAAAATGACCCCATTTTGGAAAGCAAACACCCCAATGTATAATCTATGAGGCATAATGAGTCTTTTGAACGGTTATTTTTTTACTAGATGTTTTTGGAAAATGTGGAAAAAAAATGAAAACGCATTTTTTTTTACACAAAGTTGTCCATTTATAAGATATTTCCAACACATAGCAAATACATAGCAAAAATGACACCCCAAAATACATTCTGCTACTCCTCCTGAGTATGGCGATACCACATGTGTGGGACTTTTACACAGCCTGGCCACATACAAAGGCCCAACATTGAAGTAGCACCATCAGGCGATCTACGAGCATAAATTGCACATCTCATTTCTCAACCACCTATTACACTTTTGAAGGCCCTGGAGCACCAGGACAAAGGAATTGCCAACAAAATGACCCCATTTTGGAAAGCAAACACCCCAACGTATAATCTATGAGGCATAATGAGTCTTTTGAACGGTTATTTTTTTTCCAGAAGTTTTTGGAAAATGTGGAAAAAAAATAAAAACGCATTTTTTTTACACAAAGTTGTCCATTTTATAAGATATTTCCAACACATAGCAAAAATGACACCCCAAAATACATTCTGCTACTCCCCCTGAGTATGGGGATACCACATGTGTGAGACTTACACAGCTTGGCCACATACAGTGGCCCAACATCCAAGTAGCACCATCAGGCGTTCTAGGAGCATACATTACATAGATAATTTCCTGGCAACCTATCATTTTTGAAGGCCCTTCATATTTCTAACACATAGCATGTACATACCAAGAATTACAATCCAAAATAAATTCTATTGCGGAAAGGATTAAAAAAAAAGTATTACCTGTGCTTTTAGTAGTGTCCACAGAAGAGAGCACTGGTCCAGGCAGCAGTCAGGGATGTGCTTAGCGACAGCAATAACTATCCAGGCAGCAGGCAGGAATATTGTCTATAGTCGGCACAGCACAGTCCATAGGAATTGTCCAGGCAGAGACAGCCAGCACAGCCATAATATTGGTCCTGGTACACTGTTACCTGCAGACACACATTATTGTACCGCTCTCCAGCCCTTCATAAACATACTGCCTCTTGCTACAGCGAATTATTTGCATAGTCCAGGTAGCAAGCAGATGTGTGGTCCGTTCATGCGGCAGGCAAAGGCATGATGGCAGTAAGTCAGCAGAAGGCTGAGGGCCGCAATCGGGTAAGACCTGTGCACAGGGGCACAGGGGTAGAGGCTTCGACCCACCCAAATCTCTATGAAGCCTCCGGACTCCAGACCCTAATCCGGAAATTACAAAACCGGGAGAAAACAAAAAAAATTGTTATCTCCATCCGGAAAAACTTTTCTGGAGCCCCTCACATATGTGAGACCCCTGTGTACTATAGTAGCAGGGCAACAGATCAGTCCAAGTGGTAGGCAAAAGCATAGTCCATAAAACAAGCCAGGGTCAGTTAACGTGCAAGCAGTCCAAGCGGTAGGCAGAAGAGTAGTCACAAAACAGGCCAGGGTCAGTTCACGAGCAAGCAGTCCAAACGGTGGGCAGAGGCATAGTCAAAACAGGCCAGGGTCAGTTCATGTGGAAGCAGTCCAAACGGTAGGCAGAGGCATAGTCAAAAAGCAGGCCAGGGTCAGTTCACATTGAAGGCAGTGGCATGGTTATTTTGGGGAAGCATGGAAAATGATCAGCGAAAATGGGGAAAATATGGGCTAATAACTTGGGGATGTATGATACAGTTCGAAGCATTCACCAATGCAAAGGCCAGGTTGGGAGGGACACTGGGGACAATAGTAGCTTGTATCTTTTCGAAAACCTCTTCTGCTGCACACACGACATTTTTTTTGCCGTCTTCGGCCTGTTTCCGATGGTGGAATGTTGTACTGGAAGTGGCGTTCATGAAGTCGGCTAACAGCATCAGAACGAGGTAATTCTGGGAGGGGTCTTTGTGGATAGATGAGGGACGTGACTACTTCTTCTATGAATTTTAGGAAGGAGGCGGGGCTTTCTGTGGATTTTGTGTAGATTATGTAGGAATTGTAAATGGCCAAATGGATTAGATATATTGCTACCTTCTTATACCAGAATCGGGACCTCCTTATTGACAAATAGGGCTGAATCATTTGGTCATTGAAATCCACCCCCCCCATGTAGAGATTATAGTCTTGGACACATGTCGGTTTTTCAATGGGACCTCGTCTTCGCTGAACTACAACTGCAGTGTCATCATGAATGGTGGACATCATGTGCACGTTCCTGTTATCCTTCCACCTCAAGGCCAGCACTTCATTACATCTCAGTGTTGCTCTTTCCCCCTTTTTCAGCCTTTTGTTCACAATGGATTGTGGGAAGCCCTTCCTATTTTTTCTTGAAGTTCCGCAGGCCAGGGTTTTTTCAATATAAAGGTGTCTGAAAAGGGGCAGGCTGGTATAAAAGTTGTCCAGGTATATATGATAGCCTTTTTTTAGAAGTGGGTAAGCCAGGTCCCATACAATTTTTCCAGTTGTGCCCATGTAGGCCGGGCACTCAGGGGGCTGGAGCTGGGAATCTCTTCCCTCATATATGCGGAATGCATATAGATATCCCGTGGCTCTCTCACACAGCTTGTAAAATTTGACTCCATATTTGGCTTTTTTGGTAGGAATATACTGTTTTATTCCTAGCCGGCCTGAAAATGGTACCAGGGACTCATCCACACATATAATCTTCTCGGGGACATAAAGTTCTGCAAATCGTTGGGAAAATGAATTTATTAGTGGGCGAATCTTGTACAGCTTATCGGAATTTGGATGATTGCGGGGAGGGCACTGGGTGTTGTCGTTAAAATGAAAGAATCTCATAATCATCTCATATCGGGACCTGGACATAGCGGCAGAATACATGGGCATATGGTGTATGGGGTGGGTGGACCAATAGGTATGTCCTTCATTTTTTTTTGTAAGCCCCATATTTAGGGTGAGGCCCAAAAACAATTTGAACTCCTCCATATTCAAATCTCTCCACTCAAAGGGACGGGCATAAGATGATTGGGGGTTGCTGGCAATATACTGCTGGGCATACAAATTTGTCTGGTCGACAATGAACTGCAGCAAAGTGTCGGGCAAAAACAGGTGAAAAAAATTGATCTCTGTAAAATTTTGGGTGTTGGCCTGCACACCTGGCTGTGCTGTGAAAGGGGGAATATTTGGTGATCCCGAGTTGGAAGGCAGCCATGTTGGGTTGGCAAGACCATCTGGCATATAGGTAGCGGCCCTGGCTCTTGGGGGACGTGACACTCCAGTAGTTGGGGGAGTTGAATTTCCTGTGCTGGAACTCAGGTGTGATGTGGCAGCACTGGTACTGGGCATTTGTGCGAGGGGCCTATCTCTGGTGGCAGCACTGGTACTGGGCATTTGTGCGCGGGGCCCATCTCTGGTGGCAGCACTGGTACTGGGCCTTTGTTCCTGGGGCCTATTGCTGGCGGCAGCACTGGTACTGGGCCTTTCTTCCTGGGGCCTATTTCTGGTGGCAGAGCTGGTACTGGCAATATAATCCCGGTTGCTGGCGACTTCCTGGGTTCCAGAGTGTCGTGCCCTTTTAGCAGGGACCCATTCTTCATCCGAACCATTGCTACTCTCGATCGGCTCAAATGCCGAACTTGATTCGGAATCAGAATGGGACTCTGATGAGAGCTCCCCGGTGCTCTCATCAGTCATAGAGAGGATCTGGAACGCCTCCTCACTTGTATATCCTCTTTTGGACATGGCTGTGTGGCGGGTAGCTGTGCGACAGGTGACAGATGGGTGGCAGGTGACGGTCACTGATGGGCTGTGCGATGGGTGGCAGGTGACGTTCACTGAGAGGTGATGGTGTGATGGGCGATGGTCACAGATAGTTGACAGGCGACGGTCACTGATGGGTGACAGGTGCACCGCTGATGGTCACTGATGGGTGACAGGGTACAGTCACTGATGGGTGACGGGTGAGAGGGCACGGTCACTGATGGGTGACAGGCCACGGACAGTGACAGTCACAGATTGTTGACAGGCGACGTCACTGATGGGTGACGGGTGCACCGCTGATGGTCACTGGTGGGTGACGGGTGACAGGGCACGGTCACTGGTGGGTGACGGGTGACAGGGCAGGTCACTGATGGGTGACGGATGACAGGGCAGGTCACTGATGGGTGACGGGTGACAGGGCAGGTCACTGATGGGTGACGGATGACAGGGCAGGTCACTGATGGGTGACGGGTGACAGGGCAGGTCACTGATGGGTGACGGGTGACAGGGCACGGTCACTGGTGGGTGACAGGGCACCGCTGATGGTCACTAATGGCAGTCTCTATGTGACAGGTGCACTTTTTATGGGGTGACTGTTGGGTGACAGATGACAATTGGGGGGGGCGATGGGACAGAAGTGGTGTTGGTGCAGACACTACAAATACAAAGATCTGTAACTCACTGCTCCTGGCTCTTCTCTCCTCACACTGGAAACGGTGTGTGAGGAGAGAAGGGCTAGTAACAGCTAGTGACAGGTCTTTGTTTACACTTAGTGATCGGCTGTGAATGGATCACAGCCGATCACATGGTACACAGTACTGGCCAATGGATGTAAACTATCGTCGGTGACGAGCAGTGTTCCCGGGGAACACGCCGCCACCGACGTGCACGCGCAGCGTGCTCACGATCGCGCGCATGCGCCGTGCAATGCGGGATGTACCATTAGTGATCGGCCGTGACTTCATCACGGCCGATCACGTGGTAAACAGCCATGCGCATTGGCTGTTCACCCCTGTCGGTGACGAGCGGTGTCTCGGTGACACGCCGCCACCGACAGTACAGGGCTGCGCGCTCACGATCGCGCGCATGCCCTGTTTAAACGGTGGACGTCATATGACGTCCACTCAGAACAATAGGCTTACCGTCCGGCCGTCATATGACGGTGGGCGGTAGGCTAGCGGTTAATTTAGCTATAGAGCCCTTATCTAGGTTTATAAATGATTCCCCCGATTTATCAGGCATCAAAATATGTGATATATCTTTAAAAATAGCACTGTTTCCAGATGACATTCTGATTTTTACTTCTAACCCAACCAAAGATATGCCAACATTAAAATCCATCTTCAATACCTTTCAAAGCATGTACTGGGTTTAAAATACTGTTCTCCAAAAGCAAAATTCTGCCTTTAAATTTATTGAAATCAAATTGACAGGCTTCTGTTTCTCCATCTAGAATAGCTTTTCAACAAATCACTTATCTAGGGATAAAAATAGGAAGGGAACCTTGATCGTTATACTTTTTGAATTATCAGCCACTTATTACTAAAATTGTGACAGAGCTGGAAGCGTGGATGAATCTTCCAATTTCACTGTTTGGGAGGTGTCATCTATTTAAAACGGTCTCTTTCGCTAAATCACTGTATCCGTTACAGACTATTCCACTTTATCACATAATTTTTATGGCAATCTAAGAGACCACATATATCCATATCTACATTGTACCTCCAAAGCAGTGAAGGAGGACTAGTCTTCCAAATATTAGGATGTATAATCTTGCATGTCTTCTATGAATTGGTATTGATTGGATATTGGAAAAATTCAAATTACTCAAATAATATACTGGAGAAATCGATGGTGTCACTCTTTAACTTAATAATGGATCTACATTGCAGTCCTAAGGCTCTACCTAAGAGCTTGCAAAGTAATTTACATCTACGCAATACTCTTATCGCTTGTTGCACCATCAGGATATCCTTAAAATTACCATCAGTGATTTCTAAATACCTCCCAACACATGGAAATCCTAAGTTTATACATACCGTCACTCCTGAAGTCATAAACATATGCAAGAAAAAATACATACTGTGTCATCTATTTTCCATCAAGAATATTCACAAATAAAAACCTTTAAAGAATTGTCAGCAGAATTTCAGTTGCCCGAAAACCATGTACAGTATTACAACCAACTGATAAAATGCATCAAATCATGTTATAACCTAAAAAAGACGCTCTTCAGCAATCCTTAATTGATCAAGCAAAACGTTATCAGAGGTATACAATATACGATCTTTATTTTCCATTGAATTATCAATTAACTTCACCGCAGAGAAATTTGCTCTTAAAAGGTTGGTCCCAAGAATTTCCAGAGGAGGATCTAGCAGACAAACTCCTTGAAGAACTTCAAAAAAATTCATAATCTAAAACTTAGCAAAAACTGGAGGGAAACACATTTTAAACTCCTGCACAGAGCTTTTATGCCATTATTGACTGATTAAACAGACCCAACTTGCTTGTGATGTGGCACGATGTGCCCCACACTACTACACAGAATGTGGAGTTGTTCCAAGATATCCACCTTTTGGGACCAAATCCTACTTTATATTCATGCTAAATCAACAATTCATATTGACAAGGATCCTACGATATGTCTTTTTGGATATTTCAACCCTTTCACCTCATCTGGATCATTAAGAACAATGATGATACCACCTTGGATATCAATATGTTTATTGACATCTTGTAGAGCCATACTGAAATCTCGGACATCACCTATTGCTCCCAAAGTAACTATGGTGAAGAAGGAACTGAAATCTTTGATGCATAAAGAAAAATTAGACACGATAACTCAAGCCTTAAAATCTACTAAACGATTTTTCAATAGATAGCAACGTTTTATGGAACTCTCATTGTCAAACTATGAAGTATCCCAGCTGATGTCACCTTTCCTCTATACTATATGTTACACTAAAGCAAATGTGTCTAACTGCCTAGGCAGACTAAAAATTCAACAAACTCACTTCTAGTGCCTTACAGTCTATCCTTATTAAGTAAAAGGTAAAATTTTCAACAAGACTAATACTATAAACCACTGAAATATCAAGATCAAGAATAACAAATATCTTATATTACTGTTATTGGTATTGTTATTGGTCTATGTTATGTTATTTTTTCTCACTTTTTTCCCTTCTTTTTATTTTTGTTTCCTTTTTCTTTCTTCTGGACACCCATATTAGGTATTTCCTTATGGATTAAAAGTTGTACTTGTAGATCAAAGCTAACTACTCATCCATACTTCCACTATAGGTGAAACATTTAGATCTTAAGCATTTATTTAAAATAATAATCTTTAGAACAGAATGGGCTCTTTCAATACAATGGTGCTTTGCTATGTGAAGAATTGTACTATCACCGCTGTTGTTCAAAAAATTAACAGTGGGATAAACATAAATCTGTAATTGTACTTTCACTACAGTACTTATGTAGGTGGTTCTACCTTCTGTTTTTCTTATTTTATTTTTCTGTGAATCTCTAAACTGAAAATCCAAATAAAGATATTTAAAAAAAATGAACCTCCAGCTGAAGTTAGAAGTAAAACACAGTGGTATTGTTATCACTACTAAACGTGACAGCTTCCTCCTGGTTGTCAGGGTGCCAGCATCTGTTGATGTCCTAACAACGAGTAAGTCACACCTGCACATTCAACTGTCAACTGGGGATTGCCAAATGACAGATGACTGACTCTATCGCAAGGATAGAGAGGGTAAAAAGGGGGGGGGGTATGCCTATATATCAAGAATAATGTACAAGTGAATGTGAGAGATGACATCACTAAGGGAGCTAGGGAGGAGGTGGAATCCTTTTGGGTGAGCTCCAAAGGGATGAAACTAAGGGGAAAATAATTCTGGGAGTATGCTATAGGCCCCCTAACTTGAGGGAGGAAGGGGAGACAGATCTCCTATCACAATTTGGATTAGCAGCAAGGATGGGAAGTCTAATCATAATGGGGGATTTTAACTATCCAGATATAGACTGGACGGAGGGAACCGCGCATTCATCTAAGGCTCGCTAGTTCCTAAATGTCTTGCAGGTCAATTTTATGGGTCAGATGGTAGACGCACCAACTAGAAATAAAGCGTTACTAGATCTACTGATTACCAACAATACAGACCTGATCACGGATGTGGAAATACGGGGCAATTTAGGTAACAACGATCACAGGTCAATTGACTTTAGTATAAATCACACAAATAGGAAACATAAGGGGAATACAAAGACACTGAATTTCAAAAGAGCCAACTTCCCTAAACTATGAGCCTCGTTAGAAGGCATTAATTGGGATAAAATCTTAGGAACAAAAGAACACGGAGGAGAGATGGGTTTGCTTTAAGAGCATATTCAATAAGGGCATTAGCCAATGCATCCCATTGGGTAATAAATTTAAAAGAGCGAACAAAAGTCCTGGATGGCTTAACGCCAATGTAAAAATGCATATAAAAGCAAAGGAGAAGGCCTTCAAAAAATACAAGGTTGAGGGATGATCATCAGCATTCAGACTTTATAAAAAATGCAAAAAGAAATGTAAGGGTGCAATAAGGACGACTAAGATAGAACATGAAAGACACATAGCAGAGGAGAGCGAAAAAAATCCCAAGAAATTCTTTAAGTATGTAAACAGTAAAAAAGGGGAGACAGACCATATTGGCCCCATAAAGAATGAGGAGCGACATCTGGTTACAAAGGATGGGGAGATGGCGAAGGTATTGAATTTATTCTTCTCCACAGTCTTCACGAGGGAATCAGGGGGCTTCAGTAACCAAAACTGCAGTGTTTATCCTCACGATACATCACAGGAAACACCTTCATGGTTAACAGAAGTCAGAATTAAAATTAGACTTGGGAAACTTTACATTAATAAATCGCCGGGACCAGACAGCTTGCACCCGAGGGTACTTAGGGAACTCAGTCAAGTAATTGCCAGACCATTGTTCCTATTTTTTACTGACTGTATACTGACTGGAATGGTGCCAGCTGATTGGGGAAAAGCCAATGTAGCACCAATAGTTAAAAATGGCCCAAAATACATCCCTGGGAATTACAAACCAGTTAGCCTAACATCAATAGTATGTAAACTCTTGGAGGGGATGATAAGGGACTATATACAAGATATCTCCCTCATTTAACACTCCTTGTCCTCCTACACAATCAATACTTCCCTCTTTTAACCCAGCTACTATAGAGGAAGTCACTAAACTTTTTTCTAATGCCCACCTAACCTCCTGCCCCCTGGACCCTGTTCCTTCTCAAATACTACGGTCATCATCTGACTCAATCCTACACTCCTTAACTCATATCTTCAACCTCTCACTCTCTACTGGCATCTTTCCCAACCCTCTGAAACATGTGCTAGTCACTTCCATACCAAAGAAGGCCTCAGACCCCACCGATCTTAGCAAACTGAGACCCATCTCTTTACTCCCTTTTGCCTCCAAACTCCTTGAACGTTTAGTCTACAACCGACTGAGTGACCACCTCATTGAGAATAACCTTCTTGATCCCCTTCAGTCTGGATTTCACCCACAGCACTCCACAGAAACTGCCCTCCTAAAACTCACAAACGACTTACTAACAGCCAAAACCAACAGTCTTTATTCCGTACTCTTACTCCTGGAAATTTCCGCTGCCTTTGATACAGTTGCCCACCCCCTCCGCCTCAAAAAACTTAATTTGCTTGGTCTTCATGGCTGCACTCTCCATTGGTTCGAATCTTACCTATCTCATCACACCTTCAGTGTCACTTACAACTCCACTTTCTCTTCTCCAACTCCTCTTACCGTTGGGGTCCCCCAAGGTTCTGTCCTTGGACTATTCTCGATCTAAACATCCTCCCTGGGACAGCTGATAGCCTCCCATGGCTTTCACTACCATTTATATGCTGATGACATCCAAATCTATCTCTCTGCCCCTCAGCTCACCCCATTAATCTCTCATGCATCACTGATTTACTAACAGACACATCATCCTGGATGTCAAACCACTTCCTCAAGCTTAATCTATCTAAAACTGAGCTCTTAATGTTTCCTCCCCCACGTGCCCCCTCCCCTGACTTCTCTGTCAAGATCAATGGCACATCTATCAGTCCGTCCCCACATGCCAGGGTGCTAGGGGTAACCTTAGACTCTGAACTGTCCTTTCAGGCCCACATACAATCCCTGTCTAAATCATGGCGCCTTAGCCTCTGCAACATTTCCAGAATACGCCCCTTTTTAACTAATGACACCACCAAGCTTCTAATTCACTGCCTGGTTATTTCTCGCATCGACTACTGCAACTCCCTCCTCATTGGATCACCTTTACATAGACTATCCCCCCTTCAGTACATAATGAATGCCGCTGTGAGACTCATCCACCTTACCAACCATTCAGTGTCCTTCACCCCTCTCTGCCAATCCCTCCACTGGCTTCCACTCACCCAATGAATAAAATTCAAAGTACTAACAATAATTTACAAAGCCATCCATAACTCTGCTCCCAGCTACATCACTAACCTAGTCCAAAAATACCAACCAAGCCACTCTCTTCAGTCATCCCAAGACCTCCTGCTCTCTAGCTCCCTTGTCACCTCCTCCCATGCTCGCCTCCAGGATTTCTCCAGAGCTTCTCCCATCCTTTGGAACTTCCTACCCCAATCTGTCCTACTGTCCCCTAATCTATCCATCTTTAGGAGATCCCTGAAAACCCTTCTCTTCATAGAAGCTTATCCTGCTTCTAACTAACACTGTTTTACTTCCTCCATCAGCTCATCCCCCCACAGCTATTACCTTTTGTATCAACTGACCCTTCCTTTTTAGATTGTAAGCTCTAATGAGAAGGGCCCTCGGATTCCTCTTGTACCAAATTGTAATGTAACTGTAATGTCTGCCCTCATGTTGTAAAGTGCTGCGCAAACTGTTGGCTCTATATAAAACCTGTATAATAATAATAATAATAATTTTAGTAATGAGAACGTTATCATTAGCAGTAATCAGCATGGATTCATGAAGAATAATTCTTGCCAAACCAATCTATTAACCTTTTATGAGGAGGTGAGTTGCCATCTAGATAAAGGAAGGCCAGTAGAGGTGGTGTATCTGGATTTTGCAAAAGTATTTGACACAGTTCCCCATAAACGTTTACTGTACAAAATAAGGTCAGTTGGCATGGACCATAGGGTGAGTACATGGATTGAAAACTTGCTACAAGGGTGAGTTCAGAGGGTGGTGATAAATGGGGAGTACTCAGAATGGTCAGGGGTGGGTAGTGGGGTCACCGAGGGTTCTGTGCTGGGACCAGTCCTATTTAATTTGTTCATAAATGACCTGGAGGATGGGGTAAACAGTTCAATCTCTGTATTTGTGGACGATACTGCGCTGAGCAGGGCAATAAGTTCTCTGCAGGATGTGGAAACCTTGCAAAAAGATCTGAACAAATTAATGGGGTGGGCAACTACATGGCAAATGGGGTTCAATGTAGAAAAATGTAAAATAATGCATTTGGGTGGCAAAAATATGAATGCAATCTATACACTGGGGAGATAACCTCTGGGGGAATGCAGGATGGAAATGGACCAGGGGGTTCTAGTAAATGATAGGCTCAGCAATGGCATGCAATGTCAAGCTGCTGCTAACAAAGCAAACAGAATATTGACATGCATTTACCACTTTCCGACCGGGGCACGCTGATGTACGTCGGCAGAATGGCACGGCTGGGCAAATGGGTGTACCTGTAAGTCCCACTGAATTCCCCGCCGTGCCATTGCGTGCGTGCCGGCAGCAGCGTGCACGCGCGCCGGCCGGGAGCTCCATGAGTTGGGTCACGGGTCCCATGGACTCGATCGCCGCGGGGATACCCACAATCGCCTCACGGAGAGGATGAACGGGGAGATGTTGATCTAAACAAGCATCTCCCCGTTCTGCCTAGTGACAGTGTCACTGATTTCTGCTCCCTGTCATCGGGAGCAGAGATCAGTGACATGTCACAGCTAGCCCATCCCCCCTACAGTTAGAAAACACTCCCTAGTATTGACTTTACCCCTCCCCGCCCCCTAGTGGTTAACTCCTTCACTGCCAGTGTCATTTACACAGGAATCAGTGCATTTTTATAGCACTGATTGCTGTATAAATGACAATGGTCCCAAATATGTGTCAAAAATGTCCGATGTGTCCGCCATAATATCGCAGTCACAATAAAAATGGCTGATTGCCGCCATTACTAGTAAAAAAAAAATATTAATAAAAATGCCATAAAACTATCCCCTATTTTGTAAACGCTATAACTTTTGCGCAAACCAATCAATAAACGCTTATTGCTATTTTTTTTACCAAAAATATGTAGAAGAATACGTATCGGCCTAAACTGAGGAAAACAAATGTTTTTTTAATTATTTTTTGGAGATATGTATTATAGCAAAATTTTTTAAAAAATTTGTTTTTTTTCAAAATTGTCGCTATTTTTTTGTTTATAGCGAAAAAAATAAAAACCGCAGAGGTGATCAAATACCACCAAAAGAAAGCTCTATTTGTGGGAAAAAAAGGATGTCAATTTTGTTTGGGAGCCACGTCGCACGACCACGCAATTGTCAGTTAAAGCGACGCAGTGCCGAATCGCAAAAAGTGCTCTGGTCAGCAAGGGGGTAAATTCTTCCGGGATTGAAGCGGTTAAAAAGGGTATCAACTCCAGAGATAAAATGATAATTCTTCCACTCTACAAGACTCTGGTCCGGCCGCACCTACAGTATGCTGTCCAGTTCTGGGCACCAGTCCTCAGGAAGGATGTACTGGAAATGGAGTGAGTACAAAGAAGGGCGACAAAGCTAATAAAGGGTCTGGAGGATATTAGTTATGAGGAAAGGTTGGGTACACTGAACTTATTCCCTCTTGAGAAGTGACGCTTAAGAGAGGATATGATTTCAATATACAAATACCATACTGGTGAACCCACAATAGGAATAAAACTTTTTTGCAGAAGGGAGTTTAACAAGACTCGTGGCCACTCATTAAAATTAGAAAGAAAAGAGGTTTAACCTTAAACTACGTAAAGGGTTCTTTACTGTAAGAGCGGCAAGGATGTGAAATTCCCTTCCACAGGCAGTGGTCTCAGCGGGGGGCATTGATAGTTTCAATTAACTATTACATAAGCACCTGAACGACCGCAACATACATGGATATACAATGTAATACTGACATATAATCACACACATAGGTTGGACTTGATGGACTTGTATCTTTTTTCACCTCACCTACTATGTAACTATGTAACTATGACTGTAAGCAAACAGTAGAGATAGTGTAAAAAAAACAGCATGAATTCCCCCCAAAATGCATCCATACCATGTTTTTTTTTTTTTTTTAAATTCAGTGGGTTGGCAGCCATCTGGCATCATGATTGATTTGGATCTGCAATGCTGGATGACATGACTGACAGTGAATTTACACATTTACACATTTTATACCAAAGGACTTGTTTGTGTGTGTTTACTATTGATTTATTTTTTTGGGGAATGAGTAGGGGTACTATGTATTCCTCACTTATTTATGGGGGGATCTAAGGGTCCCCTATTTTTAAAGGTGGCTTCCAGATTCCGATAAGCTCTCTGCCTGCAGACCTCCCATTACAACAAGGTCAGGGCTGTGTGGAAGAGACACTTGTCTTCATCAAGGTGATCCCCCTGGAAAGGAATTCCCCCTGTGTTGAGGGCATGTAGACTGGTATGGCTCAGGAAGGGGGTGTGCACACTTCTCCTTCCCTCTCCTGGCCACCCAGCTTGCATGCTCAGATAAAGATCTGGTATAGCTTTTGGGGGACCTCACACTTTTTTTTGTTTATTTTTTTGTGCGAGGTTCCCCCTTAAACTCCATACCAGATTTAAAGAGCATGGTATGGAATTTGGTGGGGGCTTCTTTGCTGTTTGTTTACATTCATTTTATACAAAGATATACAGTGGGGCAAAAAAGTACTTAGTCAGCCACCAATTGTGCAAGTTCTCCCACTTAAAAAGATGAGAGAGGTCTGTAATTGCCATCATAGGTATGCCTCAACTATGAGAGACAAAATGTGGAAACAAATCCAGACAATCACATTGTCTGATTTTTGAAAGAATTTATTTGCAAATTATGGTGGAAAATAAGTATTTGGTCACCTACAAACAAGCAAGATTTCTGGCTCTCACAGACCTGTATCTTCTTCTTTAAGAGACTCCTATGTCCTCCACTCATTACCTGTATTAATGGCACCTGTTTGAACTTGTTATCAGTATAAAAGACACCTGTCCACAACCTCAAACAGTCACACTCCAAACTCCACTATGGTGAAGACCAAAGAGCTGTCAAAGGACACCAGAAACAAAATTGTAGACCTGCACCAGGCTGGGAAGATTGAATCTGCAATAGACAAGCAGCTTGGTGTGAAGAAATCAACTGTGGGAGCAATAATTAGAAAATGGAAGACATACAAAACCACTTATAATCACCCTCGATCTGGGGCTCCATGCAACATCTCACCCCGTGGGGTCAAAATGATCACAATAACGGTGAGCAAAAATCCCAGAACCACATGGGGAGACCTAGTGAATGACCTGCAGAGAACTGGGATCAACGTAACAAAGGCTACCATCAGTAACACACTACACCACCAGGGACTCAGATCCTGCAGTGCCAGACGTGTCCCCCTGCTTAAGCCAGTACATGTCCAGGCCCATCTGTTTGCTGGAGAGCATTTGGATGATCCAAAAGAGGATTGGGAGAATGTCATATGGTCAGATGAAACCAAAGTAGAACTGTTTGGTAGAAACACAACTCGTCATATTTGGAGGAGAGAGAATTCTGAGTTGCAACCAAAGAACACTATACCTACTATGAAGCATAGGGGGTGGCAACATGCTTTGGGGCTGTCTCTCTGCAACGGGAACAGGACGACTGATCCGTGTACATGAAAGAATGAATGGGGCCATGTATTGTGAGATTCTTAGTGCAAACCTCCTCCCATTAGCAAGGGCATTGAAGATGAAACATGGCTGGGTCTTTCAACATGACAATGATCCCAAACACACCGCCCGGGCAACGAAGGAGTGGCTTCGTGAGAAGCATTTCAAGGTCCTGGTGTGGCCCAGCCAGTCTCCAGATCTCAAACCCATAGAAAACCTTTGGAAGGAGTTGAAAGTCCGTGTTGCCCAGCGACAGCCCCAAAACATCACTGCTCTAGAGGAGATCTACATGGAAGAATGGGCCAACATACCAGCAACAGTGTGTGACAGCCTTGTGAAGAATTACAGAAAACGTTTGACCCCTGTCATTGCCAACAAAGCATATATAACAAAGTATTGAGATGAACTTTTGATATTGACAAAATACTTATTTTCCACCATAATTTGCAAATAAATTCTTTCAAAAATCAGACAAAGTGATTGTCTGGATTTGTTTCCACATTTTGTCTCTCATAGTTAAGATATACCTATGATGACAATTACAGGCCTCTCTCATCTTTTTAAGTGGGAGAACTTGCACAATTGGTGGCTGACTAAATACTTTTTTGCCCCACTGTATGGACTTAATCAACATATCTAGGTACCCAAATCCATCAGTACAATTCCATCTTTTAGTAAAATAAATGGGACTTTCCAAGGCACCAAAAATAACTCCGTACCTGTACATCTATTTGTATTAGTATTTTCAGTATTATGTCTTGAATATGACTTTGTGAACATTATTGTTAATTAACATATGATTTTGTAAATAGCACAGAAAGGGATAACAGATACAATGAGAAAAAAAAGTGTTTGATCCTCTGCTGATTTTGTATGTTTGCCCATTGACAAAGAAATGATCAGTCTATAATTTTAATGGTAGGTTTATTTTAACAGTGAGAGACAGAATAACAACAAAAAAATCCAGAAAAATGCATCAAAAAAGTTATAAATTTATTTGCATTCTAATGAGTGAAATACGTATTTGACCTCTTCGCAAAACATGACTTAGTGCTTGGTGGCAAAACCCTTTTTGGCAATCACAGAGGTCAGACGTTTCTTGTAGTTGGCCACCAGGTTTGCACACATCTCAGGAGGGATTTTGTCCCACTCCTCTTTGCAAATCCTTTCCAAGTCATTAAGGTTTTGAGGCTGACGTTTGGTAACTCAAACCTCCAGTTTCCTCCACATATTGTCTATGGGATTAAGGTCTTGAGACTGGCTAGGCCACTCCAGGACCTTAATGTGGTTCTTCTTGAGCCTTTGTTGCCTTGGCTGTGTGTTTTGGGTCATTGTCATGCTGGAATACCCATCCACTACCCAATTTCAATGTCATGGCTGAGGGATTGAGGTTCTGACCCAAGATTTGATGGTATATGACCCTGTCCATCGTCCCTTTGATGCGGTGAAGTTGTCCTTTCCCCTTAGCAGAAACCCCCCCAAAGTATAATGTTTCCACCTCCAAGTTTGACAGTGGGGATAGTGTTCTTGAGGTCATAGGCAGCATTCTTCCTCCAAACAGTTGAGTTGATGCCAAAGAGCTCAATTTTGGTGTCATCTGACCACAACACTTTCACCCAGTTCTCCTCTGAATTATTCAAATGTTCATTAGCAAACTTCAGATGGGCCTGTACATTTGTACACTGTGCTTTCTTGAGCAGGGGACCTCGCGGGCACTGCAGAATTTCAGTCCTTCATGGCATAGTGTGTTACCAATTGTTTTCTTGGTGACTATGGTTCCAGCTGTCTTGAGATCATTGACAAGATTCTCCCGTGTAGTTCTGGGCTGATTCCTCATCCTTCTCATGATCATTGCAACTCCATGAGGTGAGATCTTGCATGGAGCCCCAGACCAAGGGAGATTGACAGTTATTTTGTGTTTCTTCCATTTGCGAATAATCACACCAACTGTCACCCTCTCACCAAGCTGCTTGGCAAGGGTCTTGTAGCCCATTCCAGCCTTGTTTAGGTCTACAATCTTGTCCCTGACATCCTTGGACAGCTCTTTGGTCTTGACCATGGTGGAGAGATTGGAATTTGATTGATTGCTTCTGTGGACAGGTGTCTTTTTATACAGGCAACAAGCTGAAAATAGGAGCACTCCCTTTAAGAGAGTGCTCCTAATCACAGCTCTTTACCTGTATGGAAAACACCTGGGAGCCAGAAATCTTGCTGATTGATAGGGGATCAAATACTCACTCATTAAAATGCAAATCATATTGGTATCTCCCTCATACCTGGCGTCCAACCTTAAAATTACGAGCGAGTTTAATGGGGGGCGGTGGCCCCTCCCGATGACGGGCTGGCTTTCCTCTTTCCCTCTCCTCTCTTTCCCCTATCTTCTCCTCCTCTCTTCGACTCTTTCACTACTCTTCTGCTATCCACTATAGGGGGACTAGGAATTGCCCTCCCGAATATGGTGTAAATCATTCCCCGTAAGGGGGTTCTTAGTTGGTTGGGCTGTTTTTTTTTTCTTTTCTCCTTTTTATTTTTCTTCTTATTGAAGGATAGATATCCAGGCTGCAGCTTTTTCATAACGTTATCTATGACCCCGAGGCTCCTTGGTAAACATAAGTTTGAGGAGGCTTACGGAGATTCTCCCATGCACAGTTTGATCCCTTTAGGGGTACTGGCGAGATCCCTTGGGCCTCTCTAAGCTATGGTAATTAAACTTGGTGGTCTACACTTTCCTTTAGGTGTGGCAGCAGCTCCGTAGGTACTGTTTATGGTTGTAGTGCTTTGATAAACTATTACACTTTGTATTGTCTGGATACAAGTCCCCCTCAGGGATAAGTCATGTAACAGTCTGATGTGATTTGTAATATTTTTTCTGCTGCTTTTGTTTTTCTTTATTTTTGTAAAACTAATAAAAGATTTTGAAAGTAAAAAAAAAAAAAATGCAAATCAATTTATAACTTTTTTGAAATGTGTTTTCTGGATATTTTTATTGTTATTCTGTCTGATAGACTGATCATTTCTTTGTCAGTGGGCAAACATACAAAATCAGCACTGGATCAAATACTTTTTTCCCTCACTGTGTATATACAGTGAGGGAAAATATTCAATTCAATATACTGTATGTATTTTATAGATTATTTTATATTGTAGATTGGTCACTATTTCTTCTGATGAATTTGGGTTTTTCAAGCAAAGTCTTTTCTCAATTCACCATCTCCCAGTGTTGTTATAATAAATTCATGCACCCAGGGTGAATGTAAGACAATACTTGTAAAGATATAACAATAATTTAATTACAACATGGTGTACAATGAAATGTGAGCAGGAAGGTGTATCAAAGATTTTATATTGTGTGGTGTATTTTTTTATGGAAATTCATAAATTAAAATTTTATGGAAATACCAGTACATATACTGAGAAAATTGTGGTGTCTTGAAAAGTCCCATTCATTTTACTAGAAGTTGGAATTGTTTATTTACATTTACCTGTCAGCCGGGAATCCCCAACTGACTGTTGAATGTGCCAGATGGGAATTACTCACTGGTTGTTAGGATGCTGGAGCATGCCGGCTCCCTGACAACCAGTCAATAATACCACTGCTATGTGTTTCGCTTAACATTTCAGCTAGAGGTTCAATTTGCTGAGCATTCATTCAGTCGTTCAAACAGGAATCTGGATTAATGTTCTTAGTCTATAGTATTAGACTATTATCTCTATTGGTGAATAACTCTCATGGTCAAGTGTTTTTAGCTTCTTTGTCTTGACCGAATGTCAGGGAATGTTACATTCACCCAGCAAAAGGCAACAGGTAAACTATTACACACATGCTACAAACATTACAGGTCTTATTTGGTATGCATGAATGTTGAGACAGATGCATTTCAATTTTGTTTATAAATAGTTCTCTAAAATATGATTTGTTGCAGTTATATGCATGGTTTTAAAATGTGGGTGTAATTTATACTCGTTTGAGTGGCATCTGCAAATAATTTACAACTTATACATACAGACACTGTGTGTTTTTGTTTGCAATCTTATAATATTTTTAATAATTTAAAATAGGCTCTTTTCCCATCTGAGTGATAAACACTAGGCTATCTCTAAATATAAGTAAGTGAACTGATAAAAAGGAGAAAAAGGTTTATCAAAAACAGTCACTGATGAAGATCCATAAATCTGTCCAAAGTCAAGTGTGACGAATTAGGAATGCAGGGAGAGAGCACGCAGAGGTGATTCACATGGAACCCAATGTGCAGGTGTTTATAGGGGAACTTAAGTGTACAGGAAGAGTGGCAGTAGGACACAACAAATAGTCCACAGGGCAGCAATGTATCACAACACTGATAATGGGTCTACAGAATGGCAAAAGGGTACAGTAATAGGGAAACAAATAGTCCACAGGGTGACCAGAAGGTAAAGCAAGGCTTGATTGATCCTCAGGATGGTAATATGAGACAGCAAAGGGAAAATAGTCCACAGGGCAACCAGAAGACAAAGGGTTAAATGATCCTCAAGATGGGCATTTGACTGATCTGGGATGAAAGCACATAAAGTGGGGCGATGACTGTGCTCAAAATAGGAGCCAGCCACACATCGGACATAGCATCCACAAAGCCATCTTGGGAAATAACAGCCTCAGGATAGGAAATACAAAAAAACAGAGTGCAGGGTAATGTGAACAATCCACAATGAAAATGTGAGAAAGGGGCTATTTTGGCCAGAAATGCGCTGTCTTTTTTCCCTGGTCTCTGTCCCAGACAGCTGTGTCTATTTGCATGCAGAGTGCTTCTTCTGTGCCTCTCTTGTGTCCCAGGCAGCACTCTCTGCACACTGCATTAGCCAGCAGTCTGGCATTTAACAGTCTCAGCTGTTTTTACACCACTGAGCTGTGTGGAGATCCTGCTTTTCCTCTTCACCTACACCTGCCTACCTGAGACTTTCTGTGAGCTGGTGATCATGTCCTTTTACCAAGCTGGATTCTGCTATTTTTACATGTAAGGGGATGTTGTTCTTATTTTCAATAAAGTGGATTTGGTATGCTTACATCGCCCTATGTGTTCTACTTTTTGTCTTTCTGAAACTCATCTTCCTGAGAGTTTTTCATTTACCATCCTAATGTCTATTTAATGCTGAAAATGTCACATATTTTCAAAAAATGTCTTTCTAATTATTGTCATGAGGTAAAAAATAATGTCCAGACATATGAAAAATAAACAAATTAATTTAAATATATGGATTTGAAATCTGAGCAAACTCAGTAAAAAAATAGCACAATGACAAAAAGGTTAATTCCCCATCAAATCAGATATGATAACCATAATAATTTCAAACAGATCTTCATTTGATTCTGTTTTATAATTTTTTACCTCTGTAATTAATATTGTAGCTCATATGTCCCCTTTCAAACTTTTTTTTCATTAATTTATTTGGAGGATGGTGTGATACTGTGTTCAGAAATTAGATTTCCTTATCTTTACCAGGTTATCATAGTTAATTTAAATGACTGAGTGAAAAGGTGAAATGCTTGCAAGGCAAGAAATATCTGAGAACTGATGAGATTATTTCTTGGAAAATCTGTCTTAGTCATAATTGTGTTAATGTTTAAAAAGGAGGTTAAATATGTCACTAACACTGAATTCATCAGCATATCTATAAAAGACTAAATCTCTATGGGAAGCCAAAGTTTCCTATGAATAGAGTTTTAAAATATGGCTAAGATATGAGATGCAATCAGAACCTCAAAGGAAAACAGAATTAGAGGCAAATATGTTACTGGTGATAAGAGTTGTGATTGGAATGTAGATATGTGTAACTTTATTTGCAGAAATTTACTCCTAAACTGAGAGGGGAGACATAGGTAGAAACATAAATATTAGGATTCCTACTTATCCTTTAGTCTATGAAGGCAGCCTTTTTATACATTATTTAAATAAATAAACCACATTAAAAATAATGAATCATATATATTTTCTGCACAAAAAAAATGCATATTTTATTTTATTTTATTTTTAAGGCATATATTCTATATATACTTTATTTTATTTTCCATATGTATACAATGTTGGTTTTGCAATGGGCTATCTAAAAAAAAAGCACATTAGTAGCAATCTGCCTGTGGCTGCCTTTATCTGACTGAAACTTCCAAAGGAACAGTCCAATAAGGAATAAAATTCACTTATTTTTGTAAACTACACATTGAATTAGTAGATTTTGTACACAACAGGCTTTTCTCAACAACTGGGAGGAACACAATGGAAAACATGTGAAAAGGAGCTAAAAGCATTACCTGCTGAGTAAAAATAAAAATAATAATATACAATATCTCATGTTTATCGAACTAAACCTATATTTGCTTTTTTTTTAGGTTTAGGTTTGGCCATAATAAAAAAGTAAGTATATATAACACACCTATTCATTCCCATAAGCACACTTCAGGGGCTGAAATTTCAATGATAAACTCAAAATTAATATCAAATCAGGGAACACTATCCTTGAATGGCAAGGAAAGGATAAGCAAAAGAATCAAAAAAGAAAAAGAAGAAAAACTCTTTACAGTTTTATGACAATGTTTTTTTTACCAGCTTGAAGAGTCATCAGAGTATGCAGGTGTCAGGAAATGTAAAATATATGAGGGACAATTACAGGTACTAAATGTATACAAATAAAAACTTTACCTTTACTTAAATGCCTAATATTTCATCACAATAAAATGTGCTTTGTCAATTCAGAGCAAGTGGTTTGCTTTATTCCCACCTCCTGCTAACAACAGTAGCAGACAATATATTGTATTTTTACTTTACCTTTCCTTTACTCCCTTGTTGCTCTATTCAGTGACAGAAGCTAAGTACATAGCAATTAATTTGAAGAATAGAGGAGTACTTTTTGTGAATGAGTAGGGTATTATGTACCCCTTACTCATTCACATGGTGGGCAGTATGTTGGTCCATATTATTTTTAAAGGGGGCTTCTAGATTCAGAAATCCCCCTACTTAAGACATCACCAACATTGGGACAAGGTGCTTTGCAAGAGAGCCTCCCTTGCAAGGTGCCCACTGCATATTTAGTAAATGTAACCTGATATTTAGATAATGGGTATATCTGTTAACGTCAGCTCTACATCTCCGACAAAATATAGTATAGAAAGAAAATGAGTACATGGGAAGTACATGGTGCTAATCCTCTACCCTAGGAAGAAATCACATACTCATATAAAAAAGCATTATTTTATTTCAAAATATTATTATATAAAAGCGGTACAGTCGGTCCTATAAAAAACATTTCAGATAAATTTTAAGTAATAATAGCAACAACAGCCCCATACACCTACCCGTAATTATATTCAATTACATATACAGTGGGTGGTAAATCCAATAGATCGAAAATGATAATGATAAAGACACAATAGGAAGGTATTTTATCCCAACACATTTTGCAAGTTGAGCTTCTTCAGGGTTTCAGTGGTGCAAAAAAAGAAAAAATTGCAGCAATTATAAATTAAAGAAAAAAATACAGTAAACATGGCAAACATATGCATATTGTAGTTACAGTTATATGCAGTTAATGTACTCACAGCTATATAGTTCTTAAAAAACAAAATACACTCCTTCCAGTGAGAATAAAGACCCATGGAAAACAGACATCAATGTAAGTACAGGCTATGGGAAAGGCAGGGGAGCCTAGAGCCAGGGAATGACATATAGGGGAGGCATAGACTATCCAACCCATATGAGTGGTGGTGCCTATAACAAATCAAAAATGGGTATATACACACAATGCACCACTTCACATCAAGTTATGTAGGGCAAAATATTTTAATTAATCAGACATGGCAACAAACAGGCAAATACCTGTACTTTAAATTCAAACAGATCAGGTGACAAGGGTAGCCTGTTCAGGCGATTCCAAGAAATCTACAAAAAATCAATACATACAGTGGGGTAAAAAAGTATTTAGTCAACCACCAATTGTGCAAGTTCTCCCACTTAAAAAGATGAGAGAGGCCTGTAATTGTCATCATAGCTATACCTCAACTATGAGAGACAAAATGTGGATCAGGAAGGGGGTGTGCACACTTTTCCTTCCCTCTCCTGGCCACCCAGCTTGCATGCTCAGATAAAGATCTGGTATAGCTTTTGGGGGACCTTACACTTTTTTTTGTTTTTTTTTTGTGCGAGGTTCCCCCTTAAACTCCATACCAGATTTAAAGAGCATGGTATGGAATTTGGTGGGCGCTTCTTCGCTGTTTGTTTACATTCATTTTATACAAAGATATACAGTGGGGCAAAAAAGTATTTAGTCAGCCACCAATTGTGCAAGTTCTCCCACTTAAAACATGAGAGAGGCCTGTAATTGTCATCATAGGTATGCCCTCAACTATGAGAGACAAAATGTGGAAACAAATCCAGACAATCACATTGTCTGATTTTTGAAAGAATTTATTTGCAAATTATGGTGGAAAATAAGTATTTGGTCACCTACAAACGAGCAAGATTTCTGGCTCTCACAGACCTGTATCTTCTTCTTTAAGAGGTTCCTCTGTCCTCCACTCATTACCTGTAATGGCACCTGTTTGAATTTGTTATCAGTATAAAAGACACCCTGTCCACAACCTCAAACAGTCACACTCCAAACTCCACTATGGTGAAGACCAAAGAGCTGTCGAAGGAAACCAGAAACAAAATTGTAGACTTGCACCAGGCTGGGAAGACTGAATCTGCAATAGGCAAGCAGCTTGGTGTGAAGAAATCAACTGTGGGAGCAATAATTAGAAAATGGAAGACATACAAGACCACTGATAATCTCCCTCAATGCAAGATCTCACCCCGTGGGGTCAAAATGATCACAAGAATGGTAAACAAAAATCCCAGAACCACACGTGGGGACCTTGTGAATGACCTGCAGAGAGCTGGGACCAACGTAACAAAGGCTACCATCAGTAACACATTACGTTGCCAGGGCTTAAGCCAGTACATGGCCCGTCTGAGGTTTGCTAGAGAGCATTTGGGTGATCCAGGAGAGGATTGGGAGAATTTCATAAGGTCAGATGAAACCAAAGTAGAACTGTTTGGTAGAAACACAACTCGTTGTGTTTGGAGGAGAGAGAATGCTGAGTTGCAACCAAAGAACACTATACCTACTGTGAAGCATGGGGGTGGCAACATCATGATTTGGGGATGTTTCTCTGCAAAGGGAATATCCACCACTTATTTTCCACCATAATTTGCAAATAAATTCTTTCAAAAATCAGACAATGTGATTGTCTGGATTTGTTTCCACATTTTGTCTCTCATAGTTGAGGTATACCTATGATGACAATTACCGGCCTCTCTCATCTTTTTAAGTGGGAGAACTTGCACAATTGGTGGCTGACTAAATACCTTTTTGCCCCACTGTATATAAGAGGATACACTATGTAGCCTCAAAGAACAAACAGGTCATACAAATATAGCCCAACACAACTTATAACATCTAACCTGTATTAGAAGATTACAGATTACTTGAGATGTAATGGATGAAAAGGCCACAAACACCCTTTACTTTACCTACACAAGGAGCAACACAGCCAGCTAAATCTCCTGGGCTATATATGGTGGACCTATTTTAGACCTTTGTCTAAAAGGTGCTATATGATATCAGACACCTTGCAGACGAACCCATGGGTGCCGTGAATCTTGCACATTGCACATTGCACACAGACTTTGTTAAACTTAAAAAACAGCCATAATATTAAAATAAAATTGTCTTACACAGGGGGTAACATGGTTACAATGAATCGCTCCCAATACCCCATGATGTATTTAATTCTAAAAAATCTAGACTGGTATAGGCATATTCCTGAACGTAAGATCGTTTCTTTTCAGGCAGAATTCCAAGACATCATTCGTAGAGCATATACTAAGGGCAATTTTGATAAAAACAACTATAAATTCTTGAATATCAAACACCTCATCACTCCTATGTTTTATTCATTATCAAAAATTCATAAGGTACTTCATGACCCTCCTGGTCGACCTATAGTATCTGGTATCGGATGTATTTCTGAAAATGCGAGTAAAATGGTTGATGATTATCTCAGACCATTTGTCACCTCCTTATCTTCATATAGTTACATAGTTAGTCTGGTTGAAAAAATACTCAAGTTCATCCAGTTCAACCAATAGAAAGGGAAAAAAATATATACAATCCTATACGTAATCCTATATCCACAGTTGATCTAGAGGAAGGTAAAAAAAAACAATAAAGCATGATCCAATTTTATCCATCAGGGGGAAAAAATCCTTCCTGGTCCCCCAGGAGGCAATTGGATATTCCCTAGATCAACTTTACCTATAAATGTTAGTATCCAGATATATTATGTGTATCTAGGAAAGAATCCAGGCCTTTCTTAAAACAATCTACTGAGCTGGCCAGAACCACTTCTTGAGGGAGTCTATTCCACATTTTCACAGCTCTTGCTGTGAAGAAGCCTTTCTGGGTGAGTATACAAATGGGTAACTTTTGCTTGTTCTTGTGATCTCTTTTACAAAAAGGTGTATATTTAGCCTGTGATCTGTATAGAATAAAGTGCTAATGTGACTATATTTCTATATCGAATAAAGTGCTAATGTGACTATATTTCTTATATGTGATATTTATATCCAACACCTACTCCTAAAGTGTTTGTGCGAAAAGTAATATTAGTCTCATTGACTCATCTAATATAGGTATTCAAAGTTGATATTAATCTTATTAATTCATCTGATATAAACAATATTCATTCAGAGAAATACATATTTGTGCAAATTCATATGTGAAAAATTAAAAATTAAAAAACATAGTCCATTAGAAAAGTGTATAAAAAATAAAATAAAGAATGGTTGCTGAGAAAAATACTAGTAAATAAAGTCCAGTCTTTGTATAGTGTAGAAAAGTGAAAAACAAATTAAAAAGTGACTTGTGCTTTTTCCAAAGTGACACGTGCCTGCATTTCTCCACCAGTGTGCAAGGGAATCAAGTGACTTCAATGCTCCCCTTCAGTTCCCCACTCACCCGATTCTAGCACCCCTGCAGGGTAAGAAGCGTATACTAGGTATGCTGGCTGTATCCAGAACGGGCACCTCCACCTTTAGCTTGATGGACACCGGGTTATTCCAATCCCTCACCCCCTCCTGGGGTGAATCTCTGTCACTGAAAAAACTTGCGTCTTCCATGGCATAAACACAGGATATCCTCATAAACCAAACAAACGGAACCTCATAATGTAAATTGAGATGGTTATTTGTTTAAAAACTTCTTTAAAATATAAAAACAAATTGGTATCCAAAAGCCTGACTCAGTCAGGTACAAAACTAGCATGTCTTGGTTGCAACACCTGAGCTCTCAACCAGCGTGCATTCCACGGGCTGGAACTCTGCAACCGGAAGTGACATAAGTGCATACCAAGCTCCACCTTATGCCTTTTGTCATGAGGTAGTGCCATCTTGGTGCACCTTACGTCTATTATAGTGAACGGTCTGCAGGTTACACCTTCTATGGGCATTCATTAAAGAGCAGGGATTTGCCTATTCAAATTCTAAACTTGTATACCACTTAACACATCTGGGTATACCTGCAAAAGGTACATCCCCATGGTTTCCAAAGGGAAGTTTTTCTGGCCAATTATTTACAATTAGACTGGCTTTGCCTCATTGGAGCCCCTCCATTTACAAGCCATGCGTCCCCGGTGGTCAGACAGGGAATTACTCCCCTACAGACTCGCTCTGCACTACAAATCAGATATTACCTAATAAATTGACACATAAAATATAAACAGCATATAAATACATATTTATTTATATATAATGTACTGATAGACATTATTCTATTAAACTGAGAGTTCTAAAATTAAAGATACAATGGTCGGAGGAAACAGTGTGTTATTAGATGGTAGTATTTATAAAATAATTTATAAGTAATGGTAAAACTATTAATATTTATAAAATAATTTTTTTCCCCATTCTAATCTTGCAAAACCTTATATGTACTAAAACATATGTTTTTTAAGCTACATCTTTTGTATTTATCATCTGCCTTGAGTTTCTCAATGTATTTTCCTAACCTTCAAACCCTTTATTGTTAGGTCACCCCTACTTCAAACACTTAATTCCTATGTGGATTGGTCACCCCTACCATGGCTTATTATTCCTATATAAAATAATTTTCTCATCTGAAAACAACAGACTATGTTTAGATATAAAAAAAGTTAAGGTTGACATCAAGGTTTAGACCCCCAGGTGCCAGGGACCCCAACCTGTATATCCACCTTGTCTCATTCTGTGATACAAGGATTTTTTGTTACTACCTCTCCAATGATCCTTCACTAGGTCTATCCCATAGAATATCAGTCCCATGGGATCCTTTTGGTGGACGAGTAGTCCTACCTACATATTGAAGATGACATGGACACTCTATTACATAAGTGACATGGGTACTATTGCAAGTGCTCAATCTCTTATTTAGTATACCTTATTGTTAACCCTGGATTTAAATTATTCTCTTTTCCGTGGTTTCTTCTTGCATGTTCTGCATGGGAGGCATATTTGACACCTGTAAAACCCCATTCATCTCTGAAAAGAGTTTGACGGGCTTCGGAGGCTCAATCACATTATGGACTAATTGGTTTCTGAGTGTGGGAGCTCTTCTATACACAAACCTATGCTTCTTTGGTAGAATTTTTGATAGTGTTCTGTCTTCTTTCAGAATAGGTCAATATTTTTTGATGATGCGTTCTATTAGTTGTTATTGGGTGTTGAAACCGGTAATGAACATCAGTATGGTTTCCCATTTTTTTTTTATCTTTTTTGACCAATAATGAATTCCTGTCCAATCTCTTTATTTTAGTTTTCAATTTGACTAAGTTCTTCTCCTGATAGTCTTTCTCTTGAAATTTCTTGATCAGGGTATCTGCTTGTATTTTGAAGACTCCCATTGTTCAACAATTTCTTCAAAGTCTTAGCAGCTGCCCTTTGGGGATGTTCCCCTTCCATTTAGGGTGATGACAACTTGAGGTTGGTATGTATCCATTGCGATCTGTTGTTTTAAAGAACGTTTTGGTATACAATTAATTTCCTTCCTTGAAAATCTGTAAGTCCAAGTAGTCGATTTGCTGGTTATCCCATTTCCCAGTAAAAGAAATTCCATACTTGTTGTGGTTAATCCCCCTAAGGAATTCTTCAAATGTTTCCACTGTTCCTTCCCACAAAATAATTACATCATCTATATATCTTCGGTAGAGCCTAATTTAAGGTATTTTCTTACTATAAATGTATTGCTCCTCCCACACATTCATAAAGAGGTTGACAACACTGGGGGCATAATGTGCCCCCATTGCTACCCCCTTGGTCTGAACATATGCAGAACAAGCAAGAAGCAACCACGGAAAAGAGAATAATTTAAATCCAGGGTTAACAATAGGGAATACCAAATAAGAGAGCTGATCATTTGCAATAGTACCCATGTCATTGAGTGTCCATGTCATCTTCAATATGTAGGTAGGACCATTCATCCATTGAATGTGAGGATCAGGGAAAATATTAATAATATAAGGAAAAGGATTCCCGAAATATAGTCTCTCAAGGCATTTTAAGGAAGTACATCAAAAGGATCCCACGGACTGGTATTCTATTATTTTATAAATAGTAATAGTTTTACCATCACTATGCTGTTTATATTGTATGTGTCAATTTTACTAGGTAATATCTGATTTGTAGTGCAGAGCAAGTCTGTAGGGAGTAATTCCATGTCTGACCACCGGGGACGCATGGCTTGTAACTGGAGGGGCTCCAATGAGGCAAAGCCAGTCTAATTTTATATAATTGGCCAGAAAAACTTCCCTTTGGACTCCATGGGGATGTACCTATTGCAGGTATACCCAGGTGCGTTAAGTGGTATACAAGTTTAGAAGTTTGAATAGGCAAACCCCAGCTCTTTAATGCATGCCCATAGAAGGTGTAACCTGCAGACCATTCACTATAATAGGCGTGAGGTGAACCAAGATGGCACCACCTCAGACGACGTCCTATGTACTTTCTCCAGTTCCCCAAAATCCTTTTTATTAACTGATGCCCAAAACTGAACTGCATATTCCAGATGAGGTCTTACTAATGATTTGTACAGGGGCAAAATGATGTCGCTCTCTCTCTGCAGTCCATGCCTCTCTTAATACAAGAAATGATTTTGCTCGCTTTGAAAACTGCAGCTTGGCATTGCATGGAAATATAAGCTTATGATCCACCAGAACACCCAGATCCTTCTCCACCATTGACTCCCCCAGCTGTTCTCCTCCTAGTATGCATGCGTGTTTCTAGCCCCCAAGTGCATAACTCTACATTTATCAGCATTAAACCTCATTTGCCATGTAGCTGGCAAATTTAACAGTGCATTGAGGTTGGCTTGTAAGTTGGAGACATCCAGTAAGGACGTTATTCCGCTGCATGGCTTGGTGTCATCAGCAAATACTGAAATGGTACTTTTAATCCCAGACCCTATATCATTTATAAATAAATACCGAACCTTAGGGTACACCACTAATAACCTTAGACCATTGTATCAATGGCCTGATGAAACAACTGAAACATACCTTAGAAAAACAATTAAGGGTTTGATGGGACATCGCCACTTTAGAGATGTACGTTACAGAAAAAATGACCCCCAGGAGACTCAGGTGGGATGTACACCCTAATGATAGCATTGATGATGCTGACCTTATGAAAGATTGGTATACCCTCTTCAATAAATGTGAAGGAGAACTATTCCAAAATATTATAACAAGGAGAAAGTTTAAACTAAGGGGGATTGAAACCAATATAATGGAGATAAAAAACCTACCTTTTGTCCATTTAAAGGAATATAAGGATAAGGAGAAAGAGCTCCAAGAATCCATCAAAAAATATGATAGTGCCAAAAAACAGAAAAAATTTAAGAGAGACGTTTTGGATTATAAAAATTCCAAAGTATATAAATGGCAAGTATCACTGGAAGACCAACAAGACGAACTAGAAGATTTCTCTATGGATGAGAGCTCTGAAGAACCTATATCAACCCGCCCCCTAGGGATGTTGGGGTTCACACCCTGAAGAACTGAAGTAGCTAGCAATCCACCCTATAGTCAGGAAAGACCTGGACCCTCTAATAGATACCCAGGAAGGAGGGAAGATAGAAGAGATGAATATCAAGCGCCCCCAGCCTATAGAACCCCGATCAACAATAGATATAATGTACCTATATATAATAGGTTTTCACCACTAAGGAGGTATAAGGTTCTCCTTATAGGAGGGATTATGAGGATGAAAGGGGTTTTCCCAGGGCTACCCATCGGGACAGGCTACCTGGGAGATGGAGACCCTGTATTCCCTACAGGAATTCTGGATGGAGAGGACAGAATGGGAACAGAAGAAGACCCCCAGGAGAAAATCATCAGTATGTGAGGGAAGAAAGAGTCCCGACCAAACATCAGGCTTATGGAGACAACATACGGCCTGGAACCAGGAGAGACCATCGTCAGGGAAGAAACACGGGACCCACACAGAGAAACCCAGAAAGAGAAAACAGACAAGAGGAAGAAGAGGAGGCAAGAAGAAGAAAAAGAAGGCGAGAATATTAGGCCAAGGAATTTTTAATCTCAGCAATATACAGTTTTCTAAAGAGGAGTTGGAAGTGCTTGAATTAGGGCTTAAGTATGCCCCTGACAAGCCCATGGATAAATTTGAGGTCTATATTGACCTCCAAAAGTTTTTGAGGAAACTCAAGAAACATTTTGCCATGAACACAGCGAATGGGAGAAGGGAAGACTCATGCCGCGTACACACGGTCGGACTTTTCGTCTACAAAAGTCCGACAGCCTGTCCGACATACTTCCGACGTACCTTCGGCGGACTTGCGGCAGACTTTCTTACGAACGGACTTGCACACACACGACCACACAAAAGTACGACAGCCTAGTACGCGGTGACGTACACCAAGTCCGACGAGACTATAAAACGGAAGTTCAATAGCCCGTACGACACCCTTTGGGCTCCTTCTGCTAATCTCGTGTTTATCTCGTGTTAGTAGAAGTTTGGTGAGAGACGATTCGCGCTTGTGAGACTCGTATTTTTCAGTTCGTTTTAACTGTTGTTCAGTCTGTGCTTGTGAGGTTTGTATCTGCTTTTCAGTGCGTTTGGTCAGTTGGCATTGAGAAATCTTTGTTTTATTGGCCGCTCGTTCCTGATTTTCAGGTCGTTCTTCACAGGCCTTGCTGTTCTTCAGTGCGTTCTGTTTAGTGCGTTCTGACCAGCCGACCGTTTTGAAGCCATGTTACCTGTACGTACTCGTCGTAGAGCTCGTGCATTGTATGTGCTTGGTGCTGTAGTTTATTCTTCAGCCCAAGACCAGTCCATGAACAGGGCGAGGAGGAGTTCATGGACCAAGAATTGGTTGCTTCAGCGTGACCAGTTCTGTCACATGCCTTTGCTCCGTGAGATCCGTGAGAATAATCCTGAGGATTTCAGGAACTTTCTCCGGATGACGGACCCCGTTTTTGACCGTTTGTTGGCTTTGCTGACCCCCTATATCAGCAGGCAGGATACCTGCATGAGGCAAGCCATCACTCCGGAGCAGAGGCTGGTCGCTACCTTGCGGTATTTGGCCACAGGGAGAAGCCTGCAGGACCTTAAGTTCTCGACAGGCATCTCCCCCCAGGCTCTGGGGATCATTATCCCAGAGACCTGTTCTGCCATCATACAGGTCCTGCAGAAGGACTATATTAAGGTAAGATATTTTTCTTTTATTAGCATCACATGTTCTTTTATGTAATCTTTGATAATGTGATGTATTTCTTGCTTCAAACACTACTTACCATCATTGCAATATAGTGTGAATGTCCCCTTTTTATCCTCACACATGCTGGAATTTTTTCCTGTTATTTTTTGTCATGCATGTATATTTTCCTTCAATAACCTACCTTCCCAGCATGAAGTGATGGGAACATATCCACCTAGTCTACTCATTTGGAATGTATTTTGTTTGAGTGTATTTAATGTGCTGCTAATGAGCAATTATCTAGATTTCACAACCCCCCCACCCCCCCCCCCACCTAAACTCACTCCAAATAGTGTGCTGCTAATGAGCAATTATCTAGATTTCACAACCCCCCCACCCCCACCCTCGTTAAAATTTGCTGGAATGTTCTGTGGTGTTGATTTGTCTAAAGCAAATATATGTTGCACTTTGCAAAATGCATGTGCACTCTACAAGTGCATTTGTTCCAGTGCTTTAGTAAATGAGCAGAAGCTCTGCTGATTTCCATCATCAAATCATATGCAAGCCTCAAAGTGTTTTCATTAATTGCCCTTGCATGTGATTGTGTACTCCTTGCAACATGAATGCCTTTTTACATTACCTCATTTACTGTAAGCTGGTTAGCAACTGCACTTGCAGAGTGCGACAACTGCAGTCTTGTAGCCTTTTTAGTCCCTAAATTCCTGCGTGTCCTAAAAGTAATTTTTTTTAGGGATTTCACAACCCCCTAAAATGTAATCAATGTTCCATCAGAGGGGGTGAGCAATCTGATAAGTGTGCCTTTCCATATTAGTTATTCCAGAACAATTAAATTATTGAATGTTATACTGATGCTGGGGAATAATGTTTTTAATTGTCTAATTTTCTTGCAATGTTAGCTTCAAAATTAATTGATTTTGGTTTTCTTGTTTGATTTCCCAGTTTCCTTCAACGCCACAGGAATGGCAGACTGTGGCATCCCATTTTGCCAGCCGTTGGGACTTTCCCAATTGTGGAGGGGCTATAGATGGGAAACATGTCCACATTGTGCCACCACCCCATTCGGGGTCATATTATTTTAATTATAAGGGGTTCCACAGTATTGTTTTAATGGCGGTGGTGTCGGCACACTATGATTTTTTATATGTGGACGTGGGGAAGAATGGCCGGATGTCGGATGGAGGAGTATTTGCCCAGACGGAGTTCTGCCAGCGTCTCCAGAGTGGTGGCCTGGGATTGCCACCTGATGAGGATAACGTGGAAGGACTCCCCTTTGTCTTCATTGCCGATGAAGCCTTTGCTCTCAGCAAGCACCTCATGAGGCCATTCCCCCAAAGAACCCTCACCCCGGAGAGGAGGGTTTTTAATTACCGGCTGGCCAGAGCTAGAAGAGTGGTTGAGAATGCGTTTGGAATTCTGGCCAGCCGGTTCCGCCTGTTTCAAACGGCCATTAATTTGGCGGAATACAAACTTAATTTTATCATTTTATCGTGCTGCATTCTGCACAACTTTTTAAATAAGCATTCTCCAAATTATATAGGCACAGTTGGGCCTGAGGCCGGACAAATAGAAGCCAACCTTACAGGCCTGGATACTGTCCGTACTGGCTTGGCCCCCCAAAGTGCCCGTCAAGTTAGACAGCAATATGTTAATTATTTTATGGGTAGGGGGGCCATTGCAATGGGCCAGGATATATAATTTTTGACAATAAAAAAATTATTGATGAAATCTTGCATTATATTTATTGCTTGCCTTTCTTTTGGGCTGTCTTCTAGGTTATGGTCGAGCAGTTGTAGTGCCAACTGTATTGTAATTTTAAATGTCTAAATAAGCTCCATTGCCACTGTAAACAACTTTTTTACAATTATAACTAAAATGATACTGAGCCTTGAAATAACAAACCACACATTTATTTAATTCCTATAAGGAGATGTTTTTATTAATGGTTGTTATGCATTCAGTTCTGCATTTAGTATAAAATGTTCATAGACAAAAATAGAATGATATCTTAATAATGTAGCAAAATATAATTATATCTAAATATTTATACCTAATCCACAAAAAAATATTTTTGGCTTTTTGATTTTCACAAACAGGCTTATTTTTTTGTTTTGGGAAAATCAAGTTTTGTTTTGTTTTTTTTTTTTTTAAAGCAATTTTTTTGTTTATGTTTTTTTTTTATCAAGTTATTTGTGTTTTTATTATTTTTTTTTAATAAAGTTTGTATATTATTTTTTTTGTTTTTTTAAAATCAAGTTTTTTATTTTTTTTTTGTTTTTTTAAAATCAAGTTTTTTATTTTTTTTTGTTTTTTTTAAAATCAAGTTTTTTATTTTTTTTTGTTTTTTTTAAAATCAAGTTTTTTATTTTTTTTTGGTTTTTTAAAATCAAGTTTTTTAATTTTTTTTGGTTTTTTAAAATCAAGTTTTTTAATTTTTTTTGTTTTTTTAAAATCAAGTTTTTTTATTTTTTTTGGTTTTTTAAAATCAAGTTTTTTAATTTTTTTTGGTTTTTTAAAATCAAGTTTTTTAATTTTTTTGGTTTTTTTAAAATCAAGTTTTTTAATTTTGTTTGGTTTTTTAAAATCAAGTTTTTTAATTTTTTTTGGTTTTTTAAAATCAATTTTTTTTTTGTTTTTTTGTGTTTTTTTGAAAATCAAGTTTTATTTTTTTGTGGATTTTTGAGGTATTTACGAGAAACAGCCCTCCTTTTTTACATTAGGTTAAACAGCCATTTATGTTCTGCCAAAAAAAAAAAAGAGAAGGCCCAGAATGGGGTCAGCAAAACAGGAAATGAAGGACATGATTGATGTTTTGGGGTTTAAAAAAGGGCATTTAGATTCGCCCCAAAACATCAATCATGTCCTTCATTTCCTGCTGCATACGATCCAGCCGATTCCGCATTTCATCGATGTCCTTATTCCAGGCCATTATTTGACCAATTAGCCGTTGGGCACTTTCAGAGGTGAAATAGTCACTTCTTGTTGTTGTACCTAAAGTGGAATGAAACCAAAAAATGTCTTTAGAAATATGCACACATACATAGTTTTTACCTTACCATAATAAAGCTGTTGTCTCAGACACTGACCTGGTGGGGTGCCCATGTAGCCTAATTCCTCCACATCCTCGGGGGTGGCACTATTGCTTGAATGAAGCACAACCAGATCCCCTAAAATAGAGTAGACAAATTACATTAAACAAAAGGCAGCCATGCATAGATTAACGTAAGCTGGTGTGTCAGACACTCACCTGGTGGGGTGCCCATGTCGCCCACCTCTCCTTCCTCCACATCCTTAATGGGACTTGGGCTTATTTCCCAATCATGTTTTGCTTGGGGTGGACTGTCTTCTGGTTGTTGGCTGAGTGATTTTTCCCCTATGTGAAACAAAAAATTATTAATCTAATTAGCACACAGATATTTTAGTACATAGTAATTTTCCAACATTTGTAATGAAGTGGTTTGTGTAGAGTTCCTATTTTACCTCAATATTTAAAATTAGAAAGACATATCGGATAGATAGATATCAATATCTCAAAATATAGTTAATAATCTTTTGATCTCTCTCTATATCTGGAACAAAATCTCTAAATATCTAACTAAATGTAAAGCCCAAAAATTAAGATAACTTCAAATCTTCAAAAAGAATGTTTTACATTTCTATATCTATCTATCTACCTATCTCTATATTTCTCTCTCTCTATATATTTCTCTCTCTCTCTCTCTCTCTCTATATCTCTATATCTATATCTATATCTATATCTATATATATCTCTCAATATATATATATATATATCTCTCTCTCTCTATAGTTATATATATATATATATATAGTTATATATATATATAGTTATATATATATATATATATATATATATATATATATATATATATATATATATATATATATATATATATGTATATATATGTATATATATTGTAATAGTCCCTGTCACTGGGAAAAGGGATGGGATCTCTAACCCTGTGTCCATGTCTTATGGAGAGCCAGCAGGTTGTGTGCCCAGGTGCACACAGCCCATATAACGAGGGGCTAGTGAGAGCAGAGGGTGGAGGAAGGTGGAGTGTGTGTAGCTTGTTGCTACTGCTGTGTGAAGACAGACCTGTGTCTGGAGAGTGGTCTGCCCTGTGGGAGTCTGCAGCCTATGTAAAGGGGATTCTTTGCCCAGGGACTGGGAAAGGCTGGCCAGCCTTGAGAGTCGGGGAGACTGAGGAAGCCAGTGAGTCCAGGGGGCTGTAAAGAATTGGCAAATCTGTTGAGAGCAAGCAGAGGAACTGCTGACAAGAGAGCCAGGTGGCTTGGTATGTTTTCCTTATTTTTGGAGTGCTTAATGAAGTTAAACCCCTGCGTGGGAATCCTGAATGGACCTTTTTGCTTTTGTTTTTCGGTTTAATAAACGTGGGCTACCAGGCCCTTAACTATAATGCCTGTCTGATGTGGACTCACTGCACTAAAAACGCATTTATCGCTTGAGCTAAATACCCCAAACATTACAAGTGGTGGAGAATGCGGGCAGACAGACGGTGAAGTCCGGGTCTCTGCGCCAGTAGTGAGTCATTTCAGGAATTGCTGCTAGCGGTGTGTGGCAGCCAGGCAAACTGCATTGCGCAGAAGTTAAATTGATGAACTGTGTTTGTGTGCATGAGACAGCACAATCTGTGTGCACTGTGCAGGTGAGGAAAGCTTGCATGAAGTGAAAAGCAACTTGCTTTAAAGTAACAGTGCTTCATTTTTTGCTGGAAAGCGCAAAAGTGTGGTGGAGTGACTGCAGAGATGAAGCAAGAGTTTGAGCCTGCCGGAGAACATTGCAGACTGTTTTTTGCTACACTTAAAGGGGAAGTGCATGCTGTTGCCCCTGGCAACGCTGGTGCAAGCAGGCCAGCTATTAAGGTGCAAAGTCCCAAGCTTACAAGAGGATGCAATTTGGGAAGCCCTGTCAAGGCTCTGAAGCAAGAGCGCTGTTTTCGGTGCAGAGAGTGGGGGCATGTTATGTCCAAGTGCCCTTTGTCTCAGTCTCCAATACAAGGCGACACGGCCAGACAGAGGTCTGCAACAATGTTTAGAAAGCCTGATTTAAGTCCCAGGAGTGTCCAAAAGGCTTATCAGAAGTTTGACAAGTATGTGGTTGCCCGTAGCAACGGCAGTGATGTCAAGTCTGTGGACTACGCGAGAAACGTATTGCCGACAGAGGATCGTGGCATGTTTAAAGCAACAATGCTTCAAGGAGCGCAAAGTCGCTGCTTTTGGGAGAGTCAGCAAAGTACAGCTGGAAGAGTGCCATCTCCCTTAGCAACAAGGGATCGGGTGTTAACCGGAAGGAGGAGATACAGTGGAGATGTGGAGCGGCATCCCATTAAAGATATGTGTAAAAATGTACCATGCCTGGAATGTGGTCAACTGGGGCATGAAATTTTTTCTTGTCCCAGGTTATGGAACATGCCTGGAGATGTGGTTACTGGGCAGAAGTCTTTGTCTGCAAGCCCAGATTTTTGTGCAAACCTATTTTCAGTCACCTCTGGCAACAGTGAGGAAGTACCTGTTGTGCCTGCAGGGGGTGCTAAGGAGTCAGAAGTGGCTGCTGCAGTTTCATCCCATGGCCACCAGGGAGAGTTAGTCAGTAAAAGTGCGATAAAGGATAGACAACGTACTCAAATGAAGCCAGAGTTACCTGCTACAGATTATGGTAAGACTGTTGCAGTTTGCGGGACTGATCCCAGTGAAGTGGGAGTATATCCGGCTGGGAGATCAGCAGAAGTGGTAAAAATGGACTTGCTGCAGTTTGCTACCCCAAGTAGTGGGGAGACACAGGTTGAAGCTCAACCTGCAGCAAGGTTAAGAACTCAAAAAGACTGGACTCTGTATGTACCTGGTGTAATCCACCAGAGTGCTGGAAGTGGTAACCTAGGGGTGACCAATACAGTTTGTGTGCCAGGTTCCCTAGTGACAGGTGCTACAGAGATGCCCAGGGAAACCTCCCAGGAGCCCGCAGTGGTGAGGCACATGGTTTCCCAGGACAACTGTGGAGCCGCCCTAGTGGGCAAAAGAATGCCTTTGGAGAGGAAGGGTGGTGTGCTGAGCGTTACGCGGGGTGCTGTGTGCTCTGACCAAAAACAGCCTGTTAAAGCTTATAACACTGCTATGTCTATGGCTGATGATACATGTACTTATTGTGATATATTCAAAAGTAATGATGATGTTGAAAAGTGTATTACTGACAATGTTGATGGTTTGGTGTCTCCCATGGTAACCACAGGTAGTGCAGCAGAGTTGTCCCAGGAAATCTCAGGAGGACTCCCAGTGTTGGAGCCGGCGGGGCTCCAGGACAGCTCTGATACTGCTCAGGTGGAAAACAATGGGAAAATAGCTCAAATGAGGGAGTATGTATTATCACAATCTGATGTGGTTGACAGTGACTGGTGCAGATTGTCTGCTGCTAAACCACTCTGTCCACCTGTGTCTCCATGGGCAGAGGGAGCAGTACTACAGAGTGCTGATGACTGGAGCACAGACAGGATAGACTGGGATAGTCTCGCCATTAAGGTGATAGCGTGGTGGAAAGAAATTTCTGAAGGTAATAGTAAGCTGGACACTATTGCTGCTGTGACAAATGGAGAGGCTGCAAAGCCAGTAGACACAGGTGCGTTGGCTGTTGCAGAACTTAACCCCCTCCAGACGGAAGGATCGGAAAAGGGCGCATATATAGCAGAAGTTTTGTCCACAGCAAAAGAGATGAGTCATGTTGAGTGCCAGGATGATGGGATAATGGATAGGGACTTGGAAGGGCTCAGTGTTGCTGAAAATGAGACAATGAGTGTGACACATGCATTTAGCGGTGCTCATTGGGAGCCGCAAGTTTTGTCAGTGGCCTCTGAGGTGGAGGTCTCTTTGAGTGTCTCAGCCTCTCAAGCCTTAGCAAATGAGCCCCTCCACGTCATTAGTAAGGGAAGAGTTCTGTGTTTAGATGTGGCATGTCTAGAAATAACTGAGATGTTGTTGGAATTGGTGAAAATCTTTCCGCTGTATACCTGCATGTATCCACCGCAGATGGGCGACCTGGTACTGCGTAGTACCAATCAGTGGAGACACGTGGTACAGGCGATGTTAAGCAAGGTTGATAAAAATTGGTTACTGCAATGTTGGTTACTTTTGCAGAAAGTGGTCTCGCAGTTCTCTGCGAGAATGCTTCCAGCGACAGTTATGTGCGGAAGGCGTTCAGGGGAACTGCTAAAGGAATCAGAAATGATAGACATAGTAGAAGTCTCTCCGTATGCTGGTGTGATGAGGTGCATTCCTGCTGGTGCGATCCGAGGTGCAGCTGAGCAGTGGTTGGTACATGGCGCGTGTGCTGTCTCACCCGCTAGACCTCGTGAAAGGGAAGGGCCCGGAAAAGACGCAGCAGTAGTGGGAATTCAATCCATCACTCGCAGGGAGGTGCAGTTTGAGGTACCCGGAGACACTTTGACAGGAAATGGCAGTGTTGGTAACTGTAATGAAAAAGTGTATGAGAAGCACTGTAGAGCACTGTCGGACAACTCAGAGGTATTGGTTGAGGTACCAATGGACACAGAAATGGTTAAAGAGATTGGTGTGGAAAAATGTGGCGCAAAATGTGTGTTGGTAGGACAGTCGCTATTGGAGTGTTGGACAACCGGGAGCGATGTGAAACTGCGGGAATGTCCCATAGGGAGTAACTGCTTGCCTGTAGATGGTCCCTCCCTAGACCCTGTCCTAGCAAACCAGGTGACAAGAGGTCTTGATGATGATGATAATATTGAATTAAATAACCCCTTGTGGAACATTGCTATCGAGGTTAAACAGAAGTATGTGGTGTTGATCTCAGATGATTTGGTTGCCAAGGGTAACCACACAGGGGTTAGTGAACCTGATAAACAGATGTTGTTGGTTAGTGTTGCATCAGGTAGTGAGAGGGGTCAGTCCCTGACAGATTTCATGGAAATGGGTCCCCAACAGTCCCAGGAGAGTAGGTCTGTGGGAGGGAAAAGGAGGATCCCGTGGCCAGAAGGTGGAAGGGATAGAGAGATTAGTGGGAGCCCATGGTTCAAGGTGAAGTGCTGGTGGAAACATACCCGGAAAAAGAAATGGGCCTACGCAGCGAATGGCTGGCACAGAGGTGTCCCATTCTTAGTGACTGGTTTATGTGTTCCTCCCTCCGGTGCGAAACAAGGGGGGAGTATAGGGAAATGTAGGACCCTGTTAAGATCCAGGGTGGGACGTACCTGGAAGCGCACCCGAAAAAAAGGTTGGGCCTACGTGGCTGACAGCCAGCACAGAGGTGTCCCAACCATGACGGGTGCTGGTGTTCCTCCCTCCGGATCGAAACAAAGGGGGGGGATATGTAATAGTCCCTGTCACTGGGAAAAGGGATGGGATCTCTAACCCTGTGTCCATGTCTTATGGAGAGCCAGCAGGTTGTGTGCCCAGGTGCACACAGCCCATATAACGAGGGGCTAGTGAGAGCAGAGGGTGGAGGAAGGTGGAGTGTGTGTAGCTTGTTGCTACTGCTGTGTGAAGACAGACCTGTGTCTGGAGAGTGGTCTGCCCTGTGGGAGTCTGCAGCCTATGTAAAGGGGATTCTTTGCCCAGGGACTGGGAAAGGCTGGCCAGCCTTGAGAGTCGGGGAGACTGAGGAAGCCAGTGAGTCCAGGGGGCTGTAAAGAATTGGCAAATCTGTTGAGAGCAAGCAGAGGAACTGCTGACAAGAGAGCCAGGTGGCTTGGTATGTTTTCCTTATTTTTGGAGTGCTTAATGAAGTTAAACCCCTGCGTGGGAATCCTGAATGGACCTTTTTGCTTTTGTTTTTCGGTTTAATAAACGTGGGCTACCAGGCCCTTAACTATAATGCCTGTCTGATGTGGACTCACTGCACTAAAAACGCATTTATCGCTTGAGCTAAATACCCCAAACATTACAATATATATATATATATATATATGTATATATATATATATATATATATATATATATATATATGTATATATATATATATATGTATATATATGTATATATGTATATGTATATATGTATATATATATATATATATATATATATATATATATATATATATATATATATCTATATATATATGTGTGTATATATATAGATATATATATATAGATATATATATATAGATATATATATATAGATATATCTATAGATATGTAACGAGGTTTATTAAAAGATCGTTTAAAACGATGAACAAAAAATCGGATAGGAAGGAAAAGCACATGGAGCAGTATACAAGGTAATAAACACAAGAGAAAAACACGACAAGTACTTACTTTTTTTAAGAACTTTCCGGATACGTCGGTATTGATCCGGCTCCCTGAGTTTCAGGTCAGACCATCTTTTTCGCAGTTGATCTTTGGAGCGCTGGACCCCAAAAGATGCCTGCAAAGTCTCCACGACCTTCGCCATTATTTTGGCCTTGCGCAAATTTGGCCGTGCGTACGGCCCATAATTGCCATCATAGTCGTCTTTGTGAAGAATGGCCACCATCTCCACCATCTCTTTAAAACTCATATTAGAGGCCTTAAATCTAGGCCTCATAGATTTCGCTGACGTTCCAGCCTCCGGGCTGTCTCCACTACCTGAGGTCGTCAACATTTCAGGTGTCTCCGCCATTCTTTAACTCCACTACGCGCCGTAACAAAAAATGGGCGGAGAACATGAGTTAAAATCGAACGTCAGGGGCGGGCGACGCAGGCGGAGTTTCACACATGCATAGTGTATAAAGAGGGGCCTTGCGCACGTGTCGTACGTACGTTCTGTGCGTCGAATTAGGGGGCGGAGAATATGAGTTAATTTCGAACGTCAGGGGCGGGCGACGCAGGCGGAGTTTCACACATGCGTAGTGTATAAAGAGGGGCCTTGCGCACGTGTCGTACGTACGTTCTGTGCGTCGAATTAGGGGGCGGAGAATATGAGTTAATTTCGAACGTCAGGGGCGGGCGACGCAGGCGGAGTTTCACACATGCGTAGTGTATAAAGAGGGGCCTTGCGCACGTGTCGTACGTACGTTCTGTGCGTCGAATTAGGGGGCGGAGAATATGAGTTAATTTCGAACGTCAGGGGCGGGCGACGCAGGCGGAGTTTCACACATGCGTAGTGTATAAAGAGGGCCCTTGCGCACGTGTCGTACGTACGTTCTGTGCGTCGAATTAGGGGGCGGAGAACATGAGTTAATTTCGAACGTCAGGGGCGGGCGACGCAGGCGGAGTTTCACACATGCGTAGTGTATAAAGAGGGCCCTTGCGCACGTGTCGTACGTACGTTCTGTGCGTCGAATTAGGGGGCGGAGAACATGAGTTAATTTCGAACGTCAGGGGCGGGCGACGCAGGCGGAGTTTCACACATGCGTAGTGTATGAAGAGGGCCCTTGCGCACGTGTCGTACGTACGTTCTGTGCGTAGGTGATAGTGGACCAGGACGTTACAAAACGAAGGTAATTTTAAATATATTTTTTTTGGGTTTTATGGTCATGACTTTGTAGCAAGCGGCCTATATGGCTTGATAGATTGATGAGGCCTACATAGGGAGAAGATGATGAGGGGTTAGCCGAAACCTATAATAAAAGTGTTTTTTGTCTTGTGACTTCATCTTTTCCAGATATAATGAATCCCCTATTTAAGGATCCAGAGTTCCTTACATCTTTTATTTCCAAATATCGAGAGATGAGGAATTTGTGGGAGGTGAAACACCCTCAGTATTATGCTAAGCATGTGAGGAAGTCAACGCTGGAGAGACTTCTGGCCTTTGTCCAGGCGACCATCCCGGAAGCAACAATGGAGACATTGCTCAAGAAAATTGGGGGCTTGAGGAACATGTATAAGAGGGAGCATAAGAAGATCCAGGAATCAAGGAGATCAGGAGCATCAGCAGATGATGTTTATGTACCCAGGCTGTGGTACTATAATCAACTACGTTTTCTGGATGACCAGAATGAAGCCAGGCCATCACTTTCAACCCTTCCCTCCACCCTTCCCTCCACCCCAGCAGAGGCTGATGAGGAGCAAGCTGGGTCTTCCATCCTGGATGAACCAGATATGACCATCTGGAGTCAGGTAAATTATTTTAACAAATATTTACTGTACTAATATTAATGATGTTAACTGGATGTTATAATTGTCTAAAATAATTTGGCACTCAAAATTGTGTATACATATCAATTGACAGTAGTGGCTAAATATGTTTGGCACCTGCTTGAAATAATTAGGGTGTCTGATTAGACTCTTTTATTAAAGAGAAGTATTCACATTGAATTTGCTATTCATGAGAAGCAAACTGTGTGTCATTGATGAACCCAAAAAAATATACTCAAACTATTGTCCTTTTTTTATACACAGGATGAGTCCATCCAGGAGGAATGTGGGGAAAGTGGCAGGCAGGAGGAGACCAGGCCCATGGACAGCCTGGAGGAGGCCGGATTCACCATCATCCTGGAGGAGGCTGGGCCCAGTGTCAGGCAGGAGGTGGCTGCTCCCAGTGAGGTGGCTGCTCCCAGTGAGGTGGCTGGGCCAAGTGAGGTGGCTGGGCCAAGTGAGGTGGCTGGGCCCAGTAGGAGCCTGACCGAATCCCAAGTGCCTCCCCTCCACCTTCCCAAAAAAAGGGCCAGGAAGGGGATGGTCACACAGGACGCATCCCTGCGCCTCATGCAAGAGGCCACCCGTTTTTTAAGGAGCCCCCCCGAAGCGGAAGAATCCTATGGCTGCTACTTAGCCAGCAGGCTTCTTCAGATGAATAGGGAGCAGCGCCTCATTTGTGAGCGCCTATTTGGGGAAACAATCCATAAGGGGCTGCAGGGCACGCTAACACAAAACACCCAACTACATGAGGCAGCCCCCCCTCCTCCTCCTCCTCCTCCTCCTCCTCCTCCTCCTCCTGCCACAACTGAAACACCAGAGCCACAGCCTCAAAAGAAGGCTACAGGGAAGGCTGCAGGGCAGCGTGGAGGAAAGGCTGCAGGGAAGAGAAGAAAATGATGACCTGGGTTCAGTCTGGTCTGACAGAAGACGCAGGCTGTTGTAGGACCACAGTCTGGGGACATCTAGATCATCTGCTGGTGCTGTTGATCTCTGGGATTCTTGGACCAGATTGTGCTCCCTCTTATATGGACTCCGCAAGATCCCAATTTTTTGGTACACCGACTTTTTCCAGCGTTGACTTCCTCTTTATTTTATTTGGACCATGAATAAATGGATCATTTTTTGAGTTTAGCAAAAGACTTTATGTTTTTTCTTTGAAATCATTGATTTTACACACAATGTTAAATTAACAAGGGACAACAATCTCATTGAGTTTGAAAAAAAACACACCAAAAATACATTACTAATGTTAATAATGTTCAAGTGGTAAGTCTTGAAAATCCAAAAATTTACGTAACCAAAAACGGTGCTTTGGGTTAACTTTATCTAAAAACTAAAAAATAATCACTATAAAAAAAAAAATAATAATGGGTTCTTTGTGTTAACTTTACAAACCTAAAAAAAAAAAAGGGGAAAAAGTATTATTAGTATGGAAACATTGTTTTTAAAATGCATACTATATCATTCATGAGATCAAAGAGAAAAAGAATCCAGAAATCAGTTTGGGAGAACTCTGATTATGAACAGCAAAACACCTTCGTTCTTTAGAGCCTTCGTAAAGAAGAAATAAAATGCGCTGCATTCAACGATCACAGATTTTGCAGCGTGATGAATATGCTACCTACAATACGAACACTAGTTTTACTAGACCGAGTGCTTCCGTTTAGTTTTTGCTTATGAGCATGCGTCGTTTTTTTGTCCGTCGGACTAGCATACAGACGAGCGGACTTCGGGGTCCGTCGTAGTTACGACGTAAAGATTTGAAGCATGCTTCAAATCTAAAGTCCGTCGGATTTGAGGCTAAAAAAGTCCGTTGAAAGTCCGGAGAAGCCCACACACGATCGGATTACCAGCCAGCTTTAGTCCGTCAGCGTCCGTTGGACTTTTGTAGACGAAAAGTCCGACCGTGTGTACGCGGCATCAGAGTACATACAGACAAACCTTAGAATCAATTCCATCTTCAATCCGAAAACGCCTGGCAACCAATGCCTAAGTGCATTTAAGAAGATGGTAGAGGATGATATCAAATCACTGGGGAAAGGCAATAAGAAAGCACATAGTATTTGGAGAACTATTAAAGAAATAGGAAGCAAGCATGAGGTGATAACACGGCCTGCAGATAAAGGGGGAGGATTGGTAATCCTAAATAAAAAAGACTACCAAGAAGAGATGGACAACCTATTAAACACAGAACATACCTATATGAAACTGAAAGGAAATCCCAAGAAAAGATATGAGAAGAAACTGAAGAATTTTGTGGAAAAAGGGAAAAGTAAGGGTATCCTTAACCCCAAAGAAGCGGAATATCTGGTCTCAAATTCCACTAAAACACCACTGATATATTATACACCTAAGATTCACAAAAGACTGGAAAAACCCCCGGGGAGTCCCATTATTAGTGGAATTAATTCGGTCTTCTCTAGACTTGGGGAGTACCTGGACAAATACCTTAAACCTTTGGTACAAGAAGGCAAATCTTATCTTCGGGACAGCATGCAACTTATCCAAGAGCTCCAGAGTATACAAGGTGTGGAACACTGGTTGCTTGCTACAATAGATGTCAACTCATTATATACAAGTATTGAACAAAAAGACGGCCTCTTAGGAGTGGAGAAAGCATTACATGTCCATACAGGGATGAAGAAACAACAAATTAATTACATTCTAGAGGGCCTAAAACTCGCCATGGAGTGTAACTACTTTTGGTACAACAAGGAGTACTATGTACAAACAAAGGGTGTTGCGATGGGACCTCGCTACGCTCCAAGAGTAGCGAACCTATTTATGAATATGTGGGAGGACAAGTATATTTACAGTAAGAATATCCCTCAGATCAAGATGTACAGAAGATACATTGATGATTTGGTAATACTCTGGGATGGAACATCAGATAGCTTTAGTAAATTCCTTGAAGATTTGAACACAAACAGCTACGGAATCACGTTCACAGGAAAGTGGAGTGATCAGAAGATAGACTACTTAGATTTGGAGATCTTCAAAGTAGGGGACACTTTATCCACTCGTGCAAGGCGTACTCGTTTAACCACTTGCCGACCGCCGCACGACTATATACGTCGGCAGAATGGCACGGGCAGGCAAAAGGACTTACATGTACGTCCTTGCCTGCCCGCGGGTGGGGGGTCCGATCGGACCCCCCCCGGTGCCAGCGGCGGTCGGCAAATCTCCCCCGGCGATCGGAGGTGAGGGGGAGGCCATCCATTCGTGGCCCCCCCCTCGCGATCGCTCTCAGCCAATGGGATCATTTCCCTGCCTCTGTATTGTACACAGAGGCAGAGGAAATGATGTCATCTCTCCTCGGCTCGGTATTTTCCGTTCCGGGCCGAGGAGAGAAGACATCTATGTGAGTGCACAACACACACACACACAGTAGAACATGCCAGGCACACAAAACACCCCGATCCCCCCCCGATCGCCCCCCGATCCCCCCCCAATCACCCCCCCCCCTGTCACAAACTGACACCAGCAGGTTTTTTTTTTTTTTTTTTTTTTTTTTCTGATTACTGTATTGGTGTCAGTTTGTGACATTTACAGTGTTAGGACAGTTAGTATTACCCCCCTGTAGGTCTAGGGTACCCCCCTAACCCCCCCTAATAAAGTTTTAACCCCTTGATCACCCCCCGTCACCAGTGTCGCTAAGCGATCATTTTTCTGATCGCTGTATTAGTGTCGCTGGTGACGCTAGTTAGTGAGGTAAATATTTAGGTTCGCCGTCAGCGTTTTATAGCGACAGGGACCCCCATATACTACCTAATAAATGTTTTAACCCCTTGATTGCCCCCTAGTTAACCCTTTCACCACTGATCACTGTATAACCGTTACGGGTGACGCTGGTTAGTTTGTTTATTTTTTATAGTGTCAGGGGACCCGCCGAATAAAGATTTAGCCCCCTGATCGCCCGGCGGTGATATGCGTCGCCCCAGGCAGCGTCAGATTAGCGCCAGTAACGCTAACACCCACGCACGCAGCATACGCCTCCCTTAGTGGTATAGTATCTGTACGGATCAATATCTGATCCGATCAGATCTATACTAGCGTCCCCAGCAGTTTAGGGTTCCCAAAAACACAGTGTTAGCGGGATCAGCCCAGATACCTGCTAGCACCTGCGTTTTGCCCCTCCGCCCGGCTCGGCCCAGCCCACCCAAGTGCAGTATCGATCGATCACGGTCACTTACAAAACACTAAACGCATAACTGCAGCGTTCGCAGAGTCAGGCCTGATCCCTGTGATCGCTAACAGTTTTTTTGGTAGCGTTTTGGTGAAATGGCAAGCACCAGCCCCAGGCAGCGTCAGGTTAGTGCCAGTAGTGCTAACACCCACGCACGCACCGTACACCTCCCTTAGTGGTATAGTATCTGAACGCATCAATATCTGATCCGATCAGATCTATACTAGCGTCCCCAACAGTTTAGGATTCCCAAAAACGCAGTGTTAGCGAGATCAGCCCAGATACCTGCTAGCACCTGCGTTTTGCCCCTCCGCCCGGCCCAGCCCAGCCCACCCAAGTGCAGTATCGATCGATCACTGTCACTTACAAAACACTAAACGCATAACTGCAGCGTTCGCAGAGTCAGGCCTGATCCCTGCGATCGCTAACAGTTTTTTTGGTAGCGTTTTGGTGAACTGGCAAGCACCAGCCCCAGGCAGCGTCAGGTTAGTGCCAGTAGCGCTAACACCCACGCACGCACCGTACACCTCCCTTAGTGGTATAGTATCTGAACTGATCAATATCTGATCTGATCCGATCAGATCTATACTGGCATCCCCAGCAGTTTAGGGTTCCCAAAAACGCAGTGTTAGTGGGATCAGCCCAGATACCTGCTAGCACCTGCGTTTTGCCCCTCCGCCCGGCCCAGCCCAGCCCACCCAAGTGCAGTATCGATCGATCACTGTCACTTACAAAACACTAAACGCATAACTGCAGCGTTCGCAGAGTCAGGCCTGATCCCTGCGATCGTTAACAGTTTTTTTGGTAGCGTTTTGGTGAACTGGCAAGCGCCAGCGGCCTAGTACACCCCGGTCATAGTCAAACCAGCACTGCAGTAACACTTGGTGACGTGGCGAGTCCCATAAGTGCAGTTCAAGCTGGTGAGGTGGCAAGCACAAGTAGTGTCCCGCTGCCACAAAGAAGACAAACACAGGCCCGTCATGCCCATAATGCCCTTCCTGCTGCATTTGCCAATCCTAATTGGGAACCCACCGCTTCTGCAGCGCCCGTACTTCCCCCATTCACATCCCCAACCAAATGCAGTCGGCTGCATGAGAGGCATTTTCTTTATGTCCTCCCCCTAGTACCCCTACCCAACGAACTCCCCCAAAAAAGATGTCGTGTCTGCAGTAAGCGCGGATATAGGCGTGACACCCGCTATTATTGTCCCTCCTGTCCTGACAATCCTGGTCTTTGCATTGGTGAATGTTTTGAATGCTACCATTCACTAGCTGAGTATTAGCGTAGGGTACAGCATTGCACAGACTAAGACACACTTTCACAGGGTCTCCCAAGATGCCATCGCATTTTGAGAGACCCGAACCTGGAACCGGTTACAGTTATAAAAGTTACAGTTACAAAAAAAGTGTAAAAAAAAAAAAAAAAAAAACACAAACAAAAATATAAAATAAAAAGTAATAGTTGTCGTTTTATTGTTCTCTCTCTATTCTCTCTCTCTCTATTCTCTCTATTGTTCTGCTCTTTTTTACTGTATTCCATTCTGCAATGTTTTATTGTTATTATGTTTTATCATGTTTGCTTTTCAGGTATGCAATTTTTTATACTTTACCATTTACTGTGCTTTATTGTTAGCCATATTTTTGTCTTCAGGTACAGCATTCACGACTTTGAGTGGTTATACCAAAATGATGCTTGCAGGTTTAGGTATCATCTTGGTATCATTCTTTTCAGCCAGCGGTCGGCTTTCATGTAAAAGCAATCCTAGCGGCTAATTAGCCTCTAGACTGCTTTTACAAGCAGTGGGAGAGAATGCCCCCCCCCCATCGTCTTCCGTGTTTTTCTCTGGCTCTCCTGTCTCAACAGGGAACCTGAGAATGCAGCCGGTGATTCAGCCAGCTGACCATAGAGCTGATCAGAGACCAGAGTGGCTCCAAACATCTCTATGGCCTAAGAAATCGGAAGCTACGAGCATTTTATGACTTAGATTTCGCCGGATGTAAATAGCGCCATTGGGAAATTGGGGAAGCATTTTATCACACCGATCTTGGTGTGGTCAGATGCTTTGAGGGCAGAGGAGAAATCTAGGGTCTAATAGACCCCAATTTTTTCAAAAAAGAGTACCTGTCACTACCTATTGCTATCATAGGGGATATTTACATTCCCTGAGATAACAGTAAAAATGATTAAAAAAAAAAAAAATGAAAGGAACAGTTTTAAAATAAGATAAAAAAGCAAAAAAATAATAAAGAAAAAAAAAAAAAAAAAAAAAAAAAAAGCACCCCTGTCCCCCCTGCTCTCGCGCTAAGGCGAACGCAAGCGTCGGTCTGGCGTCAAATGTAAACAGCAATTGCACCATGCATGTGAGGTATCACCGCGACGGTTAGATCGAGGGCAGTAATTTTAGCAGTAGACCTCCTCTGTAAATCTAAAGTGGTAACCTGTAAAGGCTTTTAAAGGCTTTTAAAAATGTATTTATTTTGTTGCCACTGCACGTTTGTGCGCAATTGTAAAGCATGTCATGTTTGGTATCCGTGTACTCGGCCTAAGATCATCTTTTTTATTTCATCAAACATTTGGGCAATATAGTGTGTTTTAGTGCATTAAAATGTAAAAAAGTGTGTTTTTTCCCCAAAAAATGCGTTTGAAAAATCGCTGCGCAAATACTGTGTGAAAAAAAAAAAATTAAACACCCACCATTTTAATCTGTAGGGCATTTGCTTTAAAAAAATATATAATGTGTGGGGGTTCAAAGTAATTTTCTTGCAAAAAAAAATAATTTTTTCATGTAATCAAAAAGTGTCAGAAAGGGCATTGTCTTCAAGTGGTTAGAAGAGTGGGTGATGTGTGACATAAGCTTCTAAATGTTGTGCATAAAATGCCAGGACAGTTCAAACCCCCCCAAATGACCCCATTTTGGAAAGTAGACACCCCAAGCTATTTGCTGAGAGGCATGTCGAGTCCATGGAATATTTTATATTGTGACACAAGTTGCGGGAAAGAGACAAATTTTTTTTTTTTTTTTTTTTTTTTTGCACAAAGTTGTCACTAAATTATATATTGCTCAAACATGCCATGGGAATATGTGAAATTACACCCCAAAATACATTCTGCTGCTTCTCCTGAGTACGGGGATACCACATGTGTGAGACTTTTTGGGAGCCTAGCCGCGTATGGGACCCCGAAAACCAAGCACCGCCTTCAGGCTTTCTAAGGGCGTAAATTTTTGATTTCACTCTTCACTGCCTATCACAGTCTCGGAGGCCATGGAATGCCCAGGTGGCACAAACCCCCCCCAAATGACCCCATTTTGGAAAGTAGACACTCAAAGCTATTTGCTGAGCGGTATAGTGAGTATTTTGCAGACCTCACTTTTTGTCACAAAGTTTTGAAAATTAAAAAAAGAAAAAAAAAATTTTTTTTTTTGTCTTTCTTCATTTTCAAAAACAAATGAGAGCTGCAAAATACTCACCATGCCTCTCAGCAAATAGCTTGGGGTGTCTACTTTCCAAAATGGGGTCATTTGGGGGGGGTTTGTGCCACCTGGGCATTCCATGACCTCCGAAACTGTGATAGGCAGTGAAGAGTGAAATCAAAAATGTACACCCTTAGAAATCCTGAAGGCGGTGATTGGTTTTCGGGGTCCCGTACGCGGTTAGGCTCCTAAAAAGTCCCACACATGTGGTATCCCCATACTCAGGAGAAGCAGCAGAATGTATTTTGGGGTGCAATTCCACATATGCCCATGACCTGTGTGAGCAATATATCATTTAGTGACAACTTTGTGCAAAAAAAAAAAAATAAATAAATAAATTGTCACTTTCCCGCAACTTGTGTCAAAATATAAAATATTCCATGGACTCAACATGCCTCTCAGCAAATAGCTTGGGGTGTCTACTTTCCAAAATGGGGTCATTTGGGGGGGGTTTGTGCCATCTGGGCATTTTATGGCCTTCAAAACTGTGATAGGTAGTGAGGAGTAAAATCAAAAATGTACGCCCTTAGAAATCCTGAAGGCGGTGATTGGTTTTCGGGGCCCCGTATGCGGCTAGGCTCCCAAAAAGTCCCACACATGTGGTATCCCCATACTCAGGAGAAGCAGCTAAATGTATTTTGGGGTGCAATTCCACATATGCCCATGGCCTGTGTGAGCAATATATCATTTAGTGACAACTTTTTGTAATTTTTTTTTTTTTGTCATTATTCAATCACTTGGGACAAAAAAAATGAATATTCAATGGGCTCAACATGCCTATCAGCAATTTCCTTGGGGTGTCTACTTTCCAAAATGGGGTCATTTGTGGGGGTTTTGTACTGCCCTGCCATTTTAGCACCTCAAGAAACGACATAGGCAGTCATAAATTAAAGGCTGTGTAAATTCCAGAAAATGTACCCTAGATTGTAGGCGCTATAACTTTTGCGCAAACCAATAAATATACACTTATTGACATTTTTTTTACCAAAGACATGTGGCCAAATACATTTTGGCCTAAATGTATGACTAAAATTGAGTTTATTGGATTTTTTTTAGAACAAAAAGTAGAAAATATCATTTTTTTTCAAAATTTTCGGTCTTTTTCCGTGTATAGCGCAAAAAATAAAAACGGCAGAGGTGATCAAATACCATCAAAAGAAAGCTCTATTTGTGGGAAGAAAAGGACGCAAATTTCGTTTGGTTACAGCATTGCATGACCGCGCAATTAGCAGTTAAAGCGACGCAGTGCCAATTTGTAAAAAGTGCTCTGGTCAGGAAGGGGGTAAATCCTTCCGGGGCTGAAGTGGTTAAGGCGACCGATTGGAACGGGTATATCCCCATTTCGAGCTGCCACCATCCACGGTGGAAGTGTAATATTCCCAAAGGCCAACTAATGAGCATACGCCGTAACTGTGACACAATTGAAGATTTCAATGCCCAGGCCGATATTTTAATCAATAGGTTCTATGAAAAGGGTTATGGATTTGAAAGCCTCTTGAAACTTAAAACAGAAATCATGGCAATGGATAGAAATACTCTATTTTACAAAAAGAATAATAAGACGAATGAACCAACCGATATAGCTTTCATAACCGGATTTAATAGCCAGTTCAAAGATTTTGAACGGATTGTGAAAAAATATTGGCCGATATTAAAAGAGGATCGTGTTCTATCTAAAATTCTGCCCACAAAACCCAAATTCATATACAGAAAGGCACCCACCCTGAGGAACCATCTGGTACGTAATGCTATAGACCCCCCCAAACCGATCAAAATTCTCCTTGATCTCAAGGGGTTCTATAGATGTCAAAGATGTCTACCCTGCAAGGTTAGCAAAAGACAACCAAGAAGAAGACCACATTTAAATCGCTCACTGACCATAAGGAATACCACATCGAGCACACATGTCACATATATCATTGAATGCCCTTGTCACCTTCAGTATGTGGGCAGAACCACCCGCCCCCTCTTTGTCCGGATACGGGAGCAGCTTGTCAAGACATTTTTTGTCAAGAGATTTTGATGAGGCCCACCACAGAGATCCAAGTGGGCTCATTTTTTATGGGATTGACTCAGTACAAGAACACTGGTGGGGGGGTAATAAGGAAACCCTAATCTCCAGGAATGAAACTAGCTGGATATATCAGCTGGGGTCCCTTGTCCCCAAAGGACTGAACCTAGATATCGATCTGAACTGCTTTATAGCAAACCCTTGAATACCTAACATAGATTAGGAAGGTGATAACACATACAGTTGGGCCTAATGATTAGAAATGGCTCTTGGCGATGGTGTATGGCTTATTGGCTATTTTCACTCACAACCAATATCATATATCTTCTCCTTGGGATACACACAATAAAGTTAACATGACATCTTTTCAATTAATGCACCAGCACCTTGCTGACCCTGTGCACTAGTGCCGGGTGGGGTATAATTTTGCCCACCGGATGTTGTTGTGTTTATCTAATATAGGTATTAGTGTCCCACTATCATAGGACATACTCCCTCCATAACAGTGGGCACCCATCTCCTACCCCACCGATTACAACCTCCCCCAGCTCAACCAGGGACACTACTTTCCCTTCCCTCTTTCTTAGCTTCCCCTAGGCATAGTTGCCCTGGGATTATGGGTCATACTCAGTCCTAGGAAGACGCCCGGCAATAGCGTAAGATGTAGGTACATGATTTTGATTTAGATTAATAGATTATTTATTTCATATACTAGCTTTATATTTAGGCTGTGTATCATACATAGTTGAACCTTTCTAGCGGCCCCCCTGGTTTAATATTCAGCTGCAACACAACACACCATATGGGGGGAGCCTCTCTGACGGGTGTTTCAATGATCCGTACATAGTTAGTATACTTTTATTAATTTTTATTATTTATTTGCTACTTATCTAATATAAATTATTTTTAAGAACATCTTGCCTTTGGTTTAGCAATGGCAAAGTGGAGACCTAATCTATATCTCGACTTTATTGTAATTGTGCACCTTTCCACCTATATGCAAGCTTTTCATATGCATCTCAGTGTTAAATACTGATATCTGGTACTGCCTCAGTCTTATCTCATTGCTGGGGGGTATGTAGTTCATAATTGGGATGGCCCTCCTATATATATTTTTTAGTTTAAGTTATTATATATTATCTATAGGCTGATCACCCACATTGTCCAGTCACTTATTGTGCATTTCATCCACTTGGGCAATTTGCATGTATTTATGGTTCGCAATTAGAAGTACAATGCCCCATTTATAATTTATTATTGAGGCTATATGCAGTACCTATAGTGACCACTTGGCCGTTTTCTTTTTCTAATCTAAATTAATTTATCCATATGTTTAATTATCAGTTTTTATCTTATTCGTTTATCCAATGATCTCCTTTTACTTTATTTATAACCCCCAGCAGACTCACCCATATGGTCTGTTACTATAATACGGTCTGTATATACACATATGGTTAATATGTCTGTTGTGCCCTGTGTGGTTTCTTTGTCTGTTCCATACATAGACAAGTGGAATATAGTATATCTATGGCGAGGTCTGCTTTTCTGGCTGGCCTCATCCTCAGCTGTTCCAAACTGCTCATTTGCTAATGCAAGGGGGCGGGGAGGTGCCGCTGGACCTGCTTGTCTATATGAGATGTAAGAGTGTGGAGTGATGGCACCGCCTTTGAGAACGTCCAGTGACAAAACACGTAAGGCGGAGCCACGCTCTTACGTCATACCCGGAATTGTCAGGACTTGGAACGCAGATGGTATGCATGCCACGGACCGGCATACTGCTTACCTATATATGCGGTTCCTTGCTCATTTGTACCATCGCCATTAGCGACTGTTTTTTAATATATTTTTTTAAATAAAATCCTTTTTACTACTACACTATGGGAGCTCCTTGTTTTTTCCTGTGAGGATCGTGCCGCCTGCTGTTGTGGAAGGACCTGGGAAGCCCTGAACGGAGGATAACCTGAAATCTCACTGAACAGGTGTAAAGGTTTATGGAGGTATAGAAGATATAGCATGGCCTACCAAGGTGAAGATTCAATTGGAGTTGCCCACTCTTTTGCCTACTACCCCTGCAGGGGTAATTACCTTTGGTGAGTGAGGACCCATTGGGGGAGCACTACAGTCACCATATCTGTTTTGCACCAAAGTCACCTGGTTTTTGGACATTTGGGATCATATTTTTTTGTCCTCCTTTTTTAATTTATTGATTGACATTTCTGCACATTTTTATGGTCATTTATGGTCAGTGTTTTGGACTATCTATTGAACATTCACCACTACTAATTATTAACTTTGGATTGCTTTTGCACATTTTTTAGGGTGCGTTTATATAATTTAGCTTTTTGCACATATTAGATGTGGTGATATTTGCATATTTAACCACTTTAATACCAGGCACTTAGACACCTTCCCGCCCAGACCAATTTTCAGCCTTCAGCGCTGTCGCAATTTGAATGACAATTGCGCGGTCATGCTACATTGTACCCAAACAAATTTTTTATCATTTTGTTCCCACAAATAGAGCTTTCTTTTGGTGGTATTTGATCACCTCTGCGGTTTTTATTTTTTGCGCAACAAATAAAAAAAGACCGAAAATTTTGAAAAAAAACAAGTTTTTCTTTGTTTCTGTTAAAACTTTTTTGTAAATAAGTACGTTTTCTTCTTCAATGATGGGCACTGATATGGCTGCACTGATGGGCACTGATGGGCACTGATGGGCACTGATACGGCGGCACTGATGGGCACCGATGAGGTGGCACCAATGAGGTGGCACTGATGAGGTGGCACTGACGGGCACTGATGATGGGCACTGATAGGCGGCACTGATGGGCACTGATAGGTGGCACCGATGGGCACTGATAGGTGGCACTGGTATGCGGCACTGATGGGCACTTATAGGTGGCACAGATGGGCACTTATAGGCGGCACTGATGGGCACTCATAGGTGGCATTGATGGGCACTCATAGGTGGCATTGATGGTTACTTATGGGTGGCACTGATAGTTGGCACAGATGGGCATGGATGGGCACTGATAGATGGGCACTGATGGGCACGGATGGGCACTGACAGGTGGCATGAATGGACACTGATGGGTGGCACTGATGGCACTGCTTGTTTGCAGTGATGCCCCTAAGGGTGGCATTGCTGGGCATCACTGCAACATAATGGTGCCAATCAGTGCCCATTTGTGGGCACTGATTGGCACAGATTTGGCACACTGGGCACATGTGGATGGCCATGGGGTACATACCTGGCCATCCACATGTTGCCCCTTCCCTGGTGGTCCTAGTGGCGATCCCTGGTGGTTCAGTGTGGTGATCTGCGGGGGGGCTGCGCTGATAAACAATCAGCGCAGACCCCCCTACCAGGAGAGCCGCCGATCGGCTCTCCTCTAATCGCGTCTGTCAGACGCGAGTGAGGAAGAGCCGATCAACGGCTCTTCCTATTGACAGCATGATCAGCCGTGACTGGACACGGCTGATCACGTGGTAAAGAGCCTCCGCCGGAGGCTTTTTACCAAGATCACCGATCGCCGCGATGCGCGCCCCCGGGGGCGCGCTGCGGCATGTTATCCTGCTGGACGTCATATGACGTCCAGTCAGGATAACAGAACCACTTCCCGGACGTCAATCCGCTATAGGGCGGGCGGGAAGTGGTTAATCACTCATTATGTATGGTTTACTGAACATGTTTGCAATGGTTTTTGGGCTGGTTGGATGAGTGTGGACACGCATCTCATTAACCTTTTATTTAGGTTGCTTATTAGTCTTATTTAGACACACCTAATACACTTTTCCACCTATTAGGGATATATATATTTTTTTTCCCCTTTCTGTTTGTTTTGCAACTTCTTTTACACTTCCACTTTCACATCACATATTTGTGAACATGTTTAGTGTTTTTTATAACTTTTATGGTATGGTTAAGGATTTTAGTTTAATACACACTATTTCCTTTCAACCACTCAGTGCTTATACGGTTGCGCCACCACCCCATTTTTTTCTTATTTATCAATACCCACTCTCTGAATTCGGTCTTTTAGCCAGTTTTCTATCCATTTACAAACTGATTTTTCCAGGCCTGTATACTTTACCTTACACATTAGCCATGTGTGGGGAACTGTGTCAAGTGCTTTGGCAAAATCAAAATACTGTATATTACGTCCACAGCTAACCCTCTGTCCAAGGTTTTGCTCACCTCCTCATAAAAATAAATCAGCTTTGTTTAACAACATGAATCCATCCTGACTTTTGCTTAAAATATTTTTTCTAGCAAAAACTCATTTATGTGGTCTTTTATTAAACTCGCCAGTATCTTCCCAACTACAAAAGTTAAATTAACAGGTCTATACTGGGTAAAGACTTTGATCCCTTTTTAAATATAGGCAGCACATTGGCCTTACGCCAATCCAATGATGCTCTGCTAGTCATTAAAGAGTCCCTAAAAATGATAAACAATGGGTTTGAAATGACAGAGCTCAATTCTTTTAGGGTTTGCTGGTGTATGCCATCTGGTCTAAGTGCTTTTTTCACATTTATTCAGTCCAAATATTTCTGGACCATATCAATTTTGAACAAAAATTGAAATGCTTCACTGAGAAGGCCCCCTTCTCCGCCGCTCCTCCATTGATGAACAGAAGCCTTAAAACTAGATTTTCCATGAGACTGTAACCTACCAGAGTCTGGAAAGACATTACATAAACTACTCTTTAAGGTTACCTGCAGATATTTCATCATCTGCTGCATCTGGGTGGATGGAATGAGTTCCAAGACTTTCCCCTTGTAACAGTGATAAGGGGAATTGGGGAGGGGGTAACCAGGACTTCTCCAATTAATGGACTATCGCAGTACCTCATGAAGACATGCAATATAAGTAAAATTTCAATTTATTCAAATATAGACACTAAAAAATCTATATATACACAATATAATAATAGATGTATTAAAGTAGTAATATCATATACTGCAGATAAGATTCTTTAGGAAATGTGGAAAGTTTTGTGAAAGTTTTTGGGTCTGCATACAATACAGCAGGTAAAATAAGTATTGAACATGTCTCCTTTTTTAAGTAAATATACAGTATTTCTAAAGGTGCTATTGACATGAAATTTTCACTACATCGGTAACAACCCATGCAATCCATGCGTACAAAGAAACCAAAACAAATATGTTCAGAAATTTAGTTATGTGCAATAAAATGGAATGACACAGGGAAAAAGTAATGAACACATGAAGAAAGAGAGATGCAAAAAGGCATGGAAACCCAAGACACCAGCTGAAATCTAACAGTAATTGGAAAGCAACATGCTAACTGAAATTTATTTAATATTTGGTGCAAAATCCTTTGTTGGTAATGACAGCTTCAAGACACCTGCTGTATGGAGAACTTAGTAACATGCATTGTTCAAGTGTGATTTTGGCCCATTCTTTCAAACAAACAGTCTTCAAATCTTGAAGGTTCCGTGGGCCATAGATTTTCTATCGGATTCAAGTCAGGTGATTGGCTAGGCCATTCTAGCAACTTTATTTTCTTTATTTGAAACCAATTCAGAGTTTCCTTGGCTTTGTGTTTGGGATCATTGTCTTGCTGAAATATCCACCCTCGTTTCATTCTAATCATCCTGGTAGAGTGGCAGCAGATTTTAATCAAGTGTGTCTTGGTACATTTTTCCATTCATCCTTCCTTTAATGATATGAAGTTTGTCAGTACTGTATGGTGAAAAAAACTCCCCACCATGGTGTTCCCACCTCCAAACTTCACTGTTGTTATGGTGTTTTAGGGTAATGTGCAGTGCCATTTGACCGCCAAACGTGGTGTGTATTATGGCATTCAAAGAGTTTAATTTTGGTCTCATCTGACCAGACTATATTCTCCCAGTGTTTCACAGGCTTGTCTAAATGTTGTGCAGCAAACTTTAACCACTTCCCGCCCGGCCTATAGCAGAATGATAGCCGGGCCGTGGTTCAGTTATCCTGACTGGGTGTCATATGATTTCCTGCTGGATAACAGCCGCCACGCACCTGTGGGGGCACACATTGCGGCGATCGGTGGTGCGGTGTGTCAGTCTGACACACTGCTACACCGATCTCGGTAAAGAGCCTCCGACAGAGACTCTTTACCACGTGATCAGCTGTGTCCAATCATGGCTGATCACGATGTAAACAGGAAGAGCCATTGATCGGCTTTTCCTCACTCGCGTCTGACAGACGCGAGTAGAGGAGAGCCGATCGGCGGCTCTCCTGACAGGGGAGTTCTGCACTGATTGTTTATCAGCACAGCCCCCCTCGGATGCCCACACTGGACCACCAGGGAAGCCGCCAGGACCACCAGGGAAGCACTTAACAGGTACATCCCCCATGGCCATCCACATGTGAAAATTAATGCCGAACATATGCCAATCAGTGCCCACAAATGGGCACTGACTGGCACCTCTATGGCACAAATAAAATCAGTGATGCCCAGCAGTGCCACCCATCAGTGTCATCAGTGCCACCCATCAGTGTCCATCAGTGCCACCTATCAGTGCCCATCCGTGCCCATCAGTGCCCACCTATGAGTGCCCATCAGTGCCCATCCATGCCACCTATCAGTTCCACCCATAAGTACCCATCAGTGCCACCCATATGTACCCATCGGTGCCACCTATGAGTGCCCATCGGTGCCTCCTATGAGTGCCCATCAGTGACACCTATGAGTGCCCATCAGTGCCGCATACCAGTGCCTATCAGTGCCACCTATCAGTGCCACCTATCAGTGCCCATCAGTGCCACCTCATTGGTGTCCATCAATGCTGCTTCATCAGTGCCCATCAGTGCAGCCATATCAGTACCCGTCATTGAAGAAGAAAGCGTACTTATTTACAAAACTTTTTAACAGAAGTAAAGAAAAATGTATTTTGTTCAAAATTTTCAGTCTTTTTTTATTTGTTGCACAAAAAATAAAAATCGCAGAGGTGATCAAATACCACCAAAAGAAAGCTCTATTTGTGGGAACAAAATGATAAAAAAATTAGTTTGGGTACAGTGTTGTATGGCTGCCCAATTGTCATTCAATTTGTGACAGCGCTGAAAGCTGGGCAGGAAGGTATATAAGTTCCCTGTATTGAAGTGGTTAAACAAGCTTCAACATGCTTTTTCTTCAGCAATGGAGTCTTGCATGGTGAGCGTGCACACAGGCCATGGCAGTTGAGTGCATTACTTATTGTTTTCTTTGAAACAATTGTACCTGCTAATTCCAGGTCTTTCTGAAACTCCCCACAAATGCTCATTGGCTCTTGGACAACTCTTCTGCTAATTCTTTTCACTCCTCTGTCAAAAACCTTGCAAGGAGCAACTGGTCCTGGCTGGTTTATGGTGAAATTATGTTCTTTCCACTTCCGGATTATGGCCACAACAGTGCTTACTGGAATATTCAGCAGTTTAGAAATCCTTCTGTAACCAATGCCATCAGTATGTTTTGCAACAATAAGTTTGCAAAGGTCTTGGGAGAGCTCTTTGCTTTTACCCATCATGAGATGTTTCTTGTGTGACACCTTAGTAATGAGACACCTTTTTATGGGCATATAAGGATTGACCAAGTCAAAAAATTGGCGGACTTTGTGGGAACACTATGAGAGGGAGAATTAATAAAAAAGTATACATTTTATTACAGCATCATTAAAATTACAAAAAAACAAATAACTAAGAAAGGTGCAGTTACAGAGGGCTGTAACGTCACTCGTCAACGCGTTTCACTAAGATATTAGCTTCTTCAAGACAAAGATTGGGTAGGTGCTAGTATAAGTGCATATGTAAATATTTAGTATAATATATTTCTATATACAGTATCTCACAAAAGTGAGTACACCCTTTGCATTTTTGTAAATATTTATTATATCTTTTCATGTGACAACACTGAATAAATTACACTTTGCTGCAATGTAAAGTAGTGAGTGTACAGCTTGTATAACAGTGTAAATTTGCTGTCCCATCAAAATAACTCAACACACAGCCATTAATGTTTAAACCTCTGGCAACAAAAGTGAGTACACCCCTAAGTGAAAATGTCCAAATTGGGCCCAATTAGCCATTTTCCCTGTCATGTCACTCGTTATTATTACAAGGTCCCAGGTGTGAATGGGGAACAGGAAAAAATTTTTTTGCTCTACATAAAGATGGCCTAGGCTATAAGAAGATTGCCAAGACCCTGAAACTGAGCTGCAGCATGGTGGCCAACACCATACAGCAGTTTAACAGGACAGGTTCCACTCAGAACAAGCCTCGCCATGGTCGACCAAAGAAGTTGAGTGCATGTGCTCAGCGTCATATCCAGAGGTTGTCTTTGGGAAATAGACTTATGAGTGCTGCCAGCATTGCTGCAGAGGTTGAAGGGGTGGGGGGTCAGCCTGTCAGTGCTCGCACCATACACCGCACACTGCATCAAATTGGTCGTCCCAAAAGGAAGCCTCTGCTAAAGATGATGCAAAAGAAAGCCCGCAAACAGTTTGCTGAAGACAAGCAGACTAAAGACATGGATTATTGGAACTATGTTATGTGGTCTGATGACACCAAGATAAACTTATTTGGTTCAGATGGTGTCAAGCGTGTGTGGCGGCAACCAGGTGAGAAATACAAAGACAAGTTTGTCTACAGTCAAGCGTGGTTTGGGGCTGCATGAGTGTTGCTGGCACTGGGGAGCTACAGATCATTGAGGGAACCATGCATGCCAACATGTACTGTGACATACTGAAGCAGAGCATGATCCCCTCCCTTCAGAGACTGGGCCACAGGGCAATATTCCAACATGATAACAACCCCAAACACACCTCCAAGACGACTACTGCCTTGCTAAAAGAAGGGTAAAGGTGATGGACAAGCCAAGCATGTCTTCAGACCTAAACCCTATTGAGCATCTGTGGGGCATCCTCAAACGGAAGGGGGAGGAGAGCAAGGTCTCTTAACATCCACCAGCTCCTTGATGTCATCACGGAGGAGTGGAAGAGGACTCCAATGGCAACCTGTGAAGCTATGATGACCTCCATGCCCAAGAGGGTTAGGGCAGTGCTGGGAAATAATGGTGGCCACACAAAATATTGACACTTTGGACCCAATTTGGACATTTTCACTTAGGGATGTACTCATTTTTGTTGCCAATGGTTTAGACATTAATGGCTGTGTGTTGAGTTATTTTGAGGGGACAGCAAATTTACACTGTTATACAAGCTGTACACTCACTACTTTACATTGTAGCAAAGTGTCATTTCTTCAGTGTTGTCACATGAAATAACATAACATAACAGTGTTGTCACATGAATAAAATATTTACAAAAATGTGAGGGGTGTACTCACTTTTGTGAGATACTGTAAGTATAGGTATGACTGTTCCAAGAGAAAAAAAAACAACAATCACAAGTAAAAAGATGTAAGAACCCACCTGAATATGTAAATACTGCACTTATTCCATAGGGGGAGCACTTTTATTAGGACTTAAATCAGTGTTGCCGCATAAGCAGGGGAAAATGTACCCCTATAATAGAAGCAGTTGTATGGATGGAATAAATATCCAGTTTCAGAGATGTTGCATGGTAATTAGCTAAAGTGGCTAAACAAACTTCTTAGATATACTATTGATTTCTATACCTAAAGGGATTGAGCACGCATCCATTTAAATAGTGGTCCTGTACCCATGAGCCAATTCTAGGTACTATCGGTAAGTACCATTCATATATACTCTGTGTACTTTTTGTGTATTCTATGCCAGTATATATATTCTGCCTAAACGGTTAACATCTCATTATGGACCTTGTCTACTTTTAGATACTGTATTGAATACATTTACAGCGGAAATTTGTTACTACTTACTGCTGTGTGTAACCTATATTTTAATATATTTTCACACAACCGCTGCATACCAGGTGAGAGTTGCTGTAGTACAAACTGTTTTTTTGATCTGGGGATTTTTTTCAGAGTGAAACCTTAGCCTATAATGTATATGTCTCTGCTTTATCTAGTGATACTTATCATAGACCACAGGATATGCGTGTACACACATATGGAAGTCTGAATTTTCATTTGTCTCGGTTGTCTGTTAGTTCTATGAGGTTCCCCCATACCCTGAGCCACAAGTTCACCAGGCAAGCATACATGTTGTTATGTCTATATGTTTTTTTTTTCTCTTGGAGCAACATCATAACAGTCATAGCTATACTTATATATATATATATATATATATATATATATATATATATATATATATTAAATATTTACATATGCACTTTTTGTTTTTAAATATACCAGCACCTACCCAATCTTTGTCCTGAGGAAGCGAATACCTTAGTGAAACGTGTCGAAAAGCAAGTTTTTGGAGGTATTACTGGATCAGAAATCTTTCTCCTACTTTGATACATTATGAGATCAAACTCTGTACCGTAGATCCATGATACATTATGAGATCAATCTCTGTACCTTAGATCCAACCCTCTGTAACTGCATCTTTGGGTAACTGATAACTGTGTCCATACAGGGTGTTGTTTATATGTTGGTTATTTGTTTTTGTAATTTTAACCACTTTAGCCCTGGAAGATTTGTCTGCCCAATGACCAGAGCATTTATTGTGATTGGGAACTGCGTTGCTTTAACTGACAATTGCGCGGTCGTGCGACTCTGTACCCAAACAAAATTTACGTCCTTTTTTTCCCACAAATAGAGCTTTCTTTTGGTGATATTTGATCATCTCTGCAGTTTTTATTTTTTGAGCTTTAAACTTTTTTGTACTTTTTGCTATAATAAATATCCCCAATTTTTTTTAAAGAAGCTAATTATTTTCTCAGTTTAGGCTGATATGTATTCTTCTACATATTTTTGGTAATAAAAATCGCAATAAGCGTATATTGATTGGTTTGCGCAAACGTTATAGCATCTACAAAATTGGGGATAGATTTATGTAATTTTTATTATTATTACTATTATTTTTTACCAGTAATGGCAGTGATCAGTGATTTTATTGTGACTGAGACATTATGGCGGACACATCAGGCACTTTTGACACATTTTTGGGACGATTGACAATTATACAGCGAGTGGTATAAAAATGCACTGATTACTGTATAAATGTCACCGGCATAGAAGGGGTTAACACTTGGGGGCGATCAAGGGGTTAACTGTGTTCCCTGACTTTGTGTTCTAACTGTAGGGGGAGGGGACTGACCAAAGGGGATGACAGATTGTGGTTCCTAGTGTGAATGGAGTCACTTTTGGGTGCAGGGTGACCAAGAAAATAACGTACCCTGTATCTGCCATATTAGAAATAGTGGCTGATTCCAAAAGCTGGGACAAATACTGTTAAGAGATGCTGATGTCAATTCCAGCCACCTGTCTCTGTCTGTGTCTGCTATAATTTAAATTAGTCTAGTATGACTTGTCACAGCTTCTAAAGAGTCTTTTCATCCAGTGTGCTAATTAACCCTGCAATTGTATTGAGATGTATGATAATTGTATAGTCGGTGAGCTAGGAGACATGAAGTCTGTCCTAAAGGTCATGTTTCTGAGTCACCTAAGCTGTCTAAAGGATTAGAGAATTAGCTCATGTTAATTAGGTTTCTGGTGAGAGGTTGTAGTTTCATCCTGCGGTATATATTTGTGTGAGATCTCAAAATAAAGATTCATCCCTGTTTGAACCTCAAGACAGAGCCTCGTCTCGTACTTGGGGGAGAATTATTTGTATGGGTTTCTTGTTCGGCTGATTGAAGTATTCGGTAGCTGCCTTGGTGCTCGGGAAGGGAATGTCCTAAACGACTTTAACCCCTTTCATACTTGGGGTGTCGTTACAACTGGTGGTAAGCAGCGGGATGATTCCCACAGCCCTGAAGGACAGCTTCAAGAAGACATAGGCCAATGGAAGCACAGTACGAATGGCTAAAGTGCTCTACCCTCAAGGACCGACTGGCCAACAACCGTAAGAAGAGGGACATTATCGCAGAACTAGTCGAAATGGATAGAGCCAAAAGACCCAACATAACTGAAAGGCCCAGCATAACAGACAGGACACCCAAAGTTATGTTTGGCTGTTAACATAAGACTGGCACATTATGGCCCTAACCCTACAGCAGAGTTCATAGACCGAGTTATAGTGGCTGTGGAGGCAAACTGGCTACAGCAAAGAGGTGCTGCAGCAGCAGGAGTCATAGCAGCACCAACTGAAAGAAGACAGGTACATTTTGCTGCTTTTAAAAATTTAATCGAAGCAGAAGGGGAGATTGATGAGTATCTTGCCAATTTTGAATGGCAATGTGCCCTACACCGGGTGCCCACAGAGGAATGGGTTACCATTTTGTCTTGGAAGTTGTCCGGCCGGGCCAGTGAAGTGTTCAGGGCCATCCCAGATGAGGAGATTATGAATGATGGGCTGGTAAAAGAAGCACTTTTGGCCAGGTATGCCATCACACCAGAGGCATACCGGAGGCGGTTCTGAGAGACGAGCAAGCAGACTGGAGACTCATATACCGAGTGGGCATGCTGCCTACACCACACGGCATCCCACTGGGTTGCTGGATGCCAAGCAGTATCCGGGGAAGAGGTGCTGCAGCTGTTCCTGCTGGAGCACTTCTTTGACAAGTTGTCCCCAGAAGTCAGAGACTGAAAACCTAGCACCTTGCCTGAAGCAGCTTGCCTGGTGGATGAATACACAGATGCCCGCTAACTGGATAACCCTGTGGTCAAGACAACAGCTCGGGTGGATTATTGATCAGCGGCACCCCCTCCAGCTGGAGCCTACCAACCACAGTCATAGCCCCCTACAGCACCACCTCCAGTGGCCACTTATTCAACTCCCAGGACTACTCACAACCCATCAGGTGTTTCAGGTGTAAACAGTAAGGGCACAAAAAGCCAGACTGTCCGTTGAATCCAGCCAGGCAGTCACAGGCGTGGAGAAAGCCAGCAGGGTGGAATCCCCGTACATCCATGCCTGCGGCTCACAACAGGCAGAAACACAGGCAGACTGTCCAGGTTAATGGAATGGTAGCCAATGGCCTATGTGATACTGGTGCCACCATGACCCTACTACAGAAGAACCTCATCCCAGAGAGCCAACACACCAGAGACACTGTAGCTGTAAGGGTTGCTGTAGGCACCGTTTTCCGGCTACCCCTTGCCCGTGTTCACCTGGATTGGGGGGTTGGTTCAAGGCACATGAATGTGGGGGTGATGAAGGATTTGCCAGCGGATGTACTACTGGGGAATGATTTGACCCCCCTCGTTTCTGCTTACGCCCTGATGGGCCCTGCTGAAGCCAACCCAGTGACTGCCCAGACCCGTGCTGTTGGAACCGGCCCGCTTGCTGCTGAGACCCAATTAAGACTATCTTCCCCAACATGTACCTTAGATCAGGCTCCCCTAGGCTGGGATACCCCAGAAGCATTCAGGAGGGAAACCTGGGGGGACCCAAACCTACACAAGTATAGGACTAAGGCAGATACTCAGGAAAGGGAAATAGATGGGGAGATTTATGAATGGGTGGGGGATAGACTGTATAGGATCCCTAAGCCATCCCCAGGAAATAAAGCCCCTTCGCAGAAACGACAGCTGGTGGTACCTAAGAAATACCAGCTGGAGATTCTGTGAATCGGGCATGATGTACCACTAGCAGGACATCTAGGGTCCCATCACACAGCCCATAGAATTACACAGAATTTCTTCTGGCCCAATTTTAACCAGGATGTGCGACAGTACTGCAAAACCCGTGACACATGTCAACGGGTAGGTAAGCGGGGGGACCACCCTAAGGACAGACTTATGTCCATGCCTATTATTGGGGAGCCCTTTTACCGCATAGCTGTTGACATTGTGGGTCCCTTGGCCAGGCCTAGTCCATCCGGGAAGAAGTATATTTTCACCATGGTGGACTACGCCATCCGTTACCCAGAGGCAGTAGCTATGTCCAACATTGAAGCAGAGACAGTAACTGATGCCCTGGTTAAGATATTTACTAGAGTGGCGTTCCCTAAGGAGATTCTCTCTGACCAGTGAACCCAGTTTACCGCTGTGCTCACCCAGCAGTTGTGGAAGGTGTGCAATATTAAGCCCTTGCTGAGCTTACCTTACCATCCCCAGACTAATGGTCTCTGTGAGCGCTTTAAACGGGACTCTCAAGCAAATGCTGAGGACCTTTTCGGATGCTTGCAGAGACTGGGAGAAATTCCTGCCTCACCTGTTATTTGCGTACAGAAAGGTACCCCAGGAATATACTGGGTTCTCTCCCTTCGAGTTGCTCTATGGAAGAAGGGTCCGCGGGAGGGAGAGACAGAATGGGAGGGGACCCCCATAGTGTCCTTTGTTCTGGGACTGCATGGAGCAACTGTCTCTGATGGTAAGGGACAATCTCCAGGCGGCCCGGGGAGACAGAAGAGATGGTACGATCGGGGGGCCCGAAAGCATATCTTCCAGGTTGGGTAGAAGGTCCTAGTGTTCAAGCCTGTGAAGACCGACAAGATGCAGGCATCTGGGCAGGGCCCATATAAAGTATTAGCCCAGGTATGTGATACTACCTATGTTATTGTCAGCTGTGCAGATGAAAGAATCCAGCGAACCTTTCATGTGAACATGCTGAAGGAGTATCAGGAATGGCAGGAGGATGTTGCTGCAGTATGTGCCCCTGCTGGGGACGACTCCAAAAGTTTTACCCCTCCCTGACTTACTTGAGAGAGACCCCCAGACTCACCTCATTAGCCTCGTACAGCTAGGGGAGCGGTTAAACCCCACAAAGAAGGAACAGTCTAAGCAGCTTCTGTGGGAGAAACAGGCGACTTTCTCCCAAAAAGCGGGCTACACGACCCTGACTGTGCATAAGGTAGAGACCCCTGGACAAGCACCCCTTCGACAGCCCCCTACCGTATCCCTGAAGCAGTCCGAGAGGGAATGTGGAAGGAGATACAAGAGATGATTCAGTTAGGAGTCATTGAGCCCTCTGACAGCCCTTGGGCCTCGCCTGTAGTCCTGGTGCCTAAGAAAGACGGAACTACCCGGTTCTGCGTGGACTATGGGCCACTCAATGAGAAGACCACCACTGACGCCTACCCGATGCCCGGGGTAGACGAACTGCTAGATCGTATAGCCAGGGGACATTATTTAACTACAATAGACCTGTGTAAGGGCTATTGGCAGATTCCCCTGGCCAAGGATGCTATCCCCAAGTCGGCATTTGTTACACCGTTTGGCCTGTATCAGTCTAAGGTCATGCCATTCAGGATAAAAATGCCTTCCAATGTATGGTTGATAGGCTCGATAGCTTTCAGGATTTTGCATGTGCATACCTGGATGACATTGCGATCTACAGTGGGTCTTGGGAGGAGCACCTGGTTTACGTTGGGGTGGTTCTGCACAAGATTCAGGCCGCAGGCCTGACCTTGAAACCAGACAAGTGCCATCTAGGTATGGTGGAGGTGCAGTACCTGGGACACTGAGTAGGGTGTGGGAACCAGAGACCAGTGTCAGCCAAGGTAGAGGCAGTAGCTAACTGGCCCAAACCCAGTACTAAGACCCAGGTATTAGCCTGCTTAGGAACTGCAGGGTACTTCCGACATATTGTCCCTGATTATAGTGCTATCGCCAAGCCCCTGACTGACCTAATGAAAAATAATTTACCTAGGCAGGTCCCGTGGTCTCCAGCTTGTGAAGCCGCATTTCGAGCCCTTAAGCAAGCACTTGTAAATGCCCCTGTCTTGGCTGCCCCAGTACCCAACATTATTTCCTTGTCCACACAGATGCTTCCATGTTTGGACTGGGGGCTGTGCTGAGCCAAATTGGGGAGGATGGAAGAGAACACCTCTTTGCATATCTGAGCAGAAAGCTATTACCCTGGGAAGTGAGCTATGCTGCAGTGGAGAAGGAGTGCTTGGCCCTGGTCTGGGCCCTTAAAAAGTTGAACCCTTATTTGTACGGACAGGAATTTTCATTAGTCACTGACCACAACCCATTGGTCTGGCTTAACCGGGTCTCAGGAGACAATGGCAGGTTGCTGCGGTGGAGCTTAGCCCTGCAACCATACAACTTCACCATCAGCTACCGACCCGGTAAACAAAATGGCAATGCTGATGGGTTGTCCCGGCAAACAGACTTCACTCCGGCCTCCTAGTTCCGGACATCCCCAAGTTGACCCGAGAAGGATCAAGCTGGGTCTGTCGGAGTGTCCCACAAGGAGGGAGCCATGTGACGGGAGTCACTTTTGGGTGCAGGGTGACCAAGAAAATAATGTACCCTGTATCTGCCATATTAGAAATAGTGGCTGATTCATAATGCTGGGACAGATACTGTTAGGAGATGCTGATGTCAATTTCAGTCACCTGTCTCTGTCTGTGTCTGCTATAATGTAAATTATAGCTGGCTATTGCAGTAAGCGGCTTTGGAGGGCTACAAACAGATGCAAACAAAGCCTGGGGAATGCCCAGGAAAAAACCAAAGCCTACTTACCACCAACTCGCAGACAACCAAATTGACCTGTCTAACAGTACGCGTTAAAAACAGGGGTTTAGTCTGCACGCATTTGCAAATGCATGCGTAAGCCACAGAGCCTCGTCACGGCACCCTGATATCTGTGGTCCTAACACTAATATATGAGTGTCCCCACAGTGGAGGCACATGCATTCTGATGGATAAATGCTGGCAGGTGGACTGAAGGGCAGCCCATCCCTTCTTAAAGGTACAGAAGCACACCAGACACCCAGCAAATAGCACCATGGCTGCAAAGGTGCTGGTGCGTTTCTGGACCAATAAACACACCAAGGTGATCTCAAAAAAACTTGCCACCGCCTTCATTTATAGCTGGCTATTGCAGTAAGCGGCTTTGGAGGGCTACAAACAGATGCAAACAAAGCCTGGGGAATGCCCAGGAAAAAACCAAAGCCTACTTACCACCAACTCGCAGACAACCAAATTGACCTGTCTAACAGTACGCGTTAAAAACAGGGGTTTAGTCCGCACGCATTTGCAAATGCATGCGTAAGCCACAGAGCCTCGTCACGGCACCCTGATATCTGTGGTCCTAACACTAATATATGAGTGTCCCCACAGTGGAGGCACATGCATTCTGATGGATAAATGCTGGCAGGTGGACTGAAGGGCAGCCCATCCCTTCTTAAAGGTACAGAAGCACACCAGACACCCAGCAAATAGCACCATGGCTGCAAAGGTGCTGGTGCGTTTCGGGACCAATAAACACACCAAGGTGATCTCAAAAAAACTTGCCACCGCCTTCATTTATAGCTGGCTATTGCAGTAAGCGGCTTTGGAGGGCTACAAACAGATGCAAACAAAGCCTGGGGAATGCCCAGGAAAAAACCAAAGCCTACTTACCACCAACTCGCAGACAACCAAATTGACCTGTCTAACAGTACGCGTTAAAAACAGGGGTTTAGTCCGCACGCATTTGCAAATGCATGGGTAAGCCACAGAGCCTCGTCACGGCACCCTGATATCTGTGGTCCTAACACTAATATATGAGTGTCCCCACAGTGGAGGCACATGCATTCTGATGGATAAATGCTGGCAGGTGGACTGAAGGGCAGCCCATCCCTTCTTAAAGGTACAGAAGCACACCAGACATCCAGCAAATAGCACCATGGCTGCAAAGGTGCTGGTGCGTTTCTGGACCAATAAACACACCAAGGTGATCTCAAAAAAACTTGCCACCGCCTTCATTTATAGCTGGCTATTGCAGTAAGTGGCTTTGGAGGGCTACAAACAGATGCAAACAAAGCCTGGGGAATGCCCAGGAAAAAACCAAAGCCTACTTACCACCAACTCGCAGACAACCAAATTGACCTGTCTAACAGTACGCGTTAAAAACAGGGGTTTAGTCCGCACGCATTTGCAAATGCATGCGTAAGCCACAGAGCCTCGTCACGGCACCCTGATACTGTTAGACAGGTCAATTTGGTTGTCTGCGAGTTGGTGGTAAGTAGGCTTTGGTTTTTTCCTGGGCATTCCCCAGGCTTTGTTTGCATCTGTTTGTAGCCCTCCAAAGCCGCTTACTGCAATAGCCAGCTATAAATGAAGGCGGTGGCAAGTTTTTTTGAGATCACCTTGGTGTGTTTATTGGTCCAGAAACGCACCAGCACCTTTGCAGCCATGGTGCTATTTGCTGGGTGTCTGGTGTGCTTCTGTACCTTTAAGAAGGGATGGGCTGCCCTTCAGTCCACCTGCCAGCATTTATCCATCAGAATGCATGTGCCTCCACTGTGGGGACACTCATATATTAGTGTTAGGACCACAGATATCAGGGTGCCGTGACGAGGCTCTGTGGCTTACGCATGCATTTGCAAATGCGTGCGGACTAAACCCCTGTTTTTAACGCGTACTGTTAGACAGGTCAATTTGGTTGTCTGCGAGTTGGTGGTAAGTAGGCTTTGGTTTTTTCCTGGGCATTCCCCAGGCTTTGTTTGCATCTGTTTGTAGCCCTCCAAAGCCGCTTACTGCAATAGCCAGCTATAAATGAAGGCGGTGGCAAGTTTTTTTGAGATCACCTTGGTGTGTTTATTGGTCCAGAAACGCACCAGCACCTTTGCAGCCATGGTGCTATTTGCTGGGTGTCTGGTGTGCTTCTGTACCTTTAAGAAGGGATGGGCTGCCCTTCAGTCCACCTGCCAGCATTTATCCATCAGAATGCATGTGCCTCCACTGTGGGGACACTCATATATTAGTGTTAGGACCACAGATATCAGGGTGCCGTGACGAGGCTCTGTGGCTTACGCATGCATTTGCAAATGCGTGCGGACTAAACCCCTGTTTTTAACGCGTACTGTTAGACAGGTCAATTTGGTTGTCTGCGAGTTGGTGGTAAGTAGGCTTTGGTTTTTTCCTGGGCATTCCCCAGGCTTTGTTTGCATATAATGTAAATTAGTCTAGTAAGACTTGTCACAGCTTCTAAAGAGTCTTTTCATCCAGTGTGCAATTGTATTGAGGTGTATGATAATGTGTATTGTATAGTCGGTGAGCTAGGAGACATGAAGTCTGTCCTAAAGGTCATGTCTCTGAGTCACCTAGGCTGTCTAAAGGATTAGATAATTAGCTAATGTTAATTAGGTTTCTGGTGAGAGGTTGTAGTTTCATCCTGCGGTATATATTTGTGTGAGATCTCAAAATAAAGATTCATCCCTGTTTGAACCTCAAGATAGAGCCTTGTCTCGTACTTGGGGAGAATTATTTTTATGGGTTTCTTGTTCGGCTGATTGAAGTATTCGGTAGCTGCCTTGGTGCTCATGAAGGGAATGTCCTAAACGACTTTAACCCTTTTCATACTCGGGGTGTTGTTACACCTAGCTATTAGGAACTCACGATCTGTCTCTCCTCAGAGAACAGAACAGGGATTTGTGTGTTTACACACACACGTTCCTGTTCTGCCACTCGTGCCCGCGATCGCTTATGGCCGGCGGTCATCGTGACTATTGGCCACAAGCATTGGCACCCCCGCAGTGCAGCGGGCGCATGCACGTGCCTGCTATCTCGCTTAAAGGGCTCACGTCGGCTCGCGGAACATGCTGACCTGCCGCCGTATAATGACGGCGGCTGGTCAGCAAGCGGTTAATGATGCTGTAATAAAACTTAATAAAAAAATACTTTTTTATTAATTCTCCCTCTCATAAATTTAAAAAAGCGAACAAAAGTCCTGGATGGCTTAACTCCAATGTAAAAATGCATATAAAAGCAAAGGAGAAGGCCTTCAAAAAATGCAGGGTTGAGGGATCATCCTCAGCATTCAGACTTTATAAGAACAAGAAACGTAAGGGTGCAATTAGGATGGCTAATATAGATAGAACATGAAAGACACATAGCAGAGGAGAGAAAAAAAAATCCCAAGAAATTCTTTAAGTATGTAAACAGTAAAAAAGGAGGACAGACCATATTGGCCCCATAAAGAATGAGGAAGGACATCTGGTTACAAAGGATGGGGAGATGGCGAAGGTTTTGAATTTATATAGGCGTCCTTTGATAACGTCGATGACGAAACGCGTAAGGCGGAGCTACGCGATTACATCACACGCGGAAGTGGAGGAGAGTGTGGAACGCAGCTGAGGCGCACGCCGCTCAGCTGCTTGGATTTGGGCTCCACGAGCTCTCTTTTTCTTTTACCACTATACGCAGTGTGACTGGCTGATTTTGTTTTTAGCTCTTTTAGTGTATTTACTTTATGAGCCCGAGATGCTGGGTAATCAACAAGATTTTTAATAAAATAATTTTTTAAAAACGTAATACACTACGGGAGCCCTGTTTCTTTCTCCTATGTGGATGACCATACTGCGGATTGGTCCTGTGTCTGGAGCGGGAGCACCCAGGAACTACCCCATTGGAATCAAGGAGATAACACCAAGGCCTAATACTTCATGCCTATTACCCCTGCAGGGGTGCAGGGAGCTGGTGAGTGGGGATCCTTGAGGGGGAGCACTGGAAGTCACTGGATACTAGCTGGTTATCTACACGAAAGTCACTATTAATGAACACTGTTGGATCACTGCTGGAATATTATATATCCATTTTTTTCTTTTTTGCTGGAACTTTATATACACATCTTTTATAACCCTTTTTGGGACTGTATTTGATTCATAGATCTTTTGGAATTGGAGTTTATGCCGGGATTATATATATATTTTTTTCTTTTATATATGGACTGGATGCTCACATTTGTATGAATTATAATATTTTACAATATTTTCTCACTAGTCACTCACAAGGAGTATTGATTGTTTGGTACACCCCTTATCATAACGAGACATGTTGTTTGATGGGTGGAGGATACTAAACATATGCTTGCTGGCTCTAAGAGCTTTCACCTGTATGAATTATAATATTTTACAATATTTTCTCACTAATCACCCACAAGGAGTATTGATTGTTTGGTACCCCCCCATCATAATCAGACACGTTATTTGATGGGTGGAGGATACTAAACATATGCTTGCTGGCTCTATGAGCTTTCACCTGTATATACTGTATGTAATTGATATTTTACACAGTTTATAGAGGGGCATTTTCAAACCCCCTTCACATAATAGGAGGGCACATTAATTTAAGCATTAAGTTTTTAATGTTGAGGAGCAGGTGCCCTTAATCACTTATTTAGCACATATATTACACAGATACCCCATTATAGGCAGCGCCACTAATTCTTTCCCAAAGACAAGGGCCCAAAGCCATCCTTCGCCCCGTTGTATTTGCATCCCGGAGACTCAGCCCGCCGGAATTAAACTACAACGTGGGTGACAGGGAGCTGCTGGCCATAAAATTCGCTCTAGAAGAATGATGGTATTTGCTTGAAGGCGCATTACACCTCGTGATGATCTTTACAGATCATAAGAACCTTGAGTACTTACGGACAGCAAAGCGGCTAAAACCTAGACAAGCCCGTTGGGCTCTCTTTTTCTCTCGCTTCAACTTTCACATATCCTACAGACCTGGCACAAAGAATGGAAAGGCAGACGCACTCTCGCGGATGTTCTCAGTAGATTCCCAGACTCCAGAACCTAGTACAATCCTCTCTTCTCAAAACTTCCTTGGGATGGCACAGGTGGACTTGATGTCATCCATCAAATCATCGTCTAACTCTTGAAGAGAAATGGGAATTTTTTTTGGATCCGTGGGAAAATTTTTGTACCTCGGGAGACACGGTCACTAACCCTTAAAATGTGCCATGACCATAAACTCGCAGGGCACTTTGGGATAAGGAAGACGTCCGAGCTGGTCTCTCACTCTTTTTGGTGGCCTGGGTGGAGACGGGATTGCAAGGAATATGTGGCTTCTTGTCCTTTATGCCAGTGGAACAAAGGTCAAAACGCCAAGTCTTGGGGTCTACTAAAACCCCTGCCCATTCCAGAACGGCCATGGTCTGACGTATCCATGGATTTCATAGTGGACTTGCCAGCCTCGGGGGGTTTTACCACCATTTTTGTCGTGGTCGACCGTCTCTCCAAGATGGCCCATTTTCTGCCCATGAAGGGCACTCCTTCGGCCTTGGAGACGGCCAATATTTTTCTGAAGGAAATCATCAGGCTCCATGGTGTACCAAAGAGTATTGTGTCAGACAGGGGTGTACAATTTACGTCCAAATTCTGGAGGGAGCTCTGCAAAGCCCTAGATATCAAGGTCTGCCTCTCATCAGCTTACCACCCTCAGAGCAACGGCCAAACGGAGAGGACGAACCAGACCCTAGAGCAATACCTGCGGTGTTTCTGCTCAGGATCCCAGGATGATTGGGCAAGTCTTCTCCCATACGCGGAATTCGCTTATAACAATTCCGTTCACGCTGCTACCAACCAAACGCCTTTCTGGGCAAATTGCGGATTCCACCCCATGTTTCTGTCCAACGATGTTCCTGAGATAGCAGTCCCTGCAGTGCATGACAGAATAACCTCTTTACAAGTTAATTTCCAGAGGATTCAAGACATGTTGCAAAAAGCTCAAGCGGATTACAAGGAACAGTATGACCGGGGCAGGAGGGAGAACCCAACCTTTAATATAGGAGAGGAGGTCTGGTTGTCCACCACCAACCTTAAACTATCCGTGCCTTCTCGGAAACTGGGGCCCAAGTTCATTGGTCCTTTTCCCATCAAGAGGATTATCAACCCTGTGGCTATGGAGCTAGCGTTACCAAGAACGTACAGGATCCATCCTGTCTTCCATGTGTCCTTGCTGAAGCCCGTGGTGGACAGCACTTTTCCAGAAAGAGGAGAACTTCCTCCTCCACCAATTAGGGTGGATGGGGAGAATGAGTTTGAGGTGGAGTCCATCCTTAATTGTAGGAAGAAGGGCAGACAACTGCAGTATTTGATCCAGTGGAAGGGATACCCACCTGAGGACAATTCTTGGGAACCCGCAAAGAATCTGCATGCACCACGCTTAATTCAAGCTTTCCATCGAGACCATCCGGAATTGATGTCCAGCCTGGGCGTCCAGTGTCCGCCCTTAGGAGGGGGGCACTGTCAGGAGGCACAGGCCGCCTCCGTCCGCCGGGCTCCAGGGCGCATGCGCGGTGGACTCGCGCTACGCCGTACACCCGTTCGTGGCCCGATGGTGCAGCGCGCGGGTGCACGGCGGTCCCCGTGTGCGCGCCGTGGCCGTGCGGGTGCCCGGCGACACGTCACGCTGACGCGCTCGCCGGAGGGCTACATCTGACAGCTCCAGCACCCAGTCGGTTCTGACCTCTGCCTGAATTACCGACTCTGCTCTGCCTGAAACCCCGGTTCGGATCTAACTTCTTGTCTTTGCAGTTCTTCAGTACCCAACGGCTACCCGGACCTCCCTCCGGCCCTTCGGGAATCCTGCTACTACCGGAAGCCCGTGCCTCCGCGTGCCCCCAACTCCCTGTATCACTTCCAGGGGTTCGGGTGCGCGTGGTCGTAAGGGCGAGCCACTCTCGGCATCTTGGCCTCGGTGAGTATAGTCCCGACACATGGTTAACAGAGGACAGAATTAAAATTAGACTTGAGAAACTTAACATTAATAAATCACCGGGACCAGATGGCTTGCATCCGAGGGTACTTAGGGAACTCAGTCAAGTGATTGCCAGACTGTTGTTCCTAATTTTTATGGACAGTCTACTGACTGGAATGGTACCAGCTGATTGTAAAAAAGCCAATGTAGCACCAATATTTAAAAAGGGCCCAAAATACATCCCTGGGAATTACAGACCAGTTAGCCTAACATCAATAGTATGTAAACTCTTGGAGGGGATGATAAGAGACTATATACAAGATTTTAGTAATAAGAATGGTATCATTAGCAGTAATCAGCATGGATTCATGAATAATCGTTCTTGCCAAACCAATCTACTAACCTTCTATGAGGAGGTGAGTTGCCATCTAGATAAAGGAAGGCCGTAGATGTGGTGTATCTGGATTTTGCTAAAGCATTTGACACAGTTCCCCATAAACGTTTACTGTACAAAATAAGGTCCCTTGGCATGGACCATAGGGTGAGTACATGGATTGAAAACTGGCTACAAGGGCGAGTTCAGAGGGTGCTGATAAATGGGCAGTACTCGGAATGGTCAGGGGTGGGTAGTGGGGTTCCCCAGGGTTCTGTGCTGGGACCAATCCTATTTAATTTGTTCATAAACGACCTGGAGGATGGGATAAACAGTTCAATCTCTGTATTTGCAGACAATACTAAGCTAAGCAGGGCAATAACTTCTCCGCAGGATGTGGAAACCTTGCAAAAAGATCTGAACAAATTAATGGGGTGGGCAACTACATGGCAAAAGAGGTTCAATGTAGAAAAATGTAAAATAATGCATTTGGGTGGCAAAAATATGAATGCAATCTATACACTGGGGGGAGAACCTCTGGGGGAATCTAGGACGGAAAAGGACCTGGGGGTCCTAGTAGATGATAGGCTCAGCAATGGCATGCAATGCCAAGCTGCTGCTAACAAAGCAAACAGAATATTGGCATTCATTAAAAAGGGGCTCAACTCCAGAGATAAAACGATAATTCTCCCACTCTACAAGACTCTGGTCCGGCCGCACCTAGAGTATGCTGTCCAGTTCTGGGCACCAGTCCTCAGGAAGGATGTACTGGAAATGGAGCGAGTACAAAGAAGGGCAACAAAGCTAATAAAGGGTATGGAGGATTTTAGTTATGAGGAAAGGTTGCGAGCACTGAACTTATTCTCTCTGGAGAAGAGACGCTTGAGAGGGGATATGATTTCAATATACAAATACCGTACTGGTGACCCTACAATAGAAATAGAACTTTTTCGCAGAAGAGAGTTTAACAAGACTCGTGGCCACTCATTAAAATTAGAAGAAAAGAGGTTTAACCTTTAGAACTAGATGTGTACCTCAAAATGGGATTTTAAGGGCAATGCAGAAATTGGCAGTGTTGAATTATAGTTAAAAAGAAGTTTATTGATACAAAAACGAATAGGATATACATGAACATACACATTGATCTAGTTAAGAATAATTATAAAAACATCAGATATATGGAAACATATGATGCATCCTACTGCTAGTTACAAGTACCACCCCCGATAGGTGTGATGGCGTCCTGATAGCAGATTTTTGATGTTCAATTTCTTAGCATTTCCCTTATACCTTCATGTTTTTCAGTTGTTTAATTATCACGACTGCCAAATACTGGTTTCTTCACAATATACCAGGCCATCCCGTAGAGGATATTTGAGCAGCATTGACAATCACGTGTTAGGACCCCTGCCAGCACTGGGAAAGCGATTTTTCACAGTTAAATGCAAATGTAAGTCGCATATAATACTTTTCTGTTGTAATGCGATTTCTGTAGTCGCAAATGTAAGTCGCATATAATACTTTTCTGTTGTAATGCGATTTCTGTAGATATAGGTAACAAACAAATATTTAAGTATATACCAATAATCATGCTGTTACTTAAAATTTTAGAATGTGATGCAGTCCCTCCCTGAGGAAGACTTTATCCTTACAATAAGTTGGGAAATCTGCTATCAGGACGCCATCACTGGAAATCTGCTATCAGGATGCCATCACACCTATCGGGGGTGGTACTTGTAACTAGCAGTAGGATGCATCATATGTTTCCATATATCTGATGTTTTTATAATTATTCTTAACTAGATCAATGTGTATGTTCATGTATATCCTATTCGTTTTTGTATCAATAAACTTCTTTTTAACTATAATTCAACACTGCCAATTTCTGCATTGCCCTTAAAATCCCATTTTGAGGTACACATCTAGTTCTAAAAATTACAAGGGATGCTGGCAATGACACGGCCAACCCTCTGAGTCATACATTTATGTAAACAAGAGGTTTAACCTTAAACTACGTAGAGGGTTCCTTACTGTAAGAGCAGCAAGGATGTGGAATTCCCTTCCACAGGCGGTGGTCTCAGCGGGGAGCATTGATAGCTTCAAGAAACTATTAGATAAGCACCTGAATGACCGCAACATACAGGGATATACAATGTAATACTGACATATAATCACACATAGGTTGGACTTGATGGACTTTTTTTCAACCTCACCTACTATGTAACTATGTAATTATGTAATTGTGTGCCCACAAAGTCCACCAATTTTTTGACTTGGTCAATCCTTATATATATATTTTGGATGTTGGCATGGTGAAGGTCCTCCCTACCTATGTTTAAGGTAGCAAATACCCATTTTTTGACTTTCACGTTCACTGCCTGACTATGGAACAGGCTGTGCTTAGAGGTCTGAACACACTTTGTTTACAATAGTTTTTTTTCCTCTTTTTCCTTATGGCGGACTATGTTGGCACTGCATGAGATGGTTCGATGATTAAAATTCAAAAGAACTGTTCAGGGGAAGTAGGTGCATCTTTGAAGCTAGAAGTTTTCATGCATAAACTGTATAAAGCACTAGAGAAAAAATCTGGCCAATATTGGCATTATACATTTTTGATATATTGATGAGGACATAAACCCGAGTGGTTTAAGGATACAAATATTTCCTAATCTATATAACATGTCTCCTGCATTTAGAAATGCATAAGAACAAAGCCTGCAGAGATGCACTAAAAAAAATTATGGAACGGTGAATATATGAAGAACATTAAGGAGGTTGATGAAGAAATTAAACAACTTTATGCTCAAAATCAATTTTTATGCTCACACCCCTTGCATAATGCTAAAGATAAATAACTAGGTAACCATCTCAAACAATTCAACTCTGATTTAATTAAAAACAAAGAGCAAAAATTTACAAGAGATAAAATTGCATTTGCAAACCATCAATCATATAGATGGTCTCTTCTGAACTCTAGATGCTTACTGGGTTGGCATTAGGGATGAGCTTCGAGTTCGAGTCGAACTCATGTTCGACTCGAACATTGGCTGTTCGCAAGTTCACCGAACAGCGAACAATTTGGGGTGTTCGCGGCAAATTCGAATGCCGCGGAACACCCTTTAAAAGTCTATGGGAGAAATCAAAAGTGCTAATTTTAAAGGCTAATATGCAAGTTATTGTCATAAAAAGTGTTTGGGGACCTGGGTCCTGCCCCAGGGGACATGGATCAATGCAAAAAAAAGTTTTAAAAACTGCCGTTTTTTCAGGAGCAGTGATTTTAATAATGCTTAAAGTCAATCAATAAAAGTGTAATATCCCTTTAAATTTCGTACCTGGGGGGTGTCTATAGTGTGCCTGTAAAGGGGCGCATGTTTCCTGTGTTTAGAACAGTCTGACAGCAAAATGACATTTTGAAGGAAAAAACTCATTTAAAACTACCCGCGGCTATTGCATTGCCGACAATACACATAGAAGTTCATTGATAAAAACGGCATGGGAATTCCCCAAAGGGGAACCCCGAACCAAAATTAAAAAAAAAAAATGACGTGGGGGTCCCCCTAAATTCCATATCAGGCCCTTCAGGTCTGGTATGGATATTAAGGGGAACCCCGGCCAAAATTAAAAAAAAAAATGATGTGGGGTTCCCCCTAAATTCCATACCAGACCCTTCAGGTCTGGTATGGATTTTAAGGGGAACCCCGCGCCAAAAAAAAAAAAAAAACGGCGTGGGGTCCCCCCAAAAATCCATACCAGACCCTTATCCGAGCACGCAACCTGGCAGACCGCAGGAAAAGAGGGGGGGACGAGAGTGTGGCCCCCCTCCCTCCTGAACCGTACCAGGCCACATGCCCTCAACATTGGGAGGGTGCTTTGGGGTAGCCCCCCAAAACACCTTGTCCCCATGTTGATGAGGACAAGGGCCTCATCCCCACAACCCTGGCCGGTGGTTGTGGGGGTCGGCGGGCGGGGGGCTTATCGGAATCTGGAAGCCCCCTTTAACAAGGTGACCCCCAGATCCCGGCCCCCCCCCTGAGTGAAATGGTAAGGGGGTACATAAGTACCCCTACCATTTCACGAAAAAAGTGTCAAAAATGTTAAAAATGACAAGAGACAGTTTTTGACAATTCCTTTATTTAAATGCTTCTTCTATCTTCCTTCATCTTCTGGTTCTTCTGGTTCTTCTGGCTCTTCTGGCTCTTCTGGCTCTTCTGGTTCTTCCTCCGGCGTTCTCGTCCAGCATCTCCTCCGCGGCGTCTTCTATCTTCTTCTCCTCGGGCCGCTCCGCACCCATGGCATGGGGGGGAGGCTCCCGCTCTTCTCTTCTTCTCTTCTTCTCTTCTTCTTTTCTTCTCTTCTTCTCTTCTTCATTTTCTTCTCCAGGCCGCTCCGCAATCCATGCTGGCATGGAGGGAGGCTCCCGCTGTGTGACGGCGCTCCTCGTCTGACAGTTCTTAAATAACGGGGGGGCGGGGCCACCCGGTGACCCCGCCCCCCTCTGACGCACGGTGACTTGACGGGACTTCCCTGTGACGTCACGGGGAATGCCACAGGGAAGTCCCGTCAAGTCACCGTGCGTCAGAGGGGGGCGGGGTCACCGGGTGGCCCCGCCCCCCGTTATTTAAGAACTGTCAGACGAGGAGCGCCGTCACACAGCGGGAGCCTCCCTCCATGCCAGCATGGATTGCGGAGCGGCCCGGAGAAGAAAATGAAGAAGAGAAGAAGAGAAGAAAAGAAGAAGAGAAGAAGAGAAGAGCGGGAGCCTCCCCCCATGCCATGGGTGCGGAGCGGCCCGAGGAGAAGAAGACGCCGCGGAGGAGATGCTGGACGAGAACGCCGGAGGAAGAACCAGAAGAACCAGAAGAGCCAGAAGAACCAGAAGAACCAGAAGATGAAGGAAGATAGAAGAAAGAAGAAGCATTTAAATAAAGGAATTGTCAAAAACTGTCTCTTGTCATTTTTAACATTTTTGACACTTTTTTCGTGAAATGGTAGGGGTACTTATGTACCCCCTTACCATTTCACACAGGGGAGGGGGCGGGATCTGGGGGTCACCTTGTTAAAGGGGGCTTCCAGATTCCGATAAGCCCCCCGCCCGCAGACCCCCACAACCACCGGCCAGGGTTGTGGGGATGAGGCCCTTGTCCTCATCAACATGGGGACAAGGTGTTTTGGGGGGCTACCCCAAAGCACCCTCCCAATGTTGAGGGCATGTGGCCTGGTACGGTTCAGGAGGGAGGGGGGGCCGCACTCTCGTCCCCCCCTCTTTTCCTGCGGCCTGCCAGGTTGCGTGCTCGGATAAGGGTCTGGTATGGATTTTTGGGGGGACCCCACGCCGTTTTTTTTTTTTTTTTGGCGCGGGGTTCCCCTTAAAATCCATACCAGACCTGAAGGGTCTGGTATGGAATTTAGGGGGAACCCCACGTCATTTTTTTTTTTTTAATTTTGGCCTGGGTTCCCCTTAATATCCATACCAGACCTGAAGGGCCTGGTATGGAATTTAGGAGGACTCCCACGTCATTTTTTTTTTTTAATTTTGGTTCGGGGTTCCCCTTTGGGGAATTCCCATGCCGTTTTTTTATCAATGAACTTCTATGTGTATTGTCGGCAATGCAATAGCCGCGGGTAGTTTTAAATGAGTTTTTTCCTTCAAAATGTCATTTTGCTGTCAGACTGTTCTAAACACAGGAAACATGCGCCCCTTTACAGGCATACTATAGACACCCCCCAGGTACGAAATTTAAAGGGATATTACACTTTTATTGTTTGACTTTAAGCATTATTAAAATCACTGCTCCTGAAAAAACTGCCGTTTTTAAAACTTTTTTTTGCATTGATCCATGTCCCCTGGGGCAGGACCCAGGTCCCCAAACACTTTTTATGACAATAACTTGCATATAAGCCTTTAAAATTAGCACTTTTGATTATTCATGTTCGTGTCCCATAGACTTTAACGGTGTTCGCATGTTCGAACGAACTTTTTTCCTGTTCGCATGTTCTGGTGCGAACCGAATAGGGGGGTGTTCGGCTCATCCCTAGTTGGCATCAGGGGGCACAGCAACCTAGGACCCAAAATGAACATGAAATTAGGGACTCATACTTCTCTAATGCCTCTTAGAACTTTCGTTTCCCCTTAAGGTACAGCTAGATCTCATGGAAGAAATCGTAATCCCCAAAAGAAACCTTTTAATCATGGGAATGGACATACACAAGGTGGTAAGAAAAGACTTTTCGACGACTTGTACACGGGGGGGGGGCTCACATGAACACACTAGATCTTAAAGTAGAACTATAGGCAAAACTTTTTTTCATTTTGGATAGAGAAAGGAAGGGTTATAGCCCCTGTCAGTTTATTTTTTAACATCCCTGTCCCATTGCAGAGATTTCCCTTCACTTCCTGCCCCATAGCCAAACAGGAAGTGAGAGGAAATCTATGCAAATTAAGGGAATCCATTGCCCCCCCCAGGCCCTCAGAACTAGTGTCCCCACTCAAAAATTTCAGGGCAGGTCTTAACCACTTAAGGACTGAGCCTCTTTCTGAGATTTGGTGTTTACAAGTTAAAAATAGTTTTTTTTTGCTAGAAAATTACTTAGTGTCACGGAACGTCCCACACTCCGCTTGAGTGCTTCCGTCAGTATACCACTTCCTCCCAGTCTGGACTCAGATATCAGATATTCCAACCGCTCTCAAGCATAAAACAAGGCGAGACTTGCTTAGATGCTAACATGGACTATTTTTTATTTAGAATCAAAATTACAAGACTTTATATGCCGTTGGAACCTCCTCTAACAATACAACTGTAACCTAATTAACATGAGCTAGTTTACTAAATCATTTACCCAGACTAGGTGACTATTCAATACACATTACCATAAACATCAACACAGGGTTAATTAGAACAAACAACAATGTGTGGAATACCCTTAGAGCCTGTGGTAAGCTAGACTGTTCATCTTCTAGCCAGTCGTGGAGGCCAATGTGATCAGCTCACTCAATTAACATGTTGAGTTCAGAATCAAACAAACCAATAATAGTCTTTACATATATACCCTGGGAGATATTGGGGATAAATATTACTGTCCCATTTTAAGTAGTCCAAGATATATTTTCTCACTCACCCTGTGCCAGGATAGCACAGGGCAACTTATACATAAGAGGTGTATGGGGAGCTGAAATAAGGGCATCCCCTACTTTCCAAGGGATACTGAGTTCCACGGGCCCTCCCGTCACACTTAGAACCCCCACACATTATATTAATTTTTTTCTAACACCCTAGAGAATAAAATGGCAGTCGTTGCAATACTTTTTGTCACACCGTATTTGCGCAGCGGTCTTACAAGCGCACTGTTTTGGGAAAAAATTCACTTTTTTGGATTAAAAAATAAGAACAGTAAAGTTAGCCCAATTTTTTTATATTGTGAAAGATAATGTTATGCCGAGTACATTCATACCCAACATGTAACGCTTCAAAGTTGCACCCTCTCGTGGAATGGCAACAAACTTTTACCCTTAAAAATCTCCATAGGTGACGTTTAAAAAATTCTACAGGTTGTATGTTTTGAGTTACAGAGGAGGTCTAGGGCTAGAATTATTGCTCTTTCTCTAACAATCACGGCAATACCTCACATGTGTGGTTTGAACACCGGTTTCATATGGTTGCACTCCTCATGTATGCGTTCGCTTCTGCACCCGAGCTCAGTGGGATGGGCACGTTTAAAAAATGTTTTTTTACTTGTGTATTTTAACTTTTAGTTTTGATTTTTACACTGTTCTTTAAAAAAAAAAATGGGTCACTTTTATTCCTATTACAAGGGATGTAAACATCCCTTGTAATAGAAAAAAAGCATAACAGGACCTCTTAAATATGAGATCTGGGGTCAAAAAGAAACTTAAGATCTCATATTTATGCTAAAATGCAATAAAAAAAATTTACGTCATTTAAAAAAAAATGTCCCTTTAAGAGCATTTCCAGATTCTGATAAACTCCCCGCCCGCAGACCCCCACAACCACTGGACAGGGGGTTGTGTGGATGAGTCCCTTGTCCCCATCAACATGGGGACAAGGTGTTTTGAGGGGACCCCAAAGCACCCTCCCCATGTTGAGGGCATGTGGACAAGGGCCTCATATTGACCTGATGGGGAACCCCACGCCATTTTTTAAAAAATTTTGGCTTGGGGGGGTCCCCTCCAAATCCATATTAGACACAAAGTGCCTGGTATAGACCTGGGCGGTGACCCCCATGCAGTTTTTTGCTATTTTTTTTTACTTTCAGTGGGGAAGCCGCTGACAGCTGATGACTCATTGTTTGTTAAGGACGCAGCGACTGGCTTCCTGGCCCCCCAGTTAGCAACCAGCTATATACAGTGTGTGGAGAGTCAGTCTGGGGCAGGGTTAAGAAGGGGTTAATTGAAGAGGGCAGGTACTTCCCCTTCAGACCTGCTTATTGGCAGCTGAGTTGAAAATGTGAGAGAGGAGAAGTGTGTTTGGAGAGAGATGGCTGTTGAGCTATCAAAGCTGAGAGGAGCTTGAAGCTGGAAGGACCCCTGTTGCCATTGACTTGATCCTGCTGGGTGAGCTTGCCTGAACTGGGACTTTGCTATGTTATATGCTGTGGCTGGAATGCTGACCATTATTTAACCACTTCAGCCCCGGAAGAATTTACCCCCTTGCTGACCAGAGCACTTTTTGCGATTTGGCACTGTGTCGCTTTAACTGACAATTGCGCAGTCGTGTGACGTTGTACCCAAACAAAATTGGCTTCCTTTTTTCCCACAAATAGGGATTTCTTTTGGTGGTATTTGATCGCCTCTGCGTTTTTTATTCTTTGCGCTATAAACAAAAAAAGAGCGACAATTTTGAAAAAAAAGCACTTTTTACTTTTTGCTATAATAAATATCCGCCAAAAATATTTAAAAAAATTATTTTTTTCCTCAGTTTAGGCCAATATGTATTCTTCTACATATTTTTGGTAAAAAAATCACAATAAGCGTATATTGATTGGTTTGCGCAAAAGTTATAGCATCTACAAAATAGGGGATAGATTTATAGCTTTTTAATTATTATATATTTTTTTTTACTAGTAATGGAGGCGATCTGCGATTTTTATCATGACTGAAACATTGTGGCAGACACATCGGCAGTTGGTCAGGAGGCGGTTAAAAGGACTGTCTTATACTGCTAAGAAGAGTTTTTGTGTTGTTTCAACTGCCTATAAAGACAAAGCTTGTCAATTTTCTGTTGCTTTTTGCTGTATAAAGCATTTTAAGTTGACTGAACTGTGTCACAGCTGCTTGTTAACCCCTCGGATCCTGACAATTGGTAAAGCTATACTTTGGGCAGTTTGAGGGGTACAGGCCAATCCCATGTACTGGGTGAAAGCTGCACAGGCTGTGACTCTAGGAAAATTCGAACAAAAAACACATCACTGAACAAACTTCTTCTAGCAATTCGAATAAAATTGCCCACATGGTGTTAGGTAACACTTCAGGTGGTTTGGGTTCTTCCCTTTCTACTTCTGCTACTAATATTTCACTTAATCCACTTTCTAAAACTTCTGCACAGGGCACAGAGGCACATACCTCTATGACACCATTATGATTAGATCCCTTGGGATCAAACACTGAACAAATTTCTGATCTCACATCATAATTGAATCTGATCACCAATCCGTCATCTGAGACCCATCTAAATATTGTCAATCTATCCAACTATATTCTCACATCCGCAGAGACAGAGGTTCTAGCATGAGGTCTTAGTTTCTGTCCCAGTAATGACCTCGATAAATTTGAGGTCATAAAAGATCTTCAATTATTTGCTAGGAAAAGAATCATGGATAATCAGATGATCATGGATAATCAGAAATATTTTTATATGTGCAAGAAAATCCTTAAAAATAAACAATGGTACTGTCCTATTCCAACTACCAAAATCATGGGTTTCCAAAAAGAATTGTATTAATTGGTAGACAGTGCTTATGCTAATAATATGACATCTAAGAATGATTGGGAATTCATACGCACAGATTTTCCACTTACTCCTATGTTTTACCTGTTGCCAAAGATTCATAAAAATGTACAACACCCTTCGGGTAGACCAATTATCTCAGGGAATGGATCACTCACAGAGAATTTAAGTAGATTTGTTGATGGATATCTTCGTCCGCATGTACTCAAACTACCGAGTTATGTACCTGATACAATACATTTATTGCAAAACATAGATGGACTCTATGTTCCTCTCACAGCTCTACTGGTCGCCATCAATGTTGAGGCACTCTATAGCTCAATTCCCCATGATCAGGGACTAGCCTGTATTGAACGTACTATTTCTCAGACTAACAAAGGTGATTGCACATTGAACCGATTTGTCGTTGATGCACTGTATTTCATTTTACATTATAACTACTTTTCCTTCAACAGGTCCCACTTCCTCCAGGTGAAGGGCGTAGCGATGGGGACTTGTTGTGCCCCATCCTACGCTAATCTGTACCTGGGGGAGTGGGAACGTATGATTGGTATATCAGAGAACCTCTCTCCCTTTATGGACTGTGTGTCACTCTGGTATAGATACATAGTTGACATTTTTATGGTTTGGAATGATTCCACTGAACTACTTCATTCCTTTTTTCAGTCTATCAACAACAACATTTTCAATTTGAGTTTTGCTATGAATCATAACATAGATTCCATCACTTTTCTGGATGGCCTTTAAACCAGCAGCCTTTTTCGAAAACCCACAGCAGGCAACTGTATTCTACATGCTAGCAGCTTCCACCCTCGACCTCTGGTCACCTCAATACTGTACAGCCAGTATTTGAGAATTAGACGGAACTGTACAGAAGATATCGTCTTTAAAAGAGAAGCAGATGCATTGAAAATTAGGCTGCTAGCACGAGGCTACTCTCACACTTGCCTCAAAAAGGCATTTAAGCGAGCATGTGGTAATACATGTCACAATCTCCTATATAATAAAACCAATATATCAAAAACAACGGGTCCTATTTGGATCATCACCAGGTTTTCTAATCAACATAAAGAAATTAGGAGGATCATGAAAAAATACTGGCACATGCTCACTATGGATCCTATTGCAGGTGCCTTTGTCTCTGCAACTCCGGCACTTACTTTCAGAAAAGCTTGGTCAATCAAGGACAATCTAGTCTCTAGTGAATTTAAGGGTAGTTCGGGCAGGGACCCATGTAAAAGATGGGGTACTTTCACTTGTGGAGGATGCAAATATTGCAGGAGTTATTAACCATAGAAAAAAACAGGATATGGGAAAGCCACGGAATACATAGGTTGGTCCACTTGTTCGATGGTAATATTTTAAAATCCTTTACTGAGTTGAGACGAGAATACGGAATCCCAAATAAAACATTTTACTGTCATTTACAGATTAGGCACTCCTTGGACAGACAGCTCAGGAACCGCCCACCGGAATGGTGCAAGACACCACTTCTCAACAAAATAGTTAGGACAAACAGTACTAAAGGCTTAATATCAGCGATATACAGGCAAATAATAGACAGGTTGATAACGCTACAAACGCTTTTGGGTACCAGGGAGAGATGGGAGGCTGATGTGGGGGAGACAGCAGACGACCAGTGGAAAAGGACATTGGAATCTGGCCCGTTGGTGTCGGTTTCTCCATCATAGCAGACCTCACATCTCTTGCTGCTGCACAGAGCTTACTATACTCCCAAGAAATTGCAAAGTTTGGCCGCAGACTGGATGACAAGTGTCCCAGATGCCTGAATACAGGGGACCTTATACACATAATGTGGAGATGTCCAAAATTAGTTAGATATTGGTCAGAGATTGTAAAAATCATTGAAACCAGGTTTAAGATCAAATTGGAACTGGAGGCCAAAGTATGTGTCTTGGGCCTGATTAGAGAAAACCTCGGGAACAATAGTATAATTACTGCCACAGCGAGGTGTCTTTATCAAGCAAGGAAACTGATAGCACAATCTTAGCTGTCAGCTGCACCCCTAACTCCAGAAGAATGGGTCAGAACAATAGATGCTTTGGTGTGGACAGAAAAGACAGTCTATATTAGAAGGGGTAGTTATAGTAGATTCATCAAGATGTGGAAGCCTTGGCTTCAATGGACGGCTAACCCCTTATGAACTCCATATAAGTCTTAGAAGGAGATTTAGCGGTACTGAGGGAAACACAGAGGGTAAGGAAGAGAGGAAAGAAAGTAAAACAGTCCTGAATAATTGCCGGAATTAAGGTATAACATGAATCAGTCTATATACTCTATATACGATCTATTGAAAAGGGTGAGGGGTGGAAAGGGTGTAATAGTGGAGGGGAGGAGGGAAGGGAAAAGAAAGGGAAAGTAAAGGGGAAAAAACTGTTATTGCTTTTATAAATGATTGAGGCAGAGGACTGCTGGTTAAATGTTTTTAATTGTACATGTGATTGAGCTCAACTGTATGTTTATATGGAAATTAATAAAAAGTATTGAATATAAAAAATATTGCAGATTTATACATATTAAGTATCCTACTACTTTACCAAATGGAGAGAAATATCAACCTAAACACTACCCCAACTGCAAAACAGAGGGCGTAGTATATCTGCTTCTCTGTGAGTGCTCCTGTGTCTATGTAGTCAAGGTCAAAATGGAGTTCTGGCAATGGCTTACAGACAGATTCATGCCATGAAAACATGCAATCCTGATCTCCCTCTGGGGAGACATGTGATTACTGTGCACAGGGGTTGCTTTCCCAAGATATAGTTTTTGATCTTGGACCGGATTCACCCGGGGACACGTGGCGGTGACTGGAATAAGATCCTGCTCTAACATGAGCAGAAATGGATATTCCAACGCCACGTTTCCTCCGGGATTGAATGAGTCTATTTCTTTTAGACATTTTTTAGAAGGATTCAAGTCACGGGTCTCCGAAATGAATATGTAGTCAATGATGTTCCTTTATGGAGGGTCTGCATTCTGTAACCATCAGTAGGTGTTTGGGTTTCTCTTCTCTTACTGAAGGTCACTGTGATCTGTTTATAAAACATAAACAATAATTCATGTCTCTCTACAGATTCTTAAAAAACTTCTCCCCTTCGTATATATTTTTAGATTTGGATCCATTGGGCTTTTTGGTTTCTGTCTTTGTAGTTTATGGTAAATAAGTGAAAATGAACTGTGCTACAAATAAGTGAAATAATATATAAAAAATATCCCTGAAGGAAAAATATATGTAACAAAGTAATCTGATTAATAGTGAGGTAAAAAATCAAAAAAATCAAAAAAAGTCCCAGCAGTGAGTTAAAGTCCAAAGGAAAACCAAATGATATCCAATAAGGGTGCAATAGAGCTTATCAACTCATCAGATGACACTATGTGAAGAATCCACCACCAGAAAGATTGCACGCTTACCAGAGGCAAGCTGTAAATCAGCTTGTAAAAGAATCAGGTATCCGTTCAATGAAAACGTCCTAATCCGACTTCACCACAAGGAGAAAGGCAAACAGGATGGCTCCATCCAGTAGGTAAATGAACAATCAGCAGGGAGGACCCAAAAAGATAAAAAAACAGCTCTCCATAGTGTAAATCAGTCAATATTAAGCTTTATTAGAATAAAAGTTACACTTACGTAAAAACGCAGAATTAAAAACAGAGAAACGAAGGTAAAATACAGCAGCCGGCCGGCCTGCAGACACCTGTTTAGGACGAGGTATTCAGCGATGACGTCAGCGCGTATATAAAACATAAACAATAATTCATGTCTCTCTACAGGTTCTTAAAAAACTTCTCCCCCTTCGTATATATTTTTAGATTTGGATCCATTGGGCTTTAATGGTTTCTGTTTCTGTCTTTGTAGTTTATGCAAAGTGAATATGTAATGCCAGCTATGTAGTTTTCTAGTATTATTCGATCTTCATTAACAATGATGTTTTTTGGATTTCTCTGCTCTCTCTTTTTTTCTGTGCATTTATGGCTGTGCCTGCATTCACACTTTTATCCGCCAGATGGGGTCTGGCTCTCGGTGTCCCTGCGATGGTCATCCAGCGCACAAAGGCCCTCGGGTGACTGCGTCATCTCGCCGGCCTTTGTTTTACTGGTTGCCATGTGACCAGCTTATTCCTGCCGCTCTGGCACCTTCATGCACTGGTGGGTGGATGACGCAGGTCTCCTTGTGGACTTGGTGCTCTGTGCTGGGCACGCCATGGACTAATGGCTCTGATTGTGCGGCGGTGGGGACATTTGGTGGACGCCCACGTGCTGCCGGTGACGTCGACACCTGTGTTGATGCCCCAACCCATTGTTAGGGGTGCTCTCCTATTGCACCCTCCCCTTTCTTTCCCCCCCTGCTCCAAGTATTTATAAGCCAGCGGGTGGTAGTGCACACTCCTGTTTCCTCTTTTGCTACAACTAGTTCTGCTGAAAGCAATGATATCTACATGATAGGCCACCTATGGGATAAGTGTTATCCACATCGTTACAGGTTCTGGTCCAATGAGGATATATTTATAGCCAGTCTATGGGGTTTGGGTTTGCCCTTCAGTCTGGATGTGCCTTTTTAGGTTCCTTTTAAATGTTTGACCATTAGGTTGTGTATAGTTATTGGATGTTCATGTGCATATTGATAGATTAATTTGAACTTTTAAATGTTTGACCATTAGGTTGTGTATAGTTATTGGATGTTCATGTGCATATTGATAGATTAATTTGAACTTGATATATGCACAGTTTGTATATGCATTATGTATGCGTTGTTGGTAGCAACTTACCATCTTCCATCTTCCATTATAGATATAACTCACCGCCTAAATATTTAGAGTCACTCTGAAAGGTGATTCTCCAGGCACCCCCCTTTCAGTGGAGATTGTTCCCCTGTAACATCAACTCCGAAGTAAACTTATCTATACATTCCCTTACCTGTTTTATTCTTTCATGTTTAAGTTTGACACTATGGATCATTAATGTGCATATTTATGTACATTGCCTTCTTTATACCAATACTTTACTGTCTTTTTTTTTTTAGACTAGACAAACTAGCAACAAGTTCTTATCCCTTGGCCTTACGTGGTATATCTATCAAGTGAGGTGGGTTGAAGTCACGCAATAGAAAAACAGCCCCTTGGCATTTTTTCCACCCCCCCCCCTTTTTTTCCCATTTTCCCCCTCCCTCCCTCCAACTCCCCCCTTCCTTCCCCTCTTTATTCCCTTTCCCCTACCCCCCTTTTTCCCTTTTCTTTGAATGGCTTTGGGGTCTTGTATATATCCTGTATATGCATGTCATTTATATGTGCATATATCATCATCCATTCATTGATTTGTATACTTATTATTAGATTTACATCATCTTCAAGCTGGTGTGGATTGCCTTGTTCTTGGTCAGGGTTTTCACCTCTTTTGCCCCCCCCCTTTGACCATTGCTGGGTTGGCCGTGCCCGTCTCCATTCTCCCTAGGCGCTGTGGGGCTAGCACAGCCATATTTTCTTGTTTTTCTCTCTTTACCTCCTTTATCCATACATACATTTGTGATGTGACATACCAAGATATCTGCTTCTATATGGTCAGTAGCCAATGTATTTAAAATATATATATTGCTTGTCTGAAGACAAAACTTTTGTCTAATTATATGTATGCATATATTCTTAACTTATTGTTTTTCTTTATGAATTGTAGATATCATATAATATTCATACCACTTGCTGATACACCTGATGAAGAGGAATAACACATGACCTTGAAACACGTTGAGTATCACTCTGTCTATTCTTACAAGAGTGATGTAAATGAGTGATTTCATTTACATCTCATTATGAACAACATGTTATATCAACTGTAATTTTGTAAATAGTCGATACAGCAAAAGTTGTGTCCAATTTTATATTTTGCATCATTAATTTTGTAACTTTTTATCTACTTTTGCATACGTTTTTTCTGGAGTCATTACACTTTAAAGTCCCGCCAGTGGGTCTTCTGTTGTTTTTTTGCCCCCACACTGAATAAGCACAAGTACATATCCTACACTTACCTGGCAAATGAGCAGCACCTCCTCTTTGCTAAAGAGGGACCTCGCCATATCCACCTAGATGGAGATCCTGACCAGCGCAGGAACTTCCGGGTGATTACAATGACTCATTTCCGGGTCAGAAGGTGAAACCACGCTCTTTTGATCACAGCTGCAAATATTTGATCACAACCACCATTAGAATTTTTTTATTTTCATTTATTTGCAGATATGCAAATCTGTATTTCTACATATAACGATATTTTAAGGTAAACTTAAACTTAAAAGGGAGTTCGATAAGAAATGGTGTCCCTGGGATAGCAGCAGGCGAATTACAAAGGCCCATTTTTAGCCCTGGTTCACACTGACAGCGGGAGGAAATCGTGCGAGTTCAGATGAATTTCAGAAGAGGAGAAGTGTCACACAGCGGGAGCCTCCCTCCATGCCATGGATGTGGAGTGGCCCGGAGAAGAAGATGAAGAAGAGAAGAAGATGAAGAAGAGAAGAAGATGAAGTGAAGAGCGGGAGCCTCCCTCCATGCCATGGATGCGGAGCGGCCTGAGGAGAAGAAGGGAAGAAGATGCCACGGAGGAGATGCTGGACGAGAACACCAGAGGAAGAACCAGAAGAACCAGAAGAACCAGAAATAGAAGAAGATGAAGGAAGATAGAAGAAAGAAGAAGCATTTAAATAAAGGAATTGTCAAAAACTGTCTCTTGTCATTTTTAACATTTTTGACAGTTTTTTAGTGAAATGGTAGGGCTACTTTTGTACCCCCTTACCATTTCACACAGGGGGGGAGGGCCGGGATCTGGGGGTCCCCTTGTTAAAGGGGGCTTCCAGATTCCGATAAGCCCCCTGCCCGCAGACCCCCACAACCACCGGCCAGGGTTGTGGGGATGAGGCCCTTGTCCTCATCAACATGGGGACAAGGTGTTTTGGGGGGGCTACCCCAAAGCACCCTCCCAATGTTGAGGGCATGTGGTCTGGTACGATTCAGGAGGGGGGGGCGCTCTCTTGTCCCCCCCCTCTTTTCCTGCGGCCTGCCAGGTTTCATGCTCAGATAAGGGTCTGGTATGGATTCTTGGGGGGACCCCACACCGTTTTTATTTTTATTTTGGCGTGGGGTTCCCCTCAATATCCATACCAGACCTGAAGGGTCTGGTATGGAATTTAGGGGGAATCCCCACATTTTTTTTTTTTTTTATTTTGGCTGGGTTCCCCTTAATATCCATACCAGACCTGAAGGGCCTGGTATGGAATTTAGGGGGACCCCCACATCATTTTTTTTTTAATTTTGGTTCAGGGTTCCCCTGTGGGGGATTCCCATGCCGTTTTTATCAATGAACTTCTATGTGTATTGTCGGACCAGCAATGCATTAATAGCCGCGAGTAGTTTTAAATTACTTTTTTTCCTTTGAAATGTCATTTTGCTGTCAGACTGTTCTAAACACAGGAAACATACGCCCCTTTACAGGCATACTATAGACACCCCCCAGCTATGAAATTTAAAGGGATATTATTGTTTGACTTTAAGCATTATTAAAATCACTGCTCCCGAAAAAACTAACGTTTTTAAAACTTTTTTTGCATTGATCCATGTCCCCTGGGGCAGGACCCAGGTCCCCAAACACTTTTTATGACAATACCATGCATATAAGCCTTTAAAATTATCACTTTTGATTTCTCCCATAGACTTTTAAAGGGTGTTCCGTAGCGTTCGAATTTGCCGCGAACACCCCAAATTGTTCGCTGTTCGGCGAACTTGCGAACAGCAGATGTTCAAGTCGGACATGAGTTCAACTCAAACTCGAAGCTCATCCCTATACATGATTAAGCAATGAGATCAAAGAGTAGAAGATCAGCAGATGCTCCCAAACCATGAATCAGACAGGAACAATACACACACAACATTGACAGCATGGTCACATAAACCCACTTTTGATGGAAAAAATGCACAAGAATTTCAGCAAATAGCCCTAGTTGGGCATTTGTCAATATGCACAATATCATTCCTTCCTTCCACAAATCACAGCAAAAAAACTGGCCTCTGCACAGGCCAAACAACCCCCCCTACTGCAGCCATTTATATAAGATAGGTTGTATTGTTAGTAGGGATGGGTGAACAGTTCGGCCCGAGCATAAGTTCGGGCCAAACTTTCATTGTTCGGATGTTCGGCGAACATCTGAGCAAATGGGTCATTCGACCATTTGTTCGGCCCCCCGAACTGACCACAATGCAATGCTGTGCTGAGCAGTGCATTGCAAGTCCTGATTGGCTGAAGCAATGAAAGCTTCAGCCGATCAGGGCACAGAACACTGTCAAAGTCATGATTGGACAGTGTCATCATGACTTTATCCAATCATGGCTCATTCCCACCCCACTGTATAAAAGTATTCTTTCAATGGCAGCAATTTTAAGTGTGATTTTGGCATGGGGAGAAAAAGAACAGGGCTCTGTTCAGTGCTATTAGTTAGTTAGTGTGCTCTACTGTGCTATTTTGCTTCAATTGTCAGTGTAGAATATTTGTTTAGTGTCAGTCTAGGGATAATGTGAGTGTAGTAAGGAGGACCATCATTCAGCTTTGCATAGTGTGCAGCTAGAGTAGGGACAGCTCAGATAGTTTCACTGTAGTGTAGTGAGACCATGTCATTCATACATACATTAGTATAGAATAGGGACAGCTCAAATCGTTTCAGTGTAGTGTAGTGAGACCGTGTCAGTAATCTTTACATTAGTGTATAGCTAGAGTAGGAACAGTTCGGATAGCGTCAGTGTAGTGACGGTTGAACACTGTCTATTTGATTGTGTTACTGCAAGTTTAATGCCATTTACTTCTGTGTGCATTACTGCCAGTTTATTGCCATATAGTTTTGTGTGTGTTAATGCCAGTTTAACGCCATACAGTTCTGTGTGCGTTACTGACAGTTTTATGCCATATAGTTCTGTGTGCGTTACTGCCAGTTTAATGCCATATAGTTCTGTGTGCGTTACTGACAGTTTAACGCCATATAGTTCTGTGTGCGTTACTGACAGTTTAACACCATTTAGTTCTGTGTGTGTTACTGCCAGTTTAATGCCATATAGTTCTGTGTGAGTTACTGCCAGTTTAACGTCATATAGTTCTGTGTGCGTTACTGCCAGTTTAACGCCATGGAGTGTGTCTGGGCAGTGTAAGTACTCAGATTAAAGTTTACCAAACACCACTTTACATTGATTAAAGTTCATCTACGTACAGATTTCCACTTCTTCTTTACATTTTCTTATAGGCACCACCCCCTCCCACCCAATAATGTCTGGGAGGACAACAAGGCGAGACAGACATTCCCTTGGCACTTTAAGGGGGCCAGCAACAAATGTGTCCACAGGCAAAGGTAGACGTGGTGGTCAGTCCTCAGGCAGGGCATCATTTCCTCTGTAGACAAATTGGCATTCATGTTCCCCAAGCCGCAGCGTATTGCCAAGTTGTCTCCAGTGGTAATTGTCATGAAGCTTGGAATACTGAAGTATTTCCCTTTGATTCTATTACACAGTGGGGGGATCTGCTGCCCTGTTTTAAGGCTAACCCCCTCCAGATGGCTCCATGGTCTGGAAGGAAGGCATTGTTCTGTGTTTGACTGTTTGTTTATGTACTTTAATTACCCCCTGGGGCTTCTCTGTGTCATTACACATATCAGTCCTCCTATTCAAGCTATTGGATCAATCCCTGCTGACCCTGTTTCAAGTCCTCATTTGCATGGCCAAGAGGACCTAATTGAAGACTAAAGTGTACTTTACAATTGACCAATATGAAAGGGGTTGTTGGGGGTGGGATGTTTAAACTGCTGTGTATATAAGTGTGTTGTGTGTGTCCAATAAAAGTGAGATCCCTGTTTGAACTTACATACAGCCTGCCTGGTGTTTGTTCTGAGCTATCACAACTTGATTCGAATGGCACATAGCTGTAGTTCGAATCACGGAGCATCGGATGACCGAACAATCAGATGTTGCGATCTGCAATCTGATTCTATAGCCGCAGAGGAGTGTCGGCAGAGTGGAATCGAGCAAGCAGGGGCTTGTTACAGTAATGATGAAGATGGAGGAGATAGAGGAGATGGAGATGATGATGATGATGAGGTCACTGATGTGACTTGGGTGCCAGATAGAGCAGAGGAGGAAACGGAAGGTGAGGCGGCACAACCCCAAGGAGGCTGACATCAAGAAAGAGTAGAGAGCAGCCACCCTATTCCATCACATTCTGCAGATGTTATCTCCCGGCCCACTCCCCAAATCTCAGCTGTGTGGGCCTTTTTCAGCACATCTGCAGCAGATCGCACTGATGCTATCTGCAAACTGTGTCTCAGGCACATCAAACATGGCAAAAACACCAGCCATTTGGGTACCACATGCTTAACAAGGCATTTAATGTCCAACCATTCAGCCTGTTGGCAAGAGCACCTAAAAGCCACACAAAAGGGGCACAAATCTGTCCCTTCTCCTCATCCTTTTCCTCCTCCTTACCCACTTCAGCCTGCCCCTGCTATACCATGTCATTACCTCACAGCAGCCTCCACTGGCAGGGATGATGGTATAGCACAGGGTGTCCCAGATTATAGCAGCACATCTACCAGCAGCACACCACCAGCTGTAGACTGTAGCCGGCAAATTTCTTTGCCCCATCTGCTGCAGCGGAAAAAATACAGTCCCTTCCACCCACATGCCCAGCGTCTAAATGCAAGCTTGTCAAAGCTGTTGGCTCTCCAACTTCTGCCTTTCAGCCTGATGGATTCTGCCCCCTTCTGTGAATTCGCACAATGTGCTGTACCACAATGGCAGGTTCCTAGTCGCTATTACTTTTCACGTAAGGCTGTTCCATCTCTCTACCATCACATGGAAGGGAATGTTCTGGCATTGTTGGGCATGGCAGTCAGCCATAATATCCACCTTACTGCTGACACGTGGTCCAGCAAGCATGAGCAGGGATGATATATTTAGTTCACAGCACACTGGGTAACGCTGCTTGCTACTTGAAGGATGCAGGACAGGGCTCTGTGTTGAAGCTTGTTGTGCCCCACGTCTCCATACAGCTGGTGGTGATAATGCCAGACCTGTGAGCTCTACCCCCTCCTCCTCTTCCGCCACCTCCATGCCCTCCTCTGCAGAATTGTCCCATGAACATCAGGTACCCTCTAAGCGTTCAAAGGGCTATTCCATGAGTCAGGCTAAAAGGTGCTATGCGGTGCGTCAGCTGGTGTGTTTAGTGGACAGGAACCACACTGTAGCAGAGATTCTTGCAGCTATGCAGGGACAGGCCCAGAGGTGGTCCACACCACGCCAGCTCGAGCCAGGAATGGTGGTGTGCAATAATGGCTCAGACCTCCTGTCCGCCCTTAGACAGGGAAAGTTGACACATGTGCCATGCCTGGCACATGACCTCAATTTGGTGGTGCAGTTTTTCCTAAATACGTACCCAGGGTTCCAAGATGTGCTAAAGCTGGCCACAAGAGTCTGTGCCATTTTAGGCGTATACACAGTCAGTGCTCTGCTGAAATTCTGCGGGAATTCCACCTGCCCATAAACCGCCTGATTTGTGACATGCCCACAAGGTGGAACTTGTCTTTGGCAATGCTGAAGCGGCTATACATGCAGCAGAGGGCCTCAACAAGTACCTGTGCCAGTACGGCACAATGACAGGCTCAGGCCTCCTCAGCTTTTTTCCCCATGCCAATGACTGATCATTAAGGATGCATGCACTGTATTGTCACCATTTGAGGAGGCCACAAAGATGGTGAGCCATGACAGTATGTGCATCAGTGACACAATCCCTGTTGTGTTCCTGCTGGAGCAGAATCTGCATGGCATTATGGACAGGGCACTGGACACAGAACAGCAGGAGGAAGAGGAGGACTTCCTTTCCTTTCAAGGTCCACTTTATCCAGACACCATCATTCCTATGTCACAGAATGCATAGAAGGAGAGAGGAGAGGAAGATACAGGTAGACTAAGGGGACCCCCTAGGCACTATATTGGAAGGAATTTTTCATGTTTATGCTTTCACTTTAAAAATCAAAAAAATCAGTGCTCATTTAAAAATGACGTTTTTCACAAACTTTTTACAGATGCTGTCATCCTGAGTGACCCCAAGGAGTCTGCTTCTAATGCCGCATACACACGGCTGGACTTCCCGACAGAAAAAGTCAGATGGGAGCTTTCGGTCGGACATTCCGACCGTGTGTATGCCCCATCAGACTTTTTCTGTCGGCATTTCCGACGGACTCAGATATAGAACATGTTCTGAATCTTTCCATCGGAAATGCCGTCGGAGTTTAGCCCGTTGGCAAGTCCGGCCGTGTGTAAGGCAAATTTGAGGCGCATGGGCAACCTCATGCTTCAAAGCCTGCAAAAGGACCCAATGTGTGTGGCATAAAAGAGAATGATGATTACTGGTTGGCAACCCTCCTTGACCACCATTATAAGGGGAAGGTCTCAGAACTCATCCTGTCCCCACAGAGAGTGCAGAAGATAAAATCTCATGAGGACATGTTAAAGAGGATTTCATTGAACGTTTTTCCTGAATCCAGTTGGTTACAGTGTCATGGAAAACGTATTTTTGAATTTTCTGTTGGTCAAGAGAGGAGTGTTGGAGAAGGTGTCTGCCTAAGTGAGGCATTTTGGAATTTTTTTGTCCTCGCCGCCCAGGGCTGTCAGCTTCCACATCCCATCGGCAGCGTCTGTGTCACATGGTGGACGATTACCTCGGGGGCCAAAACAGAGAGATGGAGATTTTTGCAGCTGATGATCCACTGACTTACTGGGTCATGAGAATAGACCACTGGCCAGAACTTGCCCAGTATGCTACTGAGTTGTTGGGCTGCCCTGCATCCAGACTCTGTGAACCGTTTGACTTTTCTAAAAATGAATCAGTCCTGGATTACCAGCTATGAATCCCCTGATTCCGATGTCACTGATTAAGTCTTTTTAGGATGTGGAATCGCTGCAGGTCTTCGAGGCTGCCAAGCTTTGAGGGTGTTCAATCATTTCATCTGGAAGAATGTTTTTGGTATAGGTTTCATAGGCACAATTAACACCCAAAGACCAAATTTTCAGCACCTTTTTTACAGGTGCATATCATTGCCATTTTTTGCTTTCATTAAGAGTACCTCTACGGTGGGAAGGCGACACCGACACCCAAAGACCAATTTTTCTGCACCTGTCTGGCAGGTGCATATCATTGCAATTTTATACAGCAAGGCCAATTCTTGATTTCATCAAGAGTATAGGGTTACGGTAGGAAGGTGCCACGATACCCAAAGACCAATTTTTAAGCACCCATTACTTCTATAAAAAGTTAAAGTGACACCAGAATGTATCCAAAAAATCTCTAATCTTGTTCCCAGTGCACTACATTGTGGCCTCATCATACACACTGGCTCAAAATTGCTGAGCAAAATAAAGGCAGCTTGCAGGGAAAATGTCTTTTTCTTTGGCTTTATAAATGCAATTATTGCTGCAGCAGATCTTCCACTTTACAGGTAGACTAAGGGGACCCCCCGGCACTATATTGGAAGGAATTTTCCATTTTTATGCTTTCACTTTAAAAATAAAAAAAAAATCACTGCTCATTTAAAAATGATGTTTTTCACAAACTTTTTTTTTCTATTGATACATGTCCCCCAGGGACCCAGACCCCTATAACCATTGTATGTTTAATTACTTGCATATAAGCCTTCAAAATGGGCACTTTTGATTTTTGACGTTCGGGTCCCATTTACTTTAATGGGGTTTGTTATTCGGATCCGAACTTTCACAGTGTTCAAAAGTTCTGGTGCGAACTGAACAGGGGTCCGTTCGGCCCATCCCCAATTGTTAGCACACTTACACACACCCAATAGAAGTACAGCCCACCAGTATCTTTCAATCTGTCTCTTCATGTACAGTATGTCTAAAGTGATTGCACCTGATGAGCAGGAACACATAATACTATTTGCAACTCTGTTAGCCCTTGGCTATGTGCATCAATTCTCCAACCACAGGCCAAAGATCGAAATTAATTTGCATGCACATAAACAAAGCAACAGTTTCCTAAGCATATGCACCTGTGAAGTGTAAACCATACAATTTTAAATGTCCAAGTCCCTAGGCATGATTAGTGCTAACAAACATTAACATCAGTCCCTGGCTGCAATGAGCTTCCATTTTAAAGTCCAAAACTAACTTTCTTACACTAGAAACTATTTAGATAGGAGACAAATAAAATGCCAGCATGTCTTTGGATTTTGGTGAGAAACCCACACAGGGAGAACATAAAAACTTCAACACAAGCATTAGGATGTTGGGGAATTGAACCAGCGACCCCAGGGCTGCTAGATAGAATTGCTACCCATTTAGCCAGCGGGCAGCCTCACACATTTCGTTTGCATCTCTTTGGTGTGAACCAGCCCTAAATCTATAGCCATGCTCAGTGTCACAAGCAACGTAGCTGGAGCAGTTTGCAGTCCAAAGGGCATTCTTTTGTACTGAAAACTCCCCTCTGGTTTAGAAAAAGCAGTTTTCTCTCTAGCAGCCTTAGTCAACGGGATTTACCAATACCCCTTGGTAAGGTCTAATGTAGTGATATACCTGGCTGGACCTAGTCTCTAAATAAGCTCATCTACCCGGGGCATGCGGTAGACATCAAACCGTGAAACTTCATTAAGTGTCCGGAAATCATTGCAGAATCGCAGAGTCCTGTTGGGCCTCGGTACCAACACAATCGGGCTCGACCACTCACTCTGCGATTCTTCAATAATCTCCAGGTCGAACATCTTCACTTCCTCTGAAACTGCCTTCCTTCGAGCCTCTGGGATACGGTAGGGCCGGACAAAAACTTTGACTCCTGTGACACTAGTGAGCCCTGGCATGTCTGAAAATTTTTCTTTATTTCTCTGCAAGAACTCCTTTGCCTGCTGACTTTGGATTTTAGACAGGGTATTTGCTACTTGGATGCTCTCCACCCCAACCCGAGGTTCAAGTCTTGTACTAGCCAGGGAAGTCACCAGTTCCCTGTCTGTCCAGGGCATTAACAAGTTTACATAATATATCTGATACGGTTTCCTCTTGCCTGGCTGGTGGACTCTATAATTTACCTCTCTCACTTTTTCCACAACTTCAAAGGGGCCTTACCATCTGGTCAAGAATTTACTTTCCACAGTGGGAAACCCTCATAGTTATAGTTATAGTCATAGTTAGTAAGATTGAATAAAGACACCAGTCCATCCAGTTCAACCTGAGTGAGCACCCACAATTGTCCCCATCCCTGCACATTGCATCCCATCCAGATGCCCATCCACTATATTTTTTTATATATTTAGGGTACCCATGTAGCACCATCAATCTATGCAGTGCTCCACACATGTCCCCAAGGGGTCTGCAATCTAAGGTCCCCAACTCACACCCATACACCAGGGCCAATTTTTTTTTGGGACAGAAGCCAATAAACCTAACAGCATGTCTTTGGAGTGTGGGAGGAAACCGGAGTACCCGGAGGAAACCCACGCAGGCACAGGGAGAACATGCAAACTCCAGGCAGGTAGTGTCATGGTTGGGATTCGAACCAGCGACTCTATTGCTGCAAGGTGAGAGTGCTAACCACTACACCACTTTGCTGCCCCTTGGGAAAAGGTTCCCCCCCCTCAGTGTTCAAGTAGGTCAGTGAATTACACATCTTGACATCCTTAACAGTATCAGCACTACTTTCATCACCATTAACCAAATCATTAGCATTTTCATCAACTGGATCCACATTAAGAACATTTGGCATTTCAGGGTTATTCCCCTCAACAGCAGGAACAGAGGGACTCATTTCTCCCCAGTCTCTGGACCGTTAAGGTAGTTCTCCTTGTCCCCACAGTTTTGCAAATAATGGACAGTCTCGTCCTATTATAACATCATGTACCAAGTTCTTTACCACCTCCACCTCTTGAGTACCAGTGCCACTTGCTGTGGAGATGGACACTGAGATGAGAGCGTACTCTCTAGTGTCCCTGTGAATGCACACAACCCATAACGTTTTGCTTACTGGACCGATCTTTCTAATTACTCTAGGATGAACCAGGGTTACCATGCTTCCAGAGTCCAACAAAGCCCAGGCAGAGAGGTGGTTTACTTCACACTCAAATTTCCCCTCATCAAGGTCAAGATGTGTGGTGCGTACTTTATGGGTATAAAAAGACCCTCTCCAAAGAACCCCACATTCCATGGGCTCCTATTGCAGTGGGCAGTGTGCCCGGGTATGGCCCCAGGAATGACATCGCCAACATTGTACATCCCCTCCTATCCAAACAGGAACAGAACGCTGAGGAGGTACCGGGAGTGACTCTTGGCCTTTCAGGGTTTTGGTTCCAGGGCTCTGTGGGACGTCCTTTTCGAAGGGCAGCAGTCGATCGAATAGGCAGTGGCAGACTGAGCCCTTGGCGCTTGGTAGGGCCAAGCAGATCTCCAGCACTGTATATCGTTCCACCATCTCGACAAAGAGGTTCACTGTTTTGGGGTCTCCATGGCTGACCTACCGTTGAAGTTGTCTGGCAGTGACCTTAGGTATCGGTCCAGCATGACCTGCTCCACGATTTGGGGGCCAAACAACACTTCAGGCTGCAGCCATTTTTTTACCAGTTGCACCAGGTCATGCTTTTGAGAGCGGGGTGGCTGATCTGAACCATACTTCCATTGGTGCACTTGTTGGGCTCAAACAGCCGTAGTCACCCCCAGACGAGCCAGTATTTCTGCCTTTACTTTTTGATAATCTTTAGTGCCATCCGATGGTAGGTCGAAGTAGGCTATTTGAGGATCTCCGGTGAGGAAAGGAGTATTTAGGCCGGCCCACTGGTCCTGGGGCCACCCTTTTCTCTCTGTTGTCCTCTCAAATGTATCAAGAAATGCCTCTACATCATCACTCAGGGACAACTTCTGCAGAAAATGGCTTGCCCTCACGGTCAACTGGTTGCCAGAGGCAACAGCCGCTTGCTCACGGCCCTGAGAAAGCTGCTGCACTGCTTCTTTTAAGGCAGTCACCTGAGCCTGCATAACCCCTTGCTGAGTCGCTTGCTGGGCTGCCAACTGGGCCACCAACAGGCAAATATTTTCTTGCTGCAGAGCCAGCGCCTCTTTGTGGTGAGTTTGTTGTACCCCAGCTGGGTTTCTAAGCACTGATTAACTTCCTCATGGTGAGTCTGCACTTGCATATTAGCCAGGAACAACTGTTTAATTAGCTCCTCCATTGCTTCAGCTTTCAGAGTTTGTGCAGATTTAACCCAGGACATAAATCCAATGTACTGTCCCTTTAAATGTCAGTTTAAGTCCAATGCCAAAACAGCAAGAAAAAATGCCTGTTACTCTGTCCTTTCTATATTCTCCACCAGGTGTAAAGTTCGGGGAACCAGCTAGATCGCAGGACACAGACTTTTTAGTCAAAAAGAGGTTTATTAAATTTAAATAGCTTCACAGCAGCAAAAACAAAAGAAAGATATTTCAGTCTCACTGACTGCAGAGTCCAAAACTGCTATTGCAGTTAAACAGTCCTTGGTTTTTGTCACAGGTAACTTCCAGGCAGGACACTGCCGTTCACTTTCATCGCTATACACAAAACCACATTCCACAGTCTCCTCTACACTCCTCCACACCCACCTACTGTCTTGTTTTAAACCCACTTCCTCTGACAGGTTAGTTAACCCTTTTTGTTCCCTTAAAGGGACCACAGTCCAAACTGGGGAAATATAGCGTCCTTCTAGGACCCAGCCTTGGCATCCTGCACAATATATATACTCTGCATCCAGTGTAGCCTATATCTACAGTGCATTCTGTGCAAACTCTTTCTACTACACTTCTGGTGGTGTACACAGTACACAATACAGTGCAGCTGTAGTGCAGTTGCTACTACTTTTCTGGTGGTGTACACAGTACACAATACAGTGCAGCCGTAGTACAGTTGCTACTACACTTCTGGTGGTGTACACAGTATACAATACAGTGCAGCCGTAGTGCAGTTGCTATTACTTTTCGTGTGGTGTACATAGTCCACAATACAGTGCAGCCGTAGTGCAAGTTGCTACTACACTTCTGGTGGTGTGCACAGTACACAATATAGTGCAGCCGTAGTGCAGTTGCTACTACTGTTCTGGTGGTGTACACAGTACACAATAAGTGCAGTTGCTACTACACTTCTGGTGATGTACACAGCACACAATACAGTGCAGCCGTCGTGCAGTTGCTACTACTTTTCTGGTGGTCTACACAGTACACAATATAGTGCAGCCGTAGTGAAGTTGCTATTACTTTTCTGGGGGTGTTCTTTTTTTCTGCTGCTGGCTGTGTTATTGAGCCAGAACATACAGAAGAGTTTGTGGAGTGGATAACAAAGCCTTCCTCACCCTACTTATTCTGTGTCACCCAGGCTCAGAGTAGTTTGCCTTCCAATGCAGCTGGCAAAGTGGCCTATTCCACCGGCTCCTTGTCCACAGTCACTTCTTCCGTAGCCCCACCATCATGCATGGAGAAGTCACCTGAACTATTCAACTACAGTGTCGGGTACATGCTGCTGGAGGATGCGCAGTGATTTGAAGGCCCTGATGTTGGTTCCCAGGTTGAGGAAGAGAGTAATGTGAGCCTAGACAGAGTGGGTGCCCAAGAAGGACAAGAAACTGTCAGTCATGTTCCCCCAGCTGCAGCATACTGTCAAGTTTGCTCCAGTGACGAGAAGCAAGGGGATGATGAGGTCACTGAATCTACTTAGGTGCCTGATGGAATAGAGGAGGAGGAGAAACATCTTAAATGAGGCAGGATGTCCTCTAGGGGGCAGCTTGAGGGCATCATACCACAGAGCTCTGCAGGTGCAGGGCGCTGCTGACTCCCCACTGATTTTGAAAAGTTCCTTGGTGTGGGCATTTTTCATCACGTGTGCAGCAGATCGCACCGTTGCTGTTTGCAACCTATGTCTAAAGCGGATCAAGCGTGGCCAGAACAGCAGCCTCTTGGGCACCACATGCTTGACCAGACATATGACGACCTCCCATGCAGTCCATTGGCAATAGCACTTGCAAGACCCACATAAAAGAAAAAAGCAGACCTCTCCTTGCTGCTCATCTGGGATCTCCAACCCCACTATACCTCCAGTCGTCTCAAAAACCTGCACCGAGAGGAATGAAATTCCAAAATTTCTAGCACTGCAACTGCTGCCTCTTCAGCTGGTAGACTCTGCCCCCTTTCATGAATTTGTGGAATGTGCTGTACCTCAGTGGCGGGTTCCAAAATGCCATTTCTTTTCACGGAAGGCCTTTCCGACTCTCTACCGGCATGTGGAAGGCAATGTTTTGGCCTTGTTGGACAGGGCTGTTAGCAGTAAGGTGCATATTACCGCTGACTCATGGTCCAGCAGGCATGGGCAGGGATGTTACCTTTCCTTCATGGCGCACTGGGTAACTCTGCTGGCAGCTGGGAAGGATGCAGGACAGGGTTCAGTATTGTTGGAGCTTGTTCTGCCACCACGCCTCCCAAATGCTAGTGGTGATTCTGCCACAGCTCTCTCCTCCACCCCCTCCTCTTCTTCTTCCTCTATGGCCTCTTCTGAAGATGTATCCTCTGAACGAGCGGTGCTCCATAAATGTTCAAGGGGCTACACAAGCACTCAGGCAAAAAGATGCCATGTGGTGCTTGAGTTTGTCTGCTTAGGGTACAGGAGCCACACTGGGGCAGAGATTCTGCCAGATCTGCAGGGGCAGGCCCAGAGGTGGTTGACACCATGCCAGATTCAGCCAGGAATGATTGTATGCGACAATGGCACCAACCTTCTCTCCGCCCTCCAACAGGGACACTTGACCTATGTTCCATGTTTGGCACATGTCCTGAATTTGGTGGGCTGGTGAGCAGTGACAATGCATGCATCAGTGATACTGTCCCTCTTTTCTTCCTGTTGGTGTACACACTTCATGGAATAATGGACAGGGCACTTGAGGCAGAACAGCGGGAGGAAGAGGAGGACTTCCTTACCTCTCAAGGCCCCCTTTATCCAGATAGTATTCCAATGAGTCCACCAAACACACAGGAAGAAGAGGAGGAGGATTGTGTCAGCATGGAGGATAACACTCAGTAGCAGTCTTCAAGGGATGCTTTTCAGTCCCCAGAAACCCAAGGAGTTGTACGTGGCTGGGAGGAGGTTGTTATGGATCACGTGATCCTTAGTGACCTATAGGACTCAGAATCGAATGCCTCTGCAAACTTACGCTGCATGGCATCCCTGATTCTGCAAAGCCTGCGAAAGGACCCTAGCAACCCTTCTTCATCCACATTACAAGGGTAAGGTTGCAGAACTCATCCTGCCTTCACAGAGGGAGCAGAGGATGAAACATCTTCAGGAGGCCTTGAAGAAAGGTTTGTGCAATGCATTTCCAGACCCTGGGAGGTTACAATTTCCTGGGGCTGGACAACATGTTACTGAGGCTTCGTTCAGTCAGAGGAAGAGCGGTGGAGAAGGTGGCCAGATGACCGATGCCTTTAGACAATTTTTCAGCCCTCAGTGCCAAGGTCTGATCGGTTCAAGCAACCATCGCCAGTGTCTGCATTACATGGTGCAGGAATATCTAGGGGCAAGAGCAGACTTGGAGACCTTTCCAACAGAGCATCCACTGGGTTACTGGATCTTGAGCATGGACCACTGGCCAGAACTTGCTCAATATGCAATTGAGCTACTGGCCTGTCCTGCATCCAGCGTTCTTTCTGAACGCACATTCGGTGCTGCTGGAGAGTTTGTAACAGATCATAGAGTGCGCCTGTCCACAGACTCTGTTGATAGGCTCACATTCATAAAAATGAATCAGTCTTGGATCAATTTTCTATGGATGTTGGATCCCTTGAAGACTGCCCATGCTGAGTGACTATCCTATTCCTCCTCAATATTGATGATGCTAGCTTCCAACAATATTTTTGGTTTAGGGAAAGACCACCACTGCCTAAGGCCCAATTTTTCTTTTCCCCCGTTTAACAGGGGCATGTAATTCTAATTTTTGATCTAATATTTCACAGCGGGCCCGTTCCTGTGCCCAACAAGAGTATCTGTGAGAGGTTACAGTGTTGTGGTACCACCACCACCACCCAAGGCCCAATTTTTCTGCCCCTGTTTAACAGGGGCATGTAATTACAATTTTTGATCTAATATTTCACAGTAGGGCCATTCCTGCGCCCACCAAGAGTAACTGTGAGGGCTTACAATGTTGTGGCACCAGCACCACCAAAAGCCCAATTTTTCTGCCCCTTTTTAACAGGGGCATGTAATTACAATTCTAGATCTAATATTTCACAGCAGGGCCCGTTCCTGCACCCAACAAGTGCATCTGTGAGGGGTTACAATGTTGTGGCACCACCACCACCACCCAAGGCTGAATTTTTCTGCCCCAGTTTAACAGGGGCAAGTAATTACAATTCTTGATATAATATTTCACAGCAGGGCCCGTTCCTGGGTCACCAAGAGTAACGGCGAGGGCTTACAGTGTTGTGGTACCACTACCAAAGGCCCGATTTTTCTGCTCCATTTAACAGGGGCATGTAATTACAATTCTTGATCTAATATTTCACAGCAGGGCCTGTTCCTGTGCCCACCAAGAGTAATGCCCCGTACACACGGTCGGATTTTCCGATGGAAAATGTCCGATCGGAGCGTGTTGTCGGAAATTCCGACCGTGTGTGGGCTCCATCTGACATTTTCCATCGGATTTTCCAACACACAAAGTTGGAGAGCAGGAGATAAAATTTTCCGACAACAAAATCCGTTGTCGGAAATTCCGATCGTGTGTACATAAATCCGACGGACAAAGTGCCACGCATGCTCAGAATAAATAAAGAGATGAAAGCTATTGGCCACTGCCCTGTTTATAGTCCCGACGTACGTGTTTTACGTCACCTCGTTCAGAACGATCGGATTTTCCGACAACTTTGTGTGACCGTGTGTATGCAAGACAAGTTTGAGCCAACATCCGTCGGAAAAAATCCTAGGATTTTGTTGTCGGAATGTCCGAACAAAGTCCGACCGTGTGTACGCCCTATAACTGTGAGGGCTTACAGTGTTGTGGCACCACCATCACCAAAGGCCTAATTTTTCTGTCCCTGGTTAACAGGGGCATGTAATTAAAATTTTGATATAGTATTACACAGCAGGGCCCATTCCTGTGCTCACCAAGAGCAACTGTGAGGGCTTACAGTTTTCTGGTACCACCAACACCTAAGGCCCAATTTTCTGCAGAGTATATAGGGCAGGTCGTATAGTATATATACTGCTGTTCAGAGTATATAGTGCTTGGGGGCCTGGGGGACTGGGGTAATGGACTGGGGGGGACCCATGCCATTTTTCTCAATGATTTTCTATATTGATCTGTGATCTATGTTGCTGGGACCCGACAATACATTACAGCCGCAAGCAGTTTTGAATGACTTTTTTATCTTTAGAAATGTCATTTTGCTGTAGTATTGTTCTAAACAGGGGAAAACTGTGCCACTTTACAGGCATACTATAGACATCCTCCCGGCAAGATATTTAAAGGAATATTTCATTTTTATTGTTTCACTTTAAGCATTATTAAAATCACTGCTCCTGAAAAAATGGCCATTTTGAAAACTTTTTTTTGCATTGACACATGTCCCCTGGGGCAGAACCCAGATTCCCGAACACTTTTTATGGCAATAACTTGCATATAAGCCTTTAAATTTAGCACTTTTGATTTTTCATGTTCGTGTCCCATAGACTTTAACAGTGTTAGCACAAACTTTTTGCCTGTGCGCATGTTCTGCTGCGAACTGAACCAGGGGGTGTTCGGCTCATCCCTACTCAAGAGTTATTCTTCTTGATTTATTCTGTGATATTTGGTGGTTCTTTGTGGGTGAGTGTAGAATAGTGATATTACCCTCACATTTTTGGGAATTACATTTTGATTTCTGATGTTGGTACACATATCACATTTTTTGGGCTCAAATTATGATTATTTGGAAATAATAAAAAGCACCAAAAAATTGTGACTCATTTTAAATTTGCATCAGCAATGGTATTTTTGTGGTTTGTAAAGAAACCTGTGTGAGTTTGGTTAAAGATTGTCGTGAGATGGAGAGTAACAAGTGAAAGTGACAGAGAAAAATATATTTTACAAAAACATCAAAACATTTCACATTCTAGCATTCCTAAAAACAAAACAGATTAAGCAGAATCAACAATGTTACAAAGAAAAATTTATTTCAGCAAAAGATACATTTCATCTCAAGATTAAAGGGATTTATTTGGGGAAGTTACAATTGTACCATTAAAATCAATGGCTAAAACTTGCATTGGACTATAATAGCGCCTATTTTCACTCCCAAAAAACACTCTTTAACACAGCGCTCATTTTGGTATTTACTATAGCGCCCTGTAAAAAAGACATTGGAGCTAAAATGAGAGCTATTTGCAGGTCTGAGCATGCTCAGTTGTGTGGGCACCTAGTTGTACAGAGACAGGGCATTTTTAATATTTTAAAAATATTTCAGTGTAGAAATCACTTTATCACACAGATAAAGGTAAGCAGTATAAAGGTAAACAATATACCGTATATTTCAGTACCATTTAGGCAATTATCTCATATTTTAAACATTATTTCCATGTGCACTACGCCACGTTTTAGCAGAGTAAGGGTTTGGGCGCTATTTGTTTTCAGGGAACTATAGTAAATTTGATTTTGGGAGTATTTTTTTTACCTGCGCTATAGTGAATACCGATAATTAGTGTCACGACGCTATTGTAAATGACCCCCTATATCATTCATATTGCTAAAATTATCTGCTTAGCTTACATAGGGAATTCACAGTATTTTGGTTTTGTTGTGAATTATAAATGTGCTGTAAGACTGAGCCCAAGAACCCACTACTGTAAAACATGCAGCAACTACAGATGCAGCTAAGAAAAATGAAATATCAAAGTTAATTTTTTTCAGTAATTCAATTCAAAAAGTGAAATTCATATATTATATAGGTTCATTACACACATAATGATATATTTCAAGCATTTGTTTCTGTTAATTTGTGAATATTGTGAAAAAGTTCAAATTGTAGACTCATGGTGTCACACTCTAATCAGCTAACTCAAAACACCTATAAAGGTTTCCTGAGTCTATAAATGGTCTCTCAGTCTAGTTCAGTAGGTTATACAATCATGGGGAAGACTGCTGATGTGAGAGTTGTCCAGATAATCATTGACACTCTCCAGAAGGAGGATAAGTCACAAAAGCTATATTATTAAAAAGTTGAGTGGAAGGAAAAAGTGTGGTAGAAAAATGTGCACAAGCAACAGGAATAGCCACAGCCTTGAGAGGATTGTGAAGCAAAGGCCATTTAAGAATTTGTGGGATATTCACAAGGAGTGAACTACGGCTTATGTCAGTGCTTCAAGTGCCACCACACACAGACATATCCAGGACATAGGCTACAACTTTCACATTCCTTGTGTCAAGACTCTCCTGAGACAACATCAGAAGCATCTTACCTGGGCTAAGGAGAAAAAGGACTGGACTGTTGTTCAGAGATCCAAAGTCCTCTTTTTGGATGAAAGTAAATTTTGCATTTCATTTGGAAATCAAGGTCCCAGAGTCTGGAGGAAGAGTGGAGAGGCACAAAATCCAAGTTGCATGATGATTTGGGGAGCCAAGTCATCTGCTGGTGTTGGTCCACTGTGTTTTATCAAGTCCAAAGTCAGCACAGCCCTCTACCAGGAAATTCTAGAGCCCTTCATGCTTTCCTCTGCTGACCAGATTTATACAGGCATACTCCACTTTTAAGTGCACAATTAGGTTTATTTACTAAAGCTGGAAAGTGGCTCACTGCAGAGAAACCAATGAGCTTCTAACCCCAGCTTGTTCAATTAAGCTTTGATAATAAAACCTGGAAGCTCATTGGTTTCTATGCAGAAGTGAGCCGGATTTTGCACTTTCCAGCTTTAGTAAATAAACCCTATTGCGTACTTAAAAGTGGGGTATGTCTGTAGAGATTAGGGATGAGCCGAACACCCCCCTGTTCGGTTCGCACCAGAGCATGCGAACAGGAAAAAAGTTCGTTCGAACACGCAAACACCGTTAAAGTCTATGGGACACGAACATGAATAATCAAAAGTGCTAATTTTAAAGGCTTATATGCAAGTTATTGTCATAAAAAGTGCTTGGGGACCTGGGTCCTGCCCCAGGGGACATGGATCAATGCAAAAAATTTTTTAAAAACAGACATTTTTTCAGGAGCAGTGATTTTAATAATGCTTAAAGTCGAACAATAAAAGTGTAATATCCCTTTAAATTTCATAGCCTGGGGGGTGTCTATAGTATGCCTGTAAATGTGCGTATGTTTCCTGTGTTTAGAACAGTCTGACAGCAAAATGACATTTCAAAGAAAAAAAGCCATTTAAAACTACTCGCAGCTATTGCATTGCCGGTCCGACAATACACATAGAAGTTCATTGATAAAAACGGCATGGGAATTCCCCACAGAGGAACCCCAAACCAAAATTAAAAAAAAAATGACGTGGGGGTCCCCCTAAGTTCCATACCAGGCCCTTCAGGTCTGGTATGGATATTAAGGGGAACCCCGAACCAAAATTTAAAAAAAAAGACGTAGGGGTTCCCCTAAATTCCATACCAGACCCTTCAGGTCTGGTACGGAATTTAAGGGTAACCCCGCGCCAAAAAAAAAACGGCGTGGGGTCCCCCCAAAAATCCATATCAGACCCTTATACGAGCACGCAACCTGGCAGAAAAAGAGGGGGGGCGAGAGAGCACCCCCCTCCTGAACCGTACCAGGCCACATGCCCTCAACATTGGGAGGGTGCTTTGGGGTAACCCCCCAAAACACCTTGTTCCCATGTTGATGAGGACAAGGGCCTCCTCCCCACAACCCTGGCTGGTGGTTGTGGGGGTCTGCGGGCGGGGGGCTTATCGGAATCTGGAAGCCCCCTTTAACAAGGTGACCCCCAGATCCCGGACCCCCCTGTGTGAAATGGTAAGGGGGTACAAAAGTACCCCTACCATTTCACTAAAAAACTGTCAAAAATGTTAAAAATAACAAGAGACAGTTTTTGACAATTCCTTTATTTAAATGCTTCTTCTTTCTTCTATCTTCCTTCATCTTCTTCTGGTTCTTCTGGCTCTTCTGGTTCTTCCTCCGGCGTTCTCGTCCAGCATCTCCTCCGCGGCGTCTTCTATCTTCTTCTCCTCAGGCCGCTCCACACCCATGGCATGGGGGGAGGCTCCCGCTCTTCTCTTCATCTTCTTCTCTTCTTCATCTTCTTCTTTTCTTCTCTTCTTCTCTTCTTCATTTTCTTCTCCGGGCCGCTCCGCATCCATGCTGGCATGGAGGGGAGGCTCCCACTGTGTGACGGCGTCTCCTCGTCTGACGGTTCTTAAATAATGGGGACGGGGCTTACCCGGTGACCCCGCCCCCCTCTGATGCACGGTGACTTGACGGGACTTCCCTGTGATGTCATGGGGAATGCCACAGGGAAGTCCCGTCATGTTCCGTGCCCCACCCCCCGTTATTTAAGAACCGTCAGACGAGGAGACGCCGTCACCCAGCGGGAGCCTCCCTCCATGCCAGCATGGATGCAGAGCGGCCCGGAGAAGAAGATGAAGAAGAGAAGAAAAGAAGAAGATGAAGAAGAAGATGAAGAAGAAAAGAAGATGAAGAGAATAGCGGGAGCCTCCCCCCATGCCATTGGTGCGTGGGCGGCCCGAGGAGAAGAAGATATAAGACGCCACGGAGAAGATCCTTGACGAGAACGCCGGAGGAAGAACCAGAAGAGCCAGAAGAACCAGAAGAACCAGAAGAAGAAGAAGAAGATGAAGGAAGATAGAAGAAAGAAGAAGCATTTAAATAAAGGAATTGTCAAAAACTGTCTCTTGTCATTTTTAACATTTTTGACAGTTTTTTAGTGAAATGGTAGGGGTACTTTTGTACCCCCTTACCATTTCACACAGGGGGGGCGGGATCTGGGGGTCCCCTTGTTAAATTCTGATTCCGATAAGCCCCCCGCCCGCAGACCCCCACAACCACCATCCAGGGTTGTGGGGATGAGGCCCTTGTCCTCATCAACAAGGGGACAAGGTGTTTTGGGGGGCTACCCCAAAGCACCCTCCCAATGTTGAGGGCATGTGGCCTGGTACGGTTCAGGAGGGGGGGCGCTCTCTCGTCCCCCCTCTTTTCCTGCGGGCTGCCAGGTTGCATGCTCGGATAAGGGTCTGGTATGGATTTTTGGGGGGACCCCACGTCATTTTTTTTTTTTTTTAATTTTGGTTCAGGGTTCCCCTGTGGGGAATTCCCATGCCATTTTTATCAATGAACTTCTATGTGTATTGTCGGACCGGCAATTTATTAATAGCCGCGAGTAGTTTTAAATGGCTTTTTTCCTTCGAAATGTCATTTTGCTGTCAGACTGTTCTAAACACGGGAAACATGCGCCCCTTTACAGGCATACTATAGACACCCCCCAGCTACGAAATTTAAAGGGATATTACACTTTTATTGTTTGACTTTAAGCATTATTAAAATCACTGCTCCTGAAAACTTTTTTTTGCATTGATCCATGTCCCCTGGGGCAGGACCCAGGTCCCCAAACACTTTTTATGACAATAACTTGCATATAAGCCTTTAAAATTAGCACTTTTGATTTCTCCCATAGACTTTTAAAGGGTGTTCCGCGGCATATGAATTTGCTGCGAACACCCCAAATCGTTCGCTGTTCGGCGAACTTGCGAACAGCCAATGTTCGAGTCGAACATGAGTTCGACTCGAATTCGAAGCTCATCCCTAGTAGAGATGCTGATTTCATATTCCAGCATGACTTGGCACCTGCCCACACTGCCAAAAGTACCATTACCTGGTTTAATGATCATGGTATCACTGTGCTTGATTGGCCAGAAAACTCGCCTGACCTAAACCCCATAGAAAATCTGTGGGTTATAATCAAGAGGAAGATGAGAGACAAGACACCAGACCCAACAATGCAGACAAGCTGAAGACTACTATCAAAGCAACCTGGGCTTCTATAACACCTCAGCAGTGCCACAGGCTGATCACAAAAGAATCCCCGACCAAGTATTGAGTGCATACTATTCTGTACATGGACATACTTTTCAGTAAACCAACATTTCTGTATTAAAAGTCCTTTTTTATTGGCCTTATGTAATATTCAAATTTTCTGAGATACTACATTTTTGGTTTTCACTAGCTGTAAGCCATAATCATTAAAATTAAAAGAAAGAAATGCTTGAAATATATCACTCTGTGTGTAAAGAATCTATATAATATATGAGTTTCACTTTTTGAATTTAAGTACTAAAATTAATTAACTTTTTGAGGATATTCATTTTTTTTAGACTCAGCTGTATATTTAAAAAGTACATGAATAGGATTGTCTGATAAAGAAGAGAACAGTCAGTGAAACAACATAGTAATCTACAGTGAAATAAATCTGATTTACTAAAGCAATAGAGACTCTTCACTTAAAAAGTGAAAGGTTACTGAGGTTGGTTACTAAGATGAAGCTGTTTTCTTTTTAGCAAATTAGTCATGTTTGTTTTTTTTTTTTTACTTACCTGGGAATTTAAAGTGAACAATTTTTAAAGATAACATACACTTAGCTAATTGAAAATCCTCTGCGCCTTTAATAAATCAATCTGCTAGTTTCTCTGATGTTTTCTAATTATTTTTAATCTGTAATTAAGTGTTGCCTTTTTGTTATTATTTTGGGTTAAATGGCACATGTTACTGCTTACTTATATAATGCTTGCCCAAATTTTTGTTGTTGATGGTACTGTCTAATCATAACTTAGTGATAACATAGAAAAATATATTCCTAACATACTAGATTTCATACTATATTTTTGACAAATGCAGTGGGAAGATATCACCAATTAAAATATGATGTTTGTAAGATGTGTTTTAAGAATGTCTCTTGAAAATTAAACGCATTTGCATATATAAATATTCAAGAGTTTCATTCTAATTTTTATAGCTGACATGATTTTAGATTTGCCATTCAGCATAAAATCTGCACATCTCACACTTCTATTGTTTTAGGAAAATTTGCATATTGATGTGATTAACAGCAGTACATAAATGATATCCGTCAAGTAATTACAATGTAGGTTTCTGGAAATGAAAATTATACAGGCATGTAAGGATTGTACAATCTGAACTGTACACTCTCTGAAATTAAAATATATATTTTTAAAGTTTAACCAATTAACACTGGGAATTTCAGAGTTTTTTTAATTAGACATATTTCTAAATCATTTGCTGGCACATTTACTAAATTCTTGCTCATCATTTATAACACTCCGCTCCCTTACTAATGCTCTGGCATTTAACAGTTGAATGGCATTATCCTATCAAAAGTGTGACTTTCATTTTTTTTTTAAGCAAACATATTTCTAAATCATTTGTTGGCATATTCACTAAATTTGCATTAACCTTTTTTTAGCACTCTACACCTTACTATTGATCTGGCATACAACGGTTGAATGATAGAAAACTCAATCCTTCAATCACAGTGCTTTTAAGGGATGGTGTTTAATTTGAACTTAAGTTGGTCATAGATGGATCAAAATTCAGGCCAGTTCAGCAGTGACCAGCCAAATTTCAATCCATCTATTGCCATTCCTGTTCCAGAGAAGTTGATCTAATTATCGACTTCTCTCAACCTGGCTTGTTGGAACATTTTCCTTTGATAAGCACTGCAGCCTGTTGGCTGCAGTACTGATCAATGAATTTTGACAGTGGAGACGTCCCTGCTGTCAGAATACAATAGGATAGCAAGGAATATTCCTCCATCCATCTTGATTATGCAGATGGGGAATCTGTTCAGTTTTTTTCTTCGACCAGCCCACTGGCTGATTGAAATAACTGATCCATGTATCCATTACAGTTAAGGCCCTGGGTGTAACAGCATAGGTACTTCCATAAACTAAAGGCTCTGCTTTAGCCTTGTTTTCACTTTGAGTACTTAGTAGGCTAAGTCAGGTACACTTGTAATTTCCCTTTGAGATTAATAAAGGATTCTGATTCTGATTGTCATGACAGAAATATGTTGGCTGCCATGAATGGCATTTACACTACCTTATTATAGGTTTACCTATAGGTAAAAGTAAAGGCCCGTGCACACGATCGGATTTTCCGACTGGAAATGTTGAATGTGAGCTTGGTGGCGGTAAGTCCAACCGTGCTCCATCGGACATTTGTTGTCAGACTTTCTGCCAACAAATGTTGGCTAGCATGCTCTCAAATTTTCCGCCAACAAATGTGTGTTGTCGAACTTTCCGATCATGTGTACACAAGTCCATCGGACAAAAGTCCAAAATACAAACATACATGCTCGGAATCAAGTACGAGCCGGAAGCACTCGGTCTTGTAAAACTAGTGTTCATAATGGAGATATCACATTTGTCATGCGGCAAATTATGAAATCTCTCAATGCAGCACATTCTCTCCTTCTTTATTAAGGTATAATAACGAAGCTGCTTTGCTGCTGATATTCACAGAGTTCTGAAAAATGTATTTCTTTTTTTTCTAGTGATCTCCAGAATAATATTATTTTTGTGTTTTTTTTCTAGTGATCTCTAGAATAATATTTTTTTTGTGTTTTTTTCTACTGATCTCCAGAATATTTTTTTTGTGTGTTTTTTTCTAGTGATCTCCAGAATAATATTTTTTTGTGTTTTTTTCTAGTGATCTCCAGAATAATTTTTTTATTTTTTTATTTTTTTAGTGATCTCCAGAATAATATGTTTTTTTAGTTTTGTGCGTCAATTTACCACAACACCATTATTATTTTGTATTTTTTAACCTCAAAGATACAACTATGTTGGTGTCCCTTGTTAATTTGACACTGTATTTTTGAAATGTACCTGCCTACTCACAAACAAACTGTCCTTTTGGAAATAAAACACATAGCTAAGTATTTGTCAAAACAAACATTTTAAATTCAATAGGGAGAACAAGGTCATATCAAAATAAAGAGGAAGGCAACGATGGAGAAACAGTTGGAATCGGTGAAGCCTTTGTACCCCAGGGCAAACATCAATTATTTGTCTGTCCAAAATGGTAACCTGAGGAGTCCATTTAATAGGGAGCACAATACGGTCCAGGACTCCGAGAGATCGGGAGCAGCAGCAGATGACATATATGTTCTGAGGCTGTGGTCTTCCAACAGCCTGTTTTTTGCCAGACCACACTGAACCCAGGCCATCGCTCTCAACACTTCCTTCCACGCTTCCTTCCATGCTCCTGTGGTGAGTGGGGTGGCTGTGTTGTTGGTGGAGGTGGTGGAGGAGCATGGTCCAACTCGCACAGGTGTGTTTGAGGGGTGAGTTCACCCCTTGTCCCCTTGTTTAGGGCCGGAAGAATTATTTCCCTGCATATAGTGCACTGGGCCTCCTCCATCTGTTTTAACTTATTGCCTGTCAGTCATCCAAATGCCTCCTGCTAATTGCCGCTGTAGCATGGCGAAGAAAAGCAGCCGTGGCCTCCTCCAGGTTCCTAGACTTTGTGGCCCTTTTGGTTGGAGGGCGGAGGGGAGGAACCTGCGATTCTGTCAGGCTGCTTGCCATGCCCTCCTCTTGGCTGAGGTTGAGACTTTCCTGTGTATGAAAATGGTACATAGTTTTAGGTTTTTGGTCATCAATCACACACAATTTTGAGCTCATGACTATTGCAAATTTAATGTTAACAAATAGAAAAGACTATCATTCTGATCCCAGCATTTTTCATTCTTGTCCCAATCATTTTTGGCCACTACTGTTTATTGATATGTAAACCACTTTGTTAAATCAAAAATTTGTGATCAATAACATCTAGTTAACATCATTCAATTATTGACAAGAAATATGTTCAACAATGCTATACCTGGGTCAAGCTGGGCTCCTCCACATTTTCTTCCTGTGTGGAAGGCCCAGGTTGGACCTCAGGAGCCTCAGTTGATGTTGAAGGAAGTGTTGAGAAAGATGGCCTGGGTTCTTTCTGGTCGGACAAAAAAGGAAGGCTGTGGTAGTACCACAGCCTGGGGACATATACATCATCTGCTGATGCTCCGGATCTCTGGGAATCCTGGACTTTCTTGTGCTCCCTATTATATACCAATTTTGGCCTTCAAATAGGTGATGTCTGATGTGGGATACACAGGCTTCACTAATTCCAACAGTTTCTCCATCGCTGCCTTCCTCTTTAGCTTGTTTGAATAGTCCCTGTATTGTACGTGCCAGAGACATGGCAGCTCCCTGTATTTTTCGATAAATTCTGGCAGGAAATCTGGGGCTGTCAATTTATCAACCATTTTATCTGCAAGTCACAACACAAGACAAACCCTAATGTCAGGCTAAACTCTCCTAATCTTGTCCCAATATAGGCCTCAATCTATCAGCAGTATAGGCCACTAACCACTGATGTCCCAATTTACAATTGTACCTTTGTTTCAATGTCCCTTTGCGTGAAAACGATCTTCCGTCCTCCACTCACAGATTGTACCTATGTCCGTTACACTGACCGCTCATTATGCTTTATATACACTGCACATGCATCAAACTCTGCCCCTGTCCTTATTTCTAGTGTATTCCCCGCCTCTTCTCTTTCGGGCCAGTGGGAGAGCAAATGGCAGAGAGACAGCAGATGCGTGCTAATAGCAGCAATGACGAAAGCCCAGGGCAAGGCAGTTCCAGATTCAGGAGGAGATATAAGGCCTCAAATATGTCCTTTGAAGAGATGGTGGAGATGTTGGACATCTTAAAGAGGACAGACTATGATGGGAATCATGGGCCGTACAGATACCCAAATGTGAGAAAGGCCAAGATCTTGACTAAAGTTGTGAGAAGTCTGCACAGGACTTTTGGGGTACGACAATCCAAAGATCAATTGAAGAAACGCTGGTCAGACCTGAAATAGAGGGAGCAAGATCAGTATAGAAAGATCAGGAAAGTGCTGCAAAAAAGTATTTGTTGTGTGTTCATATTATTATTTTTACTTTTGTGCTGGTCCATGTGCTTTTCTTTACTGTTGTACAGTTTAAAATGCCAAGTTTGGAGGGGCGGAGCTAGCCGGAGACCAAGATGGACGCTCAGTAGTGGAGCTCCGGCACCAGCGGAACATCAACAGCTGATATCTACCCACCTGGGCCATCTAATCTGCCCTAAACAAGGCAATCCAGCTCATGATCACCCGGGGAGCAAAGCACAACAATGCGGCGGAGGAAGAAGTAAGAAAACCGGCCTAAACGCCTGACGGAGTTCTATCCCCTCGAACTCTGAAAAACTGGCGCTGGCTCCCCATCCATGCCAACAGCTGCAGCCCAGCCCTGTAACTCACAACAGGGGAGAACACAAAAAAGAGGAAGCCCTCCTAAGGGATCACAATCCCCACCATCCACACCATCATCAGGGAGCCCTGAAAAGGCACGATTTAAGGCGGATGCCGCGGATGCCAGCAATGAGGTGAGCTATCTCACAGACTCAGGGGATGATACCAGGGAATTACCAGACTCCATAGACGCTTTCCCCACTAATGGCCAACCTGTCATAGATACAAGGCTGAAGGAGATGCTGGTTTCATTGAGGGGCTCACTTCATACAGATATGATTTCATGTATGCACAAGTTTAGCACTGAACTCCTGTCTGTATCAGACAAAGTGTCTCATGTGGAACACAAGATGGGGGAGTTTGCCACCACAATTAATGACCTAGTTGATGCTAATGAAGATAGAGAGGATGACATAGAAGGCATAAAAGCTAAAATGGCAGATATTGAGGATGGATCCAGGAGGAACAACGTGAAGATAAGGGGGGTCCCAGAATCTGTCAAACAACATGACCTGAGGAACTATGTGTCCCAGCTCTTCTCCACAATTTTACCTGATCTGTCAGCACTGGATTTCACAGTGGGCAGGATTCACAGGCTACCCAAACCCTCCTTTCTATTGGATAATGTGCCTCGAAATGTCATCCTGAGATTACATTTCCATCATACGAAGGAGAGACTTATGTCAGCCGCACAGTAAAAGGATCAGATCCCTTCACCTTATTCCAATCTGCAATTCTATGCTGACTTAACCCAGTATACCTTGCAAAAGAGCAGAAACTTGAACACAATCACGAAAACCCTCAGAAATCATAAGCTCGGGTACAAATGGGGTTTCCCAACCAAATTGATAGTCACAAGGGAGGATAAAGAATACATGATAGACTCTGTCGCAAAAGGAATTTGCGATACTGAATACATGGGGGATAATCCCAGAACCCCAAACACACCCACACCAGGGGAATTCCACTACAAGATCTGAGCCTGAATGGTGCACTGTCGATCGTAAAAATGCCCGCACTCACAACTGACCCTACAGTGGGCAAGAAGATTAACACCTAACACACTGGGGAGGGAAAAACCTCCGATCCGTATAGGTCTAAGGACTTCCTATCCCCGAGTTATAACATGAGTGACTATCAGTCACACCCAACCTTTTTTCTTGTTAGTTAGCATTCAGCCACAGTTATGTTGACTTTATGTTCCTGCGCAATTTCTTTTTTTACCTTTTCAGTCAACAAAACCACTTAAATTCCAGAGAAATTGGAAAAGACTTACAAACCAAGCCCAGAGCTTCTGAGATCTCTTGAAGATACATCTCCACAAGGCCTACTTGGAGGGACTTCATCAAATGTAACTGCACACAAAACCACATATCACATACCACCTTTACATATGGCGGTGAAATTACCATTAATCACCCGGCTAAGCACAGGTCTTTATGGAAAGAAGCATTACAACGGAACTGTGACATCCTATGTACCCAAGAGACACATTTTCAATCTACAGCACCGCCAAAATGCACTCACCCTAAATTCTCATTTATTTACTACGCCAACGTGGAAACAAAGACAAAGGGAGTGATGATAGCAATCACGGACACAATTGCCTTCCAATTGCATAAAAGCATCATAGACCCTCAGGGTCGCTTCATTATACTGGTGTGCGACATCAACTCTACTATATTCACAATGGTAAACTTATACGCACCCAATGTCAGGCAAACCACATTTTTTTATAAACTAATGAAGCAGATACGCCAACAGATCAACCTCACCCCTGAACCATCTCTAGACTCTACCTCTAATCCTAAACGCTCTCCACCATCTATACTACCTTTAATCTGGAAATATGAACTTTATGACGTTTAAGGGGGTCCAAATGCAAATGAGAGAGACTATTCTTTTTTTTCACACTAGCAGGATAGACCTCTTCTTGGTCGATAAACAGCTGTTGTTCAAATGTAAATCTGACAAAATCCATGGTATTGCTTGGTCGGATCATGCCCCAGTAGAGCTGTTGGTGGAGGGACTGTCCAATCATAAAAACACATACATGTGGAGAGCTAACCCTCACCTCCTCCAGCATGGTCCGACCAAGTTGTATGTCAAACAGCAGCTCAAAGAATTTTTCTCAATTAACCAAGAATCGGTCTCAAATTCATTTTCCCTATGGAATGCTCACAAAGCTTTCGCTAGAGGTATTTTGATACAACGAGGGGTGAGGGTCAGGAGAATGAGGCAGCAGCATACTGCGAAAATTAATAATCAAATTGATTTACTAGAAAACAAAACATGATCAACACATCTTCAACCCTAACTGACCAAGTTACTCAATTACGCACAGAGCTCAGATTACTGCTGCTGGAGGACTTTGAAAAAGCCTCCAGGAAATTAAAACTGTCATACTACACATGTGGCAATAGAGCAGGTAAATTACTAGCTCAACAATTATGAGGACACAGATACAAAACGCACATCCAGCATATCATTCATCCAAAGAACACCCTCAAGACATAGCTGATGCCTTCATTCATTATTATAGTTCTTTGTATAACCTTAAAGATAACACTAGGGGGCGTGAAGGATGGCGGACGTGTAAGAGGAGAGCTCTGGTCCCCGTCTCCTTACCCGCGGCTCCTACGAAGCTAACAGACCTTTCCTAACCCTAGGAGCGATACGGCAGACTACTCGATCCTCCCTGGCACTGCATGGGTAAGATCGGCTTCCAAAAAGTGGTCTATAGAGGTTTTATCCCACTGCCACCATCACGGCCTTCCCACAGCATGGAGCGCTTCCTATACAGGCCGCAATCCCCGGCCTCAAGTGAACAGTCAGGTCTGCCAGACACTGGCGTGATACCAGGAAACACAGCCCGGGACGACAACAGATCCCAACATTCCCAACATTCTTTTCCACCCGACCACCCCACAGATGTCATGACAGTGGCTGTCCTCGATTAGAAATTTAACTCATTGCTGCACGATTTGACCCACAGCATTGCCAAAGAGGTGGGTAAAATAGCACATGAGTTGCGGGGAGAAATTGACCAGGTGGGAGAACGTAATAACACTTTGGAGAATAAGTTTGATGAACTGACCCAATATGTGCATTCTCGAAGAAGATAATGCTTGCATGAAACATACAGTCTCCCAACTCCAGCTGCAGCAGGAAGATTTGGAGAACTGTGAAAGACGTCAGAACCTGAGAATGAGAGGAATTCCTGAGACGGTTAGTGACAAGGAGCTACGTTCCTATCTTTTGGGCCTGTTTGTTACTTTGGCTCCACATATCCCAGACAAAGATTGGCATATGGACAGGGCACACAGATCCTTGGCCCCAAAACCCCCTCCCATTGCTAACCCCAGAGATGTTATTGTCCGTTTCCACTATTATGAGAGCAAAGAAGCCCTCACATCAGCAACACGCAACAAGTCACATATTGACTTTAAACAAAATAAGATCCAGATATTCAGTGACCTATCCCCAATTACTTTGGCCAAAAGGCGCAGCTTCCGACCTGTCACTACACATTTGCAAAATCATCAGCTTCCTTACCGATGGGGATTCCCCTTTCGCTTTTCCGCTTCTAAAGATGGCGTCCAATACTCCTTAAGAGATCTCTACAAAAGTGAAGCTTTCATCCGCAACTTGGGCCTTCCACCTCTGCCTGTAGAAGATCTTCCACCCCAAGCTCCGAACCCTAAATCACTCACCACGCCAGCCAAGATCTGGACCCCAGTCCAACGAAAATTTCCAGAAGGATTTCCACACTGCAAACGAGCCAACTCCCACAGATTTCCAACCTGAAGAGACCCACTCTCCATTAATCTTTATTATCTTTACTCCATGACCAGATAATATGTGTCATGGCTGTCTCAGTGACCTCTCTGTTGCTAGGTCACTCTCTCTCATATAGAGAGATATATCTCTCAATGTTGGTTCCATTTATACATTTTTTGGAAGTCGTTTCTTCCCTTTTTAGGAATTTTTTCTCCTTTTTTTTTTACAGCTTATCGAGAGCTATTTTTTTTGTCTGTTTTTTAAAGCAGAGACAGGGTTCCCCCCCCCCTAATTCCTGCAGGCTACCATGCCCCTAACTACAACCCATGGCTTTTGCCTGGGTAGCCTGATTTTTTTTATTTTCAGGTTTTTCAAAAAATATTTTTTTTTTTCCTTTTTCATTTTGTTGTTTTTTTTATCCATTTTTCCATTTCTCTTTTGTTATTTTTTACTGTTTCAATTTGCAGGTCTTTTTTTTCCCTTTTTGACCATTATATGGTTTTCAATGCTATATTTACAATACTGTGTCAACTCCAATATTGGTCCACCTTTATATATTATATCCTAGGGATGCTCATTTACATGTTTACAGTATATATAACGTTAGCATTTTTTCTTCTGACTAGATATGACTCTTAAGATCTACTCATGTAATGTTAAGGGATTGAACTCCATCGGGAAACGATGGCAAGCCTTGAAGGAATTTAGGTCATCCAGGGCAGAGGTGATTATGATTCTGGAGACTCATTTTAAATCTGAGGGCTTATTTAAGTTCGCTTCCAGATATTTTCCCGGAGCTTATATGGCCTCCGATCCTTCTGGAAAAGCAGGAGTGGCAATTCTTATTAAACGCTCATGCCCAATTCGGATACTCTCCTCCTGCTTAGACCCTCACAGCCGGTTCATATTCCTGAATTGTAGTCACTTAAATACCCAATTTTCCTTGGCTAACATATATGCCCCAAATGTAGGACAAATCGGTTTTCTTACAACAGTTTTTGGAAAACTACAATCATTTTCTCAGCCTTTTATGATTTTAGGAGGCGACTTCAATGTGTGCATGTCCCCGACCAAAGACAGAAAAACCTTATTCCAAGTCACCAAACAATCTGCTTCCCAGAAAATATCTACCTCTTTTCGTAAACTAACTAGATCCCACAATCTTTTTGATACCTGGAGAGCAAAACATCCAACCCAAAAGAGTTACACATTCTATTCCCATTCTCACAAGTCGTATTCTAGACTAGACCATTTTCTTGTTTCTGGCCCTTTACTCCCTTATGTAGTCTCTTCAGAGATAAACCCTATTACCTGGTCGGATCACGCACCCATTGAACTCGATATCCTGCTGACGTCGTCATTTACTAAAACATGCCACTGGCGTCTTAATGAATCTCTGCTTAAAAATCCATTATCTCAAACTCAACTACAACAGAAGCTAACTGAATTCTTCCAGATTAACGATGGTTCGGTTTCAGAGATTTCTACCTTGTGGGAGACCCACGAGGCCTTTTTTAGAGGTGAATGTATATCTGCAGGCTCCCACCTAAAGAAGGACTCTGCAAAACTCAAAAATGGTCTACTTACTCAATTGCAGACAGCAGAAGGGCACTTGTTGGTCTCCCCCACGGTGAAAAAATTGAGAACTGTTATCTCAATTCGGGATCGAATCAAATCGTTTGACTTGAACAAAATTTCTAAATCTATGTTATGGACCAAACAAAAATGTTATGATTTTGCAAACAAACCACACAAAATGCTAGTTAACAAATTAAAGCCACGGCCCTTTTATCTATCCCTGACCATTTGATGCAGCCTGATGGTACCCCAACATATTGTCCTAAAGCTATGTCAAAAGTTTTTGGAGATTTTTATAGTCGATTGTATAACTGCTTAAGCCCTGATTCACACCCTCAATTCTCACAACCTAAGTTTGATAAATTCATAGCCTCCCTATCATTACCCAAACTTTCCGCTGAACATATATCCTCTCTCAACTCCCCGATCACCATAGAGGAAATAGGAGAAGTGATTCAAAATCTACCAGCTCACAAATCTCCAGGCCCTGACGGCCTTCCTTACATCTATTATAAAACATTTTCACAGACTTTAACCCCCTATCTACGATCCCTATACTCCTCTCTTCTTCTACCGCCCCATCGCTTTATTAAATTCGGATTATAACATTTTTACCAAAATATTAGCCAATAGATTATCCCCCCTATTACCAGCCTTGATTCATAGAGATCAGGTGGGATTCATCCCCACAAGACACGCTGGAGACAACACGAGAAGAACCATAGATTTGATTGACTTAATAACCAAAACCAAACGTCCCACCATAGTTTTGAGCTTAGATGCTCAAAAAGCATTTGATCATTTAAGCTGGCCATTCATGTTTGCAGTCCTGGCCAAATATGAATTCTCGGGTTCCTTTATATAGGCTTTACAAACCCTTTACTCTCACCCCACATCTCAAGTCCAGATGTCTTCCTACTTGTCACAACGGTTTACCCTTAGTAACGGCACCAGACAAGGGTGTCCTTTATCACCCCTATTATTCATATTGAGTCTTGAACCATTAGCATCAGCCATCAGATCCCACCCTGATATCAGGGGAGTTCAATTGCGACAACAGGATTACAAACTGTCCCTTTTCGCAGATGACATCTTACTAACCATCAACCATCCCGACACCTCCCTACCTTTTTTACATAATATTCTATCCACTTTTGGAATCTTATCAGGCTTCAAAATTAACCAGACCAAAACAGAAGCCCTTCCTATCAATGTATCCCCAAATATGCTTAACTCTTTGCAAAGCAGATTTAAATATAGGTGGTGTCAGAACTCATTGAAATATCTAGGAATTCATCTTACCCCCAAATACAACTCGCTTTATCAAGCCGACTTCCCTCCATTGTTTGCAGAAGTCTCTAGACTTCTACAGCTCTGGACCCCCATCCCACTCTCTCTCCTTGGCAGAATCAACGTCTTCAAAATGTCGATACTGCCTAAATTATTGTACTTATTTGAAACTTTACCAATCCCAGTCCCAGTGTCGCAGCTGAAAAACCTCCAGAGAAAATGCCTCAATTTTATTTGGAACAATGCTTCTCATAGAATTGCCCAATCAGTAGTCTTTTCCCCTAGAACTAAAGGTGGGTTGGCTGCTCCTGATCTCATTAAGTACTACTTTGCTTCCCATCTCAGGGTACTGACCACCTGGATCTCAAGGAAAGCCCCAAGTAGGTGGGCTGAAATTGAAATGGGGATCACTACTCCAGTGCATCCCTGTTATGTGTTATGGCCATTCTCAAGCAAATTCATGCCCCAACTGAGGTCTCTTTGTTTGTCAACGATGCTTTTTACCCTATCCATATGGAAGAGATGTGCAGATAGATTCTCTCTTTCCTCACCATGCTCCCCTCTCCAGAACGTCCTTTTCAATCCAGACATCCCAGATGGACTGTCTTATTTGCGAACGCTCCCATGGACTCAAGCGGGTATATTTCAGCTGCGTCACCTGGTACATCCGGTTACACGTAAATTCCTATTATTTTCTGATCTCCAAAAAAAATATGACCTCCCCGCCTCTATGGAAATCTCCTATTTACAAATTAAACATTTTTTCTATGCCAACTCACCTTCACTGTCCTTAGAAAAACCTACAGACTTTGAAATATTATGTGCAAATGGCCCATATGGAACAAAATTAATTTCGTCTATATATAAAATGCTCCACGCAGTGCCCCCTCTAACTAATTCCACACATAACTACATGGCAAAATGGTCTAGAATGTTAAACCGCCCAATCTCACTGTTGGACTGGGGGAAAATTTGGGAATCATCTTCAAAAGTTTCAAGATGTGTAGCACAAAAAGAAACCGCCATTAAGATACTATTTTTTTGGTACAGAACTCCTGAATTGCTACATGCCCAGAAACCTACTCTCTCTAACTTGTGCTGGAGATGTGGTCAATCCATTGTACTCATCTTCACATCTTCTGGGATTGCCATATCTTAAGCACATATTGGACCGAGGTTCAAAAATTATTGCAAACACTTTTCTCTACAACTATCCCATTGAACCCCATACATTTCCTTCTAGGTCTCCCTTTCCCGGGCATCCCTAAATCATTACAGAAACTTGGGTCTTTCATACTTTTGGCAGCGAAAAGAGCCATTCCTAGACTTTGGCTCTCTACCTCCCCTCCCACTTTATTCCATGTACTTTCCATAGTCATAGATGTACACAGGATGGAGCATATGACTGCAAAGTTTAAAGGTAATCTTCCCTTATTTGATAAAATTTGGAAAGCTTGGGACGACTCAATATTTTCTCTTGAACCTGATAGTCACATGCCCTTTTAAATCCCATTAGCAATATCCTTTGACCATCCTTTATGTTTGTTTTTGTAGCTGACACATTCCGTTTTTATTTTGATCTAGATTTGGATACTGTATAGATATTTTTTTGTTTAAATGATAGCATGATGGAAGCCACTGACATTCCCCTATACGGGTATCCCCGCCAAGTTCTATTAATTTGTTTTGTATATTGCTTTTGAATTCTTCAGTGTTAAAATGTCATGATCTTTGTATCTTACGATATGATGTTTTACAATTGTTAAAATAAACAATTAAAAAAAAAGATGACACTACCATTCCTCAACGATCAACTTCATATACTAAATTCCCCAATCACTGAAACAGAAGTAAGGCAAATCATACACTCTATGCCACTCAATAAGTCTCCAGGCCCAGACGGCTTTACTGGGGAATATTACAAAACCTTTATAGAAATCTTAAAGCCGGATTTGGTGGATACATTTGGTTCTGCTGCTGCCTCTTCATCCTTTGCCCCCGAGGTGCTAAAAGCAACTATTATTGCATTACCCAAACCAGGTAAAGCTCCAATCTTTCTGCAAAATTTTAGACCTATATCTTTATTAAATAATGATGTAAAAATGTATGCAAAACTGCTAGCTACTAGACTGATAGATATCTTACCTACCATAATAGATGTGGACCAGTCAGGATTCACCAAGGGGAGACAGACGTCGGATGCTACCCGACGCCTGGTAAACGTGATACATATAGCTTATAAACACAAAACGCCTTCTCTGCTCCTTGCGTTGGATGCAGAGAAGGTGTTTGACAGAATACACTGGCAATTTCTGGCACAAGTACTGCAGAAATTTGGTTTTGAGGGCCCCATATACTCAGTCATTATGGCTCTCTATTCCCAGCCCTCAGCTCAAGTATACATTTCAGGTGCACTTTCTACTCCATTCACAATTAGCAACGGGACTAGGCAGGGGTGTCCCATATCCCCTTTGATATTCAGCCTATTAATGGAACCACTGGCCTCCCATTTACGATCAAACCAACATATCACTGGTATACACATAGGTTCAGACGAAATAACACTGATGCTCATGAAAGCTGACACCTCATTGAACATGGTTCAGAAGGCACTACAAACATTCAATAGAGTGTCGTACTACAAAGTGAATGAGACCAAATCATATATACTAAATTTAGGAATCCCAGAACAAATCAAACAAAACTTAGAACAACAATTCCCTTACATATGGAAGGCAGATGGGATCAAATACCTAGGTATCATACTAACCCCTAAAACAGAAGACCTACTAGCTGCCAATTACACCCCATTTCTGAAATCCCTAGAAGATAAACTAAAGGCACTAACCAGAAATGAACTATCATGGCTAGGTAGACTGGCCGCTTTCAAGATGCAAATATTACCACAGTTATTATTTCTCTTTAGAACCCTTCCAATTCCACTACTGAATTCATACTTTAATACCCTACAACCTATACTAAGCAGATATTTATGGCAAGGGAAAAAAGCCAGGTGTGCTTTCAGCAAACTAATCAAACACAGAAAAGCAGGAGGGATGGGTCACATACACCTACAGGACTATTACTTTGCAACGGTACTGGCACAACTTCAACACTGGCTAGTCCCAGATTCTCAGACACTATGGACAGAAATAGAGCAAACACAAATACCAAAGGGCTCTTTAAGAGACTTTCTAATGACAGCCCACCTTAACACATCTTTAGACAGCAAACTAGCCCCCACTATACTAGCCTCCATAAGAGCCTGGGTCCACCTTAGAAACTACCCACATTGGTCCGGCACGACACTACCGTTAAAACTTCCCATCTCAGCACTCAGCCAGTTAATTCCAGACATCAGTTTAATAACATGGCAAGATAAAGGAATCCATTATCTAGAAGACATATTAGATACTACCTCACTTAAATCATTTCATATATTAAAGTCTGAGTTCCATCCCCCAACAACAGAACAATACAAGCACATACAAATCTTACAACTTCTTAAGAAGAATCCTCATATACTCACCATACTACACAAACAAATAACCCATTACTACCTACAAACCCCGAGACTACATAAAGGAATATCAATTTTATACTCAGGGCTCCAAGAGAAGATTATGTGTGTAAAGTCAAATTCTATGACAGCATGGGAAAGAGATCTGGGAATAGAATACCCAATAGAACAATGGGGGAAATCATTTAAACTTACCTACTCATCTACCAAAAGCACAAATTTTTGGGAAATGCAACAAAAAATTCTCCTTAGATGGTACTTGACCCCAAGTCGCATATCCAAGATTTACCGAAATGCTTCACCGACTTGCTGGAGGATGTATGGGGGATCTGGTACGTTGATACATATGTTATGGAGTTGCCCCAAGCTCATAAAATTGTGGTCCTAGGCCGAAAACATCATAAGTAATATTACACAGATGAGCTATACACTTACACCAGGAATGGCCATACTATCGCTAGAACTAGAGTCCACACCTCCTCCTCACAGAACTATAATATCGCACATTATGCTAGCTACTAGACTGACAATTCTCAGACACTGGAAAGACACGGAGATTCCAACAATATCGGAAGTAATAGCAACTGTCCATACACATGGTACATATGAAGTCTTATACTCTTCAACAATGGGGAAATATGACATGGTGTCTAATCTATGGGCACCATGGCATGAATGGTGCTCCAAAGGAAAAGTGGTATAACAAGCTGATAATATTGCATTATTACGAAGATTTGTAACACGCGCTGACTGATTTCCATTTTATTTTCATTTTTACTTCAGTTTATTTGTTTAACCTACAAAAGTTATTATAGAATTGAATGATTACTTTAATTCATGCACAAACCTTAGCAATTCTTTAAAAACATTTGAATAGACACAAGATCAAAAGGGATATTTGTATGATAATATATAATGAGTCCGGTTGAGGCGACCATAGTGAAGGATCGCATAAGACCCTACTAGTTGAAAGACCTGATTAATAAATACAAACTGTATATTCCTTATGCTATATAGATCGTTAATTTAGATAATTACAAAATATATAACATGAGTGATACCTATGCAAAGACAAAAGGAATGTGTATAATGTTAAACCTTTTTGTAAATCCTTTGTTATCTCAATAAAAAAAAAAAGGTTGAAGAAAATGGCAAGTTTGAGGTTCGTGGACACAGGAATCGTTCGTATTAAACATCGTTCGTTCGACCACTAATACCTAGTTTTTGGCAGATGCAGGTTAACTACATTTGTTCAGGCCTATTTTGATTAAAATACATTTATTACATTGTTGTCTAGGTGTGTTTGAAACTATAATAAAATGGCAACTTTATTCAGTGTCAGGAGAGGACACTCAGCAGCTGTTTACACATTTGGATGCAGGAACACTAGTGGTGTTATGGTGTCCCACACAGTGGATACTGTCTCTCCATGTGTGAAACTTGCACAAAACAGATAAGTATTCCAGCTTTTGAAAAGGAAAAAATCTTGTATTCAGCTTGAAACTCTGCCAAAACAGACAATTGGAAGATACTTCCAAGCAATGTTTCATATTACTATTTCTAGCCTAACACATCTGTCTGCTAAATATACCTTTTTTGTATTCACATAGGGGAGAAAAGAATAGGGACATCTGAGGACACCAGTAACCCCACACCGAATGAAGAAAGGCAACTCACCACACACCCTGAAGATGTGGATGCAGATGTTCAAGAAGAGCTGGGTAAAGTGGTAGAAATGGTGTTGACAACAGGTCAGATTCTGAAACCATAGCTTCAGGTAATAGATGGATGCCTGCATATTTATAATACATGGTGTGTTTTTTTATTTTTAGGTGATGTGGATGTTGTGGAAGAAGAAACTCACTTCAGCAGTGCAAGTGCACAAATCCTGATCAGGGAGATCATGGTTTGTAATCGTGATTTGGAAGAAATTTTAAAAAATCCACGATTTTCAAAAAAGACTGAGCAACATCCTTGATATTTGAGGGAAAATCTAAACATAAATTACATTTTAAAGTTATTATGTTGTATGTGTTTTTACAGTTTTTAAAGAATTGCAAAGCCAAATTTTGAAGATGCAACATGTGCTATCTCCCATCATTGGATATCAATGTACGCATTTTGTGGGTGCAACCCCTTCCTCCAAACTAAAGTAGGTGAGAGGAAGGGGTTGCACCCCCGAAACACGTCCATTGATCCCCATGATGGGAGCTAGCACATGTTGACACACTGGGGGTTAATTCAAAAAGGAAAAACCACTTTGCACTATAGTGCAAAGTGGATTGGCCTTTTTGAAATATCTCCCATCATGGGATATTGATATCCCATGATGTTAGATAGCACATGTTGACACACTGTGTGTTTTGGTGCTTTAGCAAAATAGATGTAGGGAAAAGACACACATTTTAGGCATGGGATCATGAGGGAAATCCAAATTTTAAGTCCCAATTTGTGTGCATCTTCAAAATTTGGCTTTTAGAGGGGTAAGCTCACCCCATCTGATGAAGGCAAGATCAACACAGTTTTGGCATACTAATGTCTCATATGGCCTTCACTTTAGCAAAGTCGAACTTTGTAAGTTCCTGAGTTGGGGATGTGTATGTTATGTTTTTAAACATGCCTGTTTAACCCCAAAAAAGGCAAATTAATCTCAAACACACATGTTATACACCAAGATGTTGGTTTGTTCAAAAACTGTTTATAACGTACATATGATTGTGCTTGGAGTAAAATGTTTTATACTCAGCAATGTGTGGCTTCTTATTTCAATGCTCAGTACCAGTGTATTTGTTAAGTTGGTGTAGTTACAGTGACAATGTGCTGTAAAATGTGCCAAAATCAGGCCATTTTAGGGACTCCAAGCAATTAATTCAAGGAGTTGAAAAGGATGAATATTTTTTATCATTAACCACTTCAGCCCTGGAAGGATTTACCCCCTTCCTGACCAGAGCACTTTTTACAGTTTGGCACTGCGTCGCTTTAACTGCTAATTGCACGGTCATGCAATGCTGTACCCAAATTAAATTTGCGTCCTTTTCTTCCCACAAATAGAGCTTTCTTTTGATGGTATTTGATCACTTCTGCGGTTTTTATTTTTTGCACTATAAACGGAAATAGACCGAAAATTTTGAAAAAAAATGATATTTTCAACTTTTTGTTATAAAAAAAATCCAATAAACTCAATTTTAGTCATAATGTATTCGGCCACATGTCCTTGGTAAAAAAAATGTCAATATGCGTATATTTATTGGTTTGCGCAAAAGTTATAGCGTCTACAAACTAGGGTACATTTTCTGGAATTTACACAGCTTTTAGTTTATGACTGCCTATCTCATTTCTTGAGGTGCTAAAATGGCAGGGCAGTACAACCCCCCCCCCAATGACCCCATTTTGGAAAGTAGACACCCCAAGGAAATTGCTGAGAGGCATGTTAAGCCCATTGAATATTCAATTTTTTTGTCCTAAGTGACTGAATAATGATAAAAAAAATAAAACATTTTTTACAAAAAGTTGTCACTAAATGATATATTGCTCACACATGCCATGGTTATATGTGGAATTGTGCCCCAAAAAAAATTTATCTGCTTCTCCTGAGTATGGGGATACCACATGTGTGGGACTTTTTGGGAGACTAGCCACGTACGGGGCCCCAAAAACCAAGCACCGCCTTCAGGATTTCGAAGGGCGTAAATTTTTGATTTCATTCCTCACTACCTATTACAGTTTTGAAGGCCATAAAATGCCAAGATGGCACAAACCCCCCCAAATGACCCCATTTTGGAAAGTAGACACCCCAAGCTAATTGCTGAGAGGCATGTTGAGTCCATGGAATATTTTATATTTTGACAAGAGTTGCGGGAAAAGGGCAAACTTTTTTTTTCTTTTCTTGCACAAAGTTGTCACTAAATGATATATTGCTCAAACATGCCATGAGCATATGTGGAATTACACCCCAAAATACATTCTGCTGCTTCTCCTGAGTACGGGAATACCACATGTGTGGGACTTTTTGGGAGCCTAGCCGCGTACGGGGCTTCGAAAACCAAGCACCGCCTTCAGGATTTCTAAGGGCGTAAATTTTTGATTTCACTCCTCACTACCTATCACAGTTTTGAAGGCCATAAAATGCCAAGATGGCACAAACCCCCCCAAATGACCCCATTTTGGAAAGTAGACACCCCAAGCTATTTGCTGAGAGGCATGGTGAGTATTTTGCAGCTCTCATTTGTTTTTGAAAAGGAAGAAAGACAAGAAAAATGTATTTTTTTTTTTTTTTCAATTTTCAAAACTTGAACGTGACAAAAAGTGAGGTCTGCAAAATACTCGCCATACCTCTCAGCAAATATCTTGGGGTGTCTACTTTCCAAAATGGGGTCATTTGGGGGGGGTTGTGCCATCTGGGCATTCCATGACCTCCGAAACTGTGATAGGCAGTGAAGAGTGAAATCAAAAATGTACACCTTTAGAAAGCCTGAAGGTGGTGCTTGGTTTTCGGGGTCCCGTACGCAGCTAGGCTCCCAAAAAGTCTTACACATGTGGTATCCCCGAACTCAGGAGAAGCAACAGAATGTATTTTGGGGTGTAATTTCACATATTCCCACGGGATGTTTGAGCAATATATCATTTAGTGACAACTTTGTGCAAAAAAAAAAATTGTCTTTTTCCCGCAACTTGTGTCACAATATAAATATTCCATGGACTCGACATGCCTCTCAGCAAATAGCTTGGGGTATCTACTTTCCAAAATGGGGTCTTTTTTGGGGGGGGGTTTGAACTGTCCTGGCATTTTATGCACAACATTTAGAAGCTTATGTCACACATCACCCACTCTTCTAACCACTTGAAGACAAAGCCCTTTCTTTTTTGCAAGAAATTACTTTGAACCCCCAAACATTATATATATTTTTTAAAGCAAAGGCCCTACAGATTAAAATGGTGGGTGTTTCTTTTTTTTTCACACAGTATTTGCGCAGCGATTTTTCAAACGCATTTTTTGGGAAAAAACACACTTTTTAAAATTTTAATGCACTAAAACACACTATATTTCCCAAATGTTTGATGAAATAAAAAGATGATTTTAGGCCGAGTACATGGATACCAAACACGACATGCTTTAAAATTGCGCACAAACGTGCAGTGGCGACAAACTGAATACATTTTTAAAAGCCTTTAAAAGCCTTTACAGGTTACCACTTTAGATTTACAGAGGAGGTCTACTGCTAAAATTACTTCCCTCAATCTGACCTTCGCGGTGATACCTCACATGCATGGTGCAATTGCTGTTTACATTTGGCGCCAGACCGACGCTTGCGTTCGCCTTTGCGCGAGAGCGGGGGGACAGGGGTGCTTTTTTTTTTTCTTTCTTATTTTTTTGCTTTTTAATCTTATTTTTAAACTGTTCCTTTCATTTTTTTTTTTTTTTAGCATTTTTATTGTTATCTCAGGGAATGTAAATATCCCCTATGGTAGCAATAGGTAGTGACAGGTACTCTTTTTTGAAAAAATTGGGGTCTATTAGACCCTAGATCTCTCCTCTACCCTCAAAGCATCTGACCACACCAAGATCGGTGTGATAAAATGCTTTCCCAATTTCCCAATTGCGCTGTTTACATCCGGCGAAATCTAAGTCACAAAATGCTCGTAGCTTCAGGTTTCTTAGGCCATAGAGATGATTGGAGCCATTCTGGTCTCTGATCATCTCTATGGTCAGCTGGCTGAATCAACGGCTGCATTCTCAGGTTCCCTGTTGGGACAGGAGAGCCAGAGAAAAACATGGAAGACGGTGGGGGGGCATTCCCTCCCACTGCTTGTAAAAGCAGTCTAGAGGCTAATTAGCTGCTAGGATTGCTTTTACATGAAAGCCGACCGCTGGCTGAAAAGAATGAAACCAAGATGATACCTAAACCTGCAGGCATCATTCTGGTATAACCACTTAAAGTCCAGCAACATACCAGTACCTTGCTGGTCCTTGTTGGGCATATATTGTAAACTTTTTTTTCATGCAGCCTGTGGGCTGAACGAAAAAAAGAGATTGATCGGTGGGTATGCCCACCATTAGAATACCTCCCTTCATCCACCCACTTCTAATGATGGGCATATATGCACCGTTTATATATGCCGAAGCATGGGGGCATCCTCCCGCAAAAGGTAGGAGCAAATCGCTCCTCCACCCACTGCTGCCCCTGCGCTTCGGCATATATGCTGAAGTATGTAACTGTGGTGGTAAAATCACCTCAGACAGCGCTGGAGTCACGGCTTTATGTATCATGGGAGCAAACACTGTTGCTGTCAAGATAAATAAATCCGTGCTGCAACTGAATGGTGTACCTGCTAAGCAAATGATGGTTAACAATAAAACAAAATAACATTACAGTATAACAGTAAGACTTACCATACCTGCAAAGCAAATACAAAAAAAATAGTAAGAAAATAAAACATTTAACGCAACCTGTGCCTAAAATATACATAAGCCGAAGCATGGGGGCATCCTCCCGCAAAAGGTAGGAGCAAATTGCTCCTTCGCCCACTGCTGCCCCCACGCTTCGGCATATATGCTGAAGTATGTAACTGTGGTGGTGAAATCACCTCCAACAGCGCTGGAATCACGGCTTTATGTATCGTGGGAGCAAACGCTGTTGCTGTCAAGATAAATAAATCCGCGCTGCAGCTGAATGGCATACCTGAAAACAAAAAAATGGTTAACAATAAAACACAGTAAACTATAAAAAAAATTACATACCTGAAAAGCAAACATGATAAAACATAACAACAATAAAACTATTGCAGAATAGAATACAGTAAAAAAGAGCAGAACAATAGAGAGAGAGACAACAATAAAACAACAACTATTTTGTTTTTTTATTTTATTTTTTTTTTGTGTATTTTTTTTACTTTTTCTTTTTATTTTTTTTATAATAGTGACTTTTATAGCTGTAACCGGTTCCAGGTTTGGGTCTCTCAAAATGCGATGGCATCTTGGGAAAATGTGAAAGTGTGTCCTAGTCTGTGCAATGCTGTACCCTACGCTAAAACTCAACTAGTGTATGGTAGCGCTCAAAACATTCACCAATGCATAGACCAGGATTGTCAGGACAGGAGGGACAATAATAGCGGGTGTCACGCCTATATCCGCGCTTTCTGCAGACATGACATTTTCTTTGGGGGGCTCGTTGGGTAGGGGTACTCGGGAGGACATAAGGAAAATGCCTCTCATGCAACCGGCTTACTGTATTTGGTTGGGGAAGGTGAGGTGGAACACCGTCTGGAAACAGAAGGGCTCTGACGATCTCTTCCTGGGATTTAAGGAAGGATCCAGTCTGTCCTGAAGCTCTGTATAGCACATGAGCGTTCAGCAAAGCCAATTGAAATAGTATACAGACACTTTTTTGTACCAGCGTCTGGCCTTACGGGCAATTAGGTACGGTGCCAACAACTGGTCGTTGAGGTCCACCCCTCCCATATTTTGGTTATATTTGTGGACACAGGGGTTTCTCCACAACACCAGTCGCCATAGTAATTTGGACCGTCGTGTCTGCATGAAGGGAGGTGTCCCTCCACTTCATAGCGAGCAAATTATTACACCGCAAGCAGGCTCTCTCCCCCAGCCTAAGATGGGAATCTACAAGCCGCTGGGGAAATCCCAGGCGATTAGGTCGCATGGTGCCACATGCTCCAATTTGATGATCAAAAAAGTGACTAAAAAGTGGCACGCTCGTGTAATAATTGTCCACATATAAATGGTACCCCTTTCTGAATAAGGGTGACACCAAGTCCCACACAATCTTGCCAGCGCTTCCTATGTAGTCAGGGCAGTTTGTCAGCTCTACGTGACTATCTTTGCCCTCGTAAACCATAAAACTACATACATCTTGACCCCGTATCTGGCACGCTTGCTGGGAAGGTACTGTTTGAATGACAAGTGGCCAGAAAATTTAATCAGGGACTCATCAACGCAGACAACTTGATGGGGAGTAAACAAGTCTGCAAAACGTTGGTTGAAGTGGTTTATGAAGGGCCATATTTTGTAGAGCTGATTGTATTCAGGGTCTCCACGAGGACAACAGAGTTCATTGTTGTTGAAGTGCATGAACCGCAAGATCTGCTCGTATCGTGCCCTGGTCATGGAGGCAGAGAACAAGGGCATATGGTGAATTGGGTCAGTGGACCAATATGACCGCAACTAACTCTTTTTAGTTATGCTCATGTTGAGGGAAAGGCCCAGAATGAGCTTAAATTCAGAGACTGTAATTGGTCTCCAATCTCTGGCAAGGGAGGACTGGGGAATAGTGGCGATGTGTTGATCAGCGTATAAATTGCTTTGGTCCACAATAGATCTATAGATATCTTCGGTGAAATAAGTGAATAAAAATCAAGGCGTAAAATCAACTGTTTCCACCTGAATTCCGGGTTGGCCAGTGAATGGGGGAAGTACCGGTGCTGCAGAAGTGGTGGGTTCCCAATTTGGATTGGCGAATGCAGCAGGAAGGGCACTATGGGCACAACGGGCCTGTGTTCGTCTTCTTGGTGGCAGCGGGACACTACTTGTGCTTTCCACCTTGCTAGCCTGAACTGCACTTATGGGACTCGCCACATCACCACGTGATACTGCAGTGCTGGATGTATGACCAGGGTGTACTAGGCCGCTGGTGCTTGCCAGTTCACCAGAAGGAATAGCGCTGCTAGTACTGCTCTGCTCCATATGAGAGCCCTGCGGTTCTTGCACATCAAGGACAGAAAAAGAAGTTTGGGGTCTGGTACGCCTGACCTTGGCAGGGACCACAACTCCGTCATCAGAGCTATCTGTCATGGAGCTGCTGTCGTCTACAGGATCGTATTCTGAGCCTGAATCTGACAGATGAGTGACTTCCTCTTCACTATCTGTCATGCTCAGAAACGTGTAGGCCTCTTCACTAGTGTACCTTCGATTTGCCATTTTGGGCTCTAAATTTAGGGGTACACTAGTGAGACTCACAGGCAAAAAAGCTCCTGACTGTTAGCCACTGTATCAAAACGCTACCAAAAAACTGCTAGCAATCGCAGGGATCAGGCCTGACTCTGCGAACGCTGCAGTTATGTCTTCTTAGTGTTTTGTAAGTGTCAGTGATCGATCAATACTGCACTTGGGTGGGCTGGGCTGGGTCGAGGGCCAAAACGCAGGTGCTAGCAGGTATCTGGGCTGATCCCACTAACACTGCGTTTTTGGGGACCCTAAACTGCTGGGGACGCTAGTATAGCTCTGATCAGATCAGATGTTGATCCGTTCAGATACTATACCACTAAGGGAGGTGTATGCTGCGTGCGTGGGTGTTAGCGGTACTGGTGCTAACCTGACGCTGACTTGGGCGATGCAGACCTTCTCTGACCCTAAAAACTTAACTTATATCACCGCCGGGGAATTAGGGGGTTAAACCTTTATAAGGTAATAAACGGCGGGTGCCCTAAAACTATAATAAACAAACTAACTAACCAGCGTCACCCGTAACAGTTATACGGTGATCACTGGTGAAATGATTAACTAGGGGGCAATCAGGGGGTTAAAACCTTTATTAGGTAGTATATGGGGGTCCCTGCCGCTATAAAACACTGACGGCAAACCTATATACTTACCTCCCTAACTAGCGTCACCTGTGTCACTAATACAGCGATCAGAAAAATGATCACTTAGTGACACTAGCAATGGGGGGTGATCACGGGGTTAAAACTTTATTAGGGGGGTTAGGGGGGTACCATAGACCTAAAGGGGGCTAACCTTAACTACCCTACCACTTATAACTGTCACAAATGAAACCAATGCAATAATCAGAAAAAAAAACTGCTTTTGGTGTCACTGTGACAGGGGGTACAGGGGGGTGATCGGGGGGTGACTGGGGGGTGATGGGGGGGTGAAAAGTATGCCTGCGTGTTCAACTGGAAGTGTAGTGTTGTGCAAACTTACTTGGATGTCTTCTCTCCTCGGCGCCGGAACGAAAAGACCGGCTCGAGGAGAGATGACATCACTTCCTCCGCTTCTGTTTACATTACAGAAGCCAAGGAAGCATTTCATTCGCCAGGAGCGATCGCGAGGGGGGAGCCATGAATGAGTGGCCTCCCCCTCACCTTTGATCACCCCTGACGAGAATCCGACCTCCGTAGGCACCGGGGGGGTTCAATCGGACCCCCCGCCCGCGGGCAGGCAAGGACGTACAGGTAAATCCTTATGCCTGACCGTGCCATTCTGCCGACGTACATCGTCGTGCGGCGGTCGGCAACTGGTTAATGCATTACATACATTGACAACAACAACATTGTGTGTGTGTAGCAGACCCACAGCACAACATAATAGTTAGCTGAAGAAGAGTTTGTCACCTCATGTATCAAATAAGTTATGTTTGCACTATTGAAGAAAATGGCCAAAATTAAAAGGCCATTTGAGAACCTAGGAGTCAGATAAGAAACACAAACAGTAATTCGAATGAAATATGAGTTTTTAAAAAAAAAAAATATTGCACATCCGCAAGATTTTGTTGTAAACCAATTGCCCCTCTACCCACGAAGTACTCTACATATTTTTCTCTGACTTTGCGGACACTTTGGGGGGTAAGCCAGGACGGCCACTTTCGAGCTCCGTCATTGCTGCAGGTTCCAAAGAAAAGTTGGCCTCAGTCGTAACTGAGGCCAGATAGCTGGCTGCATTCTTTCTTAAGTAGTTGTGCAGAATGCAGGAGCTCAACACAACGTGGTTAGTTTATATTCAACCAGGTTGATGGACGTGAGGAAGATCCTGAACCGGCTTGACATTATGCCAAAGGCATTCTCTACCACCCTTCTGGCACGTGATAACCGGTAACTAAAAACCCCCTGCTCTGGGGTCATGTTCCTCATGGGGAATGGCTTCATGAGATGTTCCCCCAGAGCAAAGGCCTCATCTGCGACAAATACGAAATTGAGGCCCTCAAAATTCTCCTCCGGAGGTGGCAACCCCAAGATGCTACTTTGTGGACGCTGGTAAAACTCCGTCTGGGCGATCACTCCTTCGTCAAAGTTTCTGCTGTTCTTCCCAATGTCCAGGTAGATTAACTCATAATTGGCCGTCACCACCGCCAACATCACTATACTCACAGCAGCCAATCCCCCGACGACGTCCTATCGTGACAAAACACGTAGGGTGGGCCTGTGATTCTGACATCATCACGTTTTTCTCTACGGAGATTGATGGTATAGCGAGCAGCAGGCAGAGGAAGCCCGAGTAGACGCCGCCATATTTTATACTGACACACCGCACGTTTACCAGCTTCATGTTGTAAGTGCAATTTGATTGAGCTTAATAAATATTCTTTTACATACTGCACTATGGGTGCAATTCTTGTTTATGTTTCTGAGTATTAAAGATCCAGGAACTGGAGACATCCACTGCTAGGTTTTTGGGAGAACAAAATCCCTGTGCTTGGTGAGACCGCCGTTGTGGTCATTGTTTGTGGTAAGGAGACTACATACTCACTTCGGGTGTATAAATCTACATGGAGATTGGGTTCTTCTTTACAACCTCATGGCCACAATTCATTTCCACACCCACATGGATGCCTTCTGATTCATTGTTTATTATTATTGGGACTTTAGAGAAGCTTCAATATATATATCTTTTTATCACTCTTTGATTGTATTTATTTCACCGTTAAGTTCATGTGATGCTCCACGGATACCTGCTTTCATTCATCTGAATCACGTTTGTGGATTTCACCATTTATAATTTTTTGACTATTCGTTACAATATTTGGTATTTATTTATATTATTTGCCATCTATAGATTACGTATTGTCCATTCAGGTTCACTATTTATGTAATATCATATATTTTACATTGGAGACTCTGCTTTAGTTTTCCTTTTTTTACTCAGGATTTTCACCACTTCTGAATATTTGACACATTTTTTAATTTTTGTGTTTTTTGTTACAGTATTATTAGCGCTGCATTCACTTATATGTTTTTCACAGTTTGGAGTTTGTTTATAGAACTTTTTGATGCTGGCAGCTTTTTCTGATTTATTTCACTTTTTCCTTTTTAATATATTTTCTTCCAGCGCAATGTTCACCATCTGGTGTTTTTTCTATTTTTGACATACTATACTACTAAACCCCTAATAATTATAGTAGTACGACCCAGAGTTGGGTGGTGGCATGATCCTTACGTGCTTCCCATCAATAGGACCACCAAAATTGGGAAAGTACCAGTGGTGGAGAAACTGGGAAGCCACAGTCTGCCATTCCTGTGGGTTGGAAGGAAACTGTGGAGGCAAACAAGAAAAAAAAATAGTATTTTTGCACATAACATTGCAAGCAGATTAAACACAAACATTCTTGGCCAACATAAGTATAACATTTATTGAAATGAGTATTCAAAGACAAAGTATAAGGTCCACTTATCAGATGCATCACCCCCTCTGGTGGCCCATTGGAAAAATTTTATGGTGGGGGGCATGGGTAGATGTTTTGGACAGGTAACCCTCTACACTTCATTGAGAGCTGAATGCATAAATAATGTGTGTTACTTTGGCCAGCTCCTCCTTACTTACACTATTGGCAGCCCACTGGACAGGTAAGAAGTGTCATAATCCAAAAATATGAATACACACTGTCTAAACTGAAGCACATTTTTACAATCTGCAATTACCTATCAAGATAATGAGAACAAAACTTTAAACAGTACCATTTGAAAGTATTCAGGCAGGCACTTTCACTACATGTTTTGGTGAATTCATCCATAAATATGACAACTAAAGAGGTAGGTATAGTTTGTATGGGTTTGGCAAAGTCAGCAGATAGAGTTTTGGTATCGGTTGACTTAGCGGTTGGGGGAGAAGGGAGGGTTCCAAATGAGTTTGGGCCCCAAAAAAATGCTCCTCTTGCACGCTGCCTGAATTTAAGCAATTCACAGCATATTAAAATCATGCTAATTATGGAATGAAGACATTAATACAATACATTAGCAAAAATTAAATACATAGAATGTGATGTTAAAGGATAAAACTTACCTGAATATAGTCCTTCTGCAGGACTTGAATGATGGGAGAACAGGTCTTTGGAATAATGATTCACAGAGCCTGGGGGGAGATCCCAGTCATGAACTTCTCCTGAGAGAAGTTCTCATGAGACTTCTCCCCGTCGCCAAGTACCGCAAGGTGGCGACGAGCCTTTGCTTGGGAGAGATAGCTTGCCACATGCAGGTGTCCTGCTTCATAATATAAGGGGACAGCAAAGCTAATAGACGGTGAAAGATGGGGTCCGTCATCCAAAGATAATTCCTGAAATCATCAGGATTATTGGAGCTCCCGCAGCAAAGGCATATGACAGAATTGGTCACGATTAAGCAACCAATTCTTGGTCCAAGAACTCCTCCTTCCCCTGTTCATGGACTGGACTTGGGTCAAAGCAATAACTCCAAGCCCAACAACAGCACGATCTCTCCAACAAGAATGCTACATGGCTAGTAAATGAACAGCTGCTCAGAACAAACTGACAGAATGCACTGAAAATCAGAAAGGACCTGGCAAGCATGACCTGAAAATCAGAAACGACCGGACAAGCACGCACTGAAAATCAGAAACGAACTATAAATAGACTGCACTGGAAAACAGAAACTACCTGACAAGCATGCACTGAAAAACAGATACGAACCGACAAGCACAACCTGAAAAGCAGAAACGAACTGAAAAGCACAAGACTGAAAAGCACGAATTGGCACTCACCAAACTTCTACTAACATGAGATAAACACGAGATTAGCAGGAGCCCAAAGGGTGGCGCATGACTTTTTATTGGCTCATCATACATCTTGTACGTCACTACGTTCGGAATTGTTGGCCAACATTTGTGTGACCGTGTGTATGCAAGGCAAGTTGGAGCCAACACCCTTCGAACAAAATTCCACGGTTTTGTTGTCAGAAAGTCCGATCGTGTGCATGCGGCATTAGTGATGGAAGTTTGCTTCCACTTGAATTCATAATATATATCCAGCAGATTAAACTCTGAGAAATGATTCTTATCTATTTACTTGTTCTGGGTAAGTAACTTACAATATATTAGTGTGTCCTTTAAAGTAAATCTATGGTCAAGCTATGGATCATCACCTGTATATCAATACTGTATGTCCAACAAGCTGTTAATGAGCCTTAAAACAAGACCTTACTTACCTTCTTGTTGATGGCACTGTGGAGTAATTCATCTTAAAGTTTAACAGCAGAAGGGTGAAGTTCTTAGAAGCTTAATTCACTTTGTTCCCTCCCACTGGCAATATCTCTGCAACCTTCCAACCTTCTAATCTAACACAATGTAAACACAAATTAGGTGCACTGGGAATTGGAGAATGATGAGATGAGACTTTAAGAGACCTGACTTGAATGACTTTAGTGCTGCTATGTTGAAAGTTGAAAGTTGCTCCATAGAATATGCAGCTACAGAGGTCAGAGAGGGCTTGTTTAAAAGCTCATTTACTGCATGGTAAGATATGTAAATATATTTAGTCTAACCACAGGCTCAGTTTAAACACAATCAACAATGTAATTTATTTGCTAATAGAGAATGTCTAAGTAGGCACTTTAAAAATTAACAGGCACATATACAGAGTTTATTTGTCAGAAAATTCTGAATCAACAAAAGTTCAAGGAATATTCAATGGATTAAATGAAAATTACAACATTCCAAAGTTATTTCTGACAGCTAATAAGAATGGTAGATATTGGTCAAATGATATATAACTCTTTCAGTTTTCTGAAAATGGTTGCTTCCAGCATCTTTTTTATTTCAAACAGTCATTTACAATACAAGTCAATTACAATTGTAAAGATATTTGCTACTGTTCGAAGGCCAGACAAATAAAAATAGACAACTAAATCACACTAAAATGTATGTAAAACAGTTGCAAAAAAGTAATAACTACTGGCAATTGTTATCAGTTGCTATTTAATAACTAATAATTACAGAAATTAAAATCTCGTACTCAAGTTACTACACTTAGAATCATTGGAAAAAATTGTATAGTGATTGCACAGCAACTGAAAAAGTAAACTATGGCCATAACAATCCCATGGATACAGGTGAACCATGCAGATAAATAAATATGTCCTCATAAACACAGTAATATGAAAGAAACAGAATGCTGCCATACATTGCTATTGAATCATACAAATTAACATTTCATCACAACAATAAATCCTCATATATTCAATAAAATTATAGAAAGCAGTTCAGGGTACATGCAGAATAGCACATCTGCAAAAATGTAAATTATATGGGACAAGACTGAGCTTCAGATCTGTCTAGAATACAGGAATAACTCAGCTTCTGGTTTGCATACAGATTGAAATTGATTTGCTTTTCAAGTACTGGGAAATAAAATTACAGTTTGGATAAAAAGGGAAATGTTGAAGTTGAAGTGAATATTTTATGTGGCTCATTGGTTTCTACCTACTTTTTATTTCACAAATATTTTTTCCCCCAAACACATGTATACAAGAAAAACAATACCTAAAAATGTGAACACATGAGTATATAAAAAAGAATGAATGAAGAATAACATTGTAACAAGCAGCAAGCTTTTGTAATAATAGTTTAATCTGAAGTTTTCTGACAGCTGGCTGTGTTGATGAGAGTTGTTACCAAGGAGCCTGGGATGCCTGCTGAGAACATCCACAGCATGCTGATTTATAGCAGCAGTGTTGAACTGCATAATGTCAGCACCTCTCACTAAAGTAATAATAAACAGGAATGATATGGTTTATTTTTCTATATGAATTGGTCAGACTAAGCATGGTAAGCACTAGCCCAATGGGGGATAATAGTGTTGTTCTCATGGGAGCTGTAACTGCGGCTGAGCGATTTCTATTGGCAAGGTTTATATAAACAAGGAATCTGTGATATAGTCATCTTAGAGAAATGAGATTTTGGTTACTAGCTGTAAGTGGAATTTTGTGGTTGTTGACTGTTATATCAAATTCCTACCAAAGATTAGGACTTGGCTGTCAGTCCTGCTACCTACTTAGTACAAAAAAAAATTAACGTTTAATGTTAAAAAGAAAAATATTAGCATTCCCTACATATACACTGGAGTTATTCGTAGTTTTAAACCGCATATAACTGTGTGAATTACATGTAATCCAATTTTGTTTTCTGCTTTTGCCACACAGTTCTTCCTGCCTTGGGTTCAGTTGCTACATATTTGCCTCATCTTGTGTGAACATAACAATTCAGCTTAGCAATTAATAGCTTAAAGTGTAATTTGTAGGTAACCGTGCTTAGGTAAGGCTAGGCTGCTGCCTCCCCTAGGGGCTCCACTAGTGAAGCACCAAACAGAAGAGTATATATGCAGGGGTGGGTGGCGCTGCCTGTCACCTGGAGAGTGACCTCAACTAGCCACGTAAAAATGCAAGTGCTAATTGAACCAAAGTGTAATGTGCACGTGATAAATTAATAAGGTTGCCCTAATAAGCTATGTCATATCAAGTGTATGACACAATAGCCATGTGTAGAAATATTAGTGGGTCCCTGTATATGCACCCAAAGGAGTAATTATATAAACCCAAAATAAAAACATCAAATGGGAAAATCTCATATGCAAAGTAAAAAATGTGTACCAAACCAAAAAATGTCAATTAGTGTACTCCCGTGTGTAGGATGTGCTGGATCCCTACACGTGCATCCAAAGGTGCATGAAAAGATATAATTAAGTAAATATATATATATAGATATATATATAGATATATATATCTATATATATAGATATCAACAAAAATAGTCATTTGAATTCATCATTAGAAGAAAAAGTCTCTTGTAAGATAATCATAATAAATAATGTATAAACCCAATCTGTAGTGCTAATTATAAGTGAAAAATATCCAAAGTGACTTGTGCAGAAATCATTCATAAATCAAAACTTGTGCAAGCAACGTGGGGTGACGTTCATGCTCCCCTTCAGTTCCCCACTCACCAGATCCTCATACCCCTACAGGGGCAAATTGCATAGAGTGGGGGTATGTCTGGAACGGTCCTCCTCCTTGGTGTGTCAAACTCGGGGTGTCCCTACTGGGGTGAGCAGTGATGGAAGTGGTTGAAAAATCCTGGATGGTCACCTCCTCCATGGCACTTCAAGACCGTGGGGGTATCCTCATGTGTATGAAATAGATGGGCACTCATAGCATAATTCTGTAAGATTCCAAATGTATTTAAATAAAGTTTAAAAAGCACGGTGCAACAAAGCCAATTTCCGTATTGGTGTTGAGGTATAACAGAGTGCAAGAAATCCCATTCAGCGCGCATTTCCCCGGTCGGAACAGCGCAAACCGGAAGTGATGTGGGTGCGAACTAGGCTACATCTTACGCATTTCGGCAGAGGACGTTGTCTAAGGCGGTGACATCTTGGTACACCTAACATCATTTATAGTAGGTGGTAGTGCAGGATCCGCTCCCCGTAATTGGGTGTACGAGGCCGGTACAATTGTGATACGGAACCCATATAGCCAAACTGGCCCTATGGGGAATAAAACACTATCCATCCAACTCAATTAGGTATATGGTTTTCCATAAGGGATCCTATAGATCCCAAGCTCGTGTCCCCGGTGGCCAAATTGGTGCTAACTCCTGCACATCCACTTTACACTGAACAAACTAGATATTACCTGGCAAAACTAAAAACAACATTCTAGCTTATTAATATACATAACATATTAATCAGAGGGGAGGATAGATAACTTGAGAATAATATATGGAATGTGTATAACGCTATGTATAGATAAAAATAGAAAATATATTAGAAACACTTTTTTTTTATCTTTTTAAAACTAATACAAAAATTTGTAAACTTATTTATGGACATATGCATATAATTAAAATGGAGGGATGATGCTGAAGCCACATTGTAAATATTTATTATTATGATGGTATACGTTCCATCAGACCCAGATAGGCATAGTCTGGTTCAGATGTTTTGGATAAATGTTTAACCACTTGCCGACCGTTGCACGCTGATATACGTCGGCACAATGGCAATGGTGGGCAAATTTTTTTAGCACTGATCGTTGTATAAATGACAATGGTCCCAAAATAGTGTCAAAAGTGTCCGATGTGTCCGCCATAATGTCGCAGTCCCAATAAAAATCACAGTTCACCGCCATTACTACTAAAAAAAATAATAATAATAAAAATGCCATAAAACTATCCCCTATTTTGTAGACGCTATAATTTTTGCGCAAACCAATCAATATATGCTTATTGCAATTTTTTACCAAAAATATGTAGAAGAATACATAACAGCCTAAACTGAGGAAAAAAATAGTTTTTTTATATATTTTTGGGGGATATTTATTATATCAAAAAGTAAAAAATATTGCGTTTTTTTCAAAATTGTCGCTTTTTTTGTTTATAGCGCAAAAAATAAAAACTGCAGAGGGGATTAAATACCACCAAAAGAAAGATCTATTTGTGGGAAAAAAATTATGTTAATTTTGTTTGGGTGCACGACCGTGCAATTGTCAGTTAAAGCGAAACAGTGCCGAATCGCAAAAAGTGCTCTGGTCAGGAAGGGGGTAAAATCTTCCAGGGCTGAAGCGGTTAAACAATCTATATTGGGAATTAGGTTAGTGATAGTATGGGAAGAGCTCACTAGGAAAAAGCATGTGAGCAAATTTGCATAAGTTGAGGTTTAGGGGGGGAGCTGTAATATGTCCCATAAACGTAATAGTTGCTCCATTTCTTCCTCATAGTCTATTTTATTCAGTATCACCAACCCCCCCCCCCCCCTTTGAGGAAGAAATGAAGAACCTGTTGAGGGTAGAGAACACATAAGAAACTAAAAGGGAAACCCTAAACAACGATATGAAAAGAGACTAAAAGCATATTAAGCAAGAAAGAAGCTGACCCCTGTGATATACTATGTGCCGAAGTTACACAAAAGACTAGAGAAACCACCAGGAAGACTGATTATTAGTGGGATCAATTCACTTTTTTCCCAGCTAGGAGAGTATCTTGACCATTATTTAAAGGCTCTAGTACAGAAAAGGAGATCGTACCTCAGGGACAATACTCAATTAATTACAGAACTTCAAAACATCACAGATTCTGGAAATTGCCTACTCATCACCATAGATGTTAACTCCCTATATACCAGTATCATACACAAAGGTGGCTTGGAGGGAGTGGAGAAGGCACTACATGAAAACACTGAGCTGAAACAAGAACAAATTGGGTTTATCCTTGAAGGCCTCCAATTAGCTATGGAAAGTAATTATTTCTGGTATAAGAAAAGTTACTTTGTCCAAACCAAAGGTGTGGCTATGGGGGCCATCCTTTTCATGAATATGTGGGAGGAAAAGTATATTTATGAGAAGAGAATACCCCAGATTAAGCTATACTGGAGATATATAGATGATTTAATCATTCTATGGGAAGGCACAGTGGAATCCTTTGAAAAATTCCTTAAAGAAATAAACCATAATGAATATGGGATCTCCTTTACTGGAGAATGGGACTATCAGCAGATTGACTATTTGGACTTACAGGTATTTAAGAATGGGAACGAATTGTACACGAAAACATTTTTTAAGTCAACAGATCGGAATGGGTACATACCCATGTCCAGCTGCCACCCCCCTAAATGGAAGGGGAACATACCCAAGGGGCAACTGTTAAGATTACGAAGGAAATGCCGTACCCTGGAAGACCTCGATGCACAAGCTGATACCCTGATCAAAACGTTTGAAGAAAAAGGTTATCCAAAAAAGAACCTGGTCAATCTGATCAATCTAATCAATCTAAAATAAGAAAATCAACAGGGACACACTATTGACAAAGAACGAGAAGAAAATAGAGACCTACACGGCTGTGGCCTTTATAAATAGTTTTAATACACAGTACCAATCAATTAAATATATCATCAAAAAATATTGGCCTATCTTAAAAGGAGATAGAGTGTTGTCTAAGATTTTACCAAAAAGGCCTAGATTTTTGTACAGAAGAGGCCTTTCAGGGAAGGGAATCACTTAGCCAAGAATGTCATTGATTCCCCGAAAACTGTCAAACTCTTTTCAGGAATGAAAGGGTTTTTCAGATGTCAAAAATGCCTCACGGGTAAAAAACAACCGCGGAAAAGAGAGTCCTTTAAATCCAGCGTCAATAATAGGGGATATCAAATAAGAGAACGAATTACATATACCCACGTCACCTACATTATAGAGTGCCCATGTCACCTCCAATACGTAGGGAGCACTACTCAGACCCTATTTGTGAGAATTAGAGAGCCTATTAATAATATAAGAAAAGGATTCCCGAAACATAACCTTTCCAGACATTTCAAAGAAGTACACCATAGGGATCCCACTGGCCTGATTTTTTATGGAATAGACCAGATTAAGGATCACTGGAGGAGAGTAACAAAAAAGATCCAGGTCTCACAGAACGAAACAAGGTGGATATACTGGCTGGGGTCTTTGGTGCCTGGGGGCCTTAACTTGGATATTGACCTCAATTGCTTTTTATCGAACAATTGACCTCTCTAACCCATACCTAAAGAGAGTTTAGAGCAATTATTACATTTATGGGACATTTTACAGCTACCCCCCAACCCTCAACTTCAACCTAATTCCCAATATAGATTGTTTAAACAATTATCCACAACATCAGATCCAGACTATGTCTATCTGGGTCTGATGGAATGCATACCATCATATTAATAAATATGTCCAATGTGGCTTCAGCATCATCCATCCATATATATATATATATATATATATATATATATATATATATATATATATATATATATATATAATTTTACAATTTTTTTATTCGTCATTATTTTTTCTAAAAAAAATAAAAATTTCTAATATATTTTCTATTTTTATTTATACATAGTGTTATACACATTCCATATATTATTCTCAAGTTATCTATCCTCCCCTCTGATTAACCACTTCAGCCCCGGAAGGCTTTACCCCCTTCCTGACTAAGCCCTTTTTTGCGATACAGCACTGCGTCGATTTAACTGACAATTGCACGGTCATGTGACATTGTACCCAAACAAAATTGATGTCCTTTTTTTCCCACAGATAGAGCTTTCTTTTGGTGGTATTTGATCACCTCTGTGGTTTTTATTTTTTGCACTGTAAACAAAAAAAATTGCGACAATTTTGAAAAAAAGCAAAATTTTTTACTTTTTGCTATAATAAATATCCCACAAAATATATAAAAAAAATAATATCTTCCTCAGTTTAGGCCAATATGTATTCTTCTACATATTTTTGTTAAAAAAATGCAATTAGCATATATTGATTGGTTTGCGCAAAAGTTATCGCGTCTACAAAATAGGGGATAGATTTATGGCATTTTTATTATTAATTTATTTTTATTAGTAATGGCGGTGATCTGCGATTTTTATCATGACTGTGGCAGCGGACAGATCGGACACTTTTGACACTATTTTGGGACCATTGACATTTATACATCGATCAGTGCTATAAAAATGTCACTGGCAGGGAAGGGGTTAAACACTAGGGGGCGATCAAGGGGTTAAGTGTGTTCCCTCAGTGTCTTTTAACTGTAGGGGGGATGGGCTCACTAGAACTTGACAGAGATTACTGCTCCCGATCACTTGGAGCAGTAGGTCCCTGTCATATTGCTAGGCAGAACAGGGAAATGCCTTGTTTACATAGGCATCTCCCGTTTTGCCTCTCTGTGCACTGATCGCGGCCCACCTGTGGACATAGAGTCTGAGGGGCCCACGGGCACACTCCCCCAGGGCCCAGTGGGCACATGCGCCCACTAGCCGCCAATGGCGGAGTAACGTATGGGTACATGGTTTTGTGCTCCCGTGCCTTTCTGTCCACGTATATAGGCGTGAGCCGTTCGGCAATTGGTTTATATATTATGTATATTAATAAGTTAGAATGTTGATTTTAGTTTAGCCAGGTAATATCTGGTTTGTGCAGTGTAAAGTGGATGTGCAGGAATTAGCACCAATTTGGCCATCGGGGACACAGGCTTGGGATCTATAGGATCCCTTATGGAAAATCATCTACCTAATTGAGTTGGATGGATAGTTTTTTATTCCCCATAGGACTTGTTTGGCTACATGAGTTCCGTATTACAATCATACCGGCCTTGTACACCCAATTACGGGGGCGGATCCTGCACTACTACCTGCTATAAAGGATATGAGGTGTACCAAGATGGCACTACCTCAGACAATGCCCTATGATGAAACACGTAAGCTGGAGCCTAGTACGCACCCATGTCACTTCCGGTGGAACGCACGCTGAATGGGATTTCTTGCACTCTGTTATACCTTGACACGAATACAACAATTGGCTTTATTGTGCCGTGCTTTTTTAAACTTTATTTTAAGAAAATTTGGAATCTTACGGAATTATGCTATGGGTGCCCATCTCTTTCATACACACGAGGAAAACCCACGGTCTTGAAGTGCTATGGAGTAGGTGACCATCCAGGATTTTGCAACCATGTCCATCGCTGCTCACCCCAGTAGGGACACACCAAGGAGGAGGACCATTCCAGACATACTCCCACTCTATGCAATTTACCCCTGTAGCGGTATGAGGATCTGGTGAGTGGGGAACTGAAGGGGAGCATGAACATCACCCCATGTTGCTTGCACAAGTTTTGATCTATGAATGATTTCCGCACAAGTCACTTTGGATATTTTTCACTTATAATTAGCATTACAGATTGGACTTATACATTATTTATTATGATTATCTTACATGAGACTTTTTCTTCTAATGATGAATTCACATGACTATTTTTGTTTTATTTCTACACACGGATAGCTTTTGTGTCATACACTTGATATGACATAGCTTATTAGGATGACCTTATTAATTTATCACATGCACATTACACTTTGGTTCAATTAGCACTCGCACTTTTACATGGCTAGTGGTTAGTCATCACTTGAGGTCACTCTCCAGGTGGCAGGCAGTGCCACCCACCCCTGCATATATACTCTTTTGAAGATCTGGTGGCCTACAACATACAGTATACGATTGCTGTACATTGCTGTACATGCTGAAGCTTATAATAATACGGTAACTCTCTTAAAGTATAACTAAAGGTATTTTGTATTGGGGGGTCGGGGGGTCTGAAAACCAGTCAGTATCTGGTGTAACTATCATTTGCCTCACACAGTGCAGCACATCTCCTTCGCATAGAGTTGATCAGCTTGTTGATTGTGGCCTGTGGAATGTTGGTCCATTCCTCTTCAATGGCTGTGCGAAGTTGCTGGATATCGGCAGGAACTGCAAAACGCTGTCATATATGCTGATCCAGAGCATCCCAAACATGCTCCAGTGAGTATGCTGGCCATGCAAGAACTGCAATGTTTTCAGCTTCCAGGAATTGTGTACAGATCCTTGCAACATGGGGCCATGCATTATCAAGCTGCAACATGAGGTGATGGTCATGGATGAATGGCACAACAATGAGCCTCAGGATCTTATCACGGTATCTCTGTGCATTCATAATGCCATCAATAAAATGCACCTGTGTTTGTTGTCCATAGCATATGCCTGCCCATACCATAACCCCACCGCCACCATGGGCCACTCTATCCACAACGTTGACATCAGCAAACCGCTCACCCACACAATGCCATACACGCTGTCTGCCATCAGCCCTGTACAGTGAAAACCGGGATTCATTCGTGAAGACCTCTCCAAAGTGCCAGACGTCATTGAATGTGAGCATTTGCCCATTCAAGTCAGTTACAATGATGAACTGCAGTCAGGTTGGGACTCCGATGAGGATGACGAGCATGCAGATGAGCTTCCTTGCAATGGTTTCTGACAGTTTGTGCAGAAAATTCCTAGTTATGCAAACTGATTGTTGCAGCAGCTGTCCGGGTGGCTGGTCTCAGACGATCTTGGAGGTGAAGATGCTGAATGTGGAGGTCCTGGGCTGGTGTGGTTACACGCGATCTGCGGTTGTGAGGCTGGTTGGATGTACTGCCAAGTACTCTGAAACATCTTTGGAGACGGCTTATGGTAGAGAAATGAACATTCAATTCAAGGGCAACAGCTCTGGTGGACATTGCTGCAGTCAGCATGCCAATTGCACGCTCCCTCTTGTGACATCTGTGCTGTGTGATAAAACTGCACATTTTAGAGTGGCCTTTTATTGTGGCCAGCCTAAGGCACACCTGTGCAATAATCATGCTGTCTAATCAGCATCTTGATATGCCACACCTGTGAGGTGGATGGATTATCTCGGCAAAGGAGAAGTGCTTACTTACACAGATTTAAGGCCGGGTTCACACTAGTGCGACAAACGCTCCGACATTGGGAGCTCATGTCGCATGATGTGTGAAAATCAATGTTTCCCTATGGGAGCCATCCTAACTGGTCCAACACAAGTCGGTCCGACTTTCAAAATGCTCCCTGTACAACTTTGGTCCGACTTTTATCCTACTTCACCCATTGACTATCATTGAAGTCGGATGAAAGTCAGATCGCTGTCTCGCATTGGGAACTCCACGCCAAATTTTAAATATAAAACTGGCATGGGTTCCCCCTCCAAGAGCATACCAGGCCCTTGGGTCTAGTATGGATTTTAAGGGGAACCCCCTATGCCGCGCACACGGCATTACAGTGGGAAAGAGCGTCATGTCAACATCAGAAGAAGAGAAGAGGGAAGAAGACGGCGGAGAAGACCGGGCCACCGCTAGCAAAAGAGCGGGCAAAAGAGCAGAAGATAGCGGAGGAGCCCAGCAGAAGATAGGGGAGAGTGGGAGAAGAACCGGAGAGTGCAGAGAAGAGGCCGGAGAACACGGAGAAGAAGGAAGAGACCCCAAAAGTCAGAAGAAGAGCCCCGGAGCTGCCTAATAAATTATTTTAAAAACCTGTCTAGTGTGTTTTTTTATTGACACTTTTTTTCCTAGGTGAATGGGTAGGGGTACGATGTACCCCATACTCATTCACATAGGGTGAGGAGCCAGGATCTGGGGGCCCCTTTATTAAAAGGGGCTCCCGGATTCTGATAAGCCCCCCGCCCGCAGACCCTGACAACCAACGGCCAGGGTTGACGGGAAGAGGCCCTTGTCCTCATCAACATGGGGACAAGGTGCTTTGGGGTGGGGGGGGGCCGCAGAGCATCCCCCTGCCCCAAAGCACCCACCCCCCCATGTTGAGGGCACGTGGCCTGGTACGGTTCAGGAGGGGGGGCGCTCGCTTGTCCCCATCCCCTTTCCTGACCGGCCGGGCTGTGTGCTCGGATAAGGGTCTGGAATGGATTGTGGGGGGACCCCCGCACCGTTTTTTCGGTGTAGGGGGTGCCCCTTAAAATCCATACCAGAATGAAGGGCCTGGTGTGCTCTTGGAGGGGGAACCCATGCCGGTTTTTTATTTAAAATTTGGCGTGGAGTTCCCCCTCAAGATCCATACCAAATACAGTGCCTGGTATTGGCGGGGATCCAAGTCGGATCCCTGTTCAGTGAAAGTCACGCATGTCAGTTTCAAGTCACAGGGCACAGTCAGATCCAAAGTAGGACAGCTGTCTTGTCGCACCAGTGTAGACAGATTTGTGAACAATATTTGAGAGAAATAGGCCTTTTGTGTACATAGAAAAAGTTGTAGATCTTTGAGTTCAGCTCATGATAAATAGGGGCAAACACAAAAGTGTTGCATTTATATTTTGCTCAGTGTATATATATATATATATAGATAGATAGATAGATAGATATCTATATCTATCTATCTATCTATCTATCTATCTATCTATCTATCTATCTATCTATCTATCTATCTATCTATCTATCTATCTATCTATCTATCTATCTATCTATCTATCTATCTATCTATCTATCTATCTACACTAGTAGATATATCTATCTATATATATATATATATATCTATATATATAGATATCTATCTATATATATAGATATATATATATGCATCAATCAATCAAATACACTGCCTGTACTGACTGAATAAAGAGTTTACACTGTATATATATGCTGAATTCGGAGTATATATATATATATATATATATATATATATATATATATATATATATATATACACACACACACACACACACACGCTAGTCTGACTGTATAAATATATATATATATATATATATATATATATATATATATATATATATATATATATATATATATATATATATATATATATATATATATATATATATATATATATCAAATACACTGCCACTAACTAACTAACCTGCCTGCCTAATCTATCTCAATCTCTCTATCTCCGTCCACTATAACACACTATATGGGCGGCCTTAAATAGTGTGGGGCATGAACTTAGTCCCCCTGAGCCATGATTGGCTGAAGGCACCCTGCCTTTGGCCAATTATGGCTCTCACTGAGGAGCGTGCTGTGATTGGCCAAAGCATGCAGGTCAGGTGTATGGTTTGGCCAATCATCATACAGCAATGCACTGCGGTCTTGCAGTGCATTATGGGGTGCTCAAATTCGCTACAAATGCCACAAAAAATTCACTGTTTGGAGAACAGGCGAACACCCGATGTTTGAGTCAAACTTGCATTTGACTCGAACTCGAAGCTCATCCCTAAACAGGACACATAGAAAGGGTAATCTGCCCAATAGGGGCGCAAAAAGCTATAAAAACTGACAGGGGTTCTAATCCATTGCCACTCTATCATAAAAGAAAAAAAAAGTTTTGCCTTTAGTTATGCTTTAAGTGTCATGGTCAGCAGATGATGTATATCATTAAAAACACATGAGCAATGATGTACTTGCAGTCATCATGGTGACTACGATCACCATGGCATCTGGACCTGTAAAACAAATGTTACACTCTTGCTTCCAGGCATTTCCAAAGCTCATCCTCCTTGGAAGACTTTACCAGAGTGATAAGCTATGACCTTTTTGAGAAATGTGGGTATCACAAAGATGTAGAAAAAAGTATGCAGTCCCACAACAGAGTTTTCAAGTTTCCAAAATAATATAAAATCTTACAACACCTCAGGACAGGCATAAGAAGCCAGCTTGATGTTGTTCTGAATAAATGCACTGGGGCTTGAAGAACATGCCTATAAGTTATTAAAAACAGATCCATTTCACTTTTAATAGACGTGTTTGCATTAAAATATACATGTGACATTGCATACTGTTTGCAGTGCTCCCATAATTTTTAAGGTGTCCCTTTCTGTAGGCACCAGACACTTTTTTAGGAGGTCGGGACTGATTAATGCTATGACTGCCAACATTTTTCTTGTTATCAGCAGTGCATGTTATCCTATTGGTTATAACATCCTACTACATACTAAAAGGATAGATTTAAGGGTGCAAGAGTGTGCAAGTTTGTACATTTTAATTAAAACATTTTATTTTTTACAAGTGCACCTGGAAAAAAAGTTAATAGCAGCTATTACCAGCATGTCTTTGTATATCAGCAAAGTCGTGTAATCACCATATCATTTCTGTAAAGGTGATTACATGGCTTTGCTAGAAAACAAAGAGTTAAGCCGCATACACACAATCAGATTTTCCGACGGGAAATGTGTGATGACAGGCTGTTGGCGGAAAATCCGACTGTTTATACGCTCCTTTGGACAATTATTGTTTAAAATTTTCCATGGACAAATGTCTGTTGTCGGATTTTCCAAGCATGTGTACACAAGTGCGTTGGACAAAAGTCCAAAGTACAAACACGCATGCTCGGAAGCAAGGACGAGCCAGAAGCGGTCGGTCTTGTAAACTAGCGCTTTGTAATGGAGAATTAACATTTGTGATGTGGCAAATTATGAAATCTCGAAATGCAGCGCACATTCTCTTCTTCTTTAACGGGATAATAATGAAGCTGCTTTGCTGGTGATACTGATGGAGTTATTGCAAACAAATTTTCAAAGGCTTTTTTTTTCTAGTGATATCAAGAATAATATTATTATGAGGGGATAGTTGGGAGCATGTGTGAGTTTTTCCGCACCCAGGATCCAAATGAATCGATAATTGGGCAATGGGATGCCTTCAAGGCATATTTGAGGGGTGTGTTAATAGCTGAAATGAATAAGGTTAAACAGGAATCTTCCGCACTTAAAAATGAACTTGAAACCAAAGTACAGGAGATGGAACAGTTATATGTCACGGATCCTTCTGATCCGACCAGGGAGGCATGGCAGGCGGCTCTCTCTGCATACAGACAGCTGCTATCCTCCTCGGCCGATAAGAAGAGATTCTTTGCTAAGCAGGCGTTTTTTGAGGAGGGCGAGAAAACAGGTCGCATACTAGCGAGAATCGCAAATTCGTACCAGAAGTCCCCAACTATAGGTGCTATCAGGACTAAAGCGGGTAACATGGTTAACACACCTGAGAAAGTGATGCAGGAACTAAACACTTTTTATGAAGATTTGTATAAGCAGGATACATCTTATACATCTGAGGAGTTAGAACAATACTTAGAACAGATAGATTTCCCTAGATTAAACAAAGATCAGAGAGGGCTCCTGGAGAATCCTCTTACAGTAGAAGAACTACAGGATGCGGTTGGATCTTTTCCTAACTGCAAAGCGCCCGGGGAAGACGGAATCCCCATAGAAATATACAAACAGTATACTACTGAATTATTGCCCCAGTTGCTTAAAGTCTTTAATAGAGCCCGGGAGGAAGGCCGTCTACCAGCATCAATGTCAAAGGCCAATATTGTTTTGCTGCTCAAGCCTGGTAAGGATCCAGTAGATCCCGGGGCGTATCGCCCGATTTCTCTGCTACAGAGTGACGTGAAAATATTAGCGAAAGCTCTGGCCATTAGACTAAATGGAGTTATTACTTCAATTGTCCATGGAGACCAAGCTGGTTTTATGCCCAACAAGTCGACGGCAGTCAATTTGAGAAGGCTATTCCTTAACATGCAATCCAAGGCAGACAATATGGGTTCCAGGGGCTTGCTGTCATTGGATGCCACTAAGGCATTTGACAGCATAGACTGGAACTATCTGTGGTCGGTCTTGCGGAGTTTCGGATTCGGCCCCCGGTATGTCTCTTGGGTTAGGCTCCTTTATAGCCAGCCGGAGGCCGCTGTGAGGGTTGCAGGCTACCTATCCCCAAGTTTTGTGTTGAGGAGGGGTACAAGGCAGGGATGCCCCCTGTCTCCCCTCCTCTTTGCACTGGCTATTGAGCCTTTGGCGATCGGGATCAGGGCAAATCTGGGCATTACGGGCTTCTGCTACGGTGACATGCAGGAAAAAATTATGTTGTATGCTGATGATACCATGCTCCTACTCGGTGACACTGGCCCCTCCCTTCAAGAGGCCATGTCGACCATATCTAAATTTGGGAGGTTCTCTGGCCTTCACATAAATTGGTCGAAGTCTGCCCTTCTCTTATTGGATGGAGATGATTCACAGGAGGTTTGCGCCACTTGCCCCATCCCGATTGCCACTACTTTCAAATATTTGGGGATTCAAATTACGTCCCAACCCCGAGACTTTATACATCTAAATATATTTCCACTCCTACAGCGTTTTAGAGACAAAATTAAGACATGGAACTCTCTTTTAATGTCAGTAGCAGGTAGAGTAAATTTAGTGAAAATGATTCTTATGCCCCAGTTACTTTATTTTCTACACAATACCCCTATGGTTATTCCCTTAAAAATATTTCACATAGTCAATGCCATTTTCCGAACCCTTATTTGGAAAAATGGTCCCGCCCGGATCAAATTGGAACACCTACAGAGACCCAGGGACTGCGGTGGATTGGCATTGCCCAATCCATGGCTGTACTACCTGGCCTCCCAACTGCAGCATCTGATTGGTACATTTGTCCCGTCACACAACTCATCCCACAGGCTAATGATCCATACAGTAGGTAAGGGACCGATACACATGGCTTTAGAGGCATTGGCCTTCACTAAACCACATAAAAAATACCCAACGTTTAGCCTAATTCAAAAGGTGTGGAATAAGTCCAAATATCTCCAAAACGTAGATGGATATACGGAATATAGTCCCATTTGGCACAATGACACATATGGGGAACTAGCTAAACTACAATGCGGAACTCGTTGGAAGCAGTTTGGAATTACTCATATCAAGCATATATTTAGGGAAGGTGTGTTGCGAACATTTGCTGATCTAAAAGAAGCGTATAACCTGCCAGCATCAATGTTATTCTATTATATGCAACTTAGACACGCAGTACAGACACAGGGCCGCTCCTCGGAGTGGCACTTGTCCCCGACCCCGGTCTTCAAACTTTTGGAGGATGCTGGCTCATCTAAAGGATTTATCTCTCAATGCTATGCCATCCTGTTGCAATCCGTGATGAGACGGCATCCCTTGAGGGTGAGAGAGAGGTGGGAGGCAGAGGTGGGGCAGTTAGACGAGGACCAGTGGGAGGAGATCTTTCAGGCAGTGAACCAATGTTCACTTAATGTGTCACAAAAACTCACCCAATTATATATTCTATTGAGAACATATTATACTCCGCACAGATTACATCTAATGAACAGGCTGACGGAACCAACATGTACTAGGTGTAAACGGGAACATGGAGATCTGATTCATATGCTGTGGAGATGCCCCAAGTTGCATAAGTACTGGGCAGGAGTGGTTCAAACTATTAACTCAATCTTTGATGTGGGTCTTCCACAGGGCCCTAGAGCGTGTCTCTTGGGTGCTCTGGAGGAATACGAATGGGAAGGTCACAACAGAGAAGCTGTGCATAGAGTACTTTTTCAAGCCAGAAGACTGATTATGACTCACTGGAAGTCCGATAGGTCACCGACTGTTAAAGAGTGGACTGAAAGTATTAACACAACTCTAAAAATGGAAAAGTTGATTTACCAACATAGAGGTAGCATGCAAAAATTTGAAAAAATATGGGGTCCATGGTTAGATGTACCGGGATTGGCACCTATGGAACTGGTATATGACAGGTTGTTAGGTATTAATGCCGGGTGAGACCTGGATAGAGGTTGACTGTGATCAGAATAACCGTTTAGCAATGTTATATGGAGAATGTTACTCTACTATTGGATTATGTGTAGCACAAGAGGTGATGTGTAAACCTGGCTACAATGCTTGTAATGCTTTCCCTGCAAATTTAATAAAATCTTGTTGGATTAAAAAAAAAAAGAATAATATTATTATGCTTAAAGAAAAAAGGGAATATTTTTGGGACTTTAAATGAGACGCTACGGGGAATATTGCGCCTCCATCCCTGGTTGCTTTAGGAAAAAAGGGGGGGTGGGACTTTAGATGAGGTGAGTGGGGTAGCGCCAGACAAAACCATATACATATGTAAAAAATTGTATTCTTTATTAGACCAAAGATAGGGCATGAATCAACCCATATAAACGCATAATAGCACATTGGCATATAAAATACAAAGTATCAACATACATATTGAGGATAGTCACCAACATGACACAGAAAGTAAATATTATACATCACAGTCCCCCAAATGTTGTAGGCATAACATTATGTCAGGGTGGTAGAGCACTAAAAACCATCTGGAATCATAAATATGAGATGGATGCATCAAAATAAGCTCAACAACGTTTTCGTGGACTTCTATCCACTCATCAGGAGCAAGTACATCCATGTACTAAAAAGGGGATAAAAAAAAAAATCACCATTATAGTTGGATATAACCACAGACTGGAGGGGTAGAGGGATTAAAGATGATGATGAACAAATAAACAGCCATAACTGAAAGTACTCATATAAGAGCTGATACTAGGCCATGCGATACCACCTGCCGGAGGTCAGCCAGATAATTATGTCCGGCACGGGAGCTGAGGAAAGGACCCAAGCATGGATCAGGAGCACACACGCAGTCCCCCAAAAGAAGTGTGTATAAAAAAATCTTGATGTAACTGTGGATGGGATTTCTGTATTGTATACAATAAAGTAAATGGTTTGTTACCATATTGGTATAAATAAAAAGAAATGTCATATAGGGTAGACCCATCACCACAGTATAGAAGTATATTGTGGAGCATATCAACAAAGTGAACAGAATGAAAACATAGGGTGTCCATTTAGTAAGAATAGAGGAGAGGAGATGAGATTCCTGAAATCAGGAGAAATTAATGAAAACTAAAGTAAAGAAATATTGGTAATGCTTGTTATAGAGGAATTTAAGAATGAATCAAGAGCTTGCTATGTATTTACCCATGTAGGTCCTAATGGGATATGAACCAAAATGGAGTGCAATGTGGGACTGCTGAGAAAAGGTCACTGAAGGGGAACTGCAGGGTGAGCCCAACGGCCAGGGTCCCATCCAGCATCACACTGGCAAGACAAGGGAGAGACAGCACGGAAGCAGTCAGACCTACTCACCATGTGTCAGCCAAGCTGAAATAGCACACGCCTGCGTGAAGGGATGCCCACTGGGCTTCACACGCATGGAGTTGAAGGTGTGGCGCCGATGCACAGTAAAATCGCCCGCCCAATCCCCCATCCCCATAATGAGTGGGAAGGAGGGGAGAGGGAAGGCATGCAGCGTGCATCGCAGCTCCCGTGCAAACAAAACACGGGCCAACCTGTCGACTGCAGAACACACTGAACCAATTCAGCTCAAAGGAGTAGAGACAATTACAGCAGCAGTGTGTCCATCAAAGTCAGCTGTGTTCAATGTGGTATATGATAACTTGACCACTAGGGGTCAGGTACAAGGAAGTGAAGGCTCTTGAACCACACACACACACCTCCATCCATAATCAGTATTAAAGAAAAAGGGAATATTTTTGGGACTTTAAATGAGATGCAACGGGGGAATATTGCGCCTCCATCCCTGGTTGCTTTAGCAAAAAAGAGGGGGGGACTTTAGATGAGGTGCGTGGGGTAGAGCCAGACAAAACCATATACATATGTAAAAAATTTTATTCTTTATTAGACCAAAGATAGGGCATGGATCAACCCATATAACCGCATAATAGCACATTGGCATATAAAATACAAAGTATCAACATACATATTGAGGATAGTCACCAACATGACACAGAAAGTAAATATTATACATCACAGTCCCCCAAATTGAGTAGGCATAACATTATGTCAGGGTGGTAGAGCAATAAAAACCATCTGGAATCATAAATATGAGATGGATGCATCAAAATAAGTTCAACAACGTTTCGTGGACTTCTATCCACTCATCAGGAGTAAGTGCATCCATGTACTAAAAAGGGGATAAAAAAAATCACCATTATAGTTGGATATAACCACAGACTGGAGGGGTAGAGGGATTAAGAATGATGATGAACAAATAAACGGCCATAACTGAAAGTACTCACATAAGAGCTGATACTAGGCCATGCGATACCACTGCCGGAGGTCAGCCAGATAACTAGCTTCTTTTTTTTGGGCAAGTTACCACAACACCATTATCTCATAGTTTTAGAGATAAGATCAAAGATACAACTATGTTGGTGTCCCTTGTCAATTTTACACTGTATTTTTTTAAATGTAACTGCCTACTCCCAAACTGTCATTTGAAGTAAAACACATAGCCAAGTATTATTCTACACAATTTTTGTATTGTGCATTAAAAAAAGAAAACAAATAAAAATAGACATGCTATCTGCCAATAGAACTTAATCAAAAAGTGCATTCTATGCATCCAAAAATATAGAAATATAGAAATTCAGAATCAGAACAAGAATAGAGGGAAAATCTTCCAGTTGGAACACTAGTTCTGGTGACTCTGGTGACACCACGAGATTCACTCACTTTGGAGGGATTTCTTCTTACTTTTTTGGACAGGAAGTGAAGGGAAATCACAGCAATATGACAGAGATGGCAAAAAACACTGATAGGGGTTATACCCCTTACTAATAATTGTTATCAGTGCACAATGGGAAATGCATTTTTTACACCTTTAATTTGAAAAATAAAGCTAGAGATGCATGGAGGGAGCACAGCCTACCTGCTGAGAAGTTTGTTTTTTGTCTTATCATGGTATCTAGAAATACTGTACCTTTTTTGGAAGTCTGAATTTTATTGGTAATGCAAGTAGAACATTGAAGAAAGATGAAATAACACATTACAGGCTTCGGGAAGCTCTTACTACCCTCCTATTGACCTTTAAGGAGCTGTGAGTGCTTGTTCTTATTGCACAATGCCATTGAAGTAAACAATATGGAGTTTCTGATAGTTGCTGTATTTAGCATTAGCATTTTACTAAATTATTTAATGTATTACCTTATTGTATTGTTGATTAAATAAATAGAACTGTGTCCAAATGAATATGCATACTGGAGGATTTGATTGGTAGGTCACTGAAAGCTGTATAAGCCACCTAGTATGTTTACAGGTGCGAGGATAAAAGGAGCATGAGCTGCACCTGAGTCTTGGGCAAATCTACTTTTTACCTGCTTTTTGTAGGTACAAATCATAAGCAACATACATCAATCATGCATTAAACAAGGAAAAAACTGTGAACAAGACAAAAGGAGGGGGCCAGTGGGAAAGAAATTGAAAAAAAATAATCTTCTGTTTTAGCTGCATCCTCTCAGTCACTTAAAGGATAACTAAATCCAAAAACAATAATTTAAAATATTGCAGCTTACCAGCCTTTAGATGTGTTGGCTGCATTAGTTTGCATTTTTCAGGCTAATAATATTTTCAGAATGTAAAGAAAAATATCTGTTGATCTTGCAAGAAATGCAGCGCCCTTGTCACTTTCTATGAGATGCTGATGAAGAGGCATCAGGCAGAGGAGGACATTACCTGTTATCACTGCTGCTTTTCGATCAGACAGATGAGCCTCAGCTTCTATTTGGCGACACCCGGCAACCAACACCATCTCTTTGGCTGTCACCTGTTGGCTTCCTTCGACTGGATGCTGAGCCCTGGTGCTGTGAATCTTGTCACTTCCGCCTGTTTCCTACTTGCTCTTGTGGGTGCAACTTACTATGTTTTAATAAGTGTATTCTTTTGTAATACTATATTATACTGTTATTTCTCTCTCCCCTTGTGTGCATCCTACATGGAGTATCCCCTCCTGATTGCGGGCTGCAAGCACCCACCCTTCAGTGTAGCATTTATTCTGGCTTCAACAGATTTTATTTGTGTATTAACTATAATTTGATTTGTGGTATCACATTTCATTTTTGAGATTATTAACTGGCATACTGCTACTTTGACATCACACATTACACATTTGGTTTTACCATTTGTTTTCACCTAACCATTCAGGGGCTGCTTTGTGGAGTGCTGTGGTCCCAGTAGATTTCTACTGGGCCATTATTTTCGTCGCTTCTTATGAGATGAACTGGCAGAAAAGCAATAATATTTTTCTTATGTAAACTACTAATTCTACCGTCCCCCACATAATGGAGAAGAACAAAGATGGATATGTTTTAAATTCAGCCTCGGTGGCAGTAACCATGGTTTCTTTCCCAGATGCCAGAAGTATATTATCTGCAGGATTTGTATGTGAAAATAAAGGAAACAATCTTAAAAATAAAACAGCCACCACAACCCAGGACTGCTAAGCTGCAATCATTTTTTTGTTTTTTAGGCTTAGATATGCTTTAAAGGGAACCTGTCTGATCCTTTACAAGCTGCTGAACTGAAGCTAATATCCTTACCTAGAAGCAGACATAACTGATCTCTATTACACTGCTTCTAGTCATTGATGAGTCTAAAAAAAATTAGTACATGATCTGGAAAGGGTCAAATTACTAAATACACAACTGATATACACAGTAGAAAATATCCAAGTGTAAAGAGTCATGAAGAAGTCTCTTCAATTTTTTTGAAGGACAAAAAACATTTTAATAAAATATCCACTAAACAGTTATTGGCTTCTATACTTATAATATGTTTTTGGTTTACTAAATAAAACTTGGTCATAATTCTTGCATGTAATTAAAAAAATCCAATATCTTCCACCAAAAATAAAATATAAACATTTTATTTAGTACTAAGGACTGCTTGCTTAACCCCTTGATGGCACTTGTACACAGATATACAGCCTCACAGAAGTGGGTCTTTATCCGTGAGGCTGCATATCTGTGTATCTCTCTTTGTGCTGGGAGCACCAGGTCTTTTACTAATAATAATGTGACTCTCAGTTCCTGGTCACAAGATCACTGCTATAGTCTGATAGCTTATCACAGTGATCAGTCACTGTCCAGCCTGCCCCTGTGTTATATTTTTCTTCTCCATGGAGGAAAAATACATTTTATCTTCTTCTCCTTGCAGAGGAGAAAATGTAAACAAACAAAAGTGTGTACATTTTTTTTTAAAATAAAGAAAAAAATAGCTAGAGCAAGGTTTGATCTAGGTCAGTGTCAGGGTTAGAGTAATGCCCCGTTCACATGATCGGACTTTCCGACAACAAAACCGTGGATTTTTGTTCGAAGGGTGTTGGCTCCAACTTGTCATGCATACACACGGTCACACAAATGTTGGCCAACAATTACGAACATAGTGACGTACAAGATGTAAGTGATATCTCCATTATGAATGCTAGTTTTACAAGACCGAGTGATTCCGGCTCGTCCTTGATTCCGAGCATGCATGGACTTTTGTGCGATGGACTTGTGTAGATACTATCGGAAAGTCCGACAACAAACATGTGTTGGCAAAAAATTTGAGAACCTGCTAGCCAACATTTGTTGGCGGAAAGTCCGACAACAAATGTCTGATGGAGCATACACACGGTCGGACTTTCAGCCAACAAGCTTACATCCAAAATTTCCTGATGGAAAATCCGATCTTGTATACGCGGCATTAGAGTCAAGGTCAAAATAAAGGTCAAATGCCAAGGTTAAAGGTTGGGGTCAAAGATTAGAGTCAGTATATTTTGGGTAGGATTTTTTTTTAAACATTTTTTAAATTACTATCAGTGCCAGTTAGTGTTGGTATGTTTTAGGTAGGATAAAAAATAAAAGCAAAATGTGCACCATCAGAAGCAGGAGAATTTATTTTTGGTTGCTCTTTGATGGTAAGGTATGGTAATAGCAAGAAATATACAGCTAAATATACTTTTTTTTTTTTAAATATTTTGGGGCCAGTTTTTCTTTTTTGATAATAAAAAAAATCAGGGGATATTGGTTACCATTTACCACCAAAAGAAAGCCCAATTTTTCCTGAAATGGTATAATCCACTACACCAAGTAGTTGCAAGGCTACAGTTTACTAACGCATGTCACAGTTGCTAAATTCCGTTCAGATATTAACATTTGTTTTACCCTCAGTTACCAAGGGGTCAAAATGTATTACCTCTGTCTTGTGTAAAATAACTATGGTTTTTAAATTAAATATTAAAACATTAATTTTAACATTTAGTTCTGTTATATATTTTTTTCAAAATAAGAAGAATACTACATTTCTGTTACATATTAACTACTTCATGCAAAATAATGTACCTGTATGTCAGTATTTTGACATTAAATATCGGTGCTATGGCAGCAGCTAGCTGCCATAACCCCCGGTATTTTCAGGAACAGCATGGATTTCTCTTTAAGATAAAAGTGGTCTCTGTGGTAGATTCGCTACAAGATCATTTTTATTGGTGGTGGGAGAGGCCCCCCGGCTGTCTCTGCCACTTACCAGAGCCGTCAGTAGCGGCGGAGACGATCGTGTCCACTCCCCTCACTGCCTGGATACCGAGTGAGGGAAAGATGGCCCCCCGCTCGGCTCCATGGCATTGAAGGGCAGAACCAAAGTCAAACGTCACTTCTGCCCAATGCTCTTAAAGGGGAATTTTTTTATTACATTTTTTTTTAATTGCATTTTAGTGCAATACAAAAAAATTCTTTCTGACCCCAGATCTCACATTTAATGCTTTTTTCTACTAAGGGATGTAAAAAGGAATAAAGTGACCCTATTTTTTTTTAAAGGACAGTGTAAAAATAAAACAATAAAAGGTAAAATAAATTATAAAAAAATTATTTTAAAGCGCCCCGTCCCGCTGCATGCAGAAGCGAACGCATACGTAAGTCGAGCCCGCATATGAAAATTGTGTTCAAACCACATGAGGTATTGCCGCGATTGTTATGCCCTGTACACACGGTCGGATTTTCCGATGGAAAATGTGTGATAGGACCTTGTTGTCGGAAATTCTGACCGTGTGTAGGCTCCATCACACATTTTCCATCGGATTTTCTGACACACAAAGTTTGAGAGCAGGATATAAAATTTTCCGACAACAAAATCCGACGGACAAAGTGCCACACATGCTCAGACACACCGCATCTCTGATCATGATAAGAAGCCTCTGTCAGAGGCTTCTTATCATGTGATCAGCTGTGACCAATCACAGCTGATCATCACGTGAACCAGGAAGTGCCGGTAAACAGCATTCCTCAGTTCACGTTGACAGGGAGAGCCGATCAGTGGCTCTCCCTGTCAGAGGGGGGGTCTGTGCTAATAATCAGCACATTAATTATCAGCACAGCCCCCTCAGTTGTTCCAATCACCTGCCAATCAGTGCCCAGCAATAAACACAATAATAAAGTCTTCCAGTGCCCACCACAGTGCCAATCAGTGCCCACCACAGTGCTAATCAGAGCCCACCACAGTGCCAATCAGAGCCCACCACAGGGCCAATCAGTGCCCAGCAGTAACACCTGTCAGTAATCTATCAGTACCTCACCATCAGTGTGGAGATAAAAATCAAGAATTTTTTTCTCATTTTTAACTCATTTTTCATTTTTTATTCTTTTTATTTTATTTTTTATTTTTATTTCATTCTTCCTATTCATTTTTTCATTTCATCATTTCATCATTTTTCACTTTTTCTTTTTTTCATTATTATCGTTTATCTTTTCATTCTTCTTTTTTACTTTTACTTTATTCATTCTTCTTTTTTATTATTATTTTTATTCTAACTCTTATTTTCATCCTTATAAATATACTCATTATATATCCATTATTTTATCATTTATGTTTATCCTATTCTTACATTTTTCATACGTTCCTCATACTCCTTTACCATTCATCTTCATATTTATTCTCATCATTTTCTTTATACTTGCTTATATTCTATCATATTCTTGTCTAGGGTACAAATTTCATCTTTTAATTATTTGCATCACCACTTGCTCTTCCTACAACTCCCTCATATACTGCTATCTCCTTTCTGCTGATGCCGTCGCCTAGCGACGCACCCCAGCTCCTCTATATAAAGGACACATGTTCCATTAGCCTGTTAGATCTGAAGAAAATGCGGATGCATTGAAATGCGTCATCTGACACGTCCATACGTCATTTCCGCTTCTCTGTTCCTGGTGTATGGTGCGCCTCACGCTGGTCTCCATCTGGTTCCTGTTTCCTGCTTCCGGTCCTGGCTTTCGGTGCCCGATCAGATGCCGGCTCTCCGTGCGGACACCCGGGTTTCACCATCCTCTCCATAGTCCAGCACCCATCAGCGGAGACTTTCACACCATGGACCGCCTCTCCACTCTCTCCCCAGCGCTTTGACAACACAGTCTTGGAGCCTGCACCGTGAACAGCTGAGATGACATCCCTGGGCTAGCTACATGTCCTTATGTGCCTTATTTTCACCTTGTTTTTGTGAGTAGCCACTCGGCCGTTTGTTTTTATATTTTTATTAAAATTAGCTTTTGATACTGCACTTAGATTGGCGCTTCTTGCTTTTTATCTCCACATTGCTTTTTAGAGTTCTGCTTCCACTCCCAAGAAAGCAGCCGCTGGTGCAAAGTATCTTATTCATTTGAACTGTATATTTCTATTGCCATTTTTTGGACTTTTTAGGTATAGTGTATATGTGCCCTGTATACCTATACGCCTTATCATAGCTATACATTGCCTTTTTGGACATTTGAATATTTGGGACATTATCATGTTTGGTTAAGATCTTGCGCCATTTCTCCTTTTTTCTATTACCTCATCATCAGTGCTGCCCATCAGTACTGTCAGTGCCAATCAGTACCGTCTATCAGTGCCAATCAGTGCCACCTGTCAGTGCCCATCACAGCCGCCTATCAGTGCCCATCAGTCCTGCCTATCCGTGCCCATCAGTGCTGCATATCAGTGCAGCCTATTGGTGCCCATCAGTGCTGCATATCAGTGCCGCCTATCAGTGCCCATCAATTCTACATATCAGTGCCTCCTCATCAGTGCCCATCAGTGCCACTTTATCAGTGCCAACTCATCAGTGCCACCTCATCAGTGCCCATCAGTGCCACCATATCAGTGCCCATCAGTGAAGGGGAAAACAAAATTTTATGACAGAAACTAAAAAAAATTTTGTTTTTTTTAGTTTGTTTAGCAACAAATAAAAACCCCAGAGGTTATCAAATACCACCAAAAAAGCTCTATTTGTGGGAAGAAAATTATAAAAATTTAGTTTGGGTACAGTGTAGCATGACCACGCAATTGTCATTCAAAATGTGACAGTGCTGAAAGCTGAAAATTGTCTTGGGCAAGAATGGCCAAAAGTGCCTGGTATTGAAGTGGTTAAAGATATAGCTTGCCAGTATATACTTTGTTAATTTGTCCTAAGGCCATGAGAAAATAAAGCACATGGTTCAGAGAAAATGTGCATTGACACCAGACACCTACACATTATTTTAATTATTGCATTCAAAAAAGTCAGCATTTGGCACAACTTCAAGAAGCCACAAAGAAATAATTTGCTAAGCTAACAATTCAATCAGTTTTCTCATGTTTGCATTTCAGCAATTTGATCAGTTGGCTTCCTCTTAAAAATGCATGAAATGATTACTTCGAATGGAATCAAAAATAAAATTAAATTTAAAAGGGCTAAAACTACCTTATATTGCAGCACATGGGACTATGAGAAATATTTTAGTTTTTGATGTTGAAAATGTTTTTAAGTAAATTTATGCCAGATGCATTGTTTGACATTCATGACACTTAAAGTGATACTAAAGTCTATTTTTTTTTGGTAAAAATAACAAACATGTCATACTTACATGCTCTGTGCAGTGGTTTTGCACAGAGCAGCCCAAATCCTCCTCTTCTCGTGTCCACCCTGCCGAGTACTCCCACAGCTAACAGCTTGCTACGGGGGCTCCAGAGCCGAACTGCAGCTCCCTGTGTCCATTCAGACACAGAGCCGTGGCCCAGCCCCGCCCCTTTCTCTTATCATTGGCTGATTGACTTTGATTGACAGCAGTAGGAGTTAATGGCGCCACGCTGCTGTCTCAGCCAAGGAGGAGAGGAGTCTTGGGCAGCCGTGACACTCTTACAACATCACTGGATCTAGATGGGCTCAGGTAAGTATTAAAGGGGCTGAGAGGGGCTGCTGCACACAGAAGGCTTTTTATCTTAATGCATTGAATGCATTAAGATAAAAAAACCTTCTGCCTTTACAATCACTTTAATAAATTATAACAAATACAGCATACATTTTGCATAACAATGCCATAGTCAAGTATATCATTTCTTCTATTTTCACAAAGGAGATCTGACACCACATTTTTCTATTTTTCCTTTAAATTTCTATTTTAATACGTCTAAAATATGTATTACTCAGTTGACATTTGATTTTTTTTTCCATAGAATTACTTCCCAATCTTTTTGCATTTTTTTTTTTTTATTGTATTTTTATTGAAGATTTGTTGGAATACAACTAAATCACATTATGTACATTGAAGTCAGATAAATCAAACACAAAAAAAAAAGAAAAGAAAAACATGTTTTTCAGGCAAAACTACTACAGACAAAACTACTGAAAAGTAGTAGTAGTAGTAGTAGTAGTAGTAGTAGTAGTAGTAGTAGTAGTAGTAGTAGTAAAAGGCTATAGCCAATGACAATTGGGTGTCAGCAGGGTGTACACCAGGAACATAGACCTAGGAGGTATTAAGCAGTGGGCTACATTATGTGACTGGGTCTGCAAAGAAATAGGGAAGATGGGTGGTGACAGGAGGACATGGAGCTGTATATGGGACATGAGAGGGATTCAGGAAGGGAAACCATACTCAAAATGATCCCACAGATCCCATATCTTGTCAAACCCGTCAACAGCATTGTCTACTATGGCTGTCATGTGCTCCATTCTACGTATGTCAGCAATAGCTTGTAGAAACTGAGCTTGAGTTGGGGGGAGGGAGATAACCAACACAGTGGAATGACTCCCCTAGCAGATAGTAAAATATAGGAAGCCAATGTGTTTGAGGCCTTTCCCAGACCAGGGAATGGGAGACCCTAGAGGAGATGTAAGGAATCCAGCGTAAGTCGGGACTAAACAATTTGCTGGAGCTGAGACACCACCATGAACCAGAACGGTACAATTAACTCGCACTGCCAAAAGATATGGTAGTGAGTTCCTTTAGTTTTACCACATCTCCAACAAAGGGTGGAGAGAGAGAGGTCAAAGCGATGTAATACCTCGGGGGTCCTATACCAAAAAAATAACACTTTAAATGCTGTCTCTCTCTGCACCACACATCTGGATATTTTGGAAGTTGAAGTCCATATTTTAGCCCACTGATGGAGGGAAATTGGTTGTTGTATAATTTAAGACCATTTTCGCATGTAGGAGTGGGAGTCTACAGAAAGTGGAGGGGTCTCCTGAAGCAATTGGTAAAAAACAGATATTAACAAATAACTAACAAATAGTTTGGTGGGGGCTCTGGGAACAGATGAGTTCAAAAGTTGCTGGTCTGGGTAGGATAAGGGATGGGGACAGAGTTGATAAATAGTGGGTTACTTAGAAGTAGGAATAGAACAAATGTTTTGGTATCTGATATTTAGCTTGAAGGTCTGCAAAAGGGTGAAAAAGGGTGTACAAAGTGGTGAAGTTGGAACAGGCCAGCCTGTGTCCAAGGGAGCATTCAGGAGTGGGATATGCTATCGGGAATTAAAGGATTAAATATTACATTAGAGAGAGGGGGGCATGGTGAAGAGAAGGAGAATTTGGCGTGACATGAGCGCCATATCCTCAATGAAGACAACGTAGGGCCCAGAGGCTATGGAGTTCTGGATCTGAAAATAATGCAGGCGATCATACAAGGGAGCAGAAATGAGCCAGGAAAAAAGAGCCCATCTCAATCTCTGACCACCTATTCAGCGGCATTAAAATGGACCAGGACAATGCATAGAGGTGGGAGGCCAGATAATATTTGTGGATATCCGGGGCTCCCAGACCTCCATGGCTTCTGGGGGAAAAGATCAATGAGCTTGCCATTCTATGAGCCCCATCATTCCAAATAAAATTATGAAACCATCGTTTGAGTAATTTTATTTGGGCCATAGAAATAGGGATAGGCAGGATCTCAAAAAATACAGTAATTTTGGCATAACTGACATTTTCAACACATTGATCCTACCTATCCAGGATATTGGGAGAGGGTTCCTGTCGAAACCATGAAATCAGACCGAGACATAAGTACAGTTAAATCACACTTGTTTAATAATAAAAGTAAATAGAACAAACGTGGTCAAAACATAGCCAGAGTTCAGGAACCGGAATGGATAATCAGACAAGCCAAACGTCAGGGAGCCGGAGATGAGCGTAGTAAGACAGCAAGCAGGACATGGAGCCAGAAAAGAGAGCCAGAGAGCATCTCTATGATGTTGACTAAGGCGAAGGCAGAGATCCTCTGGGCTGGACGGCTTAAGCAGGCAGGACTGATGAGCAGGATATCATCAACAGCTGAGTACCTGTGGAGAGAGATGGGAGCTGGCAATTAGCCGACAGCTGAGCGGCCAGCTCAGAGAAGGAAGGGCTGAGCCCAGCCCTGACAGTACCCCCTCCTCAACGACCCCTCCCCATCGGAGGACCACCAGGCTTGAGGGGAAAACATCTATGGAAATCAGAGATTAGGACAGGGGTATGTACGTCTGAGGATGAGACCAAGAGCGTTCCTCTGGACCGTACCCTTTCCAATGCACCAGGTACTGTATGCGCCCACGGAACCTACGGCAGTCAACAATGGACTGTACTTCATACTCCTCATGGTTCTCAACCTGTACATGGTGAGGACGTGGCACTGAGGTGGTAAAGCGGTTGCAGACCAACGGTTTTAATAAGGAGACATGAAATACATTTAAAATACGCATGTTAGAAGGAAGGTCTAATGCGTAAGCCACTGGGTTAATCCTGCAAAGAATACGGAAAGGCCCAATAAACCGAGTTGCCAACTTCAGTGAGGGAACACGAAGTCGGAGGTTGCGAGATGACAGCCAGACCCTGTCAACGACCTGGTAGGAAGGTGCGGGTGGGCGTCTGCGGACAGCATGGAGTCTGTACCTATCATTAACATGTTGCAAAGCCTCCTGGACTTGTGCCCAAGTAGAACGAAGACCACAGAGATGCTGCTCTAAAGCAGGAATACTCTGCAGAACAAATGAGTCAGGCAACATGGAAGATTGGAAACCATAGTTCGCCATAAATGGGGACAATCGGGAAGCAGAATTCAAGGCACTATTGTGAGCAAACTCTGCCCATGGTAATTGGTCTGACCAGTTGTTATGATGTAGCAATGTATAGCAATGTAGGAATTGCTCCAAGGACTGATTGGCTTGTTCTGCGGCCCCATTAGACTGCGGGTGATACGCAGACAAAAAAGCACGCTGAATTCTCAACTGTGCACCAAAGGCTCGCCAGAACCGGGACACAAACTGACTACCCCTGTCCGAGACAATCACCTTGGGTAGCCCATGTAAGCGAAAGATCTCCCGAGCAAAAATGGAAGCCAGTTCCTTAGAAGTGGGCAACTTCTTAAGTGGAATACATTGACACATGTTTGAGAACTGGTCAACCATCATAAGGATAACTGTGTTGCCCTGGGAGTTACATAGTTACATAGTTAGTTAGGTTGAAAAAAGACACAAGTCCATCCCGTTCAACCTTAAAAACAATAAATAAATAAAATAAAAAATATTGTACAATCCAATATACCCAATTTTATACCCTCAGTTGATCCAGAGGAAGGCAAAAAAACCCAGCAGAGCATGCTCCATGTCACTGATAGTACTCACCGAGGCCGAGATGCAGAGATCGGTTTTGCCTTTGCGACTAAGCGCAGCTCGCCCCCTGGAGTTGATACAGGGAGGGAACGGCACGAAGAGGCACAGGCTCCCCAATGGACTGCGGATGACTTCCTTGTGGAGTCTTTGGCAGAGAAGAGCCGCTGTGCAGGTACTGGTAGATAAGGTGCAGCCGGAGACCACAGGCGGAAAGTCCAGAACCAGGCTGAGGATCAAACACCGGGATGGTGCTATGGCACTGCAGGATCTGCAAGGTAGGATAACAAGATAAAGAGAGTCCAGGTACAAGCAATAAGGTCAGGATAGGAGACAGGGGACAGTCCAGGTAACAGGCCGTGGGTCAAACACAGGAGATTGGTGGGAATCCGATAAACAGGCCGAGGTCGGGTCCAGGAGAAAGGCAAAGAGAAGAACAAAGGCAAATCTGGGTCACAACGGGTAGTCAAGCAGAGATACAGGATAAAGGTTCAGGTAACACAGGAAGCTGAGACAAACCAGCAACTTGTGTGATTCTCTGAGCGCCTTTTATAGGCCGCCCAGGGAATCACGTTGGGTGTGCACCAATGCACGTGCACGAGCACCGTAGCGCCGAGCCTCGTACGCGCATGTGCTGAAACGCCGTTCCGTGGGGAATGCGTGAGAAACGACCGGACCGGAACGAGGGCTTCTTCTGACACTCCAATTTGCTACAGCAGGGGAAAAAATTCCTTCCTGATCCCCCAAGAGGCAATCAGATTTTCCCTGGATCAACTTTACCTATAATTGTTAGTACCCAGTTATATTATGTACATTTAGGAAAGTATCCAGGCCTTTCTTAAAGCAATCTACTGAGCTGGCCAGAACCACCTCTGGCGGGAGTCTATTCCACATTTTCACAGCTCTTACTGTGAAGAAACCTTGCATATTTGGAGATGAAATCTCTTTTCCTCTAGACGTAAAGAGTGCCCCGTGTCCTCTGGGTTGACCGTAAAGAGAATAACTCAACACCAAGTTCACTATATGGACCCCTTATATATTTGAACATGTTGATCATATCCCCCCTTATTCTCCTCTTCTTAAGAGTGAATAAATTCAGTTCCTCTAATCTTTCCTCATAGCTGAGCTCCTCCATACCTCTTATGAGTTTGGTTGCCCTTCTCTGCGCTTTCTCCAGTTCCCCGATATCCTTTTTGAGAACTGGTGCCCTAAACTGAACTGCATATTCCAGATGAGGTCTTACTAATGATTTGAACAGGGGCAAAATTATATCTTTCTCTCTAGAGTCCATACCTCTCTTAATACAAGAAAGGACTTTGGGTAACTCCACAATGAAATCCATAGACAGGTGGGTCCAGGGCCTCTCTCCACTGGGTATGGGTTGTAGGAGCCCCACCGGAAGATGTTGTGGAGTCTTACTCTGAGCACACGGAACAGGCAGCTACGAAGGCGGTTACATCAGCATTTAGACTAGGCCACCAGAATTTGTCTTATAGAGGTAATACTCGAGGTGGGTGCCCGCACAGGAACTGGTGTAGCAGCAGGGACGGCCTGCAACTCAGGTTGTACAGCAGCAGCCACAGTGGGAGAGTCCAGATGAGCCGTGCGACTCAGGAGCATTTGTAACGCCATGGAAAACTGATCCATGCGGTAATTTTGCTCATCCAATCTGGAAAAAATATTATCAACAAGTGGATTGACTGTATCTTCTGAATTCATGGCCTTCGCCTACTGTCAGAAACCATGAAATCAGACCAAGACAGAAGTACAGTTAAATCACACTTGTTTAATAACAAAAGTAAATAGAACAAACGTAGTCAAAACATAGCCAGAGTTCAGGAACCGGAATGGATAGTCAGACAAGTCAAACATCAGGGAGTCGGAGTTGAGCGTAGTAAAACAGCAAGTAGGATCTGGAGCCAGAAGGGATGTCAGCCAAGCAAGTCTTTTAAAAGGAATGCTAGAGAGCATCTCTGTGATGTTGACTAATGCGAAGGCAAAGATCCTCTGGGCTGGACGGCTTAAGTAGGCAGGACTGACGAGCAAGATATCATCAACAGCTGGGTACCTGTGGAGAGATAGGAGCTGGCAATTAGCCGACAGCTGAGCAGCCAGCTCAGAGAGGGAAGGGCTGAGCCCAGCCCTTACAGTTCAATCACATCAACATGGCCTTGATGTCCTTAAACAGGGGAGTATAATTGGCTGAGTATATGGATGAGTATGATGGTGTGATTTGTACACCCAGGTACTTGAGAGAAGAGGTGCACCAACAATAAGGGTATGAGTTTTGAAGCGATAAAAGGTCTGCAGGTGGTATGTGTAGCGGTAGGGCTTCTGTTTTAGATGCGTTAATTTTGTATCTGGATAGAGAGCTGAACTGGGATAGGAGAGCATGCAGGGACGGGAGGGAAATATGTAGGTTGGTAAGAGTCAGAAGTACATGGTCTGCAAATAGAGACAATTTATATTCCCTATGACGCATGAGGACCCCTTGGATGTCAGTATGGGATCTTATAGCTTCTGCCAGGGTCTCTAGGCATAGGATAAAAAGAAGTGGGGAAAGAGGGCAGCCCTGTCTAGTGCCATTAAACATTGGGAAGGGTCGGTACATAGAATAAGCCATTTGGACCTGTGATGAGGGATTGGAGTAGAGCGTTTTTAAGGCTGAGATGAAGGGACCATGAAAAAAGAATTTAGTAAGAGTAGCAAACATGTAGGGCCAACTTAATCTATCAAATGCTTTTTGGGCCTCAAGGCGTATGCGTACATACTCTGATCAGCATATCAATGAGATCAATAGTGCGCCTAGTGTTGTCTAGGCATGTGCAATTCGTTTCGTTCTGAATTCGTTTTTTAACGAATTTCGATAAATACGTTAATTCAGGAATATCCGAATTAACGAAAACCCGTTTAACAAATTTTTTCCGAAATTCGATAAAATTGGACATTCGTAAATTCGGGCATTCGTACATTCGCAATTTACGAATGTACATTCGTACATTCGTACATTCGTACATTTGTACATTAGTAAATTAGTGAATTCGTAAATTTGGAAATTCGAAAATTCGGAAATCTGAAATAATAGTTAACTAATAATAACTTAATTATTATTAATTAAATTAACTTAATTATTAGTAATTACTAGTAACTTTTAAATTATAGGTATTGTAATTTCCTTTCAAATTTGGCTGTTAGTGAACGTAACACATACAAATTTATCCGAAGTTATGAATGATCCGAAAAAACGGAATGGAACGTAATGAATTAATAATAATAAATAACAATAATAATAATACCAACGTTTTATTATTATTATTTATTATTAATTTGTTCCGTTCCATTTGTTTAGATGCAGCATTCATTTTGGATAATTCGTAACTTCGGATAAATTCGTATTTGTTACGTTCACTGACAGTCAAATTTAAAAAGAAATTACAATACCTATAATTTAATAGTTAGTTACTATTTCAGATTTTTGAATTTTTGAGTTTTTGGATTTTCAAACTTCGAATTTACAAATTTCCGAATTTTCGAATTTACAAATGTACGATTTTACGAATTTACGAATGTACAAATGTAAAAATGTATGAATGTAGAAATGAACCAATGTACGAATGAACGAATGTTCGAATTTACGAATGTACGAATGAACGCATTTACGAATGTACGAATGAACGAATTTACGAATCGCGATCATAACGAATGACCCGAAAAACGAAAAAAATAAATAAACTAATGAAACGAAAATGAACAAATTTTTTGGCTGTGCACATGTCTAGTGTTGTCCCCCATGTGTCTAGTGGGGACAAAACCCACTAGGTCTCTATCGATCAGTTTTGTTAAAAATTGGGAAAGGTGGTTAGCAAAATTTTTTGTGAATAGCTTATAATCCAAATTTAAAAGTGGTATCGGCCTGTAACTGTCTGGAAGCTATTGATCTTTGTCAAGAAGAAGAAGAAGATGAAGGAAGATAGAAGAAAGAAGAAAGAAGAAGCATTTAAATAAAGGAATTGTCAAAAACTGTCTCTTGTCATTTTTAACATTTTTGACAGTTTTTTAGTGAAATGGTAGGAGTACCCCCTTACCATTTCACACAGGGGGGAGGGCCGGGATCTGGGGGCCCCCTTGTTAAAGGGGGCTTCCAGATTCTGATAAGCTCCCTGCCTGCAGACCCCCACAACCACCGGCCAGGGTTGTGGGGTAGCCCCCAAAACACCTTGTCCCCATGTTGATGAGGCCCTTGTCCTCATCAACATGGGGACAAGGTGTTTTGGGGGCTACCCCAAAGCACCCTCCCAATGTTGAGGGCATGTGGCCTGGTACGGTTCAGGAGGGGGGTGCTCTCTCGTCCCCTCTCTTTTCCTGTGGCCTGCCAGGTTGCATGCTCGGATAAGGGTCTGGTATGGAATTTAGGGGGACCCCCATGTCATTTTTTTTTAAATTTTGGCCGGGGTTTCCCCTAATATTCATACCAGACCTGAAGGGCCTGGTATGGAATTTAGGGGGAACCCCCACGTCATTTTTTTTTTAATTTTGGCCGGGGTTCCCCTTAATATCCATACCAGACCTGAAGGGCCTGGTATGGAATTTAGGGGGACCCCCCACGTCATTTTTTTTTTTAAATTTTGGTTTGGGGTTCCCCTGTGGGGAATTCCCATGCCGTTTTTATCAATGAACTTCTATGTGTATCGTCAGACCGGCAATGCAATAGCCGCGAGTAGTTTTAAATGACTTTTTTTCCTTTGAAATGTCATTTTGCTGTCAGACTGTTCTAAACATGGGAAACATGCGCCCTTTTACAGGCATACTATAGACACCCCCAGCTATGAAATTTAAAGGGATATTATACTTTTATTGTTTGACTTTAAGCATTATTAAAATCACTGCTCCCGAAAAAACGGCCATTTTTAAAACTTTTTTTGCATTAATCCATGTCCCCTGGGGCAGGACCCAGGTCCCCAAACACTTTTTATGACAATAACTTTCATATAAGCCTTTAAAATTAGCACTTTTGATTTCTCCCATAGACTTTTAAAGGGTGTTCCGCGGCATTCGAATTTGCCGCGAACACCCCAAATTGTTCGCTGTTCGTCGAACTTGCGAACAGCCAATGTTCGAGTCGAACATGAGTTCGACTCAAACTCGAAGCTCATCCCTAGTGGTGACCATGACCGTCTACTACTACAACGTGAAGCCTATTGGATCCTTATACTGGGCACGGTGCATCCTGGAGGACTCAATGCCAACTTATCATTCACATGCTTCTTAAATGAGAGATAACAGACTTGTGTTCGTGTTTTCGAATGATGATCAAACCTTTTTCCTTTTTCTTTGACCATTTATTCTTTTTCCTCCTTTTTCTTTCTTTTTGATTATCTCGATGATGACCTGAAGATGAACCCATGGCATTTTAGTTAGGGATTATTACGAAATTGTGGTGACCTCCTCACCTGCAATTTTCCTTGCAATACACTCACTTTAAATTGCCTTTGTATTTAGCCTTTCAGGTTCTCCGCAAATGTCATCATGGCCTTCCTTTCCCCCTTCTTTCCCCCCACCTTCCCCTAACCCCTTGCCCCTCGATTCTTTTTCCTCATTCGGTTTTTTGTTTCCTCGTTTTTTTGTTTTCTCATTTTCTTGTTTTTCATTTTTCTTTTTTCATTTTTTTTTTCATTTTTTTCCGGTTTTGTTTTTTTTTCCACCTCAACTTTTTCTCATTTCACTTTTACCTTCATTTATATACTTCTTTTTAATTTTCTTTTTTCTTTTTCTCTTTTATCAGTTTTCTTTTCTTCTCTATCTCTTTCTGCATTTCTTCATCTCCTTAATTTCTATTATTATTTTTTACTTACTTACTTTTTTCTTTATCTTCCCATTTATTCTTTTCTATTTTTACTTTTATTATCGATTTTTAGTTTTATTTTTCTTTCTTTTTTATTTTTCTTTTTTATTTATTTTTTTTCTTTTATTTTTTCAATTCATATTTATTATTTATTTTTTATTTTTTCTCTCTATTTTTTCTATTTATTTTTCCATTTGTTATTATTTTTATTTTTTATTTTTTTATTTTTAATTTTTATTTTATTTTTTATTATGTTTTATTTTTTACTTCATCGTTCTCTTTGATTCTTTTTCTTCTTCCCATCTGCACTTCAGTAACATCCTCTCTGAGTATCATTTTTTCTTGTTGTACTCTGTCTGTCACTTTTGCTTCTTCTGTTTAAACTCTTTGCTTCTATTTGCTTTTCTTTTCTCTTCCCACTCTCTCTCCTCTATTTTGTTCTCACTTCTTGCATTTTCACTTCACCCTACTCACTCACCTCCCGTGGTTTTGACATACCCCAGCTTAGGGGCAGGGTCCGCCGACGTCACTCGTTTCCATGACATCGGCGGCCCCAGCACAGCAGCGTCCTCCGTTGCCCAGCTACGCCCGGTTAATTGCGCATGCGCGGTCGGCGGCCGCTGTTACCTCTCTCACACGCTGTTATGCCAGGGACTTCAGCGTCTCCTGTTGCCCCAGCTACCGCTGCATGACACGAGTGCGTCCTATGTTTAACATCGGAATCTCGTCCAACAGCATCCGATCCCAGCACTGTCGCCGATCCGTTACTGGATCGTGCACTGCAGCCTGATGTTACCTAACAGCGGTTCCATCCCCACAACGGTTTGCAGCATTGTCGAGGAGGTACCATGATGACTGTTTCATATTACTTTTTCTGTACCCTCCTTTGTCATTTACTTTTCCTCCATTCATGAAAAACATTTTTTTAAACATTTGTTAGTGCCTTTTTGGCTGCATTTATGACGTCATACCAGTCTGGGGGTGGGAGGAGTCTTTGTTTTTTTTCCTTTTCTCTTTTCCTGATTGGTTGATGTTTCTTTAAATAATTTTCACTGTTTTTTCACATTTATCACATGCCTGACGAAGGGGTCCTGTGTGACTCTGAAACGTTGCACTCTCTTTGTGTTGTGATCATGCAATAAATTACATGTTTGGATGCTATTTACGCCGTTCCATGGTGTACTGGCAAATATTTTCATTTTGACTTGAACCAGTATCCAGCTGGCTGTTGCTACAGCACCCATATTTCATGAGCTCATCCAGGAAAGTGTGCGATGGGAATATGAAGTATTACCTGTTTAAAGACTGACATCCCTTCTGGCTCCAGATCCTCCTTGTTGTTCCACTACTTTGATCCCTGGCTTCTGGCTTTGCTGACTATCCGTTCCGGTTACTGAACTCTGGCTATGTTTTGACTACGTTTGTTCTTTTTACTTTTATTATTAACCACCTCAATACAGGGCATTTTCACCCCCTTCCTGCCCAAGCCATTTTTCAGCTTTCAGCGCTGTCACACTTTGAATGACAATTGCGCGGTCATGCAACACTGTACCCAGATGAAATTGTTATTATTTTTTCCCCACAAATAGAGCTTTCTTTTGGTGGTATTTGATCACCTCTGTGGTTTTTATTTTTGCGCTATAAACAAAAGAAGAGTGACAAGTTTGAACACATTTAAACACATTTTTTCCACAGTTTAGGCCGATACATATTCTTCTACATATTTTTGGTAAAAAAAATTGCAATAAGCATATATTGATTGATTTACGCAAAAGTTATAGCATCTACAAAATAGGGGATAGATTTATAGCATTTTTATTATTATTTTTTTTTATTAGTAATGGTGGTGATTTTTATCATGACTGCAATATTGCAGCGGATATATTGTAGACTTTTGACACATTTTTGGGACCATTCACATTTATACAGCGATCTGTGCTATAAAATTGCATTGATTACTGTATAAATGTGACTGGCAGGGAAGGGGTTAACACTAGGGGGTGATCGAGGGGTTAATTATGTTTCTAGGGCTTGATTCTAACTGTAGGGGAGGGGATTCAGAAGGGGAGGAGACCGGTTGGTGTTCCTCTGTACTGAGAACACAGCATTAGTCTCCTCTCCTCTGACAGGACCTGGATCTGTGTGTTTGCACACACAGATCCACGGTCCTGCTGTGTTACCGGGCAATCGCGGGTGCCTGGCGGACATCGCGGCTGCCGGGCACTCGCATTGAGTCCTCAGTGACCCTGGTGGCCCGGGAAGGCGAGGGAGCGTCATATGACACCCTCCTGCAACGAGAGCCAGCCCGCCTGGCCATCAATTGACAGCCGGCGGTCGGCAAGCAGTTACATAAGTGTGATTTAACTGTACTTCTGTCTCGGTCTGATTTCATGGTTTCTGACAAGTACACAATTCTATACCCACAATTGATCCAGAGGAATTCAAAGAAAAAACTTGATTAAATTTGCTCCAGCATGGGAAAAATTTCCTTCCTGAAACCCCAAGAGGCAAATAGATAGTTTCTGGATCAACTTTACCAATAAATATTAGCATCCAGTTATACTTTTGCATTTAGGAAAGAATCCAACAATTACTGGGCTGAACCAGCTCATGAGGGAGTCTATTCCATATTTTGACAGATGTAAAGAGTGTATCATTGTCCTCTGTGATGACCTGAAAGTGAATAACTCTACAGAAGAGTTGAAGCTGTTAAAGCTGCAAAGGGTGGGGCAAATCAATAACAAACTTGCAGACTAAGACTTGGATGCCCTTTAAGTTCTTGTGCATGTAAAGGCAGGCGTCCCAATACTTTTGGTAATATAGTGTATTTTGCAGTGTGTTCGCATACAGTTCTCTTGAAGAATTCCCATTTCTGTTCTGTGTTCATCAATGCCAATATTCCCTCCCAGTCTAAGCTTTGGAGAGCAGACCTTAGCCTTGGAAAATGTGCTCTCTTAAAATTAAGTGTTTTTACCTTTCCAGTATGTGCTTGCTGTTTACAGCTAACATTGAAGGAGAAGGATAGCCTCCTATGGATCACAGAACTGCAGTTCGGCTGATGTCACAGAGCAAGTCCAGGCTCTGAAAAGATCTTGACCATATGGTTGGGATCCACCCAAATGCCTGGACCAGCAGCCAGCCTCTCAGTGAGCCAGCCACTCCCACCCGCTCCACAGCCCAGCACTCCAGAAGGGCAATTTACACACATCAGTTGCGGCGGTATTCATCCTGGAGCTGTTGCTCCACACAGTGCACAGCACAAAACCATCAACCTTGCCAGTAGTCATTGTCCCAGTTACTATAATTCTTACAGGAAATTTCAGATTTTACTTACAGGTTAGAAGACTCCTGTTTCAATCTCCTTCTGTTTTTAACTCTAGACTTAGTCAAATTTCCCACTTTGTAAAAGTTCCAGCAATCAAAATGTGGGCAAGCTCAAACTAAGTTATACAGAAAGTTAAATACTAACTGTAGCACCTGTGAACAGTTAACCACTCCTCTTAATTAGCAGACAGAAGGATGGAAAGAAAAAAAATTGACAAAAAGTCAACTGACTGAAGACAGTGACAGGAAAGGTGTTTTAAAAAGCTGCTAACAAAGATAATAAAGAAGAAAATGAAACAACTGTAACCACAAACGATCACCATCTGTCAAAAGCACAACTCCTGTTTTTCACTCACCATTAAAATTGGCAACTTTTCAGCTTCTAGCCATAAAAATGTGGAGTTCCATTTCAATTATTATTATTTCTTCAATATTACCACCTGTATAGTTGTGCATTACTATTTTTTTCCTTAAGGTCGAAAAAAACAAATAAGGGGTGGCAGTGGCAAACAATATTGCTCTTTCAGTGCTACTAAGGATTAGTCAAGTCTGCAACCACAAAACTGAAATCAGGTGTCAAATAAAAGAGATAATTTTACTTTTGTAAAAGAGATATCTAACTCAAGTGGTGATGACGGTGTAATGGGAGACAGAAACTAGAATGACTTCATACTAATGAATATCATATGTACATAACTACTATACGTTCTTTTTCAAAAACAGTGTAGTTCGCTAATCTGTAATTAATAGTTTAAAAAAAATGATTCTGTGTTCTTTGCATAATTCTGCATTGACAATAAGCAATTAAAGCATACTGAAAAAACAAACAATCCACACACAAATTGCATTTTAATGAATTTGTCTGTCCTTTATCTTTTATCGCTGGAAATCCACAGTAACCTTGACTGAAACCCACAGCCAATTTACTTCTACATCAATTGTAAGGTAAATAGAAAGGTAATTCCTAACTGAATAATCCTTTTCCTTATCTACTTTGAATAATTAAAACAAATTATAACAACAAATTCCATTTAGCTCCTGAGTTTTACTTTGCTGTGAAGATATTTGTTATGAATGTAAAGGATATATTCGGAATCCCTCTTTTATTTAGAATAAGACTACCTAGATAATAGCAAAGCTTTTCCTGTCTCCTGTGACAAACATTTGGTAACTTAGGTATTTTTTGTTTTTTATTTAATGTCCTTTAAATATTTGGAAAGTGTCCTAACTAAAACCACTAGGAATCTGGTATCCAGCTATTCTCATTGAAACAGCTTATCCTGTCTCCAATAAGTACCCCTACTAGCCTCACGTTCAAATGCTGAAAAACAGGAACTATGGTTCATTCTACCTTTTAATAAGCAGCAACTTTTTTAATGGCGATTGTTGTAAATCACTCTAAAGGAAAATAAATGTAGGTGTCATGAGAGGGTTTACCCGTTGGTGGCGCTATCAGTCTCTTGGATCGCAGTACCAGTGTTCACCAGCGGGTGTCTTCCAACACCTGGGACCTGTAGTAAGAGGTCTCTTCTGCTGATGGCACTGTTCCATCCTTGGGCCGTAGTACCGGTGTCCACCAGCGGGTGCACTCCGGCAGTGTGGAGCAAACAGCACCCTCTGCGCTCAGCTGTAACATGAGGTCAATTACTACAGTCTTATAAATACCCGGCAAGCCCTCACAGGCTCGCCTTGGTATCTTTCTCCCTTGCGCCCTGACCTGTTATCCTGTAAACCTGTATCGCCTGTATCTGAACCTGAACCTGAACCTGCTCCTGAGCCTGTATCCTATCCTTTCCATTATCTCCCTGTCCTAACCTGCCCTTGTTCAGTTGCTTATCTCCTGTGTATGACCTTGGCTTGGCTAAACGTTTATGTTTCTGGTATATCCCTTGTTCCTGATGACCTGCTGTGTATGACCCTGGCCTGGCTGACATCTGTGATTCCAGTATTGCCCCTTGCTGTATATATTGTTGTTTGTAGTGGGTTTGTTGTGTTGATTTTGCACTGTTTGTATTTTCTGAATTATCACCTATTTTAATAAATATTACCGTATTTATCGGCGTATAACACGCACTTTTTTCCCCTTAAAATCAGGGGAAAATCGCGGGTGCGTGTTATACGCCGATCCCCGTGATCCCCCGCTGTCAGATCTAAAAAATCGCCGACTGCGATTTGAAAATGGCGCCGCCGGCACCGAAATACACAGTGCCGGTCCTCGGCTCTTCTCGGCCACTTTCGGCTTCACTCGAGCGCTGCCCGAACCCTCGGTACAGTACACTCGGCTAGGTTCGGATAGCTCCGCTCACCGTCACGCCCATCCCGAGTGGAGCCGAAAGTGAACGAGAGCCGCTGAGAAGAGCCGAGGACCGGCTCTGTGTATTTCAGCGACGGCGGCACCATTTTCAAATCGCGGTCGGTGATTTTGAAGCTCAGCGAGCTGCAACGCTGCACTGGGGCAAGACTGGACTAGGGCAAGGCTGCACTGGGGCAAGGCTGCATTGGGGCAAGGCTGCAATGGACACTGGGGAAGGCTGCACTAACAAGGCTGCACTGACATGGCTGCACTGACATGGCTGCACTGACAAGGCTGCACTGACATGGCTGCACTGACATGGCTGCACTGACATGGCTGCACTGACATGGCTGCACTGGGGCAAGGCTGCACTGAGAAGGCTGCAATGATGGGCATTTAAATGTAATTTTTTTTTCCCTTAAACTTCCCTCCTAAAAGTTTTTTTTCCTTAAAATTCCCTCCTAAATTGGGGTGCGTGTTATACGCCGATAAATACGGTATTTATTCACTTACATGCGTTTTGGGTTATCTCTGTGCAGTCCACACAGTCTGGTCTACTAGTCTCCTGACAGTAGGAATGTATTTCAAATTTTATAAACTTAAATGGTCATAACCTATCTTTTATTTCTGGCATTTTGCATGTACAATTATAGTGACAGACGTAAGGTACAAAACACACACTGAACAATCAAGAGAAGATAGTTCTGCAAAGGTAGATGTCCAACAGACAGTAGAATGATGAACAAAAAGACAGGATAAACTTACTCATCCTTTGGTAGAAGACCAGAACCTCTGCCTTTGTAAGCATCTCAAGGTCTGAGAGCTTTGGTTAGAAGGTTCAGGGCCAGGTGATAGATGTGTTAATTTTCCATCGGGAGATCTCTGTGAGCTATGTGAAGCATGTGAATTCTGTTGTTTCTCAGGAGGGATCTGTAAGCCAATGTTAAGAATGCATTTTTTTATAGAATCAGGTGAAGTGATTTGGTATGGCTTGCAGGTATATACAAAAATGAACTTGAAGGGGAATCACCATTTGTACTGGATCTCACAGATATAGGAAATAGGAAATAAGACTGGGGTGCTCTATGTTCTATAATTGTGCTCCAAGCCAGGTCAGCAAAAAGCCAGTATTCACTGGCTTGGACCTTGGAACTGGGGAGAGAACTTGGAGGTCACTACCTGCAACAACTGTTCCTAAGTACAGTAATAGTGGCATTTAACTATATTATTTTTTTCTTTGACATTGAGTATCTCATTTATATTGTCAATAAAGATCTCCCGGTGGGAGTCTTTGTGGCATACATCAATGATAACCAATGCAATTAAAATGTATGAGCGAGGAACAAACCTCCCATGAATGTTTTAGTTTTGATCTTGAGTGGCTCCAACATACAACAGAGAATCAAAACATGGGTCTATCATAAACCCATCTCAAGGAATTATTATCTCCACACTATTACCTGTCATTCAGTCTATGTCAAAACAGGTATACCTAAAAAGGCGCTAGGGGTAATTGCTCTTTTATGAGATGCAGACATCAGCAATGCAGAGATGATTCCTTGAGTGGGGCTAGAATCAGTCTCCTATTAAAAGGGCTCTTGTAAAGCTAAAAAGACCTCTAGGGAGAGCTTTTTAAATGAATTAGAAAACTAATGAAAAGGAAATTATAAATATGGCAATTTGCAACAATAACATTCATTACTTAATATAGCTTATAATTTGTAGACATTAAATGCATTGAACATAAATATTTTACATCGAGATCTAATCTTAAGTAAGATTTCGTCCCCAGTAGTCCATTTTGTAGCAAAGACAGTACCCACAATAGGCAATATTATATTTACTACTCTTTTCTGTTTTAAAAGAAATAATGAAGCTTGGTTGAGTACAATGGGAATGTTCAGATGTGGAACTACTCACTGTACTCTTTCGGGTGATTCACACAGAGTCTTGTCATACACTAACAGAGATTAATGTACAATTAAACAATTGGTTCATTGTCATACCAGGCATATGATATACTGTATATTATATTCTGTACAGAATGTAGACAACAGTACATAGAACAAGGCGTTTATGTGATCATGTGTTGTCTTTGCTGAGAAAAAGAGAGGTATACTGAATATTTAAATTAGATACTTGCATCCCCATGGGAAATCATTTTGAGTGGGATGTGACACAATTGACAAGTGACCTCTTTCTCCTTTGCCTTTTTCCTTTCTCCTTTTTCTGTGTTGTCCATCCTATGACTCTATAGGGGAGATTTACTAAAACTAGTGCACACAGAATATAGTGCAGCTGTGCATAGTAAACAATAAGCTTTTAACTTCAGCTTGTTCAACAAGGGTTTGACAATAAAATCTAGAAGCTCATTGGTTATTATGCATAGCTGCACCAGATTCTGTGTGCACCAGTTTTAGTAAATCCCCTCTATATACTTTACTTATGAACATGGATATCTTCATTTGCATTGTAGGCATCTTCTTTTGCATTGTATAGGGGGGGGGGGGGTTTGGGACTTTAAATGAGTCAACATACTGTGTATTATGTGCCTCCATCCCTGATTCAATTAAACATGGAGAGGGAGATGGGACGTTGTGTAAGGCAGGTGGCAACCAAATAGGGTAATACATATGTGTATTACCCTATTTGGTTGCCACCTGCCTCACACAAAGTCCCATCTCCCTCTCCATGTTTGATGGATGGCTTAGCAATTTGTATATTGGTCATAAAGAGGGTATAAAATCGCACTAAGTATGAAATATATAGCAAAGCCATTGAATATATACACACAATTGGATAAAATACAGTTAATGAATACATATAAATAAGGATAAGTTTTACATATTCCAAGAAATTCATATACATATAACTAGGGATGGGCCAAACACCCCCTGGTACGGTTCGCACCAGAACATGCAAACAGGCAAAAAATTCCTTGGAACACACGAACACTGTTAAAGTCTATGGGACACAAACATGAAAAATCAAAAGTGCTAATTTTAAAGGCTTATATGCATGGTATTGTCTTAAAAAGTGTTTGGGGACCCGGGTCCTGCCCCAGGGGACATGGATCAATGCAAAAAAAAGATTTAAAAATGGCCATTTTTTTCGGGAGCAGTGATTTTAATAATGCTTAAAGTGAAACAATAAAAGTGTAATATTGGGGGGCGTGGCCAAGATGGCACTGTGAGCGGTTGGTTCTTTAGTGAGCTCCGCTACTCCACCTGTAACATCCAGATTCATCGGCTCTAATATCGCAGCAATTGCACCCCTGCTGACTGGGGGGGACCTAGGGACTCCCTATCCATTAAAGACCGAGGAGACTTTTCGTTTCCTGGCCTGAGATCGGCTCCCGGCCTACCGCGGGAGACTAGGCCGAAGCCGCGGCCTTTCCTCTCGGCCCATGCGGTGAGCCGGGAGGCCTCTGCCGTGGTCGGATCTGTTCCCGGGCCTCATCGGATGCCACAGACTGTGGATGGAGGAGGATGAGCTGAATCTGAATGGTAGATACCCTGTGATCTGGCCCTGAACTTTACTTCTCTCCTCCCCACGTTTTACTAGGCTGTGACCGCGGCCTCTCCTGGAGCTCCGGGCCGTCAGTGTGACTGGAGGATCGCTGGATCCTCCTGCTCTGGTAGAGGAGACCCTGGGACAGCTGAGGAGAACTGCCTGATAGCAGGAGCAGATCCTAGAGCGCCCACATCCCTCCCACCCAGGCTGTGCAGGGAGGTGGATGGGCTGAACATCCTTGTTGGTCAGTGTAGGCCTGAACTAGTCTGCTTCTGCACCATATATTTGCAGGTGAGGGGGAGAACTATTAAAGGGGACATTCACTTTACCCTACTTACTGCCTGAGTACTCCTCACTTTGCAGACAGGTTCCCACAGCCAGCTATTGATAATCGCCCAGATCTGGGCCACTGTTACCTGAATGAGGCGCAGGAACTCCAGCGCAAAATATAACAAAGGGGGTAAAAAGTTGACCTTCCCACCACAACCGGACTCCCCTCAGACGCTCAGAAGTCCCCCCCGGAGGCCCTCCATACACGCAGCACCCAAAGGGCTCCGCAGACAATCACTATGGAGTCGGATGACTCTCGACCCCCCTGGCTGGCGGATGTTATGGCGGCCATTGCTACTTGCCAATCCACGCTAACAACAAAGATTGAAGCAGTCCAGCTGGATATGGGTTTAATTCGCCAAGATATTGATAAAATCCGATCGCGAGTCACTGAGACGGAGCAGAGACTGAGTACCACTGAAGACACCATCACTCCGTACGCTTCAAACCAAAGTAAAGGCCCTTGAATACAGAGCCAAGGATGCGGAGAACAGAAGCCGGCGTAATAATCTTCGCATTGTTGGTTTACCGGAGGGGGCGGAGGGAAACAACCCTACCTCCTTTATAGAGGGTCTGCTTCGTGATCTCTTACCCGAGGCCCGCTGGTCACCTTACTTCACGGTGGAGAGGGTCCACCGCATCCTGCCTAAGCCGGGGCCTCCTGGATCCCCCCCTAGCACCTTCATCCTCTGTCTCCTTAATTTCAGAGACAGAGACGAAGTCCTCCGCGCCTCTAGAAACGTAGGGGACCTCAGATTCCAGAACACGAAGTTGATGATCTTCCCCGACTATTCTGTAGAGACCCAGAAGCTCAGGAAATCTTTTGACCAAGTCAAAGCGGCTCTACGATCACGCAGCATTCACTACAGTGTACTCTTCCCTGCCCGCCTGAGAGTCCAGGACGGCGAGACAACTCGCTTCTTCACCACTCCCAGAGAGGCTTCTGCCTGGCTGGACTCGCTACCACAGATTCTCTGATGATCTACCTGGTATGTGCTGTGTGACCCCCTTTTGTTGTTTACTCACCATAGCCTGGGCCCAGGTCTCTGTTATCACACGAACTTCCACATGGATGACTTACTATGTTGCACAAGTTATGCCCAGTTTAATCCATGGTGTGTGCCGATTTGTGGGGGGATGATCCCTAACAGGGAAATTCCAAGATAGTACCCCTGCCAAAGAACTTGGTCAGGAGACCATTGAAATATAAAGCTTCTTCTATATATGCTTGTTTCCTTGAGGAATGCTGGACTTCTGGTTCGGTATCTCCACGAAAAAGATGGATCGAATTCACTGTGGAGTCGCATTATGGGCTACTTCCCTTCGTTTGACTTTTTAAGTCCTCACAGCCTGCTGTATCACAAGCGGAGATCTCACGTACATAAGACGCTTGAACTACTACTTCCCCCCGTGTGAAGTCTCGGGGGGGTGAGTTCGCCTCTTCCACGGACCCCCTGTTACATCCGGCGAGCTGTATAAGTTAGGGATTGAAACCCGCCTCATTTCTGGGAGATTGGGTGGGGTGGGGGGTGGGGTAAGTTCCCCTAATGGCGCTAGTTTCATCTACTTTAGATTTTGGCATCCTTTATCTGTTTTTAGTTTGGTTTTGTTTGATATTTGTACTAAAAAAATTGACTCATCAGCATTGCACTGTTTACAGATGTGTCCACTTCGGGGGACGGGGTCCAGTCCGGGAGCCGTGAATTCTATTGATCCTAACACTCTTCATATTCCTAGTGGTCATGTCCTCCCTTAACATCATCTCCTGGAACACCAGGGGACTGAACTCCCCGGTCAAGCGTTCACTGGTGTTCCAATTGATTAAAACCTATAACCCACACATATGTGTGCGCCAAGAGACACACCTAACAGGACGCAGGGTTCTGGCCCTAAAAAAACCATGGGTGGGACACCACTACCACTCCGCGCACTCCTCATTCTCTAGAGGTGTTACTATACTGGTATTGAAGTCACTTCCATTTCAGCTCTTGGATTTGGCCCTGGACCCTGATGGTCGGTATGTAATTATTCACGCTAAAATATACTCTCTAACGTGGACCATTGTGGGCTTATATCTGCCTCCTCCGGCCTCCTTGCTGGTGCTCAATCAGATCGCCGGCAGGTTGGCCGACTTTGCATCGGACAATAATGTTATATTGGGTGATTTTAATCTGGTCCCTGACCCAGACTTTGATAGACTAACTCCTGCGGGACATCACTGCCCTGGGTTGGCTGTGTGGGCGGATACCTTTGGTCTGACTGATGTCTGGAGGTGGCGTCACCCCCAGACCAGGGCATACACATGCCACTCGGCCTCTCATAGAACGTTCTCCCGCATAGACTTGGTCTTCGCAGGGACTCAAGTCCTCCCACGGGTCACAGACATACAAATACTGCCTAGGGGAATTTCCGACCACGCACCCTTGTTGTTGTCATTGGACCTTTCCCTTGGCTCAGTAGAAAGGATATGGAGGCTCTCCAGATTTTGGATTTCAGACACTGCAGTAGACTCCCAATTTAGAACGGAAATGCTTGATTTTTGGGCTATAAACGAGGGCTCGGCTGACCCCGTAGTTGTGTGGGATGCCTTTAAAGCCACGACGAGGGGACATTACCAGACCATCATTGCCAGAGTCCGACGAGAGCGTAGGGCAGACTTGATTAAGGCTGAGAGGGAGGCGAGTAGTGCGGAGGCTCTTTTTGTTCATACCTGAGACCCTGCGCACTATTCGCATCTACAAATTATGACGATGGAGGTGGTCCGTCTCCGTACTTCTCTTACCCAGAAGAAAATGCTGGCTCAATCCCAACGGATTTTTGAGCAGGGAGAGCGGTCGGGTCGCTTGTTGGCCTGGCTCTCCAGGGAACAGGCAGGCGGGATGAGCATCTCACATATTAGGGACTCCTCGGGACAGTTGATCCATACCCCAGAAGGGATCAACCGCTGTTTTGCGGAGTACTACGAATCCCTCTATGGGTCCAGGGTGGACTATAGAGGGGAGGATCTGGTAGCATACCTAGACGACATTGATATCCCAACCCTTACTGTAACATATCGTGACAAACTTGATGCTCCAATCACGTCCTTAGAGATATTACAGGCTCTTAAATCAATGCAGACAGGGAAAACTCCGGGACCCGATGGCGTCCCTGTGGAGTTTTATAAACAATATGCTGTGGAACTAGTCGATAAACTTCAGGGCCTCTTCTCTGCATCGACGCACCTCGGTAAACTCCCAGACACTATGAGCGAAGCGATCATAGTGGTGATCCCCAAGCCAGGGAAAGACCCCACGTTGTGCTCCTCGTATCGCCCTATACCCCTTCTGAATGTGGATGCAAAAGTACTGGAAAAAGTACTGGCCAACAGGCTTAACCTGGTAATTACTGCTCTCATCCACAGGGATCAAACGGGCTTTATGCCCGGGAGAGGAACCGACATTAATATCAGACGCCTCCATACCCACATAGACAGGGCAGACGAGGCGACTAATGGAACGGTGGCCTCACTCGACGCGGAGAAGGCTTTCGACTCCGTCGAGTGGGGCTACTTATGGGAAGTGCTCTTGCGATTCGGGTTTGGCCCGGGTTTCACGATATGGCTCCGTATGTTATATCATTGCCCCTCAGCTAGAATACATACTAACGGAAGCCTCTCCGGAAAGTTCCAATTGTTTCGAGGTACGCGACAGGGGTGTCCCCTCTCCCCAGGTCTATTTGCTCTGGCGATGGAGCCCCTGGCTATATTATTGAGGGCCGACCCTGGGGTAAGGGGACTCCAGGTGGGTCCTATTGAGGAGAAGTTATCACTATACGCGGACAACGCTCTGCTTTATTTAGCGAATGTGTCGTCCTCTTTGCAGACTGCACTTGAACTGATTAACCGATTTGGTGGGTACTCGGGGATTCGTATTAATTGGGATAAGTCGGTTCTTTTCCCACTCCATCCCTCGACCCCTAGAATACCTCACCCACAGCTTAAATGGGTAGATGACTTCAAATACCTGAGGATAAAAATTAGCAGTGAAGTCCAAGACTACATAGATAACAATTTGTGTCCACTCATGGCACAACTTACGGCTAGGTGTGCTGCTTGGCGTTCCCTTCCACTGACCCGGTTGGCAGAGTCAATTTATTAAAAATGATTTACCTCCCGAAATATCTATATTTTTTCCGCAACACACCCATACCCATCCCTAAGATTTTTTTTCGAAGGCTGGAGAGTCTGTTGATACACTTTGTCTGGGCTGGGAGGCCACCCAGGGTGGCCAAGCAGATCTTATATCTCCCACTTTCGGGGGGGGACTGGCGCTACCGAATTTTCAAATCTACTACTGGGCAGCTGTTTTAGTCACGATTCGGTGGTGGTTCTCCCAGCCCACGCAGAATCCGGCGGTCACTCTGGAGACAGCCATTCTGGGTTCCTTTGCTGCAATGAGCAATCTCCCGTTTCACGGTCTTAGGGACAGTTTGTCCATGACAACTCCGATGCGGACCACTGTGAGGGTATGGCAGGAGGCTAGAAAAATCTATAGGAAGCCCAACTACATTTCACCCCACATGCCCCTATGGGGTAACCCTCTACTCTCCCACTTTTACACTATACTGGGCCCCTCTCTCTGGGCAAAAAAGGGAATCCTCACATTAAAACATATAGTTAAAGATGGCAGGCTTATGACTTTCCAAGCCCTGAGGCAATCCTTTGCTATCCCATCCTCCTTCCAATTTAGATACTGGCAGCTGAAGCACACCTTTGAGGCTCAGTTCCCTGCCCCCCTCACTCTGGAACCGGACTCCATTGAAAAGCTCCTGACCTCCAGCGTGATGGGGAAGCCTCTCTCAACACTATATTTATACCTTACGGTGGAATATGATGCAAAACTAACTAAAACCTGGGAAAAGTGGAGGGTTGATATTCCCTCTTTAGACAAGGAGGAGTGGAAGGAGTGTTTAATCTCCTACATTCCTTCCATGATCGCTGCAAGGGATAGGTTCATACAATTCAAATTCCTACACAGAGCGTATTTCACCCCACAAAGATTGGTCTCGCATATACCACCAAAGAGATCCCAAATGTCAGAGATGCAGACAGGAAGTGGGTACTTTCTGGCACATGGTCTGGTCTTGTTCCAAACTAAGACCCTTTTGGTCAGCAGTGGCCTCCACACTGGGCAATGTCATAGGCTCAGACTTACCGGTTGACCCCCAAATACTACTGCTCAGTCATCTGGAGGATGTCGAGGGTGATAGGTATGATAAACTGTGTCTAACCTTCGCATTGTACTATGCTAGGCGGGAAATTCTACTGCGATGGAAACTGGTGGAGCCTCCTACCCTGGCCTTGTGGATAAGGTCGGTGAACAAGGTACTTCCCCTGTATAGACTGACATACGAAAGTAGGGAAGTTTGAGAAAATTTGGTCTTCCTGGATGGACGCTTCTGGGGACCCTGAACCCCCTACCCCATAAGTAAGACATGAAACATAGTAGAGGACATCCTGCATCTCAAGTGTACTCTTCTTATACCTGTTTCCCTTCATCCCCTTCCTTTTCCTCCCTTTCCCTCTCCCCCCTACCTTCCTTCCTCTTACCTCCCCCCCCTTCTTCTCCCCCCGCCGCCCCTACTAGGCTTGATTGAATACTGGGTTATTTACTTCATATTATCTAAGAATTTCAAGATGATATGAGCCATGAGAACTATGGTTAAGTGAAAATTCCGTGTGCACATCTGGAACAACTGATAAACAGTAGTTATTGTTTCAGGGTAAATCTCACTGTCATTATTCTTACCGTAATGACTGTACTAAGTTCTTGTACTGTAATGCTGATTTGTTTAATAAAAAATTTCTGTTAAAAAAAAAAGTGTAATATTCCTTTAAATTTCGTACCTGGAGGTGTCTATAATATGCCTGTAAAGTGGCGCATGTTTCCCATGGAGTCTTCTTCTTCTTCTTCTTGTGCTCCGATGGACCAAAAAAAAAAAAAAGAAAAGCCGCTTGTCGCCTACGGTCTGCCTACATGGGAGGCACCCGACGTAATGACCAGTTGCTCTCAGGTGACAGCTCTTTTACAACTGAGGGCGGGGCCACACAGTGACATCGCTGGGTGACCCTGCCCCCTCTGACGCACGGGGACATCCCTATGGCTTTCCCATAGTGTCAGAGGGGGCGGGGCCACCCGGTCCGCCCCCTCTGATGCACAGGGGCATCCCTATGGCTTTCCCATACCATCATAGGGGGCGGGGTCACCCGGTCAACCCCCCTCTGACACACAGGGACATCCCTATGGCTTCCCCATAGCGTCAGAGGGGGCGGGGCCACACGGTTATGTAGCCGAGTGACCCCGCCCACCTCTGATGCTACGGGGAAGCCATAGGGATGTCCCCATGCATCAGAGGGGGCGGGGTCACCCGGCGATGCCATTGTGTAGCCCCGCCCTCAGTTATAAAAGAGCTATCACCTGAGAATGGCCGGTAATTACGGCAGGTGCCTCCCATGGAGGCAGATCGTAGGCGGCGTGCGGCTTGTTTTTTTTCCAGTCCGTCGGAGCGCGAGAAGAAGGAGAATCCATGTGACAGTTTTATTTTTTAATTTTTTTAATAAAGGACTTGTCCCAAGGTGTGTATTGTGTTTTTTACCATGTTCACACTATTTTTGTGAAATGGTAGGGGTACATTTGTACCCCGTTACCATTTCACACAGGGGGGCGGGATCAGTCCCCTTGTTAAAGGGGGCTTCTATATTCCGATAAGCCCCCCCACCTGCAGACCCCCACAACCACCGGGCAAGGGTTGTGGGGATGAGGCCCTTCTCACCATCAACATGGGGACAAGGTGCTTTGGGGGGCTACCCCAAAGCACCCTCTCAATATTGAAGGCATGTAGCCTAGTATGGTTCAGGAGGGGGGGCTCTCTCGTCCCCCCCCTCTTTTCCTGTGGCCTGCCAGGTTTGCGTGCTCGGATAACGGTCTGGTATGGATTTTTGGGGGACCCCATGCCATTTTTTTTTAAATTTTGGTGCGGGGTTCCCCTTAAAATCCATACCAGACCTGAAGGGCCTGGTACAGAATTTGGGGGAACCCCCACGCAATTTTTTACCCCTGTGGGGGAATCCCATGCCATTTTTATCAATGAACTTTTATGTGTATTGCCGGGAACGACAATTCATTATAGCCGCGAATACTTTTAAATGACTTTTTTTCTTTAGAAATGTCATTTTGCTCTCGGACTGTTGTAAACACGGGAAACATGAGCCACTTTACAGGCATACTATAGACACCTACCAGGTACGAAATTTAAAGGAATATTACACTTTTATTTTTTCACTTTAAGCATTATTAAAATCACTGCTCCCGAAAAAACGTCCGTTTTTAAATTTTTTTTGCGTTGATATTGATATATGTCCCCTGGGGCAGGACCCAGGTCCCTAAACACTTTTTATGATAATACCATGCATATAAGCCTTTAAAATGAGCACTTTTGATTTCTCCCATAGACTTTTAAAGTGTGTTCTGCGGCTTTCAAATTTGCCGCAAACACCCCAAATTGTTCACTATTCGGTGAACACCCGATGTTCAAGTCGAACTTACCATACCTACATATAACACATAAAAAAGGCGAAATAGCAGCACATTCTGGTAATCCGTGTATGGAGTAGTACTCTGTATAGGGATTAGAGGTAGAAGAGATTATAGAATACATATAGCAATAATTATTAAATTCAATAAAAATGTGGTGGAGCCTATCAATGCTCGACACGTTTCGTATTACTAAGACACTTCATCAGGAGCTGCTGCATCCACTATTCTGTAAAAAATAATATAAAAAAAGATGAACTCAAGTGCGCATGCGCGAGAGCTCCGATATGGCCGCCTAAGCCGTGAGCTCTGCACCACCCCGGACTGACGAGCCGCACAAGCCGTGCTACATCCATCGGGGAAGCATCCCACCTACCAGCTCGGGACTGGGTGCCTCTGGAGATCACCCACGGGATGTCTGGACCCGCAGCAAGACGCGACCTCGGGCCGCAATTCAATATGGTGGCGGAGCCTGGGAGTACCAAGATGGCCGCCGGCACTGAACTTAAACAGCCTCATGCAGCCTCACAGGCCAAGGCGCCAGAGCACAGGCAAGTTCTCACACCAGCGACACTGACTTACACCCAGGCGGTCCAGGGCACCCCTGTCATGCCCCAGACAACCCCCCATGGCCTCCATCAGCCCCAGGCCTCCTCCCCGGCTTTCATGGAGTCCTTGATTGGCAGGCACATGGAGGAATTTGCACTGTCTCCGTCAGGGCCTTCATAACCTCACCTTCCAGCCTGCCCATCTCCGGGCTTTTCAATCAGGGACATTGCTACACTTCAGGGAGATCTTTTTGCTAAATTCTCTACTCTGCTAGAGAGAGGCTTAGCCAGCACAGCGATCCAAATCACTAATTCTTTTAAATCAGATCTCATGAGTTTGAGATCTAGAATAGAGGCCATGGAGGACAAAATAGAAAGAACAGTTTCCAGAACCAACCAAAATGCAGCGCATATGCAAACCCTCCAGGAACGGCTTGATACAGCCCTCTCTAGGATCGACGACCTTGAAAATAGGTCCAGGAGGTATAATTTTAGAATAAGAGGCCTCCCTGAATCTTTCACTGACAGCCCCCTCACAGTACGGGACATTATCTCCGAGCTCATCCCAGATATCCCATCACACCATCTAGAACTAGACAGAGCGCATAGGGCCCTGGGACCCCCCAGGAAGGATGGCACCCCCAGAGATATCATTGTTAAACCGCACTTTTTTGCTGTCAAAGAGGAAGTCATGCTCCAATCACGTCTGAAACCCAAACTTCAGCACCAGGGGCATCAGATGCAGATATTCGCAGACTTATCTCATTCCACCATTCAAAGAAGAAGATCCCAAACCACTCCTTACGGTCCTAGCTCAATGGGACGTTAAGTACTGCTGGACCTTTCCCTTTGCAGTGAAGTTTACGATGCATGGGAAAACTCACTCCTTTTCAAACCTTCCAGAGGGTGAAAAGCTGTTTTTGTCCCTGAAATTGATCTCTCAGGAAGCACCCATGGACTTCTCCATGTCGTCCTCGGGGTCATCTAAACGTCCCCCCCTGCTAGTCCGGTCCCCCCTCTTTGGAACAAGGGTCCCTCTAAGAAGAGCAAGGACGGAAGACCACCATAAGATGTCGTCTATACCCCCTCTCTCCAACGCCCTCTTATGGGTACCTCCTTTTGGGACAGGAGTCCTTTCTGTTGATTGAGCAGGAGCTCCAAACCCAAATTTTGGTTCGGTTTGATCCCCATTTACTTGAACCTCACTGTTCCATGTGGTTCCGCTGCCACCAGTTATCACTATCAAAAGTGGAATAACTTTAATAGCTTAATGATCACATACACTTCAGACATTTCGGAGGCATGTTTCCGGTTTTCTCCACCTTCCAGCCGGGGACTTGAATCTAATTGGAACTGCTACCCCCGGGAAGCGACGGTTCCCCCCTCCAGGACTGCTCAGTGGCGATTGAATCAGATGGGCCCAAAACTCTAGGGAGATTCTTATTAATAATTTTCCAGGGATCCCTTCATCCACCCTCCTTTACTTGGAGCCAGGAGCCCTTTTTACTTTTCTCCCCCTGGCCTGTCTGCCCCCCCCGTCGGGCGGGGGGGGTGAGTGGGTTACGGGGACACCTTCTGTGGGTGGTTTGGACTAGAGTTAATATTTTTTATTGTTGTTTTCATGCAAATGCTCCGTTTTGTGTAACTTGTGGAATGCACCGAAGTTGAGAATATTTTGGCTGTGCAAAGTTTACACATTTTGTTGCAAGGGTCCGGGGTGGTCCCCTTGCGCCTTCACCCATTCCTTGGAAACCGACTGTGTTTCTCTGTCATGGGTTATCGGTCACCCTTAAAGGGCGTCCGATGAATAAGAGTTGGGGATTGGCGGATCTACCCTCCGCCAATCACCATGGGTCTGGTTAGAAGACCCATGTCTTTGCTTACATGTTTGTTTTACTGTATTACACTCACATTTCCAGGTGCCCCTAAGCCTGCACCAAGCTATTCCAGCAGTTGGTAATGGGTGTAGGAATGGCGCCGTGTGAATCCTGTGCCGGCGGGATTCACTGCTAGACTGCTGAAATAGCTTGGTGGCGGCTTGGGGGCACCTGGAAATGTGAGTGTAATACTTTCTTTTTAAACTGAGTACTAATAAAATAGTTTTTACATATTGCGCTATGATCGCTGTCTGTTTTTCATGAGGAGAATATGGATTATATATAACGCATTGGGGTCAGCATTATTACGGAATAGGAGGAGTGGTTATCCCATATAAATGCATATAAATTATTGCGGCGCTGAAAAGTTCAAAAATGAAATTGAAGAGTGGGAGGAATCCAATCACCAAATATATTGTGCAGATGTAGAAAGAGTCACTCGTCACCACGTGGTAATGTAGTCTGCTTACCAGAAGGTATTAAGGATTAGGCATAGATGATAAATACTCAAAAGCATCCAGCAAATCCAGCCCACTGGAACCCCTCGTCAGACCACAACATCTGTGGGATTTCCTTCACATATAAACTTCTCCCAATGGTCACTTCAGAATTAGGCATTCAGGCGTGTAGTCATCATATATCCGAGAAAAGAAAATGAAGGAACCATAGTGAAGCCCGTAATGATAGATAAAAAACGTTTATTGTAGTAACTTACAGTTGAAGCTTAAAACAGCATGCATCAAGGATAGGCACAAACGGCTGCAGCAATCAGCGTACGGATGTCAGCCTGCCTGACATGTTTCATCATAACAGATGTCTTCAGAGGCATGGCTACAGCTACAACCGCACGCTATATATATGGTATGGTTAGTGGGTGGATCAGAGGGGATATGATCAAACTCATCACTAACAGCTGGGTAAGATGTGTGTCTCGTGTAGCGGCCAATCAGAAAAAAGAGAGGATAGGAACAAAAAGAGGATAGCAACAGATGACACAGTGCCACCTCATTGGTTAACCTATCTCTCAGTGAGCAGAAAAATTGAAAAAATGCCAGATAAGCATGAACAGGCGACGAGAGAAAAACGCCGGCTGTGCGGCCCGGCTCAGGGACACGAAAAAGACTAAAAATGTATTTTTAATTGATCAGACAAAAAACTGATATCATATAACTCAATATATAAATTAAAAAATGGAAAGGAATTAACACCCGCACAGATAGGCTATGGAACTAACGCCTGTCATGCAGTATAGATCAAAGGCATAGAAAAAAACGCTAGACTTTGTATAACAAATCAATGCCTGCATGGAAGAAAAACACTAACAAACCAGCGCCTCACATGCAACTAAGCAATAAACATTGTAAATGCGATTAATCGCACATATTTCAATAAAAATTGTAAATGCGATTAATCGCACGCAATTCAATAAAAATTGTAAATGCGATTAATCGCACACAATTCAATAAAAATACATGCATGCAATATACATCAATACATGTGTTAAAATCAATACAGATGATTGTAAACATCATTTAAAAAAAATATTATTTTAAAAAAAAACTGACCTAGACACAAGATTTGCAAATAGATAAAGGAGAGAAAACAAAAAATAAATAAATAAAAAGAGTAAAGGAGTGTATTGATGCTAACTGTTATTAATGAAGCCATTAACATCCCACTCTACGTTTAACCCATATGGCGTATAGCATTTGAGGGTGTGTATCCATCGAGTTTCTAACCTCGAGATTTCTCTCTTGGTGTAACTACCTCTCCAATGGGGTGTGAAGCGATTGATGGCAGTAATCAGAGTCCCTACTGGATTTTTGTTATGACATTTTAAATAGTGACGTGAGACCGTGTGCTTAGGAAAATCTTTCTTTATGTTTTTTATATGTTCCTTTATTCGCACGTTCATGGCTCTCATAGTGCGGCCTACATACTGTAGACCGCATGGACAAGTCAATAAGTATACAACATTTTTTGAGGTGCAGGTGATGAAAGTATCTATATCATAGACCTTTGTGGTGGAGTTAGATTTAAATTGACAAATTTTCCTATTTTTATCGCCATTTATGCGACACACTTTACATTTGCGACATGGGAAAAAACCTTTTGAGTTCTGAAAGAAGGGGACCCTATTGGGGGCATCAAGAACATTAGGGGCAACTTGCAGCTTTAGGGGGGGTACTCCCCTATAGATAACTTGTGGGCGTTCAGGTAAGGATGGGCCCAACACTTTATCATTTTTTAACACGGCCCAATGTTTTCTAAGAATTTTCTTTATATCATAATGTTGTCGAGAATAGGTGGTCACTAAAGAGAACTCATGAATGTTATTATTCTTAGTGATTCTATCTGTGCCCTTTATCATATTGGCCCTATCCAGGCACGCAACCTCATTTATGGTTTTGTCCAAGTCTGCACCAGAGTACCCCTTCTCCACAAATTTGGTTTTTAAGTCAGAGGCCTGCATCAAAAAATCGTGTTTAAAGGTACAATTACGCCTTAGGCGAATAAACTGGCTTTTAGGAACCGCTTTTAACCAGGAGGGATGGTGACAACTCCCCTGACTAATATAGCCATTTCGATCTGTCTCCTTGAAAAAAGTGGTGGTTGTAAATTTATTGTCACAGATCCGTATATTCAAATCCAAAAAATGGATAGCAACCTTGCTCATTTCGAATTGCAGAGAGATACCAAGGGTGTTCTGATTCAGCTCCTGCATGTAATTGGTCAATGATGTTTCATCACCATCCCATAGGAGGAGGATGTCGATTATATACCTGCCCCAGTACACCAATTCTGGCCGTCTGTCAGCATAGACGACATCCTCCTCCCACTTGGCCATGAACAAATTAGCCATACTGGGCGCAAATTTTGCGCCCATGGCTACACCCCTGGTTTGGAGGTAGCAGGAACCCCCAAACCAGAAGTAATTATGCATCATGGCAAACCTTAGCAGGAGTAAGATGAAATCCCTCTGTGGGGGGGCCAGTTGGTCATCTCTACCAAGGAAGGTCTCAACTGCGTGCATACCATCTGAGTGGGATATGATGGTATACAAAGAGGACACATCGGCGGTAGCCATGATGTAACCCTCCTTCCACACCAAGGTATCCAGTATCTGTAAGACCTGGGAAGAGTCCCTTCAAAAAAGAAGGGGTCTGGGATACCAGGGGTTGTAAAAATCCATCTATGTATTTCCCAATACGGGAAGTGACAGAATCTAGCCCGCTGATAATTGGCCTCCCAGGTGGGTTAACTAAACTTTTGTGAATTTTTGGTAAAAAGTAAATTACCGGAATCCTGGGAGTCATAGGGACCAAAAAGGCTTTTTCTTTTTTGTTAATCAGTTGTTCTTTAAACCCCTCAATAAGTTTCTGCAATTCCCTCTTATACCTGACAGTAGGATCATGAGGAAGGGGAAGGTATGTGTCAGTATCCAAAAGAATTCTCCTCATCTCTGAGATGTAGGCAACCTTGTCCAAGACAACAATCCCTCCCCCCTTATCAGCAGGGCGAACGATTATATCGTCCCTATCTTTAAGGGTTTTCATCCCATATAAATGAACCAAAGGCGCAGTTTAACCGGCATCTGGTGAGTGGCCAATCCAGGTGGTGGTATTCTTGGCACTAAAGTGGTGAAGGGGTCACGAAGAGTCATGGATATATATATTGCAGAGATTTTGGCAATTATTGCACATTGCACTTTTGCACATGATTATGGACATTTAGTTTCATTATATATGTCATGCACAAAAATATTTTATATATTCATGTTAAAATTTATGTAAAGTACACCTTAATAGGGTGAGTAATTTGGGTACCATTGTATGCAGCATAAGATTTTTTGGGGGGACTAATGATGGTGTAAGTTTGGAATACAACAGAGTGGTGTGATATAGAGTAGCGCATTCAACACATTTATATATTTTTATTTTTTCACCTAGTGGTGTAGTTTTTGATTGCAGCAACTCATTTCTTATTTATCTAAAAGCTTGCGCCAGTGACACATATTTGTTCAATGGTCTGACCACTATTAGTCCTCCTTATCCTGAGAAACACGCTTTCTGGGAAACGGGGCTCATATTGGCGCCTTAACGAATCACTTCTTAGCGATCCAATACATACCAAAGTAATAGCTGACGCCATCAAAGAATATTTCCGTTTAAATGATGTTGACAACATATCCCCAGAGACCCTATGAGCAGCCCATAAGGCTACCATCAGAGGCAAAATCATCTGTATAGCGACCCAGGTTAAGAAGCAGCATCTGATTGACAGCCAAAAGTTGGAAACAACCTTTGTAGCCTTAAAAGCAGAACACAAGAAACATCCTTCCAAGGTCTTAACAGACCGAATGGATGCAGTCAGACTTGAGCTCAATCTAGCCTTAACAGCCAAAGAGGAGAAACACATACGCTGGAGCGGGGCCAAATATTATTACCAAAAAGACAAAATAGGCTCGATGTTAACCACCAAGCTAACCCCCAAGTACCACTCTAGCACTTTCCCCAAACTTCATATCTCAGGTCAACCTCCAACAGCCAACCCTAACAAAATTATAACGGCCTTCCACAAATTTTACTCCAAGCTCTACAATGCAACCCTAACAGATAGAGGCCCCTTGACCACTTCTTTCCTCCAGAACCTCCAATTGCCCTCTATTTCCCTGGAACATAAAGACTTAATGGACGAAGCCTTCTCAGTGGACGAGATTAGGGAGGTTATCAAAGGTCTCAAGACTGGTTCAGCTCCAGGTCCGGATGGTCTTTCAGTCCCCTACTATAAGACATTCAGAGAAATCTTGGCCCCTCACATGGCTAAATTCTTTAACTTCAAAAGATCAGGTTCCCCTCTAGATCCCCACCTGAACACCACTTTCATTTCAGTAATCCCCAAGCCCAACAAAAACCATGAGGAAGTTGAAAATTACAGACCCATTTCCCTTATTAATAATGACCTGAAAATCTTAACGAAAATTCTCGCCAACCGTCTAGCCACTTTTATTAAAGGTTATGTCCACAAGGACCAGGTGGGTTTTATTCCGGGAAGGCAAGGGCCAGACCAAATTAGGAGAGCGGTCGACATTGTCCCCCTACTCCAATCTAATTGGGCAGGGGGTCCCAGGCAAGAGGGAATGATCCTTTCACTGGACTTACATATGGCCTTCGATTCGATCGAATGGCCTTATCTATTCACCCTTCTGGAGAGGTGGGGATTTGGGCTGGGATTTCTGGGGGTCCTCAGTTCCCTTTACTCTACCCCGAAGGCAGTGATCTGTCTACAAGGCCAGTACTCCAACCCCCTTAATATAGCGAGAGGCACCAGACAGGGCTGCCCTCTATCCCCTCTTATCTTTGCCATGGCAATTGAAACATTAGCAATAGCAATACGTTCTAACCCCAATATCCAGGGCGTGTCCTGCGGGAATCAAGTCCACAAATGTGGTCTATTTGCGGACGACATGCTCCTATTCATCACATCTCCAATCACCTCTCTCCCAAACCTTTGCAAACTCCTGAAGGAGTTCTCAGCAATATCAGGGTTACAGGTGAACTACGCTAAGTCTTATGCCCTAAACATCTCCCTCAAGACGGAAATAGTAGCTTCTCTTCAAAGCTCCTTCGACTTTAAGTGGAGTGATTCCTCCATTGATTATCTAGGTATTAAACTCACAGCAAAAATGGAACAATTATACTTGGCTAACTTCCCACCCATGTATCGTAAGCTCGAAACTGACTTGGTAAATTGGACCAAAGGGGAGGTGTCCTGGCTTGGTAGAATACACGCAATAAAAAGGACACTGCTACCAAGACTCCTCTACCTCTTCAGGGCCCTCCCAATCAGCATTAAAAAGGATCACTTGACTGCATTCCAAAGAAAAATCATCAAATTCATATGGGCAGGGAGAGGTCATAGAATCCAGCAAAGAACCCTTTTCATATCCAGATCCCAGGGGGGTTTAGTGCTCCCCCAGTTTTTCTGGTATTATCAAGCTGCCAGGCTGGCCCAACTCTCCAGCATTAACCTCGAGCGCCCGCCCTCTAGCACATATCTTCAATAACTCTGATTTCTCTCCTGCCCTAAACATCAAAGCCTTTAAATGGTGGCTCGACAAGGGGTTGTATCGAATCGGATACTTCTTCACTTCCAATGGCCCCATTTCCCTGGAATTCTGTGTCAATCATCTTGAGATCCCTAATTCGTAACGTTTCAGATTTCACCAAATAAGCCACTTCCTTCACCATATTTGGGCGGGGAAACCCTTGCCTCCCAGATTCACACCGTACGAACTATGGTGTGGGCAGTCCACAGAACAGAGGGGCAGAATCTCAATCATATATCAGTCACTGGCACAACAATCCACTAAGTCTCCGTATATGACCACCTGGGAGTGCGACTTATCCCTCAACTGGGACATAGAAAGCTGGAGAGCTTCCTTTAATAGATCTTTCAAGGGCATTAAAAATGTCTCCCTAATTGAATCTAGCCTCAAGGTCATCACCAGATGGTACCTTACCCCAGTCAGACTTTCCAAAATGTTCCCCTCAGCGGACCCCCGGTGCTGTGTCAACTCTCAGGTTCTTTAGCACACATTTGGTGGGAATGTCCAAGATTAAGGCCCTTTTGGAGCAAGATTTTCTCCCTGATCCGAAAAGTCACGAAAATTCAGATCCCTAAGACCCCAGCCATTGCCCTTCTTAATGCAAATGTAGCACTAACTCTCGGTGGAGCTGCTGGTTTAAGCGGGCTTGTTACCTTCACTACATACACTATTAGGAGCTAAGCCTCATTTTTAGAGAAAACTAGCCTCTCTTCCTTTTATCCATATCGGAATAAACTTAAGGAGTCCATCCCTGTACTATGATTTCTTCAATTAAAGAAAACAAAATAAATCCGGCTAGCAAAAGAAGTCCTTGGATTTAAAACACTGAGCAGCATATGTAAATCTTGACCACGCAGATTTCTTTACACTGACACTAACTAGCTAACTACTTCCAAAGTTCTTTTGTCCAGAATTACCAATAAAACCGGGGATCTGGCAATGTCAGTGGTTTTCCCGTTTTATCCACAGTGGTAATGAAATAAACAACATCATCTTTTCCAGGCCTGCAGATAACCACTTTGTCAGCATAGATGTGCCGACCGAAGTTCCAGTGCATGAAACATCCACTAAAACGTTCATCCATCTTAGCAGAACATCCAGTCTTTCGGAAAGGCTTAGGCACAGACAAATAGTTCCAAACAGCTTCACTGTACCAAAGTTCCCGATTAGTTTCAATCACCTGCATTATATCCTGGGGCACATAGGGGAACTCCAAACCATACTCGGCAGCGACACGCTTGTTTAACATCCTCTGCAAACGTGCAAGTTTGGGCAAAGACCTGTCTCTCCCCATACCAGGTGGTACACAAGAATCCAATGACTTGCTCACCATAGATCCCGCCGGTGTCTGTAGTGAACTAGCAACTTTTGGCAAAGTCCCAGTAACAGAACTGTGTGGCTCCACACAGGGTGACGTCTTCCCAGAATTAAGAGCTGTCCATTCAGGGAAAGTCATAGCAGAGGCAACTTCTTCACCTTGTGACCATAACAGCTCTTGTGACATAGTCTCAAATAGGTCATCATCCTCAGAAAGATCTGACATGGATTCTAATTCTGAGTCTCTCAACTCTTCTGCTGGTAGACATTTACTCACAGTCCCAGATACATTCCCCATCAGTGACTTACCCGTTCCTGACGTGGACTCTGGTAGCTCCGGTTCAGGTAACCTCTGGGGTAGGCCTTCGACCACAGCCGTGGGAAGCCTTCACATATCCCACCTTCCTTTGAGTAGGCACAACAGGGGTAGGTGTAGTGGACGCAGAAATCAAAGTAATGTCCCCTGACGAGATGACAGCAGCAGGGTCTCTCTCCGGAACATTGTCAGCAACTACAGGCGAAGTGGTGGCCTGTGGTTCTCTCCCCATAGCGGTAGCAGCTTCTACTGTGGCGATACCTGTTGCCCAATCTATCGATAAGCACGGGGCGATGTGGTAGGTTGCTCCACCACAAACAAGTACTCTCCACATTGCGGATGTACGGCCAATCCTTCACATCAGTGACAGATCATACCCAGTCCCTCAATATCTCCTGAGGTGTACAGGACAAACCTCCCCTGCGGCTTCAAACGAACTCCAGTATCTGTGAGCAGAGTTCCAGATAGCACAGTATTCATCACGGTGCTTACAGGGAACATTCTTGGTCCCATGATTGGCTGCATCGCCGGAAAAGACATGGCCACACTCTGATCTTCTCAGCACGATCACGAGGCCTTTCCTCTCCTCTGGCGCCAAACACACACACGTGTCCCACTCGGTAACAAGTAGGGTAGGCTCCTCCCACTTGTTCATCTAGTCACGTAGCTCCCGGGCCTTCACTGGCGCCCACCGTCTATGCATTCAGAAATAAAGTCCTGCAGTTTAACCTTTTCTCTTCCTGAAGGATTTTTTCAAAGTCCAGCTCTCTCCGTAAACTCCCGGTAAAACACCTCTCTGGGTTGCGAGAATTGACGGTCAACAAATCCCGGACGATGCCCCCACATGTAGCACTAACTCTCAGTGGAGCTGCTGGTTTAAGCAGGCTTGTTACCTTCACTCTCCTTCCCTCTGTTTTACCGGTACTGGGTCTAGGGTTCCGTTGAGTTTACCTCTGGACGATACACGCACCAACACTTGAATACGTTTTCAATGCTTTATTAAACGATTTACTAAGGAAGTAGCAGGAAAGAGGCAGAAGGGAAACTGCAGAAGAAACTCAAATATCTTCTTATAAGGTTCTTGACAAATGTCCTGGTAGAATTTGGATAATATAATAGAATGCGTTCCCCTCGTGGGACACACTCTTTGCTCGCCTGGATAGGCCTCTCTCACTTGCCTAGCAGCCAGTACGTAGCACGAACAAAAGTCTCTGCCACAGACTTGTTTGGGATAAACCTGTACAGTCCTCTGCCACAGGATGTACCGGTTTTTCTTGTAGTGAATGTCAGTCACAGTGCTTTAACCTTTAAGTCAACCCGGTAACACTATGCTGTATAGTTACTTTTAGGATACGTCCTCCAACCGAGTCACCAGGCCCCTATCCAGACCAGCACGCTGCGTGATCCTTAAATGACGGGTCCTCCCCTGGGATCTCCCCGGTTGTCCAGCTTCTTCCTGTCACGGAACGTCCCACACTCCGCTTGAGTGCTTCCGTCATATACCACTTCCTCCCAGTCTGTATACAGATATCAGATATTCCAACCTCTCTGAGCACAAAACAAGGTGACACTTGCTTGTTGCTAACATGAACTCACTTTATTAAGAATCAAAATTACAAGACTTTATATGCCGTTGGAACCTCCTCTAACAATACAACTGTAACCTAATTAACCTAATTAACATGAGCTAATTAACTAATCCTTTATACAGCCTAGGTGATTGAGACATGACCTTTTGCCCAGACTGAGTTAATTATCACAGCACACCTTCTCACAATAGCAGCAGCTCCAATAGGAGTCGTCCCGTCTCCTACATTGTATAGAGGACAATGTGATCAGCTCATTCAATTAACATAAACACAGGTAGTTGGAGTTGATGACACCAGCATCTCCTCACAGGATGTGTCCCAACAGTATAATTCAGTCTTATCATTCTAATATGGCATATAAAGGGTTCCCAGAGTCTGTGTGTTTTGGGGGGACATGGAGCTGAATCCAAAGTAACACCAACCCCAGGGTCCCCAGGCATACAGCTCACAGAGAGCACCATTCCCCCAAATGCTAAGGCCCATAATCAAATGGCAACAGGCTTGCATTCAGTCCTCTCCAACAGCCTCTGTCCCGGCTAGGTCTGTCACACTTCCCTTCTGGATAGACAGCTCAGGACCATTCCTCGGCTGCTGTGGTAGGCCCCAGACAAGCTTCTGGGCCCACCCCTGTGCTGCAGCGGCGTGGGCCTCCGGAATGGAGGAACACGAGATTGCTCTCTAACGCAAACCTGTCGGCCAGGAGGGCCAGCAGGTGGCTGTAAAACCAACCCCCCTAATATGGCGTCTGTCCCATAAATACCCTCGCCCAGAATGCAACTTGGAGGACCACCTCCACTGAGTTGTCTCCGGGACAGAAGAGCATCCATACGCTTCGACACGTTGCCTTTCCAACACTGACCAGTAATAACAGCGACACCCACCAGTCAGTCTGGAAACACACACAACGTCAGCCAAGCTGGAACAGAGGCAAACTTAACCTATTTAACAAACAAATTACTAAATTTACCTAACATATGGTAGATCGCAAATCTACCAGCGCTACACAAATTTACCCAAAATACTGAAACAGAAGCGTAAATTGATACATTTCATTCTCCTGGGTGCCAAGCTGACCATTGCCAAAGCTTGGAAACAATCTAAGGTTTCCTTCAAGGCTGCCACACATAAAATATCCTGGATCATGTCCCAAGAGGAACTCTCCAGCATTCTCCTCAACACCAAATCGCAATTTGAAGCTACCTGGGAACCTTGGGCCCATTATATGAGGATTCCCCTTATTCCAGGTGTCCAACCGCCAAGTTCTTAGGCCCGCAGGAGGACGTGTGGTACTCTCCCGCTGATAGGTTCTTTTCTCTTTTACTCTTCCCCTCTCTCTTCCACCCCCTCTTCCTCTCCTCCCCTCTCTCCTCCCCCCTCCTCCTAGCCCTCATAGGTACTCGGAGTGATCCTCTGACATTTGAGTAGCATGTCCTTCTCTGGGAGGACGGTCCCTTTAGGGCTTATGAAGCAGGTTTTAGCAATCCTATTGTTTACATTAATATCCAGGCCTGACTGGTGATGTTTTGATACCTGAGGCTGGTGGAGGTTCGGCCAGGCACAGCATGATCCCTTTCGGGGTGCTGGCAGATCCTTTCCTTGTCCCCGCCCCTCTTTGTCCTCAGGCCGGGCAAACAATCTACAGTTGGATGAGTGATATTAGCCTCTACGGCCCCTTTTCTTCTGTTAGACAGTTACTTGATACCTACTCTCTGTCTCTAGCTTATATTGTAACCTCAAAGGGTACTGTTTTGTTTTGTTTTATAATGTTTTCTTTTATATTTTCTTTGGAAATTCAATAAAATATTTTGAAAGAAAAAAACGATGAACTCTTTTTGAAACTCCAACCACAAAGGAAGGAGAAAGAAGGAGGATATTGAGGCTAAATAGCTTACATGGAGCTGGGATTGAGAGGTATGTACTACTGGAATTTGAAAGGCGCTGCCAGTATAGGCTGTCTGTCATGGGAGCTGAGGGAGCCACACTGCATGTGGGGCGAACATCAAAACACAATATCCCCAGGGAATGGATTCTCCGTGGTGTTAAAATGGTAACATAGGGTAAGGCTCCGAACTGTCTGTGAAAAAATGTAATTGCTAAGAATAGCTCTCTTATAAAGGTACTAATGTGAATCAGGTAAAATCAGTGTGTAATGGGGGATGGAGAAGTGAAGGAAACATCACTGTGAGTTTGAGGATGTCCATCCCCTGAGGGACTGCACGCTGCTGCTCTCTGAACAAGCAGAGGGTGACAGAGGGGTGGAGTGCGGTCTTCGCTGTTAGCCTGTGACATGGCTCCAGCTGTAAGACAAGGAGAGAGGCATGCATGTGTAAGGAGTCATGAAAGGTAGGATAGTGAGTGGAGTTGTATACAGAAAAATAGATAAGAAGGAGAATTATAAGGACAGAAAAAGGAACAACAGGCGTAGTGAAGAAGCCGGTTTGCTTTTGAACGCTGTTGAGTGGAAATTTAGAAAACTCAAAAGAGTGCGTGGCAACCAAGGTGAACCAGCAGGTGACTGGCCAGGTAACTGATAGTCCAGGTGCCCATCTGTGCTGAGCACAAACCTGTAGACCAGAGCCCCAGGGCGTACTGAAGTCTGGTATGGCCTAAGTAGGAATGTTGCGTTCTGTAGTTCGTGACATATGCTCGGCCTGCCAATGTTTGCACTGTCAGCAAAGTAAATGTTTGGCAATCTTGTCTGCGTAGGTAAAGGGTCACCCTTCGAAAACAGAGTGTAATGCAAAGAAACGTGTGACAGTAACTAATGCCCCATGAGCAGCCCAAATCGTGTGAAGTGAACGTTTAGTGAAAGAGTGCTGCAGGGTTATGTGAGAGAGGATCCTGTGTACTACACACCTGACTGATGCCCTAGATGTGGAGTCCTGGTTGAGGTTGATATCTCAGTTGACCGGGAACCTGTAGTAAGAGTGACATGGAAGTCGTTTGTTATTATTTTTGTTTTTTTGTTTTTTGAGCTGCCTCGCCCCTTGATGCAACTGACCCCCTGGTGAAGATGTGATCCCTGTGTATATATATATATATATATATATATATATATATATATATATTTTTTTTTTACCAAAAAAATGTTCAACTTGGTGCAGGATGGAACAACCTGATCAAAACTGACCTAAGAGAGAAATGACAGACAGAAAACGGTGAGTGGCCAATGTGCCACTGGAGACGGTGAGTAGCCAGATTGAGTGCCACTGGAGACGTTCTTGCAACTATTACAAGAAAGTAGCCTTATCAGGAAGGCGAAAAACAAGGATAGAAGAAAATTGAGTATGTAGGTATGACCTACCATATTCAAACGTATGAATAGATGAAGTGGAATGTGGATACTGTGTGCATGGATTTGAATTGTTGTGCCGCCAAAGCGACTAGATTTGGATTGGGCTGTAGAGTGAATTAATGAGACCGTTACAAATCGTTGTGCCGCCGATGCAACTAGATTTGAATCAGGATGTAGAGTGTATGAATGAAACCGATACGAATTGCTGTGCCATCGATGTGACTAGATTCTAATTGGGCTGTAGCGTGTATGAATGAAATCAATGCGAATTGTTGTGCCACTGATGTAAATGGACTCAAATCGTACCATAGAGTGTGTGAAACAAGATGAAATTTAATGAATGTATGAAATAACGCTGATGCGAATCGTTGGGCTATACAATCTCCTGAAAATTTTTTGCTTCAGATTTACCAACCATACAACGTGAGGCCAAACCTCAAGAGCTTCAATTTGTATACAATCAGGCAGGCCCCTGCACTACACAGCTCTGGCAAATACAAAGGAAATCTGACAACAAAAACTGCACAGTGTGTATAGGGTCTTAGGATTGCCACATCATCCCTCCAGAATGAACACATACCAACCATCCAACTCCCGAGGCTAATTAAATGCAGACAAGGCACCAGGTGGGCTAATTACCACCTCAATCAGCCACAGAACCTGTGCAATCAATACCTGCTCGGCTCCAACCACATAGACTGTGAAACCTGCAACCAGTGATGCCTGTGCTGAGTGATATCAGGCAACGACTGACAGCGAGTCGGCGGCTTGGATCTATGATCAAATCATATGTTCGTAGATGGGGTGATGAACAAGGCAGAGGGAACTTACGAATGCACTGGCCTATACCGAGTGATGTCAGGCAACGGCTGACAGCGACTCGGCGGCTTGGATCTATGATCAAATCATATGTTTGTAGATTGGGTGACGAACAAGGCAGAGGGAACCTACCAGTGATGGGAGTAAGTCACACATGTGCAAGTCACAAGCAAGTCTCAAGTCTTAACCTTCAAGTCACAAGCAAGTCCCAAGTTACTGTGGCGAAAAACAAGCAAGTCAAGTCGAGTCCCTGCTAGAAGTCAAGCAAGTCAAGTCAAGTCATTTATTTTGGTCAAGTCACAAATTAAGTCAAAATACTGATCTACCCCGAAGCCGGGACTCGGGGGGAGCTTTCTTTTGTGGTGGGGGGGCGGCTTTTGCCTAGGCCAAGACACAGCACTGGTGGTGCTAAGTCATTGCAAGTCAAATAGCCCAAGTCAAAGTCAAGTCGCAAGTCATTAGTGACAAGTCAAAATCAAGTCGAGTCATTTATTTAATTTTGTCAAGCAAGTCCTCAAACAGGTGACTTGAGTCTGACTCGAGTCAAGTCATGTGACTCGAGTCCCCCACCTCTGGAACCTACAAATGCACTAGGCCTGTGCCAAATCATGTCAGGACAAGACCAACGTCGACTTGGAGGCAGCTGACTATGAAAGGGATGTGGGATAGAAGCATAACGAATAGCAACTTGCTTATGATATGAAAAAGGTTCGACTCCTACCTGCAACAGCAAGCGAGAACCGCCGATGAAGACTAGGAATGGAGATGATTCTGGAAATCGAATGCACAGACTCATGAACCATGAGGTGAGCTGGGAAGAGCTGGCCTAGAGACATGAGGTATCATGCACTGGAACTTTCAAGGACCACAGGTGAGTGGGCTGCTTAAATACCCCCCAGGCTCCTCCCATAAACTCAGGCCACCATACCGGCCTATATATATATATATATATATATATATATATATATATATATATACTGTATATACTTTTTTTTTACATACTGGTCACCAGAGCAAGAGCAGTGGCACTGTGGTGAAATTCTACTGCCGTGGCAGTGATTATGTGCAATGGCTGGCTGTTTTGATATTACAGTATTTCAGCGCAGCCAGTCATTGTCTCACCATAGTAACACTGCACTCCACTGCTCTGCTGACAGTATGCCTTTTTTCAGTCCTGCACTACCACTGACAGCTGCCAATAGCCCAGGAGTAGGGATGAGCCGAACACCCCCCTGTTCGGTTCGCACCAGAACATGCGAACAGGAAAAAAGTTTGTTTGAACACGTGAACACCGTTAAAGTCTATGGGACACGAACATGAATAATAAAAAGTGCTAATTTTAAAGGTTTATATGCAAGTTATTGTGATAAAAAGTGTTTGGGGACCTGGGTCCTGCCCCAGGGGACATGGATCAATGCAAAAAAAGTTTTAAAAACGGCCGTTTTTTCAGGAGCAGTGATTTTAATAATGCTTAAAGTCAAACAATAAAAGTGTAATATCCCTTTAAATTTCGTAGCTGGGGGATGTCTATAGTATGCCTGTAAAGGGGCGCATGTTTCCCGTGTTTAGAACAGTCTGACAGCAAAATTACATTTCAAAGAAAAAAAGTCATTTAAAACTACTCGCGGCTATTGCATTGCCGGTCCGACAATACACATAAAAGTTCATTGATAAAAACGGCATGGGAATTCCCCACAGGGGAACCCCGAACCAAAATTTTAAAAAGAATGACGTGGGGTCCCCCTAAATTCCATACCAGGCCCTTCAGATCTGGTATGGATATTAAGGGGAGCCCCGGCCAAAATTAAAAAAAAAAAATGAGGCGGGGGTCCCCCTAAATTCCATACCAGATCTGAAGGGAAAAAAGATGAAGAAGAAGAGAAGAAGATGAAGAGAAGAGCAGGAGCCTCCCCCCAAGCCATGGGTGCGGAGCGGCCCGAGGAGAAGAAGATAGAAGATGCCGCGGAGGAGATGCTGGACGAGAACACTGGAGGAAGGACCAGAAGAGCCAGAAGAACCAGAAGAAGAAGAAGATGAAGGAAGATAGAAGAAAGAAGAAAGAAGAAGCATTTAAATAAAGGAATTGTCAAAAACTGTCTCTTGTCATTTTTAACATTTTTGACAGTTTTTTAGTGAAATGGTAGGGGTATTACCATTTCACACAGGGGGGGCAGGATCTGGGGGTCCCCTTGTTAAAGGGGGCTTCCAGATTCCGATAAGCCCCCCGCCCGCAGACCCCCACAGCCACTGGCCATAGTTGTGGGGATGAGGCCCTTGTCCTCATCAACATGGGGACAAGGTGTTTTGGGGGCTACCCCAAAGCACCTTCCCAATGTTGAGGGCATGTGGCCTGGTACGGTTCAGGAGGGGGGGTGCTCTCTCGTCCCCCCCTCTTTTCCTGCAGCCTGCCAGGTTGCGTGCTCGGATAAGGGTCTTTTTGGGGGGACCCCACGCCGTTTTTTTTTTAAATTTGCGCCGGGGTTCCCCTTAATATCCATACCAGACCTGAAGGGCCTGGTATGGAATTTAGGGGGACCCCCACGTCATTTTTTTTTTAAATTTTGGTTCGGGGTTCCCCTGTGGGGAATTCCCATGCCGTTTTTATCAATGAACTTTTATGTGTATTGTTGGACCAGCAATGCAATAGCTGCGAGTAGTTTTAAATGACTTTTTTTCCTTTGAAATGTCATTTTGCTGTCAGACTGTTCTAAACATGGGAAACATGCGCCCCTTTACAGGCATACTATAGACACCCCCCAGCTTCGAAATTTAAAGGGATATTACACTTTTATTGTTTGACTTTAAGCATTATTAAAATCACTGCTCCTGAAAAAACTGCCTTTTTTAAAACTTTTTTTTTGCATTGATCCATGTCCCCTGGGGCAGGACCCAGGTCCCCAAACACTTTTTATGACAATAACTTGCATATAAACCTTTAAAATTAGCACTTTTAATTTCTCCCATAGACTTTTAAAGGGTGTTCCGCGGCATTCAAATTTGCCGCGAACAACCCAAATTGTTCGCTGTTCGGCAAACTTGCGAACAGCCGATGTTTGAGTCGAACATGAGTTCGACTCGAACTCAAAGCTCATCCCTACCCAGGAGTGTCAGCCACCACACCACCATTACATAGACAGTAAATAGCCAACAAAGACCGTGCATAAATGCATGAAGATTGCAAGAAATTCCATGTGATAAAACACACTAAAATGTGCATATAAGTATGCGTTAATAGTGCCAACAAAGCAACAGTGTATAAAATTGCATAAAATTACATGTGATAAACACACTAAAACAAAAATCAATATGTGTATAGTATTGCAAATGTCAGCTCTTATAAATTAATATATTAGTGGGCAATACATATTGCGGTATAAGGAATAATAAAGTTGGTCACAATTCCTATGATTTAAACTAATAATGTTATCCTTGAGAAAGTCACGTGGTCTGTGACGTAACACATGGGAGGAGCCAGTGACGAACACTGCTACAAGTCAACAGCATGACAGCAGCGGCTCTTTGAAAGAGTCTCATTCACAGCGGCTCATTGCAAACTTTTATGCTTAACACATACCGGGTCCTTGTGAGTGTATCTCTGTGGTTTTATGTTTCTCTGCTTTTGTTACTTTAGTTAATTATGCAATGATACTTTTGTTTGTTTTGCATGACTAACCTCTTACTGAGATCAATACAAAGGGAACCAAGCGATACTCATCACTTGTCTATCTGGGAAAAGAAATTTGAAAAGCTCCGATGTTTGAAGTTATTAACAGGATTGTTAATCACTATACAATTTAACCCGTATTCTCAATGATGGATGGACTGTCGGGTTAACAATATTAGTTTAAATCATAGGAATTGTGACCAACTTTATTATTCCTTATACCGCAATATGTATTGCCCACTAATATATTAACTTATAAGAGCTGACATTTGCAATATTATACACATATTGATTTTTGTTTTAGTGTGTTTATCACATGGAATTTCTTGCAATCTTCATGCATTTATGCACGGTCTTTGTTGGCTATTTACTTGCACTTATTTGAATTCACTTTGGAGTAAGTTGTGCACTGATTGATAATGAATTAGAGCTCATCAATATTTATTTTTATTTTACATTTGGTTGCCTGTATACTTATGATTGATAGCAGCTTAATTTTAATTTTCAATCGCCTGTTCTATTTTATTTTTATTTTTATTTTATTTACTTTTCATTTCAGCGCTTGTTTTTTTTACATTTCACTACATAGACAGTCCCTATGATTGAACTTGGGAGGCAGAAGCCATCAGCCTCACTTAGATTTTTATAGTTTGAAACTAAAAGGGAACCAACCCCTTTCCCCAATTTTTGTACTCTCATATAATGATTATTCCTAAACCTGGGGAAAATTCTGTCTTTGAACACAAATACCATCGGATAGCTTTGCTAAATTCTTCATCCAGGCTCATCCAGGCTCATGACCAATACATTATTCAAGAGGCCAGATGTCTAAGGTGCCACCGGAGGTGTATATAACCTTCATATATTCAGAGCTGTTTAGAGCTAACTTCCTACCGCTGTTCAGAGAGATACAAACAGTATCTCACAAAAGTGAGTACACCCCTGACATTTTTGTAAATATTTTATTATACCTTTTCATGTGACAACACTGAAGAAATTACACTTTGCTACAATGTAAAGTAGTGAGTGTGCAGCTTGTATAACAGTGTAAATTTGCTGTCCCCTCAAAATAACTCAAAACAGAGCCATTAATATATAAACTGCTGGCAACAAAAGTGAGTACACTCCTAAGTAAAAATGTCCAAATTGGGCCCAATTAGCCATTTTCCCTCCCCAGTGTCATGTGACTTGTTAGCGTTTCAAGGTTTTAGGTGTGAATGGGGAGCAGGTGTGTTAAATTTGGTGTTATCACTCTCACTTTCTCATACTGGTCACTGGAAGTTCAACATGGCACCTCATGGCAAAGAACTCTCTGAGGACCTGAAAAAAGGAATTGTTGCTCTACATAAAGATGGCCTAGGCTATAAGAAGATTGCCAAGATTCTGAAACTGAGCTGCAGCACAGTAGCCAAGACCATACAGCAGTTTAACAGGATGGGTTCCACTCAGAACAGGCCTCTCCATGGTCAAATCCAGAGGTTGTCTTTGGGAAATAAACGCATTAGTACTACCAGCATTGCTGCAGAGGTTGAAGGGGTGGGAGGGTCAGCCTGTCAGTGCTCAGACCATACGCTGCACACTGCATCAAATTGGTCTACATGGCTGTCATCCCAGAAAGAAGCCTCTTCTAAAGATTATGCATAAGAAAGCCCGCAGTTTGCTGAAGACAAGCAGACTAAGGACATGGATTACTGGAACCATGTCCTGTGGTCTGATGAGACCAAGATAAAACTTATTCAGATCAGATGATGTCAAGTGCGTGTGGCGGCAACCAGGTAAGGAGTACGACAAGTGTGTCTTGCCTACAGTCAAGCATGGTGGTGGGAGTGTCATGGTCTGGGGCTTCATGAGTGCTGCCGCCACTGGGGAGCTACAGTTCATTGAGGGAACCATGAATGCCAACATGTACTGTGACCTACTGAAGCAGAGCATGATCCCCTCCCTTTGGAGACTGGGCCGCAGGGCAGTATTCCAACATGTTAAGGATCCCAAACACACCTCCAAGATGACATTCCCTTGCTAAAGAAGCTGAGGGTAAAGGGGATGGACTGGCCAAGCATGTCTCCAGACCTTAACCTTATTGAGCATCTGTTGGGCATCCTCAAACAGAAGTTGGGGGAGTGCAAGGTCTCTAACATCCACCAGCTTCGTGATGTCATCATGGAGGAGTGGAAGAGGACTCCAGTGGCAACCTGTGAAGCTCTGGTGAACTCCATGACCAAGGGGGTTAAGGCAGTGCTGAAAAATAATGGTGGCCACACAAAATATTGACACTTTGGGTCAAATTTGGACATTTTCACTTAGGGGTGTACTCACTTTTATTGCCAGCGGTTTAGAAATTAATGGCTCTGTGTTGAGTTATTTTGAGGGTACAGCAAATTTACACTGTTATACAAGCTGTACACTCACTACTTTACATTGTAGCAAAGTATCATTTCTTCAGTGTTGTCACATGAAAATATACTGTATAATAAAATATTTACAAAAATGTGAGGGGTGTACTCACTTTTGTGAGATACTGTAGCTTCCTGAGACTGTGTGGGATTCCTATCACCTGTCACTTATGGGATGCATTAATGTTATTAAGATATCTGTGTTAACAAAACATTTGTATCTATTTAAGACTCTTCCTTTGCCTGTACCTATTTCTTACCTACCTAATACGCAAAGTGCATGCACTAATTTTATTGAGGCTATGCATCCTATAGAATAGCAAGTTCAGTGTTATTGTCATTGAAAACTAAAGGAAGGCTGGGAGCTCCTAATCTTATGAAATATTGTTTTGCCACTCTTTTAAGACATATTGGGGTTGATTTACTAAAGGCAAATAAACTGTGTACTCTGCAAGTGCAGTTGCGCCAGAGCCTAGTAAATGAGAGCAAGCTCTGCTGACTTTCATTATCCAATCATGTGCAAGCAAAAATGCTGTTTTTTCTTTTTATTTCCTTACAAGTGACTAGGTATTCTTTGCAAAGTGAAGCTTTGCTTCATTTACTAAGCTCTGGAGCAACTTGCTTTTTGTAAATTAGCAGCAGTATTTCTTGGTATACTGTATGTCCTCCTAATCATTGGACAGAGATCAAAACAATTTACGCTTTCCCTGTACACTTAAATCACTAAAACCTTGGACGTCTTGCTCCTATGCTATTTACAAGCTTGATCTGGAAAACCTCCTGCTCAAACACGTTCTCTTCTAACTAACGTTGTATTTAATCCAGTGGTCTTACCTCCAAATACTTCCATGGACCCAAGCATGTTTAGTCCAATTAAGGCATTTAATTAACCCAGTGACACATAGAATGAAGACATTTAAAGAGTGTAGAGCTGGTAAAAAAAAACTCCCTGTACCACTATTCTATTCTTACATTCTTTACATTTTAACCTTTTCAGTACTGGACACTTTCACCTCCCTCCTGCCCAAGCCAATTTTCAGCTTTCAGCGCTCTCATACTTTAAACGACAATTACTCAGTCATGCAGCACTGTACCCATATTTTTCACACAAATATAGCTTTCTTTTGGTGGTATTTATTAACCACTGGGTTTTCGTTTTTGTTTTTTGCGCTAAAAACTAAAAAAAATTGGGAAAAAAATGCATTTTTCCTAAGTTCTGGTATTACATTTAGTAAATAAGTAATTTTTTTCCATAATTTTTGACCAAAATTTATTCTGCTACATTTCTTTGGTAAAAATAACCCAAATTAGTGTATATTATTCAATCTGTGTGAATGTTATAGAGCAGGGATATGCAATTAGTGGACCTCTAGCTGTTGCAAAACTACAAGTCCCATCACGCCTCTGGGTGTCATTCTTGTGGCTGTCAGAGTCTTGCTATGCCTCATGGGACTTGTAGTTCTGCAACAGCTGGAGGTCCACTAATTGCATATCCCTGTTATAGAGTCTGCAAGCTATGGTACCAATGATTGAATATTGATTACACCTGATGTGCTGGTGGCCTATGTCCTTTATTTAGGCCTTAGCATGCCAGAACAGTACAAATATCACCCCAAATTATCCATTTTTGGAAAGTAGACAGTCCAAGGTATTTAATTATCACTACTGATCAAATAAATATATAATAATGTACCATCGTCCTATCAATTCGAGAAACAAATGAAAGTCCAAAGTTGCCTCAAATTTGCTCAGTGAAAGTCCAATGTATTTAGTAAAGGGACATGGTGAGTTTTTTTAAGTTGAAATTTTGTTCCCACAATTATTTAGAATATGAAGAAAAATTAAATACATTTTTTTTCTTTTCATAAAAATTTCATATTAACAAGTTATTTATCACACACGACATAGTTATATTTTCAAACATTTTATAATTTTTTTAGCAGAGGCTCTAGAGAATAAAATGGTGGGTTTTGCAATGTTTTATTTCACACGGTATTTGTGCAATGGTTTTTCGAACTATATTTTTTGAGAAAAAACACACTAATGAATTTGAATACACACAAACACAATATAATACCCTGTTTTTATAAAATATGGTGTCATACTGAGTAAATAGATACCAAACATGTCATGCTTGTGGAAAAACGCCAAATTACAGTATTTAAAAATCTCCATAAGTGACCGTTTTTAAGCCTTTACAGGTTACCAGTTTAGAGTTACAGAAGAGGTCTAGTGCTAGAGATATTGCTCACACTCTGAGGATAGTGGCAAAATTTCACATGTGTGGTGCAATCGTCATTTATGTACGTGCACATAATACAAAGCTGCTGGGGAGACAACTGGACCAGAGATGGAAGCCGGAGCCCAGATGGAGAAGCCACCTGACATTACTTGTCTCTTACATGCTGGGGGACACGTTTCAAAGCATCTTGTTTCTCAGCCTACCTGAAAAAAGGCTAACCAACCTAATAAGTACAGCCCTATAGGGGTGGGTCAAGGAATGGCTGCTACTGCTTGCCAAGAGGGACAAAAAGCCACAGACACCGGAAATAGGAGTAAACTGGAGCTGCAAAGGACTGAATGCTCTGGCAAGATGGGAAATGCCTCAAATTAACCACTTGCCGACCAGGCGCCATCATTATACTGCGGCAGGTCGGCTTGTTCCCGCAAATAGGAGCCAGCGTAGGTGTACGTCAGCTCCTTTAAGAGCTATAGCAATGTTCACCAGCCACCCACGATCGCCCCACAGAGAGCCAGAACGGGGATCTGTCAGTGTATACAAACAGATCCCCGTTCTGACAGGGAGGAGAGAGAGATCTGCTGTTCCTAGTGATCTCTCTCTTTTCTCTCTTCTCCCAGTCAGTACACTCCCCCCACAGTTAGAAACACCTCCCTATGGAACACTTAACCCCTTGATCGCCCCCTAGTGTTAACCCCTTCCCTGCCAGTGTCATTTATACAGTAATCAGTGCATTTTTGTACCCATACTATCACTATAATCAACAATCTTCCCATAAGATTATAGAGTTATTTTACTAAAGACAAATAGGCATGTTTTTACTTTCAAGGGATTTTTCACTTTGCAAGGGAATTTTCCCAAAAGCTTAGTGAAAGAGATGAAGCTCTTCTGACACTCATAATCCAATTATATGCAAGAAATACAAGAAAAAATATAGCTTTTTTTGTTTCCCTTGCGCATGACTTTGTATTCTTTGCAAAATGAATTTCACCACATTCTCTGAGCTAAGGGAAAATTAACTAATTCCCTTAGCTTAGTGAACACACTATTTGCCTTCAGCAAATCAACTGCTCCAGCTCTATGTCAGATTATATTGTGCATTTATTAATCCTGCAATTATTAATGATAGTATGATATTAAACAGGTCTGAAACACTGCTGTGTGCTGCCTCTTGAAAGTAACATCAGAAGCCCCATGTAGACTCTTTCATTCAAATCAAAATAAGTCTGTAAGAAAAAACCCTAGGGTCACCCCCTGTAGTAGCCAGGATCACACGATATGTGCACCGCAGCAAGTGTGTTTGTATATGAATAGCATTCCCAGTGGGAATTGACACCTCTCAATCAACTCCAGACAGGTGTTCTATTGATGGGTGAAAGAAAGGAAAGATATTCTGTAAGCATATCCACTTGCAAAAGTGAGACAACACATTTACAAGAAAACACTCACCTTATAGTAATACCAGGGGTTGACTCCACAATGATTATTGCAAAACATACATGCAAAGAGAGCTCTATTGAGAAATTCCAAATTCTAGCCCGTGTACTGAAAATCCAAATTCTAGCCTGTATACTTCTTTGAGGGAGATCTTGAAATGGATTGATTTTATGTGTACTTTGTGTTAGTGAGCAAGAATTTGCATGTGCGTTATGCATATCTCCCAACCGTCTCTGATTCACCAGGACTGTCCAGGGATTTCAAGTAAATCCTGGTATCCTGCAAATCTGGGCTGAATCCCACAGCAGAGCCCAGTGCTGGAACAAGTTGACTTCACGAATCCACTTGTCAGGTGCACACCGCGCCACGCTGCAGCTGTCAAGGCTGAGGCTCACTCAATGTCCAGCCAGCACAGCCCCCTACCTCCCACTCACCTGCCCGCTGGCTTGCATGCCCGCTCTACATCCTGTACATATGGAGGAGGTGGTAGGCTAGGTCAGCTCCTTTTCCTCACCATGTCCCCCTGTGCCAGCCCACACCCCCTACACATGATGTTAATGCCTGAGGTTCTGGAGATCAGCCAGCCCGTGGTGTGTGAAGTTTCCCCTGTCTCTCTATCTTCCATCTAATCCTTCCTTCCATGTGCCATAGTAATCCCTCCTTCCTTCCATTTGCCATAGTGTTCCCTCCTTCCTTCCTTTCATGTACCATAGTGATCCTTCCTGCCTTCCATGTACCATAGTGACCTTTCCTGCCTTTCATGTACAAGGTGATCCTCCCTACCTTCCATGTACCATAGTGATCCTTCCTTTCTTCCATATACCATAGTGATCATTCCTGCCTTCCATGATCATCCCCACAGTTTTTTACCCTTTTGTATCACTTGACCCTCCCTCCTAGATTGTAAGCTCTAATGAGCAGAGCCCTCTGATTCTTCCTGTATTGAATTGTATTGTAATTGTACTGTCTGCCCTAACATTGTAAAGCTCTGCGCAAACCGTTGGCGCCATATAAATCCTGTATAATAATAATAGTGTACCATAGTGATCCTTTTTTCCAGCCTTCCATGTACCATAGTGATACTTCCTTTCTTCTATGTACCATAGTGATTCATTTTTCCTGCCCTCCATGTACCATAGTGGTCCTTTCTTCTGTATACTGTAGTGATCCTTTCCTCTCTCTCTCTAATTAAGGCTTGATTCACACTGAAACACAGTGCAGGAAAGGGGCGTTCCATGTGCATTTCCTGCACTGCATGCAACCATGCTGCCCCTGTGAGATGCACGTGGGTGCCATCAATTGTTAATGGCAGCATGTTTGTGGCCATCAAACCACATGGTACTGCAGCTCTATGTGGATTGGTGTGGTATGATTTGAAAAAGTAGTGCTTTGCGGAGCATCCCCATTCACTTGAATGGATCGCGGTTGGTGGGTAGTAGTGCCCACCAATGCATCAGGGGATATAACTCCTGCTGCAGCCAGGAAGCAAAGCATTGTGGCTGCAGCATATGTACAACATTGGCTGCTGCCTCTGCAGCTACAGGGGGAGCACTTGGCGAGGTGGTAAAACCCTGTGGTTGAGCCATGGTTTTACCATTCCTACAACCACTAATGTGAATGAGTACTAAGTGTTATGTTGCATATTTATGACATTTGAGATAAGATTTCATTCTGATAACCATTTGTTAAAGCAATGCTGCACTGTATACAGCAACTAGGCTCAGCTTCTGTTTAATCATCCCTCTTTAAGCCACTTTCACTGTTAGGCGCAACTTGACCATGACCATCATTTGCTACTATGTGGTATACATTCTGCAGTACTTATTCTTTGGCTCCATCCCAGGGTTCCCCAGGTCCTTCATAATCCTCTATTTTAAGCTCTCTGTCTATTTTCATTATATACAAAACCAGATGTATTGGAAGCAATTTTTAAATTATTGTGTTGAAGTTTATATCTATTCCTGAGACTCTAGCTTGTGGCACAGCAATCAAAGCATATTTTATAGGTACAAGGAAGCCCAGGTTTTTTTTAACCACAGCCCTTAAGACCATCCTACCATCATGTTTGACCACACCCACTTTTTGCTGTGGCACTCTACGTGCGCTGCAGGTCACTGTCTCCCTGAAGTGTCCCTCACTCTCAAGTTCAAAAGTTGGAAGGTATGACATTATTTATCAGTGAAGGAAATCCTGTAGAAACTGTAATTAGATTTTATGTGGGTGGGATCAATGAGGGATCTTGTAGTAAGTATAGTTGAATTTATGCATGTGTGTGATGTGTGTTTAGTGAGAGAGATCTTTGAGATCTGAGACTGGATCAGATTTCCTGATCTCAGAGATTTACCTGATATATTGGTACGTTTGAATAATTTAAGCTATCAGTTTCACATGTTGTACATTGTTCTTATGTCTTCTATATATCTGTAGACATTGTAGGGTTAAAGAGATTGTGCAGGATGATAGCTGGTCTGCAATGGGGGTGTGTCCAAATTCTGGCAATCTTAAAGGGTAACTCCACTTTCATGGGGAAAAAAATAGCAAATAAAGAAAAAATAATATAGCGTATATAATTGCGACACAAGGCATATTGTAATTGAATGTTTTTAAAAATGACCTTTCCTTTTCAATCTGCAGACACTGTAAATTTCTGAAAATGCAATGCGATATGGCCACCTAGAGGTGTTCTGTACACAAAATGTGTACTGGACACACCCCAGAAACAAAATTTTCTGCTTGTGTGACTGGCTCACCGATTTTCCCAGAAGTCTACACTAATATACATGTCAGATTTCAGGCATCTCCTTGAAGAAAAATTCTATTTTTGAAGAGATACTCCAAATAGGAACACGTCTTAAGGGATGCAGGCCTAGTAGATTTCCTCATTAGTGCTCTGCAGGTGCCACAGCTGATTGATAATTATAAAACCACTACCATTAGATTCATTTTCCCACATGGACACAGAGAAACACAGAGGGATTTCTTCAGAATAACAAAATGTAGGAATTTGCAACAAAGTTTGTTATAATCCTTGCAATGTACTGTACATAGATCACCTAGAGGGGATTTTTTTTTTGTTCAACAAAAGTGGAGTTATGCTTTAAAGTGTGTTACTAGTTTGTATATTTTACTCCTGAAGTGGAAGCAATCTTTGCTCTGAAACGTGTTAAGTGTATTAAAGAAGTTTTTAACAGCACATGACTATAGTTGTCAGGGATACCCTGTGGCAGGACAGACACTCAGGCGTGCGCACACATGTTCCTATGGGAGCGCACTGAACCAGGCAGCGGGCGTGAGCATGCGCAGAGGTGCGCAGCAGGCACATGTGTGCGAGAGCACACGGCAGGCGCGCATGCACAGGCGCTGACTTGGCTTGCCGCCAGTTCCCCTTTAAAAGGCCAGCAGCTGCTCTGGTACAGTGCTGTCTGATCTACAGTTTAACCTGAGTCTGATCCTGAACCTGCTGTTTACCTGACCTTGCTTCATTGACTACTGCTGCATTCTCCTCTCCTGACCCGGCGTGCTTGACCTTGCTACTTCTGAAACGATTGATCTCCTGTTGCCGAACCTCTGCCTGCCTGCTGACTAACCTTTGCCTGCTGATTATACTACCTGTTAACCATTCTGACCCAGCTTGTCTCACTCTGCTTAGTCCGTTCCTGATCCGCCTAGATCCAGGGGTCGCTGACCCGCACCTACACCACCGCTTTCTAATGCTTCTGCTACCAGTCCATCCGGTGGATCATCTTTACTACCTGCATCAGCTACCACGGATCATGCAGGCACTCCTACCTCACTGCGCTCCTGTACCACTGTTGCAACCCCAGTGGTCCCTGAGCCAGGGCTGTAAGAGAGGTCTCCTTCTACAGTTAGGCTCTGATACCAGGTACGTGACAATAGTACTGTTAGAAGAGTAGAGCAGAAGAGCATTTTCTGCATGTATGTTGTGAGATAACTGCCACACTTTTTTAGAAGTGTAAGCATGCCGAGAATGAGATGCCGCTCAAACCAACCTGATGTTATCACGGTTTATGGCCTCAGCCAGTGTTGCTCCGGCCACTCCGCTGATGCATTTCACACTGTCCACTGGGGCTTGGTCACAGAGCTTGTCACCAACCCCCCGGTGGGCGGGGTGAAAGGCATCAAGGGGCATGGTCAGAGCAGTGCTGGTTGAGGTCATACACCGTGATAACATGGGATCGGTTTGAGAGGCGTCCCATCCTCGGCATACTTACACTTCTGGATTGGTACATCTAGGCCCCAAGTTCTGAGTACCAGTGAGCAGTGCTACAAGCATCTTATGCAACACTTTTTTATCCAATTTTGTATTATAGCTTGAATTTTCCCACTTTCTATGGAATTTTACCTTTGAAGCTGCCTGGTATCATCTCATCATCTCACATTTAGGACAATCATTTACTCCCCTTTTTAACATTTTTTTTTTTTTATGTTCTCTAAATTAACAGACTATAAATAAATAATGACTTTGTGTCTTTATCTAATAATACTAAAAAGAACACTATCATATTTCACTTCTATACAGTATATAGCGTACAAGGAAAAAGGAGTACTCAGACAGTTTGAGACTAATGTAAAATCTCTGATTGTAGCACTTTCATAGTAAAAGAAAACCAGGAAAATTACACCACTCACAATGAAGTGCTTGATCTGAACATTGAAAAAATATCTATGAACTGAAGAGTCACACATAGATTGCTTTTGTCTGCATTCAGGAAAAATGTGCTTGAAGGAAGACATTAAAGTGGTTGTTAACCCAATTGCCATATATTGCTCTGACACACATTACATACTGCCCTAAGCATTGCAGCGTGTGTCATTTTTTTTTCTATTTCAAATACCTTGTAATTTGGTATTATAAAGTCATGTATCCCCTCTTCCTTGCTGTCCAGCACAGAGAGACGAATATGAGGGGCCCAGATTTCCTCTGACCTATGCAAGATACGTCAGAAGTGGAAGCTGTGTTCTTTCACTCTGTGGCCGTGCAGCACCAATTGACTCTGCTCTGGTCACATGACTGTGATAAGAAAAAAAAATCGACATGAAAAAACAAATAAAAATGATGTGTAAATGCACAGCAAGTTTAAAGACAGTACACAAAGCATTTCTATGTTATAAAAGTTTAAATTTGATTCCTCAAAAACGAACTTTGTGGGTGGGGTTACTATTGATTGACAGTTATGCCGCGTACACACAATCAGGCATTCCGACAACAAAATCCATGGATTTTTTCCGACGGATGTTGGCTCAAGATGTTGTCTTGCATACACACGGTCACACAAATCTTGTCAGAAATTCTGAACGTCAAGAACGCGGTGGCGTACAACATGTATGACGAGCCGAGAAAAATTAAGTTCAATACTCAGCGCAGCTCTTCTGCTTAATTCCGAGTGTGCATGGAACTTTGTGCGTCGGACTTGTGTACACACGATCAGAATTTATAACAACGGATTTTGTTGTCGGAAAATTTGAGATCCAGATCTCAAATTTTGTGTGACGGAAATTCCGAAGGAAAATGTTCGATGGATTCAAAAAAGATAGGGACAAAAGCCCCCAAAGGTATTCTTCAGAAAGGATACAGAATGTGTAAAGGACTAATTTAACTTTATTTAATTGTACAAAAACAAATAAATACTTGCAAAAATACTTGTCTAAAATAGTGAACAAGTTCCCAAATTCCTCCTCCAAACACATTTAATTAAAATTAAGACAAGAAGGTCTTAATGGAACACCGGTGTCCATGGCAAATCCAGCCATACACATCAGTCACCCATCTCACACACGGTTCAATCTAATTGTTGTATATTCACCGCAGATTGGCCTAGTAACTCAATAGAGACAATAGAGACACTGTGATATAGATGAGATTAGCCAGCGGTGATTATGTATAGAGAGTTTGTGTGTTCCGCTCAGCAAATAACTTCCACTCAAACTTGTAAAGCAGCAATGCATATGGATTTCAAAATTGCACAGTTTGAAAAGCGCAGGTCATTGGTTGCTATGTGAGTATGGATCACAATTGATTAATCAGGGATAACATCGGTCAAAGGATGTTCAGCAAGTAACTTCCACTCAAACTTGTAAAGCAGCAATGCATATGGACTTCAAAATCACATAGTTTGAAAAACGCAGGTCATTGGTTTCTATGTAAGTATGGATCACAATTGATTAATCAAGGATAACCTCGGTCAAAGGGTGTTCAGCAAGTAACTTCCACTCAAACTTGTAAAGCAGCAATGCATATGGATTTCAAAATCGCACAGTTTGAAAAGTGCAGGTCATTGGTTGCTATGTAGGTATGGATCACAATTGATTAATAAGGAATAACATCAGTCAAAGGATGTTCAGCAAATAACTTCCTGTCAGGGACATGTCAGCAGTCGTCGGGTGAATCTGCGTGCGCGCAGGTCCACAAGGAATGTTTCTAGGCGAATTCAGCTAAATTCCCCACCAGGGGCGCCGGCGCGCTCCCGCGTGTGCCCGTACGCGTGTTCGCGGGTGCGCGCGCCCGTGCGCGCGCCCGTTCGCGCTAGCGCCGTTTGGCGCCAAGGGGCCTTTAAAAGGGTGACAGGTGCTCATGTCAGGTGCTGTTCGTCTGCAGCTCTGCACCTGAAAGTTCCTGTATCTGCTTATCTGTTGTTTGCTATTGACCCGGCTACGTCTGACCTCTCTCCAGTCTCCAATCCGACCCGGCTTGCCTGACCTTGCTTATTCTGTTACCTGTTGCCGAACTCCTGCCTGTCTGATTATCCTTGGATCATCCCTCCTGTTTATACCTGCCTGATCTCCTGCCAAAACGGACTGTCTGACCTTGTTTGCCTGTGTCCTGTGATGCTGCTTCCAACCTGCCTGTTTGGCATCCAGCTGCTGTCATCGCATCTGTCTGCCTGCCCTCCGGCCTGCACCAGTTTACCTGCATCCGCAGTTCAGCCATCCCTGAGGGACATCCTTCCAGCTCCAGGGACTGCTTCTGCTGGACTCTGCATCAGGCCCTCCTACCCACTGCGCTCAGGAGACCACTGTTCCCACTTCCAGCGGCTCCTGAACCAGCGTTTAAGAGAGGTCTCCTTCTACCAGTCAGGCTCAACCACCAGGTACATTACAGTACGAACAGCCATGACTGAGCCTGCAGGAGAGACCTCTCCCATTAAGGAGATCTGTACTCACTTGGCAGCCCTCACCCAAGCAGTAAAGACTTTACAGGACAGCTATGACAGACTAGAGGGTCAAGTGTTAAACCTCAGTGGTCCCAGTGGTGTGGCTCCTGCTCCCGCAGCCGCTCCAGTACAGGCTGCTGCACCACCCTCCGTGGTCATGCTTCCACCGGAACCAAGAGTCCCTGTTCCTGAAAAGTTTTCTGGTGACCGAACCAAGTTTTTGGCTTTCCGCAGCGCTTGTCAACTTTACTTCGGCTTACAGCCATGGACTTTTTCCTTGGAAGTCACCAAGGTGGGATTTGTCATATCCCTCCTCCAGGGGGAACCCCAGGCCTGGGCCCACCGCTTGCTTGAATCCAACGCTGTACAGATCCAGTCTTTACCCGCCTTCTTTGAAGCCATGGCCCAGATTTATGAGGACCCTCAGTGGGCTGCCACCGCTGAGGCAGCTTTGTTCGCGCTCCAGCAAGGCCGTAGGCCGGCCGAGGACTATGTCATGGACTTTCGACGCTGGAGCGCGGATACTCAACGGAACAACGCAGCCCTACGCCACCAGTTCCGCATGGGGTTATCTGAGGGTCTTAAGGATGAACTTGCCCGGGTGGGAATGCCTGACACCTTGGAGGAGCTTATTGCCATTACAATCCAAATTGACCGACGCCTTCGTGAGCGCCGGTCTGAACGGTCCTCTCAACAAACACGGCCTCTGTGGATGACCACAAGAGCCCCGCTGCCTGCCTCCCGGTATCTACCTTCTGCCGGGCCAAGTCCAGTCAACCAAACAACTGATGCCTCTGAACCTATGCAACTGGGTCTTATGCGTACTACTCTGACCCCTGAAGAACGGGCACGCAGACGCCAACTGAACCTTTGTCTCTATTGTGGCGGGACGGGCCACTATGTGAACAACTGCCCAGTAAAGATCCGTAAGTGTTTTCCTTCAACTCCAACCAGTTTATCCGCTTTAACAGCCAATGCCACTCAACTTGTCCTCCCTCTCTCATTACAGCTCCAGGGAAGAACAATTCAAGTCAACGCCATTGTTGATTCCGGGGCATGCAGCGGCTTTGTTGACTCTGTTTTTGCTACTCAACAAGATCTTCCTTTAAAGGATAAGACACATAGACTTTCAATTTTTCTGGCCGATGGATCCCATATAAAATCTGGACAGGTCTCTCAAGAAACCCTTCCTCTGTCTGCTACCTGCTCATCTCAGCACCGAGAAATCCTAGTCCTGGACGTTATCTCCTCACCACTTTTCCCAATCATTTTGGGTATGCCCTGGCTTCAAGCCCACAATCCTCTTGTTAACTGGGCCACGGGCGAGATCAAGTTTCAGTCACCCTATTGCCAAAAACATTGTCTACCCGAACCTGTCAATTCTGCTACTACCTTACTGTGTATGGACATTGACCCAGATCTGCTTCAAAACATACCAGAGGTCTATCAGGACTTTGCAGATGTATTCAGTAAGAAGGGAGCAGACTCTCTGCCACCCCATCGTCCCTATGACTGTCCAATTGAGCTGCTTCCTGGAGCTGAGATTCCTTTTGGGCGCATCTTTCCGCTATCCGAAAAGGAACAAGAGGCACTTAAGGTTTACATCAACGAAAATCTTGAAAAAGGCTTCATTCGACAGTCCACTTCACCAGCCGGGGCGGGAATATTTTTTGTCTCCAAGAAAGACCTTACGCTTCGCCCTTGTGTGGACTATCAGGAGCTAAACAAAATCACGGTCAAGAAGGGTTACCCGTTGCCTCTAATACCTGAACTGTTTCAAAAATTAAGGTCCGCCATCATCTTTACCAAATTGGATTTGAGAGGGGCCTACAATCTGGTCCGCATTTGGGCCGGAGATGAATGGAAGACAGCCTTCCGGACCCGTTTCGGACACTATGAATATTTAGTCATGCCCTTCGGCCTTTGCAATGCTCCTGCCACCTTTCAGCATCTGGTCAATGATGTGTTTAAGGATTTCCTGGACATCTTTCTAATTGTCTACTTGGACGATATTTAAATTTTCTCCAGTTCACTCGAGCAACATAGGGAACATGTCCGTAAAGTCCTGGCCCGACTCCGCCTGCACAGATTGTATGCCAAGGCGGAGAAGTGCGAATTTGAACAAAGGGAGATTCAGTTTCTGGGGTTAGTTATCTCCCCAACCGGCATCAAAATGGACCCTCAGAAAGTGTCTGCTGTGTTAGAATGGCCAGCACCCATGGACAAGAAGGGCGTACAACGCTTCATTGGATTTGCGAACTTTTACAGGAAGTTTATCAGGGGGTTCTCTGCCATCATCTCCCCCATCACACAGCTTACCAAGCAGAATCTTCGTTTCCACTGGAACCTGGAAGCTCAGGAGGCCTTTGAAGAGTTAAAGAGGCGTTTCACGTCGGCTCTGATTCTTAGCCATCCTGACCCATCTTTGCCCTTTATCCTAGAGGTTGATGCCTCCGAAGTAGCTGTGGGAGCTATTATCTCCCAACGACAAGGCAACAAGGACCGGATGCATCCTGTAGGGTTCTTCTCTAGGAAACTTTTGCCGGCTGAGCGGAACTACGATGTGGGGGACCGGGAGTTACTTGCTATCAAGACAGCCTTGGAAGAATGGAGATATTTGCTTGAAGGTGCAGTCCATCCAGTACTAATTTATACGGATCACAAGAATCTGGAATATTTAAGATCTGCTAAAAGACTAAAACCCAGACAGGCCCGTTGGGCTCTATTCTTTACACGGTTTTGCTTTCATATCACCTACCGGCCGGGATCCAAGAATGTAAAGCCAGACGCGCTTTCGCGCATGTTTGATAATCCTAAAGACTCTTCTGTACCTGACACTATTCTGCCGGCCAACAGTTTCCTTCTCCTTCAAACAGATCTTCTATCCATGATCCGAGAAGCATCCCCAGAACCTTCAAGTCTCCAGGGGGCCTCTTTAACACCTCGAGATGGACTATTATGGAGGGGAAGTCAAATTTTTGTACCAGAGAACGTCCGAGTCAAGGTGCTGACACTCTTGCATGACCATCCACTTGCAGGACATTTTGGGGTCCGTAAGACCCTTGAGTTGGTGCAGCGCACCTTCTGGTGGCCTAACCTAAAGGAATTTTGCAGAAGATATGTTAACTCCTGCTCTGTCTGCATCCAGAATAAAACTCCCAGGAACAGAGCTTGGGGACTACTAAGACCATTGCCTATACCAGATAGGCCCTGGAGGATGATAGCAATGGACTTTATAGTGGAATTGCCATGTTCTGAGGGATGTTCGGCGATCCTTGTGGTCGTTGACCGGCTATCCAAAATGGCCCACTTTGTGCCCCTAAAGGGAACACCTTCTGCTGTGGAGACGGCCCGTGTGTTCATTAAGGAAATTGTCAGGTTACATGGGATCCCCGCAAACATAGTGTCTGATAGGGGGGTACAGTTTACTTCACGCTTTTGGAGAGCCCTTTGTGAAAATCTGAAAATTGAACTAGCTCTGTCCTCAGCATACCACCCCCAAACAAATGGGCAAACTGAAAGGACAAATCAGACTCTGGAACAATGCATTAGGTGTTTCACATCTTTTGTGCAAGATGATTGGGTGTCCCTGCTGCCACTAGCGGAATTCGCTTATAACAATGCCAGCCACTCTGCCACCGGTCAATCCCCTTTCTTTGCCAATTATGGGTTTCATGCATCTTTTTTACCAGATTTTCTTTCAGAATCCTCAGTTCCAGCGGTCCAGGACACAGTGCAGTTCCTCAATCATAATAACCGGATCTTGCAGGAAGCGGTATCCAAGGCGCAAGCGGATAATAAGAGGTTCTTTGATCAGAAAAGAAGAGGAGATCTAGACCTTCAGCTTGGCGACAAGGTATGGCTGTCTACCAATAATATTAGATTGACATGTCCTTCCAAGAAGCTTGCCCCTAAATTTATTGGGCCTTTCCCTGTGAAAAGGAAAATTAACGAGGTATCTTATGATTTATGCTTACCTGACTCACTTAAGATACACCCTGTGTTTCACGTGTCACTCTTAAAGCCTGCTGTAGATGACCCTTTTCCTGATAGGGGCACCAGGGTCCCTGAACCAGTTCTGGTGGACGGCAATGAAGAGTATGAAGTGGAATCCATCCTTGACTGCAGAAAGAGGTCTGGGCAAGTACAGTTTTTAATCAAATGGAAGGGGTATGGTCCGGAAAACAACTCATGGGAACCTGACTGTAATATTCATGCCAAACGTTTGATTCATGCCTATTTCTCTGCCCATCCTAAAAAAGAAAAGTCTTCTGGGCATCTGGAGGCTGCCCGTTGGGAGGGGGCAATGTCAGGGACATGTCAGCAGTCGTCGGGTGAATCTGCGTGCACGCAGGTCCACAAGGAATGTTTCTAGGAGAATTCAGCTAAATTCCCCACCAGGGGGCGCCGGCGCGCTCCCGCCTGTGCCCGTACGCGCGTTCGCGCGTTCGCGGGTGCGTCCGTGCGCGCGCCCGTTCGCGCTAGCGCCGTTTGGCGCCAAGGGGCCTTTAAAAGGGTGACAGGTGCTCATGTCAGGTGCTGTTCGTCTGCAGCTCTGCACCTGAAAGTTCCTGTACCTGCTTATCTGTTGTTTGCTATTGACCCGGCTACGTCTGACCTCTCTCCAGTCTCCAATCCGACCCGGCTTGCCTGACCTTGCTTATTCTGTTACCTGTTGCCGAACTCCTGCCTGTCTGACTATCCTTGGATCATCCCTCCTGTTTATACCTGCCTGATCTCCTGCCAAAACGGACTGTCTGACCTTGTTTGCCTGTGTCCTGTGACGCTGCTTCCAACCTGCTTGTTTGGCATCCAGCTGCTGTCATCGCATCTGTCCGCCTGCCCTCCGGCCTGCACCAGTTTACCTGCATCCGCAGTTCAGCCATCCCTGAGGGACATCCTTCCAGCTCCGGTGACTGCTTCTGCTGGACTCTGCATCAGGCCCTCCTACCCACTGCGCTCAGGAGACCACTGTTCCCACTTCCAGCGGCTCCTGAACCAGCGTTTAAGAGAGGTCTCCTTCTACCAGTCAGGCTCAACCACCAGGTACATTACACTTCCACTCAAACTTGTAAAGCAGCAATACATATAGATTTCAAAATTGCACAGTTGGAAAGCGCAGGTCATTGGTTGCTATGTAGGTATGGATCACAGTTGATTAATGAGGGATAACATTGGTCAAAGGAAACAGTAATGGTATTTAAGGCAGGGGGTTAACCCAATATAGCTCACTGTTCTGACGTCTTGATCCGTATGACTGTATCCCCTATATTCATACAAATGGACCAGCCGCTCAGCGATAGAGACTCATAAGTCACCTGATATACTCAGTCATTGGAGATATTAGGTAGATCTTCCTTCCATTAGAAAAGACAAAATGGGTAATAGTCCTTCACAGACCTTCCTTAGAGTTGCTCCCTGTTGAGTAGTCCCAGTTCATCTTTCAAAGAATCCTATATATGATGCAGATGCTTGCCAAGTTGTCCTAATCACACCAACAAGTGGCTTAGGAGAAGGTTGCTGAGTGCTGGATGGTTAGTGCTGAGCCGAGATTCGGATGGGTAATCTGGGTTCGCCAGGTGGATGGACAAGTCGGTGTTCACATCGCTGGAGACATGTGAGTATGTCTTACTTGCTTACATGTTTCGCTTGTAACCCAAGCTTCTTCAGAGCATGCGCAGTCAGTAAGGGTGTATCCTTAAATATCAGAGAGACTTAATTGATTAAGTGGATATCAAAGTTAACACCTTATTCAGACTGCGGTAAGTGAATATCCAGTCTCACCACATACATACAATAGACTTTCAACCCGTGCATTCACCTATTGCCAAAGAATTAGGTACAGAGAATCCTCTCATGTAGTAGTTATTTTAGTCATGACTGATAAGTATAGTTATAGGTTCCAATAGATTGTACTATTGGTAAATACAAATTCCACACACCCCTTCAGAGGGAAAAGATGTTTATGAAGCGTGATAGCCACTTAAATAATTTTGATTTGGAAAAGGTCAGTTGCTACTGCTCCAAGAATACAGACAGGTTAAGCCCATTGTTTAACCCTGAAGGCTCAGGTTAAATATCCACATCTTTTCCTTCTGGTACAGTATTTTATCGAAGTCACCTCTTCTTGGGGGCAAATTAAGCTTATAAATCCCTTTACACTTAAGGCCAGATGGTTTACCACCATGAAGTTTAAGAAAATGTAAAGATAATTGACTATCGTCCTCCTTTTTAATTATACTCTGTATATGCTCACCTATTCTTATTTTAAGTTGTCTCTTTGTTTTTCCCACATAATTTAAGCCACATGGGCAGGTGAGCATATAGATAACACGCTCCGTAGAGCAGTTGATAAAGTTGTTTATTTTATAACATTTTTTACCGTCTGAATCAGCAAAAGTGTCAGTTTTGTCTACATATTTGCAAATATGGCATTTGCCACATGCAAACATGCCTTTCATTGGCAGAAGGTCAGTAAGCCAGTTACATTTTTTGGGTCTTTGGTATTCAGAGTATACCAGCCTGCCTTTTAGGTTTGAGGCCCTTTTGGCCGTGAGGAGTGGTCTATCACCCACAAAGTTACCAAGGATTGGAGCATCTGCTAAAATGTGCCAATGTTGGTTGAGAATATTTTTGATTTGGTCCCATTGTGCTCCATAACGGGTGATTATTCTTAGTGGAGTGGATTTCATATTTTTTTGATGATTGTTTTGGCCCGTGTTGTGGGTTTGTACTCTATTTTTAGTCAAAAGTTCACCCCTTGCTGTCTGGAAGGCTCTCTTTTTGGCTCTTCTGATAGAGGTATGTGAGTAGCCTCTGTCATGGAACCTTCCATATAGTTCCCGTGATTCGTTCTTGAAATTCTCCAAATCAGAACAGTTTCACTTTATACGTAGAAACTGACCGATGGGAAATCCTTGTACTAGGGATTTTGGATGGTGACTAGAGGCCAACAGAAGTGTGTTGGCCGCTGTTTCCTTCCTGAAAGTTTTCGTCTTGATTCTACCCTCCTCCACATATATGGTAAGGTCCAGAAACAGCAGTTTCATCAAGTCATAGGAAAAGGTAAGTCGGATGTTATGGTTATTGTCGTTAAGTTCATCAATGAAGAGAATGAGATCTTGGGGTGTGCCCCCCCATACCATAAACACGTCATTGATGTACCTCAGCCACAACAAACAGTGGCTGAGGTACATCGACGAGGAGTAAACGAGATCCCCCTCCCAGAGACCCAGGTGCAAACACGCATAGGAGGGGGCCCAGGGGGCTCCCATTGCCGTGCCTCTTATCTGTCAGTAGTTTATCCCCAGATATTGAAGACAGTTATGTTCAAGCATGAATTGGAGGATATGCACAATAAATTCATTTTGTGAAGCAAGTAATGGAAATTTTGTTTCCAAAAAATGATAGACAGCCCTAAGTCCTCATTGATGTGGAATCGAAGTATATAACGACTCCACATCTATTCCCACCAATAGGGCCTCGGGTGGGAGAGTAAAGTTCTCCAGTTTCCGAAGGACATCACGGGTGTCTTGAACAAAGGAAGGTAAGTCCTGTACTAGTTCTTTTATCAGTGTATCCACATACTTTCCCACTCTTTCTAGGGGACCTTTTATGGCCGACACGATTGGTTGCCCTGGCGGTTTGGACATGGATTTGTGAAGCTTTGGGATCATGTAAAAAGTCGGGAAATTGAACTCCCGCACAGTCAGATAGTCGTATTCTTTTTTGGTAACAAGTTGTTCCTCCAAGGCATATCTCAATTTACAATTCAGATCTATCACTATCTCCTGGAAAGGATTGGAAGTAAGCCTCTGATATGTAGTTCCGTCTTGTAGAAGACGTAAAGTTTCTCCTTCATATAGGGTCTGTAATAGAAGGACTGTGTTGCCCCCCTTATCACTACTTTTGATTATAATGTAAGTGGCTTCCAATTCCCTACAGGCCCTTCTCTCTTCTTTAGTTAGATTATCCAAACCTCTTCTTTGCCATTCTACTTTGGAGAGGTCCTTTTTGACCTGCTCTAAGAACAGGCTGATCCATTTATTGGATCAGCCTGTTTTTAAAATCAAGAGGGTAGAATCAAAAACTTTCAGGAAGGAAACAGCGGCCAACACGCTTCTGTTGGCCTCGAGTCACCATCCAAAATCCCTAGTACAAGGAATTCCCATCGGTCAGTTTCTACATATAAAGCAAAACTGTTCTGATTTGGAGAATTTCAAGAACGAATCACGGGAACTATATGGAAGGTTCCGTGACAGAGGCTACTCACATACCTCTATCAGAAGAGCCAAAAAGAGAGCCTTCCAGACAGCAAGGGGTGAACTTTTGACTAAAAATAGCGTACAAACCCACAACACGGGCCAAAACAATCATCAAAAAAATATGAAATCCGCTCCACTAAGAATAATCACCCGTTATGGAGCACAATGAGACCAAATCAAAAATATTCTCGACCAACATTAACACATTTTAGAGGATGCTCCCATCCTTGGCAACTTTGTGGGTGATAGACCACTCCTCATGGCCAAAAGGGCCCCAAACCTAAAAGGCAGGCTGGTATACTCTGAATACCAAAGACCCAAAAAATGTAACTGGCTTCCGCCAATGAAAGGCATGTTTGCATGTGGCAAATGCTATATTTGCAAATATGTAGACAAAACTGACACTTTTGCTGATTCAGAAGGTAAAAAATGTTATAAAATAAACAACTTTATCAACTGCTCTACGGAGCATGTTATCTATATGCTCACCTGCCCCTGTGGCTTAAATTATGTGGGAAAAACAAAGAGACAACTTAAAATAAGAATAGGTGAGCATATACAGAGTATAATTAAATAGGAGGATGATAGTCCATTATCTTTTCATTTTCTTAAACTTCATGGCGGTAAACAATCTGGCCTTAAGTGTAAAGGGATTTATAAACTTAATTTGCCCCCAAGAAGAGGCGACTTCGATAAAATACTGTACCAGAAGGAAAAGATGCGGATATTTAACCTGAGAAGCATGCAGCCTTCAGAGTTAAACAATGAGCTTAACCTGTCTGTTTTCTTGGAGCAGTAACAACTGACCTTTTCCAAATCAAAATTATTTAAGTGGCTATCACGCATCATAAACATCTTTTCCCTCTGAAGGGGTGTGTGGAATTTGTATTTACCAATAGTACAATCTATTGGAACCTATAACTGTACTTATAAGGCATAACTAAAATAACTACTACATGAGAGGATTCTCTGTACCTAATTCTTTGGCAATAGGTGAATGCACGGGGTGAAAGTCTATTGTATGTATGTGGTGAGACTGGATATTCACTTACCACAGTCTGAATAAGGTGTTAACTTTGATGTCCACTTAATCAATTAAGTCTCTCTGATATTTAAGGATACACCCTTACTGACTGCGCATGCTCTGAAGAAGCTTGAGTTACAAGCGAAACATGTAAGCAAGTAAGACATACTCACATGTCTCCAGCGATGTGAACACCGACTTGTCCACCCACCTGGCAAACCCAGATCACCCATCCGAATCTCGGCTCAGCACTAACCATCCAGCACTCAGCAACCTTTTCCTAAGCCACTTGTTGGTGTGATTAGGACAACTTGGCAAGCATCTGCATCATATATAGGATTCTTTGAAAGATGAACTGGGACTACTCAACAGGGAGCAACTCTAAGGAAGGTCTGTGAAGGACTATTACCCATTTTGTCTTTTCTAATGGAAGGAAGATCTACCTAATATCTCCAATGACTGAGTATATCAGGTGACTTATGAGTCTATCGCTGAGCGGCTGGTCCATTTGTATGAATATAGGGGATACAGACATACAGATCAAGACGTCAGAACGGTGAGCTGTACTGGGTTAACCCCCTGCCTTAAATACCATTACTGTTTCCTTTGACCGATGTTATCCCTCATTAATCAACTGTGATCCATACCTACATAGCAACCAATGACCTGCGCTTTTCAACTGCGCAATTTTGAAATCTATATTGCATTGCTGCTTTACAAGTTTGAGTGGAAGTTATTTGCTGAATATCCTTTGAATGATGTTATTCCTTATTAATCAATTGTGATCCATACCTACATAGCAACCAATGACCTGCGCTTTTCAAACTGTGCGATTTTGAAATCCATATGCATTGCTGCTTTACAAGTTTGAGTGGAAGTTATTTGCTGAACACCCTTTGACCAAGGTTATCCTTGATTAATCAATTGTGATCCATACTTACATAGAAACCAATGACCTGCGTTTTTCAAACTGTGTGATTTTGAAATCCATATGCATTGTTGCTTTACAAGTCTGAGTGGAAGTTACCTGCTGAACATCCTTTGACCGATATTATTCCTGATTAATCAATTGTGATCCATACCTACATAGCAACCAATGACCTGCGCTTTTCAAACTGTGTGATTTTGAAGTCCATATGCATTGCTGCTTTACAAGTCTGAGTGGAAGTTACTTGCTGAACATCCTTTGACCGATGTTATCCCTGATTAATCAATTGTGATCCATACTCACATAGCAACCAATGACCTGTGCTTTTCAAACTGTGCAATTTTGAAATCCATATGCATTGCTGCTTTACAAGTTTGAGTGGAAGTTATTTGCTGAGCGGAACACACAAACTCTCTATACATAATCACCGCTGGCTAATCTCATCTATATCACAGTGACTTTTGTCTCTATTGAGTTACTAGGCCAATCTGCGGTGAATATACAACAATTGGATTAAACCGTGTGTGTGAGATGGGTGACTGATGTGTATGGCTGGATTTGCCATGGACACCGGTGTTCCATTAAGACCTTCTTGTCTTAATTTTAATTAAATGTGTTTGGAGGAGGAATATGGGAACTTGTTCACTATTTTAGACAAGTATTTTCGCAAGTATTTATTTGCTTTTGTACAATTAAATAAAGTTAAATTAGTCCTTTACACTTTCTGTATCCTTTCTGAAGAATACCTTTGGGGACTTTTGTCCCTATCTTTTTTGAATATATGCTTTTGTATTCAGAGGATCGCCACCTGGTGGCCTTTGGTCCACACACAGGGAATGGTTCTTTTCTAAGTTTATATTAACAGGTCCAGTGTTCGATGACGTGGGTCACTACCCACCTCACCGAGAGCTGCCCTACAGGACTTTCTTTTAGATGAGCTTGGTCTCCAGTTGTCATTGTTTTTCAAAAATGTCCGATGGAGCCTACACACAGTCGGAATTTCCGACAACAAGTTCCCATCAAACATTTTCCATCGGAAAATCCGACTGTGTGTACGGGGCATAAGTTTCACTTTTGCAGACTTGGGATCATTACCATTGAGCAAGCAGAGGAATTATAATTCCAGGTAATATAATAAATTGGTCTAGCTTGCTCAATGCTTATATTGCAAGATGCAGGATGGCAACTTACTGTTACATGATGTATGCATGTCATATATATTTTTTGAAAGATTTAATAGAATTATTATATTATATTTTTCATTGTAAATGAATAATTATATCAATATATCTATCAATAATATAATATATATGTTTAATTATACAAAATTATTTAAAATTATCATAATAAATAAAAAACAAACAAACAAACAAAAAATGATATATAGAGAATAGGTGCAGGAACCAGAATAGGTGCAGGAACCCACCCTCCCCAGTCAACTCCCCACCCCCAACTCCACCCCTATTTCCGCCCCCAATACCGCCATTTCTCGGGAAACCTTCTCCCCCCTATCCAAAGCTCACCTCCCCATCCACAGGTCACCTTCTCTTCCCTCGTCCACAGCTCACCCCTCCCCCACACACACACACACACAAACACACACACAGTTTACCTTTCCCTCCATGCATAGGTTACCCAGTCCACAATCACCTCTACACACCCCCCATCCACCCTTACATCCCTAGATCTAACCCTCTACAACCCCTATCTTCCACCTCTGCACCCCAAGCCCCCCCCCCCCAGTACTCTTAACCCTGTACAAATTCCCCTACCCCACAACTCTCTCTTTGCACAATCTAACCCCCCCTTCCAGCTCTGACCTCTTTAGAACATCCACAACTTCACATTCTCCACTCTCTCTGCACAACCAGCCCCCTTCCTCCCCCTTTCCCTCCTCAGCTCTCTCACCTGCATTGGTATTAGAGCCGTGCAGCAGACTTCCATTCTTTTCTGTCAAATCAGGCTTTTTTTCCCCCCAGCTTACTGTGCAGCCTCCTCCGTGCAGCTCCGCCTGTCAGATCAGTGCAGCACAGAACTGAGGAGGAGTTTCAGAGTGCTTCACTCCGCTCCATGCTAAACTTCTCTGACATCCCCTTTAATGTCGATAGTTGCTTTGTGTGCACTCGGTCCCAGGGCACCGATCAGTCAGCTGTGGGGCACATGCCCTGGATGCCGGCGCTAGCATAAAGAAGCTGGTGGAAGAAATTCATTGTATAGAATACTTCCTTTACCAGCTTCTGTTTTATGTGACAGGCTGCAGAGGAGAGAGCTGCGTGAGGTGGCAGAACTGCATTCCAACACGTTCCAGTTGAAAAAAAGCCCTGTAGGCAGGAGGCGGAGCCTAGCAGAGCAGACATGCATTGTTAGAGCTCCACACCGCTGAGGAGAGAAGAGAAGGACAAAGCGGAGCCTGCAGGCTCAAAAGGTATCCATTTGAACCTTTTTGCCCCAGGGAACAAACTGTGAAAGTTTGGGCAGGAAATATGGTACTGGGAGGAAACCGTGGCAGAAATAAAAATCACCTCACAAAGAGCTCACAGGCACTCACTGCAGCTGAAGCAGCTCCAGTCACCTCACAAGATACAGCATCAGGGCGCTCTCACAGACAGAAAATGTCACAGCAAGACTCTCCATTTGAGTCAGATACAGAACAAATCCTCTCACAAACTTCTCCACAAGCCTCCTCAGTATCCCCAGAAATATTATTACAATTTGAAAAGATGCTTCATAAGGCTTTAAAACAAACCTCAGACCAAATAACAAAAAGCCTAACCAAAGAAATAAGAGAGCTGGGAAACCGCACCGCAGCCTTAGAAATAAAAATGGATGAAATTGAAATTACAACCCAAGAAAATATAACAGAATTGGAACAATTAAAAAAAGAGAATTTAATACTTCAAACTAAGCTCGAAGATTACGAAAATAGAGCCAGACGTTCAAACTTGCGCATAAGGGGAATACCTGAAACTGTGACAGACCTGCAATCTACTATTACTGCTCTATTACAAGAACTAAAGCCAGATATCCCTATTGAACGTTTAGAACTGGACAGAGTACACAGAGCCCTCACAGCCAAAAAGAAAGATGGACCCCCACGTGATATAATCACAAAATTTCATTATTACAGAACGAAAGAACAAATACTAATTGCTGCAAGAGAAAAAAAGGAACTTAATTTTCAAGGACACAATTATCAAATTTTTGCTGACCTATCCCAACTTACTATTACTAAAAGACGATCCATGAAACCCCAACTAATGGAACTGCAACGCCACAACATTATGTATCAATGGGGCTTCCCCTTTTCAGTCAGATTTAACTACCAAGGTACAATTTACAGAAGCAGATCAGCAGATGAACTACAACAAACCCTTTTAAAATTAAATCTGACAGAACCCACAAGCAGCAACTCTCCCACACGCAGAAGAATGGCGTCATCTTCACCTTCAGGCAGCACCCAGAAAATTTCTGAACAAAATGGGAATCATCATTCTCACAAAAGAGGCCGTTATGCCACATCATCCATGGACCAAGAAGATTCAATGGACTGACATCTTAATTCCTGATATCTCTTCATTTATTATACTAAGAGATGGTTCTCTATAAAAAACCTATATTTATAACTGAATGTAACTGCATTCTGATAGTCACACACTGTGTGGGATCATGTTACATTCCAGTTATATTTCTTATTACTTCTGATTCATATAGCCTTAGAATATATAAGTGAAATAAGGAAATTCTTGTTCAGTTATATATTATCAGGTAATAATAGATTTATTACTTTTTAGGACAAATATGTTCAATAATCCAGAAGTAATGGAAGCTTTTTCTTTCTTTTCTTAAAACAAATATATTATTATCTAACTAGTTCCTAGAATTATGTTTTTGTTTATTCTAATCTGAAGCAATACAACCTCAATTTTATGAGTTAACATATCTAAACAGTTGCATATGAATAAAATATGTAATTGTTTACTCTAAAATGGTTAAAATCCCAAAATAATTCAAACTATCTTCATCAATACCAAAGTTATTAACAGTACCTTTCTAACTGAATTATTTAGCCTAGGGCAAGACTAACCATATACAACCACCCTGGAATAAATAATTTCAACAAAAACTATATTCTGCACTCCAATTAATGAAACATCATTTTGATGTCTTTTGACATAGCACTTCTCTCCTGTAAGCGGAAGATCCGTGTACCCCCATTAGCCCTCCTCATTCTCCCAATCATATTATGTGGGAGTGTGACGAAGGCACTTATTCCCCTGAGAGAGATATTTACTCTCTTTCACGGGTAAATTGTGATTACTTGCAAAAAATAATTTATACAATGTATCATTTAATCTCATATGTTTTTTGTTTACTCTTTACTCCAGAATTCACTGGTTTCTTTTCTATCTATTCATTTCTTCAGTCCACACAGGTTGATCTGCGCAGTCAGCTCTGCATAACAAAAAGTAAGTCAAAACTATTTGATCTATTGCCATGGCACCACTGAATATACTTTCCCTGAATGTTCAGGGAATAAATGTCCCTCAAAAAAGGACCAAAGCCTTCCGTACTTTCCATAACAAGAAGGCTCACATAGTATGCCTCCAAGAAACACACTTCACCAAAGATTCTACTCCAAAATATATTTCTCCTTTTTATCAACAAATTTACACGGCTTCTGCCTGTACCAAGCAAAGGGGAACTCTAATTGCATTTCACCGATCCACACCATTCACCTTATCATCAGAAATTAAAGACCCAGAAGGTAGATACCTGATACTCATGGGTTATATAATGGATACAGCAATCACTGTGATTTCCTACTACGCTCCTAACAAACAACCTACACCATTCCTCTCACATATATTACAAGTGATTAATACACACAAAATAGGAACAGTGATAATGTGTGGGGATTCGAACCAGGTCCTCCTCCCATTTCTAGATAAATCACCTTTTACACCATCCAAAATAACCTCTAGATTACCTTTTTCTCAACTTCTTTCCAAATACAATCTGGTAGATTCATGGAGAGAAAGTAACCCAATGAAAAAGAAATTCACTTATTTCTCGCACCCTCATCAAACCTTCACCAGAATAGATCATATTTTTCTAACAATAGGAATGATACCAGAAATTATTGCATCAGATATAATTCCGATTCCGTGGTCTGACCATAATGCAGTATACACTACTATAGCCTCAGCCATACCAAAAGCGCATGACCCAACGTGGTACTTACCGGACATAATGCTCAAACACCCACTACATCAGATGGCCATTGAACAAGCTTTAAAGGAATACATATCAATTAATAATACAACAGACATCTCCCCAATAACACTGTGGGAAGCTCATAAGCCTGTCTTGCGTGGTACAATACAAAGACAAATGGCACTATTTAAACGGGAACGCAAAAATCTAGCAAAAAAACTAGAACTCAATTTTAATGCAGCCTACATATCATTTCAAGATAATCCATCTCAGAGTACAAAATCTCATCTGGAAAAATCTAGATTGGAATATGATCTATTTCTCACTGAGTCAGTTGATAAATCCCTCAAACGCTCCAAACACAATTTCTACATGAATACAAACAAACCTGGTACATATTTGGCTCGGGCATTAAATTCAACTAACAAATCTTTCAAACCAATACGTTTGAAATTATCAAAAAATGTTTACACTTGTAATCCAGTTAAAATAGTCCATAAATTTCACTCACATCTCGCAACTTTATACAAGACAAACAATGAATTTAATCCTACAGAAGCTGAATCCTTCTTCTCAAAAATAAACTTACCTGAGTTATCTCAGAATCAAAAAAGCAGTTTGGATGAGCCTATAACTATAGATGAAGTTGCTAACGCCATAAAAGACCTAAAACTTAACAAAAGACCAGGCCCAGACGGCTACTCGGCTTTATACTATAAAACATTCTCAGAAATACTCTCTCCCATTCTCACTGAAACTTTTAACAAACTTCTAGATGGACATTCTTTTCGGCAAGAAACACTAATGGCAATTGTTTGTATGATCCCAAAACCCCTTTCTGATGATACTTCCTGTGTGAATTATCGGCCTATCTCTCTGTTAAACCTCGATATTAAATTATTAGCAAAAATAATAGCAAAACGCCTCAATAGCATTATAGGAAAATTAATACATAGAGATCAAGTAGGCTTCATGCCAAATAGACAGGCAGGCGATAATATACGCAGGGCAGTGTTATTGGCACATATTGCTAAAAAACGGAAAATCCCTTTATGTTTTCTATCTCTCGATATTAAGAGGGCATTTGACACAGTATCCTGGCAATATATGCAATATTCATTACAAAAATGGGGTTTTGGACCCCACTTTTTAACATGGATCAAAGCATTATATAATAAACCCAAAGCCTATATAAAATATGCTGGATACAAATCTGAAGCCTTTAATATCGAAAGAGGTACCCGACAGGGTTGCCCATTATCTCCCTTATTATTTGCCCTTATACTCGAACCCATGGCCCAATACATCAGAACAAACCAAACTATAACTGGCATTGAAGTAGGAGGTATTACACACAAATTATGTATATTTGCAGACGATATATTACTTTTTCTATCATCACCACAGGTCTCTGGTCCTAACTTAATACCAGCTCTTGATGGATTTGCAGCCCTATCCGGCCTTATGATTAATCCTAAGAAATGCCTAGTGCTTAATATTTCACTCACAAACATGGAATTGATCCCGGCTAGGGCTGCACTCCCATTCACATGGGCAGAAAAATCAATCCCATATCTTGGAATTCATTTAACAGCATCTCATTCTGACTTATTCTCAACCAATTATCCTCCTGTATTAAGACAGATCACAAATCTAATAAAACAATGGTCGCAACTTCCTTTATCCTGGATAGGGAAAATTAATGCAATCAAAATGACTATTCTACCCAAATTGCTTTATCTATTCAGAGTCCTCCCTATTCCAATTCCTTCCTATTTTTTGAGAATAGTACAAAAAAGAGCAACTTCGTTTATATGGGGCTCTTCTAAACCACGTATACCTATACACACACTACATCTTCCCAAAAATAAAGGAGGCCTGGGATACCCTAATTTTACTAACTACTACAGAGCAGCACATTTGGCCAGTCTGTCCAAATACCATGCAAAACAGGAAATCCCATTATGGGTATTTATAGAGGCTTCAGAAAATGACCCTCTATTAATATCAAATTTATTATGGCTTGATCCTAAAGACCGCTTTAAAATTCATAATCCCATAACTAAACACTTCTTATCTCTCTGGGATAAACTAAAAACCAAATATCAGTTACAATCTCCACACAATCCTCTCCTTTCTTTTATCAGAAATCCGGCCTTTTATCCGGCATGGATCTACCCAAATTCTTTTAAAGCTTGGACAACATCAGGCATTCAGACACTAAATGACTTCATAGCATCTAAATCATTCCTTTCATTCCCATCGCTTAGAGAAAAATATGATCTACCAAACTCTGAGATATTTAGATATCTCCAAATCAAAAATTTCTATACACCATTCCTAAAGGGGGATACACCATTATCCCAATTATCCATTTTTGAATCAATCTGTACAAAAGATCCACTTGCTAAAGGTACAATTTCATCACTTTATAATCAATTATATGGAGTAGCAAATCTTAATAGACCCTCTTACGTTCAGAGGTGGGAGGAGGACCTGGGACGAACTTTAGAAGACACGGACTGGTCTAATATATGGCTCACATCTAAGTCATCTTCACCCAACATCTTAGCACTGGAGACAAATTATAAAGTCCTAACTCGCTGGTACCTTGTACCCGCTAGAGTGGCAAAATATTCACCTAATACCTCAGCTCTTTGTTTTCGAGGATGCCCAGAAATAGGCACATATTTACACATATGGTGGACGTGCCCAGTAATCCAAACCTTCTGGAAGGAAGTTTTCGTGATTGCATCTAAAATATTTAAAAAGATAATACAACCAGATCCATATTTAACTTTACTTAATCTAAAACCGGAATGGTTAACACTCTCTCAATTCAAACTTATGATCCAACTAATAACGGCTGCAAAACAAACAGTGGCCAAGGCATGGAAATCTCCTACATTGGTACTAGCAGAAACAATTCACAGAATGAATAATACAATGTCCCATGCTAAGATGGTAGCCATCGATCAAAATCAAATTCCAAAATTTGAAAAACTTTGGCACCCTTGGATAAAACAACAGTTCCTGTCAAATTTCAATGACTCTGTCCTGTTGCCATGGTAACAGATTAAATGACTTACAGAGACACCCATTCTAAGGCTTCAAAGAGAACTAAAAAGAATAATAAACTGACGAGCGGGACAACCTTGTGGACCATACCTCTACCTTTCAACCCTTTTTCTTCTTTCTCTTTCCTTTTCTCCACCTTACGATTAAAGCTCATTATCAGAATTTATTTGACCTATATACACTCTACTTGTAAACAATATGTATAGTAGGTATAAATCATTTAAATACCTACAAAAGTAACTAAGGAAATGATATATATCTTTAATTTAGGTTTACGTGAACCCAATGTTTAATATTTGAAATTTCATGATATTTACCTATATAAACCCTACTGTAAAACAATGAGCTTACTTTATAGATCCTTGTAAACTTACTTTATGTATCTTTATAACATTGTATACTCAATAAACTTCTTTTGACAAGGAAAAAAAGCCCTGTATATATATATATATATATATATATATATATATATATATATATATATATATATATATTAATAATAATAAATTATAAATAATATTGCACATACAACCTATACATACATATATGCACATGCATGCACACACATACACACATGCATACATTCATACAAACATGCATTCATACATACACACATGTAAATACCCACAGGCGCGCATGTAAGATAGGAAGTATCAGTATGACACATATAAGACAGGAAGGATCAGTATGACACAAATAAGACAGGAAGGATCAGTATGACGCATGTAAGACAGGAAGGATCAGTATGACACATATAGGACAGGAAGGAACAGTATGACGCATGCAAGACAGGAAAGATCAGTATGACACATATAAGATAGGAAGGATCAGTGTGATGCATGTAAGACAGGAAGGATCAGCATGACACATATAAGACAGGAAGGATCAGTATGACACATGTAAGACAGGAAGGATCAGTATGATGCATGTAAGACAGGAAAGATCAGTATGACACATATAAGATAGGAAGGATCAGTGTGATGCATGTAAGACAGGAAGGATCAGTATGATGCATGTAAGACAGGAAGGATCAGTATGACACATGTAAGACAGGAAGTATCAGTATGACGCATGTAAAACAAGAAAGATCAGTATGACACATATAAGACAGGAAGGATCTGAATGATGCATGTAAGACAGGAAGAATCCATATGATACATATAAGACAGGAAGGATCAGTATGACGTATGTAAGACAGGAAAGATCAGTATGACACATATAAGACAAGAAGGATCTGTATGATGCGTGTAAGACAGGAAGGATCAGTATGATGCATGTAAGACAGGAAGGATCAGTATGACGCATGTAAGACAGGAAGGATCAGTATGACACATATAAGATAGGAAGGATCAGTATGACGCATGTAATACAGGAAGGATCAGTATGACACACATAAGACAGGAAGGATCAGTACGATGCATGTACGACAAGAAGGATTAGTATGACACATATAAGACATTTACATACATGCATACATACATTCATACAAACATGCATTCATACATTCACACATGTAAAAACTCACATGCGCGCATGTAAGACAGGAAGGATCAGTATGACACATATAAGACAGGAAGGATCAGTATGATGCATGTAAAACAGGAAGGATCAGTATGCACATATAAGACAGGAAGGATCTGCATGACATATGTAAGACAGAAAGGATCTGTATGACGCATATAAGACAGGAAGGATCAGTATGACACATGTAAGACAGGAAGGATTAGTGTGACACATATAAGACAGGAAGGATCAGCATGACATATGTAAGACAGGAAGGATCAATATGATGCATGTAAGACAGGAAGGATCAGTATGACGCATGTGCGGACATTGTACAGGAGATGTCAGAGACAGTGTGGACATGCTACAGGAGTTGTCGGAGGCTGTGCGGACATAGTACAGGAGGAGATGTTAGAGGCAAAGCAATAACAGGACAAGATCAGGGGATATGAAGGAGTCCACTATTAGACGGACATGAAGAGTCGCGCATGCCACTCGGGAGACCTCACAGAGATGAGTGCTACTGCTGACTTACATTTCAAAATTGTGCCGTCAGACACCATTTCGTCACTGAGCATGCGCGTGCCTGCCCTAAAATGTCTGAACATGTATGGGCTTTTACAGGACGGTGGTGGTGGCCCATGTGCATTTGACATGTCAGTCAGGGCCCGCATCCAAATTTTTAAAGGGCTCCGCTGTCCTCAAAGTGGACCCAGGGCAAGTAGCCTTGCCGGCCTACCGTGAAATTTCACACTTTCCCAGTAGCACAGTCCGGCCATGCTTTTGAAGCATTTAGAAAAGATGATGAAAATGTGCATGGTGCTGTGCTTGTGGTATTCACAATTCAACATTTTAAATTGTAGCCATTATTGCCTTACTTTTGCTTGCAAATAAAAATCTCAATGCACTGGTGTCAAAGATCAAAATGCATGATTAGGAAAGATTGATATTTAAGAGCATCTTAAACAGGTCTCGGGGTATTCACAATTGTAACATGACCATTGTGTCAAATCACATTATTCGAAGCTTCTCCTCAAAAAAAGGAGCTTGTTTGGACAATAAGCTTTGCATAATGTTGTTTGCCACTCAATTCTGTTGCGCGACAATTACGTCAAAAAACGCAACCTGTTTGAGGTTACACAACAAACGCCTTAAACACATGCATATATTGCTGTAAATGACTGTAAGCCCAGGTTCACATTGATGCGTGCCAAATCGGCAACTATTGTCAGAAATGGCACCGTCCGAATAGGTGCGGCGGCACACTAATTCCCAAAAGTAGTTTCTGTACTACTTTTGTTGACTTTGGGTACAATTTAAATAATCATCTGTGCATGATCCCGCACAGATGTCTCTGAAATCGCCCCCAGAGTCGAACTGTCATGTGGGTTTAAATCGCGCGAGTTCACGTGAACTCTCACAATTTCAATCCCGCAGCAGCGTGAACCTAGGCTCAAAGTCTTTAACCACTTGCCGACCGCCTCACATCTATATACGTGAGCAGAGCGGCACGGGCAGGCAAAATCACGTACCTGGTACGTGATTGCCTTCCCGCGGGCGGGGGGTCCGATCGGACCCCCCCCTGGTGCCATCGGCGGTCGGCATTTGGTTGGGAGCGATGAGAGACGAGGGGGAGACCATCCGATCGTGGCCCCCCCCTCGGGATCGCTCCCAGCCAATGAGAAACATCCCCTGCCTCTGTATAGTACACAGAGGCAGAGGATGTGATGTCATCTCTCCTCGGCTCGGCAGTTTCCGTTCCAGCGCCGAGGAGAGACGACATGTAAGTGCACCAACACTCACACACAACACAGTAGAACATGCCAGGCACACTAAACACCCCCGATCCCCCCCGATCACCCCCCAATCACCCCCCCCCCAGTCACAAACTGACACCAAGCAGGTTTTTTTTTTTTCCTGATTACTGCATAGTGTCAGTTTGTGACAGTTACTGTGGTAGGACAGTGAGTGTTAGCCCCCTGTAGGTCTAGGGTACCCCCCTAACCCCCCCTAATAGAGTTTTAACCCCTTGATCACCCCCTGTCACCAGTGTCGCTAAGCGATCATTTTTCTGATCGCTGTATTAGTGTCGCTGGTGACGCTAGTTAGGAACGTAAATATTTAGGTTCGCTGTCAGCGTTTTATAGCGACAGGGACCCCCATATATTATCTAATAAATGTTTTAACCCCTTGATTGCCCCCTAGTTAACCCTTTCACCACTGATCACCGTATAACTGTTACGGGTGACGCTGGTTAGTTCGTTTATTTTTTATAGTGTCAGGGCACCCGCCGTTTATTACCGAATAAAGGTTTAGCCCCCTGATCGCCCGGCGGTGATATGCGTCGCCCCAGGCAGCGTCAGATTAGCGCCAGTACCGCGAACACCCAGGCACGCACCGTACACGCACCGTACACCTCCCTTAGTGGTATAGTATCTGAACGCATCAATATCTGATCCGATCAGATCTATACTAGCGTCCCCAGCAGTTTAGGGTTCCCAAAAACGCAGTGTTAGCGGGATCAGTACAGATACCTGCTAGCACCTGCGTTTTTCCCCTCCGCCCGGCCCAGCCCAGCCCAGCCCACCCAAGTGCAGTATCGATCGATCACTGTCACTTACAAAACACTAAACGCATAACTGCAGCGTTCGCAGAGTCAGGCCTGATCCCTGCGATCGCTAACAGTTTTCTTGGTAGCATTTTGGTGAACTGGCAAGCACCAGCCCCAGGCAGCGTCAGATTAGCGCCAGTACCGCTAACACCCACGCACGCAGCATACGCCTCCCTTAGTGGTATAGTATCTGATCGGATCAATATCTGATCCGATCAGATCTATACTAGCGTCCCCAGCAGTTTAGGGTTCCCAAAAACGCAGTGTTAGCGGGATCAGCCCAGATACCTGCTAGCACCTGCGTTTTGCCCCTCCGCCCGGCCCAGCCCAGCCCACCCAAGTGCAGTATCGATCGATCACTGTCACTTTTTTTTGTAGCGTTTTGGTGAACTGGCAAGCACCAGCGGCCTAGTACACCCCGGTCGTAGTCAAACCAGCACTGCAGTAACACTTGGTGACCTGGCGAGTCCCATAAGTGCAGTTCAAGCTGGTGAGGTGGCAAGCACAAGTAGTGTCCCGCTGCCACCAAGAAGACAAACACAGGCCTGTCGTGCCCATAATGCCCTTCCTGCTGCATTCGCCAATCCTAATTGGGAACCCACCACTTCTGCAGCGCCCGTACTTCCCCCATTCACATCCCCAACCAAATGCAGTCGGCTGCATGAGAGGCATTTTCTTTATGTCCTCCCGAGTACCCCTACCCAACGAACCCCCCCAAAAAAGATGTTGTGTCTGCAGCAAGCGCGGATATAGACGTGACACCCGCTATTATTGTCCCTCCTGTCCTGACAATCCTGGTCTTTGCATTGGTGAATGTTTTGAATGCTACCATTCACTAGTTGAGTATTAGCGTAGGGTACAGCATTGCACAGACTAGGCACACTTTCACAGGTTCTCCCAAGATGCCATCGCATTTTGAGAGACCCGAACCTGGAACCGGTTACAGTTATAAAAGTTACAGTTACAAAAAAAGTGTAAAAAAAAAAAAAAAACACAAACAAAAATAAAAAAAAATAGTTGTCGTTTCATTGTTCTCTCTCTCTCTCTATTCTCTCTCTATTGTTCTGCTCTTTTTTACTGTATTATATTCTGCAATGTTTTATTGTTATTATGTTTTATCATGTTTGCTTTTCAGGTATGCAATTTTTTATACTTTACCGTTTACTGTGCTTTATTGTTAACCATTTTTTTGTCTTCAGGTACGCCATTCACGACTTTGAGTGGTTATACCAGAATGATGCCTGCAGGTTTAGGTATCATCTTGGTATCATTCTTTTTAGCCAGCGGTCGGCTTTCATGTAAAAGCAATCCTAGTGGCTAATTAGCCTCTAGACTGCTTTTACAAGCAGTGGGAGGGAATGCCCCCCCCCACCATCTTCTGTGTTTTTCTCTGGCTCTCCTGTCTCAACAGGGAACCTGAGAATGCAGCCGGTGATTCAGCCAGCTGACCATAGAGCTGATCAGAGACCAGAGTGGCTCCAAACATCTCTATGGCCTAAGAAACCGGAAGCTACGAGCATTTTATGACTTAGATTTCGCCGGATGTAAACAGCGCCATTGGGAAATTGGGGAAGCATTTTATCACACCGATCTTGGTGTGGTCAGATGCCTTGAGGGCAGAGGAGAGATCTAGGGTCTAATAGACCCCAATTTTTTCAAAAAAGAGTACCTGTCACTACCTATTGCTATCATAGGGGATATTTACATTCCCTGAGATAACAATAAAAATGATTTAAAAAAAAATGAAAGGAAAAGTTTAAAAATAAGATAAAAAAGCAAAAAAATAATAAAGAAAAAAAAAAAAAAAAAAAAAAGCACCCCTTTCCCCCCTGCTCTCGCGCTAAGGCGAACGCAAGCGTCGGTCTGGCGTCAAATGTAAACAGCAATTGCACCATGCATGTGAGGTATCACCGCGAAGGTCAGATCGAGGGCAGTAATTTTAGCAGTAGACCTCCTCTGTAAATCAAAAGTGGTAACCTGTAAAGGCTTTTAAAGGCTTTTAAAAATGTATTAATTTTGTTGCCACTGCACGTTTGTGCGCAATTTTAAAGCATGTCATGTTTGGTATCCATGTACTCGGCCTAAGATCATCTTTTTTATTTCATCAAACATTTGGGCAATATAGTGTGTTTTAGTGCATTAAAATTTAAAAAAGTGTGTTTTTTCCACAAAAAATGCTTTTGAAAAATCGCTGCGCAATTACTGTGTGAAAAAAAAAAATGAAACACCCACCATTTTAATCTGTAGGGCATTTGCTTTAAAATAATATATAATGTTTGGGGGTTCAAAGTAATTTTCTTGCAAAAAAAAATAATTTTTTCATGTAATCAAAAAGTGTCAGAAAGGGCTTTGTCTTCAAGTGGTTAGAAGAGTGGGTGATGTGTGACATAAGCTTCTAAATGTTGTGCATAAAATGCCAGGACAGTTCAAACCCCCCCAAATGACCCAATTTTGGAAAGTAGACACCCCAAGCTATTTGCTGAGAGTCATGTCGTGTCCATGGAATATTTTATATTATGACACAAGTTGCGGGAAAGAGACAAATTTTTTTTTTTTTTTTGCACAAAGTTGTCACTAAATGTTATATTGCTCAAACATGCCATGGCGATTTGTGAAATTACACCCCAAAATAAATTCTGTTGCTTCTCCTGAGTACGGGGATACCACATGTGTGGGACTTTTTGGGAGCCTAGCCGCGCACGGGACCCCGAAAACCAAGCACTGCCTTCAGGCTTTCTAAGGCCGTAAATTTTTGATTTCACTCTTCACTGCCTATCACAGTTTCGGAGGCCATGGAATGCCCAGGTGGCACAACCCCCCCCCAAATGACCCAATTTTGGAAAGTAGACACCCCAAGCTATTTGCTGAGCGGTATAGTGAGTATTTTGCAGACCTCACTTTTTGTCACAAAGTTTTGAAAATTGAAAAAAGAAAAAAAAAAAAATTTTTTCTGGACTTTCTTCATTTTCAAAAACAAATGAGAGCTGCAAAATACTCACCATACCTCTCAGCAAATAGCTTGGGGTGTCTACTTTCCAAAATGGGGTCATTTGGGGGGGGGGTTGTGCCATCTTGGCATTTTATGGCCTTCAAAACTGTGATAGGTAGTGAGGAGTGAAATCAAAAATGTATGCCCTTAGAAATCCTGAAGGCGGTGATTGGTTTTCGGGGCCCCGTACGCGGCTAGGCTCCCAAAAAGTGCCACACATGTGGTATCCCCGTACTCAGGAGAAGCAGCTGAATGTATTTTGGGGTGCAATTCCACATATGCCCATGGCCTGTGTGAGCAATATATCATTTAGTGACAACTTTTTGTAATTTTATTTTTTTTTGTCATTATTCAATCACTTGGGACAAAAAACATAAATATTCAATGGGCTCAACATGCCTCTCAGCAATTTCCTTGGGGTGTCTACTTTCCAAAATGGGGTCATTTGGGGGGGGTTTGTACTGCCCTGCCATTTTAGCACCTCAAGAAATGACATAGGCAGTCATTAACTAAAAGCTGTGTAAATTCCAGAAAATGTACCCTAGTTTGTAGACGCTATAACTTTTGCGCAAACCAATAAATATACGCTTATTGACATTTTTTTTACCAAAGACATGTGGCCGAATACATTTTGGCCTAAATGTATGACTAAAATTTAGTTTATTGGATTTTTTTTATAACAAAAAGTAGAAAATATCATTTTTTTTCAAAATTTTCAGTCTTTTTCCGTTTATAGCGCAAAAAATAAAAACGGCAGAGGTGATCAAATACCATCAAAAGAAAGCTCTATTTGTGGGAAGAAAAGGATGCAAATTTCGTTTGGGTACAGCATTGCATGACCGCGCAATTAGCAATTAAAGCGACGCAGTGCCGAATTGTAAAAAGTGCTCTGGTCAGGAAAGGGGTAAATCCTTCCGGGGCTGAAGTGGTTAAAAGGTTCAAGAGTTTGTGTGGTACATTCATTGTGTGCAGTTTAGCCCATTACACTCATTAGGCTGCCCTATGTGTAACCTTGTGTGGGTATGAAATAACAATGTTAAAAAATAATGGAACACAAGTGCATGCTTCATGCAGATATAAATCTGGCTTGCACACCATTCCTGCACATGCGTCTCACATGAATGCTCTGTGTGTTTCTGTGCGATAGTTCACACTTGTGAGATATAGACACCACATGTGATTTAAAAATGGATCTCACTGCATTCATGTGCGCATAATATATGATGTATGTGCAGTGCGATTTGAAACATACTATTGTATGGCTCATATAACATTACATTTGTTAAAAAATGGAGGATTACCGGATTATTTTTGCAGTTGAAAGTGAACCTGTGTGAACACCTATGCTATGCGATTATGGCAATTGCACTGCATCTAGCAATCTGTTTCTGGGTGTAGTTAATATAAGATTGACCCCTGCAGCAGATTGGATGTACACAGTGTGTTGCTGTGTGAAAATGCACAGAATGTGCTGCATTTCCAGCATTGCTTCAGTGTGAACCAGGGCTCAAACAGATCGAAAAAAGCATTCTGATTGACACAATCGAAACACATGGGTGTGGAGGAAATTAAGGGTCCAGCACCATTTGGATGTGTATGTGAAGTGATTGCAGCCATTCAAACTGTATGGCTAAAATGGCACCACACAGACATTGCATGTGATGTGCACGGGTATGATTCCTCTACAAATTACATACGGTGGGTGTCTGCATCGTACAAATATAAATCCACTGTGGTTATATTTGCATGATCTATTAGATGATCTATTCAACATGATTGTTTTAAATAAAATATATTTCCAGGATGTCATTGTATATGACAAGTAATACAGTCTAGAATCAAGCAATCTGCAAACAGTCACTTTATAATATAATATCTATGAAAAGCTGTATGTCTAAAGATAGTTATTTAAATTCTACAAAATGATTAGCTATTGAAAAACTATCAAAGACTAATCTGCAAGCTGCTCTCTCCCCCGATAGTACAGTGTTACTACCAGTAAGGGGGAGGAGTAGCTTCAGGCAAACATTGCAATCAACTAAGTCTTTACGAGAGGAGAGGGGTGGAGAGGAGAGGGGTGGAGAGGGGTGGAGAGAAGAGGGGCGGGGCAAGACAAGGCGGTGCTGGGAGTGAAGGAGATCGCTTTATGACTCATGACTATGGTGTTGACATGAAGAGGGAGGGGGATGGCCTGCGAATGACGCAGGCACGCATTTAGACCACGGTATCTTGGTTCAGAAGCCATGATAATCGTGGTCTGTTCTCAGGGGGAAGACAGGAGCTGGCAGGATAAAACAGGTATTATAAGAGATATAGTGAAGAAGGCAAAAAGCAAAAGCACCAAGCTGCAACTTTCACATTAAAGGGACAGGATCAGAATCATTTTTTTTTGGGTTAACAAACGCTTTAAGGACTCTTGGATATTCATAGATAGATGGATTAATGGGCAGCATAAAACATGGAAATAGGAGACAGTAATATAAGTATACTTTATTGGACTATTTTCAAGAATCCCTTTTCTATTGGCAGGCAGTAATAGTAACACAAGAAAAAATAAAATGACACCGTGCAGCCAAAATTGTTGAAAGGTATAAATATAACTGGTATATCTGAGTGTACATGCCTCTTCCCCTGTTATATCTGTCAAGAGCAATGGCACAACCATCCACCCATCCCCACATGTCAGAGTGCTAGGTATTATCCTGGACTCTGAACTCTCCTTTCGGCCCCACATCCAATCACTTTCCAAAGCTTGCTGCCTCAACCTCCACAACATCTCTAAACTACATCCCTTTCTAACCAATGAAACCAAAAAGCTCCTGATTCACTCCCTGGTTATCTCTCGTCTTGACTACTGCAACTCCCTCCTCATTGGCTTACCTTTAAATAGACTATCCCCCCTTCAGTCCATTATGAATGCTGCTGCCAGACTCATCCACCTTACAAACCGCACAGTGTCTGCTACCCCTCTCTGCCAATCCCTCCATTGGCTACCACTTGCCCAACAAATTAAATTCAAAATACTAACAATAAGTTACAAAGCCATCCACAACTCTGCCCCTAGCTACATCACTAGCTTAGTCTCAAAATATCAACCTAATTGCCCTCTTTGTTCCTCCCAAGACCTCCTGCTCTCTAGTTCCCTCATCACCTCCTCCCATATCCGCCTCCAGGACTTCTCCCGAGCCTCGCCCATCCTCTGGAATTCCCTACCCCAATCTGTCAAACTGTCTCCAAATGTATCCACTTTTAGGCGATCCCTGAAAACTTTCCTCTTCAGAGAAGCCTATCCTGCCTCCATCTAACAACTGCACTATTTTCTCCATTAGCTCATCCCCCACAGCTATTACCCTTTTGTATAACTTGACCCTCCTAGATTGTAAGCTCTAATGAGCGGGGCTCTCTGATTCCCCCCCTGTATTGAATTGTATTGTAATTGTACTGTCTGTGTCAGAGAGCTCCCTTGGGCAGACGCGCTGTTGGTGCGCATCGCGGTGCGTTGGCGCGCGTCCGGTGTTTGGTGCCAACCTGCCTATTTAGGCCGTCTGCACAGGGGGCTCGGTGCTGTCCGATCTTCAGCTCCCTGTATCCCTGCACCTGCTTCCTGTTTCCTGTTTCCTGTTTCCTGTTGAACCTGATCTCCTGACCATCGGCCTGTCTTTGATTCCTCCTTGTTTGCTGCCTGCCACTGATCCCGGACTGTCCTGACTACGAATCTGCCTGCTCCTTTGTACTACGCTGCCTGCCTGTTGCCGACCTCTGCCTGTGACCCGACCTGCCTGCTCCACTCCTGCTCTGCATCTGCTGCCTGTGCTTCAGTTACTGGAGATCTCCATAACCACCTTTACCGGGATTCTTCTGCAGCTAACCGCCAGGCTCTCATACCATTCTGTGCTCCCGTGCCTCCTGTCCATACTACCAGGGGCCAGGAACCAGATACGTAAGGGAGGCCTTCCCCTGCTACATCAGGCTTGCCTGTCTGCTACGTGGAAGTCTGACAGTATCGGACAGCCATGTCCGAGCCCGAGCAGGGGACCTCCCCCATGGAGGAACTGTGTAGACACCTGGCGGGTCTTACACAAGCCGTGAAGAGCCTCCAGGAAGGCTACACAAGGTTGGAAGAACAAGTCCAAGTCCTGTCGGCTCCAACCCGTCCGCAAGCCTCCTCATCGGTCGGAGCAACATCCGCACCCTCAGTAGTTATGCTACCCCCGGAGCCTAGGGTACCCATACCCGAGAGGTTTACCGGTGACCGCAGTAAATTCTGGGCCTTTCGCAATGCCTGCGAACTATACTTTGCCCTGCAACCCCGCACCTTCTCCCTGGAGGCAACCATGGTGGGCTTCGTAATCTCCCTCTTATCAGGTGAACCACAGACCTGGGCTCATCGCCTCCTGGAGCAGAAATCTGGAGCTGTGGACAACCTTGATGCTTTCTTTACCATCATGTCCCAGTTGTATGAGGATCCCCAGGTGACAACGACTGCTGAAGCCGCCTTGCATGCCCTTCAACAAGGGCGTAGAGCCGCAGAGGACTATGTGGTGGAATTTAGGCGGTGGAGCTCCGACACAGGTTGGAATGATGCGGCCTTACGTTACCAATTCCGCATGGGATTGTCTGATCCTCTGAAGGATGAGTTAGCACAGGTCGGTGTACCCCAAACCCTGGATGAACTCATCAACCTGTCTAGGTCGACCGACGCCTGAGAGACCGTCGCTCCGAGAGGTCTTCCAGCCAATTCCGCCCTACCTGGATGTTACCCAAGGTTCCAAGCTCTCCCAGCCAGTCCTTCCCGGCACCGGCCGCACCGGTTCTTGATACCTCTGAGCCAATGCAACTCGGTCTGTTCCGTCCCTCTCTCAATCCAGAAGAATGCCAACGCCGAAGAGTTAACAACCTCTGCATGTACTGCGGGGAGCCTGGACACTATGTGAGGTCTTGTCCAAACAAGACACGTAAGTCACCTAAGTCGCTGCCAATATCTTCAATTTGTGCTTCTGCTCTCTCTAAACCTGCTAATCATCTTGCTCTCTCTATCACCCTACAGCTCCCAGGAAAGACTATGCCAGCTACAGTCATAATTGATTCAGGAGCCTGCAGCTGTTTCATTGACCTAACCTTCGCTGCCAACCATCACATCCCTCTCCAGTCTAAAGTTCGGGGACTTTCTGTACACATCGCTGATGGCTCCTCTCTTCGTTCCGGTCCCGTCACGCAGGAAACCATCCCTTTGTTAGCCACCATGGGCTCTAACCATCAACAACTCCTGCGCCTGGATGCCATCTCCTCTCCTCTTTTCCCCATCATACTTGGGATGCCATGGTTACAGGCCCATAACCCCAGCATTGACTGGTCTAGTGGAGAAGTCAAGTTCCTTTCTGACTACTGCCGGCAACACTGTCTTCATACCAGTCCTGCTGAGACTACCCGACTACTCTGTTTAGACGCTGAGTCCGAGTTACAACAGTTGGTCCCTGCACCCTACTGGGACTTTCTGGACGTTTTCAGTAAGAAAGGAGCAGAGACTCTACCTCCCCACAGGCCTTACGATTGCCCAATCGAGCTATTACCTGGAGCAGAAGTTCCCTTTGGGAGGATTTTCCCACTAACAGAGCAGGAGTTGGACACCTTAAAAATATATATCGATGAGAACCTGAAGAAGGGATTTATCTGTCCATCTACCTCTCCCGCCGGGGCTGGTATATTCTTCGTGGAGAAAAAGGACCATTCCTTACGTCCTTGTATTGATTATCGGGAGCTGAACAAAGTAACAATCAAGAATCGTTACCCTTTGCCTTTAGTGCCTGAACTTTTCCAGAGATTGGGATCCGCAGTGATCTTTTCCAAGTTAGATCTCCGTGGTGCCTACAACTTGATCCGTATTCGTGAAGGAGATGAGTGGAAGACAGCTTTTCGCACCGGATTTGGGCATTACGAATACCTTGTTATGCCCTTCGGCCTGTGCAACGCACCTGCTACGTTCCAACACTTTGTTAATGACATTTTTCGTGACTTCTTGGATCTATATGTTATTGTCTACTTAAACGATATTTTGATCTTCTCCTCCACAGTCTCAGATCATCGCAGGCACGTCAGAAATGTGTTGGCTCGTCTCAGGCAGCATGGACTTTACGCTAAACCAGAAAAATGCAAGTTTGAACTTCAAAGCATCCAGTTTTTAGGCCTAATCATTTCCGTTCAAGGTATAAAAATGGATCCGCAGAAGGTATCAGCCATTCTGGAGTGGCCCGCTCCCTCCGATAAGAAAGGGGTTCAAAGGTTCATTGGATCTCAAACTTTTACAGGAAGTTCATTAGGGGCTTTTCTGCAATAATTGCCCCCATCACTGAAATAACCAAACAAGGGAACCGATTCCAGTGGTCCCCTAAGGCACAATCCACCTTTGAAAAACTCAAGGAGCTATTCACTTCTGCTTCAATCTTGAAACACCCAGATCCTGCCCTACCATTCGTCCTGGAAGTGGACGCTTCAGAGGTTGCAGTCGGAGCTGTTCTGTCCCAACGGCAAGGCCCAAAGACCCTTCTCTACCCAGTGGCCTTTTTCTCCCGCAAGCTCTCTTCTGCGGAGAGAAATTACGATGTGGGTGATCGGGAGCTTCTGGCCATCAAATCCACCTTGGAGGAGTGGCGTTATTTACTGGAGGGTGCAGCATATCCTATCCTGGTCTATACGGACCATAAAAATCTGGAGTATCTCCGAACAGCCAAGAGACTGAAACCTCGGCAAGCGAGGTGGGCCCTATTTTTCTCCAGATTTCAGTTCCATATAACATACAGACCTGGTTCCAAAAATACCAAGCCGGATGCTCTGTCCCGTATGTTCCCTGATTCCGGCAGACCTGTGCATCCGGACACCATCCTTCCATCCTGAAATTTTCTGTTACTCCAAGAAGATCTACTATCTCGCATAAAACAAGCCTCTGCAAATTGGACCCCAAGTTCCGGAGAGGAAGTGAGGACCCAGGATGGTCTTTTTTGGCACAAGGGTAAAATCGTGGTCCCTGAAGATTTGAGGGTGGCAGTGCTAGAGCTCTGCCATGATCACAAGATGGCTGGACATTTCGGTGTGCTAAAGACAACCGAATTAGTGCAGCGCACTTTTTGGTGGCCTCTGTTGGCAAACGATTGCAAGAACTATGTTGAATCTTGTACTACCTATGCTCGAAGCAAAAATAGCCGAACTAGAGCCTGGGGTCTGCTAAAACCGTTACCCGTCCCAGAAAGACTGTGGAAGATGATATCAATGGATTTTATTTTAGAGCTTCCTCAGGCAGAAGGCTTCTCTACCATATTTGTCGTTGTAGACAGGTTAACCAAGATGGCTCACTTTCTGCCTATGAAGGGCACGCCTTCGGCCATGGAGACAGCAAGGGTCTCCATTAAAGAAATCGTCAGGTTACACGGAGTCCCAGCAAATATTATATCGGATCGTGGTGTTCAGTTCACCTCTCGGTTCTGGAAGGCTCTCTGTGATTCCCTGGAAATCGAGCTGGCACTCTCCTCTGCTTACCATCCCCAGACTAATGGGCAGACGGAGAGGACTAATCAAACTCTGGAGCAATACCTCCGCTGTTTTTCATCTTTCTCACAGGACGACTGGGTCTCTCTTCTGCCAATTGCGGAGTTCTCTTATAACAACTCTCTACATTCGGCCATTAAGCAAACACCCTTTTTTGCCAACTACGGCTTCCACCCGTCCTTCCTGCCCAGGTCTTTACCAGAATGTACGATCCCTGCAGTTTCTGACACTATGGACTTTTTTCTTTCTAACAACAAACTCTTGCAGGAAACCATGGCCAAGACCCAAGAGTATAATAAGAGGATGTTTGACAGGAAGAGGCGGGGAGAGCTCATCCTGGAACCTGGCAACCAGGTTTGGTTGTCCACGACCAATGTAAGAATGGCCTGTCCTTCAAGGAAATTGGGTCCCAAATTCATGGGCCCGTTCTCAGTCAAGAAGAGAATTAACAATGTGGCCTATGAACTCAACTTACCCAGTACTCTGAAGATTCATCCGATCTTCCACATCTCATTGTTGAAGCCTGTTATACCCAACACCTTTGCTGGCCGAAGTACTGACCCACCGGAGCCCATAATTGTTGATAACAAAGAAGAATTTGAAGTGGAGGCTATCTTGGATTGTAGGAGGAGACGCAACCAGTTGCAGTATCTGATCAAATGGAGGGGGTACGGACCGGAGGATAACTCCTGGGAGCCAGAGGGCAACTTACATGCCGAAGAGCTTCTGAGGACTTTCAGGAGTACTCATGCCGCCAGATTGGCACAGTTGGACATCCGGAGGCTGCCCTTGAGGGGGGGCACTGTCAGAGAGCTCCCTTGGGCAGACGCGCTGTTGGTGGGCATCGCGGTGTGTTGGCGTGCGTCGGCGTGCACGCGCGTCCGGTGTTTGGCGCCAACCTGCCTATTTAGGCCGTCTGCACAGGGGGCTCGGTGCTGTCCGATCTTCAGCTCCCTGTATCCCTGCACCTGCTTCCTGTTTCCTGTTTCCTGTTGAACCTGATCTCCTGACCATCGGCCTGTCTTTGATTCCTCCTTGCTTGCTGCCTGCCACTGATCCCGGACTGTCCTGACTACGAATCTGCCTGCTCCTTTGTACTACGCTGCCTGCCTGTTGCCGACCTCTGCCTGTGACCCGACCTGCCTGCTCCACTCCTGCTCTGCATCTGCTGCCTGTGCTTCAGTTACTGGAGATCTCCATAACCACCTTTACCGGGATCCTTCTGCAGCTAACCGCCAGGCTCTCATACCATTCTGTGCTCCCGTGCCTCCTGTCCATACTACCAAGGGCCGGGAACCAGATACGTAAGGGAGGCCTTCCCCTGCTACATTGGGCTCGCCTATCTGCTACGTGGAAGTCTGACAGTCTGCCCTAATGTTGTAAAGTGCTGCATAAACTGTCGGCGCTATATAAATCCTGTATAATAATAATAATAATAATATTATTTTATAGGATTAATCATGACAGACAGCCAGTGACATTGTTAAGATATTTGTTCATATCTATTGATTGAGCTGATTCAAATGAGGGACCTTGCCAGGGAATGCAAAATAAAACAGGTCAAGTCAGAAGATTTTGCAGCAAATTACTGAATCTTGTACTTAAAGAAGCATAAAGAGAAGTATGGAGGCTACCCTTACTGACGTCTAAAGATCCAAAAACTTCAGTACTTACTAAGCTTCTGAACCCTCAGTAGTTTCTAAGTCAATGATCCTTAACAATTATGCATATTTTTTTTTTTACTTTACTGTGACTTCTATCATCTGCATATTTGTTTTAGGTCACTCTCTCAAAGCACTGGGTCCAAATAGGTCAGCAATGGCAGCCTTGGCTCAACTAATTACTAACCGCTAACAAAGAAAACAAAACTTACTGAACACAAAAGGCAGAACCAGTCTTTTGATTGAAATGCAGGTTAATAACGTGTATAAGTTCCAGCTTTCCACTATACTTTATAAAAGGGGGAAACACTTTATAAAAGTGTACAAATGCCAGTCACTATGAAGAAGTGAGCAGTATGAGAGAGCTATGTTTTGTATGAGGCATACTTCAGGTGACCTATTGGCAGTAAAATGAATTGTGTATTTTTTCAAAAACTGCTTTATGCATTGACATACCTCATTTAGACATCAGCCCATGTGGCCAAGTATGGTCCCCAGCTGAATATGCACCCTCCACAGTCAGTTCAATTGTTCAGTAAGAAACGGCAGTTTCATCCAATGTAGTTTTACTTCTTAAAATGCAATGAGGTTTTTCATTTGAAGTGTGAAAATATAATAAACTTCTCAGCCTTATGCCTGCTATAAAGGCTGGCAGCCTACTAAGGGAACATGAAGAAGCAGGGATGGGTCTGTCCAGGGCTTTTTTTCTCAGAGAGTAGGTGCAGGTACTCCCTATTCCAAGTCACCCCTTGTCTCCAATAGAAATGGGCGAATGGTTCGGCCTGAGCATGAGTTTGGGATGGATATTTGCCTATTTAGCTGTTCGCCTGGTGTGTCAGAATGGGGTGACCCCGCTGGGTGGCCCCGCCCCTTGCCTATATAAGAACTGTCAGAGCACAGAGCGGGCAGATGGCAGGAGGCCTCTAGGGAGGCCGAGCGTTTTTTTTTATTTTTCGTGTCCGTTGGGCGTTGTGATTGATGATGGATATACATCGAGGGACACAATTTTTTTTATTTTCTATTTTTTAATAAAGAACTTGTCAAAAACTTGTTTCTTGTGGTTATTACTTTTTGACACTTTTTTAGTGAATGGGTAGGGGATAAAGTACCTGATACCCATTCACATGGGGGGCGGGATCTGGGGACCTGGTGCATCACAGAATGGGGTAAAGGGCCAATGACAGCGGCCCTTTACCACGTGATTGCTCTGTCCAACGATGGAGTGATCACTTGTCAACAAATTGGAGCATGTCCGGTTCATCTTCTCCCCTCTCCTCACACCGATTGGTACAGGGAGCGGGTGCAGCAGCGCTTGTGGGCTGGATGGGGGAATGGGCGAATGGTTCAGCCCGAGCATGAGTTCAGGATGGACATTTGCCTGTTCAGTCGTTCGCCTGATGTGTCAGAATGGGATGGCGCCACTGGGTGGCCCCGCCCCTTGCCTATATAAGAACTGTTAAAGCACATAGCGGGCAGATGGCAGGAGGCCTCCAGGGAGGTGGAGCATTTTTTTTTCTTTTTATTATTCGGGTCCGTTGGGCGTCGTGATTGATGATGGATATACATCTAGGGACACAATTTTTTTTATTTTCTATTTTTTAATAAAGAACTTGTCAAAAACTTGTTTCTTGTGGTTATTACTTTTTGACACTTTTTTAGTGAATGGATAGGGGATAAAGTACCTGATACCCATTCACATGGGGGGCAGGATCTGGGGACCCGGTGCATCACAGAATGGGGTAAAGGGCCAATGACAGCAGCCCTTTACTACGTGATTGCTCTGTTCAATGATGGAGTGATCACTTGTCAATTAGTGAGAGCAAACGAGCAATTAAGCAAGCAAGCAAACAACAAGGAGACGGTACTTTATATGAAGCACATGCTTGCAAATCAATAAATTGTTGGATTAATAAAGCTGTTGTCATATACAATGTTTAATAAATCATATACAGGCTATAGCATACAATTGACTAATGTCAGTATTCAGAAAAATTAAAAAAACACTGGTAGCATAAAACATTAGTTAGTAAATACAAATCTCCCTGGATGGTGCCTGTGCTGATTGCCGCCGCTGGGCCACCCACCTCAGCTCCTGGTCGCAATGTTCCTGGATGGCCTACCACTCTTGCACCACCAACATACGGTTTTTAGTGAGTAAACATGCATTCTGGGAGGGTTTCAATGAACCCTTCTGCATTCATGTTGATTACATTCGATCACTTACATATCTCTAATTTCAGAAATACAGCAAGCCTGCTCCTGATGAGTGGCCCAGAGCCACGAAAAGCGTCGAGCTAGTAGATGCCACCCTTTTATGTATTTACCACTTACACCCCACGATCTACCCTCCATGATAGAACGTTGAGGCCAGAGATCATGCAGGCATTACTGTGAAATATATGTGTACCCTAATATGTTGTTGGTGGATTTGTATTTACTAACTGTTTTATGCTACCAGTGTTATTACCTTTTTCAATTGTTCTGTATACTGGCATTAGTCAATTGTATGTTATATCTTGTATTTGATCTATTAAACATTGTATATGAATTATTACAACAGCTTTATTAATCCACCAACTTATTGATTTGCAAGCATGTGCTTCATATAAAGCTCCTTGTTGTTTGCTTGCTTGCTTAATTGTTTGCTTGCTCTCTCTTTGTCAATTGAGAGGGATGGAAAGATGCGGCCTTACCAGACCGTAATTTCATTTAAAGTCCCAAAAAACCTCCCCTTCCTCCTTTTTTTAGTACCACTAAATAGGGATGGAAGCACATGGTTTGCTCCATAGGTCTAACTCTATTACAATCACCCTATTCCAGTTGACCTTCTGTTAGCCTCGCCTGTTTTAGTAGGCTTTTATATTTTCCTAGTTGTGGGACTATGATACGTTATAATTTGCTAGCCACATCTTGTTTAATTTTTATTATCCTTTATTTTAGACATCTTTCTTATATCAATGCCTAACCGCCCCTGTTGTTGGTGGTTCTTGTTTGCCTGTGGGGCCATTTGGTCATTGTGTTGTTCGGGAGCTGCAATGCACTCAGTCGGTACCCTCCCCCTCCCCGCCCTCTGTGACGTCCACGGGGGGTGCCTCCTTGTGCATCGACGTCATGCCACCCGCGATGGGCGTGCGGTGTCCTTCTGGAGCGGTCACGCCCGCAGCATTGTTGTTTCTAAGCTAGCGGGCGGTGTGGGAGATGGTTATGGCGCCGCAGGCCAGACGTCCTCCGTTTGGCCTTTGGCTCCTCCCTCCCACACGCTGTGCGTGCGTGGTGTTGGCAGGTTTCTCGCGGCGGCATCTATATGGGCGTCCTTTCTCCCAGGGGGGTTCAGCACTTGGGGCACTCCATACACTGGACTCGGTGCATTGCCATGGATCATGTCCTCCCCTCCCAGCACCAGGTAATTTCACACATCACCAGTCACCTTCACTTCATCGTATTACTTTTCAGCTTTGGTATTTAGTATTTGATTGGCACCTGTTTATTTCCCTTAATTATCCCTATTTTATATATATATATATATATATATATATATATATATATATATATATATACACACACACATCATCCTTGATTTTTTTGAATAGTTTCCCAAAATTGTCCCTTTACCCCCCCGTTCTTCACTTAACCACACAGAGTCACCAATTATCAATTATAATTTTTTTCCCCAGAAACTCCTTCGCCGCCGGCACCACGCTCACAATGGCATGGCAGGAAATTCAAATGGGACTTACAGGTACGCCCATTTGCCCAGCCGTGCCATTCTGCCAGCGTACAATAGCTCGCTTGCTCTCTCTTTGTCAATTGATAGGGATGGAAAGATACATCCTTACCAGACCGTAATTTCATTTAAAGTCCCAAAAAACCTCCCCTTCCTCCTTTTTTTCATGCCACATTAGTGCTCATTTGTGCCACATCCATGCCACTACAGTGCCCATCAGTGCCTCACAAAAGTGTAATAGTTAATCAAATTAGATTTGAAATGTATGCCCTTAGAACATCTGATGGTGCTCCCTGCATGTTGGGCCTCTGTATGTGGCCAGGCTGTGGAAAAGTCTCACACATGTGGTATCACCATACTCAGAAGGAGTAGCAGAATACATTTTGGGGTGTAATTTTTGCTATGTACATGCTACATGTTAGAAATATCTTGTACATGAACAACTTTGTATAAAAAAATATGCGTTTTCATTTTCTTTCCACATTTTCAAAAAAAAAATGGAAAAAATTTGCTTTATTTTTGGGGCATTTCCATTGTCCTTGTGCTCCAGGGCCTTCAAAAATGTAAGAGGTAGTCAAGAAATGAAATGTGTAATTTATGTCCCTAGAACACCTGACGTTGCTCCCTATATATTGGGCCTCTGTATGTGGCAAGGCTGTGTAAAAGTCTCACATATGTGGTATTGCCATACTTGGGAGGAGTAGCAGAATGTGTTTTGGGGTGTGGTTGCAAGTATACATATGTTGTGTGTGAGAAATAACTTGGTAATATGACAATTTTGTGAAAAAAAATCAATAAAAAAAATCTTCATTTTACAAAGAATTGTGGGAAAAAAACTAAGACTTAAAAAACTCACCATTTCTTTTACTAAATACCTTGGAATGTCTACTTTCCAAAAAGGGGGCATTTGGGGGGTATTTGTACTTTCCTGGCTTGTTAGTGTCTCAAGAAATGAGATAGGCCGTCAGTATGATTAGGTGTGATCATTTTTTAGTGATTGGCACCATAGCTTGTAGACTTTATAACTTTCACACAGACCAAATAATATACATTGATTTGGTTATTTTTACCAAAGATATGTAGCAGTATAAATTTTGTCCAAAATTTTTGAAGAAAAATTACTAATTTGCTAAATTTTATAACAGAAACAAAGAAAATTCATTTTTTATTTTTTACAAAATTTTTGGTCTTTTTTCATTTTTAGCGCAAAAAAATAAAAAAGACAGTGGTGATTAAATACCAGCAAAATAAACATATATTTTTCTGAAAAAAGGGACAAAAAATTCATATGGGTACATTGTTACATGACTGAGTAATGGGGCGTACACACGGTCGGACTTTTCGGCTACAAAAGTCCGACAGCCTGTCCGACAAATTGATAGCCAGTAGCCAATAGCTGCCCTAGCGTGGGTTTTTGTCCGTCGGACTAGCATACAGACGAGCGGATTTCTGGGTCCGGCGGAGTTACGACGTAAAGATTTGAAGCATGTTCCAAATCTAAAGTCTGTCAGATTTGCGACTGGAAAAGTCAGCTGAAAGTCTGGGGAAGCCCACACACGATCGGATTGTCCGCCAGATTTGGTCCGTTGGCGTCTGTCGGACTTTTGTAGCCGAAAAGTCTGACCGTGTGTATGCCCCATTATTGTCATTCAAAATATGAGAGCACTGAAAGCTGAAAATTGGTCTGGTTACGAAGGGGGTTTAAGTGGTTAAAGATTCATGCAGTGTAACTGAATTGAGAAAAAAGGGTATTGATTGTGAAAATGTTTTATTATTGCACTAACCCCAAATAATATGAAAATATTCTAAAAATGATATAAACACCTTCACCCTTCACCATTTAAAAATGACAACATTATCATAAATGCCAATATCTGGACCACAACTGCACACACACAAAAAGTTACTGTATTTATTGGCGTATAACACTCACTTTTTCACCATGAAAATCGTGCAAATAGCGTGTGTGTGTTAGACGCCAATACTTCAATTTTAGCTGCCTCAGTGGGGACAGGGAGGGAGCGCCGTCAGATTACATACAGTGAGAATCTGCTGTTTACTTGGCATCCTCTGTAATAGAAGGTCCCATCTCCTGGGCCACCATTGGACCACTGTTCTGTCTATCATAGGAGATTCTTCCTGTAAGTAATCTGTCGGCGCTTTTCCCGCCCCCCTCCCTGTGCCCTCTAGGCTGCAGATGGGTATCAATCAGACTGCACTGATGACAATGGTGAGGCTGCTGCATTGAAGGCAATGGTGAGGCTGCTGCATTGATGGCAATGTTGAGGCTGCTGCATTGATGGCAATGGTGAGGCTACATTGAGAGCACTTGTAAAGCTGCAGATTGGCATTGATCAGATTGCATTGAAGGCAATGGTGAGGCTGCAGATGGGCACTGACCCTTATTTTGCTTCAAAGTTCCTTATTTAAAATTTAAGTTTTTTTCCTGAAATTTCCCTCTTAAAATGAATGTGCATGTTATATGCCTGTGTGTGTTATACACCCATAAATACTGTATTTATGTATCCAAACTCTGCCAATATAGAATGAAGATATGCAACAACAAATCTCTTAATTATCATCTAAAATCAATACTTAAGTGCAATATATGCCACTTGTCTATAAATGCCATTAGACAAGTTGATTTACACACAAAAATAGGAGAGACCAATGCCATCAAAAGTTCCCCACACTTAACCTCATGACCTCCAAAATTGCAATGCTGATATTAACAATTTCAAGATAGGTTAGTAAAACATTTACCAGAATTTCTACTCAGAGCATTTAACCACATCAATACAGGGCACTTTTACCCCCTTCCTGCCCAGGCCAATTTTCAGCTTTTGGTGCTCTCATATTTTGGATAACATGTACAAATTTTTTAGTTTCTATTGTAAAATTTTGCAAATACATAAATTTTTCTTCATAAACTTAGGCTAAAATTTATACTGCTACATATCTTTGGTAAAAATAACCCAAATCAGTGTATATTATTTAGTCTGTGTGAAAGAGTCCACAAGCTATGGTACTTATCATTGAAAATTGATCAGTCTTGATGTACTGACTGCCTATCCCATTTCTTGAGGCCTTTGAAGTTGTAATTATTTTCCCACAATTCTTTTTTTTTTTTTTTACAAAAATTGGCATATTAACAAGGTATTTCTCAGACAGGGGGTAAGCATACTTGCAATGACACACCAAAACACATTCTGCAACTCCTCCTGAGCAAAGAGATACCACACGCGTGAGACTTTTTCACAGCCAACCACAAGTTTTAGGAAAATGTGGAGAGAAAATGGAATTTTTTTTTTTTTTTTTACACAAGGTTGTTAATTTATAAAACATAGCATGTACATACCAAGAACTACACCCCAAAATACATTCTGCTATTACTCCTGAGTATGGCAATACCACATGTGTGAGACTTTTCCACAGCCTGGCCGCATAAAGAGGCCCCACATCCAAGTAGTACCTTCAGGCGTTCTAGGAACATAAATTACACATATAATTTCCTGACTACCTATCACATTTTTTAAGGCCCATAACACCAGGACAATGGAATTACCCACAAAATGACCACATTTTGGCAAACACCCCAATGTATTTTCTATGAGGCATAATGAGTCTTTTGAACATGTAATTTTTTTCCACAAGTTTTTTGAAAATGTGGAAAGAAAATGAAAACATTTTTTTTTATACAAACTTGTAAACTTATAAGACATTTCTAACACATAGCATGTGCATACCAAGAATTACACCCCAAAATACATTCTGCTACTCCTCCTGAGTATGGTGATACCACATGTAGGAGACTTGTCCAAAGCTTGGCCACATAGAGAGGCCCAACATCCAAGGAGCACCTTCAGGTGTTCTAGGGACATAAATTACACATCTAATTTCCTGACTACCTAGCACACTTTTGAAGTCCCTGGAGCACCAGAACATTGGCAGAGATGTGGTTAGCAACAGCCAAAAGAATTTACAAGGCAGCCGGCCAGGTTCTTCCCACCCAAATCTCTTTGAAGTCTCCAGACTCAAGACCCTGATCTGAGAATCACAAAAATGGGAAAAAAAAACAAAAACTGTTTTCTCTACTCAGAACACTACTCTGAAACCCCTCACATGTGAGACTCCTAGGTTATCTTGGATCCCACTACTACAGTAGTGGCTCTTTACCCTGATTGGTGGTGCGCTGTGTCTTTCACATGAATGATGAGACTGGGAGGAAGTCATATGAGGTCCACCCAGAAAAATCAAAGACCCGCCCAGTAGTCAATCTGCTATAGGCTTGGTGGGAACAGGGTAATAATGCAAAGGAGCAGATAGTAACAATTATATCATGGGAAGAAGGCTGCTCCATCCCTGATACACTAGACAAAATATATCTCCCATGGGACTTTGTTGAAGCAATAGAAATCACACAATTACAAATTGGTGTATTAAAAGTAAAAAAAACTTTTATTGAACAACAGATTTTAAACTGGCTGGTCTAGACACTTCACATCCTGATCTTATACCATTCTTACAATATACATATACTGCAGGGATACATGAAATTATTAAAATAAATTGCATATCCACAAAGTCAACCCAACATGTTTCAACTTATATAAAAATCAATGGCTATCAAGCAGAAGGCAACATGGGCAGCTTGCTCACATTCACTGAATTGAATCAAAGCATAGGAGCACTATTTAGCTGATCCATAACATTTTTTGAAAGGTATTATGATTTTTAGATTCTTATGGACATTTGTTATTAATTATAAGAATCAGGATGAATGTAGCGTTATACAATCTTGAAATAAACATCGAATAAAATGTATCAAGTCTAACAAGGCACAAATGAAACATGCCTAATGGAAGGGTAAGAGGCCACAAAATATATGTATAGAGTAGATAACCGCAGCAAAAGGAAAGCAATCTTCTATAAAGCTCTATGGCAAACAAGAAAAAGAAGAGCTGTAGAGGGACATTCAAAGATAAGATTTTTTGAGAGAAAGAGGGCTTTTTCATTTTCGCATCCAGCATGGGTTGACAGCATGGACTCCACTGGCTGAATGTGAGAAGGGAGGGAGCTCTATATATATATATAGTGATGCAAGTCTGCTTGATTGCCCCCAGCTAAAGCCATTGGCAATGATCTTCCCTGGTGCCCAATCACCTCACCACCACCAGGAAGCGTGGATGACTGCTGCTGCTGACATCATGTGCTCCAAGCAGCACAGCCAAAATAGATGTTAACAATGCATGCGGAACTCGGCGGAGACACAAAGGGGACACCAACAGCAAGGACATGTGCCCAAAAACTACCGAGAAGGATCAAGCAGGCAGAGAAGCAAGAAGGGGGAGAGCTCATCCATTGGGCAGACACAAACCCCCCACGTCCACACTGGGGGACTGAAGATCCCGGATGAGCCACCACCGAGCAGTTGCACCAAATGACCCATAAACCTGATATCACATAGACACTAACAATATCAAATCTTGCAAGATTTATTGGATATTATGCAAAAAAATCACAATTAGAAAATCTTAAAACTGGGACAAAAGATATTTAAGAATAAAGGTGACAAAAGCAAAAAGAAAAACACAAATCCAAAAAATGATTAATCTGTTTACCTGATGCACAGCCCTTCAAAAAGGGCTTAAAGGTGATAGCATAATTTAACTCCGGAGGGGAAGTGGCCCTTAATTTGCACATCCATCTCTGTTCTGTTTGTAGAAGTATCTTATTCCAGTCCCCCTTTCATTGGGGTATATGTATTCTATTCAGTGCTGTGACTTTAATTTTTGAAAATTAGCTCCCATGGATCTTCAGAACATGCCTTCCCAATGGTAACTCCAGGTTGCATGTTTGCATGCAATGGATATGTCTATATAAATGTTGCCATAGTTTTTGTTTGGTTTTACCAACATAGAAAAAAACTCAATCACATGTGATCATATATACTACTCCCTGCATGCGACACTTTGCAAAATGTTTTAAATCAAATGATTCACCATTGGGAAAAATTAAATGACTTTTCCCCAATATGTAAGCACAGTAAGAGCACCCACCACAGGCAAAAGTACTACCTTGTCGACATGGATCGCCTTTCCTATTCCCAAATTCACTACTTACAAGTTTGTCCCACAATGAAACAGCCCTTCTAAAAGTAACGGCTGGTCTTTCATTGATGAAGTGCTTAATTACAGTGTCCTCAGATAGAATAGGCCTATTCAAAATTCTTTTGATTTCTGATTCTTGATTGGTATTGTTGATTGGTATGTCTCAAAATTATACGTGTACATGGAAGATCACTAGTGACTTTTTTTGTTTGAAGAGTAGCTCCTCACGAGGGAATTTACTCACTTTTACCTTTTTGAAGGCAAGTTTTACTATAGCCTCTTTCCAAAAATCTATTCTTTAATTTATCAGCTTCTAGTTTGAAGGTTGAGTCCATAGAACAATTCCTTTTCAGTCTCAGACACTGACTGAAAGGTATTGAGTTGACAAGACCGGTAGGGTAGTAGCTGTGAGCATGGAGTATGGTATTGCCTGGAGGACTCTTGGGCCCTCTCAGACGAGGAATATGTTGTCTATGTAACTTGTAGAAACATGGCAAGTGTACACAGACAGCCCCTCATCTGAGAGAAAGTATTGCTCCCACTCCCCCAGGTACATATTGGTGTAGGATGGGGCACAGTATGTCCTCATCACTACACCCTGCACCTGGAGGTAGTGGGAGCTAGGGATGAGCCGAACACCCCCCCGGTTCGGTTCGCATCCAGAACATGCGAACAGGCAAAAAATTGGTTCGAACACGTGAACACCGTTAAAGCCTATGGGACACGAACATGAATAATCAAAAGTGCTCATTTAAAAGGCTTATATGCAAGTTATTGTCATAAAAAGTGTTTGTGGACCTGGGTCCTGCCCCAGGGGACATGTATCAATGCAATAAGAAGTTTTAAAAATGGACGTTTTTTCGGGAGCAGTGATTTTAATAATGCTTAAAGTGAAACAACAAAAGTGTAATATGCCTTTAAATTTCGTACCTGGGGGTGTCTATAGTATGCCTGTAAAGGGGCGCATGTTTCCCATGTTTAGAATAGTCTGACAGCAAAATGACATTTCTAAAGGAAAAAAGTCATGTAAAACTGCTATCGCTAGTGCTGGCTATAATGAATTGTCGGTGTGGCAATACACATAAAAGTTAATTGATAAAAACGGCATGGAATTTCCCCACAGGGGAACCCCAAACCAAAATGTAAAAAAAAAATGCGTGGGGGTCCCCCTAAATTGGACCTGAAGGGCCAGGTATGCAATTTAGGGGGACCCCCACACATTTTTTTTTTTTTTTTAATTTTGGTTCAGGGTTCCCCTGTGGGGAAATTCCATACCGTTTTTATCAATGAATTTTTGTGTGTATTGCTAGGCCAACAATTCATTATAGCCGGTGCTAGCGATAGTAGTTTTACATGACTTTTTTTCCTTTAGAAATGTCATTTTGCTGTCAGACTGTTCTAAACACGGGAAACATGTCCCCCTTTACAGGCATACTATAGACACCCCCCAGGTACCAAATTTAAAGGAATATTACACTTTTATTGTTTCACTTTAAGCATTATTAAAATCACTGCTCCCGAAAAATCATCCATTTTTAAAACTTTTTTTTGCATTGATACATGTCCCCTGGGGCAGGACCCAGGTCCCCAAACACTTTTTATGACAATACCATGCATATAAGCCTTTAAAATTAGCACTTTTTATTTCTGCTATAGACTTTTAAAGGGTGTTCCGTGGCTTTCGAATTTGCAGCGAACACCCCAAATTGTTCGCTGTTTGGCGAACGGGCGAACAGCCATTGTTCGAGTTGAACTCATGCTCGACCCAAATATAAAGCCCATCCCTAGTGGGAGCCACCAAATAGAAAAAAATTGTGATGCAGGACAAATTCAACTCCTGCAAGTATGAACTTTTAGGGACCAATCATGCGTACACAACTGAGACACGATCTTTTTTACAGCTGCTAAGCCAAGATTGTGCAGTATCGAACTATACAATGCCTCCACGTCAATTTTTACGAGGTAGGCATTGGCTGGAATTGAAGGATTGTCAATAACCAGAAGGAAATGAATTGTATCTTTTGTGAAATAAGGTAAGGAAGGGCCGACATCGCTGGACTCTAGGACAGGTAAGTGTCCGATTATTAAAAGTCATATAGTATGTGCAATTTACCAATAATAAGTTGCACTGTAAACTGAACTAGTGATACATATAATAAGGTGACTTAGTGCAAACTAATGCATATAAATGTGATTGGTCAAAATGATAAAGAATTCAAGGTCCATTCAAATTGTCAATCAACACATGTACTAATGTGACTTAGTGCAAACTGATACATAAAAATGTGATACATAAAAAATGTGATCAAAATAATGAAGGATTGAGAGTCCATTCGATTTATCAAAGATAAAGATGTGATTAATCAAAATAGTGAAGGATTAAGAGTCCATTCAAATTATCAATCAATATCCTTGGTGCGATTATCACACACAACACCCGAGTAGTGATATAGAAAAGGATCTGTCTTCCACCTTCACCAGCTCATATGGATCTCTTAATTACAGGAGATTGTATGTGCCTATGGCTTAGTACACAGCCCGGGCCTTTGGTTGCTTTCAGTGAGGATCCCATCACCTTTTCAGGGGTTGGTGGCTCAATCAGGGGGTGGGTGGCAGATATTTTGCAGAAAAAATCATAAAAAGAAGGCTGCAGTAGATGTGTTGTCATCAGACCCCTGCCCGTATCTGGAAAATGTGCTGTCCTCAGCTGGCTGTCACAGAGGCCCCTATTCTTCAGCCACTTTCTGAACGTACTGGATGTCACAGCTTTGATTCACTTCAGTCTTTCACAGTTGTGCAGGCTCTTCTGCACTGAAATTGCTTATTCTAATTTGCCCAACCATCCTGCAACTAGTGATCAGAAGATGTGTAGTAGATATTGTATGTGCAGCTGCTGGCTTTTAATTTTTGCAGCAGTGGGTGGACCTCTGCTTTAATTTTATATCTATAAATCTGTTCTGTTTGTAGAAGTATCTTATTCCAATCCCCCTTTCTTTGCGTATATGTATCCTATCCAGTGCTGTGACTTTAATTTTGGAAATTTACCCCAATGGATCTTCGTAACATGCCTTCCCAATAGTAAATCCGGATTGCATGTTTGCATGCAACAGATATGTCTATATAAACGTGCCATAGTTCTTGTTTGTGGTTCTTTTAATGTTGGTAAAACCAATCGCATGTTATCATATATACTACTCCCAGCATGCGGCAATTTGCAAAATGTTTTAAATCAAAGGATTCACCATTGTGAAGAATTAAATGACTTTTCCCCAACATGTATAGTTTTTTTTTTCTCCCATTCCTCTCCCTTTCCCCTCCCTGCCATTTTTTTCACGATGAGTGGAATTCAGGGTCAAGATTGCGTCAATTTAATGACATCATATGTAACAGGCTTTGCAGCCTCAGAGCAGGTAGAAACAGAATTGTCATCCCTATACTTTAAAATGGGTAAAATGTTGGAGAAAAAATCTTCATTATTTTGGCACATTCGTGCCTTTGATAAATATATTGATAACAACATTATTCCGATAAGTTTGCATGTATGTAAGTACAGACTGTAAAAAAGAATGGGAGGACAATCTAAATGCCTGTACTAAGAAAATTATGACTATTTTGAGTACAGAATATAGGAAACAGACTGAAAAGTTGGACAGTGATCTGTCAACTTTGGAAACACAACTCATTTCCTTTAATATAAATCCTTTTTATAAAGAATATGCAATTAAACTAAAAGAAAGTCTAGCATGTTACAATAAAAAACTCTTACAGACTAAAGAGAAAAAATTTTGGCAAGCTAAACTAGCCCTTGATGAGGACCAAGCTTATAAATGGATGAATTCACAAAAAACACAACAAGGTAGATTCAAAGTACTACACATCAAATGACTAATCACAATTATGTTTCGGGTTTTCCTCCACAGTTCACACAGGCAAAAGGTCCTGTGAGACTTAATAACACATGTACAAAAATAAATTATCATGGTAATGGGATACAACAACAGAAGAGACAAATGGTTTCTCCACACAATTCGGATCCCCAAACGTCTAGTGGGGTGTCATGATCTCTTTCTGGTTATCCAGCAGGTTATACACAAGGTGAGGTGGTGGGTGACTCTGATTTTTATCTATCTGACACTTCTAACACTATCACTCTTGATACTTTCAGACCTTTGGGTTTTTTCCCCCCAGCTGGGGGAGAGGTTCCCCCCTCTCCCCCAAAGGATGGGTGAGGAATAGAACCCTATGTAGTAAAAACTCAATTGACGAGAACAAACTCAAAGTAGTCAACCTGTCATCACACCCACTTAAGGATGTAGAAAAATCTGTTTTAGCTCTTGGTCTAAGCTTTTGCTTAAAATTTGAGTTAGTGAAAGACATTCAACTATTTGTGAGGAAATTACTGTTCAAATGTTTATATCACAAGCCTTCATCATGCCAGACATCTGATATGTCAAATCAATCTTCCAGTGAGGCTTCACTATCCAATACTCAAATCTTATGCTTTTCCATCAATCAGTCTGGTACAAATCTAATTGATTAAATCAATCTTGAGTCCATCCATCGTGATGTTGATAATCCTACCAATGTATCATTTAAAAATTTCAAAAAGCCTTCATCCAAATTTCCTCCCCCTAGTACAAATCCTAATGCCTCTCTTTTTTTTAAACAGGTGACACAGGATATCGATAAGCTCTCAGTTATGAAAATCCTTCCAATACTAATCTTTCGAAAGACCAGAAACAGGCTCTATCTTCTTTGTAAAAAAATAGCTTTATCACCATAATCCCTCCGACAAGGGGGGCAATGTGGTGATGATGGATAATTCCCAATACAAGAATATGTGTATATGCAAATGAGAAGATCCGGACAGCCGCACTCCAGAAAGTAATAATCCAAATTTCTTTATTTTAAAATCAGGAACACATCAGATACAGGACATCATGGACAGAGTGTACAGATCATAGGCTAACGCGTTTCACATTTATCCACGTGCTTACTCATAGCTCATGAGTAGGGATGAGCTTCGAGTTCGAGTCGAACTCATGTTCGACTCGAACATTGGCTGTTCGCAAGTTCACCGAACAGCGAACAATTTGGGGTGTTCGCGGCAAATTCGAATGCCGCGGAACACCCTTTAAAAGTCTATGGGAGAAATCAAAAGTGCTAATTTTAAAGGCTAATATGCAAGTTATTGTCATAAAAAGTGTTTGGGGACCTGGGTCCTGCCCCAGGGGACATGGATCAATGCAAAAAAAAGTTTTAAAAACGGCCGTTTTTTCAGGAGCAGTGATTTTAATAATACTTAAAGTCAATCAATAAAAGTGTAATATCCCTTTAAATTTCGTACCTGGGGGGTGTCTATAGTGTGCCTGTAAAGGGGCGCATGTTTCCTGTGTTTAGAACAGTCTGACAGCAAAATGACATTTTGAAGGAAAAAACTCATTTAAAACTACCCGCGGCTATTGCATTGCCGACAATACACATAGAAGTTCATTGATAAAAACGGCATGGGAATTCCCCAAAGGGGAACCCCGAACCAAAATTAAAAAAAAAAAATGACGTGGGGGTCCCCCTAAATTCCATACCAGGCCCTTCAGGTCTGGTATGGATATTAAGGGGAACCCCGGCCAAAATTTTAAAAAAAAAATGACGTGGGGTTCCCCCTAAATTCCATACCAGACCCTTCAGGTCTGGTATGGATTTTAAGGGGAACCCCGCGCCAAAAAAAAAAAAAAAAAAACGGCGTGGGGTCCCCCCAAAAATCCATACCAGACCCTTATCCGAGCATGCAACCTGGCAGGCCGCAGGAAAAGAGGGGGGGACGAGAGTGCGGCCCCCCCTCCCTCCTGAACCGTACCAGGCCACATGCCCTCAACATTGGGAGGGTGCTTTGGGGTAGCCCCCCAAAACACCTTGTCCCCATGTTGATGAGGACAAGGGCCTCATCCCCACAACCCTGGCCGGTGGTTGTGGGGGTCTGCGGGCGGGGGGCTTATCGGAATCTGGAAGCCCCCTTTAACAAGGTGACCCCCAGATCCCGGCCCCCCCCTGTGTGAAATGGTAAGGGGGTACATAAGTACCCCTACCATTTCACGAAAAAAGTGTCAAAAATGTTAAAAATGACAAGAGACAGTTTTTGACAATTCCTTTATTTAAATGCTTCTTCTTTCTTCTATCTTCCTTCATCTTCTGGTTCTTCTGGCTCTTCTGGTTCTTCTGGTTCTTCCTCCGGCGTTCTCGTCCAGCATCTCCTCCGCGGCGTCTTCTGTCTTCTTCTCCTCGGGCCGCTCCGCACCCATGGCATGGGGGGGAGGCTCCCGCTCTTCTCTTCTTCTTTTCTTCTTTTCTTCTTTTCTTCTCTTCTTCTCTTCTTCTTCATTTTCTTCTCCGGGCCGCTCCGCAATCCATGCTGGCATGGAGGGAGGCTCCCGCTGTGTGACGGCGCTCCTCGTCTGACAGTTCTTAAATAACGGGGGGGCGGGGCCACCCGGTGACCCCGCCCCCTCTGACGCACGGTGACTTGACGGGACTTCCCTGTGGCATTCCCCGTGACGTCACAGGGAAGTCCCGTCAAGTCACCGTGCGTCAGAGGGGGGCGGGGTCACCGGGTGGCCCCGCCCCCCCGTTATTTAAGAACTGTCAGACGAGGAGCACCGTCACACAGCGGGAGCCTCCCTCCATGCCAGCATGGATTGCGGAGCGGCCCGGAGAAGAAAATGAAGAAGAAGAGAAGAAGAGAAGAAAAGAAGAAAAGAAGAAAAGAAGAAGAGAAGAAGAGAAGAGCGGGAGCCTCCCCCCCATGCCATGGGTGCGGAGCGGCCCGAGGAGAAGAAGACAGAAGACGCCGCGGAGGAGATGCTGGACGAGAACGCCGGAGGAAGAACCAGAAGAGCCAGAAGAACCAGAAGAACCAGAAGATGAAGGAAGATAGAAGAAAGAAGAAGCATTTAAATAAAGGAATTGTCAAAAACTGTCTCTTGTCATTTTTAACATTTTTGACACTTTTTTCGTGAAATGGTAGGGGTACTTATGTACCCCCTTACCATTTCACACAGGGGGGGGGCCGGGATCTGGGGGTCACCTTGTTAAAGGGGGCTTCCAGATTCCGATAAGCCCCCCGCCCGCAGACCCCCACAACCACCGGCCAGGGTTGTAGGGATGAGGCCCTTGTCCTCATCAACATGGGGACAAGGTGTTTTGGGGGGCTACCCCAAAGCACCCTCCCAATGTTGAGGGCATGTGGCCTGGTACGGTTCAGGAGGGAGGGGGGGCCGCACTCTCGTCCCCCCCTCTTTTCCTGCGGCCTGCCAGGTTGCGTGCTCGGATAAGGGTCTGGTATGGATTTTTGGGGGGACCCCACGCCGTTTTTTTTTTTTTTTTGGCGCGGGGTTCCCCTTAAAATCCATACTAGACCTGAAGGGTCTGGTATGGAATTTAGGGGGAACCCCACGTCATTTTTTTTTTTAAATTTTGGCCGGGGTTCCCCTTAATATCCATACCAGACCTGAAGGGCCTGGTATGGAATTTAGGAGGACTCCCACGTCATTTTTTTTTTTTAATTTTGGTTCGGGGTTCCCCTTTGGGGAATTCCCATGCCGTTTTTATCAATGAACTTCTATGTGTATTGTCGGCAATGCAATAGCCGCGGGTAGTTTTAAATGAGTTTTTTCCTTCAAAATGTCATTTTGCTGTCAGACTGTTCTAAACACAGGAAACATGCGCCCCTTTACAGGCATACTATAGACACCCCCCAGGTACGAAATTTAAAGGGATATTACACTTTTATTGTTTGACTTTAAGCATTATTAAAATCACTGCTCCTGAAAAAACGGCCGTTTTTAAAACTTTTTTTTGCATTGATCCATGTCCCCTGGGGCAGGACCCAGGTCCCCAAACACTTTTTATGACAATAACTTGCATATAAGCCTTGAAAATTAGCACTTTTGATTATTCATGTTCGTGTCCCATAGACTTTAACGGTGTTCGCATGTTCGAACGAACTTTTTTCCTGTTCGCATGTTCTGGTGCGAACCGAACAGGGGGGTGTTTGGCTCAGCCCTACTCATGAGCTATTAGTAAGCATTTGGATAAGTGTTATATAACACTTATCCAAGTGCTTACTCATAGCTCATGAGCTATGAGTAAGCATTTGGATAAGTGTGAAACGCGATAGCCTATGATCTGTACACTCTGTACACTCTGTCCATGATGTCCTATATCTGATGTGTTCCTGATTTTAAAATAAAGAAATTTGGATTATTACTTTCTGGAATGCGGCTGTCCGGATCTTCTCGTTTGCATATAGTCTCTACTAGCATGAGCCAGCACCTGGAACCTCTCATCTCTGGAGAGTAAGATCAGCTTCATACCTGGTGAGATCTAAACTAGTGCGGGGATAACTTTTGTATTGCAAGAATATGTGTATGTTCATTCTTTCCAATAAAGAATGGTATCGCCAAATGAATTCCTCTACAGTGGAGAAATTTAATACTAGATTCTATACATTGGTGGATTCTTTTTTTGAGGCTGGAGGTATTTCTAAGATCTTTGGGAATATATACATACACCATATCCCAAGATTCTGACTTTTTATAGCCTCCCGAAATTGCATAAAAACCCTATAAACCGGTAGACCCATAGTCTCTGGCAATGAGGGACTGACTGAGAATCTGAGTCAAGTCATTGATGCATATCTTCATCCACATGTTATTTCCTTACCTTCTTTCACAAAAGATATATTTCATTTCCTTCAGGTTATTGACAATCTTTCAATTCCAGCCAATCCCTACCTCATCACAATTGATGTGGAGGCATTGTATAGTTCAATACCGCACAATCTTGGCCTAGCAGCTGTAAAAAAGATCCTGTCTTAGATGAGTACTCATGATTGGTCCCTAAATTAGTTCATACTTGCAGGACCTGAATTTGTCCTGCATCACAATTTTTTTCTGTTTTATGGCTCCCACTACCTCCAGGTGCAGGGTGTAGTGATGGGGATATGCTGTGCCCCATCCTACACCAATCTGTACCTGGGGGAGTGGGAGTGATACTTTCTCTCAAACGAGGGGCTGTCTGTGTACGCTTGCCATGTTTCTACATAGCAAAGGTACATAGACAACCTATTTCTCATCTGGGAGGGCCCAGAGGACATTCTGTGCCAATGTCTTGAAGCAATGAATAACAATTCACTTAACCTAAAATTTACGATGACTTATGACCTGACCACTGTGACCTTTTTGGACACGAGTATCACCAAAATGCCAGATGGACGTCTTGCTAGCTGTCTATATTGCTCACAGTTTCCACCCTACCAGTCTTGTCAACTCAATACCTTTCAGTCAGTATCTGCAACTAGGAAGGAATTGTTCTATGGACTCAACCATCAAACTAGAAGCTGATAAATTAGATTTTTGGAAAGAGGCTATAGTAAAATTTGCCTTTAAAAGTGAGTAAACTCCCTCATTAAGAGCTACTCTTCAAACATAAAAAAGTCACTAGTGATCTTCCATCTACACATGTAATTTTGAGACATACCAATCAACAAGAAATTAAAAGAATTTTGAACAGCCATTGGTCTATTCTAGCGAAAGACACTATAATTAAGCAGTTCATCAATGAAAGACAAGCCGTTACTTTTAGAAGGGCTGTTTCAGTGTGGGACAAACTTGTAAGCAGTGAATGGGAAAAGCGATCCATGTCGACAAGGTGGCACTTTTGCCTTTGGTGGGTGCTCTTACTGTACTTACATGTTGAGGAAAAGTAATTTAATTCTTCCCAATGGTGAATCCTTTGATTTAAAACATTTTGCAAATTGTCGCATGCATGGAGTAGTATATCTGATCACATGCAATTGCGTTTTTTTTTATGTTGGTAAGACCAAACAAGAACTATGGCAACACTTATGCCCCGTACACACGGTCGGATTTTCCAACGGAAAATGTGTGATAGGACCTTGTTGTCGGAAATTCCGACCGTGTGTAGGCTCCATCACACATTTTCCATCGGATTTTCCGACCCACAAAGTTTGAGAGCAGGATATAAAATTTTCCGACAACAAAATCCGTTGTCAGAAATTCCGATCGTGTGTACACAAATCCGACGGACAAAGTGCCACGCATGCTCAGAATAAATAAAGAGATGAAAGCTATTGGCCACTGCCCCGTTTATAGTCCCGACGTACATGTTTTACGTCACCGCGTTTAGAACGATCGGATTTTCCGACAACTTTGTGTGACCGTGTGTATGCAAGAAAAGTTAGAGCCAACATCCGTCGGAAAAAATCCTAGGATTTTGTTGTCGGAATGTCCGAACAAAGTCCGACCGTGTGTACGGGGCATTAGACATATCTGTTGCATGCAAACATGCAACCTGAATTTACCATTGGGAAGGCATGCTACGAAGATTTATGGGGGTAAATTTCTAAAAATTAAAGTCACAGCACTGGATAAGTTACATACGGTATACTCCAAAGAAAGGGGGATTGGAATAAGATACTTCTACAAACAGAACAGAGATATACAAATTAGGGGCCACTTCCCCTCTGGGGTTAAATGATGCTATCACCTTTAAGCCCTTTTTTAAGGGGTTTGTGTTAGGTAAAACAGATTAATCATTTTTGGATTTGTGTTTTCTTTTGTTTTTTTGTTGCTTTTGTCACATGTCTTTTGTCCCAGTTTTAAGATTTTCTAATTGTGAATTTTTTTAATAATATCCAATAAATCTTGCAAGATTTGATATTGTTAGTATCTATGTGATCTCAGATTTATGGCTCATTTGGTGCGGCTGCTCGGTGGTGTCTCATCTGGGCTCTTCGGTCCTATTGGGACTTGCATCACTATATATATATATATATATATATATATATATATATATATATATATAGAGAGAGAGAGAGAGAGAGAGAGAGAGAGAGAGAGAGAGAGAGAGAGAGAGAGCTCCCTTCCCACATTCAACCAGTGGAGCTGGATGTGAGTATGAAAAAGCCCTCTTTCTCTCAGCAAATTTAAACTTTGAATGTCCCTCTACAGCTCTTCTTTTTCTTGTTTGACCATAGGGCTTTATAGAAGATTGCTCTCCTTTTGCTGCAGTTATATACCATACAGCTCTGTACATATATTTTGTGGCCTCTTACCCTTCCATTACATTTTATTGGATGTTTGTTTCAAGATTATATAATACTACATTCATCCTGATTCTTATAATTAATAACAAATGTCCACTAGAATCTATGAATCATAATACCATTCACAAATTTTTATGGATCAGCTAAAGAGTGTCCCTATGCTTTGATTCAATTCAGTGAATGCGAGCAAGCCACCTCTGTTGCCTTCTGCTTGATAGTCATTGATCTTCTGTAGGGCTTGAGGTCTGGGTTGGGCTGAGAGTCATTATCTGTCGGTCTAGACATTCAGTTACATTTATATCTTTGTAAGTGCATTATACTTGCTTTGAATGTCATATGGAAACAGTAAAATCATCTGGTAAAATTTATTATAAATTTCATTATGAATTTTCTTTTGCTTCTTTGATGTATGTAGAATTGCTGCCACTTCCTTATCCCCTGATGAAGACTTTATATAAGTTGAAACATGTTGGGTTGACTTGGTGGATATGCAATGTATTTTAATAATTTCATGTATCCCTGCAGTATATGTATATTGTAGGTATGGTATAAGATCAGGACGTGAAATGTCTAGACCAGCCAATCTTAAATCAGTTGTTCAATAAAAGTTTTTTCAGTTTTTATACACCAATTTGTAATTGTGTGATTTCTATTGCTGCAACAAAGTCCCATGGGATATAACTTTTGTCTAATAATGCAAAGGAGTTTCAATATTCAGACAATTTTGAAGTTGACTGCAGTCCCTTCAAAATTAACACATATAAATGCAGCTCAATCCTCTTATTGCCATAATACATATCATCGTCCTGCATCAGCAGATGTCAATTCCAGCAATGACTACAAATAGTAGCTCAAGCTAATAGTGATTAGTGGATTGTGGTAGAACCTGCAGATAAAGTAGCCAAGCTGGATAGGGCAACACACTTGCAAGTAGCAGTCACCATTATTCTCAATGCCTGGGATTGGCAATGTACACAATGCAATTACAGCCATGAGAAAAGCTACAGGAGTGCATTGAGGAGAATGGTAACATTTTACCCTACTAATGAGCAATCAACTCCTGCTATTGTGACATCTGATGATTCAATGGGGCTGCAATATATGGAGGTAATCTCCCTCCAACATATCTGCTAAGCCGGGCCATAATGAGAAATGTAAATTACCTATACATTTCGCCAAATCTGGACATTGAGAGTGGTGGTGACTGTTATTTATTTCATGCATGTGTGATGCCCTATCCAACTTGGCTACTTTTTCTACAGCTTCTACCGTAATTCATGAATCACTGTCAGTGTGAGCCTGGGAGATCACTGTGCCTCTTGTGATGCTGCAATACTTCCTTACCTGCTTTGTGTCTGCTTTGAATCTCTTTAGCTACTCTTTGTTTCTTCATCACTGGACTTGACATGTTCTGACACAGGACGATGATATTTCTTTTAGCAATAGGAGGATTGACCTGCATTTATATGTGGTAGTCTTGAGAGGACTGCAATCAGCTTAGAAATTTCCTGAATATTGAACCGTCTGTGCTTTATCAGCCCTGAGTAGAAACTGTGGCAAATTTTATGCTAGCGTTATGACAGTATAATGGACCTCCCTTACACACAGTTTTATACTACTAATAATATCTCCGACAATGTACCGGTTGCATTCTGGAGACTGATAGATTATGGTTCAGCATTGAATTCCATGTCCAGGGATAATAAACACAGGGTATCTCAGAAAAGCCTGTCACCCAGGAGGTAGCTGACTGCTATATCACCTTCTCTATGTTCCAACTTAGTTATGTATGACCTTGATATGTTCAGTAGGATATTCCCCATTCAAATATACACTTAACATTAATATGTCTTGGTCCTGTTCAACCTTATGAATTGTTTGTGGATTTTGGTTGAGAGAGAAAATTGAGTACTGTCCGTGATACTTTTTTTATTTGCACTAACATACAATTTTTCAGGACAAGCTTTCGGGGTATGTCCCCTTCTTCAAGGTCCAAGCAGTACTGATTTGTGAATTTGTGATTTGTGAATCAGTACTGCTTGGACCTTAAAGAAGGGGACATACCCCGAAAGCTTGTCCTGAAAAATTGTATGTTAGTGCAAATAAAAAAAGTATCACGGACAGTACTCAATTTTCTCTGTCACAATTGCACTAATACGGCTACAACAAATCAAGTATGATGGATTTTGGTTGAGTTGTGAATTGGGTAGAGGTCTCCGGGAGGTAGCATAAAGCTTGACTGCTTTTTACAATCCCCATTAGTTCTGGGTAGACATTTTATGGCATGCTATGTATTCCTAGTGCTTTAATTGCCCTACAAACCATGGGTGACAGATCTGATGGATTTGGTTATAGTTTTACAAATTAGTCTGGTCAGAAGAAACAGACACCCTGCCAAAACTCAATTAGCTGTTTACAGCTCTGCAAAAGCCTGTGTGCTGGTTTCTCCTGTCCCGAAGTTGAGATAACAGGCTCTTTTTAAGTGTATTTAAGTTAAGCCTGTGGATTCCACGAATTGAAGGATAAGAGAGCGGGAGTAACATCACTGCTATTATGACAAACATGGCTGAGACCTGAACAAAATGGATGTTGCCTACAGCTTTGCATGGGCTAAATGTGCATCACCATTACAAGCCTATCTTGAACTTTGGGTAATATCAGCATCGCAGTATTGGAGGCTGTGAGGTTAAGTGTGGGGAACTTTTAATGGGATTGGTCTCTTCTGTTTGTGTGTAAATCAGCTTATCTAATGGCATTTATAGCCAGTATTGACATTAGATGATAATGAAGAGATGTGTTGCCACTTAACTTCATTCTATATCGGCAGAGTTTGGATGCCTAAATAAGTGGTGTGTGTGTGCAGTTGTGGTCCGGACATTGGCATTTAGGACAATGTTGTCATTTTTAAATGGTGAAGGGTGAAGGTGTATCATTTTGTAATATTTTCATATTATTGGGGTTAGTGCAATACGTTATATTTTTTTAATATATTTAGAATATTTAGTATTCTCCATTCTTCATGGACCTTTACGTTAACTGTTTTTTCTCAGTGGGTTTCTGCTAACCCCTGATGGTTTTTCGTAATGTGGATTTTCAGGTTGCAAAGTTTTCTTTATTATTATTCATATTTAAATTTAGTGAGTGAACTTTTACATATTCTTCCCTTCTTTTTTGAGTTTTCTATATAAGGTGTTATAACAGGTGTAATTAACTAAAAAGGAAACATTGTTTTATTTTAATTAGTTATTTTGCTTCATGATAATTTCTTTTTTTTTTTTTTTTTTTTTTTGAGTTTTAAAGAAGTTTTATTGAATAACAGTACATTACACTTCATAGATTGAAAATGCTGTGGGGCGCAGCCCACATCTGTGTACAGGCTCAAATAATGAACATAAACAGAGAAGTTGATCAACAACGTAGGATAATACGAAGTGATAGGGAGAGAAAAAGAGAAAAACAAAGAAATAGGCACCCTCAGGAATGGCAAGGCAAGACCTGGTGCTGGATGAGGACTCGACACCCCTAACGGGAACAAACTGTGTCGAGAACCGGGGAGTGGCCTTCGATAACCATAAGGTGAGTGGCCAATATGTTGAGGCCCGTCGCACTTTCCGGGAGATTAGATGTCCCAGACTGCGTGAGGGATCCTTCCCAAGCTCTCTCTGGCCAGAGGGCCAAAGGGGCTAGGGGAGCCATAGAGAAGTCCCGAGGGTTCCAGCTTGGAAGATCGATCCATGGGGAATGGATCGAGGTACCGTCTAAGTACAAACAAGTGCAAATAAGACTGGAAAGAACCGTGCAAAACCATATGTTAACAGTAAGAATTTACTAACAACTTCCTGAGATTTAAGAAGAAGGAGAGAAAGGAAAAGTGGGAAGAAAGACAGAGGAGAAGAGAGGATGGGGGTAGGGTGTGTTGACAGACTGCGAGAATACAATAGCGCCAGGTCATACTTCAACTCCCGGTGAAAGAGAGATACCTACATGCCGAGCCCAGGGTTCCCAAACCGCCAAAAAAGCTTTATTTGAGTCTGCTATGGTACTAACTAAATTTTCCTGAGACATGATCCATGAGATCTTTCTCTTGGCAGACGCCAGAGAGACCCCTGGTTGTTTCCAAGCCTTTGCTATGGAAATTTTGGCGCCTGTCAGAATAAAAGCGATAAGTTTAGCAGTTGTTTTGGAAATTTTGGGAATATTACCATTTAATAGAGCTATTTGGGGGGATTTTGGAATGGGAGTGTCCGTGATTTTCCTGATCAAGTGAAAGATACCGTTCCAGAACCCCCTGATTTTCGGACATTCCCACCAAATGTGTAACACGGTACCCTGGGCTTGGCAGTTTCTGAAACATAAAGGAGACGAGGAGGGGAACATCAGTGCAAGTTTGGAAGGAACCAGATACCATCTCGTAAGGACTTTCGTGTTAGCTTCTATTAGTGCAATATTAACCATACCTTTGTAGGCTCTTGTGTTCATTCTATTCCAGATCTCCAGGTCCCAAGACTCGCCCAAGTCCCTCTCCCAATCTGTCATGTATGTGAGTTTGGATGTGGGAGTTGATAGTGCTTCATAAATCAGGGATATGCCTCCTTTTTTTTCTGTTGCTTGTCCACACCATTGTTCATAAGGTGTGCACACTAGGGGGACTGATTTGACTTTCCAAATGGTGTGAAGGAAATGGGAGATTTGATGAAATCTAAATTTCTCGGAATCTGGAAGATCTAGTTTATCAATGCACATTTTCAGGGAGATAGGACCGGAGGCGAGGAGGTAATGTCCGATACGGTACATTCCTTTATCAAGCCACCATTGAAAGGATTTGATGTCTAAGCCTGGCTTGAAGAGGGGGTTGCGAAAAATGTGTGAGAGAGGGCGGAGCTGTGAGGTCAGAACTGAGTTTTGAATCAGGGAGTCCCAAAGTCTGAAGGAGTGTGAGAGTGTGGGTGCCATGATGGGCGGTCTAGAATTGCTGGGGGTCCAGAGTAGATAGTCTAGAGTGTGGGAAGGGACCGCCTGGCGTTCTATTTGTATCCAGTCGGGCTTTTCGCCTCTAAAATATAAGGTGGAGAGTTGGGCCAGTCTGGCTGCTTGGTAGTATTTGAATAGTTCGGGGAGACCTAGTCCTCCCTTAGACTTTGGGGCATAAAGGGTGTTTCTCGAAAATCTATAACCTTTCCCCCCCCAGATAAATTTTATGATCTTCCCCTGGAAGCGTTTGAGGTGATTTCTGTTAATCGCGATTGGGAGGGCTCTAAATAAGTACAAAATTCTGGGGAATAGGGTCATTTTGATGGCATGGATTCTCCCCAGCCATGATAATTTGTGGAGAGACCAGGTTCGTATGTCTTCCTCCAATCTACGATACATAGGAGGGAAATTAGCTTGGTAGAGGGAGTCTATGCTGGGTGTGAGGTTTATACCTAGGTATCTGATTGAGGAGTCACTCCAGTTAAAATTAAAGGACAGTTTTAACCTCTCAACTAGGGCTTCATGATAATTTCATCCTATAATTATTCAATTCCTAAACTTACGTTCCAAACATAAAAAACAAATAATGATCTGTAAAAATTACTACGTGCAGTATGTTTGTGAATCGAACGTATTGAATGAAATGTGTCTCGCCATATCTTTGCAGCTTATTGAAGCAATGTGCAAGGACAGTGTGAAGTCCAAAAATAGAAATTATTAGCAAAATTACTGTTAGTTTGCCCAAGAATTCTGACTCACTTTTGAGCCACTAAGAATTGCAGATACCATTTCAAGTATTTAAAGTGATTGTAAACCTACGATTTTAAAAAAAATAAAAATAACAAATATGTCTATACTAATATACAATACTTATCTGCTCTGTGCAGTTGTTTTGCACAGAGCAGCCCTAATCCTCCTTTTCTGGGAACCCCTGCCAGCGCTCCTGGCTCCTTCTCTTTATCGGGTGCCCCCACGGAAACCCGCTTTCCAAGGGGGCACCCATGCAAGCTCGCTCTCGAGTCCCACTGCTGCGTCCATTGACACAGAAAGCGGTACTCGCCCCCGCTCCCTTGTCACAGCTTTTGATTTACAGCATCGGGAGCCAAAGGCTCCTGCTGCTATCAATATGTCCAGTGAGGAGAGTGACAGTGGCTGGAGCCGCTGCCCTCATGCACATCGCTGGATCGGATCAGACTCCAGTAAGAAAAAGAGGGGGAGCTGCAGCACAGAAGAAGTAGTGAAGTCGAACTGAGCAATAAACAGTTTCTAGATAAAAAGAGTTTACTGAAAGACTGAACTGAAATTAAATCAAAACATATCTGTTTGCACAAACTTGATGAACAGATCTAATATGCCATATACAGAATTTAAATACTGAATATATATCTAAATAAAAGATATGCACACACAGGAAACATCTATATTGATATCTATTTTTATGGCTGAAAAAGAAAGTTTTGGAATAGCATAATATTTTCATTTTAGAATGAAATCATTTTCAGTCATTTCTACTCTGGTAGAAGTCTTTGTCAATTCAATGGCTCTTGTTGCTCATTTTGTTGCTGCCTGCCTCAGTCAAATGCTTGTGATACACACTGCTTATTGCTATTTACCTAAACCTTTTGCATTTTGACTCTGCCTAAACACTGTCTGTCCTAATCGTTGAATACTTCACATTTGTCTGGTGCTTTGATTCATTTGCTTACCAGTCAGATGTTCTACCAGAAGTATGAATCAAGGGACTGGGGATTATTATACAGTGGACCCCTTGGAGGTACAGGTAACAAAATTAGAATAATTATGTGGGGTATTATTGGTTGGTCTACTTTAATGACCTAGGAGATTCACTTTAAAACCACCAAAACACATTGGTGGCCTTTTTTGTTTTGTTTAATCCAGCTGTATGAACATTTTTAAAGGTCAATTACAGACAGAAATGTTTACAAGACTGGAAATTTCCTTCCCCCTTCGTACCTGTCTTCAAAAAATGTTGACTCTTTACTGACATCTGGAATGCATTAAGTATGTGACTCACACTAATTGCCAAGACCTTTAAAAACTGACCCTCATTAGGAAATAAAGTTAGAAAATAGCATTTAACACCCACTTTTAGGCTGCATGTAGCAAAAATAAATGAATAGAAAAATGAATACTTTAAATCATGTCAAACCCTATTTAATTAACCTGAAAACAAAATGCATTTCTTCTTACTTGCTTCAATGAGGACTCGATTAAAGACAACTCTGAACAATTTAATTTATTCAGAAACCACTCATTTATAAATAGAATTGGCAGTCAATAGCTTGAATCATAAATAAAATGCCAGCAACCATTTATATTTATTTTTCATGCAATTGCATTTCCTGTATACATTCCTATAGTGTAAAACTTTAGGACAAACCTATCATCTAAAATTATAGCACACTAAATCTAAGTAGGCCAGCCATGGTGTTAGAAATAGACTGTGTGTAAAAATCATTGCTGGCACACTCTGGCCAAAATCTGTGTGATCTTTGCTTTTAAATCCAAATGAAGCAATATTGATTAGTAGCACAGTCAGCATTGACAGATTAATAGTACCCGAATAAAGCATATTTCTGAGACAAAATAAAAATAATATGTGCTTTTGTTACATGAGAAAGCTTGCAAAACCCTACAAGTGTTTTTAGATATATTGCAACCCTTCTGGCAAACCCTGACCACGTAAAGCCCAAATCTGTAAAAATAAAAAAAAACAATAAAACTATTGCTTGAGGGGCATGGTTTGGCTCCGGTCCAAAATAGCCGCCTGATACAGAAGCTCCCACTCACAAAGGAGATGTTTTTGCTTCTGTGGAAGTAACCAACTGGGTCACCATGGGAAAAACAGGTAAGAGTGCTTTGGCCTCCCATTCCCCCCTGTGACATGAGCATGCAGCTTAGCCTCAATATACCGGAGCTATTATATAGCACCCTTTCTATAATCTCCACTTTGATATACAAGCCATGACCATGAGACTGGGGGAAGTTTAAAAAAAACAACTAGTTACCATGCGGTAGCCATTCAACAGATACAACAGGTGGATAAAACACACTTTTTCCATCTTTGGGAGCTGCACAGAAACCTAGAAGATTTAGATAATAGGGGGCATAGGTACAACCAACACACACAACCTTCCCAAATCTGTTGAACCTGGTAATCTCTCTCAATCAGTTCTAGCCATTTTAGTGATCTGTAGATAGGCCCCCTGAGTCACCTATTACAATAGAAGGTCTCCACAGAGCACTACACCCTAGAGGTAGGGAAACAGATCCCTCATGGGACATTATCTGCTGCCTTGTGGGCTTTACTCATAAGGAGGAGCTCCTCTGGAAAGCTAGAGACATTGCACTTTCTACAATGGGGCAGAGATCAAAATCTTTTAAGATCTTGTAATGGAAATTTGTAAGTTCTGTATATAATTGTATTCTATTTTGTATGTATTGCACACTGCCCTCACTGTGCACACGGCACTAATAATGTTTTCAGTAAATGTTTACATTCTTTCGAGTCCTGATTAGAATAAGCCTGCCTATGTAACGCCCCTTGTTACCATAAATGTACAATTGTAATATTAATGTGATACCTACGTAATCATGTGCATAAAAACCTTCAATTGCGTCATAATAAAGCAGAACAGTTATTTGGAAAGATGCTGAGCATATCTTTTGTGTCTGTTCCCTACTGCAGTAGTTGTTAATAATTTGGAACCACTAATCAATATGAGGATAGGAGTTGCCTATCATCAATTTAACCGAGTCAGCATGGCGAGCCAGCCAGGAGGGGATTCCAGGTGACCCTGAGTATCCGAAACGAGGAGCTTGAGACGATCCGGGAATTTCTGATAATCAGCCGGCTGAGGTAAGCCTTTTGCTTACATTTGAGTTATCAGACTTCCTTGATCGGTAAGGCATTTTCGGGACAAAGGGTACCTATTTTACTCCCCTTAATCGAACTGTATTGATTGGTGGTTATATGTTATGTTGTCCCTGTCTATTGTCCATTGGAGTGTTATAGATAAGAAAGGGAAGAATAGTGCTGTTCACAGGTATATGTAGTAAATCTGCTAGATAAAGTAGTTTAGAGGCAAGAGGGTATAGGCACAAGTAGAGACGAGAGAAGACAGGCCAGTCATTATGGGCATTGAATTAAGTAAGGGAATGAAGGGTAAGAGACCCTCAAAAATGCCCAGCGCAAGAGAAGCGCTACATATGAACCGAAGGTGCGGTTCCGCCTATACTGAGCCCCTAGATTAATGGTTAGAGTGGACAGGGATCCACAATGGGTAACTGGGTTACCAAAGGCCATAGGGACTAAGAATCATGCAGAGTAAACAGCTAGAGAAACAGCTATCTATGTGAGCAGGATGGATCAAGGGTGACATTAACACTAGACAGAAAGGGACATTTTCATGCTAAGTTGTGGGATGAATTTGGGGTCAGGCACTATAACTATTAGAGTCAAGAAACAGAGAAATGAGAGGTAAAATAGAATCATTTATATGTTGTCAGCGAGGGAAGATGGGATGAGCACTCTGGCTGCCCGTCTGATCATAGAAGCTAGATATAAAAGATATCTGAACAAAATAAGGAATGCAGAATTTAAGGCAGGGAAATATTAAAGAGTTAAAAGAAATTGAGAGAATGATATGCATGTGTTGTGTACAAATGGGAAAAATGTAAGCGATTTTAGAGAGATATTGGTGTATGTGTGTGCGAATGCTGGGACCTTTAGTTCTATTGCTTGTGTGTGCCATGTACGCAGATGTGACCCCCTCCTTTGTGCTCTCCTGAAAGAAATGTGGCTGGGATGAGAGGTCAGTGATAAGCTGGAAGGACACCATGCCAATTTCTGCTTTTTAGACAAAACATTTATAACAAAATGTGCCGGGTTAACGAATCTAATGGTAAACAATGTGATCACAATTATTTTGAATCTGTTTTCCAAACATGGTAAAATGAAGGTTACGTTTAACCGTGTATTACACAAATTGAATATCCTTTGATAGTGGAAACACTGCATTTAAAAAAGGGAAATTAAGTAAAATTAAGTAATAATGAGTATTAATTTCTAATATGAGTTTAACAATTTTATTAATAATATAGATATATTGAAACTGGTTTGGACAACCTTTGGTTGGAAATGAAATCCAGGTTATTGGGGAAATTTGTAATGAATGAGATTAGTTTAGATTAAGATAACAATTTTGTAATTTTACATTTATTCAATAAGCCCTTATTGAGAGAAAAAAAGATTAAGATGAGGTTGTTATTTGGAATACAGCTGCCATAATATTTAACAAAGCCAAGATGGATGGAATACATAAGAAGTTTTTCTACAAAAATGAAATTTCAAGGTTCTTGATAATAACTTGATGTCAGTCCATGATGTGAGAGTTGTTATAAATATAACAGACCCATCACATCAAATCCACCCACCCTGTTAGAATAGATGCCACCTGCAGCCAGTTGTTTTATAGTTTTTGATGCTTTCTGGTCCATCATACAGATTGGTCCTTTTGTTTTTATTTATTTTTTGTTTTTGAAATCCAAAGCAGAATGTGTGGATTGTGAAATGATGTGCCCCTTTTCCTTGTAAGTGCTGTGGTATAAGCAGAAGAATATTTTGGATTTATGGGCATCTCTCCATGACCGCAGGGTATTGTTATCATTTATTATAATATTGCCAGGAAGAAGTTGTCTTTTGAAACATGAAACTGGAGTTCTTACACAAATAGCGTGATAGAAAACAAGCCATTGTAATATATTTATGCAAGCTGGACACAGTAATGAAGGGTTCACCCCGATATATCAGAGCTGTAGCTTTTATGCAAAGGTGCTATTAGACAAAGTTAGATATTGTTTTGGTCAAACATTTAATTTTTAATGGTCCGACATTCTGCGCAGCAAATATACAGCTAACTAAATGTTTGTCTAATGAAAGGTTTAAAATATGAGTTTGTTTATGTACAAATCTAACAATGAGAAATGCGTACATTTGAATCCAGCCACCTTATTGCCTCTATTGGAGGAGGCTGGAGACAAAGGAAGACATGTGTGTTAAATTGATGTGGGAATCAGCTGCTGTCAGCCCAGTGCAGGACACACTCCCTGAAGACCCAGATATTACATTTTTTGTAGATTTGAGTATGCAGTTTATCACCCAGAAGGATACTCTGTATTCAAAGTCATTGGATCCTTTTTCCCCAGCTCAAGAAGCAAAGCGCCATGTTTTAGCAAAGCCTGTGAGCTATAAAAAGAGTGTATATTTATATAGATAGTCGAGATATAGAGAGCTTTTGGTTCCATTTGAAGGGCCAGAAGTTTGTTTTTACTTCGGCAGGTAAACCAATAAAGCATGCCAAGTTAATTTGATTGGCTGTTTTCAGCCTTCCAGGTTCTTACTGAGGTAGCCATATTAACTTTCACACATGGAAGCAGACCAGGCGACTAAGGATGCTGCATTTACAGCCCCAGACACTTGATGGGTCTGTGCAACTCACAGATTCCACCCTAGTTCTGGCCCAGTATAGCTGGGATTAATAATTCAACTTTAAGGACCCCAGAACGAGAACAACAAGTGGTCCACAGGGGGCAACTTCTTATGAAACAGGACTTTGGAAAAGGTGATCATTTATGTCTGTCAGCCACTCTTTTCCCTCCAGCTTGACACATGAGCCGTGTCATCAGTCACAAGCAGTTATGGCTGCCTTAGTAAATGAGCATGGGATAGAGCCAGGGTTCTCCACAGTTGTTTTTATAACATACCACTTCTTGTTTTACCTGTTACCAAAGGTGTTACCAAAAGCTGAACATCCCTTCCAGAGATCACAAAAAAGATATATCCAGATGCCCAAGTTAGGATCTTACGAGTTTGCATTTTGTCTGTATGGACATGTTTTTTGGATGTCCAGTGGCAAATGCTACTGCAAAGGCCACAGTAAAAAGTGTTATCAGAAGTAGTTTGTAAGTACAGAGTGCCAGGGAGTACAGAGAGTAACAGAGGAAATCATTTTTTATAGGAGAGTCCTTACTCGAAGTTTTGAGGTTTTATTTTTACACCCCTTACTGTCTACAATGTATCAGACAAAGTAGAGTAAGAAACTAGAAAACTTTTGCCTGAATGTTTTTCTTATATTTTATCAAGCCCCTAAGGGGGATGTTGGACTCTCTCCCTATGGGATTTTGTTTGGGAGTGTGTTACTCACTTGCTTATATTTTGTTTCAGCAGCTTAAGTCCTTCATTCGGATCTCATAGAGAATGTTGCTGATCTTTTAAGGTTTTTGACAAACTCATTCCAGATCCTAAAAGTTTGGAAGGATCTAAAACTAAAGCCAGGTGACTTGTGGATTGTTAAGAGACATTTATATATAAGGAAATGTTTGGAGACTCAATACAGCATCTATTTCATGTACAGTTTTTGCAAAACTTGAAGGAAAAGTCACCTGGATCCACACCAGACACTGCAAAAATGACTAAATTAAAGAAATCTCTGTGTTTGATTTGTTTCCCTCTTGTGATCACAGTCTAGGGTACTTTTTGATTCAGTTACTTTAATTGTAAGGGATATATATATTTGAAAAATAGTTTAGCCATGTTGAAGTCATATTTGTCTTTTGTACGTCTTCCATTTTATGTAGAATTGTCTGTGTTCACATATGCTGATAAGTCAGCATGCTCACAATTAAGCTAGAAGGCCATTCTGGCCACAGGAGTGTACAGCCAGTACTCTGTAAATATGTCTTATCAATCATTTGTTTTTCACAATGAAAAGTCATTTTGTAATGAAAAAGTTGCTCAGCTATTATTTTCTCCACAATGGAGTTTTTTGCCTCTTTGGCCAGGACTACCTCTACCTAAGCGTGTGGAGGTTCCAGGTTAAAGATGATAGCAGGTATGGTTAGTGATCAAAATATTGATCAAAAGAGGGGAGACTGTAATGGAAATTTGTAAGTTCTGTATATAATTGTATTCTATTTTGTATGTATTGCACACTGCCCTCACTGTGCACACGGCACTAATAATGTTTTCAGTAAATGTTTACATTCTTTCGAGTCCTGATTAGAATAAGCCTGCCTATGTAACGCCCCTTGTTACCATAAATGTACAATTGTAATATTAATGTGATACCTACGTAATCATGTGCATAAAAACCTTCAATTGCGTCATAATAAAGCAGAACAGTTATTTGGAAAGATGCTGAGCGTATCTTTTGTGTCTGTTCCCTACTGCAGTAGTTGTTAATAATTTGGAACCACTAATCAATATGAGGATAGGAGTTGCCTATCATCAATTTAACTGAGTCAGCATGGCGAGCCAGCCAGGAGGGGATTCCAGGTGACCCTGAGTATCCGAAACGAGGAGCTTGAGACGATCCGGGAATTTCTGATAATCAGCCAGCTGAGGTAAGCCTTTTGCTTACATTTGAGTTATCAGACTTCCTTGATCGGTAAGGCATTTTCGGGACAAAGGGTACCTATTTTACTCCCCTTAATCGAACTGTATTGATTGGTGGTTATATGTTATGTTGTCCCTGTCTATTGTCCATTGGAGTGTTATAGATAAGAAAGGGAAGAATAGTGCTGTTCACAGGTATATGTAGTAAATCTGCTAGATAAAGTAGTTTAGAGGCAAGAGGGTATAGGCACAAGTAGAGAAGAGAGAAGACTGGCCAGTCATTATGGGCATTGAATTAAGTAAGGGAATGAAGGGTAAGAGACCCTCAAAAATGCCCAGCGCAAGAGAAGCGCTACATATGAACCGAAGGTGCGGTTCCGCCTATACTGAGCCCCTAGATTAATGGTTAGAGTGGACAGGGATCCACAATGGGTAAGTATGTGGTTCTGTTTTGAATTGTTTTATGCATGTTACTTGATTAATAAAATTGCACTGCTACCCCAGGTACCTACATGGTTTCCATGACCTCATTTAAAGTCCCAACTCTTATTTATGTTCAAGTATGTGGTTCTGTTTTGAATTGTTTTATGCATGTTACTTGATTAATAAAATTGCACTGCTACCCCAGGTACCTACATGGTTTCCATGACCTCATTTAAAGTCCCAACTCTTATTTATGTTCTAGTATGGGGTTCTGTTTTGAATTGTTTTATGCATGTTACTTGATTAATAAAATTGCACTGCTACCCCAGGTACCTACATGGTTTCCATGACCTCATTTAAAGTCCCAACTCTTCTTTATGTTCGCATACAGGGATGGAGACACCTTTGGTGCCTCATTTAAAGTCCCACTTCCCCCCTTTTCCCTTTCTCTATTGATTCTATATAGGGATGGAGGTCCTTGGAGAGGTTCCGGCAGTGTTCCCCTGCCATCCACATGTTAGGTATCCATGTACCTGTATGGTTACTTTCCATATTCAGGCTCTGCTGATCCTGGACACCTCTTTGGTTTCCATGAGATCAGGCAGCACAGCTGTTTGACTTGTCATCCCCTTCAGGGATGAGACGTGACTGTGTTATATCCAGGACTGGCTTTGTATCTTATACTCGGGAGCTGCGATGCGCTCTGTGTGTCCCCCCTGCCTTCCCCCCCGCTCCGGTTTGTGTGCGGGAGGGAGTGCACTTTGTTGCTTTAAGGAGGGTTGGGCGGGCGCCCACAGCGCATCGGCGTCAACCCCCCCCTGCCCCACGTTGGACGCTAATATGGGCGTCACGGCATGGTGCATGAGTTCCTCCATGTAGCCAGTCAGATGGGGAGTGTGGATGCTGCTGACTGACGGAGGTCGCCGTCAGAGTCAGAGCCCCTCCCCCTGTTTTCTGTCGTGCTCGGGTGACGCTGGTGTACGCGGACAGCGTGCACGTGGTTTCTGCCGGGTATATCTTGCCTCCCCTGACACAGCGTGGGTGCCTCTGTTCCGAGATGGTTCATCATCACCTACAATCCACAGTGCCTTCTCCCCTGCCTGGGATGCATGTAAGCTCATACATGGTCATTCTATCCACCTTTTTGGCTGGTTGTAATCGGTGTTACCCCTGCTGCCTGCTTTAAAAATTCTTTTTCCAATTGTGTACATACCACAGTCCACTATGTTGGATGTGGATACTTTTGATGCTCAATTTTATTTATGCAGCTTTCTTTGGCACCAATTTCCGTATTTCACCATGCTCATTAGAGAGATAACATTGGTTCTTTTTACCAACATCAAATTTGACACATTGCTTTAATTTAATTTCTCTCCCAGGCAGTCTATATTGGCACTCTTTGTCGATACTTTATCCATCTCGGCTCTGTGGCTCCCGCGCTGTTCCTCGGGGGGGACTCTGTGTACCCGGCTCGCCAGCGCGCATTCCGCTGCACCTCAGCTCCCGGGAGAGATGCCTGTTGGTCTTGGCTCTGCACCTGCCATGTCCCAATGTACCATTCACATGTAAGTGTTTTAGGGTGACCCACCCCTCTTTCGCTACCATTATGAGCTACTAGCTAGACTCACTTTATGTTGTATTACATTTTTAGAAATCCCTGACCATCTGGCCCCTGATGAGTGTGTTCTACACGAAACGCGTTGGGCTTTTGGGATACCAACATATGTTGACATTACAACATCTCAAGAACAATCATTATGGTTTTCATATACTATATTTATTTATTTCGTTGTGCTGTGATATTGTTTTTTGTACATATTATGTAATCTTCGTACATGCACTAAATTTCTCTATTAGACCACTATGTGGCGCCAAGTGGATTTTACCCTTGATGCTGATCGCTTATGCACAAATACATGTGTTGTGATTTTGGAATGATATTTATTATAATGTCCTTCTCCACAGTATGTGGTTCTGTTTTGAATTGTTTTATGCATGTTACTTGAATAATAAAATTGCACTGCTACCCCAGGTACCTACATGGTTTCCATGACCTCATTTAAAGTCCCAACTCTTATTTATGTTCACATACAGGGATGGAGACACCTTTGGTGCCTCATTTAAAGTCCCACTTCCCCCCTTTTCCCTTTCTCTATTGATTCTATATAGGGATGGAGGTCCTTGGAGAGGTTCCGGCAGTGTTCCCCTGCCATCCACATGTTAGGTATCCATGTACCTGTATGGTTACTTTCCATATTCAGGCTCTGCTGATCCTGGACACCTCTTTGGTTTCCATGAGATCAGGCAGCACAGCTGTTTGACTTGTCATCCCCTTCAGGGATGAGACGTGACTGTGTTATATCCAGGACTGGCTTTGTATCTTATACTCGGGAGCTGTGATGCGCTCTGTGTGTCCCCCCTGCCTCCCCCCCGCTCCGGTTTGTGTGCGGGAGGGAGTGCACTTTGTTGCTTTAAGGAGGGTTGGGCGGGCGCCCACAGCGCATCGGCGTCAACCCCCCCGCCCCACGTTGGGCGCCAATATGGGCGTCACGGCGTGGTGCATGAGTTCCTCCATGTAGCCAGTCAGATGGGGAGTGTGGATGCTGCTGACTGACGGAGGTCGCCGTCAGAGTCAGAGCCCCTCCCCCCTGTTTTCTGTCGTGCTCGGGTGACGCTGGTGTACGCGGACAGCTTGCACGTGGTTTCTGCCGGGTATATCTTGCCTCCCCTGACACAGCGTGGGTGCCTCTGTTCCGAGATGGTTCATCATCACCTACAATCCACAGTGCCTTCTCCCCTGCCTGGGATGCATGTAAGCTCATACATGGTCATTCTATCCACCTTTTTGGCTGGTTGTAATCGGTGTTACCCCTGCTGCCTGCTTTAAAAATTCTTTTTCCAATTGTGTACATACCACAGTCCACTATGTTGGATGTGGATACTTTTGATGCTCAATTTTATTTATGCAGCTTTCTTTGGCACCAATTTCCGTATTTCACCATGCTCATTAGAGAGATAACATTGGTTCTTTTTACCAACATCAAATTTGACACATTGCTTTAATTTAATTTCTCTCCCAGGCAGTCTATATTGGCACTCTTTGTCGATACTTTATCCATCTCGGCTCTGTGGCTCCCGCGCTGTTCCTCGGGGGGGGACTCTGTGTACCCGGCTCGCCAGCATGCATTCCGCTGCACCTCAGCTCCCGGGAGAGATGCCTGTTGGTCTTGGCTCTGCACCTGCCATGTCCCAATGTACCATTCACATGTAAGTGTTTTAGGGTGACCCACCCCTCTTTCGCTACCATTATGAGCTACTAGCTAGACTCACTTTATGTTGTATTACATTTTTAGAAATCCCTGACCAACTGGCCCCTGATGAGTGTGTTCTACACGAAACGCGTCGGGCTTTTGGGATACCAACATATGTTGACATTACAACATCTCAAGAACAATCATTATGGTTTTCATATACTATATTTATTTATTTCGTTGTGCTGTGATATTGTTTTTTTGTACATATTATGTAATCTTCGTACATGCACTAAATTTCTCTATTAGACCACTATGTGGCGCCAAGTGGATTTTACCCTTGATGCTGATCGCTTATGCACAAATACATGTGTTGTGATTTTGGAATGATATTTATTATAATGTCCTTCTCCACAGTATGTGGTTCTGTTTTGAATTGTTTTATGCATGTTACTTGATTAATAAAATTGCACTGCTACCCCAGGTACCTACATGGTTTCCATGACCTCATTTAAAGTCCCAACTCTTATTTATGTTCGCATACAGGGATGGAGACACCTTTGGTGCCTCATTTAAAGTCCCACTTCCCCCCTTTTCCCTTTCTCTATAAAAACCTTCAATTGAGTCATAATAAAGCAGAACAGTTATTTGGAAAGATGCTGAGCGTATCTTTTGTGTCTGTTCCCTACTGCAGTAGTTGTTAATAATTTGGAACGACTAATCAATATGAGGATAGGAGTTGCCTATCATCAATTTAACCGAGTCAATCTCTTTGCTATCATCTTGCATGAGGATCTCCTATGCACATATGCAGAGGCATACTGTAGAGGTGGACGTTTCCTTTCTGCTTATTGGTAATAACTTTGGGCTGAATGGTTCACCTGAGAGTCCTTGAGGAACTGGCACAATTTTGTGCCAGCTTAGACCTTCCTCTGATCAACTTGCTGGACTGGTACAGCTCCTTTTGTATTCCTACATCCTGGAGTACAAACCCACAAGAATAATCTGTGGATCTGCACAGCCAGAGGTCCCATCACCACAGGTCACCTCCAGCAACTCCCCCAGAAAGCTTATCATGAAGATTGAGGACGAAGATTCAGTCACCATGAACTCATAGATATGTAGCTAATTTCTAGGCACAACCTAAATCAAATATAGTGCACTATCCCTTTAAATGCTAAATAATTAATATACTTAGTTCATAACACAAAAGTGCAAATGTGCAAAAGTGGCAAACAAATTTGTGCAAATGACAATAATATGGACCTTCCATATCACATATGTGCAATAAAGGTAATAATATAAAATATATACAAGCAAAAAAGTATAATAACAGTCCATGAAAAGCAATGCTCATTATTAAAAGTCCACATTAATTTCTAGGTACACCCTGTTTAGCCACACTCCTTTTCTGTATACTTAACTGATTGTGCATGCCTCTACATCACCCAGATGGGACATTATGCCTTAAAAAAGAAGTAAAGGATTTTTTTTTGAGATTCATACTTACCTAGGTCAATACAGCATCGGCCTGATGCTGCATCTGTCCCCAAGTTCCTCTGCATCAAGAACCAAGCGATCAAACACCGCCGGTCACACAGTTTTTCAGAGCTCCCTGAGCAGAGAGCTGCTGATTGTCAGTCACAGCTCTCTGCTATTCCCCCTCCTCACTCACTGAGGCACTGGGCTGTGGAGGGGGCGGAGCGGCCGTCTCAGGCTATCAGCAGCTCGCTGAGAGGCTGAGCCAGGTGTCACTCCAGAATTCTGGCGGATCCAGACTTTATTGTCAAGATGACGCGGTGCCTGGATTGAAATTGGTGACGTCCACAGAGAGAGAATTTCAGCCCGCTCTCTGCTGAAAATGGGTCACAGGAGTACAAAACGAACTGCACTCCTGTGATCCATAGGAGAAGTCCAGCCAAACGAGCTTTGGCTGGTCTTCTCCTTTTAATCTTCTACCTATCTTGCTGCAAACACACACTTGCCTGGTTTGCTTTTCCAAAAGAGTGCAGTCTATTTACCACCCTACACCACCAAGCCGCTGTAATGTGCTCTGCCCGACAAGGACAATTGAGATCTTGCACAATACCTGTCTCGTATCCACTCAGTGATTTTCCACTAACTGGTCTCATTTACACCCATAAAAGTATGAACACAAGCTTTCTCCACCAGAATAAAGATTTATCCACCTGAGTTATCCTTCTGATTTATGCCATTCAGCTTCTTTATTTTTATTCTGTACCTGAGGAATGCCAAAGCTTAAGCATAAACAGTGGATATCAGCACACACCAAGTTTATCCCCTTAGCGCACATATGCAGCCTCGGCTTTAAGGGGTTATACTGGGATGATGCCTGCAGTTAGGGATGAGCTTTGTGTTCAAATCGAACGCATGTTTGACTCGAATATCGTGTGTTCGGTCGTTCGCCGAATTACGAACGTTATGGGCCCGTGGGCCGGGCAGTGCATTGCTGGCTGATGATTGGCCAACCATGCACTATGACCTGCATGCCTGGCCAATCACGGCGCCATGTGTACAGAGAGCTGTAATTGGCCAAATCCAGGGAGGCTTTGGCCAATTATGGCTCAGGGGGTTTAGTACATGCCCCACACTATATAAGGCCACCTGCACGTCGGCCCTGTGTAGTGTGTTGTGGTGGAGAGAGATAGATAGACAGAGAGTCAGTGTCATTTGATTTAAGTTAGATAGAGTAGGCAGGTCGAGTCAGTTAGCTGCACTTGCAGTGTATTGTGTATATATATATATATATATACATCCCAGGTGTTGTGTATATATATATACATATATACTGTATTCAGTTTAGCTAGATCCTGTTCTTCTCTTCCTAATATACTGACAGGCAGGCAGTAACTTTTTGGCCAAACAACTTTCTGTTTATCTGGAAGATAGATGCAATTACATATCTTGGCATTCACCTTCCTGCTAAGCTTTTAGAGTTACATTCTGGAAACTCCTGTTTTACAAACCATACAAAGTTACCTTAAGCAGTGTGACACCCCTTTTTTCTCCTGGTTTGGCAGAGTAGCTATTTTGAAGGTGAACAGTCTACCTAGAATGCTACATATCATGCTAGCATTACCTATTTAGACAAATAAGTGGCTTATTATCAAGGCAGCCCAAGAGGTATTAAGGGACTTTATTGGTGTTTTATATAGAGAGAAACTCTGCTCTCAGGATAGCAACAATATTATAACAATATTATAGCAGGTTGCAGCCCCCCTAATCAGTCGCTGGAATGGGACTGAAGAAAGTAATGATGTGCAGGTGTGGGGTTGGTGGCGCTACCTACTGGCTAACTTATAAGGATGAATACAGTGGCAATGTGTATGCCAGTGGTGAATGCGTGTACGGAAGGGTTAGTTACCCCGATAATGCAGGCACCATGCATCCATACCAATGTGCAAAAAATAAAAAAATAATAAAAGTACTAAAAAATTGTGCAATACACAGATAAAAATAAATATTAAGTGAATCCCAATAAACCTCCCATATATATGTGTGCATACGAATAACCTTGAAAGATAAACCTCATGGGATCCATGTACCATCAAAAAAACCTTAATGTCCAAAAGATAAAAAGTATATATACATTATGTGTATAAAAAAATGTATAAAACCCAAAACCAGCAAAATCCAGTGACACATATGTGTATTCATAAACCGTAATAAAAAATCAGCATGAATATATAAAATATATATAAAAAATTATTTGTGAAGCTCCAAAATGACCAGCAAAAAACAAAAACAAAAACAAAAAAAGTCCAAAGTGCTCAAGTGACTCTTGTGTTCAGAGAATCGAGTGACTTCTGTGCTCCCCCTGATGAGTCCCCACTCACCAGCTCCCTGCACCCCTGCAGGGGTAATGGGCATGTAAAGATAGCCTGGGATAGTTCCTGGTATCTCTCCTAGTGGTCCACACGTGATATCTGTGGTCTGTAGGGCCTCAGCAGCTCACTCCACCCAGTAAGGGTATCCAAGGGAGTCTTCCTGTTCACTTTTACCAAAGTTGATTCATCAGCAGTTCATAGTTAGATCCTCATAGAAAGAGATAGGGCTTCCATTGTGCAGTATTTTAAAAAAAGTATTTATTAAAAGTTATAAGCAAAAACAAAAGTTGTCCCAGTACAGGGAGACCTATAAGCACAATGAAACAGGCAATCTGTAAGGGCAATGGTTCACAGCTTGCACTCCACCTGCATTCCAGCCCCTTACTTCCATACCAGAAATGACGTAGTAGTGTAGCCACAACTTACGCGTTTCATCATTGGACGTTATCAAAGGCGGTCTGTTGGTTTATTGTTTTTATATCTCTCAAAAAACGTGAATACATATGCATCCGATAAAAACAGCTTTTATTGATATCCATTCAACCCAACATGAGTATTAAAATTCCATGCCAAAAATCTAAAAAGCACAAATATTAAACATAACCCCTATTTTTTATGGGCCCATCAACATTGTTGATATAGGAACAAAATATGCTGGACAGCCGCACTCCAATATTCACCTTCTATTGTATAAAACAAAAACAAAGGTCCAAAGCATTCAAGTGAACACAGACCAACACGCACAGTTAATGTGTTTCACACCGGATATGGTGCTTAATCATCTGGTGTGAAACGCGTTAGCTGTGCATGTTGGTCTGTGTTTAATTGGATGCTTTGGACCTTTGTTTTTGTTTTTATACAATAAAAGGTGAATACTGGAGTGCGGCTGTCCAGCATATTTTGTTCCTAGGCCACTGTTGCAAACAGAGTCAACACCCATCTCATTGTGGAGACAGCTGATCTTAGGAGGGGTGATTGTCTTGGAGTGGTGTACTCCCACAGTGTATATATACATATACATTTATTTGCTTTGGAAAAGGTTAGATTATTGACCTGTCAGATGTACAGTATATCAGTTCAATAAAGTACACATATATACTGCATATAGACATTCTGGACACTCTCTCTTGAACGGTCCTCTTCCGATATTTTGCATTTTATGCACATTTTCCTGGCCTATTTTATGACTCTATGTAAGGACTCGGCATCTGTCCTGCGCTGTCTTGTCCCTCATTTTCTTGGGTAATTGGCAATGACCCTGGCTTGCAAAAAACTTCCATATGTTTTTCTGAACACCCCTCTCCTGAAGAAGCATAACTGTGAAATGTGTTGAGACATTGTGCCCCCTCCACAGCCTACTTCTGTTGGAATTGCAGTGTATATGTGTACTTTGTTGAATTGGCCCTTCTAACCCTCTTGTATTGAATTGTATTGTTGCTGTATTGTCTCCCTTTATATTGTAAATCGCTGTGCAAACTGTTGGTGCTATACAAATCCTGTATAATAGTAATAATAATAATTGATATACAACCAGCAGGCCAGTAATCTGACCTTTTCCAGTAAATGTATATGTATACATATGTACACTGTGGATGGGTTCATACAAAATAGGGGCTATGTTTAATATTTGTGCTTTTAGGATTTTTGGTATGGGATTTTAATACTCATCAACCTGACATGCTGGGTTGAAATGATATCAGTAATAGCTGTTTTTATCGGATGCATGTGTATTCAATTTTTTGAGAGATAACACACCAATAAAGCCCCTTAGTACCTCTTGGGCTTCCTTAATTGGAAGCCACTTATTTATCTATATTTTTTTCAGGATGTGGTGTTAGATAGCTCATAACACAGACTGTGGCTTATTATTAATAAGCATTATCTATTCATTTACCTCTTGCTTTCTTTTTCTCCTACAGGACACACTGCACAAACTTCGTTTAGCATAATCAGCTACACCCACCTTGTCCTTCCTAAATCCAAAGAAGGAATAGGGCTCCCTGATCTCAGAAAATATTACTAGGCTTGCCACTTTACCAGGTTAGTAGACTAGAACATCCACATGCCTGTGAAAAACTGGGTTGGACTGGAGCACAACTTTGCCCCATGCTGTTGGCAACAGTGCAGTCACTAGCTCCCAAAAATGTCCCCCTACCTTAATGTACCATCCTTTCATAAGCCACACTATGAGGTTCTTCCAAGAGGTTTGCAGGAAACTACCACTTTTTTCATGCCTGTGCCTTTTGAATTCAATTCTCCTCAATCCTAGGTTCCCCTCTGGGATGTCCAGGCACTTTCTTTCTGGTATTTGGCCCCATCAGCAGATCTTGGCCAAACACTTCTTTCCCAAAGGGAAACTGTTGAACTATGGAACACTCACCCCCCTACGGCTATGACAATTTTTTTCTTTCTGGACCTATATCCAATTGCATAGTATCCTTATGAGTCTAGACCAAATGAGCCTCTGGGCCTATTTTCTTACTCCCTTTGAATACCTGTGCTCTAAAAATGCATCTCAACAACAATTGGCTTCTACTATAGTTAGTGATCAATCACCGAAAGGGAGCAAGGTGTGCCTATCTTGGGAAAAAGACTTTACTCTAGACTTAACCAAAGAGGACTGAAAACACATCCATACTTCTATCCACAATGGCTCAGTAAATGTGACGGTCCAGGAAAATGGCTACATGATACAATCGCGTTGGTACAGAACCCCAATACAGATGCACAAGTTCTTACCTTCCACCTCTAATTCATGCTGAAAATGTAGCATTGAGCTAGGCTCTCTACTATATATCTGATGGGCCTTCCCAACTTTCCAATCTCTCTAGTCTAAAGTCCACCAAATAATTTCTTCAGTCACTAGTATGCCTGTAAAGTAGAGCATTTTTCCAGTGTTTAGAACAATACCACAGCAAAATGACATTTCTAAAGGAAAAAAGTCATTTAATACTGCTCACAGCTGTAATGAATTGTCGGATCCCGGCAATATAGATAAAAATCATTGAAAAAAATGGCATGGGTTCCTCCTCCTAGTCCTTTGGGTCTGGTTTGAATATTAAGGGGAACCCCGTACTAAAATAAAAAAAAATTTGTGGGGGTCCCCTCAAAATCCATACCAGGCCCTTCAGGTCTTGTATGGATATTAAGTGGAACCCTGCGCCAAATTTTCTTTTAAAAATTGTGTAGGGGTCCCTCCAAAATCCATACTAGGTCCTTCAGGTCTGGAATTAGTTTTAAGGGGAACCCTGCGCCAAAATTTTTAAAAAATTGCATAGGGGTTCCCCCAAAATCCATACCAGACCCTTTTCTGAGCACGCAACATGGCATGCTGCAGGAAAAGGGGGGGCCAGAGCGTACCAGGCTACAAGCCCTCATTATGGGGAGGATACTTTGGGGTATTATTTTTTCGGTTCATTGGGTGGCATGATGACCGATGGATTTACATCGCGGGACATTTAGAATTTTTAGTTTTTTGACAAAGGATTTGTCCCAAACTGTCTACTGTCATTTTTACTATTGTTTACACTTTTTTGGTGAATGTTTAGGGGTACAATGTACCCGATACCCATTCACATGGGGGGTGGGATCTGAGGGTCCCCTTGTTAAAGGGGGCTACCAGATTCCGATATGAGGATGAGATGGGGATGAGGCCCTTGTCCCCATCAACATGGTGACAAGGTGTTTTGGGGGACCATGATGAGGGCATGTGACCTGGTACACTTCAGGAGGGGGGCGCTCTCTCATCTCCCCTTTTTCTGTGACCTGCCAGGTTGTATGCCCAGAAAGGGGTCTGGTATGGATTTTGGGGGGACCTCTATGCCATTTTTTTTTAATTTTGGTGTGGGGTTCCCCTTAATATTCATACCAGACCCAAAGGGCCTGGTAATGGACTGGGGGGAACCCATGCCGTTTTTTTCAATGATTTTTATCTGTATTGTCAGGATCTGACAATTCATTACAGCCGCAAGCAGTTTTAAATTACTTTTTTTCCTTTAGAAATGTCATTTTCCTGTGGTATTGTTCTAAATACAGGAAAAATGCACTACTTTACAGGCATACTAAGGACACCCCCCAGGCACGATATTAAAGGAATATTTCATTTTTATTGTTTCACTTTAAGCATTATTAAAATCACTGCTCTTGAAAAAAACGGCAGTTTTTAAAACTTTTTTTGTATTGATACATGTCCCCTGGGGCAGGACCTAGGTACCCATGCCATTTTTTTTTCAATGTTTTTTATCTATATTGCCGGGATCCGACAATTCATTACGGCCGCGTTACAGCCACGAGCAGTTTTAAATTAGATTTTTTTCCTTTAGAAATGTAATTTTGCTGTGGTACTGTTCTAAACACAGGAAAGATGCGCTACTTTACAGGCATACTAAGGACACCCCCAGGCATGGTATTTAAAGGAATATTTCATTCTTATTGTTTCACTTTAAGCATTATTAAAATCACTGCTCTTGAAAAAAAGTCTGTTTTTAAAACTTTTTTTGCATTGATACATGTCCCCTGGGGCAGGACCCGGGTCCCCATACACTTTTAATGGCAATAACTTGCATATAAATCTTTAAAATGAGCACTTTTGGTTTTTCATGTTAGTGTCCCATAGACTTTGATGGTGTTCCATGGCTTTCGAATTTGCAGCAAACAACGCATTATGTTCGCTGTTCGGTGAACAGGCGAACACCCAATGTTTGACTCGAACATCGGGCTCACCCCTACTCACCAGGAGATCATACTTTAAATCACTGGCAAAACATAGGGTGAATGCAGCCAAGCTTTGTGTCCCAGTGCTTCAAGGCTCCACTCAGGTGCCAACCATCCAGGAATGGTTTTTGAGTCTTCAAAAATAGCAGAGATGGTGGAATAAATTTCATTTTCCACACACTACAACACCTCAAAATTCACAAAGTTCTGATCTCGCTGGCTTCACTTTCAAACCGCCGTGAAATACACCCAACTTATGGGTAAGTCCCCTTCAACCTCTTTTTCACTGAAACAACAACCTACTAGGGCATTTGCCCCTTATTCCTATATTATTAGAACCTGCCCCTGGGTAGCTGCCTTATTCACTAGAGATGGCAAGGGCATAAGGAAGGTTGGTGTAGATGGTTAGCCTTACCCCATAAGGGCACCCTTTGCCTTTCCCCTGACACTTCCCCCCTGACATTTTCCACCCTTTTAGCCCCAACCTAACCCTAAATCAGTCCCCTTTTATCTTACATCCCCCATATAAAAGGATAAGATCCCCTGCCTCCCTTTTTTCTCCTTTCTTAGTCCTCCTACTTCTTCTTTACATGTAGTTACATATAGTTACATAGTAGGTGAGGTTGAAAAAAAGACATAAGTCCATCAAGTCCAACCTATGTGTGTGATTATGTCAGTATTACATTGTATATCCCCGTATGTTGCGGTTGTTGAGGTGCATATCTAATTGTTTTTTGAAACTATCGATGCTCCCCGCTGAGACCACCGCCTGTGGAAGGGAATGCCACATCCTTGCCGCTCTTACAGTAAATAACCCTCTACGTTGTTTAAGGTTAAACCTCTTTTCTAATTTTAGTAAGTGGCCATGTGTCTTGTTAAACTCCTTTCCGTGAAAAAGTGTGGGATCACCAGTACAGTGTTTATAAATTGAAATCATATCCCCTCTCAAGCATCTCTTCTCCAGAGAGAATGAGTTCAGTGCTTGCAACCTTTCCTCATAACTAGGGATGAGCCAAACACCCCCCCGGTTCGGTTTGCAGCAGAACATGCGAACAGGCAAAAAATTCATTTGAAAACGCGAACACCATTAAAGTCTATGGGACACGAACACAAGTAATCAAAAGTGCTAATTTTAAAGGCTTATATGTATGGTATTGTCATAAAAAGTGTTTGGGGACCTGGGTCCTGCCCCAGGGGACATGTATCAATGCAAAAAAAAGTTTTAAAAATGGCCATTTTTTCGGGAGCAGTGGTTTTAATAATGCTTAAAGTGAAACAATAAAAGTGAAATATTCCTTTAAATTTCGTACCTGGGAGGTGCCTATAGTATGCCTGTAAAGTGGCGCATGTTTCCAGTGTTTAGAACAGTCCAAGAGCAAAATGACATTTCTAAAGGAAAAAAAGTCATTTAAAACTACTCGCGGCTATAATGAATTGTCGATCCAGGCAATACAGATAAAAGAAGTCATTGAAAAAAATGGCATGGGATCCCCCCAGTCCTACCAGTCTCCTTGGGTCTGGTATGAATATTAAGGGGAACTCCGAACCCAAATTAAAAAAAAATTGTGTGGGGGTCCCCCTCAAAATCCATACCAGACCCTTCAGGTCTGGTATGGATTTTAAGGGGAACCCGCACCAATTTTTTTTTAAAAATGGTGTGGGGTTCCCCTTAAAATCCATACCAGACCCTTATCCGAGCATGCAACCTGGCAGGCCACAGGAAAAGAGGGGTGGATGAGAGATCACCCCCTCCTGAATTGTACCAGGCCACAAGCCCCCAACATGGGAAGCGTGCTTTGGGGTAGCCCCCAAAGCACCTTGTCCCCATGTTGATGGAGACAAGGGCCTCATCCCCACAACCCTTGCCCGGTGGTTGAGGGTGTCTGTGGGCAGGGGGCTTATCGGAATCTGGAAGCCCCCTTTAACAAGGGAACCCCCAGATCCTGGCCTCCCCCCATGTGAAATGGTAAGGGGGTACAAATGTACCCCGACCATTTCACAAAAAAAGTGTCAAAATGGTAAAAATTACAAGCCAGTAAGACACGGCTTGGGACAAGTCTTTTATTAAAAAATAAAAATATAAAAATGTCCCACAAAGTCTTCTTCTTTTCTTGCTCTGCTGACAGACCAAAAAAAAACAAAACCCGAGGTTACGTAAATGGGTGGCCCTGCCCCCCTCTGACGCTCCGGGAAAGCCATAGGGATGTCTCCGTGCATCAGAGGGGGGCAGGGTCACCCGGGAAGGTAACGGTGTGGCCCCACCCTCAGTTATAAAAGAACTGTCAAAGCGAAGACACGTCAAACGGTGGGAGCCTCCCATGGAGGCAGGTTGGTCGCGTTTTTTTTTTCCAGTCCATTGGCGGAGCAAGAGAAGAAGAACAAGACTTCGGGGGCCATTTTTTAAATTTTTTAATAAAGGACTTGTCCCAAGCCGTGTCTTGTCATTTTGACCATTTTGACACTTTTTTTGTGAAATGGTAGGGGTACATTTGTACCCCATTACCATTTCACACGGGGGGGGCTTCCAGATTCTGATAAGCCCCCCGCCTGCAGACCCCCACAACCACCGGGCAAGGGTTGTGGGGATAGGGCACTTGTCCCCATCAACATGGGGACACAGTGCTTTGGGGAGCTACCCCAAAGCACCCTCCCCATGTTAAGGGCATGTGGCCTGGTACGATTCAGGAGGGGGCGCTCTCTCATCCCCCCTCTTTTCCTGTGGCCTGCCAGTTTGCATGCTCGGATAAGGGTCTGGTATGGATTTTTGGGGGCCCCACGTCATTTTTTTAAATTTAGGCACGGGTTCCCCTTAAAATCCATACCAGATCTGAAGGGCCGGGTATGGAATTTGGGGGGACTCCGGCGCAATTTTTTTTTTAAATTTTGGTTGGGGTCCCCCTTAATATTCATACCAGACCCAAAGGGACTCGTAATGGACTGGCGGGATCCCATGCCATTTTTTTCAATTACTTCTTTTTTCTGCATTGCCGGGACCGACAATTCATTATAGCCGTGAGTAGTTTTACATTACTTTTTTTCCTTTAGAAATGTCATTTTGCTCTCGAACACCAGAAACATGCGCCACTTTACAGGCATAATATAGACACCCCCCAGGTATGAAAATTAAACGAATATTTCACTTTTATTGTTTCACTTTAAGCATTATTAAAATCACTGCTCCTGAAAAAAACGTCCGTTTTTAAAACTTTTTTTTGCATTGATACATGTCCCCTGGGGCAGGACCCAGGTCCCCCAAACACTTTTTATGACAATACCATGCATATAAGCCTTTAAAATTAGCACTTTTGATTTCTCCCATAAACTTTTAAAGGGTGTTCCGCGGCTTTCGAATTTGCCGCGAACACCCAAAATTGTTCGCTATTAGACCCTTTATTAGCTTAGTTGCCCTTCTTTGTACTCGCTCCATTTCCAGTATATCCTTCCTGAGGACTGGTGCCCAGAACTGTACAGCAAACTCTAGGTGCGGCCGGACCAGAATCTTGTAGAGCGGGAGAATTATCGCTTTATCTCTGGAGTTGATCCCCTTTTTAATGCATGCCAATATTCTGTTTGCTTTGTTAGCAGCAGCTTGGCTTTGCATGCCATTACTGAACCTATCATCTACTAGAACCCCCAGGTCCTTTTCCATCCTAGATTCCCCCAGAGGTTCCCCCTTTCTTCTTGTTCTCGCTCTCCACACTCCCTATCCCAGACTTTAGCACTCTCCCAGCTGTGTTCCCTTAGTGCAGTCACCTGCCAGACTGTCAGTTCTTCAACACACACTCTCCTTGACTGACACTCATTGTAAATTTTCCCTTCATGAGCTATTTTGCTTAACACCTCACCTATAGCATCAGGACTTTGGCTCATTACACATTGTACACCATTTTGGGAAATCATCTCTAGTACTGAGGAACATGTTCTCTACACTTAACCAGTGCATCTTTTCACAACATATATATGCAGATTTAAATATATGTTCCTCATCTATGACATTATTGAATGAAATATACCTTTCAAAGGTAAACTACCCTAACATTTAGAGATGAAGGAGCTCAGGAAACATCCATTCCCTGATTTCCCTTGGAATTAATGGACCCAGAAGCAACATGTATGATGTCACTTCCAGGATAAAAGCTGGCATTCATAGCTTGGGTAGCAGCTAATCAATCAAGCATGATCTGGGCTCGATTAGTTGCAGTGGAGGGCAGGGGAATCATTGGGTGTCTATAGACCTCTTATGTCGAAATTTGTAGATGTAGTTTCATCTATTTTCACCTTTTTACCTTTCTGTATGATGTTAATGTTTTTTCAGTAGGTATACTGTAGCTATTGCTTTGTATTCATGGGATTAAGAGCAGCACACACTGTGTAAGAATTATTGTGAATCACATTTGCCTTTGATGGCTTCATCATCCATCGTATTCTGGCTCATTTATGATCTATTGTCTCCCTTTCTCTTTGACTAAGCACACAAAAAAGGGAACTATTTCCAAGAAAACTTGGGAATTATGTATAACATTTCATAAAACACCAACATTTTTTACTCTGCCAAAGACCCATAAGAGCTTAAAAAGTCCATCAGGGAGAGCAGTTATTTCAGGTATGGGTAGCTGGATGGAAAATGTAAGCAGATTAATAGGTGCCCATATTAGGCCGTCTGACAAAATGTGAGGGTTTTATCTATTAAAGCCAAGCACCCGTCTGGAGGCAATTAGGGTAGAACAGTTGGGAAAGTGTTTGCAGAAGGCCCTCACTGGACATTGCACTAGATAGGTTGGCGCAAAGACTTGCCAGCAGAAGGAAGACTGAGCATCTCATGCAGGCAGGAAATTTGGATTACCTTTGACTGATGTGAGTCGGTTATATTGGGTTGTAGGGAGTGGATAGTTGGAAAGCTGACATGACTGAGTGCCAAATCTTAAGCATCATGCAGACAAGAAAGCACAAATCAACAGGTTTTGGTAGGGTGGTAGATGGCAGTCAGTGGTAGCTATCTAGCACAATTATGACCCATTGCCTAAAGTTGTTAGTTGCAAACCAGTATAATATATAGGTCAGGTTTGTAGCCATGTAATATAGTTCAGCATTGGGAATAGCTTATCCATGTTCTTTTCCCTTAATGAGAATCTAATATCTTTTTCTAGGCTTCTTCCCTTTTCAAATGTTTTTTTAGCAGGCTTGATTTTAAACAAAGATTTGTCAAGGAAAGATTACAGGTACTGTCTGAAAAAGGTACAGGCTGCATGGAAGAATGTTCTTTTTAAAAAGAGCCATATGCCCAAACTACGAGTGGTGTAAATTGGTTCAGTTTTGGAGCTTAGAAATATAGATCATAGAAGTTAGAAGAGATCTGCACACCAAGGTATATAGTATTGGTGAGTTCTCCATTTAACTGGAAGCAAATCTACGATTTTAAGGTATTTAGCGAAAGGTAACACATCACACTTTTTAAAATTAATGAAGGGTCTACATGTACCTAAAGATGCTTAGTTGATGGCAGAGGACGCTGATGTTCTATACAGCTCAATACCCTATGCAGAGGGAACAGAGCTGGTTAAGCTGTTTCTGCAAGAAAGGGACAAACAACAGTGGGAGCTTACTTCCTTCTTTATTTTGGAGAATAGTGTAAAGGTTAAGTGCTCACAAATTTATAGCACATGATCATTAACCAAGATCTTCTATGGTATGTAAACTTTATTAAATCAGATTTTGTTCAGCCTGTTCGTTTTGTGTTTTTACACTCAGAACACAGAATGCAGTGTAATGCTGCATTGAAAAGCCAGTAAAAATGATTTTATAGTGGTCCTCAAATATGTATATCTTATTTAATCTTAGCTTTATACTGACATAGACCAATAGATACATAGTTACATAGTTACATAGTTAGTAAGGTTGAATAAAGACACCAGTCCATCCAGTTCAACCTGAGTGAGTGTGTGTCTACAACCCTGACCCTTGTCCCTAACCCTGTACATCGCACACTCACATCAGTCCCTACCCTCAATCCAAGGTCCCCATTCATATACTAGGGCCAATTTTGGACAGAAGCCAATTAACCTACCAGCATGTCTTTGGAGTGTGGGAGGAAACCGGAGTACCCGGAGGAAACCCACGCAGGCACAGGGAGAACATGCAAACTCCAGGCAGGTAGTGTCGTTGTTGGGATACATTTTAAGTTGTTTACTCAGACTTTCATAAGACCTTTTTCTTAAATAATTTATTTTAGCTTTTTTTAATAAATCTTCTTAAAAAGCAAATCCACTACCAGTGGAGACAATGTTACTTCTAAAATCCAAAGTCAAATCTTATATTTTCTACTTTTAAAGTTCAAAAATCCATTTTCACTGTGACTGTGTTTTGTTCATGATTTCTTTCCTCAGTAACACAGAATGTTTTCCACTCTGGGCAATATGTGTCCTCCTGCTGAGTCAGAATGCTAACTGGGTTTGACATGTGCATGGATATAAAATGCATCATTCCGTTCCCCTTACCAGCAGTGAAACTGATTACTAATTATACGCATTTCCTGCATGGTGACAGAATACCAAGATGGAGATGTTGAATATTTCAGCTGGCACTATTATCTAGGTTGTTTAAAGTACTGACTACGTGTCCTGAAACCAGCAGAGGTAATTGGTATGCATGTACAATCTGGCAGGCAGAGCACATCACTTATTTATAGACCCTTTGATGTAAGTAAAGGGAAAATGTTAAAGCCTGGTTCAAAAAGAAATGTATGCTTGCCATTAAAACATTATTGGAATTACAATTTATTAAGTAACTGTTTTTAAGTATATAATGCTCATATCTCCAAACATATTACAGGCACAGATTATTATAAGGAAATCTGTACTGAGAAAAATATGTAGACTGCCCTACACTCACCTATCCCTAACATTTCCAGTTATCTGGCTATCTTATTGACCCAGTTGATTAAATACATTGACTCAGAAAAAGCATGGAAATAAGGAGTTCTGATCTTATTCTGATTTTATCAGCTGTATAATTTTTCTGCATCATTGAAGAAAATATTTTTGAAGCCAGGGACCGCTAGGCAACTAGAAATTTAGTGTGAGATGATGGTACACTGTGGTGCAAGACTTTGTTTTGGAGCACTTTCTTCAAGCAAGATTCTGTTGATGTCTATTGGAGCACTGCTGTTATGCAAGATTATTGTTTACATATCTTACTTGAGGACTTATGCACAAAAGGATATTTATTCTGATTTTCTATTCACTAATTTTTGAAATAATTGTATTTTCAGTCTGCACAGGTATATATGCATTTTTCTATGTGGAGATTATTATTTTTGATTGTTTTATTTATGTTATTGTAGCACAGTAGTGATTGCACTGCACTTTATTTGAGGTTTTTACTCTCACCCTGTTCTGCACATGCTCATCTGCTTTTATTTAAGTAAACACCTACATGTTAAATCATGTTAGATCACAAGGTTCTGTGTACATCTAGTGTGGTAAGCTGGCAACACAGGATGGAATAATGGACTGTGGTGCAGAGGACCACTGAGCTTGAAGCCCCGCCTCCTTCGTCAGACAAATCTTTTCCCATCTTTATGTGGGAAGATACTTGTTTTAAAGAGACCATTTCACTATACCAACTAAAAAAAAAAAAAAGAAAACTGATAAAGTGAAGGCACCAGGCACTGCTTGTACACATCTACAGTAGCCTTTAAATACCTCCTGATTTAAAGGAATACCAAGTCATTCGATATCGGGTAATGTTATAGCTTGCAAGTAGGGATGAGCCAAACACCCCCTGTTCGGTTCGCATCAGAACTTGAGAACAGGCAAAAAGTTAGTTCGAACATTTGAACACCATTAAAGTCTATGGGACATGAACATGAATAATCAAAAGTGCTAATTTTAAAGGCTTACATGCAAGTTATTGTCATAAAAAGTGTTTGGGGACCTGGGTCCTGCCCCAGGGGACATGGATCAATGCAAAAAAATTTTTAAAAACGGATGTTTTTTCAGGAGCAGTGATTTTAATAATGCTTAAAGTGAAACAATAAAAGTGTAATATCCCTTTAAATTTCGTACCTGGTGGGTGTCTATAGTATGCATGTAAAGGGGCGCATGTTTCCCGTTTTTAGAACAGTCTGACAGCAAAATGACATTTCAAAGGAAAAAAAGTAATTTAAAACTACTCGCGGCTATTAATGCATTGCCGGTCTGACAATACACATAGAAGTTCATTGATAAAAACGGCATGGGAATACCCCACAGGGGATCCCCGAACCAAAATTAAAAAAAAAATGATGTGGGGGGTCCCCCTAAATTCCATACCAGGCCCTTCAGGTCTGGTATGGATATTAAGGGGAACCCCAGCCAAAATTTTTTTTAAAAATGACGTGGGGTCCCCCTCAAAATCTATACCAGACCCTTCTGGTCTGGTATGGATTTTAAGGGGAACCCCGTGCCAAAATTTAAAAAAAAAACGGCGTGGGGTCCCCCTAAAAATCCATACCAGACCCTTATCCGAGCACGGAACCTGGCAGGCTGCAGGAAAATAGGGGGGGACGAGAGAGTTCCCCCTCTCCTGAACCGTACCAGGCCACATGCCCTCAACATTGGGAGGGTGCTTTGGGGTAGCCCCCCAAAACACCTTGTCCCCATGTTGATGAGGACAAGGGCCTTATCCCCACAACCCTGGCCGGTGGTTGTGGGGGTCTGCGGGTGGGGGGCTTATTGGAATCTGGAAGCCCCCTTTAACAAGGGGACCCCCAGATCCCAGCCCTCCCCCTGTGTGAAATGGTAAGGGGGTACAAAAGTACCCCTACCATTTCACAAAAAAACTGTCAAAAAATGTTAAAAATGACAAGAGACAGTTTTTAACAATTCCTTTATTTAAATGCTTCTTCTTTCTTCTTTCTTCTATCTTCTATCTTTCTTTGGTTTCTTCCTCCATCTTCTTCTTCTGGTTCTTCCTCTGGTGTTCTCGTCCAGCATCTGCCTCCGTGGCGTCAGCGTCTTCTTCCCTTCTTCTCCTCGGGCCGCTCCGCATCCATGATGGCATGGAGGGAGGCTCCCGCTCTTCTCTTCATCTTCTTCTCTTCATCTTCTTCTCTTCATCTACTTGTCTTCATCTTCTTTTCGGTCTGCTCCGCATCCATGATGGCATGGAGGGAGGCTCCCGCCGTGTGACGCTTCTCCTCTTCTGACGGTTCTTAAATAACAGGGGGCAGGGCCACCCGGTGACCCCGCCCCCCTCTGACGCATGGTGACAGGACAGGACTTCCCTGTGGCGTCACAGGGAATGCCACAGGGAAGTCCCGTCAAGTACCCGTGCGTCAGAGGGGGGCCCCGCCCCCCGCTATTTAAGAACCGTCAGAAGAGGAGAAGCGTCACACAGCGGGAGCCTCCCTCCATGCCATCATGGATGCGGAGCGGCCCGAAAAGAAGATGAAGAGAAGAAGATGAAGAGAAGAAGATGAAGAGAAGAGCGGGAGCCTCCCTCCATGCCATCATGGATGCAGAGCGGCCCGAGGAGAAGAAGGGAAGAAGACGCCGAAGCCGCGGAGGAAGATGCCAGACGAGAACACCAGAGGAAGAACCAGAAGAACCAGAAGAAGAAGAAGATGGAGGAAGAAACCGAAGAAAGATAGAAGATAGAAGAAAGAAGAAAGAAGAAGCGTTTAAATAAAGGAATTGTCAAAAACTGTCTCTTGTCATTTTTAACATTTTTTGACAGTTTTTTTGTGAAATGGTAGGGGTACTTTTGTACCCCCTTACCATTTCACACAGGGGGGAGGGCTGGGATCTGGGGGTCCCCTTGTTAAAGGGGGCTTCCAGATTCCGATAAGCCCCTGCCCACAGACCCCCACAACCACCAGCCAGGGTTGTGGGGATGAGCTCTTGTCCTCATCAATATGGGGACAAGGTGTTTTGGGGGGCTACCCCAAAGCCCCCTCCCAATGTTGAGGGCCTGTGGCCTGGTATTGTTCAGGAGGGGGGGCGCTCTCTCCCCCCCCCCTTTTTTCCTGCGGCCTGCCAGGTTGCGTGCTCAGATAAGGGTCTGGTATGGATTTTTAGGGGGACACCACGCCATTTTTTTTTTAAATTTTGGCCGGGGTTCCCCTTAATATCCATACCAGACCTGAATTTTGGTTCGGGGTTCCCCTGTGAGGAATTCCCATGCTGTTTTTATCAATGAACTTTTATGTGTATTGTCGGACTGGCAATTCATTAATAGCCGCGAGTAGTTTAAATTACTTTTTTTCCTTTGAAATGTCATTTTGCTGTCAGACTGTTCTAAACACGGGAAAACATGCGCCCCTTTACAGGCATACTATAGACACCCCCCAGGTACGAAATTTAAAGGGATATTACACTTTTATTGTTTCACTTTAAGCATTATTAAAATCACTGCTTCCGAAAAAACATCCGTTTTTAAAACTTTTTTTTGCATTGATCCATGTCCCCTGGGGCAGGACCTAGGTCCCCAAACACTTTTTATGACAATACCATGAATATAAGCCTTTAAAATTAGCACTTTTGATTTCTCCCATAGACCTTTAATGGGTGTTCCGCGGCATTCGAATTTGCCGCGAACACCCCAAATTGTTCGCTGTCCGGCGAACTTGCGAACAGCCGATGTTCAAGTTGAACATGAGTTTGAGTCGAACTCGAAGCTCACCCCTACTTGCAAGTACCTCCTGTCCTCACAGTATATGAAGGGCTGCATCATTGACCAAGAGGAAGTTTCAAGAGTTAGGAAGCATTGGGAAAATCTTTGCACTACCAGGAAGTTATGGGCTTTGCCTGCCATAGCGGTCCAATATTCCACGCTACTTTCAGGTTTTTGCAGCACTTTTTTTCCTGACAGATTTGCATCACTTATCAAAATGTATTTTGTATAAACTGTCTGTATTACCATATAGCACATAGATGTTACGTACCTGGCGCGTAGAGCCTGGTCTATGCAGAGGAAGGCCTCTCTTACACCTCTGACTCTGGGCCCCTGGTAGAGTATACAGGTGGAGCAGGAGTGCAGAGTTACACAAGTGTTGGTAGACGTGCTTGCTGCTGGTGGAGTAGTACGCCAGATGGCAGCAGATCTCCCGAGGGCAGGAATAGTCTGGTACTTTAGCCATAGAGCAGGTCCCAGTGGCAGATGGACAGGTGCTAGCAATGTGGTAGCTCCAAATAGACTAGAACATAAGCAGAGTCAGACAAGCCGGGTCATACACAGAACAATCATGTCAAGCAGAGATGCGGAGGCAGGAGAATGGTCAAAGTACAAGCCGGAATCGATGGCGGTGGAGAACAGGAACAGTCAGGAACAAGCCGGGTCAGTATTTCAAGAGCAGTTGCAGGTAACAGGGAACAGGACAATCACAGAACACTGTAGATGAGGCAGCACTGATCCTGAGTGCTGATCTAGCTTAAATAATCCATTTAGCACCCTTATCTGTCACAAGATGTACCGCGCACATTTGTGCACGCATGCTCTTATTTGTTCGCATTCCAGCGCATATTACTTTACCTGCGCATATGCATTAGCACGCGCTAACGTGCCTCATCTTCCAAAGGTTCGGGGAACAGGATTTTGTCTGACGCTATTATTCTGTCTTCTGACAGAGCCTTCCTGACAATAGATTTAAGCATTAATTATATTGTTTTAATTTTCCTGTACATAGTTTAATCTAGCTGGTTTCTTTCGATGACTGTTTTCTTTTCTTTTTTTTTTTTTGCTATAATTCTATCTTGCTCTTGTTTATTGTGGCACACAACCAAATCTATTACTTGCCATATTATGTATAAACAGTCTATTTTTGCTTATATGCTTACATTTTGAGAGATTAGACAGATTTGAATCTATTATGGAAGTATCTACCTTGAACATGGGGTGAAAATGGCTCTAATGAATTCAAAAAGTTCTGTGACTATGCTAAAACAAAGACAATTTTGTCAACTATACAGTACCAGAACCATACACACACATTCCTTATGGCCCAAGGGGGTGGACAAGTTTCAACACTATCAGGAAATGCTTTGCTTTTAGAACACCCACCCAAGCATTTGTGTGTAAGGACAGGGCTTTGGATCGTACATCATTTTCTTTGTTTTAGAATAATGACAAACGGTTTTAATAATATATGATCAGAAATATATATTATACTTAATGGAAAGTCTGATCGCCTTACAGGGTGTATAGTTTTTTTGACAACCACTTTTACGTTCTCATTTTAATCCAGAATCTAGCTATCATGCCCAATAGGTAAATCTTTCAAATTTGGACATAAGCATGCACAATAATTTAGATCTATAGTAGCTACTCACTGGGCAAAAGTACATATGAATCTGCCAGTATGCAATCTAACCTAAGAAAATTATATGGATATGGTTAAGGAATGGTTAACCTGAATAAAGATTACTTATTCATCTTTTACAGATCCTTATGAAAAGTTTTACACTGCATCTATTGTCTTGTTTCAACAACATTTCCATTCCTATTTCCACAGTTTACAGTTTATGTTGATAAGTGTTTCTGTGTGTACTTGTTCAGCTTAGAAATGATAAGCAATAGCTGAAAAAGCCATTTTTTCAGTTTCATAGGGATTTAGCTTTTCTATGAAATCTAAGATACAATTTGATCCAGTATGATATGCTGCCTTCTAAAATTCATGAATGTTATCATAAAAGAGATTTCTATCTTCATTGTAAATATTTAGTGCTCTTCCTTCGTATGCGCTTATTCTAGCTCCTATGGCATTGATGATATGACATTTTTTGAAGTGGCTGAGGAAACAAAAGCTTTATTGAAGGGTTGCCTCAATATGTATTTTGTAAGCATAGAGGAAAATTTTTCAGGTACTTCATTTCTGTGTGTCTTTTGCATGATTGTTTCAGTAGAGTTCTGGCACTTAGGATGAGAAGATGAGATAAATTCAAGTATTGTAATAATGTGTTTGAAATGGATTTTAGCCAACAGTGTCTGCATTTACAAAACTGATAGGTTCCCTATATATGTAAGTTATGTGATGTAGGTAAGTCGGTTAACAAAACAAAAAGGAATATTGATTTAGTTCATATCAACAAATCATATTTCAAGTCATCAATTTAAATCAGCTTGAAAAGTGAAAGATGGAAAGGGCAGGAGGCGGAGCCTAGCGGAGCAGACATGCATTGTTAGAGCTCCACACCGCTGAGGAGAGAAGAGAAGGACAAAGCGGAGCCTGCAGGCTCAAAAGGTATCCATTTGAACCTTTTTACCCCATGGAACAAACTGTGAAAGTTTGGGCAGGAAATATGGTACTGGGAGGAAACCGTGGCAGAAATAAAAATCACCTCACAAAGAGCTCACAGGCACTCATTGCAGCTGAAGCAGCTCCAGTCACCTCACAAGATACAGCATCAGGGCGCTCTCACAGACAGAAAATGTCACAGCAAGACTCTCCATTTGAGTCAGATACAGAACAAATCCTCTCACAAACTTCTCCACAAGCCTCCTCAGTATCCCCAGTAATATTATTACAATTTGAAAAGATGCTTCAAAAGGCTTTAAAACAAACCTCAGACCAAATAACAAAAAGCCTAACCAAAGAAATAAGAGAGCTGGGAAACCGCCCCGCAGCCTTAGAAATAAAAATGGATGAAATTGAAATTACAACCCAAGAAAATATAACAGAATTGGAACAATTAAAAAAAGAGAATTTAATACTTCAAACTAAGCTCGAAGATTACGAAAATAGAGCCAGACGTTCAAACTTGCGCATAAGGGGAATACCTGAAACTGTGACAGACCTGCAATCTACTATTACTGCTCTATTACAAGAACTAAAGCCAGATATCCCTATTGAACGTTTAGAACTGGACAGAGTACACAGAGCCCTCACAGCCAAAAAGAAAGAGGGACCCCCACGTGATATAATCACAAAATTTCATTATTACAGAACGAAAGAACAAATACTAATTGCTGCAAGAGAAAAAAAGGAACTTAATTTTCAAGGACACAATTATCAAATTTTTGCTGACCTATCCCAACTTACTATTACTAAAAGACGATCCATGAAACCCCAACTAATGGAACTGCAACGCCACAACATTATGTATCAATGGGGCTTCCCCTTTTCAGTCAGATTTAACCACCAAGGTACAATTTACAGAAGCAGATCAGCAGATGAACTACAACAAACCCTTTTAAAATTAAATCTGACAGAACCCACAAGCAGCAACTCTCCCACACGCAGAAGAATGGCATCATCTTCACCTTCAGGCAGCACCCAGAAAATTCCAGAACAAAATGGGAATCATCATTCTCACAAAAGAGGCCGTTATGCCACATCATCCATGGACCAAGAAGATTCAATGGACTGACATTAAAATTCCTGATATCTCTTCATTTATTATACTAAGAGATGGTTCTCTATAAAAAACCTGTATTTATAACTGAATGTAACTGCATTCTGATCATGTTACATTCCAGTTATATTTCTTATTACTTCTGATTCATATAGCCTTAGAATATATAAGTGAAATAAGGAAATTCTTGTTCAGTTATATATTATCAGGTAATAACAATAGATTTATTACTTTTTAGGACAAATATGTTCAATAATCCAGAAGTAATGGAAGCTTTTTCTTTCTTTTCTTAAAACAAATATATTATTACCTAACTAGTTCTTGGAATTATGTTTTTGTTTATTCTAATCTGAAGCAATACAACCTCAATTTTATGAGTTAACATATCTAAACAGTTACATATGAATAAAATATGTAATTGTTTACTCTAAAAGGGTTAAAATCCCAAAATAATTCAAACTATCTTCATCAATACCAAAGTTATTAACAGTACCTTTCTAACTGAATTATTTAGCCTAGGGCAAGACTAACCATATACAACCACCCTGGAATAAATAATTTCAACAAAAACTATATTCTGCACTCCAATTAATGAAACATCATTTTGATGTCTTTTGACATAGCACTTCTCTCCTGTAAGCGGAAGATCCGTATACCCCCATTAGCCCTCCTCATTCTCCCAACCATATTATGTGGGAGTGTGACGAAGGCACTTATTCCCCTGAGAGAGATATTTATTCTCTTTCACGGGTAAATTGTGATTACTTGCAAAAAATAATTTATACAATGTATCATCTAATCTCATATGTTTTTTGTTTACTCTTTACTCCAGAATTCACTGGTTTCTTTTCTATCTATTCATCTCTTCAGTCCACACAGGTTGATCTGCGCAGTCAGCTCTGCATAACAAAAAGTAAGTCAAAACTATTTGATCTATTGCCATGGCACCACTAAATATACTTTCCCTGAATGTTCAGGGAATAAATGTACCTCAAAAAAGGACCAAAGCCTTCCGTACTTTCCATAACAAGAAGGCTCACATAGTATGCCTCCAAGAAACACACTTCACCAAAGATTCTACTCCAAAATATATTTCTCCTTTTTATCAACAAATTTACACGGCTTCTGCCTGTACCAAGCAAAGGGGAACTCTAATTGCATTTCACCGATCCACACCATTCACCTTATCATCAGAAATTAAAGACCCAGAAGGTAGATACCTGATACTCATGGGTTATATAATGGATACAGCAATCACGGTGATTTCCTACTACGCTCCTAACAAACAACATACACCATTCCTCTCACATATATTACAAGTGATTAATACACACAAAATAGGAACAGTGATAATGTGTGGGGATTCGAACCAGGTCCTCCTCCCATTTCTAGATAAATCACCTTTTACACCATCCAAAATAACCTCTAGATTACCTTTTTCTCAACTTCTTTCCAAATACAATCTGGTAGATTCATGGAGAGAAAGTAACCCAATGAAAAAGAAATTCACTTATTTCTCGCACCCTCATCAAACCTTCACCAGAATAGATCATATTTTTCTAACAATAGGAATGATACCAGAAATTATTGCATCAGATATAATTCCGATTCCGTGGTCTGACCATAATGCAGTATACACTACTATAGCCTCAGCCATACCAAAAGCGCATGACCCAACGTGGTACTTACCGGACATAATGCTCAAACACCCACTACATCAGATGGCCATTGAACAAGCTTTAAAGGAATACATATCAATTAATAATACAACAGACATCTCCCCAATAACACTGTGGGAAGCTCATAAGCCTGTCTTGCGTGGTACAATACAAAGACAAATGGCACTATTTAAACGGGAACGCAAAAATCTAGCAAAAAAACTAGAACTCAATTTTAATGCAGCCTACATATCATTCCAAGATAATCCATCTCAGAGTACAAAATCTCATCTGGAAAAATCTAGATTGAAATACGATCTATTTCTCACTGAGTCAGTTGATAAATCCCTCAAACGCTCCAAACACAATTTCTACATGAATACAAACAAACCAGGTACATATTTGGCTCGGGCATTAAATTCAACTAACAAATCTTTCAAACCAATACATTTGAAATTATCAAAAAATGTTTACACTTGTAATCCAGTTAAAATAGTCCATAAATTTCACTCACATCTCGCAACTTTATACAAGACAAACAATGAATTTAATCCTACAGAGGCTGAATCCTTCTTCTCAAAAATAACCTTACCTGAATTATCTCAGAATCAAAAAAGCAGTTTGGATGAGCCTATAACTATAGATGAAGTTGCTAACGCCATAAAAGACCTAAAACTTAACAAAAGACCAGGCCCAGACGGCTACTCGGCTTTATACTATAAAACATTCTCAGAAATACTCTCTCCCATTCTCACTGAAACTTTTAACAATCTTCTAGATGGACATTCTTTTCGGCAAGAAACACTAATGGCAATTGTTTGTATGATCCCAAAACCCCTTTCTGATGATACTTCCTGTGTGAATTATCGGCCTATCTCTCTGTTAAACCTCGATATTAAATTATTAGCAAAAATAATAGCAAAACGCCTCAATAGCATTATAGGAAAATTAATACATAGAGATCAAGTAGGCTTCATACCAAATAGACAGGCAGGCGATAATATACGCAGGGCAGTGTTATTGGCACATATTGCTAAAAAACGGAAAATCCCTTTATGTTTTCTATCTCTCGATATTAAGAGGGCATTTGACACAGTATCCTGGCAATATATGCAATATTCATTACAAAAATGGGGTTTTGGACCCCACTTTTTAACATGGATCAAAGCATTATATAATAAACCCAAAGCCTATATAAAATATGCTGGTTACAAATCTGAAGCCTTTAATATCGAAAGAGGTACCCGACAGGGTTGCCCATTATCTCCCTTATTATTTGCCCTTATACTCGAACCCATGGCCCAATACATCAGAACAAACCAAACTATAACTGGCATTGAAGTAGGAGGTATTACACACAAATTATGTATATTTGCAGACGATATATTACTTTTTCTATCATCACCACAGGTCTCTGGTCCTAACTTAATACCAGCTCTTGATGGATTTGCAGCCCTATCCGGCCTTATGATTAATCCTAAGAAATGCCTAGTGCTTAATATTTCACTCACAAACATGGAATTGATCCCGGCTAGGGCTGCACTCCCATTCACATGGGCAGAAAAATCAATCCCATATCTTGGAATTCATTTAACAGCATCTCATTCTGACTTATTCTCAACCAATTATCCTCCTGTATTAAGACAGATCACAAATCTAATAAAACAATGGTCGCAACTTCCTTTATCCTGGATAGGGAAGATTAATGCAATCAAAATGACTATTCTACCCAAATTGCTTTATCTATTCAGAGTCCTCCCTATTCCAATTCCTTCCTATTTTTTGAGAATAGTACAAAAAAGAGCAACTTCGTTTATATGGGGCTCTTCTAAACCACGTATACCTATACACACACTACATCTTCCCAAAAATAAAGGAGGCCTGGGATACCCTAATTTTGCTAACTACTACAGAGCAGCACATTTGGCCAGTTTGTCCAAATACCATGCAAAACAGGAAATCCCATTATGGGTATTTATAGAGGCTTCAGAAAATGACCCTCTATTAATATCAAATTTATTATGGCTTGATCCTAAAGACCGCTTTAAAATTCATAATCCCATAACTAAACACTTCTTATCTCTCTGGGATAAACTAAAAACCAAATATCAGTTACAATCTCCACACAATCCTCTCCTTTCTTTTATCAGAAATCCGGCCTTTTATCCGGCATGGATCTACCCAAATTCTTTTAAAGCTTGGACAACATCAGGCATTCAGACACTAAATGACTTCATAGCATCTAAATCATTCCTTTCATTCCCATCGCTTAGAGAAAAATATGATCTACCAAACTCTGAGATATTTAGATATCTCCAAATCAAAAATTTCTATACACCATTCCTAAAGGGGGATACACCATTATCCCAATTATCCATTTTTGAATCAATCTGTACAAAAGATCCATTTGCTAAAGGTACAATTTCATCACTTTATAATCAATTATATGGAGTAGCAAATCTTAATAGACCCTCTTACGTTCAGAGGTGGGAGGAGGACCTGGGACGAACTTTAGAAGACACGGACTGGTCTAACATATGGCTCACATCTAAGTCATCTTCACCCAACATCTTAGCACTGGAGACAAATTATAAAGTCCTAACTCGCTGGTACCTTGTACCCGCTAGAGTGGCAAAATATTCACCTAATACCTCAGCTCTTTGTTTTCGAGGATGCCCAGAAATAGGCACATATTTACACATATGGTGGACGTGCCCAGTAATCCAAACCTTCTGGAAGGAAGTCTTCGTGATTGCATCTAAAATATTTAAAAAAATAATACAACCAGATCCATATTTAACTTTACTTAATCTAAAACCAGAATGGTTAACACTCTCTCAATTCAAACTTATGATCCAACTAATAACGGCTGCAAAACAAACAGTGGCCAAGGCATGGAAATCTCCTACATTGGTACTAGCAGAAACAATTCACAGAATGAATAATACAATGTCCCATGCTAAGATGGTAGCCATCAATCAAAACCAAATTCCAAAATTCGAAAAACTTTGGCATCCTTGGATAAAACAACAGTTCCTGTCAAACTTCAATGACTCTGTCCTGTTGCCATGGTAACAGATTAAATGACTTACAGAGACACCCATTCTAAGGCTTCAAAGAGAACTAAAAAGAATAATAAACTGACGAGCAGGACAACCTTGTGGACCATACCTCTACCTTTCAACCCTTTTTCTTCTTTCTCTTTCCTTTTCTCCACCTTACGATTAAAGCTCATTATCAGAATTTATTTGACCTATATACACTCTACTTGTAAACAATATGTATAGTAGGTATAAATCATTTAAATACCTACAAAAGTAACTAAGGAAATGATATATATCTTTAATTTAGGTTTACGTGAACCCAATGTTTAATATTTGAAATTTCATGATATTTACCTATATAAACCCTACTGTAAAACAATGAGCTTACTTTATAGATCCTTGTAAACTTACTTTATGTATCTTTATAACATTGTATACTCAATAAACTTCTTTTGACAAGGAAAAGTGAAAGATGAGTGGTTGGCTGCTTTGAGTTAATTCACTTGCGTCTAGATTGGTATTGTTCTAATAATAAAAACTACTGCATGCTAATAAAGCAAAATGAAGAATATGCATACTGTAGCAGGATATAAACAGTACAACTAAATTAAAGAAAAAATAACAATGGCATTGACTAAAAGAACAATTCTGCAACAACAAGCTGCTTGAGAAGTGTGTACTTTATGAAAAGCCAGATGTTGGACAAAATGGAAGCCATTAAGACTTGCAATGTTCATCATTTGTTTTCTTTTTCTGTAAATTGATGACACTAGCACAATGACAGCTGGCTAGTTATTCCAACGAATAATAATTACAATATGTGTGACTGGTAGAAATTGTGGTGCTAAGTGATTGCCAAAAGTGTTTCATGCACATTATTAGTATGACTTCAACTGAGTAACAAAACAGATTGTTAGTTAATGCATAAGTGCTGATGAGTAGACTTATAGTCAAAGAAGAATTCCAGGAAGCAGTGTTTCTGAACCTAAACTGCCCCTTAACAAAATCACACTGCAGAAAAAAAAAATCTTTCTCTGTGGAAAACACTTACTGATTTTGGACTTTGTGTGTCTCTATGAATTTCAGTTTAGGAAAAGATTATATTCAATTTCAGCCAGGTTTTGGAGTATGTAAGGATTAAAACCTCTGTCAGCTTTGTATGTCATCTGTGGACCACCACAATGATGCCATATATATGTGAAACCAGCATCAACCAAAAAAGAAGATACAAAAAACTGTCTCTGGTCTCTCAATTTAATTACAAAAGTTTTAAAAAGTCAAGCCACATGCCTGTTTCCTTATCAGATCTTGTGCAGGGTCTCCATTTCATGAATAAACCCTACCTGGAGCTAAGGTTTAAATAATGAAATATCACTATTCTTTTTCTTACTTAATTGTATCCCCTTTCCTTCCTATTCCTGGGATTAATAAAATATATATGAACAGGCATCAGTGAAAATATTACAAGAAGGACTGGATTTTTTCATATTTTACATAGACCACAGCATAAAGCATCGAGCCTACCTTGGGCAGTTCACAATCATTCTACCTATTTACAGTATTCATAAATTCACTTATATAGCCCCCCAATTTGCTCCACCAACTGTTTGCCTTTTCTATTCATTTGATTAAAAAAATGCAGTCTCTGCAGAAATTAACCCAGCATAGACCTTTGTGTTATGCTAATACCAACCAATATGCCCACCAGCACTGGTGGGCCAAGGTTGCAAGAGTTAAGCCAGCCATACATGGATCAAAATTTGTTTGGTTCAGCAGGGACTGACCAAGATTCAATCCATCTTTGGGCAGGCTGATTGTACCCAAGGCAATCCTTTGCTTGACTTGGGTACTTGGGTTCAACTAGCCTCCCCCTCTGGCAGAACACAATAGCACTAACTCTATTGGTGGGGGAATGGGGAGATTTTCTTTCCTTCCACCAGTGGGCTGCTTACCCACTTAGCAACTGCTCCACGTACATTTACTGCAGGAGGTAGGCCGCTCTGTGCCAGATCAGTACCTAGTACATGATCTGATACTTCCGGGTCTGGGGCGCATGCCGCCGGCGACCCACTCTCGCTGTGATTGGACACAGTAGGAGCAAATCAGTGGGTTCGGCAGGCTCGATGTCTGCCGGCACCTGCTGATCATTTGGGACACAAGCAGAACAGCAGTATGCCTATGTAGACAAGTCAGATTGTCGTTCTGTCAGCAGGAAGGCTTTGATCCTGTGTTTCTGCGAAGCAGGAACATGGATCTTTGCCTTCACCTAGTCAAAGAACCTCCCCCACAGTGAGTTAGCACAGTCTAGGCATACATTTAACCCTTTGATTGCCCTTAATGTTAACCCCTTCCCTGCCAGTGTCATTAGTAAAGTGACAGAGCATATTTTTTAGCACTGATCACTGTATTAGTGTCACTGGTCCCCCTGGTTCTATAAGTCACCGATTGATGCTATTACTAGTAAAAAAATAAAAAAATAAAAAAAAATATACCATATTTTGTCAAAGCTATAACTTTTGTGCAAACCAATCAATATACACTTATCAGGATTTTTTCACCAAAAATATGTAGCGGAATACATATTGGCTAAATTGATGAGAAACGTAGATTTTTTACATTTTTTTGGATATGTTTTTTTTTTTCAAAATTGTCAGGCTGTTTTTGTTTATAGTGCAAAAAATAAAAACCACAGAGATAATCAAATACCACCAAAAGAAAGCTCTATTTACCCTTTCATGACTAAGCCTATTTTTGAAATTTGGTGTTTACAAGTTAAAATCCATATTTTTTGCTAGAAAATTACTTAGAACCCCCAAACATTATATATATTTTTTTAGCAGAGAATCTAGAGAATAAAATGGAGATTGTTGCAATATTTTATATCACATGGTATATGTGCAGCGGTGTTTTAAACGCAAATTTTTGGAAAAGGGACACTTCCACAAATTTTAAAAAATCCAAACAGTAAAGTTACCCCAATTTTTTTGTATAATGTGAAAGATGATGTTACGCCGAGTAAATAGATACCAAATATGTCAGGCTTTATAATTGCACGCACTCGTGGAATGGCGACAAACTATGGTAGCTATGAATTTCCATAGGCGACGCTTTAAATTTTTTTTTTATGGTTACCAGGTTAGAGTTACAGAGGAGATCTAGAGCTAGAATTATTGCTCTCACTCTGACGATCGCAGCGATACCTCACATGTGTTATTTGAACACCGTTTACATATGCGGGCGCAACTTCCGTATGCGTTTTCTTCGCTGCGCGAGCTCGCAGGGACGGGGGCACTTTAAATTTTTTTTTTTTTATATTTATTTTATTTATTTTTATACTTAAAAATTGTGTTTAAAAAAAAAATGTTTTTTTTTTACTTTTATTGCTGTCACAAGGAATGTAAACATCCCTTGTGACAGTAATAAGTGGTGACAGGTACTCTTTATGGAGGGAAGGGAGGTCTAAAAGACCCCCCATCCCTCCTTTACACTTCAAAGTATTCAGATCGCCGAAAACAGCGATTCTGAATACTGTGCATTTTTTAAAATTTGGCGCCATTGGCAGCCGAGTAAACGGGAAGTGACGTCATGACGTCGCTTCCGCGTTTATATTGAGAAGGCTGGAACGAAGCCACCCACAGCTTTGTTCCAGCCCGCCCACAGCCGCCGGAGGCAGACGATTGGACACCAGGCCTCCCGATCGCACGGGAGGCCCGGTAAGAGCGGCGGGAGGCGGCAGGAGGGGGGATGTCCCCTCCCGCTCCTCCGGTATAACAACTGAGTGGCTTTTAGCCGCATCGATTGTTATATACGGGTAGCCGATCGCCCGCTCTAAACAACGGTACCGGGATGATGCCTGCAGCTGCGGGCATCATCCCGTTATAACCCCCGAATGCCGAGTACGCAGATGTGCGTACGGTCGACAGGAAGGGGTTAAAAGAAAAAAAGAAAAATACAAATGACTGAACATTGGTGGTAGGAGAAAATGTTGTTTTGTTGCTTACATTTACATTGCTTACAAGCAACAAAATTACATTTTCTCCTGCTACCAATGTTCATTAATTTGTATTTTTTTAATTTATTATTTGTTATGCAAATTTTACTACAGATGGTAGTAATTTATTTCTCCTGAAGAAGCAGTTGTCACCACGAAACATGTAGAGGATCTGCTGTACATCAAGAATTAATTCCATTCTGTGTCCTTAGGAGTTACCTGGGGATACCGTATCACCAACAATACCAACGTAACAAAAATGTTATTGCAAGCATTGTTTGTTTTATATGTTTGGACATGTGTCCTCTTTTGATCAATTTTTGTATAAATAAAATGTAAACCTTTTTATTTAATTTGTGCTGCTTTCTGGGTTCCGAGGTCCATTTTCTTGTATTGATGCTATTCCAGAACTTAGAAGGGTTTGTCAGCCATGGCAGACCATTCATACTCTCATAGTTTTTATAACAAATCTGGAAATGTAAAAGATACCCCGTACTATTTTTTTTTCTTTTGGAAACACTGTATTATTAATTTGTTACCTTTGAGTGGTAACACATTTCCATTTGTGAAACTTTAATTATCTGCAATTACAGGCAAAACCTTTTTTTTCTAGTATTGGATAGACCAGGTATGGGGTAGCTCCTGTGTCTTTATTGCTGAAGAAATGTCTTTATTAAAATTTTCAAAATTGGTTTAAAAAGGGTTTTTGTTTTAACCTTGTTCACAACTTTCAGAATTTGTAACCCACTCCCAAATCCTACATTTTCTAAAAGACTAAAATACATTTTTCTAAAAGACTGGTAGAATAAAAAGATGCTGCTTTCACTTAGTTCCACCTGCATGCCTGTCAAAATTAGGACCGGTGGCTGTGCCTGGCCACAAAAGCAAAATGAATGATCATTTACACTTATGATTAGTTAAATCTTTTTAAAATCCTTTTAAATCAGCACAATGCACATTACTTACATTGAAAGTGAAATGTATATTGTGCTTGTGATTGCTCTCTTCACTGAAATCTTTACTCCTCTTCACCCCAGCATACCCCCACAAAAGTAATATTCCAGTGCTGCGGGGGTTAATATGAGCTGCTCGACCTGCAATTGGCAAGAGTGTTTATCAAGAGGACTATGCCTGCCCTTTCTGTCCCCTTGCTCTGTTCATAGAAGCTGTACAATATAAAATCACTCTATAAAGTGGACTTTCATTCATTCCTCCCATTCTTCATGCATACAGCATTTTATATTGCTGGAATCTGTAGTACAGTTTTTATCCATGGAGGAGAGGGGGTGAAAAGAGCAGATATACTGTAGCCTGCACACTTTAGGCCGAGTTCACACTGTGGGTCACAGCAGGGGGTACGGTGTGCCCCTGTAGAACCATTCAGGTACAAATCAGGTCTGAACTTCTGCCTGAATTCCCACGTGATTCGGAGTTAAAGATCCACAGGCCCCTTTTTAGGTGCAGACCACGGCTGCCCTGGAGGTGTGTGAACAAGATCCATTGAAAGATGGTCACACTTTCCTGTCTTGCGAATTGGATGCGGGGAAACCGGATCCAATTCGCATAGGTGTGAACCCGGCCTTACTAGTGCCTAAGACAGGCCCAGGGACTCATAATAACCCCTGCGCCACTAAAAGATTACCACTGTATGGAGGGAGCAAAGGACTGAAGCTTTAAATGAAAAGAGCAGCCACCAGCACAAAGGACACTTCTTGTTCAAAGTAAATACCGTCCCTCATGCTAATTAAAAAAAAAAACAAAAACAAACTATAATGCTGCGTACACACGATCGGAATTTTGGTCGGAAAAAGCTATGATGGTTTTTCCGACGGAATTCCGCTCAAGGTGTCTTGCATACACATGGTCACACCAAATTCCAACCGTCAAGAATGTGGTGACGTACAAGACGTACAACGGGACTAGAAAACGGAAGTTCAATAGCCAGTGTACCACTTTGGGCTCCTTCTGCTAATCTCGTGTTAGTAGAAGTTTGGTGAGGATCGATTTGCTCTTTTCAGACTCGTGCTTATTTCAATCGTTTAACTGCTGTTCAGTTTGTGCTTGTGGGTTTGTATCTGTTTTTCAGTGCGTGTAGTCAGTTCGTATCTGTTTTTCAGTGCGTTCTTGCACGCTCGTTACTGATTTTCAGCTCGCTCTTCACAGGCCTTGCTGTTCTTCAGTGCGTTCAGTTAGTTCATTCTGACCAGCTGACCGTTTTGAAGCCATGTTGTGGTTACATACTTGTCATAGAGTTCGTGCTGAGTGGGGGCTTGGTGTTGGGGTTCTTACTTTGACCCAAGCCCAGTCCATGAACAGGATGGGGAGGAGTTCATGGACCAAGAATTGGTTGCTCCAGCGTGACCAATTCTCTCATATGCCTTTGCTGTGGGAGATCCAGGAGAATAACCTTGATGATTTCAGGAATTTTCTCCTGATGACGGACCCCATTTTTCACCATTTCTTGGCTTTGCTCACCCCTTATATTAGCAGGCAGGACATCTGCATGAGGCAAGCCATCACTCCCGAGCAGAGGCTAGTTGCCACTTGGGCAACGGGGAGAAGTCTACAGGATCTCAAGTTCTCTATAAGCATCTCCCCCAGGCTCTGGGGATCTTCCTCTTCTTCCTCCGATCCTTTTGCTTCTTCTTTCGGTCTTCTCGTTTGCATCTTCCTCTGGCTTATTTTTCCCCGTTACGTAACTGGGTGACCCTGCTCCCCTCTGACATGACGGGGAAAGCCATAGGGAAGTCCCCGTGTGTCAGAGGGGGGCGTGGTCACTGGGTGGCCCCACCCTCAGTTATATAAGAACTGTCAGAAGAACAGAAGCATCACACAGCGGGAACCTCTCATGGATGCGGATCGTCCAGAGAACGAAGCGGGGGAGAAGATGCCGGAGGAAGATGCGGAAGAGAAGATCGAAGGAAGAAGCAGAAGATCAGAGGAAGAAGAGGAAGAAGCGGGGGGAAGAACAAGATGGAGGAAGAAAACCGAATGAAGACCAGAAGAAGATGAAGAAGATGAAAGAAGAATCGGGGAAAGAAGAAGACATTAATAAAGGAATTGTCAAAAACCATCTCTTATCTTTTTTAACATTTTTGACACTTTTTTTGTGAAATGGTGGGGGTACATTTGTACCCCATTACCACTTCACACAGGGGGGGTGGGATCTGGGGGTCCCCTTGTTAAAGGGGGCTTCCAGATTCCGATAAGCCCCCCTGCCTGCAGACCCCCACAACCACCGGGCAAGGGTTGTGGGAATGAGGCCCTTGTTTCCATCAGCATGGGGACATCCTCCCCATGTTGAAGGCATGTGGCCTGATACGGTTCAGGAGGGGGGGCACTCTCATGTCCCACCCTCTTTTGCTGCGGCCTGCCAGGCTGCGTGCTTGGATATGGGTCTGGTATGGACTTTTAGGAGGACCCCCACCCATTTTTTATATTGTGGCACGGGGTTCCCCTTAAAATCCATACCAGACCTGAAGGGTCTGGTATGAATTTTGAGGGGGACCCCCATGCCATTTTTTTTTACATTTTGGCACGGGGTTCCCCTTAATATTCATACCAGACCTGAAGGGCCTGGTATGGAACTTGGAGGGACCCCATGAATTTTTTTTTTAATTTTGGTTCGGGGTTCCCCTTAATATTCATACCAGACCCAGGTAGGGCCTGGTAATGCACTGTGGGGGAACCCCAGGCCATTTTTTTCAATGACTTTTATGAGTATTGCGGAGACCCGACAATTCATTATAGTTCCCGGTGCTACCGCTAGTACTTTTAAATGACTTTTTTTCCTTTAGAAATGTCATTTTGCTCTCAGACTGTTGTAAACATGGGAAACATGCGCCACTTTACAGGCATACTATAGACACCCCCAGGTACGAAATTTAAAGGAATATTTCACTTTTATTGTTTCACTTTAAGCATTATTAAAATCACTGTTCCCAAAAAAAGGCCTTTTTAAAACTTTTTTTTTGCATTGATACATGTCCCCTGGGGCAGGACCCAGGTCCCCAAACACTTTTTATTAAAATAACTTGCATATTAACCCTTAAAATTAGCACTTTTGATTTTTCACGTTCGTGTCCCATAGACTTTAATGGTGTTCGTGTGTTCGAACAAATTTTTTGTCAGTTCGCATGTTCTGCTGCAAACTGAACAGGGGGGTGTTCAGCCCATCCCTAGTTGGGAGGAAGGGGTTGCACCCACAATGCGTACATTGAAATCCCCTGACGGCAGATACCACATGTTGACGCACTGTGTGCATCTTCCAAATTTGGCTTTTAAACTGTATTAAAACTTTAGAGAATTTTTTTTTTTTTAATTAAATAGCTGTAATCGTTTTTGGATTTAGATTCACCCTGGTACATCAATCAGGTTCTTCAGTCTTTGTTTAATCTAATCTCCTTGGTTTTTTCTTTGATAAGGTCTAAATCCCGACTACACCATATTATGTCCTGATAAGTCATTGTGTCACTGGTGAAATGAGTAGATTGTTCTTCCACAACCTGCACCTAAAATAAAAATACACACCATGTATTATAAATATGCAGGCATACATCTATTACCTGAATCTGTGGTGTCAGACACTGGCCTGTTGTGGTGACTATTTCAACCACTTCTTCCACCTCTCCTTCCTCCACATCCTGAGGTTGTGGTGTCCTCTGATCCCCTTCTTCCTGAGGTGTGGTGTTGCTGGTGTCCTCAGATGGACTGAGTCTTTTCTCCCCTATGAGAATGAAACAAAAGGCATACTTAGCACACAGATATTTGTGGCCAGAAATATGAATGTGAAACGTTGCTTGGAAGTGGGGTACAATTGTCTGTTTGGGCAGAGTTCCAAGTTGAAGATATGATTAATTCCCTTAACCAAGCTTGAATATTTTCCTTTTTTGGACAAGTTTCACACATGTAGACACCCCAAGTATCCACTGAAGTACCTGTGTGGGAAACCTTAAAAATTTTGTTCTTGTGTCCCACACTAGTGCTCCTGAGTCCAGATGTCTAAACAGCTGCTGAGTGTCCTCTCCTTACATTACACTGAATCAAGTTTGCAATTCTTTCTAGTTACTAGACAACAATGTTCTACATTTCTTTTAATACAAATTAGCATGACCAAATGTAGTTAACCCTGTATCTGCCCAAAACATCATATTTAGTTGGCAAATGAACAATGTTTCTTACGACCGATTACTGTGCCCATGAACATGAAAGTAGCCATTTAATCTGTACAACAGTAAAGAAAAGCACATGGAGCAACATGCAAGTAATAATCATAATAGGAACACACGACAAATACTTACTTTTTAGAAGCACTTTCTTGACCCTTCTGTACTGATCCTGCTCCCTCAATTTCAGGTCTGATCAGCGTTTCCTCAATTGCTCCTTGGATCGTTGTACCCCAAAATTCCGGCGCAGACTCTTCACAACTTTAGTCATGATCTTGGCCTTTCTCACATTTGGGTTTAGGTACGGTCCATACTTCCCATCATAGTCGGCCCTCTTCAATATGTCCACCATCTCCACCATCTCACCAAAGGACATATTGGAGGCCTTAAATCTTCTCCTCCGGGTTCGCTATGTTTCTTGCTCCAGGCTTTCCTCCTCCTCGTTACTGCTATTATGCACCTGCTGTGTCTCCGCCATGTCTTCTCCCACTGCGCTGAAAGAGAAGTGGCGGGGAATATTCTAGAAAGAATGTCAGGGGCGGACAACAAGGGCAGAGTTTCACGCATGTGCAATGTAAATAAAGCTAACACACGTGTGTCGCACATACGATCTGTGAGTGGAGGAAGCGCTAAACATTATAATGAAGGTAACATTTTAACTTGGGACATCAGTGGCCTATACTCATTCTAGATTGAGGCCTATATTGGGATAAGATTAGGGGAGTTTATTCTGATATTAGTGTGTTGGTCTTGTGTTTTGTCTTTCAGCAAATATGAAACAATTCAAAGACCCTGAATTCATGGGCCAGTTCATAGACAGATACAGGGATATGAGAAATTTGTGGGAGGTTAAAAACCCCTTATATCGCAATAAACCAGCTAGGAAGGCATCGCTGGAGAAACTGCTGCAATTTGTGAAGACGCAGGTCCCCGATGCAGACATCGAGTTTGTGGAGAAGAAAATTGGTAGCTTGAGAAGCACATATAGGAAGGAGCTTAATAAGGTTCAGGCTTCCATGAGATCAGGAGCTGCAGCAAAGGATGTGTATGTACCCAGTCTGTGATACTACAACAGGATGCGGTTTCTGGAAGACCAGATGGAAGCCAGGGCATCACTTTCTACACTTCCATCCAGCCTTCCCTCAACCCCAGCTGAGGCTTCCGAGGACCAACCTGGACCTTCCATCCTGGAAGAAGTTGAGGAGCCCAGCTGGAGCCAGGTATAGTATTTTTTTAAATATTTATCGTCCAAAAATGATTGTTGTTAACTAAATGTTATTATTGCTAACAAATTAATGATTTAACAAAAAGTGTTTGACATATCAATAGACAGTAGGGGCCAAAAATGAGTGTGACAAGAATGAAAAATGCTGGGGTCAGAATGATCGTCTTTTCTATTTATTAACATTCAATTTGCAACAGTCATGAGCTGAAAATTGTATGTGATTGATGAACCAAAAACTAAAACTCCCTTTTTCATACACAGGAAGACCTCAGCCAGGACGAGGCTTTGGAATGTGGCAGACAAGAGAAGGCGGGGGTAAGTGTCAGCCAGGAGGAGGTGGGGGTAAGTGTCAGCCAGGAGGTGGCCAGGCCCTGTAGCCTCACCAAATCCCAGGTGCCTTCCCTCCGCCTTACAACAAAAAGGGCCAGGAAGGGGAGTAATGTGGAGGAGGCAGCACTGGGCCTCATTAAGGAGGCTAATGCGGCCCTGAAAAGCCCCCCCGACGCTGAAGAGGCCTATGGCTGCTATGTCGCTGCTAAATTGCAGCGAATGGAGGGCCAACGCTTCAGGTGTGAGAAATTTATTTTTGAGGCCCTTCAGAAGGGGTTGAGTGGCCAAATAAGTGATAACATGCACTTATGTGTGCTCGCCCATCCTCCTCCTCCTCCTGCCACAAGTCCACCTCCAGAGCCACAGCCTCCAAGGAAGGCTGCAGGGAAGGCTGCAGAGAAGCGTGGAGGGAAGGCTGCAGGGAAGACAAGAAAGTGATGGCCTGGGTTCAGTCTGGTCGGACAGAAGACGCAGGCTGTGGTAGTACCACAGCCTGGGGACATATGTGTCATCTGCTGCTGTTCATGATCTTGGGGAGTCCAGGACCAGATTGTACTCCCCATTATATGGACTTCTCAAGCTACCAATTTTAATTTAAAAATTGTTGATGTGTGCCTTGGGGTAGAAAGGCTTTGCAAATTCCAGCAGTTTCTCCAGAGTTGCCTTCCTCTTTGCTTTGTTATCAGCCAGAATAAATGGAGATTTTTTTTTCAGAAAATACTTGCCTATGTGTTTTTTTTCAAATAAGACAGTTTGTTAGTAGGCAGGTACATTTCAAAAATACAATGTCAAATTAACAAGGGACACCGACCTCCTTGAGCTTTAAAAATACAAGATAATAATGTTGTTGTGTAAACTTGACATACAAAAAAAATTATGACTAGAAAATTATTTCAAAATATTCTAAAAAAAAAAAATAAAAAATAATTCCAAACATTATTATGGACATCTGGCTTTAAAAACAAAAAAGATTATTCATGAGATCATGAGAAATAATAAAGAAAGAAGCTTGTGGGAGGGGCGTGGTATGGAAGGGCTCTGAGAGACAGAGAGACGGGAGATAGCTACCGGAGATGTCGGCACGGAGACGTAACACCCCACACCCCCCTGGTAAGGGGAAGGCACAGACTGGCGGTATGAAAGCTTACTTGTCCCCGCAGAACACAGACCGAGGGAAGGCGGAGTGGAGGCTGTCAGAGCATGGAGGGGTAAGGTCCGTTGTATCCGATGCCCGAAATAGACAGAGGCAAGGTGAGGAGATGCCAGTGAAAAGTCAGAGGAGTCCAATGATGACAGAAGACTTAGCGGAGGGGGGAGTGGAGAGGGCTGAGAGTGAGGTCTGCTCTGAGCAAGGCAACCATGATATGGCGGGATTGAACTATAAAGAAAGCCATAGAATAGGCAATATGCCGGAAGGAGGACTGGGGGAACAAGATACAGGTGGAAGTGGAGGGACGGAACCCAGAGGTGCCCTAGGGGAGAGGGTTTTGGTAGATGAATATGGGAGTGAATCTCATGGAGGAGAACCGGTGTCGGCTAATTACAGAGCGACACAGAAGCAACAAAGGACCCCCATGACCCAAACCCCCAATACAGAGCAAGTATCACACCAGACAGAAATATTACGATAGACCTGGATAAGGAATTTAGAGAACACTTGAGATCTCTCCCCACTAAAAATGACATACAATCACTTATTTCTGCAGTGGAATTGTCCTGTAAACAGATGGTTGAAGGGATCAGAGAGGACATAATAGCCCTGGGACATAGAGTGGAGGAAATAGAGATAAATCAGGATGACATCAAGCAAGCCGTGGTGGACACTCAAGAAGTAGTAAAGGAGTATGAAGAAAAATTAAACTCACTATTAGATCAAATCGACGATCAAGAAAATAGAACACGCAGGCAGAATATTCGTATAAGGGGTTTAAGCGAGGTGATAGGGGCTATAGATTTAGCACAAACGGTGACAGACTTGTTTCGCCAAATACTGGGGTCACAAACCCCAGAGGTTATTGAGATAGACAGAGTGCATCGCTCAATGTCTTTCGCCAAACAGAATACGGGTAGACCCCGAGATATTGTCTGTAAATTACACAAATTCACATTGAAGGAGGCAATTATGACTGCAGCACGCAAAAACCCTAGGATAGAGTATGAAGGACATCAGATTTCTCTGTTTTCGGATTTATCATATTGAACATTAATGCAACGTCGTACTGTCAGACCCCTATTAGAAGTTATGCGGGCGGCGGAAGTGAGATATAGATGGGGATTCCCTTTTTGCTTAAAGGCTACCTGAGAGGGAAAATCAGCAGTCCTCAGATCTAAGGATGATCTACAAAAATTTACAGAAGTGTTGGGCTTGCCGCCGGTCGACTTTACAGATTGGAGACAGTACTAGAGCCCCTTTGCCACGCCCAGAACAGTGGAATCAAGTCCCAAGTAGAAGCAGAGGGAGGAAGATAAATAAAGATGGACAAATATAATTATGGATGGACATAGAGAAGAGATGATGGGAGTTTAGGTGGAAGGGGGGCCGGTGGGGGGAGTGGGGTGGTGGGGGGGAGGAGGAGGGGGAGAGGTGTCATATTGGGATGGGGGGAGGTGGGGGGAGGAGAGAGGGGAAATGGGGGGGAATTTCCCCTTTTTTTTTTCTTTTTCTCCTCTCTTAATCCTCGCATATGGATCTCCCTCCCAGTTTTTCCTCCTGCTCCCCGTTACCTACCCGCTCCTTCTTTTATATGTAGAATCATTGTCAATTATTTTGCAAAATGCTCCTCTTGTTCTTGGAGCCCAGGGAGAAACTGGGTACCTTACCCATACCATGAAACATCTTTGCCCCAATAGGGAAGTCCCAAAAGGAGGACTTTTTATTCTGCACTTTGGCAGAAAGGAGGACAATCCCAGTAATAGGAAGTATGCCTATAGGGGGATTGGTCCACCATTTAGGGGAGATAATAGGAACTATAGTGATGTGTGTATCTGTTGTTTTTTTTTTTTTTCTCCTCTCCCTCACTCCTTTCCCTCCAGCCCAGGCACCTTACTCTTGGAGTGGGTATATACACGGAGAAGACAAGGGGAACCCCTGGAGCGGCACGGCGGCAGATACAGGAAAGTACATACAAATGGGATTAAATGGCAGAGGTGAAGATAGTATCATATAATTTAAGGGGTCTAGGAGTGCCTAGTAAGAGGGGGCGTCTCTGGTGTGAACTGCGCACCCTGGGGGCAGATATTATATTTCTCCAGGAAACGCGCTTCACAGCAGGGTCGACCCCCAGACTGCCCTGCTTTCCATTCAATCAATGGTTTCATTCAACTTCGCCTATTCGTGGAGCTAGTGGTGTTATAATAGCATTTAATAGATCAAGTCCTTTTTTGCTTATGGAGGTTGAGACGGAATCCGGAAGGTCGTTTTTTGATTGTAAAGGGGAGAATACAGGGTCAGTGTTATACGTTCGCTTCAATTTATGCCCCCAATAACTGTACGGTAGAATTTATATCAAAAACACTGAATAAATTGGAAAAGATGAGGGAGGTTGTCTTAGTATTGGGGGGGATTTTAATCTCACTCTAGATCCCGAAATGGACAATTCATCGGGTAAAACAGTATTATTCTTTAGGGCTCAGAGACACTTAAGAAAGAGTTTGAGATCGCTTCACCTGGTGGACAGCTGGAGGGTATTGCATAGCCGAGAAAAGGATTATAGCTACTATTCAAGAACACATAACATCTACTCACGGATTGACCTATTTTTGGTCGATCAATTTGATTTACATCTTGTGAAATCTTCAGTAATTAGCTCAATCACGATTCAGATCATGCGCCAGTGGCTTTGAGCTTACGAATGAGTGGGGTAAGCAAGAAGGAAAGGACCTGGCGACTAAATGTGTCCATTTTGGATGATAAAAGGGCCTTTGAAACCCTGAAGGATGGACTGATGTCATATTTTGAGACCAATAGACCAATGAGCCAGGTGAGGTGTCCAACCAATCAGTGTGGGAAGCGCATAAAGCGGTTATTAGGGGGGAAATGATTGCACAAGGCTCGCGCCTTAAGAAAGAAAAACAAAAGGAAATTACGGAAATTTTAGAAGAGATACATAAAAATGAGATCAAACATAAAAATAATTGGGATCCGGAGGATGATAATAGGCTGGTAGAGTTGAGGCTTAATCTAACCAAATGTTTGGATCTGAAAGTCAAAAATAAGCAAAGGTACTATGCTCATCGTTTCTATGAGCAAGGTAGTAAAGGGGAAAAGTTGCTGGTGAGACAATTAAAGAAACAGCAGGAGGCAAGGCATGTTCATAAACTAATGGTAAACAACAAACAGGTAATTGACTCCCATAAAATAGCAGCGGAATTCCGAAGGTATTATAGATCTCTATATAATATAGAAGGGGTAAAAGAGGAGATGAAGTGGGAGGAGTGAGGAAGGAGATCCGAGAGTACTTAAGGGCGTCAGAATTACCAGCTATTTCAACGGCGGCACTTAAGGAAATGGAACAACCAATTACGGTGGAGGAGTTGGGTAAAATGGTAGAGGGATTGCCATTGGGGAAAAGCCCGGGCCCTGATGGCTTTACGAATGCATACTATAAAAAGTTTCTTCCAGTGCTAATACAGCCCTTGTGTGATTATTTCAATTCCATAACAACTTCTAGCCCACTGCCCCAGAAGCATTGATGGCGCATGTGACGGTTCTCCCGAAGGAGGGGAAGGACCCTCAGTTGTGTGTTAACTATAGATCCATCTCCCTCTTGAACTCGGACACGAAGATCCTATCAAAAATCTTGGTCCTTAGGATGCAAGATCACATAGCAAAAATAATATATTTAGATCAAACGGGATTTATAAAAGACCGGGAAACCAGAGACAACACAATTTGTGCCTTACAATTATTACATTGGGCCCAAAATGGGCCAGAGCAAATTCCAAGGGTAGTGCTGTTTATAGATGCTGAGAAAGCATTTGATAGGGTCAACTGGGTCTTCCTGTCTGAGGTTTTGAGGGGGGTGGGCCTGGGAGAGCGCATGATGGGATAGGTTTTGGCAATATATAATAACCCTAAAGCAAGGGTCAAGGTAAATAGAGGGCTGTCGGATTATTTTGATATCCGCAATGGGACTAGACAGGGGTGTCCACTGTCACCCCTGTTATTTGCCTTGATCCTTGAGCCTTTTTTATTTAAGATAAGGAAGAATGGAGGGATTAATGGGATTCGTATTTGGGCAGTGGAGCATAAGGTATCGGCCTATGCGGATAACCTTTTATTTTATATATCTAAACCACAAGAATCACTGAATGAATTAATGCGGGAAATAGAGATGTTTGGAGCCCTATCTAATTTTAAGGTAAATCCTGAAAAATCCATTTTGATGCCAAGCCATGTCCCTTCTAAGATGAGGAACGCTATACAACATAGCTTTCCCTTTATTTGGAACACAGATTCACTAAGATACTTGGGGATTCATATCATAGCAGATTTAAAGAAGCTATACGAGCTCAACTATGGTACACTGCTAGTAAACATACAGAGAGACCTGAAAAGCTGGAGGGGCCACTTGCTGACTTGGTTTGGAAGAGTGAATGCACTAAAAATGAATGTACTGCCGAGAATTATATATATTTTACACACGGTCCCTATGACACTCCCACAAGCCTTTTTTAGAAAGTTGAGAAGGGCCTTTTTGAACTTTGTGTGGGGAGACAAGCACCCAAGAATATCATATGATATACTGAGGAGACATAAAGAGGAGGGAGGGTTAGGATTACCAGACATGAATCTGTACTATAAGGCTTTGGCCCTGGTACGAATAATGAACTGGCGCCATGATTCTGTAAACAAACTATGGGTAAATTTGGAAAAAACAATAGCAGGTAGGAACCTAGAAGAGGTGCCCTGGATTCCAACTGTGAATAGGGGACTATCGAAATGGACATTGCCAATAACTAAAACTACATTAGTTTGGGATAGGTTAAATGCCCAGGGTAAGATCACACCTATGATATCCCCTTTGGCCCCACTGGAGGGATTTCCATGGTTTCAACCGGGGGAGGACAAAAGAAATCTAGAAGGATAGGGAAGAGATGGAGGGGTAACATGTGCAAGGATAGCTCCATTGGGCAAACTGGTCTCTGTATAGTGCATCAATACCCTATTATATTAAGGAATGGGAGAGAGAAATAGGAAAGAGGTTCTCAACTTTACAAACAAAAAGGCTGATTAAAACAACTCATAGCTCTTCAATAAGCTCATATACTCAGGAGAAGGCATATAAATTTCTGACCAGATGGTACCTTACCCCTGCTCGCTTAGCACAAATGTTCCGAAAGGGAGATGCATGTTGCTGGAGGGGATGTAAGGAGAGGGGGACATACCTCCACCTTTGGTGGACATGTCCGAAGATTAAAAAATTTTGGGAGGCAGTGGCCCCCTGGGTCAAGTGGATGACTGCAAAACCTATAGAGTTCTCGGTAATGCACTTCTTGTTCCACGGGATGCCATCCTCGAATAAAATATACAAAAAAAGTATTACTCCCCATTTGCTGAATGCGGCAAAGGTATTGGAGCCAAGGTACTGGAAAAATCCTAGATGACCAACATTGCTTGATTGGAAAAAGGAAGTAGATAAAATAATGGATAATGGATGCGGAAGAGTGGGTATATAGGATTAAGGACAGACAGGAGGAATTTAAGGATATATGGAAAATTTGGAAACAACATTCAGCTGAGATATTAAAGATTTGAAGAGAGGTGCTGGTGCCGCGCTGTTTAAAAGTAAGATAGGGGAACATGTTTCTCTCCGGGAGGTGCCAGGGGGGAGAGTGGGGTGGTCGGACCGAGGTGAGGCCTTGACCCGCCCACCTATTTTTGGGGATTGAGGGAGGTGGGACTAAGTTTTTTTTTTTTTTTTTTTTTCGCTTCTTCCCCTTCCTCTTTTTGCCTCTTGGGATTCGTCCTCTTCCAACCTCTCTACATCACCATAACAGAGGGGAGGGGGGAGGAGGGAGGAGGGCACAGGCAATTAGGGGGCACAAGGGGGGAAGGAGAATATCAACACAGGTATAAGTGTGGGGCACGGGGGTGGAGGGAGGGAGGAGTATGACACACTGATAAGGGGGAAAAACTGTTAAATGTTGAAATAATGTGAACACAATGAAATGGATTGAATACAGAATCACGGGGGTAACTAAAGGAGAAGGTTTAAGAATGGAGAAGATAAATGAAGAAGAGGGGGAGGGCGAAGGGAATACACTTATAGAAGAGGGGGAATGTTATGGGTGGAGGGGACGTGGAATTGAATTTTTGGTGTTGCTGGCTTATTTGGTGTTTTTTTTAATTTTTTTTTTTTTTTTTTTGTGGTAACACTTGAAGGACACTTCAGGAATAGTAGATTAAAATGTAAGATTAACGGTGAAAGGAGGAGAAAAATTATCACAGGTATAAGAGTGGGGCACGGGGGTGGAGGGAGAGGGGAGTATGATATACCGACAAGGGGGAAAAATAGTTGAATGTTGAAATAATGTGAACACAATGAAATGGATTGAATATAGAATCACGGGGGTAACTAAAGGAATGCTACGGGTGGAGGTGATGTGGAATGGAATTTTTTGGTGTTGTTGGTTAACTTGGTGTGGTTTTCTTTTTTTTTTTTTTGAAAGGGCACGAAGGAGTGGTGGAGGGAAAGGAGGTGTAAAGGGAAATGGGGGGAAATAAAGTGTTTTGGAGTAATAAAATAGGGGAGGGGATGGAGGGAGGAGAGGAGGGAGGGAAGGGGATGGTGGGGGAAAGGAAGAATTTGGGGGGGTTTCTTTTTTTTTTTGTTTTGTTTATGTGGATGGTTGGTTGTCTTGTCTGTTTGTAGTTCCCAACAGATTGACTGTTTGTGATATTGTATAAGTATTGAAGGTGAAATGTCTAAAAAAGAGTTGTAGTATATGATACTCAATTAGATTTGAAAAAGATATAAATAAATAAAAACATGTTATTATAAAAGAAAGAAGTTTGTGAGAACTCTGTGTGAATATGAGCAGCAAAAGAACTTCATTCTTCTAGCATTATAAAGAAGAGAATGAGCTGCATTAAAGTGGGGTTCCACCCAAAAAAACAAACATACCTGAAAAATTCTAAAAAAAAAACAAAAAAAATTTGGATATATTTTTTTTTTTTACTTACCTCTAAATGCCTGTTGCTAGGTGGTCCCTCGTAGTCTGCCTCTTCCTTTGCCTGGGCTGGTGACATCACTCCCCCCTCGGTACAGGAAGGGCTCCGCTCTGTTCCCTCCCTCCTGTCAATCATCTGGGACCCATTACAGGTCCCAGGTGATTGAGCGGCCAATCACAGCGCCGACGAGCGGAGGGGGGACGAGCGGGGCTTCGATCCCCCGCATCACTGGACCCAGGGACAGGTAAGTGTCCAATTAAAAGTCAGCAGCTGCAGTATTTGTAGCTGCTGACTTTTAATTTTTTTTTTTTAATGGACCCCCTGGGTGGAACCCCACTTTAAACTATTGAAAAAATTTCAGCATGACGAATATGCCATCTCCATTATGAATGGTAGTTTTACCAGACCGAGCGCTTCCATCTCGAACTTGAATCTGAGCATGCGTGAGTTTTTGCATGTCGGAGTTGCATACACACGAACACATTTTCGGGTAAGAACTTTTTCTGACCAAAAAATTGAGAACCTGCTCTCAATCTTTTGCTGGCTGGAATTACACCAGCAAAAGTCCGATGGAGCATACACAAGGTCGCATTTTCCGACCAAAAGCTCTCATAGGTCTTTCGCTGGCCGAATTTCCGATCGTTGGTACGCGGCATAAGACTGCACAACTTTTTTTGCTGCATTAAAAAGGAAAGTTATTGAGTTTTAAATCAGGTTGCAATCTTTCAATTCATGCCAAAAAATAAATGTTGGCAGTTTGTAAGAAAATATTCATACATTTTTACTTTCTAGTAATTTCCGGGTGGCTCCTTATGGTGACCTGCATGAACTAATCTCTCTTCCTTTGGGGATATATGAACAGACGAAACTTACCAGATTAAAGCATTACAGAAAATAGTGATCTTCCACTGTATCCTGGTATTTCCTTCCAACAGTGGTCAAAACCCCAATATGTCACAGTGATTTACAGTTTCAGTCTTGCATTCTTATATGCGCCCGCGCAACGCCCCATAATGAACTGCGAGACCGTCAATGCTCTGCAAGATCACAGTGCATTGACAGCTGCTGATTGGCCAAAGTATGCACCTGACCTGCATGCTTTGGTCAATCACAGCTGCTGTGAGAGCCATGATTGGCCAAAGGCAGGGTGCCTATGGCCAATCATGGCTCAGGGGGTGGAGTCCATGCCCCTCACTATACAAGGCTGCTTACATAGCAGCCGTACATAGTGAAATGAATGAGAGCAGCAAAATAACATTTGTAAAGGAAAAAAATGTCATTTAAAACTGCTTGCGGCTGTAATGTATTGCCAGATCCTGGCAATATACATAAAAATCATTTCTGGTATGGATATTAAGGGCCAAAATGTAAAAAAATGCCATGGTGGTCCCCCCAAAATCCATACCAGGCCCTTCAGGCCTGGTATGAATTTTAAGGGAAACCCCACGCCAAAATGTAAAAAAAATAGCGTGGGGTCCCCCAAAATCCATACCAGACCCTTATCCGAGCACGCAACCCGACAGGCTGCAGGTAAAGAGGGGACGAGAGAGCGCCCCCCCGAACCATACTAGGACACATGCCCTCAACATGGGGAGGGTGCTTTTGGGTCCCCCCAAAACACCTTGTCCGGATGTTGATGGGGACAAGAGCCTCATCCCCACAACCCTTGCTGGTGGTTGTGGGGGTCTGGGGGTAGGGGGCTTATCAGAATCTGGAAACCCCCTTTAACAAAGGGGCCCCCAGATTATTATTATTATTATACAGGATTTATATAGCGCCAACAGTTTGCGCAGCGCTTTACAACATGGGGCAGACGGATCCCGGCCCATTGTACCTCTACACATTCACCAAAAAGTGTCAAAAAAATAAAGATGACAGGAGACAGTTTGAGACAATTTCTTTATTTAAAAAAAATGTAAAAAGTCCTGCAATGTCCATCTTTAATCACAGCACTAACGGTCCCGAAAACCCCCCCCAGAAAAACTTTGCCTTGATGGGCGGCATCCCCACGACTGCAGCCTTTTTGCAATGACAGCTGTTATATAGCTGAGGGTGGGGCCACCCGCTGATGTAAATGGGTGACCTCTGAAAATCATAACCACAAATATAAAAATCGCAATAACAAATTGTACCATCATCCAAAATTTGGTGGAATAGAGGTTTGGGAACCTGGTCCCCAACCAAGGTTCACCAAGGGCAGAGCAAAAGGACTATCTCTGTACAGTGTGAGAAAAGTATAAGTAGGACATAAAGACAGTCATAAAAAGTTATGAAAATTTATTAGTACAAATTACATGACATTAAAACAAAGGTGACTTGGTCATATATAGTACTTCAACTAGTTTCACGGGGTGAGGCGCTTCATCAGGAAATGCATCTGTAAATAGACACAAGATCAATAGTCATATAGTCAAGACTAGGGATGAGCTTCGTGTTCGAGTCGAACCCATGTTCGACTCGAACATCGGCTGTTCGATCGTTCGTCGAATTGCGAACGATATGGGCCGTTCGCGCCAAATTCGTGTGGCGCGTCACGGCCCATAATTCACTGCGGCATCGCAGTGCATTGCTTGCTGATGATTGGCCAAGCATGTACTATGACCCGCATGCTTGGCCAATCACAGCGCCGCCTTAACAGAGAGCCATAATTGGCCAAAGCCAAGGAGGCTTTGGCCAATTATGGCTCAGGGGATTTAGTACACGCCCCACACTATATAAGGCCGCCTGCACGGCGGCCCTGTGCAGTGTGTTCCGGTGTGCTTAGAGAGAGAGAGAGACAGTGTCATTTCATTTGAGTTAGCTAGATTAGGCAGGACAGTCAGTCAGTTAGCTGCACTTAAAGTGTATTGTGTATATATATGCATCCCAGGTGTTGCATATATATATATATATATATATATATATAATAAACAGCAAAGTGCAGCGCTAATAACATATGTGAAAAGTTAAAATTGAGTACCACCAAGTGACATGTAAAACAATTAGTGAAAAAACATATTACAAATGAAACTAAAATCACAAATGTATGTGAAAAAAAGTCCAAAAATTCTTGATAAGTCCACAAATAAAGTAAATAAATGAAGAACACCCATCCAAGAGAGGTTTGTGACAAAAGGTGCCTAGATATGGTCCACCAAAACGTGTGTGAGTAGAGTCTGCTTACCAGACGGCGATGACTGCTATTATGGCAGTCTCACCCAGCATAGGGATTATGGTCTCCCAAAACCCAAGGTACAATACGGGATCGGTAGTTCTAACACTCCATCAGACCGAAAATACAAAAGAGAACACCTCCATAGCGCAACATTGTATGATATAACAATTTAATAGTAAACAAGGAGTCACACTTACAATATTGCAGAAGATATGCAGCATGTGGAAAAAACAAGCAGAGCGGCGGCGTCTCCGTGTACCGGTACCAATCCCCAGACGACGTCCTATCGTGACGAAACGCGTAGGGAGGAGCTTACGACGGTGACGTCATCACGTTCTTGGAAGGGCTTGAACACAGGAAGTGAATCGCGGTACACGGAGACGCCGCCGCTCTGCTTGTTTTTTCCACATGCTGCATATCTTCTGCAATATTGTAAGTGTGACTCCTTGTTTACTATTAAATTTTTATATCATACAATGTTGCGCTATGGAGGTGTTCTCTTTTGTATTTTCGGTCTGATGGAGTGTTAGAACTACCGATCCCGTATTGTACCTTGGGTTTTGGGAGACCATAATCCCTATGCTGGGCGAGACTGCCATAATAGCAGTCATCGCCGTCTGGTAAGCAGACTCTACTCACACACGTTTTGGTGGACCATATCTAGGCACCTTTTGTCACAAACCTCTCTTGGATGGGTGTTCTTCATTTATTTACTTTATTTGTGGACTTATCAAGAATTTTTGGACTTTTTTTCACATACATTTGTGATTTTAGTTTCATTTGTAATATGTTTTTTCACTAATTGTTTTACATGTCACTTGGTGGTACTCAATTTTAACTTTTCACATATGTTATTAGCGCTGCACTTTGCTGTTTATTATACTTTTGGAGGTCAGATACAGGACTTTTTTAGGGTGCTGGCAGCTTTTCTAATTATTTTTTAATCTAAGCGCAGCTTTTACCCAATTTGGGTTTTTTCTCATATATATATATATACACTGTATTCAGTTTAGCTAGATCCGTTCCTGTTATCTTCTAGACTATTTACATTTAGTGCAGTGCGTCCTGCTCACAGTGTTCAGCTAGATCCGTTCCTGTTATATTCCTACTGACAGGCAGGCTTGTCTTGTTACAGTATTTTGAAGAAAATTACTGGTGTTCTTTTGATCCTATTAGTGCCACAGTCAGGCAGCTAGACTATTTACATTTAGTGCAGTGCGTCCTGCTCACAGTGTTCAGCTAGATCCGTTCCTGTTATCTTCTTACTGACAGGCAGGCTTGTCTTGTTACAGTATTTTAAAGAAAATTACTGGTGTTCTTTTGATCCTATTAGTACCACAGTCAGGCAGCTAGACTATTTACAGTTAGTGCAGTGCGTCCTGCCCACAGTGTTCTGCTAAACCTACAAGTAAGTGGGGTGCGTCCTGCTCACAGTGTTCAGCTAAACCTACAAGTTAGTGGGGTGCGTCCACCTCACAGTGTTCAGCTAAACCTACAAGCTAGTGGGGTGCGTCCTGCTCACAGTGTTCAGCTAGATCCATTTCTGTTATCTTCTTACTGACAGGCAGGCTTGTCTTGTTACAGTAAATACAGCTACCTGAAGAAAATTGCTGGTGTTCTTTTGATCCTATTAGTACCACAGTCAGGCAGCTAGACTATTTACAGTTAGTGCAGTGCGTCCTGCTCACAGTGTTCTGCTAAACCTACAAGTTAGTGGGGTGCGTGCTGCTCACAGTGTTCAGCAAAACCTACAAGTTAGTGGGGTGCGTCCACCTCACAGTGTTCAGCTAAACCTACAAGCTAGTGGGGTGCGTCCTGCTCACAGTGTTCAGCTAGATCCGTTCCTGTTATCTTCTTACTGTTAGGCAGGCTTGTCTTGTTACAGTATTTTAAAGAAAATTGCTGGTGTTCTTTTGATCCTATTAGTACCACAGTCAGGCAGCTAGACTATTTACAGTTAGTGCAGTGCGTCCTGCTCACAGTGTTCTGCTAAACCTACAAGTTAGTGGGGTGCGTCCTGCTCACAGTGTTCAGCTAAACCTACAAGTTAGTGGGGTGCGTCCACCTCACAGTGTTCAGCTAAACCTACAAGCTAGTGGGGTGCGTCCTGCTCACAGTGTTCAGCTAGATCCGGTTCTGTTATCTTCTTACTGACAGGCAGGCTTGTCTTGTTACAGTATTTTAAAGAAAATTACTGATGTTCTTTTGATCCTATTAGTACCACAGTCAGGCAGCTAGACTATTTACAGTTAGTGCAGTGCGTCCTGCTCACAGTGTTCTGCTAAACCTACAAGTTAGTGGGGTGCGTCCTGCTCACAGTGTTCAGCTAAAGCTACCTGTAGAAGGTTGGTGGTGTTCTCATACTACAGGCAGGCAGTTGATTTTGCTAGCTGCAGTATCAGTACATATATATATATATATTTATATATATATATATATATATATATATATATATATATATATATATATATATATATATATATATATATATATCCCAGCTTAGTGCAGCTACAGGCCATTAGTATGTCTGGAAGGCCAAGAAGGAGAGGCAGACAGTCACAAGCCAATAAGAGAGGGCAAGCAGGCTCTGTGTCTAGTGCTGGTCGTGGAGACGGTGCATCTTCATCAGCACGTGGCCATGGGACACGCTTGGCCTTTTTTTCGGCAGCTGGCCATGTTGAGCCGCAACATGCGGAAGACTTGGTCGAGTGGATGACCAAGCCGTCCTCATCCTCCTCATCCTCTCTCACCCATGCCCAGGGTACTTTGTCTGGCAAAGCAGCGGCCTCTTCCCTCGGCTCAATGTCATCAGTGACTCCTTCCCTAGCCCCACCATGTCCTCCTGAGGAGTCCCTCGAACTGTTTGACCACAGTGTTGGGTACATGCTCCAGGAGGATGCCCAGCGTTTGGAAGGCTCTGATGATGATACTGAGCTCGATGAAGGCAGTAACACGAGCACGGACAGAGGGGGTGCCCAAGAAGGACAGCAATCTGGCAGTCATGCTCCCCCTGCTGCAGCATACTGCCAGGTTTGCTCCAGTGATGAGGAGGGAGGGGATGATGAGGTCACTGACTCAACGTGGGTGCCTGATAGGAGAGAGGAGGAGGAGGAGGAGGAGGAGGCGGCACATCACCAACGAGGCAGGATGCCCTCCAGGGGCCAGCCTAAGGGCAGCACATTGACTGCATCACACCCCAAAGCTCCACATGTGCAGGGCGCTGCAGTCTCTGCGCGTTATTCAAAAAGTTCTTTGGTGTGGGCCTTTTTTGAGACGAGTGCATCAGATCGCACCGCTGCTATTTGCAACATATGTCTCAAGCGTATCTCGCGTGGCCAAAACATCTCCCGCTTGGGTACCACATGCTTGACCAGACATATGTTGACCTGCCATGCAGTTCGTTGGCAAGCGTATCTAAAAGACCCACACCAAAGAACAAAGAGGACCTCTGCTTGCTCCTCATCAGCTGAGATTTCCAACCCCACTAGACCTTCAGTCCTCTCTGAGACCTGCACTGAGAGGAATGAAGGTGTAGAATTAGGTGTGTCACAGCCACGTACTTGTGGGCAATCTGATTTTGGTACACCGACGTCAGATTGTACCAGGCAAATTTCCCTGCCCCAGCTGCTGCACCGCCGAAAGAAGTTTGCTCCCAGCCATCCACATGCCCAGCGGTTGAATGCTAGCTTGGCAAAATTGCTAGCACTTCAAATGCTGCCTTTTCAGTTGGTAGACTCTGCCCCCTTCCGTGAGTTTGTGGAATGTGCAGTTCCTCAGTGGCAGGTACCCAAACGCCACTTTTTCTCACGGAAGGCAATTCCGGCTCTCTACCAGCATGTGGAAGGCAATGTCCATGCCTCGCTGGACAGGGCGGTCAGCGGTAAGGTGCATATTACCGCTGACTCATGGTCCAGCAGGCATGGACAGGGACGTTACCTAAGTTTCACGGCACATTGGGTGACTCTGCTGGCAGCTGGGAAGGATGCAGGACAAGGTGCAGTAGTGTTGGAGGTTGTTCCGCCACCACGCCTCCAAAATGCTAATGATTGTGACACACCTCTCTCCTCCACCCCCTCCTCTTCTTCTTCCTCCATGGCCTCTTCCTCGGAACCAGAGGTGCTCCGTAGTCGTTCAAGGGGCTACGCAAGTACGCAGGCCAAAAGATGCCATGCGGTGCTTGAGCTGGTGTGCTTGGGGGACAGGAGCCACACTGGGGCAGAGGTTCTGTCAGCTCTGCAGGGGCAGGTTCAGAGGTGGTTGACGCCACGCCAACTTAAGGCAGGAATGGTGGTTTGCAACAATGGCACCAACCTCCTCTCTGCCCTCCGACAGGGACAAATGACCCATGTGCCCTGTTTGGCTCACGTCCTTAACTTGGTGGTGCAGCGGTTCTTGGGCAGGTACCTGGGCTTACAGGATGTCCTGAGGCAGGCCAGGAAAGTCTGTGTGCATTTCCGCCGGTCATATAATGCCAGTGCTCGGCTGACGGACCTCCAAAAGGAGTTTAACCTGCCCAAGAACCGCCTAATCTGTGACATGCCCACCAGGTGGAACTCAACGTTGGCCATGCTGCAGCGGCTGCACACGCAGCAGAGGGCCATCAATGAGTACCTGTGCGACTATGGCACCAGGACAGGGTCAGGGGAGCTTGGTTTTTTTCCCCACGCCAGTGGGCCATGATCAGGGATGCATGCACTGTCCTGTCACCATTTGAGGAGGCCACGAGGATGGTGAGCAGTGACAGTGCATGCATCAGTGACACTGTCCCCCTTGTCCACCTGTTGGAGCACACGCTGCGTGGAATAATGGACAGGGCACTTGAGGCAGAACAGAGGCAGGAAGAGGAGGACTTCCTTAGCTCTCAAGGCCCCCTTTATCCAGACAGTGTTCCTGCGTGCCCGCCGATCACACAGGAAGAGGACGAGGAGGAAGAGGAGGAGGAGGAGGAGGAAGATTGTGTCAGTATGGAGGTGGATCCTGGCACTCAGCATCAGCAGCAGTCTTTAAGGGATCAGTCCCAAGAAACACATGGACTTGTACGTGGCTGGGAGGAGGTGGCTGCGGACCATGTCGTCCTTAGTGACCCAGAGGACTCCGGACCGAATGCCTCAGCAAACCTACGCTGCATGGCCTCCCTGATCCTGTAAAGCCTGCGTAAGGATCCTCGTATTCGTGGTATCAAGGAGAAGGACCAATACTGGCTGGCAACCCTCCTTGATCCACGTTACAAGGGTAAGGTTGCGGACCTTATCTTGCCATCGCAGAGGGAGCAGAGGATGAAACATCTTCGGGAGGCCTTGCAGAAAGGTCTGTGCAACGCGTTCCCAGAGACTGGGAGGTTACAAACTCCTGTTTCTGGACAACGTGTTGCTGAGGCTTCGGTCAGTCAAAGAAGGAGCGGTGGAGAAGGTGGCCGTCTGACCGATGCGTTCAGACAATTTTTTGGTCCGCAGCCCCAAGGTATGATCGGTTCCAGCAACCATCGCCAGCGTCTGTTTTACATGGTGCAGGAATACCTAGGGGCAAGATCAGACTTGGACACCTTTCCCACCGAAAATCCTCTGGGTTACTGGGTCTTGAGGATGGATCACTGGCCAGAGCTTGCACAGTATGCAATTGAGCTACTGGCCTGTCCTGCATCCAGCGTTCTTTCGGAACGCACATTCAGTGCTGCTGGAGGCGTGGTAACCGATCACAGGGTGCGTCTGTCCACTGACTCGGTCGATCGACTGACCTTCATAAAAATGAATGAGTCTTGGATCACCACCAGCTACCAAGCACCTGATGCTGATGTAACTGAATAATTTTTTTTTAAATCTCAGATCCCTTCAAAGACTGCCTATGCTGATGCTGAGTGACTATTCCTGAGTAATTATCCTCTTCCTCCTCAATCATCACGCTGATAGCTTGTAAGAGCATTTTTGGTTCTGGGCGCCACCACCAGTGCCTAAGGCACAATTTTTCAGCCCCTGTTTAACAGGGGCGTGTAATTACGATTTTTGATGTAATACTTTGCAGCAGGGCTCGTTCCTGCATTCCAACTAGAGTGTCTGTGAGGGGTTGCAGTGTTGTGGCACCAGCACCAGTGCCTAAGGCCCAATTTTTCAGCCCTTGTTTAACAGGGGCGTGTAATTACAATTTTTGATGCAATACTTTGCAGCAGGGCTCGTTCCTGCATTCCAACTAGAGTGTCTGTGAGGGGTTGCAGTGTTGTGGCACCAGCACCAGTGCCTAAGGCCTAATTTTTCAGCTCCTGTTCAACAGGGGCATGTAATTACAATTCTTGATCTAATATTTCACAGCAGAGCCCTGTGAGGGCTTACAGTGTTGTGGCCACAGCAACACCTAAGGCCCAAATTTCTGCTGAGTATATAGGGCAGGACCCTACTTTCAAACAACTAACTTACAAACGACTCCTACTTGCAAACGGAAGGAGACAACAGGAAGTGAGAATAAATCTACCCCTAGGAAGGGAAATTCTCTCCTGTAAGAGTTAATATGGGAAAAACATTTCTCCTTTCCACTGATGCTTTCCAATCCATTGGGACAAAAAGTGAGGTGAAATCTTCTGAAGAGGAGGAAAGACAGCAAAATAAATGTCACAGGGGTGATAACCCTTCCTTATGTTTTCCAAAAAGCTTAAAAAAGATTTTTTGGCTGGAGCTAAACACGTTAAAAATGTACCCATTCAAAATTACAAAGAGATTCTACTTAACAACAAACCTACAGCCTGTATACTGCTGTTCAGAGTATATAGGGCCTGGTGGCCCCACACCTTTCCTTATTTTAATTTGGGTGCGGGGTTCCCCTTAATATCCATACAAGACCCAAAGGGCCTGGTAATGGACTGGGGGGTACCCATGCCATTTGTCTCACTGATTTTCATCCATATTGCCAGGACCCGACATTACATTAAACCCGCAAGCAGTTTTAAATGAGATTTTTTCCTTTAAAAATGAAATTTGGTGCAGGGACTGTTCTAAACACGGGAAACACGCGTCACTTTACAGGCATACTATAGACACCCCTCAGGTATGATATTTAAAGGAATATTTCACTTTTTTTTTTTTTACTTTAAGCATCATTAAAATCACTGCTCCCGAAAAAACGGCCGTTTTTAAAAGTTTTTTTTGCATTGATACATGTCCCCTGGGGTAGGACCCGGGTCCCCAAACCCTTTTTAGGACAATACCATGCAAATTAGCCTTTAAAATGAGCACTTTTGATTTCGAACGTTCGAGTCCCATAGACGTCAATGGGGTTCTAACGTTCGTGCGAACTTTCGGTCCGTTCGCAGGTTCTGGTGCGAACCGAACCGGGGGGTGTTCGGCTCATCCCTAGTCAAGACATATACAAAATTTACAAAAATGTACAATTGAGTAAAGAAGGGGAAGAGGGATATAGGACTGCTTACACAAGTCTCAGTACGGTTGAAGCGCAAGGCATACCCAGTGAAGCCTCCTGTGGCAATTGGGGGAACTAACAAATCAGGAGGCTGGAGTCTGAAGGGAAGAGGTATACTAGGTGAGAATACCAAAAGTGTATTATATTCTAAGAGAAGTTGTCCAAGTGAGGTGATGACCAAATTGAGTAAGGATGAGGTGGAGGGTGAACAAAGGGAGTGATGCAAAACGTGGTGAAAATGAGAGGAACCGTGGAAACACAACAAAAGCACAAAACGCAAATGTCCCCAAACGAGCCAAAGCGCTAAGGAAGAGAAAGGGGGAAGGGGCAAAATAGGGAAGAGGCAGAGGAAGGGGGAATGAAGTGGAAGAGAGCCGAGGAGGGAATAAGAAAAGGGGAATTAGGAAAAAAGGGGGGGTGAAAAGATGGGGAGGAGGGGGGAGAAAAATAAAGAGGGGAGAGAAAACAAAGAGGGAGAAGAGGGAAAAAGGGGAGCAGAGGGGAGAAAAGAAGGGGGAGGGGAAAAAAGAGGGGAACAACAAATAGGAGGGGGTGGGGGAGAAGGGGGGAAGGAATGGGGGGGAAGGGGGATGGGAAGGAAGAAAAAGGGGGAAAGAAGGAAAAAGAAAATGGAGAACCAGTGTGGAAAAGCAAGGTGTGTGGAACAGAACATCCACTTAAATAACAAAGGGAAGTGCCACTAGGAAAAGTATCAAGTGATCGGTCATGAGGCTCAATTGCCAAGGTGATAGAAATAAATTAATTGTATCCCTAGATGACCAAAAGCCACAATGATGGAGCCTGGAGGAGAGGGTCACACAAATAAACAAAAGGGGTAGGTAAATACCAATGATGGCAATGAGGAGAAAGTGGGTCAGATAAAATGAATGAGACACACAAAATCTCAAAGGTACACAGTTGTCTATCCTATAAAGGAAGGATGGCAGAGTCAACTCAGGAGGGGGGTAAATACTCCAGTATGAAATCATTGCATAGAGATTACACAGGGGACATAGGGGGCATTCAGAGCTGGGAACTTACCAGGGACTTAACGCTCAAAAGCTTCCTCTGGGTCCGACCTCCAGCACGGTGAGTAGCAGACAGATGTCTGCTACTTGTAGATCCCAACCCCGCAGCATGACCCGGAGCTGGTCTCAGCCGGCATACGGCATTGCGCGGTCAAGGATCTCACAGTGCGCATGCGTGGACTAGCCGCGCTCACACCTGCGCACAAGCCCTGAAGCCGTTGGGCGGAGCCCAGGCCGGGGCGTGTACAAGTGGGCAGGACGGCCTGGGGAGGAATGGCCGCTTGCCACCAGAGAGCCTGCCAGATGCCGCAAATGAGACAGATTCTGGGCATCCCTGCAACACCAAGGAGCAACAGAGACAAGGGAAAAGAACAGCCCCAATGTATAGCAACACTGGTAGACCAAAGGATAAGCAAATAGTAATACAGGCATTGAAATAATTACAATAATCAAAATACATTCTAGATACATAACAATAAACAGAAGGATTGAGTAAATCCTAAATAAAGGCTATAGCAACAAATGCAGCATAAATGAAACAATACACAGTCTGGGTTGGCAGCTGAATTGTATACAGAACTAAACAGGGTTAATATATATATAGACAAAAAAATTGATAATACAGTGCAAGGTAATTTGTTTGTTTGTTTAAAGTGACAGCAGACATGGCCAGATAAGGAGGGTACTCCACCTCATCCTTACTCAATTTGGTCATCACCTCACTTGGACACCTTCTCTTAGAATATAATACACTTTTGGTATTCTCACCTTGTATACCTCATCCCTTCAGACTCCAGCCTGCTAATTTGTTAATTCCCCCCAGTCGCCGCAGGAGGCTCCACTGGGTATGCCTTGTGCTTCAACTGCACTGAGACTTGGGTAAGCAGCCCTATATCCCTCTTCCCTTCCTTTACCCTTGTACATTTTTATAAATTTTGTATATGTCTCGACTATATTGTCACTTGATCTTGTGTCTATTTACAGATGCATTTCCTGATGAAGCGCTTCACCCCACAAAACTAGTCAAAGTACTATATATGACCAAGTCACCTTTGTTTTATAGTCGTGTAATTTGTACTAATACATTTTTGGAATTTTTTATGACTGCCTTTATGTCCTACTTATACTTTTCTCACACTGTACCGAGATAGTCCTTTTCTCTGCCCTTGGTGAACCTTGGTTGGGGACCAGGTTCCCAAACCCCTATTCCACTGGGAGCAGTAGATCCCTGTCATGTTGCTAGGCAGAACAGGGAAATGCCTTGTTTACATCTCCCTGTTCTGCCTCTCCATGTCATGATCGCGGGCCACCGGCTAACATCGAGTGTGAGCCAGGTGCCTGCTAGCCACCGATAATGCAGCGATGTACGGGTACGTGATTTTGCGCACCTGTGCCACTTTACCAGTGTATATCAGCACAAGTCGGTCGGCAAGTGGTTAAAGGAATATTTCATTTTTATTGTTTCACTTTAAGCATTATTAAAATCACTGCTCCTGAAAAACAGCTGTTTTTAAAACTTTTTTGCATTGATACCCTTTTGCAGGACCCAGGTCCCCAAACATTTTTTATGACAATAACATGCATATAAGCCTTTAAGATTAGCACTTTTGATTTTTCATGTTCGTGTCCCATAGACTTTAACTGTGTTTGCACAAATTTTTTGCCTATTCGCAAGTTCTGCTGCGAACCGAACTGGGGGTGGTCGGCTCATCCCTAGTTATGACCCTAGTTATGAAGGTGAAACGTGTTAGTAGGTGTGGTCTGTGGGGCAGAGCTGGCTGAGGGCCTCCTACATGTGTAAAAGCTGGCTTTTCCTCCCTCCTCCTCTGCCAGCTTTCAGCTGCTGCAGGGGGAAAATACAGGGGATCGGTTCCGGTAAATGGCACTCCTTCTTTCCAGGTTCCCCTTCCTTCTGTTGCCCAGGCCCCCCCATGTGCTCCCCTGGTCCCCCCTGCAGTTCTGCTGGCTTCCTATTCTCTCCTCTACTACTGGCTGCTGCACAGGAACATTTCAGGATGGAGAGTGGGAGAAGGGTTCAGCAATTATATCATTTACCAGCCCCTTCCTTTCCTGAATGAACTTAGTGAGTGTTCAGTAACCGATCACTTACTGTGTTCATTCATAGCTGATAAAATAAAAAAGCTAATGAAATAAAAAATTACTGACATCAACCTCTGCACCCTACTGACACTGTTCACTGCTCTACTGACACCGTCCTCTACCCTACTGACACTATCCACAGGTCTACTGAGTGACACTGTTCACTGTCCTACGGAGACCAACCTCTGCCCTACTGACACCATCCACTGTCCTTCTGACACCATCCATTGCTCCATTGACACCACCCTCTGCCCTACTGACCCCGTCCACTGATTTACTGATTGACACCATTCACTGTTCTACTGACACTGTCCACACACTGTCCACTGCCCTACTGACACTGTCTACTGCCCTACTGACACTGTCCACACACCTCCCACTGCACTTCTGACTAACACTGTCCACTAATAAGGTAGGCTAGGTTTATACTTTTGTAGTGACATTTGTTTTATTATATTTTTCTTTATATTAAGTTTTCCTTACTATTTAGTTAGGCCTTGCTAGATAATTTAGGTATTAAAAAAATAGCATAGGGTTCTCCCTAAAAAAAACATAATAGAGCCGTATTCTTGACGTGGCTTTGTATGATTTGGGGGCAGGGGCACATGCTCACTGCCCCTATCTTTCCTGGAATGTCAGGCTTCATGCTTAAAAAAGGGGTACCCCTTAAAATGCATACCAGACCCCTCACTAGGTTTTTTGTCATGAAGTGCTATGATGCACCATAACACCCAATTACTATGCAGTTTCCCCTATCCTAGCAGCCAATAATGTAATTGGTTGCTAGGATGCCAGCAGCTAACCCATACAGCATCCTTGGTAGCTAGGACAAAGGCAGCTGTCAGTGTCCTAGCACTCAAGGAGAGGGAAGTCATTAGTTTGGAGGCTGTAGTGACAGGCCAGTAAATTAATCACTTCAAGCTGCAGCAACTGGAAATTCAGCAGGTGGGTGAATTGACCATTTAATTCACTCATTCAGCAGTATGCAATTATTTTCCATTTAATTCACTCATTCAGCAGACTGCAATCATTTTGGGTTGAAAACTATATTGCCAGGTACTTTAACCACTTACTGCCTGCCCACAATGTAATGCAGATGAGCGATGGCTGTAGGTAAAGCGCTGCCTACTTTCGGGTTTAGGACGTGCACATGCACGCCCCCCACCCAGCACCTGCTGTGATTGTACATAGAGGGAGCCTGTCAGCAAGTCCCTGCCAATGGTTCCTGCCTACTTCCGGGTTTAGGACGTGCCCATGCACGCCCCCACCCAGCACCTGCTGTGATTGTACATAGAGGAGCCTGTCAGCAAGTCCCTGCCAATGGTTCACAGCTGGGACCTGCTTATTGGCTGTGTGTAATCACAGTCCAGAGCTCTGTGTTGGTAAACAATACAGAGCTTTGTACAGAGGGAGCAATCTATCAGTTTCTTACCCCTGCAAAGCAATAGCAATAGAGCAATATCACATTATCTTGCTGAAGAACCACTTCTCAATTCTGAGCAGTCAGATTTCATCCTTCAAGCGACTAAGGTTTGCTTGGAACACAACTATTTCCAATTTGAAGGAAATGATTAGTTACAGAAGCAGGGACAGCCATGGGGGCTAATTTTGCCCCAAGTTATGCCAACCTGACGATGGGGCTGTGGGAGACCAGGTGTGTCTGGGACCACAATCCCTTTTTGGCACATCTGGTCTTCTACGGCTGCTATTTTGATGATATCATCATCATCTGGGATGGTAGCATGAACTTATTACAAGAATTTGTGGCCTACTGTAATTCCAACACGTTTGGCCTATCCTTTACCTCTGTGGTTGATCCCCTGTCATTGTTTTGTTTTGGATTTAGATCTCTCTCATCTCAACTACATCATTATTGCAAAAAATTTTACCAAACCTATGGCTGGGAATTCTTTTCTCCATTTTTCAAGCTGCTATCACCCTAGGTGGTATGTAATGTCCTAAAAGCCAATATTATTGTCTAAGGTGCAACTGCACCAGATTTGAGGACTATACAGAGCAGAGTCTCATGCTTAAAAACAAATTCCTAGATAACGGTTACCCAACAAATCTGATTGATGAGGCCCATTCTCTATACCTGACAGAAAGCATATCTTCAGTGGTTGCACAGGCCCAGGAATCTGCTATTAGGTTTATCACTCAGTATCATGCTACTCACTGTAAAATGGACAATATTATTAAGAAACATTGGTCTATTCTCACCCAAGATCCCCATTTAACATCTACCATTTTGGCAGTACCCAAATTTGCCTTTAGGAAGGCATCTAATGTTAAAAACAAAATTGCCCCAAGCAAATTGAAGTCTCACACTAAATATAAATTGATGAAACAACTCACCTTTCTTCCACTGGTGGGTATGTTCCGTTGCACTAAATCGCTGTGCCTGACTTGTTCACATGTGCCCCATGGAAATAAAGGATTCATATCCAATGGGAAATAACTTACCATAAATTCCTTTTATAATTGCTCTACCACCTGTGTTGTGTATTGCTTTCCTGTCAGTGTAGCATGTTCTATGTTGGCCGAACCATTAGGACATTGATGGCGAGATTCGGTGAACATCGATGGTCCATTCAGGAAGGTAATCCTAAACTCAGTGTTCCACGTTATTTTGCTGAACATCACCCAGAATCCTTTAGTGAACTTTAGGTGTGGGTCATCGAGTCCATACTTGACAAATATTCCTCAGCTGAACGTTTCCAAAGGTTGTAAACAAGAAATGTTTTGGATTCATACTCTAAATACTTTGGCGCCTGAAGGTCTCAATGAGGAAATTGAGATACATACAGTTATCTGATTAGTTCACAAATCTAATCATGTGTTTTTTCTACATTTTCCTTCTATTCTAGTTTATTTATCTGATTTCATTTATTCATTCTTTATTTTTTATTGACATAATTACACATCTTCCAGGTATTGGGCTATCCATCATATGTGATTCACCACCTACAATCTGTAGGGTGGTAAGTAACTAACCTATAATGATAAATTAGTCGCTAACTAATAGAACATTTTTCTCCTCCTATAAGCTTTAACCAAACACTGATAGAAGTCACGAGACCACTATATACTGCTGATGAGAAAAGGTATTTAGCAGTTTACATTTACTTAAATAATTGCATTACCATGTTCTGTGTACTGTGGGAGACCAGATATAGTGAATGCAGGGTCCTGGGTTTAGTAACATTTTAATGTATATCCAAAAAGTACACAATAAAGTAGTCCGACTAGAGATAAAAAAAGCCTTAATAAAAGTTTAAAAGGATGAAAGTTTTTTGAATGACAAAATCAGGGTTAAATGTATACTTCCTTTTCTCCCTTAGTGAAAACATAAATAAAGTAGTCACCATATAGTAAAGATCTAACCAATCATGGAGCACTACATCAAGATATATGGAGCACGTCACAGAAAGTACAACTAAAGCTAAGTTTTGTGACCTTCTAAAAGTCCACTACATGCCTCCTTCAACTCAGGTCAACTAGTTTCTGACCATACCCCTGCCTTATATACTGTATCTCAGTCAATTAAACACTCTCTCAAGCAGGCTGTCCCAAGAAAAAAAACTATAATCATCGTCATCTTATATCATCATGATATCAAAGTGAGCAGATTAGAGATCTACAGATCAGAGTATTCACATTATAATGCCACCTTAACCAACAGTAAAAACATCAGCTAATTGTGAAAAGCATATAACAATATGCAATAAGTATTGCATCTCTTTCATGGTGCACTGGTTACATTTCTTCAAGATAGATGCAGGACAGGACATGTCAGTAGAGCTGGTGGTGCTGCCCCATTTATTGCACCTTGATGATGGCTGCCTGTTGTGTCTCCTTTTGAAAATGTGGCCTACCAACATTTCTTAAATACTGTCTAGGCAGTAAGTACAATATTTTTTAAATTTTCTGGGAAATATATCATGTAATTGTGGATTTTGGGGTTGAAGAGCTACCTGTTGTGTGTGCTTTTGAAACTGTGACCCACTACAAATGTTTGCATACTGCCTATGTAATATGTATGTACAGTATACCCTTTAAATGGGGTTTTTGGCTGAAAAGCTACAGGCAGTGTCATTTTTGAAAATGCTTGTTAATGTATGATGGTTTATGTGAAATATCCATTAACAGATGTAAATAATATTGTAATTATGAATATATTTTAGTTAGAGTTTGATCACTGTAAATGCGTAATATGTCTTCTGGTATGTCTATTTTCTGAAGATGGAGGGTAATTGTTTGCCAAGGGGAATATTCTATTAATTACTACTGTATGTGAGAAGGCTTTTCACAGACAGTTTGGTGCCTGAGTTTGTTTAATTGAACAATGGAAACCAAACCTCTTTTGTTTTACTTATATCCGCTTCAAATGATCACCCTGTTTAGATATGCAATGAGGGTGGCCATCCTTTCATGAATACTTAATTTTCCCACCATAAAGGTCATGAACTTGTGCATATTTAATTTTCCCTCCAACAAGATTGTGCTAAGGATTTGTCTTAAAGGGGGTGGTGTATGCTTACTACAGGGGATTGGTCCAAACAGTCCAATCCTTGAGAGATTAGTCAGATTTGAACAGATGGAATAGATAGGCCCACCAATCAGGATTGCCCCATGCAAGCCAACGTAGGTGAGGCTGATTTCAGTCCAGACAGTTGAAGTATTAGGAGGGAGAAGTAGGGAGAAGTGTTTGGAACACCGGTTACCGGAATATGGCCCACAGTTTAATGGTAATTATGGAATATATCCCTGGCACTTATCTAAATGTTTGCCTTATGTCTTTTCTTTATTACTGCCTGTATATGGTACTAAGTTAGAGCTTGCTTAATAATTGTTATTTTTCTGTAACTAGATAGATTGCTGGTTGTTAGATGTAGACCTTTTTACTATTTACCAATACATTTCTATTGTTGTGCTGAACCTAAACTCTCCAGCCATTGCAATGTGTGGATATTTTTTCTGGAATGTGGGGATGTTCTTTTTCGAAAATGTTTATGTTTTTGCCACTGGCCAAGTTGAGTGCTTTGACATTATTTAGCATATTAAACTTTTATAGATTTTAGATCTGTTGTGGTTGGTACTTCCACTGTTCAGTTCTACTAAATAAAAAATTAGGTATCACAGCAAAAAATACCTAACATGTTTTTATTTTTTCAATTTGGGGTTCTGCTGCTATATTTAAGTCATGCAATAATGTAACAGAAAAAAGTCATATGTAAAACATGTAATGGCACAATACAGTGTCACTAACACTGTCCATGAGCATTGTACTGTTCTGTAACACCACATTAAGCTTACAGGCATCTCCCAAGCATTCATTAGAAAGGAATGGTGCTTTTCCTATGTCATTTGCTAAGTCAGGTAAGAAGAAGCACCCTCTCTGCACTGGTACTGTATGGTATTAAAATAAGTAACGTACAAGTAATTATACCTTTTTTCGTACCATTCCAATAGTTATCTCCAAAAGGTACTTAATTAAGCTTCAATCCCTTCTCGCCCAATTTATTTGGCAGGAGAAAAAACCAAGATGAGCCCTCTCAATCTTGGAGAAACATACTTTAGGAGATGGTATGACCTCACCTAATCTTTATTATTGTTATATTTCAACTCTTCTAGACCAGTCATGGTACTAATGGAATGTTGATCCAAATAAAATTTGGTCCTCCCCCAAAACAACAGCTCTTCTACCCTTAGCCCCAAAGAATTTACTATTGGCAGTCTTGAACAATGATGTCATACCTAAAACCCTCTACCTGTCCATTACAGCCACAATATACACCTTTCACATACTTGCTAAATCCTTTACATTTTCTCTTACAACCAATAAATTATCTCTCCCTTTTACTTACTGTATATCCCAAACCATATACCTCATCTTAATCTACATAATTGGACACAGCTTGGCATCCTTTACATAGGAGACATCTTACAAGATAGTACTCTTGTTCATCTTTACATACTAAGTTTGGGCTGCCACTATCAGAATTCTATAGCTACGTAAGAATTTCTTCACAAATCTTCATGTGCTGACTTCTCTAATCCATTTTTTTGACCCATGACATCTAGTGAACGGGGTTATTTCTCTCTTCTGGAAATTATTGAGTGGTTCATTTAACTTTACCAAAACTACAACACTGTCTAAATGGGAACATGACCTAAACATGACATTTCCTGACCAAAGCTGGCAATCAGCTATAAAGCAAACTTTATGTGTAGACCACAAGGAATTATATCTTTAATAAAAATATTGAAAATGAACATGTCCCTCATGGCAATCCCCAGCTCCCCAGGCCCTTTGCTGGACAACCCCTTGCTTATTAACTGGCCCATGAATTAAATGGCCAGAAATAATTTTCAATTTTCACCCTTTATTGTCTTTAATCAGGTTCTGAATAAAGTGGGTATTTTACAATAGGTTTGATGAACAGCCAACAGGTTAAGCCAAGCCAATTTGTTCTTCCCTATTATTGTCCATTGGATAACTTGCTCATCTTTTTATTTTCACCAAGAAAATTAATGTGACACTGACTTTGAAACAGGATATCCCTTACCATCTTCATTTATTTATTTTTACCAGTTTCTACTAGCACATACTTCAAAAACTTGAAAAAGATAAGGAATTAAAGGGAAAACATTAATGTGGTGATGAATGAAGGAGCTTTAAAGCTCAAACAGCTGTCCTGTGGGCTCATCGTAAGTCTGACCGTAATAAAGGTAAGGCAGGCAAGGCAGGAACAGCTTCTGTAAGTCTCCATAGTAAAACGAGTTGGAATGAGCAAATGGAATTCAGTTTTGGGTCAGTATAATCAATGAAAAATGAAAATAAACATTTCCTAACCCAGTGATCTTTAATCTTTTTTTACATTTTCCACCAAATAAGCAAAGCAGCTCTGCACACTAGGTATTGTATCTGTTCTATTTTGAGAGCTCATGCGATAGTTTAGTTAACTGGTAAACTAGTAATAGATTCATTCTATAGGAAACTATTTGGTTATTCAAACCTATAAAAAGTATTAAAGTGATATTAAAGTTTTTTTTTTCTAATAAAATAATTAACATGTCATACTTACCTGCTCTGTGCAATAGTTTTGCTTAAAGCAGTCCAGTCCTCTTCTCAGGTCCCCTGCCAGCACCCCTGGGTCATCCTCTTTGGCGAGTGCCCTCATAAAAATCCACTTTCTATGGGGGCACTGTGTCCCATGGACACAGCAGATCACAGGTTGGGGTACAGGGCTGCTGTGATTTGCCCTGTACCATGTGACCACTGGGACCAATCATAGCGATCACATTACCAGTAGTAAGCAAATTATGTCATTCATACAGCCATTGTTTACTACTTTGACTGCTGCGATTGGTCAGATCAATCACATGGTACAGAACTAATCACAGTGGCCTGGTACCATGTGATCGTTGTGAATAATCACAGTGATCACAGTAGTCAGAAAAGACTGCATGAATGACAGTCTTTAAACAAATGGTGTTAGGGAATTGTAACAAAAGTGTAAAAAAGAAAAAGAATCTGATCACCCCCCACCCCAGAGCATGGTGACACTGAACTGCTCAGGTGACACTATGTATTGAAAAAAAAAAAGTAAAAAAATGTACAATGGCTGGCTGCTCTGAAATCACTGTATGTCAGTCCTGCCACCATTGTCTCTGATCACTGCCACAGCAGTACAATGTCACTAGACCAGTGCTGCCAGTTCCTGCAGTGTCACATTGATGGCCACCCCCTCCCGATCGCTCCCAGCGAATCAAATGCTTCCTCTCCCTCTGTAATGTAAACAGAGGGAGAGGAAGTGATGTCATCTCTCCTCGAGCCGGTCTTTACGATCCGGCGCTAAGGAGAGAAGACATCCAAGTAAGTTGCACCAACACTACACGTTCAGTAGAACACGCAGGCACACTTTTCACCCCCTTCACCCCCTGATCACCCCTCGATCACCCCCCTGTACCCCCTGTCACACTGACACCAATAGCATTTTTTTTTTTTGCATTGGTGTTAGTTTGTGACAGTTATAAGTGTTAGGGCAGTTAGGTTAGCCCCCTTTAGGTCTAGGGTACCCCCCTTTAGGTCCAGGGTACCCCCTTAACCCCCCCTAACAAAGGTTAGCCCCGTGATCACCCCCATCACCAGTGTCGCTAAGCGATCGTTTTTCTGATCGCTGTATTAGTGACACAGGTGACGCTAGTTAGGGAGGTAAGTATATAGGTTCGCTGTCAGTGTTTTATAGCGACAGGGACCCCCATATACTACCTGCTAAAGGTTTTAACCCCCTGATTGCCCCCTAGTTAACCCTTTCACCAGCGATCACCGTATAAGTGTTACGGGTGACGCTGGTTAGTTAGTTTGTTTTTTTATAGTTTTTTATAGTTTATTATAGTTTATTATAGTTTTAGGGCACCCGCCGTTTATTACCTTATAAAGGTTTAACCCCCTAATTGCCCGGCGGTGATATAAGTTACGTTTTTAGGGTCAGATAAGGTCTGCGTCGCCCCAGGCAGCGTCAGGTTAGCGCCAGTACCGCTAAAACCCACGCATGCAGCATACACCTCCCTTAGTGCTATAGTATCTGAACGGATCGATATCTGATCCGATCAGATCTATACTCCCCAGCAGTTTAGGGTTCCCATAAACGCAGTGTTAGCGGGATCAGCCCAGATACCTGCTAGCACCTGCGTTTTGCTCCTCGGCCCAGCCCAGCCCACCCAAGTGCAGTATCGATCGATCACTGTCACTTACAAAACACTAAGCACACATAACTGCAGCGTTCACAGAGTCAGGCCTGATCCCTGCGATCGCTAACAGTTTTTTGGTAGCGTTTTGAATCAGTCGCTAACAGTCAGGAGCTTTTTTGCCTGTGAGTCTCACTAGTGTACCCCTAAATTTAGAGCCCAAAATGGCAAATCGAAGGTACACTATTGAAGAGGCCTACAGGTTTCTGAGCATGACAGATAGTGAAGAGGAAGTCACTCATCTGTCAGATTCAGGCTCAGAATACGATCCTGTAGAGGACAGCAGCTCCATGACAGATAGCTCTGACGACGGAGTTGTGGTCCCTGCTAAGGTCAGGCATACTGTCCTTGAAGTGCAAGAACCGCAGGGCTCTCGTATGGAGCAGAGAAGTACTAGTGCCGCTATTCCTTCTGGTGAACTGGCAAGCACCAGCGGCCTAGTACACCCTGGTCGTACATCCAGCACTGCAGTATCACGTGGTGACGTGGCGAGTCCCATAAGTGCAGTTCAAGCTGGCGAGGTGGCAAGCACTAGTAGTGTCCCACTGCCACCAAGAAGACGAACACAGGCCCGTCATGCCCATAGTGCCCTTCCTGCTGCATTCGCCAATCCGAATTGGGTACCCACCACTTCTGCAGCACCCGTACTTCCCCCTTTCACTGGCCAACCCGGAATTCAGGTGGAAACAGTTGACTTTATGCCACTGGATTTTTATTCGCTGTTTTTCACCGAAGATCTCTATAGATCTATTGTGGACCAAAGCAATTTGTACGCTGGTCAACACATCGCTGCTAATCCCCAGTCCTCCCTTGCCAGAGATTGGAAACCAATTACGGTTTCCAAATTTAAGATCTTTCTGGGCCTTTCCCTCCTCATGGGCTTGAATAAAAAGAGCGAGTTGCGGTCATATTGGTCCACTGACCCAATTTACCGTTCGCCCTTGTTCTCTGCTTCCATGGCCAGGGCACGATACGAGCAGATTTTGAGGTTCATGCACTTCAACGACAATGAACTCTGTCGTCCTCGTGGAGACCCTGGATACGATCGGCTCTACAAAATTCGGCCCCTTGTAAACCACTTCAACCAATGTTTTGCAGACTTGTTTACTCCCCATCAAGTTGTCTGCATTGATGAGTCCCTGATTAAGTTTTCTGGCTGTTTGTCATTCAAACAGTACCTTCCCAGCAAGCGTGCCAGATACGGGGTCAAGATGTATAAGCTCTGTGATAGGGCCACAGGCTATACATGTAGTTTTATGGTTTACGAGGGCAAAGATAGTCACGTAGAGCCGACAAACTGCCCTGACTACATAGGAAGTGCTGGCAAGATAGTGTGGGACTTGGTGTCACCCTTATTCGGAAAGGGGTACCACTTGTACGTGGACAATTATTACACGAGCGTGCCACTTTTTAGCCACCTTTTTGATCATCAGATTGGAGCATGTGGCACCGTGTGACCTAATCGCCGGGGCTTTCCCCAGCGGCTTGTAGATTCCCGTCTTAGGCTGGGGGAGAGAGCCTGCTTGCAGTGTAATAACTTGCTCGCTATGAAGTGGAGGGACAATAAGAATGTTTTTGTTCTTACCTCCCTTTATGCAGACACGACGGTCCAAATTCCTATGGCGACTGGTGTTGTGGAGAAACCCCTCTGTGTCCACGAATATAACCTTAATATGGGAGGGGTGGACCTCAACGACCAGTTGTTGGCGCCGTACCTAATTGCCCGTAAGGCCAGACGCTGGTACAAAAAAGTGTCTGTTTATTTATTTCAATTGGCTTTGCTGAAAGCTCATGTGCTATACAGAGCTTCAGGACAGACTGGATCCTTCCTTAAATTCCAGGAAGAGATCGTCAGAGCCCTTCTGTATCCAGACGGTGCTCCACCTCACCATCCCCAACCAAATGCAGTAAGCCGGCTGCATGAGAGGCATTTTCTTTATGCCCTCCCGAGTACCCCTACCCAACGAACCCCCCAAAAAAGATGTCGTGTCTGCAGCAAGCGCGGATTTAGGCGTGACACCTGGTATTATTGTCCCCTCTGTCCTAGCAATCCTGGTCTTTGCATTGGTGAATGTTTTGAACGCTACCATACACTAGTGGAGTATTAGCGTAGGGTACAGCACTGCACAGACTAGGATACACTTTCACAGGGTCTCCCAAGATGCTGTCGCATTTTGAGAGACCCAAACCTGGTACCAGTTAAAAAAGTTAAAGTTACAAAAAAAGTGTAAAAAAACAAAAAAAAAGTAAAAAACAAGAAAAAAAAACACAAAAAAATATAAAATAAAAAAAACAAAAATAGTTGTTGTTTTATTGTTCTCTCTCTATTCTCTCTCTATTGTTCTGCATTCTATACTGCAATGTTTTATTGTTATGTTTTTATCATGTTTGCTTTATAGGTATGCAATTTTTTTATACTTTTTTTTTATTGTTAACCACTTTTTTGTTTTCAGGTATGCCATTCAGCTGCAGAGCGGATTTATTTATCTTGACAGCAACAGCGTTTGCTCCCACGATACATAAAGCCGTGACTCCAGCGCTGTCGGAGGTGATTTCACCACCACAGTTACATACTTCAGCATATATGCAGAAGCGTGGGGGCAGCAGTGGGTGGAGGAGCAATTTGCTCCTGCCTTTTGCGGGAGGATGCCCCCATGCTTCGGCATATATATATTTTAGGTAGGCACAGGTTGCGTTAAATGTTTTATTTTTTACTATGTTTTTTTTTGTATTTTGCTTTGCAGGTATGGTAAGTATTACTGTTATACTGTAATGTTACTTTGTTTTTTTGTTAACCATCATTTGCTTAGCAGGTACGCCATTCAGTTGCAGCGCGGATTTATTTATCTTGACAGCAACAGCGTTTGCTCCCACGATACATAAAGCCGTGACTCCAGCGCTGTCAGAGGTGATTTCAGCACCACGGTTACATACTTCAGCATATATGCCGAAGCGTGGGGGCAGCAGTGGGTGGAGGAGCGATTTGCTCCTGCCATTTGCGGGAGGATGCCCCCATGCTTCGGCATATATATATTTTAGGTAGGCACAGGTTGCGTTAAATGTTTTATTTTTTACTGTTTTTTTTTTGTATTTGCTTTGCAGGTATGATAAGTATTACTGTTATACTGTAATGTTACTTTGTTTTTTTGTTAACCATCATTTGCTTAGCAGGTACGCCATTCAGTTGCAGCGCGGATTTATTTATCTTGACAGCAACAGCGTTTGCTCCCACGATACATAAAGCCGTGACTCCAGCGCTGTCGGAGGTGATTTCACCACCACAGTTACATACTTCAGCATATATGCCGAAGCGTGGGGGCAGCAGAGGGCGGAGGAGCGATTTGCTCCTAACTTTTGCGGGAGGATGCCCCCATGCTTCGGCATATATATACGGTGCATGTATGCCCATCATTAGAAGTTGGTAGATGAAGGGAGGTATTCTAATGGTGTGCATACCCAATGATCAATCTCTTTTTTTCATGCAGCCCACAGGCTGCATGAAAAAAAAGTTTACAATGTATGCCCAACAAGGACCAGCAACGTACTGGTATGTTGCTGGACTTTGAGTGGTTATACCAGAATGATGCCTGCAGGTTTAGGTATCATCTTGGTATCATTCTTTTCAGCCAGCTGTCGGCTTTCATGTAAAAGCAATCCTAGCGGCTAATTAGCCTCTAGACTGCTTTTACAAGCAGTGGGAGGGAATGCCCCCCCCCCACCGTTTTCCATGTTTTTTCTCTGGCTCTCCTGTCCCAACAGGGAACCTGAGAATGCAGCCGATGATTCAGCCAGCTGACCATAGAGCTGATCAGAGACCAGAATGGCTCCAAACATCTCTATGGCCTAAGAAACCGGAAGCTACGAGCATTTCATGACTTAGATTTCGCCGGATGTAAACAGCGCCATTGGGAAATTGAGAAAGCATTTTATCACACCAATTTTGGTGTGGTCAGATGCTTTGAGGGCAGAGGAGAGATCTAGGGTCTAATAGACCCCAATTTTTTCAAAAAAGAGTACCTGTCACTACCTATTGCTATCATAGGGGATATTTACATTCCCTGAGATAACAATAAAAATGATTAAAAAAAAATAAAAATGAAAGGAACAGTTTAAAAATAAGATAAAAAAGCAAAAAAAAATAAAGAAAAAAAAAAAAAAAACACCCCTGTCCCCCCCTGCTCTCGCACAAAGGCGAACGCAAGCATCGGTCTGGCGTCAAATGTAAACTGCAATTGCACCATGCATGTGAGGTATCACCGTGAAGGTCAGATCGAGGGCAGTAATATTAGCAGTAGACCTCCTCTGTAAATCTAAAGTGGTAACCTGTAAAGGCTTTTAAAGGCTTTTAAAAATGTATTCAGTTTGTCGCCACTGCACGTTTGTGCGCAATTTTAAAGCATGTCATGTTTGGTATCTATGTACTCGGCCTAAGATCATCTTTTTTATTACATCAAACATTTGGGCAATATAGTGTGTTTTAGTGCATTAAAATTTTAAAAAGTGTATTTTTTCCCAAAAAAATGCGTTTGAAAAATCGCTGCGCAAATACTGTGTGAAAAAAAAAATGAAACACCCACCATTTTAATCTGTAGGGCATTTGCTTTAAAAAAATATATAATGTTTGGGGGTTCAAAGTAATTTTCTTGCAAAAAAAAATAATTTTTTCATGTAAACAAAAAGTGTCAGAAAGGGCTTTGTCTTCAAGTGGTTAGAAGAGTGGGTGATGTGTGACATAAGCTTCTAAATGTTGTGCATAAAATGCCAGGACAGTTCAAAACCCCGCCAAATGACCCCATTTTGGGAAGTAGACACACCAAGCTATTTGCTGAGAGGCATGTCGAGTCCATGGAATATTTTATATTGTGACACAAGTTGCAGGAAAAAGACAATTTTTTTTTTGCACAAAGTTGTCACTAAATGATATATTGCTCAAACATGCCATGGGAATATGTGAAATTACACCCCAAAATACATTCTGCTGCTTCTCCTGAGTACGGGGATACCACATGTGTGAGACTTTTTGGGAGCCTAGCCGCGTACGGGACCCCGAAAACCAAGAACCGCTTTCAGGCTTTCTAAGGGCGTAAATTTTTGATTTCACTCTTCACTGCCTATCACAGTTTCGGAGGCCATGGAATGCCCAGATGGCACAACCCCCCCCCCCCCCAAATGACCCCATTTTGGAAAATAGACACCCAAAGCTATTTGCTGAGAGGTATAGTGAGTATTTTGCAGACCTCACTTTTTGTCACAAACTTTTGAAAATTGAAAAAAGAAAAAAAAAATACGTTTTTCTTGTCTTTCTTCATTTTCAAAAACAAATGAGAGCTGCAAAATACTCCCCATGCCTCTCAGAAAATAGCTTGGGGTGTCTACTTTCCAAAATGGGGTCATTTTGGGGGGTTTTGTGCTATCTTGGCATTTTATGGCCTTCGAAACTGTGATGGGTAGTGAGGAGTGAAATCAAAAATTTACGCCCTTAGAAATCCTGAAGGCGGTGATTGGATTTCGGGGCCCCGTATGAAGCTAGGCTCCCAAAAAGTGCCACTCATGTGGTATCCCCGTACTCAGGAGAAGCAGCAGAATGTATTTTGGGGTGTAATTCCACATATGCCCATGGCATGTTTGAGCAATATATCATTTAGTGACAACTTTGTGCAAAAAAAAAAAATTGTCACTTTCCCGCAACTTGTGTCAAAATAAAAAATATTCCATGGACTCAACATGCCTCTCAGCAAATAGCTTGGGGTGTCTACTTTCCAAAATGGGGTCATTTGGGGGGGGTTTGTGCCATCTGGGCATTTTATGGCCTTCAAAATTGTGATAGGTAGTGAGGAGTGAAATCACAACTTTACGCCCTTAGAAATCCTGAAGGCGGTGCTGGGTTTTCGGGGCCCCGTACGCGGCTAGGCTCCCAAAAAGTCCCACACATGTGGTATCCCCGTACTCAGGAGAATCAGAAGAATGTATTTTGGGCTGCAATTCCACATATGCCCTTGGAATAGTTGAGCAATATATCATTTAGTGACAACTTTGTGCAAAAAAAAAAAAAATTGTCACATTCCCGCAACTTGTGTCAAAATATAAAATATTCCACGGACTCAACATGCCTCTCAGCAAATAGCTTGGGGTGTCTACTTTCCAAAATGGGGTCATTTGGGGGGGTTTTGTGCCATCTTGGCATTTTATGGCCTTCAAAACTGTGATAGGTAGTGAGGAGTGAAATCAAAAATTTATGCGCTTAGAAATCCTGAAGGCGGTGCTTGGTTTTCGGGGCCCCGTACGCGGCTAGGCTTCCAAAAAGTCCCACACATGTGGTATCCCCATACTCAGGAGAAGCAGCTGAATGTATTTTGGGGTGCAATTCCACATATGCCCATGGCCTGTGTGAGCAATATATCATTTAGTGACAACTTTTTGTAATTTTTTTTTTTGTTGTCATTATTCAATCACTTGGGACAAAAAAATAAATATTCAATGGGTTCACCATGCCTCTCAGCAATTTCCTTGGGGTGTCTACTTTCCAAAATGGGGTCATTTGGGGGGGGGTTTGTACTGCCCTGCCATTTTAGCACCTCAAGAAATTACATAGGCAGTCATAAACTAAAAGCTGTGTAAATTCCAGAAAATGTACCCTTTTTGTTTGTAGGCGCTATAACTTTTGCGCAAACCAATAAATATACGCTTATTGACTTTTTTTACCAAAGACATGTGGCCGAATACATTTTGGCCTAAATGTATGACTAAAATTGAGTTTATTGGATTTTTTTATAACAAAAAGTAGAAAATATCATTTTTTTTCAAAATTTTTGGTCTTTTTCCGTTTATAGCGCAAAAAATAAAAACGGCAGAGGTGATCAAATACCATCAAAAGAAAGCTCTATTTGTGGGAAGAAAAGGATGCAAATTTTGTTTGGGTACAGCATTGCATGACTGCGCAATTAGCAGTTAAAGCGACACAGTGCCAAATTGTAAAAAGTGCTCTGGTCAGGAAGGGGGTAAATCCTTCCGGGGCTGAAGTGGTTAATATTCATACCAGACCCAAAGGGCCTGGTAATGCACTGTGGGGGAACCCCATGCTGTTTTTTCAATTACTTTTCTGTGTATTGCAGAGACCCGACAATTCATAATAGGCGCGAGTACTTTTAAATTACTTTTTTTTCCTTTAGAAATGTCATTTTGCTCTCAGACTGTTGTAAACATGTTAAACATGCGCCACTTTACAGGCATACTATAGACACCCCCCCAGGTATGAAATTTAAAGGAATATTTCACTCTTATTGTTTCACTTTAAGCATTATTAAAATCACTGCTCCCAAAAAAACGGTCGTTTTTAAAACTTTTTTTTGCATTGATACATGTCCCCTGGGGCAGGACCCAGGTCCCCAAATACTTTTTATGACAATAACTTGAATATTAACCTTTAAAATTAGCACTTTTGATTTCTCCCATAGACTTTTAAAGGGTGTTCCGCGGCTTTCGCGAACACCCCAAGTTGTTCGCTATTTGGCGAACGGGCGAACAGCCAATGTTGACAAGAACAGACAGCCCATCCCTATAATAGACCTCATATAGAGCTCCCCAAGTGCTAAAATGCAAGTGCATTGTACAAACAGTACATTAAAAATGTCATATTAGTGGAGGCTCTTCTCCTATCTATAGTTTCCCCTCAATGTGAGTGCTCATCTCTGTATTGCTTAACCATATTGTGTGAGTATGTAAACATGATACGTCACTACAGGTTATGTTTTGTAGTCTTTGTTCTGCTGGGGAGACCCTTTCACTTCCTGTTTTTGAGATGCAAAACAATGTGAGAGGAAATCTTTACAAAGTAAAGTGAATTCTCATCTTAGACAGTTGTCAGTGGAACATTGGAAGATTTTCCTTCACTCATCTCAAATTTTTTTGGATTTTCCCTAACTTTCCTTCTAGCTGACCATGTTCACTGGAGTGATTCTACATAGTGGGGACAATGATAGCAATACAAACTTGGAAGAGGGTCTAACCTTTTACTACTTTACCCAAATTATCCAAAAATAAAATTTTGTCTTAAAATCACTTTAAAGTACAGTTGTCATTTAACCATCTTTGTTTTCTTCTGTAATATTCTGGAAATTACTACTTTCCTGTTCAGTACTGAGAAGTGGAACCCCAGCTAAAACTTTTTCTAATTTTAGATAAGTGGAGTAGGCGTGAGAAAGGGTTGACATGTTAATATTGATGCAATAGCAATTCATAAAAAATAATAAGCTAAATGCTCCTTTTTACTTACCTAAATCACTGGCCAAGTGACATTCAAGGTCCTAAGTCCCCTATCTTCTAGACTGCAGAATAGGAGAGTTCATATTTGGATGCCCAAACCTCTTTCTGGGTGAGAAGGACACTTCATTTTGTTTGTCCAGTTATGGAGTTCTTTCAGATTCAGAAAACTGCAGCAGCATGCTGACATCACAAAGAGGAGAGTGATCAGCAATGTGCACAGGCTATAGCTTTGGATCACCAATCTTTACTTCCAGAAGACTCATTGGTGAGGGAAACGTGACATCAGATTCAGGCAATCAAAAAAAGGGCTTTTAAAGTTTTTAGTAGTGCGTTAATAGCGGGGAATAGGGTGAGAGGGAAGGTAGGAATCTTAAATTTGCTTAGAAAGGGACATAAAGTGGTTGTAAAGGCAGAGTTTTTTTATCTTAATGCATTAAGATAGAAAACCTTCTGTGTGCAGCAACCCCCCTTTAGTCCCCCTTATTCCTTACCTGAGCCCCGTCTCGATCCAGCAATGTTGCACAAGAGCCTCAGCTGTCCAGGACTCTCCCTCCTCACTGGCTGATATAGCTGCTGTCAATTAAAGTCAGTGAGCCAATGAAGAGAGAGGGGGGTGGGGCCAAGCCATGGCTTTATGTCTGAATGGACTCACAGAGCAACGGCTCGGCTCGGGTGCCCTCATAGCAAGCTGCTTGCTGTGGGGGCACTCGGCAGGAGGGAAGGGCCAAGAGCACCAGTGAGGGACCCAAGAAATGGGGGAGGATCCAGGGTGCTCTGTGCAAAACCACCAAAAAGAAAATAAGACATTATTATCACTTTACGTTTCCTGTCAGTTTCCTGATGGCAACAGTTACTGCAAAGGAATCCCTGGACACTAAGTGGAAGACCTGGAGCATATTCCTTGGGTGCCAGGGTTTAGCAATGGTCCTGCACCCAAACAAGTAATTGTAAACAGCATTTGTATGTTGCCACCAGTGTTGCTTAGAAGTGGATGTGGGAAAGAGGCTACTTCCATGTTATAACAGTGCAAAGCGAGAAGCTGCTCTCTAGTTCTAAATCCCTTTTACGTCACCATATTCACCACCCTTTGTATGCAAAAATATATATTTATTGTAAATAACTTTACAATGTGTCTGTTTTACTGTAGCTATAGTTTTAACATCAGTGTATATAGCCTACATGTAGTTAATGGTAAACAGGTGTAAAACAAAAGAGCAGCTGCTACCAAAGTACAATCCCCAAACCATTATTTATAGCAACAGCTTTCTCTTGACTAAACCCTTGAGCAAGCTTTTAACAGTACACCATACAGCAGTCTCATTCACTCATATGTCAGCAAGCTGTGGATGATAAATTAGAACAGAAAAAATGTTGAGTAAAAACACCTTGGTCTCAAATGAATCATTTTCCAGTAATTTTCTGGCAGATGGCCTGAAATGACCCTCTATTACTTTAATGTTATTTGCACTGTTATCCTTTGAGTTGATTTTGTGGAGAGTGTAAAAAGGACAGAGCCTGAGTCAATCAGGCTACATACAGGTATTGTGAATTAACCTCTGCTCATTTAAGGTGGTTTTAATACATCATTAACTGTGCGCCACCATGATTTTCAGTTTGGCTAAAATGTAATAGAGTGTGTGAGTATATTTAATAGAATGTTAACCTGAAATTCTGCTGGTGTTAATTAATTCTACTTGGACTAGAGCTAAAAGCATGACATTTTTCAGTTATTTTCTTTCTGTAATAAATACATGTTTTTTATTTTAAATTGATATATACACCCTTGAGTAGCTTTGACAAATGCTAAATTTAGGCTACATTTGTGTTAGTTAACTGTATTAACATAATATAATGTGTACAATATAAAATAATGCCAAAACACCTTCAATAGTACTGTTCCACAACCCACTCCCTGCTAAAGTAATATACTTGTTTAGAATGGTATAGATTTGCAAACCATTAAAAATAATGTTGCAACCAAAGCTGTAAACACATAATAACGAAAAAAAAACTATGCATAGTTAATTAACAATTGTAATTGTTTCTGCTCACTTTAAAAGGGAAGATGCACTTTGCAAGGGAATTTACCCCAGAGCTTAGTGGATGAGGTAAAGTTCTGCTAATTCCATCATTCAATCATGTGCAAGAAAAAAAATTTCATCTTCCATGCCCACAATCAGATATTCTTTTGCAAAGTGAAATTTTACCACATTAACCAAGCTGGGGAAAACTCCTTTGCAGTTATGCAACTTCCTTCATAAACGTAAAAGCCTATTTGCCTTTACTACATCAACCCCAGTGGATTTATACTATATACTGAAATGTCTAAATGCTACATCGGGTTCAAACAATATGTTTTTCATTCTAAGCCCCTTTCACATGAATGGTTCAATGAGGTCCGCCTGTCAGTTTTTCAGGTTTGGACCCTCCATTTATCCCTATTGACTGGTGGATGTAAGCAGACTTGTGCCTATTTATACCCACCTACCTCCAATCAGACCCCTGAAAACAAATGGAAGGAGACCCCCCACTTTGTCTAAGTGTCTCGGAGGGCAGTCGGATGTAAACGAACAGGCTGAGATGTCCACTGTGCATAAACTGAGAGGACATGAACCTATCATTTGCCCACTGTACTCTGATCAGCAGGGGATCAGCAGACAGATCCTCAGCTGATCTAATAGGAGTCCACCCTGTGTGAAATGGGCCTTAGATCCAAACTTTTAACAGTTACCAGAATATCAGCTGTAATTAAATCAAATGTTGCCTTTTCTGTGTGCTTTGCAGCAATAAACATGTTTTCAAAGTAAAAAGATATATTGCTACATGTATACTGTCAGGGTATTTCCTTAGTTCATGACATCATCTACTTCAGCTGCCTCTTCACTCCAGCCAATCAGAGAAAGCCTTGTATTCATTCAAAAAAATACAAAGCTTCCTTTGAATGGCTAAAACAACAGATGCTGGAGCTCAGAGCACTGGTATGATGACTTACAATGATTGTAATTAAATAATAAAAATAAGGTACACATATATTTAAAATCAAAAATGTCCGATTAAGGAAAATTGTTGCCCATACTTACCGTAATTTTCCTTTCCTGGATCCTCCCCATATCAGCCTACTATGGGTCAGCTCTGCCCCCTCTGACCCCTCCAGGACCACCTTTTTTCTAGCCCATAAAGGGCGGCTGTTGGACCAGCTTGACGTTCAAACACCCTTCCTTGTGACGGAAGATAGGGTGGGAATCCCCGGCTGACATGGGGAGGATCCAGGAAAGGAAAATTACGTAAGTATGGGCAACAATTTTCCTTATTCCTGGACCTCCCCATGTCAGCCTACTATGGGATGTACCAAGGAACCTTCAACAAGGAAGGGAAAATAATAAAACAACTCAGAGAGAGTACTGCTGCTAAACAAATTTAATGGCCGACAGCCACAGAAATAACTGAAGAACCAAATATTTCCGCAAGAGAGAGGGCTACATTGGGCGCGCTCCAACTCGCTGCTCTGCATACTATCTCGGGTGACACCTTTGCATAGGCTGCCCATGATGCTGCCATACCCCTAGTTGAATGCGCTCTGCAGGTGGAGCTGCCATGCCCTTTTTAGGTCCCATAGGAAAGATGAACAGTTGATCTTGCTTGCGAAACTCCTAAGTAAACTGAAATAGAGGAGACCAAGTCTAGCCTCTTCCAATTATCCTGGAACTGATCTACGGGGAAGACTGGCAGGACAGTCTCCGAATTCATGTGAAAGGCAGTAGAGACCTTCGTAGAAAGCTAGGAACTGGTCTGAGAATAATCTTGTCAGGAAAAATCACACAAAAGGGCTGTTTGGATGAAAAGGCGCATAATTCGGAAACTCTCCTATCGGAGGCTATGGCCGTCAGGAATACTGTCCTCAATGTTAAATGAAATAAAGAGCAGGATGATGTTGGGTCAAAAGGAGGAGCCAACAATGCTTTCAAGACCAGAGTCAGGTCCCATTTGGGAAAGTAAGACTTTATGGGAGGCCTGATTTTAATGGCTGCCTTCAGAAAACGGACCACGACCGGTTCCAATGCCCACCTGGAGTTCGTCATTGCTGAAAGGGCAGAAATCTGGTCCTTCAGGGAATTATAAGCCAGGCCATCATCCAGTTCCTGCTGGAGAAACTCCAAGATGTTCGAGACTGAAGGAGATTCGGGCTCCCAGCCCTTTTCCACAGCAATGCGTCAGAAAGCCTTCCATACTCGGTAATAGGTCGAGTTTGTAGATTTTTAATGAGACTGCAACAAGATGCCCAACACTCGCTCTGAGAGGCCTAAATCCTTCAGAGATCTCCTCTCAATTTCCACGCCATTAGTCTCAGCCTCCTGGGGTTTGGATGACATATTCCGTTCTGGAGCAGGAGATCCCGACAAACTGGCAGTGGGATTGGTTGACACATCTTCATTCTCCACACCAGCGGGAACCATGGCCTCCTGGGCCAAAACGGTAGAATTACTATGGCTGTAACCCTCTCCCTGCGAATCTTCAATAGGGTCTTGAGAATTAAAGGAAGCGGGGGGAACACATACACCAGGGGGAAGTCCCACGGTTTTGACAGAGCATCTTGGCTGTAAGCTTGTGGATGGTATGTTCTGCAGAAGAAGCAAGGAAGCTGGGCATTCCTTCCTGATGCCATGAGGTCTATTACAGGCAACCCCCAGACTCTGAAAATCCTTTGTAGGAATTTTGGATTCATTTACCATTCGCCGGGATCCAAAAAGCTCAGACTCAAACGGTCTGCTAAGGTATTCTTGGGCCCTGGGAGATAGGCTGCCATCAGGGAAGCAAGGTTCTTCTCTGCCCACTGGAATATCTGGCATGCAATCTGAAGTAGGACTCGGCTCCTGGTGCCCCCCTGACGGGACACGTACTTGACAGTGGTCTTGTTGTCAGACAATATTTTGACAGCTCGATCTTCAAGAGCGGCCAGAAGGCTAGAAGAGCGTGCTGGATGGCCTCCAATTCCAGGAAATTTCGGTTTGCGGGACGTCGGGGGGCCACCGACCCTGAGCCTGCTGACCCAGGCAGTGGGCTCCCCAACCCAGGAGACTGGCATTGGTAGTAAGTACTACTGGCTCCGTGAGACTGTCCACCAAAGTAGAGATTGACTTATCGAGCTTGGAATGCGTATTTTCTGTATTAGAGAGTGGCGATCCCATTGAAGAAGGAAATTGCACTGAAAAGTCCTTCTTCTCCACCTGGCCCATGGGCCCACCGGGATCATGGCTGACAATACTCCGAGATAGCGCATGCATTCCCTTGCAACAAGAAATGAACTGGTCATTACTCTCCTGGTTTGGATCTGAATGTCCTGAATTTTCTTCTGAGGGAGAGATACTCGACCCCGCTTTGTGTCGATCTTTACCCCTAGATAGTCTAAAACCTGGGTTGGCTGCATTTGACTTTTTTGATGGTTGACTAGCCAGCCGAACTGAGCCAGCGTTTCGCAGGTGAGGGCCACATGCTGAAGGAGAAGGTGTTCTGAACAGGCTAGTAGTAACCGATCATCCAAATAATAAAAAAATTTGAACGCCTCTGACTCTGAGGGTTGCGATGACGGCTGAGGGCACTTTCGAAAAGGTGCTGTGCAAAGGCCAAATGGGAGGCACCGAAACTGGTATTGAGAAACTTCCATCACAAACCTGAGGAAACGATGATGAGCTGGATGGATGGGAACATGTAAATAGGCGTTCGCCAAGTCGATGGAGGTCATCCAGTCACCTTCCTTCACCACGGATATGGTCGTCTCCAACGACTCCATCTTGAAAGGTGGGACTCTCATAAATGAATTCAGAGCCCTCAGATCTAACACTGGTCTGAAACCTCCCGAAGCTTTCATTACAAGGAACAATAGACTCCTAGTTCTTGCCTTGGCACCGGGATGATGGCTCTTACTGTGAGCAATCCGTTTATATAATCTTGCAAACATTGCCTCTTCTCTGAAGAAGTTGGAACTCTGGTTTCCAAAAACAGGGACTGCGGAGGTCTTGAGCCTTGTTCCCACGTGAGGGTCCTGGGCGGAGAAACCTTCAGAAGGTCTTATCGAAGGACTTCGGAGCTTGGCCCGGCTTTGGCTTGGAAGCCTTCGGAAAGGATGAACCAGCTGGTCTCCATTGCCTGGAGAATGGCCTGCCAGGCCTGTAGGAACTTGCTTCCTTGAAATTCTCCCTGGACCTTCTTGCCAGGCGAAAGGGCTGCCGCTGTCTCTTTCTTGCGGTATTAAACCCGATTTACCTCCGGATACACGTTGGATCGCTGACTCCAAGGGTTTACCGAAAAGCAGTTTACCATTGAACGGCACCGAACATGGGCTCTGTTTCGAAGAATTGTCTTAACCACAATGCTCTTCGGGCTGTCATGGAGTGGGCTATGATTTTCGCCATCATTCTGACCTGGTCAACGGCCGCCTCTGTCAGAAACTCGACAGCAGTTTTCACGAATTGCAGGGGCGAGGAACCACCAGCTCTAAGCTCCTCCTCAGAACAACCATCCAACTCTGACACCCAAGTCCTGAGAGCTGCTGCTACAGAGGTAAAGGCCAACGCCGGCCTGCACGTTGCCTCCACCACTGAATATAATCGCTTAAATCCATATCCACTCTCCGATCCATGGGACCTCTAAAAGAGACTGAATCCTCTAACAGTAGAGTGAAATGGCGGCCAAATGCTGCAGTGAGGCATCCACCCTGGGGGTAGTGTCCCATAACTCCGCATCCTTCACACTGAATGGATACAACTTTGAAAATCTGTTGTTGACGTTCAACCTCCTTTCTGGCCTAGCCCATTCATCCTCCAGTATTTCTCGGATCTCAAAAATGAGGGGAAAGAAGGCAAGGATTTTTTCAACTCCGGTTAGTACTTCCGTTGCTTTTTTGGGGGAGGAGTCTCCTCCTGCCACTGTAACGCGTCTTTCACTGCCTCCACCAAGATGGGAAGCAATGCAAAATCAAAGGTGTGTGATTCAGGGGTCATCTTGGCCTCTGAGAAATTGGAGTCGGACACTGCGCCTGTTTCCACATCTGAATCTGCCCAAGAAGATGCTGGATGGGCAATCTTCTTGGATGCTCCTCTCAGCCTTTCCCTGACTGCGGCTTTAATACAAAATTTCACCTGACGAGCTTCAGAAGCGTTATCTCGTGCAGCTTCTTTAAGACAAGAAGTACACACCAATTTTCCCAGAAGGGCTTCAGCTGGACAGGCCCAACAGCCTGCTTCTTCCAGTTGACTTGAAGAGGAGGACCTGGATGAGGAGGAGGACTGCCTCCTGTGCTTGTGATTGGACCTGGTCCCTCTAGAGGCTCTTCGACGGCTTGAACCTTCTTGGCCTAGGTCTGAGTGACTGCAATGAGGCTCTGAAGATGGAGACCTGGAATACCGAGATCATGGAGGAACCCGTAGCTGCATGTTTCTCTCTGTAAAAAAGACAGAAGAGGTGCTCTTTTTTAAAAAATAAAAATTAAAAATATAAAAATATAAAAATAAAATCGCGTAGCCTCCCTGTCGGTTTTCCCGAGTGTGGCTCGGGGTTAAAAATCAGGACCATTAGCGGTAACCCCGAGCCACACTCGGGATTTCATCACAGGATCCTGGTGTGCCTTTACTTACCTTGTCCCCGGGATCCTGCGATGTCCCCCGCAGTGTCCGTGGGCTCTGTCCTCGTCCGAAGCCTCTCCTTGCCAGGCTCCGTTCCCTGCGAGCGGCGTGACGCACGGGGGCGGAGCCTGGCGGCAAATTCAAAAAAATGTCAAAATCATAACACATACAGTACTGTAATCTTACAGATTACAGTACTGTATGAAATGATTTCACATCCCTTTTGTCCCCAGTGCTTTGGCCCATGCCCTGCATGCAGTTTTATGTGATATATACTGCTCTTTCTGCCTGGAAACCGGAGATTGTCCATCGCAACCAAAAAGTGTCCCTTTTCGTCAAAAGTGGCTTTAGACCATCTAGAAAACAGTGATAGTAAATTAGAACACTTGCAGAATTGAGCGGTAGTGAATCGTGGGGAAATTTATTTTATACTATTTATTTTTATTTTTTTTAATTATTTATTTTTATTTATTATATTATAATTTATGTTTTTGTGTTTCAAACTTTATCATACCCGGGATATCTACTAGACTCTTGTTTGGACAGATTTAAGTGTGTTATTGTTAAGAATTACAGACCTACAATATAAAACGCCAAATTTCCATGCAAAATAATTGTACCGCTTTCAGCACCTAAAATCCGAAATATTCATACCGCCAGGGAGGTTAACATATGTAAATAAAAAAAACGAAAAACATACGTAAGAACATAAAAAAAAAATATATATTTAATTTAAAAAGAAAAAGCATAGGTAATAACCTTTCCATGGGTTCTTCAGTGCAAACAGGCAGGGAACACAGGCAGGCAGATAGACCTGGAAGGGAAGGGAGGCTAAATGCACAGTGCACAGCGGTATAAAGCAGTAGGAACAAGTATGCAATAATAGCAGAGTTGCTACCTTAATGCAGAACAGAACTTGCCAAGCTGGAGCACTGAGAAGAACTGCAGGGAAGCTCAGAGCATGGGAGACCTCCCCCTTAAATCCTGGCAGTGGCGTGAGTCAGCGCCGAGCATCTCGGCAGTTGCTAGGCAACCGAACGAGAAGGGAAGCCACCGTGACGTCACCCGCAGGCTCGGCGCCATTCTGAAGCACACGAGGGGTGGACGCAGAGCCCAGAAGACCATTAGACACCAGGGAAGAAGGTAATTACATTTATTAGTGCACACAGAGCCTAGTCTTGCTCAAACAGCCCACAACACCTGCCTGTTTCTTATCCGCCACAACAGCCAGTTCTTTAAACTGAAAGTACATGTCCCTGCACCACGGGAACCCACCACCTTGGGAGATTTACAGCTCGTCTGGGGGGGTCTTGCTGGGAGAGGCTTAACCCGGACAGGACATACATACGACCCAAATCTTCACTCCTATATATTGTCTTTTTTTTTTCAAAAAAGGTGTCCGGAGCAAGGACGAAAAAAGAACGTCGAGCTGGTCTGACAGCCACCCTTTATGGGCTAGAAAAAAGGTGGTCCTGGAGGGGTCAGGGGGGGCGGAGCTGACCCATAGTAGGCTGACATAGTTGGCATAAGTGATACTGGTTGTTGAGTCTAGAGGGATGGATCAAGATAATAAAATCGTCCTCACAAAGGGCTGCTCTTCTCCAAAGTGAAGTCAATATAGAAAAGCAAAAAAGAGTATTTATTCAGTAAGGCAGAAAATTAATAAGCACTTACATTAAAATAAGTACAGGAATACTCGTCAGGAAGGGCAATGTCCTAAGGATCTGGCTGGTGTCAGCGGCATGTTTTCACGTTACCTCTCCCCTACAGGACATAGCTGGCTTCCTCTCTGGCTCCTTGTGGCTCATGGAGACGGGACTTGGTACCTCCTGGAAACATGCCACTGACACCAGCCAGATTCTTAGGACATTGCCCTTCCTGATGAGTATTCCTGTACTTATTTTAATGTAAGTGCTTATTAATTTTCTGCCTTAATGAATAAATATGTCACTCAGAAGCGCTTTTCTGTTTTTTGCTTTCCTGTGAATGGCTGACCAGTGCTTAGCCTGTTTCAATTTTGGTCTGGCAGCAGAAAGGAAGTCCCTATCCCACTGTCAAAACACAGCACTGTATACTGTATGTAGCTGATGCAACATACAGTTTATACAGTGCTCATAGTGGCCACATCAGTTAGTAAAGTAAATAGTTCATTTGGGCCAGCTTGGCCCAAACAAAAATTTGAAAAGAACGTAAACATGGAGTTAGGCTTTAAACCTCCAAGGACCAAACATTCCAAATTGAACTGCATACTGTATAAATAGGTGTGTTAACAATCTCCAGTATTTGTTTTTCTTTTTTTCTTGGAAAATTATCAAATACTTTCTGAATGTAAAATGTTTAACTTCAGATGTGGAAAAATCCAAATAATCCAAACTGGCATTATATATAAAGAACAAATTCCAAATTATGATTAATAAGCTTCTATCAGTGACATAGGCTAACATAATCATTCATTTTCATAACCAATTAAAATACATCTGTGTTTCTGGCAGTGACTTTAGCTTTCCCTCATTAGTGGGAGTTCTTAAATTGCTTTGTGGAAAGATTGTTATGCATTGATGACCTTTGTCTCCTTCATTATTGATGAAGTCTCCTCCATTGATGTCTAGAGCTTCCTTTAGAAAAACAATGATGGTAAACTATATTTTTAAATGAAGCTTGTATTAAGGAGGCTGCCATTGCTGACCTCTTATTTTGAAAACACTAGTTCCCTGGCTGTTGTCCTGATCTAATATCTACAGCACTTTCTGAATCACTCACTTGGAAAAAGTATGCAAATTAGGAGTTCTGGATTTATTCCCATTGTTCCAATCTGCTTGTTTCCAAATCAGTGTCTCAGAAAGTATTGGAAACAGAGAAGAGACAGCCAGGCAACAAGCATCATTAGAAAAGGTTAGAAATGGCACTCTCCATGTTCCTCTTTGTATGGATGTTGACAAATCAAGATAAACATCACACTTTTATCAGTAGCTTTTAACTTGCAATAATTATGGGATTCTATGCCTTATAGAAGAAAGTAGGAAAAAAGCTATTTCACATGCAAATATAATAATGATTCACAAGAAATTAACTCTTTCACACAGATAACCGCCCAGATTATCAGTTCTTAAAATGTAACTAGATTTTGACTGGGGATAATTGTTAGGTTCAGTGGCAAGTTTGGTTAAGGTAGGAAGAAAAGACACAATTCCAGGTGTGGAAAAATATAGATCTATTAGGAAAATGGGCTTTTGATAGCTTAATGCATAGAGTATTTAGTGCAAACTAGATTCCTGATCTTCCAAAACACTGATATTGTGACCTGAACATTTTTAAGAAAGAAAAAATATTTTGAGCTAAAATAACAAATGCTATTAAAATTATTTTACACAGCTTAGTTAATCAAATATTTTTGTATTTAACAGGTATTTTTACTAGTGGCTGATCTTCTAAATGAAAGTGAAATTTTTGTGAAGAAAACTGCTTGAAATTCTTCACAGGGCTTGTATGAATGTGATGCTGTAGAATACTGACAGGATGTAATTCAGACTTCACTTGCTAAAAAAGATCTGGTATGTACGGGAAAACACCTTCATGATGGTTTGGCAACAGGCTAGCAACTCCAGTGCTGAAGTCCATAGCTGTTACAGGGACTTCTATTGCTAAAATGTTGTAACATAGGAATACTTTGTGCCAACACCCAACAAAAATCAAGGAACACCACCAATGTGATTCAACACATAGTTAAAACCCCTTTTTGCTGTGCTTTAATACAAATTTATAAATGTTGATGTTAGATTATTTAATACAGACAAGTCCACAGGTAGAAATCATTGAACCTCTATCACCAGTATTTATCTAGGCACTGCTGACCATTAAAAGATCACCTATAGTACTTGGGAGCACAGAACACCCTTCTGTTGAACAGAAAAGCTCAAAAGGAATTCCTCCATCCCTCAGATGCGCTCAACTGAACTAGGAATGTCATAATAGATAGATTCACCAGCTTCAGAGCTAAGACTAAAGCTGCTCATAGATAGATCAAAATCCAGTCAGTTTAGCAGGGACAGGCTGCATTTCGATCCATTTACGGGCACTATAGAAAACTGATCAGTGCTGCAAGCTATAGCCTGCATCATTGATCAGTGTATGCTGATGGTGGGGAAGCCTTCCCGCTGTCAGAATACAATGACATAGCAGGAGGATTCCCCCATCCACCTCAAATGTGTGGATGAGGGAATAAGGTCAAAAAACTGACTCATCTATGGACAGCTCTAGACCATTATACTTGGGTGCATTAAAAGGTGGCAAGAGAACAAAGCAGCAGTTAGAACAAAATATTCTTAGTGATAGGCAGCAAAACAAGTGTTCAACACTTTAGATAATAAAAGGTGAACTAGGAACAGTAGCAATGAAAGGCTGAGTTGGAGTACTAGACCTCCAAAGCCAGATTCAATAAATGCAGAAGTAACAGATTATAGCTTCAGTTGGGAGTGTATTCTAATTCATAAAGAAAATGAAAAGAACCCCTTTGAAAGTAACTGCAAAAATACCAGCAAATTTTAGTGGGGGAATGCTGAGGATGTTGTTTGGGCAGTAGCTGGTGTGGATATAAGAAACTAAATAGACACTGGATCAATATCAGCAGCCAATACAGGAGTTTGGGCTGCCATCAGAGTAGGAGCTACAGTAAATCATTTATTGTGTTGCTGGCAGCAGGATGATAATCACACAGCATCTTGGGTACCATTGGAATTCAGTATTTTAGCTTACATTCTTTTACATATAGAGGTTGTTAATAAATACCGCTCATCCTGGAAGGGGGAAAAGGTATTCTGAAGCTCATGCAACCATAGAAACAAGATTCAAATTAACTTTGGGACTTTCTCAAGCTGGGTATACGGATAGCGGATTGAACAAAAAAACTGAGAGATCTATACATTAACAAAAGCAATGTTTATGCAGAAATCTCTCCCTCTGTTCTATTGTATTCCAAAAGCAGGGACTCCCCCCCCATCTCCATCAGAATACACTGATCAGCATTTGCAGCCATTGGCTGTGAGCACTGATGAAATGCTGGTTATACAGTATGACTGTTCGACAGAAGACTAGACATGTGCACACTGAAATATTTTGTTTCCGAATTTCGTTTTTCGTCCAAAAAATAAATTTATTTAGTTACTCCCGAAATTCGTTTTTATTTATTTCGTTTTTCGTTAAAAATTGCATTCATCCGAAAATCCAAATTAAGGTCTGCCTCGGAACGTCCCACACTCCGCTTGAGTGCTTCCGTCAGTATACCACTTCCTTGTAGTCTGGATACAGATATCAGATATTCCAACCTCTCTGAGCACAAAACAAGGCGACACATGCTTGTTGCTAACATGGACTGACCCTTTATTTGAGATCTCACACAAATATATACACAGCAGAATGACTAAAACCTAACCTAATTATCATGAGCTAATTAACTAATCCTTTTACCCAGACTAAGTGACTACGTCTCCTAGCTAATTGACTATTCAACACACATTACCATAAACATCAACACAGGGTTAATTAGAACAAACAACAATGAGTTGAATACCCTTAGAACCTGTGTTAAGCCAGACTAAACTCATTTACATTAAACACATTATAGCTGACATCAGACAGGTGAGTGGAGTTGATGACATTAGCATCTTCTCACAGTAGGAGTCCCAATAGTATGACTCACTATTGCTACTATGGCAAATACAGGGTCCCCAGAGTCTGAGTGTTTTGGGGGGACATGGAGCTGAATCCAAAGTAACACCAACCCCAGGGTCCCCAGGCATACAGCTCACAGAGATCACCATTCCCCCAAATGCCAGGGCCCGTAATCTGTTGGCAAGAGGCTAGCGTTCAGTCCCCTCCAATAGCCTCTGTCCCGGGTGAGTCTGTCACAAGGTTGAATCTGTCATTGAAGGCTTATGGTGTCTGTCGAATGTTCAAAGAAGATTCGATGGAGTAGCTAAACTGTACGATGCCATATAGTTTACCTGCTCCGTCAAATCTTCTTAGAACTTTCAAAAGACACCATAAGCCAAAGTACGTGTGTACTTAGTTCTAGCTATTTTACTGCTCCTCCTCTTTGGTTACAATCAGCCAATAACATTCATCATCATCATTATTTTTATTTATCTTTTCTCCCCTATGTCAAATCTTTTCTCTCTATGTAGAATAATCTTGGACTAATAGAGTTAAGGTTAGGCACATTCGACCACAGGTTCGATGGACACAGATCGTTATTGTCATCATCATGTCGAATCTGCTATCTATATCGAACTGTTGTAGCAACAAAAATGAAAATAAAGCATTTGTTTATGTTGGATCTTTCATTTTTCGGATTCTGCATTTTCGTTATCGTTTGTTAAAACGATAACGAAAATACCTGAAATTTGGATGAAAATGCATTCGGACGAAAACGAATGCACATGTCTACCAGTCATTAGACTGGCTTCTATTGAAAGAACAGCAGTAAACAGGTATCAAGCCGCTTCCTGCTGATCCATATGCATTTTGGTATGTGTGTACCGGGCTTAAGATACAGAGGTGTGACAGCTCAGGCTTCATGCGGCAACATGGACTTGTGAACAGCTTCATCATTTGTTCATAGTTTTTTCCACTATAGTTGTGAAATAAGATTACACTCAGTTGATTTGAAAAACCTTCCAAGCAGCACAGTAAAGTTGGATACACAATTATTGAAATTCACCTGGTTCAGCAGAATCTGGCCGACTTTCAGTCTGTGTGTACTCCTCTCTGTTCAACACAAGCCAATCTAAAGACCAGCTTCTGTTGAGCAGTTCTGCTGGAAAACCAACGTTTGACCAGTGCTTGTATTCAATAGCTGCAGTGCTGATCAGTGTATTCTGATGGGGGGAGCCTCTGCTGTCAGAATACAATAGCACAGTGGGGGAGATCCCTACATCCACATTGCTTGCGTGGATGTAGGGATCTGCAAGTTTTTTCATTCAGACCATTGGTTGAAAAAAAAAAACAGTGGAATTTATTTACTAAAACTAGAGAGTTCAAAATCTGGTGCAGCTTTTCACAGAATCAGCTTCCTGTTTTTTACCATGCACAGCTGCACCAGATTTTGCACTCTCAGGTTTTAGTAAACCACCCCCTGTGTGTGTGTGTGTATGCCCTGCTTAATGTTTTTTTTTTTTCCCAGAAGATGGACATCTAGCTTACTCATTTAAATGAATATCTGCTGTTACTGTTTTATTTCAAATACTTTTTATTGAAAAAAAATCAGAGAAAACAACAGGAATTACATGAAGATTATGAAAAATTCAATATATCTGAGCACAAGTAGCGTTCCAACATTTCAACAGTAATCAAACATCTAACATGTGCTTATTAGTAGTAGGGATGAACTTCGAGTTCGAGTTGAACTCATGTTCGACTCGAACATTGGCTGTTCGCAAGTTCGCCGAACAGCGAACAATTTGGGGTGTTCGCGGCAAATTCGAATGCCGCGGAACACCCTTTAAAAGTCTATGGGAGAAATCAAAAGTGCTAATTTTAAAGGCTTATATGCAAGTTATTGTCATAAAAAGTGTTTGGGGACCTGGGTCCTGCCCCAGGGGACATGGATCAATGCAAAAAAAAGTTTTAAAAACGGCCGTTTTTTTTTAGGAGCAGTGATTTTAATAATGCTTAAAGTCAAACAATAAAAGTGTAATATCCCTTTAAATTTCGTAGCTGGGGGTGTCTATAGTATGCCTTTAAAGGGGCACATGTTTCCCGTGTTTAGAACAGTCTGACAGCAAAACGACATTTCAAAGGAAAAAAGCCATTTAAAACTACTTGCGGCTATTGCATTGCCGGTCCGACAATACACATAGAAGCTCATTGATAAAAACGGCATGGGAATTCCCCACAGGGGAAACCCGAACCAAAATTAAAAAAAAAAAAATGACGTGGGGGTCCCCCTCAATTCCATACCAGGCCCTTCAGGTCTGGTATGGATATTAAGGGGAACCCCGGCCAAAATTAAAAAAAAAAAAAAATGATGTCGGGATCCCCCTAAATTCCATACCAGACCCTTCAGGTCTGGTATGGATTTTAAGGGGAACCCCGTGCCAAAAAAAAAAAAAACGGCATGGGGTCCCCCAAAAAATCCATACCAGACCCTTATCCGAGCACGCAACCTGGCAGGCCGCAGGAAAAGAGGGGGGACAAGAGAGCACCCCCCCTCCTGAACCGTACCAGGCCACATGCCCTCAACATTGGGAGGGTGCTTTGGGGTAGCCCCCCAAAACACCTTGTCCCCATGTTGATGAGGACAAGGGCCTCATCCCCACAACCCTGGCCTGTGGTTGTGGGGGTCTGCGGGTGGGGGGCTTATCGGAATCTGGAAGCCCCCTTTAACAAGGGGACTCCCAGATCCCGGCCCCCCTGTGTGAAATGGCCCTACCATTTCACTAAAAAAACTGTCAAAAATGTTAAAAATGACAAGAGACAGTTTTTGACAATTCCTTTATTTAAATGCTTCTTCTTTCTTCTATCTTCCTTCATCTTCTTCTTCTGGTTCTTCTGGTTCTTCCTCCGGCATTCTCGTCCAGCATCTCCTCCGCGGCATCTTCTATCTTCTTCTCCTCGGGCCGCTCCGCACCCATGGCATGGGGGGAGGCTCCCGCTCTTCTCTTCTTCTTCTTCATCTTCTTCTTCATCTTCTTCTTTTCTTCTCTTCTTCTCTTCTTCATCTTCTTCTCCAGGCCGCTCCGCATCCATTCTGGCATGGAGGGAGGCTCCCACTGTGTGACGGCGTCTCCTCTTCTGACAGTTATTAAATAATGGGGGCGGGGCCACCCGGTGACCCCGCCCCCTCTGACGCACGGGACATGACGATACTTCCCTGTGGCATTCCCCGTGACGTCACAGGGAAGTCCCATCAAGTCACCATGCGTCAGAGGGGGCGCGGTCAATGGGTGGCCCCGCCCCCCGTTATTTAAGAACCGTCAGACAAGGAGACGCCGTCACACAGCGGGAGCCTCCCTCCATGCCAGCATGGATGCGGAGTGGCCCGGAGAAGAAAATAAAGAAGAGAAGAAGAGGAAGAAGAGAAGAAGATGAAGAAGAAGATGAAGAAGAGAAGAAGATGAAGAGAAGAGCGGGAGCCTCCCCCCATGGCATGGGTGCGGAGCGGCCCGAGGAGAAGAAGATAGAAGACGCCGCAGAGGAGATGCTGGACAAGAACGCCGGAGCAAGAACCAGAAGAGGCCGAAGAACCAGAAAAAGAAGAAGAAGAAGAAGATGAAGGAAGATAGAAGTAAGAAGAAGCATTTAAATAAAGGAATTGTCAAAAACTGTCTCTTGTCATTTTTAACATTTTTGACAGTTTTTTAGTGAAATGGTACCATTTCACACAGGGGGGGCCGGGATCTGGCCAGGGTTGTGGGGATGAGGCCCTTGTCCTCATCAACATGGGGACAAGGTGTTTTGGGGGGCTACCCCAAAGCACCATCCCAATGTTGAGGGCATGTGGCCTGGTACGGTTCAGGAGGGGGGGCGCTCTCTCGTCCCCCCTCTTTTCCTGCAGCCTGCCAGGTTGCGTGCTCGGATAAGGGTCTGGTATGGATTTTTGGGGGGACCCCATGCCGTTTTTTTTTTTTTTTTGGCGCGGGGTTACCCTTAAAATCCATACCAGACCTGAAGGGTCTGGTATGGAATTTAGGGGGACCCCCACGTAATTTTTTTGTTTTAATTTTGGCCGGGGTTCCCCTTAATATCCATACCAGACCTGAAGGGCCTGGTATGGAATTTAGGGGGACCCCCACGTCATTTTAAAAAAAAATTTTGGTTCGGGGTTCCCCTGTGGGGAATTCCCATGCCGTTTTTATCAATGAACTTCTATGTATATTGTCGGACCGGCAATGCAATAGCCGCGAGTAGTTTTAAATGGCTTTTTTCCTTTGAAATGTCATTTTGCTGTCAGACTGTTCTAAACACGGGAAACATGCGCCCCTTTACAGACATACTATAGACACCCCCCAGCTACGAAATTTAAAGGGATATTACACTTTTATTGTTTGACTTTAAGCATTATTAAAATCACTGCTCCTGAAAAAACAGCTGTTTTTAAAACTTTTTTTGCATTGATCCATGTCCCCTGGGGCAGGATCCAGGTCCCTGAACACTTTTTATAACAATAACTTGCATATAAGCCTTTAAAATTAGCACTTTTGATTATTCATGTTCGTGTCCCATAGACTTTAACGGTGTTCGCGTGTTCGAACAAACTTTTTTCCTGTTCGCATGTTCTGGTGTGAACCGAACAGGGGGGTGTTCGGCTCATCCCTAATTAGTAGAGTAGTATTCCGTGTAAACATTATTGTCTATCTGTTGTACTACCTTAAGTCTACAAAGTAACGTGTTCAGCTAGAATTAACTTATAATGATATATCTATGATATTTTCATTTCTGCACTGAAGTGAGGGACAGAGGGCAATAGGAAAGGGGTATAGGGGGAAACGTTATAAAAAGTGGGTGGTACAGTCACATTGCTCCGGCCTACTTTAATATTGAGGAGGGGAGAGACTCTTACTCTTTGTGGAAGGCTTTCCAAGCACTCCTTTATTTATGGAATTTGGAGAGACAACCATGCTTACATGCCATAATCTGCTCTAGGTAGTATGTTTCAGAGATGAGATTTACTACTTCTCCTACATTAGGGGCTGAGTTAGATTTCCACTTTCTCATAAGGATAAAGTGTGCTGCGAATAATACCTGCATGATCATCTGTCTGAGGTCAGGTGGGTAAGTTTCTATTCCAATACTAAGAATAGCTAGCCTTGAGTTGGGTCTGGAGATAATCCGTGTCAGTTTCGATATGAGCCTAAAGATTGGGTTCCAAAAAGTACAGATGTTAGGGCAGAGCCACAGCACATGGGGCAATGTGCCCACTAGGATGCAGCCTCTCCATCATAGGTTGGAATGGTTAGAGTTAAATTTAGCAAGTATGTTTGGCGTATAGTACCATCGAAAATGTATTTTCTGTGCCATCTCCCAATATGTGGAACATTTTGAGGCCGATAGATTATTTGCAATAGCTTTATGCCATTGTTGGTCAGTAATGTCGATATTTAGTTCGACCGGCCATGTAGTCAATGGGTTGGATGGGGAGAAGGTAAGTTAATTATGTAGACAATTATACCAGAAGGAAATTCCCCTCCATTTAGGGTTTGGTTTGGTCCAGAATTGCCATGCGTCAGGGGAGAGCTTTAACACAAACGAGGGAATGTGGGATAAGGTGGATTGTAGTTGAGCATATGTCAGAAATTCTTCTTTTGGTAGATTCAGTTTTGAAGAATGGGATAAGCTTGTCATTTCTGAGTATCAAGGAGACCTCATTAATCCCCTTGGCAATCCAACTATTAACTGCCATATCTGGGTTTATGAATTAGAACATTTTCATGGTGAGTGAAATCATTACTGGGTTAGCAGAGTGGTTACCACATTGTAAAAAGCTATTCCATGCTGATATGGAGGCTGAGATCGCAGGATGGTCAGTACCTATTTTAAGGTGGTTAATCAGGTGGGTAAAGGAATTTGAAGAAGCGAGATGTGAAAGAGAATAGTTAAAGTGTCCAAGGGTAAAAGTCAAAAAGTGCGATTCTAACTTGCATCTAAGTGGGGTATTTAAACTATGGGGGTGCAACTGCGAATGTTATAGGTAGCATGTGCACAACTTTAGCTTTGAGCTACTTTTTCTAGTTGTAAGGGTTACTGACGTTGCCCTTCAACTGGAGGGAGATTACCTTTGTTCTGGAGGGTCCAGATGGGGTGAAGGAGGCCGAGCTGCAGTAGGAGTGTCCTGTTCCAAGATTTGCCAGTCCCGGAGTAGGCGGAGACCATCTGCAAGGGAAGTAACTGTGAAGATTCGATCATTTTTTGCAATGAGAAGTTTTGCAGGATATTTCCATTGATAGGAGATACAGTGATTTCTTAAGGGCTTTTTAAGGTGGCTAGTTTCCTGCGCTGTTGCATAGTGTGCGCAGATAGGTCAACTAATAGAGATAGTGGCTATAGACGTTCTGGCATTTGGTCTACTTGCCTAAGGGCCGCCATTAATTTTCCTTTTGTATGAAAGAAGTGGATATGAGTTATGGTATCTCTTGGTAAGTGGGCGGGATGTGTTTTGGTTTAGGAAGTCTATGGATGCAGTCTATTAATAGATCTTCTAGTGGCACTTCAGGTAGGGCCTCCTTCATCACATTAACAAAGTAGGCTAACAAGTCGGGCTGCTTAATTGATTCGGGGATGTATTATTGGACCTGTCCTACAGGTCTATTATCTTTGATTTCATCCACATGATGTCATCCTCATGAGAGTCTATCAGGTCATTGTAGAGGCAAACTCGCCAATCTAGTCTTCTATATGCGTGACTCTGTTGCTCACTTCCACAACCTCTGATTTGAATTGTTGTGTCAGTGACATGATATCAGTGTGGATAGTGCTCCTCAGTGATGCCAGCATATCTTTTAATGTTGTATCAAGCACTGGCTGGCCAGTAGTAGGAAACACCTGTATGGAGTCTTGTAGCTCTCTAGTGTCTTCAAGGGTTAATGACAGGTCACCCACCTCTAGGTCTGTGTTGGATGCAACATGCATCTTAAGCTTAGCAGCATACATCTTAAGCTTAGCCTTCACAGGATGGAGGAGCTGGAGGAGGATTGGGATGCTTGGTGAGGAGAAGTTCTGCTGCCCTGCTTTCATGCTGCTATGCGAGAGATGAGAGGAGCCACTGGTGCCATCTTGGCTGCAGATGCGGTGGGGCTGTGTGAAGAAATCCGTAATTTTCCCCAGACGACATCTTTCTTTCCTTTTGCGGGGCATGCAGCCAGTGGGTTCCCAGTGTGGGAGAGGGTGAAATCGCTGTTTTTTCAGGCTCTGTGTGTCCGATATTTGCTTTGGCACGCTGACTGGGTGCAGAGCAGTCTGTTTTAGTGGCCATCTTCCGTGCTAGCTGGCCACGCCTCCACTGCTATTACTGTTTTATAACACTGCTTGCACTGACTCCCCTCTTCCTACTTTTGATATTGTCTGCTTATGGATTCTTTTTTACTCTTTGTAAGGATAAAGGCAGAGTTCAACAATTCATAGGAAATGAATGAAGTGTGTTAACTAAAAACTTGTGCTGACGAGAGCATTCATTTAATTTTTATCTCCTTTCCCTTGTTAAGTCATTTATTTAAGAATAAATATTTTCTATTACTTTTGCAGCTTTATTTTTACTTTTCTCAGAGTTAATATCAGACACATTATAGGGCGTACACATGGTCGGACTTTGTTCGGACATTCCGACAACAAAATCCTAGGATTTTTTCCGACGGATGTTGGCTCAAGCTTTTTTTGTCTACACACGGTCGCACAAAGTTGTCGGAATTTCTGATCGCCAACCACGCGGTCACGTACACCACGTATGACGAGACTAGAAAAGGCCGGTTCAGAACCAAGCGCGGCACCCTTTGGGCTCCTTTTGCTAATCTCGTGTTAGTAAAAGTTTGGTGAGAGACGATTCGCGCTTTTTCAGACTCGTGGCTTTCAGATCATTTTCTGCCATTCAGTTTGTGCTTGTGGGTTTGTATCTGCTCTTCAGTGCACGCAGTCAGTTCGTATCGGAGATTTCTGTGCGATCTTGCCCAATCGTTGCAGTTTTTCAGGTCGCTCTTCACAGGCCTTGCTGTTCTTCAGTGCGTTCTGTTACTTCGCTCTGAGCAGCCGACCGTTTTCTAGCCATGTTTCGTATGCGTACTCCTTGTAGAGTTCGTGCTGTGCGGGGGCTTGGTGTTGGGGTCCTGACCTTGACACAAGTCCAGTTCATGAACAGGGTGGGGAGGAGTTCATGGACCAAGAATTAGTTGCTTCAGCGTGACCAGTTCTCTCATATGCTCCGTGAGATCCGTGAGAATAATCCTGATGATTTCAGGAACTTTCTCAGGATGACGGACCCCGTGTTTCACCGTTTGTTGGCTTCGCTGACCCCCTATATCAGCAGGCAGGATACCTGCATGAGGCAAGCCATCACTCCGGAGCAGAGGTTGGTCGCTACCCTGCGGTATTTGGTGACAGGGAGAAGCCTGCAGGACTTGAAGTTCTCGACAGGCATCTCCCCCCAGGCTCTGGAGATCATTATCCCAGAGACCTGTTCTGCCATCATCCAGGTCCTGCAGAAGGAGTATATGAAGGTAAGATTTATCCTTTAATATCACATTTTATTGTATTGAATGTTTGATAATATCTTGTATTTCTTTCCTCATTCCCTAATTACCATGATTGTAATATGCTGTGAATGTCCCCTTTGTCCTCATGCATGCTGGATTTTTATGTAATTATTATTTTAGGTCATTCATACATATTTGCCCTTCACTAACCTCCCCAGCATGGTGTCTCCTGGCCTATATTCACCTCATGTAGTCACTTAACAATGTATTTTATCAGCTCCATAGTAGTGCTTTACCCCAAACACCCCCTAAAATGTTTGGAAATGTTATTTTTGATTTAAATTCAGGCAGAGTGGCAGAGGCTTTTTTTTTTTGGTGTCCCCAAATAATTTTTAGTAACCCTCCCTCCCCCCAACTGCTAAGTCAGCTGATCCCAATTCTCTATCCTCAATCATCTATCTGCTGACTTTGCCAAACCCATACACACTATACCCATCTCTTTTGTGGTCAGATTTATGGATGAATTCCCCAAAGCATGTAGTGCAAGGGCCTGCCTGTATACTTTCCAATGGTACTGTTTAAAGTTTTTGTATCCTATTATTATCTTGATAGGTAATAGCAGAATGTCCAAATGTCCTCAAATGTGTACAGTGTGTATTTATATCTTTGTATTATGACACTTCTTACCTGTCCAGTGGGCTGCCAATAGTGTAACTAAGGAGGGGCTGTTCAAAGTAATACCCATTATTTAGGCATTCATCTCTCAATGAAGTGAAGAGGGTTACCTGTCCAAGATTTACACACACCCCCTATAATGTTAGAAATGGCCCATGAGGGGGGGGGGGGATATGATAGGTGTACCTTATACTTTGGCCTTGTTAAATTCCCCTTACTAAATGCTATCTTGAGGTTGCCCCATAATGTTTGTGTCTAATCTGCTTGCCATGTTTCTGTTAAAAAATAGTAATCTTTATTGTTTTTTCCTCAACAGTTTCCTTCCACGCCGCAGGAATGGCAGACTGTGGCCTCCCACTTTGCCCAGCGGTGGGACTTTCCTAACTGCGGAGGGGCAATTGATGGGAAACACGTCCACATCATCCCACCACCCAACTCGGGGTCCTACTATTATAATTACAAGGGGTTCAATAGTATAGTGATGTTGGCAGTGGTGTCGGCTAATTACGACTTCTTGTATGTGAACGTGGGGAAGAATGGCCGGATGTCCGATGGTGGAGTCATCGCCCAGATGGAGTTCTACAGGCGTCTCCAGAATGGCAGCTTGGACTTCCCAGCTCCAGAGGACAATGTTGAAGGACTCCCATTTGTGTTCGTTGCTGATGAAGCGTTTGCGCTGGGGGACCACCTGATGCGGCCATTCCCGATGAGGACCCTCACCCCGGAACAGAGGGTTTTTAATTACCGGCTGGCCAGAGCCCGAAGAGTGGTGGAGAACACATTTGGAATCCTGGCCAGCCGGTTCCGCCTATTTATGACACCCATCCATATGGCGGAGTATAAACTGAACCATATTATACTTGCGTGCTGTGTTCTCCATAACTTTTTAAGGAAACATTCGGCCAATTACGCTGGCTCAGTTGGGCCTGAGGCCGGAATCATACATCAAACCACACTGACGGCGCTTGAAAGCGGCCGTCCTGGCTTGCCCTCCCTGAGTGCCCGTGATGTCCGGTTACGCTACCTGGAGTTCTTTGCGGGTAGGAGAGCTATCAATATGCCAGAAAATCCGTGAAGCCTTTTTATAATTAAAAAAAAAAGACATTCTTGGTGGACATTTACTGCTTGTGTTTGTTTTAGCTGACCCTGACAGAAATGTGTTGAGTCCAGAAAATGTCGTGATTGTGTAACCTTAAACAAAGTACTGTTGGCTGTTATTTCCTAAATGCAAAAACACATTTCACTACAAGTGCACTTGCAACTGCACTGAAATTGCACTTGTAGTGCAAAGAGGATTTGCCCTTAGGAAATAACACCCATTTTTGCAGAAAACAGCAATTACATCACCCCAAAAGTGTTGTATTGTAGTGTTGAGACAATAATCCACACATTCTTGAGTAAGCAACTTTTTTATACCTGCACAATCACATGTGCATTTACCAAAGGTTTTTAAAACAAACCAACATGTTTGTTGTATAACAATTTTTGCAGTAGCATTATCAAAAATCGAAATGTCCATTTCAGATAAAACAGGCCTGTGTAAAACCAACAAGAAAGCCAAAAAACTTGAACTTACAAAGTTCACATTAGGTAAAACCTGAAGGCTATATCAGCGTTCAGATGGAGGGAAATCACCCCTGGAAAAGCCAAATTTGGAAGATGCACACAAATTTACGAATGTCAACATGTGCTATCTGCCATCAGGGGGGATCAAGGGATGTGTTTTGGGGGAGCAAGCCCTTCCTCAACGCTACTTTATAATTGAGGAAGGGGTTGCACCCCCAAAACGCATCCATTGATCTCCCGTGATGGCAGATAGCACATGTTGGCACACTGTGTGCATCCTCCAAATTTGGCTTTTCAAAACATTGCAAAAAAATTTAAAAGATTGGACCACAATCCAAAAAATGATTTTGTGGGGTTTTAAATTCGCCCCAAAACATCAATGATGTTATTATTTTTTTTAATAACATCATTGATTTTTTGCTGTATGTTTTGCAGTTCGACATTACACCCCATGATCTCCCCGATCAGGATCTGGGCACTTTCTGATGTGAAACGTTCTGGATCCACAACATCACGATCACCTAAAAAGAGAGAAAGAAAACAAAAACAGGTCTCAAAAATCTGCCACCATCCATCTCTTACCTGAGCCTGTGGTCGCAGACACTCACCTGTTGTGGTGTCAATCTCCACCACATCTTCTTCTTCCTCCTGCAATTCTTGTGTTGGTGTTAGTTCCCCTTCTTCCAGAGGTGGAGGGTCTATGGTCTCCTCGGATGAGGGGTGTCCTCCGAGTCTTTTCTCCCCTATGTAAAACAAAAATGGTATAATTAGCACACAGATATTTGATGGCAGAACTAGAAATAGGAAACATTGCTTGGAAGTGGGGTACAATTGTCTATTTTAGCCGAGTTCCAAGATGTCTTTTTTTTATTGGCCTTTGTCAAGCTGCAATACTTTACCTGTTTAGTACAAGCTTCACAGATGGAGACCCCCCTATAGTATACACTGGAGCACCTGTGTGGCCCCCTAATAAAAATGGTGTTCTTGTGTCCCACACTAGTGCTCCAGTGTCCAGATGTGAAAACAGCTGCTGAGTGTCCTCTCCTTACACAGAATCTAGTTGGCATTTCATTCTAGTAACAAACCCATCTACACAAACAACTATTTGGCATCCAAGTAGGCCCCAAAAAAATGTGGGAAAATGCATATGGCCTAAACAATGGTGTTTTAGAGGCCGAAAGAAAAATGTTTGATACGAACGAATAATGGGCCCATGAACATTAAAGTTGCCCTTTTAAACTGTACAATTAAGAAAAGCATATGGAGCAGCACGAACGCAATAAAGACAGAAAGAATAGGAACACAGCACAACTATTTACTTTTTTTGCAGCACTCTCCGGATCTTTCGGTACTGCTCTGGCTCTCTTAACTGCAGGTCCGACCACTGCTTCCTGAGCTGATCTTTCGATCGTCGTACCCCGAAATTCTTGTGAAGGCTTTTGACCACTTTCGCCATGATCTTTGCCTTTCTGATGTTGGGGTTGGGGTAAGGCCCATACTTTCCGTCATAGTTGGACTTCTTCATGATGTCGACCATCTCCAACATCTCCCCAAAGGACATATTTGTGGCCTTAAAACATTTCCTTCTGGATTGTGTCGTGTCCGGATCCGGGCTTTCCTCCTCCTCCTCCTCGTTCCTGCAATTAGCACGCACCTGCTCTAACTCCACCATGTGCTCTTCACCCACTGCGCCGAACGAAAAGGGGCGGGAAATAGACTAGAAAGAACGTCAGGGGCGGGCGGTGTTACACGCATGTGCAGTGTGTATAAAGCATAACACGCGTGCGTATTACGTACGATCTGTAAGCGGAGGAAGGAGAATTGGACGCGCTGATCGTAAGAACGAAGGTAAGAGACAAACTTGTGCCTATACTGCTTCTACATTGAAGCCTATATTGTAACAAGATTAGGAGAGTTTTGTCTGACATTAGGCTTTGTCTTGTGTTGTGTCTTGCAGTGAACATGGATATCTTAGTGAAAGACAATGACTTCATGTCAGTATTCATAGATATCTTAAGGGAGCTGCCATGTCTGTGGGAGATTAAACACCCCCATTACAAGAACCAAGCAAAGAGGAAGGCAGCACTGGAGCAATTGTGTGAAATTGTGAAGCAGGTGATCCCCACGGCAGACATCACCTATTTAAAGATCTTAATTGGTGGCCTGAGGAGCACATAAGGGAGCGCAAGAAAGTCCTGGATTCACAGAGATCTGGAGCAGCAGATGACATCTATGTCCCCAGGATGTTGTACTACGACAGGCTGCATTTTCTGGCAGGCCAGACTGAACCCAGGCCATCCCTCTCCAGTCTTCCTTCCACGCTTCCTTCCCCCCCGGCTGAGGCTTCTGACGCCCAACCTGGGCCTTCCAGGCCGCATGTGGAGGAGCCCAGATTGAGCCAGGTATAGCATTCCTCTAAATATTTCTGCTTGTCCAATCAATGATGTTAACTAGATGTTAGTTTGGAGTACTAATTTAGGATTGTGATTGATGAAGCAAAACATTACAACCATGTCCCTTTTTCATACACAGGGAAGTCTCAGCCAGGAGGTGGCCGGGCCGAGCCGGCTGGCTGATCTGCAGGTCCCTCCACCCCCCCTGAAAAGAGAAAGTGGCAGTAGGAGGAGTGCCCTAGAGGAGGCTACCGGAGGACTCTTTTGGAGGGCTACAGAGGTCCTGGGAGCACGACAGACCGTGGAGGAGGACATTGCTGCCATCATTGCATATAAAATGCAGAGGATGGAGGAGGGCCAACAAGTCTTGTGTGAGGCGCTCATATTGGAGGCTCTTAACAAAGGTATGAGGGGCCAAATGACAGCTCAGACACACCTTTGCGATGGTCCTTCTCCTCCTCCTGCAGGTCCTCCTCCTCGTCCTCCCTCTCCTCCAGGTCCTCCCAGTCCTCCTCCAGGTCCTACTCCTCCTCCTGCCACATCTCCAACTGCACAGCCACAGCCCGGAATGAAGCGTGAAAGGAAGACCAGAAAGTGAGGACCCTGGATCCAGTCTGGTCGGCCAAAAAATGCAGCCTCTTGTGGTACCACAGCCTGGGGACACACATGTCATCTGCTGCTATCCGGATCTCTGCAAATTCTGGACCAGACTGCCCTCCCTTACATATGGACTCCTCAGGCCACCAATTTTGATGTTCAAGAATTGATGTCTGCCGTGGGGGTCCCAGGCTTCGCTAATTTCTCCTGTTGATCCAGTGTTGCCTTCCTCTTTGTTTGGTTCTGAGCCCTTAATAAAGGATTTTTGTTTTGAATTATACTCTCCTATGTGTTTTACTTCAAAAAGGACAGTTGGTTTGTGAGGATTCAGGTACATTTCAAATATACAATGTGAAATGAACAAGGGACACCAACACCAAACAATCTCCTTGAGATTAAATAATAAAAGATATCAATGGTGTTGGGGTAACTTGACACACAAAACACACACAAAAATATTCTGGAGTAGGGCGCATGCGCGAGAGCTCCGTGATGGCCGCTTAAGCCCGGAGCTCCGCACCACCCCGGACCGACGAGCGGCATAACCCCAGCCACAGCCAGCGGAGGACCCACCCGAGCACTCCCCCCGCTTGGGGAACAGCGGGGGCACATGGTGAGATGTCCAGCGCACAGGCACGCCGAGATTTAGGCCCACAATTTGCAGCGGTGGCGGCGGAGGGGTGTACCAAGATGGCCGCCGGCAATGATTCAGCTAGGCCTCACTCAGCCACACAGCACAAGGGACCGGAGCAAAGACCCATACTCCCCCCCGACTCTGACCTATGCCCAGGCAGCTCAGGGAGGCCCCAGCACGCTCCAGACTGGTCATCAGGCCCTGCAGCAGCATCAAACACCACAGGGGACTTACAGAGAGGCACACAGCAGTGAGCAGAGGGAAGATGGCGCTTCTTCCACAGACAGACCTTCTCAACTCCCCTCATCTGCAGGCACCCCACCTGGATACTCATTACAGGACATCTCTGCTATCCAAGAAGATCTCTTTTCTAAGTTTTCTGCTCTCTTAGAAAAGGGCCTGGCTAATACAGCCTCCCAGATTACTAATGTAATTAAAACAGACCTATCTAACCTGGGCTCTAGGATTGAGGCTATGGAAGACAAAATTGACCACATGGTTGCCAGAACCAACCAGAACGCCGCACATCTCCAGACAGTCCAAGAACAACTGGACACAGCCCTATTAAGAATCGACGAACTCGAGAACAGGTCCAGGAGGTACAATTTCCGAATAAGAGGCCTCCCTGAGTCATTTACGGATATCCCCCTCACGGTGCAGGACTTTATCTCAGAGCTCATCCCCAACATCCCGCCACACAGGCTAGAGCTGGATAGGGCTCACAGGGCCCTAGGACCCCCGAGGAAAGATGGCTTCCCAAGGGATGTAATAGTAAAACCGCATTTTTATGCGGTCAAAGAGGAGGTAATGAGACAATCTCGTTTGAAACCCAAGCTCCAGCATCAGGGTCACCAAATCCAGGTTTTTGCAGACCTGGCTCAGTCCACCATACAAAGGAGACGTACCCTCAAACCCCTCCTTTCGGTCTTGATGGAACGAGACATCAAATACCGTTGGACATTTCCCTTTGCCGTGAAGTTTTCATTACAAGGCAAGACCTATGCTTTCTCCAACCTCCCGGAAGGTGAGAGACTGCTCCTCTCCCTCAAACTAATCTCCCAGGAAGCCCCCATGGAACTTTCCTCTTCTTCTTCGGGCTCATCCAAATGCCCCCCTCCAGGCAGCCCAGTCTCCCCTCTCTGGATCAAGGGCCCTTCTAAGAGGAGTAAGGACGGAAGACCTCCATAACGAAGCTTGAAGGTCCCTTTTTTACACACCCAGACCTTCCACGGTCATTTCTGTTCGGGACTGATCCCCTCCACTGATTGAGCTAATGCTCACCCATCTAATCTCATGGCCCAATCGGGGCCTTGGACACAGGACACTTTATTACCACTAAAGCCTTGACACTGCCTACCTTCGAGGATCACCGAAGTGAATCGTCTACGGAGAACTATTCCCGAATTCCTTTTATCTTTTATAAGCGGATGTAAGGTTTCTTCTCAAATCCGCACTGAGATTTAGAACACTGATACTTCGGTTCTTCATAGCTCTCAGTAACCATTCCCTCCCCATATCCAGGTTCATGGTCGTAGTTAACCTAGGGCTAGTGGCCATTCATTTTTATATTTATTTTTATTGTTTTGATAGGTCCTTATATTTCCTTCTATATTTTTCTTGAATGTAATTATTGTTCTAAGGTTGCAGTATAATTTTGCAGTTAATGAGACGAAGATCTTAGACTACGTTATGCACAATTTTTGTCAGTTTCTCAGATGTAAGGGTCCGGGGTGGTACCCTTGCGCCTCCTCTCACTTTGAGGGAACCTAATGCTCTCCCGCGGAGTGAGACTTCTCTCGCCCACTTTGGACGAGAGAAGATTTAAAATGGAGACTAAGCGGTCGGATACACCGCTGTCCTCCACGGGTCCTGATAGAGGGCCCTTGACATTACTGTTGTCGTTTATTTTGCTTACTTGTCTCTATATTTTCCCTCTACTCTTTCTCATCACTATTTTCATGGCCATAGAAACACTTGCGATAGCGATTAGATCAAACCCAAATATTCACTGCGTATCCTGTGGGGAACAAGTTCACAAGTGTGGGCTCTTCGCTGATGATATGCACCTTTTTATAATGTCTCCCACCACATCACTCCCTAATTTATGCAAACTACTGAAAGAATTCTCTAGTATCTCCGGCCTTAAGGTCAACTATTCTAAATCATCGGCTTTAAATATCTCCCTTCAGACAGAAACAGTATCCGCACTTCAAAGCTCCTTCGACTTTAAATGGAATGACCAATGGATAGACTACTTAGGAATTAAACTTACAGCTAAAACGGAACAATTATATCCCATTAACTTCCCTCCAATGTACCGAAAGTTAGCGTCTGATCTGGGAACATGGTCCAAGGGAGAGATTTCTTGGTTGGGCAGAGTTCATGCAGTAAAGATGACACTTTTGCCCAGACTCCTATACCTATTCAGGGCCATTCCGATAAACATTAACAAGGAACACTTATCGAATTTCCAAAAAAAGATCACCAAATTTATCTGGGGGGGGGGAGGACATAGATTTCAACAAAGAACCCTATTCCTCCCTAGAGATCAGGGGGGCATGGGGGCTCCTCAGCTCTTCTGGTACTTCCAAGCTGCTAGGCTAGCCCAACTCTCCACCGTATACACTAAGGCTGAGAAGCCAGATTGGATTCAGATAGAGAGATGGGCAGCCCCCCCCAAAAAGAGACCCCCAATACTCTCCCCATCTCTATCTCAATCGTTTCACTTATGGGATAACCTGAGAAAAAATCCGGCCCTAATCTCGAGATGTCTACCACTAGCGCACATCTTCAATAATCCTGATTTTGACCCCAAATGTTTTCGTGGGTGTCGGCTCTTGGGCACAATGGCTCATGTCTGGTGGGAATGCCCTAGACTGAGACCATTCTGGGGTAAAATATTCTCCCTGATCCGGAAAATAACGCAGATTCAAATCCCGAAATCCCCGGCCATTCATTCTCAATGATTACTTGCCCAAGACTCCAAAGCCTTCACGCAAACTTATACACTTCATCCTCCTAGGTGCAAAACTCACCATTGCAAAGGCTTGGAAAAAGCCCAAAGTCTCGGTGAAAGCAGCAATTCGTAAAATTTCCTGGATTATGGCCCAGGAGAAATTAGCAAGCATTCTAGACGACAAAAAAACGCAATTTGAAGCTATTTGGGAGCCTTGGGCACAGTTCATTGGCATCTCTCTCATACCCGGAGTCCAACCCCAAAACTAAAAGTGGACAATTTGCGGGGTGGGGGCCCCTCCAGATGGCCGGCTAACCTTCCTTTCTTTCTTTCCTTCCTTCTCTAATTTTCTCCTACTCTCCCAGTTCTAGTGTTTTTGTTTGTGTTCACCCACTGGGGGAGACTAGGACAGATCCTTCTGTAATTGATGCAGTGTGTCTCTTGCACAGAGATTCTTAGTATTGGGACAGTTACCTGAATTTCGTTTCTTGTTCCACACAGAATGTTTATATCCCCCAGTAATTATTATGAAACGATTTTTTGGACCCTAGGGCCTAAAGACAATCGTAGGGGAAGGGAGGCGCAGAGGCTCCTACTGTGCACAGCATGATCCCTTTTGGGGTGCCGGTGGGATCCCCTAGGACCTCTCTAAGAAACGGTCAATGACCTTAGTGATTCTTCTTTATATTTGTTCCAGTATTATTTCAATAGGTATTGGTCCTCTCGGCAATACCTAGACAGTTTTTTTTTTTTTTTTTTCAAATCTTCTCACTGCTAGTTTATGTCCCCCTCAGGGGCTTGTTGTTTAAATACTGATGTAACTTGATCTTTTGATACAGATTTTGTGTTCTATTCTATTTTTTGTTTTCTCGAAAAACCAATAAAAGTTTTTGAAAGAAAAAAAAAAAAAAAAAATTCTGGAGTAAAAATTAAAATAACATTGAACAAAGATCAGCCTTTGAAAAAATTCAAACATTAAAAAAAATAAAAGGCTTAAAATCCCCAAAAAAAAATAAATAAAAATTCTGTCAGATGTGACAACTAATAACAATATATTCAGGGAATCCCAATAAAAAAACAAAAATAAAACTTTGTGAGAAGTGTGTGTGAATATGAGCAGCAAAACTACTTAATTCTTGTCACATTATAAAGAAGAAGAGAGTGCGCTGTATTAAACCATTTTGAACATTGCAGCGTGACGAAAGTGCTGTATCCATTGCGAACGCTAAGTTTACCAGAACGAGCTGTTCCGTCTTGGAATTTCTTCTGAGCATGTGTGGCACTTTGTGCGTCGGAACAGGCCACACATGGTCGGAATTGACGCGATCGGATTTTGTTGTCGGAAAATTTTATCTCCTGCTCTCCAACTTTGTGTGTCGGAAAATCCTATGGAAAATGTCCGATGGAGCCCACACACGGTCGGAATTTCCGACAACACGCTCCGATCGGACATTTTCCATCGGAAAATCCGACGTGTGTACGGGGCATTAGAGTTAATTTTCCAAAGCACTAATTTTCACTCCTGGCTTTCCCTTCACCAACACATGATTAGAATTTTGAAGTTCATAGAGGTTTACTCTACCATAAGTGAAAATAATTCAAGGCTCATTCATGCAAGATGTGATTATATGCAATTAGCTGCATTTAGATGCAGGCAAACTGCTTGATACCCTAAAGACCCATTTATGTCAATGGTACCTATTTTCAAAAGTTGTGGTTTCATTAAAAACAAAATGCATGCTGGATTTGGGGCATTCTGACCTACAGTTTCAAGTCAATTGAGTGGAGAATTTCAAAACACATTGCCACATGTCTAAAACCTGATGGCAACCTTGTGTTCAAAAATATCTACATGTGTTCTCAATCACATGTTGCGTAAATAAATAAATAAATGAATAAATCCTTAGTACCTTTAGTAAATCATCCCTGTTATGTTCAGATACACAGAGATATCTGAAGCACCCATGAAGCATATTGTCTCTTAAAGAAGGTTTTCTTAACAGGATTTCTTTTCTGTTGCCAAGGTCTCAAGTGCTTCTCTGCATGATCCTGTTTCTTCTTTCCTAGTCAAAGAAGAGGGAGAAGGGGGGAGACCATTTGAATGAATATCTAAGTAAACACAGTTATTTCAATAAAAAAAATGTATAATATAGCACTCATGTACTCTTAGCGGTTTAAGGTTAAGCCACCAGTCATGTTTATGCATATGACATTTATAAAGCTAACATAAATATTTATACATTATCATGCATATGTAAAGGTTGTTAGTAAGGTGCTAAAATATGAATTCACATCATTTATATTTGCATGACTGATTTGATGCTGTTGAAGTATGTAGCGTTGAATACATTGTTTAGAATCCTGAACTCTAATTTCCACTGAGAATTGAGCCTGGTAATAAATGTTCTCTGAGAAAGGAAACAAGAGTATTACAGAAGGAAGCATGCTGTTACTGTTGCCAGAACAAGCCTTATCTACAAACAAGTCACGTTAGGATCTTTTCCTGGTATGTCCTCAAGGATAGAAATCAAGATTCAATCTGTTTGTTCCAGATATTTGTGCGTTATATCATACATTTTAAAGCAATAAAATGTATTTGGAGACAAAAGCCTTTGTTTTCATAATTTCTCTCAACATTAATAGCTGTTTCAGTTCTGGTATACAAATGGAGAAGAATTTAAAACATTATTCATTGTCTTATATGTTATGTATATTTTATTGCTGAAAAAAACATTAGTATATCTGAAATATCCTATACAGTACTGAGAATTATACCTTCAATAGAGATGAGTAAACCAATAAGTGCAGATTGGGGGATTTGACCCATGAAGATTAACTCTTGGTGGTAGAAATTAATTCCTAGTGTTAAAAAACACACACCATGATTAATAACTGGATTGCTAGAATTATAACAAGTGCAACTGTTGCTATAATTGGGTCATAATATGTTGTTTGTAAATAGAAATAAAGACACAATTATTGTACACTCCTACAATAAATGACTTGCAGAATAATAAAACATATAAGGAATAATAAGTTCAAATTTCAAAGAAACAGAAACATAGGGTCAAATGAGAATGAGTGCTTATAGGATTTATTAATTTGTAGCTTCCAACTCTCATATCAATAATACAAAGTTGCAGTATCAAATTGTGTCTTATAACATCCAGCTCTTTAAGTTTAAGTTTAAACCAATGTGAATATATTGCAGGTACAATAAATTAAAAAAATTGTGTAAAATGTTTCATTTTGTTTTCTTTAGAAAGTAGCCACAGCCTGGGTAGAAAAGCCTAACTGCTGCTAGCATGTGCATCTCTGCAGAAGATAACCTCCTTCCTACTGCTGAGTAAGACCCATAGGTCTGCAATTAAAGGGGTTGTAAAGGTTCTTTTTCTTTTAACACACATTAAAGGAAAATATATAAATGCAGCACTAATGTGAAATTCAAAATATCAAAGCATCCCTCAGGGATGAATGTGAAACTGGTGACAGCTTATAAGACAAATGCAAACATATATATATATATATATATATATATATATATATATATATAAGTCATACAAATCATAAAAAAAGCTGTCATATATACACAGCAAATGTATATAAACTGACTGTGAGAAGAAAAAAGCGACAAAGAACTGTCCGTGATACGTGAAAAAAGGTTTCTTCAATAAAGTGCAGTGAAAGTCCCATATGAAGAGACTGTTTAAAGGTAATGCTTTTTCAAACAGTAGGTATATCTGAACGAGCCTCTTCATATAGCATTTGCCAACATACAGGTAGGATGGTAGAAGAATTAGGTACGCTTACCACAAAGGGTAGACACACTCACCATACGGCGGTGGGTCAATCAGGCGTTTGGATAATTCAATCCAGTGGGTGCTTGGTGGGAAATGATGACGATGTAAAGGTGCACTTCGATGGCTTCATGCAGAACAGTGAGGGGTAGAGGGTGCCTATTAGAACCGCCAACAAGCAGTCCTGCTTGAACTCGCATGAAGTTGTCAGCTGTCTTCAACAGCACTGCTGCTATAGGTACTGGTCCCTCAAACCACCAGATCTTCCAGGCCCACGGTCCTGGGTGCACACAGCTTCAGGCCCCTCAATGCACACAGCATCTATCTTCAAACAGAGACACTCACTAGCAGCCACTGCTCCAATTCCACCTTCCTTTCGAAAGCAGAACATGCGAACAGGCAAGCAATTCATTTGAACACGCAAACACTGTTAAAGTATATGGGACACGAACATGAATAATCAAAAGTGCTAATTTTAAAGGCTTATATGCAAGTTATTATCATAAAAAGTTTTTGGGGACCTGGGTCCTGCCCCAGGGGACATTTATCAATGCAAAAAAAAAGTTTTTTCGGGAGCAGTGATTTTAATAATGCTTAAAGTGAAACAATAAAAGTTAAATATTCCTTCAAATTTCATACCTGGAGGGTGTCTATAGTATGCCTGTAAATTGGCGCATGTTTCCCATGTTTACAACAGTCCCTGCACAAAATGACATTTCTAAAGGAAAAAAAGTAATTTAAAAGTACTTGCGGTTATAATGAATTGTCGGTCCCGGCAATACACATAAAAGTAATTGAAAAAACGGCATTGGATTCCCCCACAGTTCATTACCAGCCCCTTTGGGTCTAGTATGGGTTTTAAGGAGAACCCCGCGCCAAATTTAAAAAGAAAATGGCGTGGGGGTCCCCCCAAAAGTCCATACCAGGCCCTTATCCGAGCACGCAACCTGGCAGGCCTCAGGAAAAGAGGGGGGGACAAGAGGGTAGCCCCCTCCTGAACCATACCAGGCCACATGCCCTCAACATGGGGAGGGTGCTTTGGGGTAGCCCGGTGGTTGTGGGGGTCTGTGGGCAGGGGACTTATTGGAATCTGGAAGCCCCCTTTAACAAGGGGACCCACAGATCCTGGCCTCCCCCCTGTGTGAAATGGTAACAGGGTACAGATGAACCCCTTCCATTTCACGAAAAAAGTGTCAAAATGGGAGGGCGCATGCGCGAGGACTCCAAGATGGCCGCGTAAGCCGGGAGCTCCTCACTACCCCAGCCAGCCAGCCGCCCTAACGCCGTATCGGAAACGGCAGCGAGCCCGTACACAGCAGGATCTTTTGGGGGAACACAGCGGCACCCCACCTATGCCAGCCACAGCGGCAAAAAAGGACCTGGGACCCCGCTTTGAGGCAGAGAAGCTACAGGCCGAATCCAAGATGGCAGCCACGCCTCAGACACATGCAGCATCAGGGGGACTGCAGGAAGCCAGGCAAGTGATCGCTCCTGCTACTCTTCCATACCCTCCCCCAGCAACCTCATCATCATCCCACCCCACCACATCCCCCTCAGGACACAACTCAGCCTTTCTGGATGAGAACTCTCTGGCAGCCCCCTTGCCATCTTCTATGGGACATTCCCATATCCTGCAGCACAATAATAGCTTCTTGGGAGGCACAGACACAGATATGCCCCAGAATGCAGGGGATCTATTCCTCAAACTATCAGAATTACTGGAAAGGGGCTTATCTAATACAGCCCACAAAATAACAAATGACATACGATCCGATTTCCAGAATTTGGGCACCAGAATAGAAGCGATCGAACAAAAACTGGACTACACAGTTTCAAGAACCAATCAAAACTCTGACCACATTCAGATCGTGCAGGAACAGTTGGATGCGGCCTTAAATAGGATCAACGATTTGGAAAACCGGTCAAGAAGGGAGAACTTCAGGGTCAGAGGCATCCCAGAATCTTGCACGGATGTCCCCACAGCAGTGCAAGACTTGATCAAATCCCTTATTCCTGATATCTCTTCACACAAGCTGGAGTTAGACAGGGCCCACAGATCACTCGGACCCCCCAGGAAGGATGGGTCTCCCAGGGATATAGTGGTGAAGCCGCACCACTACGGAGTGAAAGAGAACATCATAAGGCTCTCCCGCCAACAACCACACATCTCATTCCAAGGCCACGATGTTCAAATATTTGCGGACATTTCGCCCATGACAATTCAAAAACGCAGAGCCCTCAAACCTCTATTACTAATCCTGACACAAAAAGAAATAAGATACTGGTGGGCTTTCCCCTTTGCTTTAAAATTTACCTACAAAGGCAAGACACACTCATTCACTAATTTACCGGAAGGAGAGCGGATCCTTCTCTCACTGAAGCTTATTTCTCAGGAATCAGAGATGGACACTTCAAATGCGCAATCTGGATCCTACAAGAGACTGGCTCCGATACACACAGTTTGCAATGTTATAATGTTTAATTGGTTTTCCTCACAGGGTTATGTGAAATATTTTATATAGGCTTACCAATTGGGCGGGCACTGACTGGGGTAGCAGTCATGTACCTCCATCCATCTTACGACAATGGGATCCCCATGGTCGGGAGATGGACTGTTAGCCCCTTTAGAGGGCTATTTTTTATCTAATGTTGGGCGACATTGAGGGGATCTTTGCATCCGCTCGATGCCGCAGGTTCCGTTTGGGACACTTCACAAGACTACACTCGCATTTAATTTTTCTCATTTTCTCTTTTCTTCCTGTCTTCTTCTCTAACCCTGTTTTCTTCTTTGCCAGTCCACAGGATTCGCGGTTAGACCACTCTCCTCCAGGCTCCAGGTCCAGTCTCATGATCCGAATAAATAAGCTCCACCATTCTTCAAAGGAGGTAAGAAAGGCCGCACCACACAAGCACGCCCCACATCTCCAATATGTCTAGTGATACCGTGCCCATAAAGTCTTTTAATTTGGCATCCCACAATGCCCAAGGGTTAAATTAGCGGTAAAGAGGCGCAAATTACTCCAATCTTACCATGCACAAAAATTGGCAGTTGTCATGATCCAGGAAACACATTTCCCTTCCAGATATAACCCGTCATTTCTGCATGTTCAATATCCCACATTCTTCCTAGCGAATGCAGAAGATAAGACCAGAGGGGTAGCAATAATATTTGCGAAAAATTGTAAATTTAAGCCCGATTTGGTGCACAGAGATCTGGATGGTAGATTTTTAATGGTAAAAGGTAAAATAGATGAAAGCCTTTATTCATTCATCTCTTATTACTCCCCCAACAAGGGTCAGACACAATTCTTTCAAGCGATGCTTCAAATTCTAAGCCCACTATTAGAAGGAACGGTAATTTTCGGAGGAGACTCCAATGTTGCCTTTGATCCAGGTTTAGACAAATCCAAACCTCTAAAAGCACAATCAATCCGCCCCACAAAAACAAGTTCCAAGATCGCGAAACTAATTTATCAACAAGGCCTAACCGATATCTGGAGAGAACATAATCCCACAAAGAGGGATTATACACATTACTCAAATCCCCACAAAACATACTCCAGAATCGATCACATACTCCTATCAGTGATACATATACCCTATGTTCTTAAGGCCTATATCAAGGACACAGCCCTTTCAGATCACGCCTTGGTGATCGTCACACTAAGGAGCGGATCCCACAAACCACCCAATAACCAGTGGAGACTCAACAACACTATTCTTAATGACCATATTTCAGTAGTAGAGATCGAGAAGGACATAGTAGATTACTTTTTGCGGAACAATGTGGAGGGAATTTCAGCAGAGACTCTTTGGACCGCTCACAAAGCGACCATACGGGGAAAGCTCATTCAAATGGCATCCCGAAAAAAGAAAGAGCAGATAGCGGAGATAGAGAATCTAGAGAGGGAATTCAAGGCCCTATGCAAGCAGCACAAACGGGACCCTTCTTCGGTCCAAATAGCTCAACTAGATGCAGCCAGAATAGCATTAAACCTAGCTCACACAGTAAGGGCAGAAAAACATTTGAAATGGAATAGTGTGAAATTCTACGTTCAGAGAGACAAAATGAGCACTCTATTAGCAAGAAAGCTCTCTCCCAAAGTCACTAACTTCAACATCCCAAACATCAGACTACAAGATGGCACCTCAACCCTTAATCCCCCAAAAATCCTGCAAGCTTTCCAGTCCTTTTACTCTAAACTATATCAGCAAAATGACTCTATGTCTGATTCCTTCCTGAAATCATTCCTAGATGATATTGATATTCCCTCTCTTCGTAAAGATCATAAGGATCTCATGGAAGCGCCCTTCACCATAGAAGAAACATTAGAGGTAATTAAAAACTTAAAAGGGGGTTCGGCTCCCGGCCCTGATGGCTTTTCAAATCAATATTATAAAACCTTCAAGAAAACTTTAGCACCCCATATTACAAAATTCTTCAACTCTAAAAGGGTAGGGACGCCCCTAGAGTCACAACTAAATTTGGCATTCATATCTGTTATACCCAAGCCCGACAAGGATCCATCTCTAGTCGAGAATTACAGACCAATCTCGTTGATTAACAACGACCTGAAAATACTCACTAAAATCCTAGCTAACAGAATTAACTTTATCAACCAATATATAAACAAAGACCAAGTGGGCTTTATGCCGGGAAGACAGGGCCCAGATCAAGTTAGAAGGGCGGTCGATATTGTCTCATTATTACAATCGGGTTGGGATGGAGGCCCAAAGCAGGAAGGCTTACTGCTGTCGTTGGACCTTCAAAAAGCCTTCGATTCTTTGTCCTGGACATTTCTATTCTCAGTATTGGGACGATGGGGATTTGGAGAAAAATTTATAAATATCCTGAAAGCATTATACTCCAATCCTAGTGCCAAGGTCAAATTACACGGATTCTATTCGGACCCCATCCAAATAACCAGGGGTACCAGACAGGGGTGCCCCCTCTCTCCCGCCATCTTCGCTTTAGCTATAGAGGTTCTAGCAATTGCAATCAGATCCAACCAAAATATTAAGGGGGTAAAATGTGGAGCACGCACCCATAAATGCGCCCTTTTCGCGGACGATATCCTTCTATTTGTCACTTCCCCAACTACCTCACTACCCAATATCTGCAATCTATTAAAAACATTTGGATCCTTGTCGGGCTTAAAGGTAAACATGGACAAATCACAGGCATTAAATATTTCCCTACAAGAGGCAGAAGTGAATAGGCTCAAGCCCTCTTTCAAATTTAAATGGAGCGAATCTTCTATCCGATACCTAGGGATAAACCTTACCCCCAAGATTGAGAGACTTTACCAAGCTAATTTCCCTCCCATGTTCCGCACACTGGAATCTGATATCTTAACATGGTCCAAATACAATATTTCATGGCTAGGTAGAATTCATTCTATCAAAATGACGCTATTGCCCAAGCTCCTCTACTTATTTAGGTTGCTTCCGATAGACATTAGAAAGCAACATCTTAAACCCATACAAGGAAAAATAATAAAATTCATTTGGGGTAAAAAAGGCTATAGGCTAGCCCGCAACGTGCTTTTGAGCCCTAAAACCAAGGGGGGACTGCGTCTACCAGATCTGTTTAGCTACTACCAAGCTGCAAGATTGGCCCAACTTTCAATGGTTTACTTCAAAGTTGAGAAACCCAACTGGATAGATATAGAGAGACAAGCTATTCCGACACACACCATAGACTACCTCCTCTGGTGTCCCATGAAATCAAGGCCAACTATATTAGCCCCAACACTGTCCCAATCCTTTAAATTATGGGACTCCGTGAAATGCTTACCAGCCCTGACCTCACCCTCCCACCCTTTGGACCACATTTTTCATAACCCCCGATTTGCACCGGGTATGGACATTAAGTCCTTCAAATGGTGGTTGGATAAGGGGATGTACCGTATAGGCCACTTTCTCTCGCCCTCGGGCCCAATCACGCTAAAGCATTGTGTAGATAAACTTAAACTCCCAGGTACAGAGAGATTTAGATTTGTCCAGTTATCCCACTTTCTTTCCTCTCTAACGAAGGGTCAGGCACTCCCATTAGAATTTACATCGTATGAGCGTTGGTGCGGCCAAGCACTAGACATAAAGGGGGGTATATCTCTCATATACGCGTCTCTTGTGGAACCCACCACAAAATTTACATACATGGAATTGTGGGAGAAGGACCTGCAGGAGACCTGGAGCCTGGAGGAGTGGCATCAGAGGGGATCCACAGCCTTTAAAGGTATTCTAAATACTGCATTGATAGAAGCTAATCTAAAAGTACTCATGCGATGGTACCTAGTACCCACCAGACTAGCAACTATGTTCACATCTGTCTCACCGTTATGCTTTAGAGGGTGTCAAGCGCAAGGCTCCATGATTCATATCTGGTGGGAGTGTCAGAAATTAAGAGGTTTTTGGAACAAAACATTTGCGTTGATCCGAAAAGTCTTGGGTCTTTCTATCACTAAATCAGCCCAAGTGGCGTTACTCAATGCACCAATCCCTAAAACAACGAAACACTCGCAAAGATTAATATCCTTCATGCTGTTAGGAGCTAAAACTACTATAGCTAAGGCCTGGAAGCAACCCACAGTGTCTTTCCAGGCAGCCAAAAGAAAGATTTTGTGGATTATGTCCCAAGAAAAAACGGTTAGCTCTCTGATGGACACCACTAAGTCATTCGAGGCAACATGGGAGCCCTGGGCTGGTCATTTAGGTATTGCCCTCATCCCAGGTATTCAAATGACACAGTCAAGATGAGTGTAATTATAAAAAAAAAAAAAAAAAACAAACACCTTGGACTGGCCACAATTATATACATCCATGCTAGCACTCTCTCTCTTCTTCTTCTCTTCTTCTATACCCTATCCTTCTGTTATTTCAACAAATTGATATCACATTAGCAGTGTACCAGTGATGTTTAAATTTCTGATTATCAATATGGTAGAATTTCTCATGTCTCCATCAGATTTGGTATAGTGAGTTCAAGTTCTAGACTCAAAACGGATTACTTCCAGTTGGGGGGGAACTGCTGGAGGGGTCTAATGGCCTCTCTAGGGGATCCTTTCCCTACCTCTGGGGCATTGGCAGGACCCTGGGAGTGGGGACAGTGGAGGTTCCGGGTCATCCTTAACACTTTCCCTGGGATGGGGGGACTCCTAGCACAGTGTGATCCCGCTAGGGGTGTTGGGAATGTCAACCCACACAGGGAACATAAGTAACAGCCCTACCTACTATTTTATGGGCAAATGTAAACGATTTGAATCTCTGTTTATTATCTTTGTTCTTCTATAATATCAATCCCGTATTTGCAAGGGATCTGTCAATATAACATTGTATCTTATTTTCTTCTATGTATTGCACTGCTCTTTAATAAAGCTTTATTTTAAAGTGAAAAAAAAAAAAAAAGTGTCAAAATGGTAAAAATGACAAGACAAGGCTTGGGACAAGTCCTTCATTAAAAAATAAAAAAATAAAAATGTCCCATGAAGTCCATTCATCTTCTTCTTCTCTCGCTCCGACAGAAAAAAGAAAAAAAGAAAAAGAGAAAAAAAAGCCAAACCTGAAGGGTCTGGTATGGATTTTGAGGGGGACCCCCATGCCATTTTTTTCTTAAATTTTGGCGCGGGGTTCCCCTAATATCCATACCAGATCTGAAGGGCCTGTTATGGAATTTGGGGGGACCCCCACGCAATTTTTTTTTAAATGTTGGTTCAGGGTTCCCCTTAATATTCATACCAGACCCAAAGGGCCTGGTAATGGACTGTGGGGGAATCCCATGCCGTTTTCTTCAATGATTTTTATGTGTATTGCCGGGACCGACAATTCATTATAGCCATGAGTACTTTTAAATTATTTTTTTTCCTTTAGAAATGTCATTTTGTGCAGGGACTGTTGTAAACATGGGAAACATGCGCCACTTTACAGGCATACTATAGACACCCCCCAGGTATGAAATTTAAAAGGAATATTTCACTTTTATTGTTTCACTTTAAACATTAATAAAATCACTGCTCCCAAAAAAATGCCCGTTTTTTAAACTTTTTTGCATTGATACATGTCCCCTGGAGCAGGACCCAGGTCCCCAAACACTTTTTATGACATTACCATGCATATAAGCCTTTAAAATTAGCACTTTTGATTTCTCTCATAGACTTTTAAAGGGTGTTCCGTGGCTTTCGAATTTGCCGCGAACACCCCAAATTGTTTGCTATTCGGCAAACAGGCACTTACGTTCGACTCGAACATCGGGCTCTTCCCTACTACCAATGTATCCAATCAGGACACAAGACACCGGCCGGAGCTGGTGTGCTTGTTCCCGTCACAGAAATTACGGGGCTCAGATAAGTGTAAGGGGGGCTCGGGGGCGCTGCTGCATTAAAGAAGGTTTTTCACCTTAATGCATAGAACGCATTAAGGTGAAAAACGCCGAGGGTTTACAACCCCTTTAACTCATGCTGCCTATTGATTGGAGAGCTCTAGCTCTGACTTATCAGGGTGTCAGATTTCTGTATAGAAACTTCTGATTCAATGCAAATAGTAAAGGTCCTTTTCTGTATCATACTGATAGAGGACCGGAATTTCTACTGTGTCTGCTTCCTAAAGAGAACTAACTGTAAAACCTTGTCTTTGCACACCTTTTATTTTGATACACCTGGAATATATTAAGCTGATTTAGGCTAGGTTCATATTTATGCGATGCACAAAACATCACAATCTGTGTGTGTTTCCCACACTCCATTGCAATCGCACTGCCCTTGCAATCTACTATGGGTGTCAATACAAAGTTAACAACACCCCAAATGGTGGTCATAAAGGCAGTGTGTTTGCTTGCACTGAATCACGCCAGATCGCATGGTACAAAACAACCATGTGATCTGGTTCAGTGCAGCTCCAAAAAAAGTGCATGCACTTCTTTGGTGCCGTGCGGTGCGATTTGAGCCCATTCAAAATAAATAGGCTCAAATAGCATCACGCTGAATCACATGTTAATTGCACAGGAATGCAGTGCGGTTCCTGTGCAATTGACATGCGGTGTGCAGTATGAACCGAGCCTTAAACCAAAAGTTAAGTTGGGCTTCAAGGATACATCCAAGCAGTTTTTTATCCAGATTTACAGAACTGTCACTACATAAATATCACCAGATGGTTTCTTGGCTACTCAGGCAAGGCTAAACTCCAAACATGCAAGAATACCTGTGTGTCTAATTGCAGGCATGCTTCAGGTCTATCTTTGACCATAGAAAAATAGAAAAGGGGCACAAGACCAGAACTGGCTAAAAGAGTCCAAAATCATTTTAATTCTCTGTAAAATAAAAAGTCATGTAAAAACAGCCAACACGTTTCAGGGTAACACCACTCCCACTTCTTCAGGGTTACAAGAAGAAGCAAAAAACATATTTGCTTATTCGTGTAGCTCTGATGAAGGGGGGGTTATGTTGGCTTGAGGCCGAATTCACACTAGCTGTGGCCGTAGCTTGCAACAGGGGGTTCTTTCTTTCAGGTGCGAATCAGGTCCACATTTTTGCCTGAATTTGGACCTGAACCAGAGCCAAAGATTTACAGGACTCTTTTCCAGTGTGGACTGCGGCTGCCCTGGAGCTGTTTGAATCGGCTCCATTGAAAGTTGGTCACAGTCTCCTGTCATGCAAATTGGATGCGGGGAAACCGGTATCCAATTTGCATAAGTGTGAAGCCAGTCTAAACCTCATGGTCAATTTTCATATTACTTTTTTATCAACAATTAAAGTTATCTTGGACTCTTTTATTCAATTTTGATCTGGTGTTGATTTCTGTATTTCTATGGTTTGAGCTACCATTGGGTGCTCATTGAGGGAAGCCTTGCTGTATGGGAGCTGCCTTGCCAGAGCTATTGAGCTTGTTTGAAGTTTTCCTATCTGTCTACACACATGTCTAAAAGTTCCTAATGCCTCTTTGAGTATGTTATTCTAAAGTTTATCTTTAACCATTATATTATGATTCACTGCCTATTTTTTTCGACACACTGTGGTGAGTAAGAGTAAGAGCAGCTCTTCTGGAACATGCAGCAGCATGTATACACACCTCTCCAGCCTCTTTGCGCTCCTTCACCCTCCTCTGCCCTCCTCCTCCCCTCCCCCACCTTCCTCTATCCTTTTTCCCACTCTCAGGGATAGAAATCTCACACTAACAAAAACACAAGGTTGGCTGAAATCTCCAGGGATTTGTAACACTATTCCAGGATTCTATGGCAGTAGGAGCTATGTCAAAGGTATTTGGAATGAAAAAACTATGTAAATCTAATTGTATTATATTAGGGGGAGAGAATTCTAATAAGAGTAACATTAAAAGTAGGCTGAAGGTCTGCTTTAAATAAGTGTGGTAGCTGTTTATTCCATTAGGGCAAATTAAAGTGTTGTATGCATAAGGACAGAATCATAGCCATTTGAGACATTAATTTAGATAACTTTAAAATTAGAATTGTAAAAAAATATGCAATTCATTTACATGCTCTAAAACTGTAGGTCCCTGACTGGAATGGAAAATGTCACTCTGAAAGAGTTATGAAACTTCCAAGTTAAACTAAAGAATCCATCCAGCATAGTGTACTACACGCACTGTTCTGAAGAAACTACATTTATCAGATAGCAATGCACCCAGTGATTCTTATGTGCATTAATCCCCATTGTTGCACTCCTGTTCTCACTGTCTCTCAGAAGCTTGTGGGAAATGGGTGGCAAGGGGACCATCTTTCTGCGATTTTACTTGCTGGAGTCTCCACATAATACTGCAGAGTAATAAAGCAGAGAAGGGAGACTACATTCCCCATAACAATGGGGACCATGTAGACTGAAAGTAGCCACCCTCAAAAAGAAACTTGCAGTTGTGCAGGATTTAAAGTTATTTATGAGCCTGGTGAGTAAACTGCTTTCCACTCCTGGTTCTCTCTACTTGTTAGCCTAGCAGTCTACTGATAAAACTACTACTGCCATTGGCACTTCCTGCTTATTAATCCAACAGTCTGGTGAGAAAACTGATACTGCTCCTGGCTCCTCCTGCTTGTTAATTCATCTTGTTAGTCCAACTGTTTGTCAGCCCATCTACCTGCTGAGAGTAACACTTCAGTCGTCAGCTTTTCTGCTTTTCAATTCAACAGCTTGTTGGGTGCTTCCCCACCCTCCTGCCTGTCAGTCTAAACAGTCTGTGTGAGCAGTAGTCCAGCTTCTGACTCCCCTGTTTGTCAGCCTAAATAGTCTGCTGGTGGAGTGCTTCAGCCATTGGCTCCCGAGCTTGCCAGCTAGCTGCTGAGATCTGCCTCAACAGCCATAGAAAACCTCACTAGGCCCTCCAGTTAGTCAGCTCATGGTTGTTATCGGTAATTTAATGCCCTTTGAGAATAACGCTTTGGATCCTGCACTGCGCCACATATTACTGCACGTACCTGTTGCCAACTAGCTGATTGCAAGGAATGAGGAATAGAGCGAAGCACTGTGGGGTTAAGACAGAATCCCATACAGCAATATTTAAAACCTGAGAGTAGCCAGACAGAGGAAACCATGAATATGCCAAAGTAGTAAACACCAGAATGGTATATCGGGGAACTGGAGAGAGTGCAGAGAAGGGCAACCAAACTGATAAGAGGCATGGAGGAGCTCAGCTATGAGGAAAGATTAGAGGAACTGAATTTATTCACTCTTGAGAAGAGGAGAATAAGGGGGGATATGATCAACATGTTCAAATATATAAGGGGTCCATATAGTGAACTTCGTGATGAGTTATTCTCTTTATGGTCAACCCAGAGGACACGGGGGCACTCTTTACGTCTAGAGGAAAAGAGATTTCATCTCCAAATACGCAAAGGTTTCTTCACAGTAAGAGCTGTGAAAATGTGGAATGGACTCCTGCCAGAGGTGGTTCTGGCCAGCTCAGTAGATTGCTTTAAGAAAGGCCTGGATACTTTCCTAAATGTACATAATATAACTGGGTACTAGCATTTATAGGTAAAGTTACATAGTTACATAGTTACATAGTAGGTGAGGTTGAAAAAAGACACAAGTCCATCAAGTCCAACCTATGTGTGTGATTATGTGTCAGTATTACATTACATATCCCTGTATATTGCGGTCATTCAGGTGATTATCTAATAGTTTCTTGAAGCTATCAATGCTCCCCGCTGAGACCACCGCCTGTGGAAGGGAATTCCACATCCTTGCCGCTCTTACAGTAAAGAACCCTCTACGTAGTTTAAGGTTAAACCTCTTTTCTTCTAATTTTAATGAGTGGCCACGAGTCTTATTAAACTCTCTTCTGCGAAAAAGTTTTATCCCTATTGTGGGGTCACCAGTACAGTATTTGTAAATTGAAATCATATCCCCTCTCAAGTGTCTCTTCTCCAGAGAGAATAAGTTCAGTGCTCGCAACCTTTCCTCATAACTAAGATCCTCTAGACCCTTTATTAGCTTTGTTGCCCTTCTTTGTACTTGCTCCATTTCCAGTACGTCCCTCCTGAGGACTGGTGCCCAGAACTGGACAGCATACTCCAGGTGCGGCCGGACCAGAGTCTTGTAGAGTGGGAGAATTATCGTTTTATCTCTGCAGTTGATCCCCCTTTTAATGCATGCCAATATTCTGTTTGCTTTATTAGCAGCAGCTTGGCATTCTTGGCATTGCATGCCATTGCTGAGCCTATCATCCACTAGGACCCCCAGGTCCTTTTCCATCCTAGATTCCCCCAGAGGTTCTCCCCCCAGTGTATAGATTGCATTCATATTTTTGCCACCCAAATGCATTATTTTACATTTTTCTACATTGAACCTCATTTGCCATGTAGTCGCCCACCCCATTAATTTGTTCAGGTCTTTTTGCAAGATTTCCACATCCTGCGGAGAAGTTATTGCCCTGCTTAGCTTAGTATCATCTGCAAATACAGAGATTGAACTGTTTATCCCATCCTCCAGGTCGTTTATGAACAAATTAAATAGGATTGGTCCCAGCACAGAACCCTGGGGAACCCCACTACCCACCCCTGACCATTCTGAGTACTCCCCATTTATCACCACCCTCTGAACACGCCCTTGTAGCCAGTTTTCAATCCATGTACTCACCCTATGGTCCATGCCAACGCACCTTATTTTGTACAGTAAACATTTATGGGGAACTGTATCAAATGCTTTCGCAAAATCCAGATATACCACGTCTACGGGCCTTCCTTTATCTAGATGGCAACTCACCTCCTCATAGAAGGTTAATAGATTGGTTTGGCAAGAACGATTCTTCATGAATCCATGCTGATTACTGCTAATGATATCATTCTTATTACTAAAATCTTGTATATAGTCCCTTATCATCCCCTCCAAGAGTTTACATACTATTGATGTTAGGCTAACTGGTCTGTAATTCCCAGGGATGTTTTTTGGGCCCTTTTTAAATATTGGTGCTACATTGGCTTTTCTCCAATCAGCTGGTACCATTCCAGTCAATAGACTGTCTGTAAAAATTAGGAACAACGGTCTGGCAATCACCTGACTGAGTTACCTAAGAACCCTCAGATGCAAGCCATCTGGTCCCGGTGATTTATTAATGTTAAGTTTCTCAAGTCTAATTTTAATTCCGTCCTCTGTTAACCATGTAGGTGCTTCCTGTGTTGTGTCATGAGGATAAACACTGCAGTTTTGGTTACTGAAGCCCCCCGATTCACTTGTGAAGACTGAGGAGAAGAATAAATTCAATACCTTTGCCATCTCCCCATCCTTTGTAACCAGATGTCCTTCCTCATTCTTTATTGGGCCAATATGGTCTGTCCTCCCTTTTTTACTGTTTACATACTTAAAGAATTTCTTGGGATTTTTTTTGCTCTCCTCCGCTATGTGTCTTTCATGTTCTATCTTAGCCATCCTAATTGCACCCTTACATTTCTTATTGCAGTCTTTATAAATTCTGAATGCTGAGGATGATCCCTCAACCTTGTATTTTTTGAAGGCCTTCTCCTTTGCTTTTATATGCATTTTTACATTGGAGTTAAGCCATCCAGGATGTTTGTTCGCTCTTTTAAATTTATTACCCAATGGGATACATTGACTAATGCCCTTATTTAATATGCTCTTAAAGCAAACCCATCTCTCCTCCGTATTCTTTGCTCCTAATATTTTATCCCAATTTATGCCTTTTAGCAAGGTTTGTAGTTTAGGGAAGTTGGCTCTTTTGAAATTCAGTGTCTTTGTGTTCCCTTCATGTTTCCTATTTATGTGATTTATACTGAAACTAATTGACCTGTGATCGCTGTTACCTAAATTGCCCCGTATTTCCACATCTGTTATCAGGTCTGTATTGTTGGTAATCAGTAGATCTAGTAATGTTTTATTTCTAGTTGGTGCGTCTACCATCTGACCCATAAAATTGTCCTGCAAGACATTAAGGAACTGGCGAGCCTTAAATGAATGCGCGGTTCCCTCCGCCCAGTCTATGTCTGGATAATTAAAATCCCCCATTATGATAACACTTCCCATCCTTGCTGCTAATCCAATTTGTGATAGGAGATCCGTCTCCACTTCCTCCCTCAAGTTAGGGGGCCTATAGCATACTCCCAGTATTATTTTCCCCTTAGCTTCATCCCTTTGGAGCTCTACCCATAAAGATTCCACCTCCTCCCTAGCCCCCTCAGTGATGTCATCTCTCACATTCACTTGTACATTATTCTTGATATATAGGCATACCCCTCCCCCTTTTTTACCCTCTCTATCCTTGCGGTATAGGGTATACCCTTGAATGTTTGCCAGCCAATCATGAGAGCTGTTGAACCAGGTCTCTGAAATTCCCACAAAATCCAAATCCTCCTTGTACAACAGTATCTCTAGTTCACCCAGTTGATCCAGGGAAAATCCGATTGCCTCTTGGGGGATCAGAAAGGAATTTTTTCCCCTGCTGTAGCAAATTGGAGCATGCTCTGCTGGGGTTTTTTGCCTTCCTCTGGATCAACTGAGGGTATAAAATTGGGTATATTGGATTGTACGATATTATTTATTTTATTTATTTATTGTTTTTAAGGTTGAACTGGATGGACTTGTGTCTTTTTTCAACCTGACTAACTATGTAACTATGGTTGAGTAGGACCAAGTAGTGGACTCTAACGGGAGGATCTCCGACAGCCCAGGTGACGGTGTCAGACAAGTTGCTCACAGCACTCAGGAGGAGCTTTGGAAAATCCTTGAGAAGAAGCCAGAGACCCAGCGGCAGGGGCCAGGAGTGAGCTCCTAATCGTCCCTGGGAATCCCATGGAGACACCACAGGAGATGCAGAGAAGTATTCTCTTAACTAAAAAGGATATTTCAGGCTTGTTGCTTAAATTGGAGCAGTCCCTAAAGATTGATATTGCTGCAATACACGCAGATCTTGCGCATGTCCTTAACAGTGTAAAGAAGATTGAGGAAGGGTTGAACTTACAAGCCCAGCAGACTGAAAATTTACAGGATCAGGTGAGAGACCTGCAGAGAGCATAAAGATCTAAATTTTATTAAAAATCAAAGCCACCACAATAATTTGTGGATACAGGGGCTACCTGAGAAATATAAGGATGAGGATCTGACTGTTATAATGAAGGAAATTTTCAACCCATTAATGGGGAGAACTGATGGAGAGTTCATGAAAAAAGATAGTGTACACAGTGTTGCAAAGTTCACTGGTTTATCTTTGGAAAAACAACGGGATGCATTGTAAAATTTTACTATGCCTTAATCATGGAAAAATTAAGATGATCCTGGAAAATCTCATACAATGGGAATATGCTCCAAATTTAATCAGACTTGGCTAGAGAAATTTTGAGAAGAAAAAGGCAGCTGAAGTCATTGTTGGAGATATTGCATTATGCAGGTATTCAGTACCGCAGCGGTTTCCCATCTTGCTTAAAGAGGTTGTAAACCCTAAAAAAAAACAAGAAAAACAAAAACCTGTAAGACAAAGGCATAATAAGCTAGTATGCATCGCATACTAGCTCATTATGAAATACTTACCTTAGAATGGAGCCCCGCAGTGGCCCCCGCACACTGCTGAGACGTCTGACATCTTCCCTGATGTTTCATCCGGGTTTGTGGGCTCTGGCGATGTGATTGACCGGAGCCGCAATGATGTCACTCCCACGCATGCACATGGGAGCTGCCAGTCATGGCACAGGGTGCTGAAGAAACGGCATGGGCAACTGTTTCTTCAGAGCGCATGTGCCGATGATGTCATCAGCGCTGTATAAAGTAAATACCTCCTAAACGGTGCAAGTTTAGGAGATAGTTACGGTATCTACAGGTAAGCCTTATTACAGGCTTACCTGTAGGTACAATTAAACAAGATGACTTTACTTCCTCTTTAATAGCAAAGAGGGAAGGCCGAACAGTGGTGTTGAGATTTCTAGAGAACCTACAAGATGTCTGTACCAAGATGGACTTAGCTCCACCAGCCATGCCAGAATGGAGAGACTTTAAAGATTCAAAGTCTATATCAGGTGGAAAGCAATAGATTCAGTCCTTAAAAAAGATCAGAGAGGAGAGGTAGAATAAGTTTAAAAGTAGCAGTGGGCAGATAAAAAGGAGGAAGGAGAGAGAGAGGGGAAAGGAGGTAAAGGACGCAAGGGTGGGAAAGCAAGAGAAGAAGGAGAGAAAGCAAAGGAGGGGAGGGGAATGAAGTGAAAAGAGAAGAGGAGAGGAGAAGAAGGAGGTGGGAGAAGAGGGGGAAGAAGGGCAAAGGAAGGGAAAAAAGGAAAAGCTGAGAGGTTTATATGCCAGGATGCAGGTTGCAATCAGGGCCTACAGCTTAGGCCAGGAAAGGATGTTTGAGGTTATAGTGGTGACAGAGGGCCTAGAAGGAGAGAAAGAAAGTGACTTTTAAAAGTGAATATGAGTAAGATTTGGGGGTGGATGGGTCGTGCTCACAGAGCTTTTCTCTAGGGAATTTTATTCCTGGCAATGAGCTTGGTGGAAGCCCATGTGCAGGGGGGTCCTCCCAAATAGGTAGGGACAAGGGGTGATACAAATAATGTATACCCAGGGAAAAATATTGCTGAACAGTGTCAATTATGTACCTGATTTATAGCTGGGAAGCTTTGGAGGATGGAAGAGGTTGGATAGAGGGGATGGAGAGGATGGTTTGTGTAGGGTTTTTTTCTTCCCTGGATCTTATTTAGCAGCAGGGTATGACAATCGCTCCTGTTTCATCTTCTTTCTGATCTCTATCAGTCAGGACTTCACTTACTGTAACTTATTAATATATAACGTACGAGGCTTAAATACCCTAGGTAAAAATATTATTAGTGCTCAGCAAATATAGTATTCCTGCAAGAAATGTGCATATCGCATGACAAAGATTTGGTTGGCATCTGTTGCCCAGTTGAAGGAACGATTGGCAGGGATGCTCCTCAATGTTACGTGTAAGCTTGCTAGCATTTACTGCCCCAATAAATCTCCATGTGGCTACTTAGAGAAAACTCTGAATAAAGTTTAAAGTGGGAAGTTAATAGTAGCAGGAGATTTTAATCTTTATGTAGACTCACAGCTAGATACTTCATCAGGAAAGTCATGTATATCTTTACAAAATCAGACTATGCTAAAGAAGATTCTCCACAAACATCAATTAGTCAATGCTTGAATAACCAAGCATCCAGGAAGTAAATATTATACTTATTTTTAGTTGGTTCATAAGTCACATTCAAGGCTAGACTATATTTTATTGAAACCTCAACGTTTAGATACCTTAAAGCAGAGCTCCACCCAAAAGGGGAAGTTCCGCTTGTTTGCACCCTCCCCCCTCCATTGCCACATGTGGCACTTTGTCATGAACCGGTGTGACCAGATTGTGTGGACTGCAAAGAGGAAACCAAAACGCATGTAAAGTGAAATAAGAATGTTTATTAAAGATAAGTGATATAAATAAACAAACACCCCAAATATAAATAGTGCTCAACCAACTGACAGAAACCCACAAACAACAGATAATATATACAGCAAGGGGCAATACCGGAATCACAGATGTCAGCCAGGCCAGGGTCATACACAGCAGGTCAGCAGGAACAAGGGATATACCAGAAACATAAACGTAGCCAAGTCAAGGTCATACACAGGAGATCAGCAACTGAACAAGGGCAGGTTGGGAAATAGAGATAAAGGATGGGATGGGATACAGGCTCAGGAACAGGTTCAGGGTCTGATACAGGATAACAGGTTCAGGATGCAGGTTCAGGGCGCAAGGAAGAAAGATACCAAGGCGAGCATGTGAGGGCTTGCTGGGTATTTATAGGGCTGACTCTAATTGGCTTCAAGTCACACCTGAGCGCAGGGAGTGTTGTCTGCTCCATACTGCCAGGATCCATCCACTGGTGGACATCAGTACTGCGGCCAAAAGATGAAATGACACCAGCAGGGAAATATTCTCCTGACAGTTTAACACTGCCAGGAGACACCTGCTGGTGGACCCCAGTACTGCATGCCAAATGATATATCTTACCAGCGGATGGACCCTTTCCTGACACACTTTTTGGGGGGGTGGGGGAAGCGGGTACCTTGTTTTGACAAGTACCCATCCCACTTCTGGCTCAAATCGCCATGGCGGTCTGAGCTGGAACTTCGGCCCCCTCCTTCACCCGCAGTCTTCTAGAAAATATCACAGGTCCCAGAAGACTATGGGAACATTTACAAGGCACAGTGCGGTTTGCTCATGCGCAGTAGGAAACCGTCTTTGAAGCCGCAAGGCTTCACTTCCTGTCTCCCCTAATTGAAATGCCGGCACCTGTACCCAAAACGATTGAAGGATCGGATCAGGTGAGGACATCGCTGGATCCCTGGACAGGTAAGTGTCCTTATATTAAAAGTCAGCAGCTACAGTATTTGTAACTGCTGACTTTTACATTTTTGGGGGAAGACTACAGTTCCTCTTTAACAACCACGTCTATTAAGCCTAACTATCTCAGATCACGCCCCAGTGGTTGTAACATTAAAATTGTCAGAAGAACAAAATAATTTCGCCTGGAAATTGAATGAGTTATTATTGCAAGTACCCAAAGTGATAGAGAGAATTGAGTTAGAAATAGATAAGTATTTTGCTCTCAATGCTACAGCAGAGGTTTCACAGTTTTCTATTTGGGAGGCCCATAAGGCTTACATTAGAGGAATTCTTGTGGAATTAGGTTGAAGGGAATAAAAAAACTCTCAGGAGAAGATAAACTATTTATATAGAGAAATACATGAGTTAGAACAGATTCACATTTGGCATTGTTAATAAAGAAAGGTATCAATAGGGCAATAAACCTGGGAAGGGATTGATGAGGGTCGTGAGGAAAAAAAAGGCTGTGACTTTCATAGGTAAAATCCAAAAACAAGAATGGTCTGTTAATTTGACACCAGAAATTATCAAAGTATTCCATACATAGTAGGGCTGCTACTGATTAAAATTTTCGTGTTCGATTTATCGATTTTTTTTATAATCGATTAATCGACTAATTTCAATTAATTATAACGCACATTCAGATCCAACTACTTTTAGCTGATTTAGCACCGTTGTTATGGCCAAAGCCGGACATAGCGGGGCATGGCTAGGACGTCACACGTCATAAACTCAGCCTCACCGTGTCCATAATCTCAGCCTTACCGTGCCCATAATTGCAGCCTCACCATGCCCATAATCGCAGCCTTACCGTGCCCATAATGCAGTCGCACCGTGCCCATAATCTCAGACGTACCATGCCCATAATCGCAGCCTCACCATTCTCATAATGCAGTCTCACCGTGCCCATAATTGCAGCCTCACCGTGCCCATATTCGCAGCCTCGCCATGCCCATAATGCTTTCTCACCGTGCCTATAATCGCAGCTTCGCTGTGCCTATAATGGCAGCCTCACCGTGCCCATAATGCAGTCTCACCGTGCCCATAATGCAGTCTCACTCTAGTCAGTGCCTGTGCCTGGATTACACAGTCTGCGGGCATCTCTTGCTGTGTGTTTCAGATTTGAGTGTGAAAACTTTGGCCGTGCTGTGAGAAAAGTCCCGCCCTCCTCCTAGATCAGCTCATATGATATAACACTGCGTCTATCACACAAGCTGATCTAGGAGGAGGGCGGGACTTTTCTCACAGCGTGGCCAAAGTTTTCACACTCAGCTCGGAGACACACAGCAGGAGATGCCCACAGACTGTGTATGACATATAGTGGAGGAGGAGAGAGCGGAGCACTGCGCTGCAGTCACAGCTTGGCCCAAAGCGGCCCCAGGGCAGGCAGCCTACCGATCAAAAAAATTAACAATTATTCAAGGAATAATCTTTAATTTCCACAGCCCTAAAACATAGCTATATCATGTAAGTCAGAATGAAAGGCGCCTTGTGAAGAAAAAGCATAATGTAATGATACAACAATACTCACAGGCACTAGATTTTCCAAGGTTGCCTAAAGAGGAAATAGAGTTTTTGGAGAGATCAATAACATAGGAGGAAGTGGAGAGGATGATAAAGGGCATGGCATTTGGGAGGAGTCCCAGTCTGGATGGGTATATGATTAGGTATTATAGAAAATTTCTAAGGCAATTACCGTACTTCCTCAACTGTACGAGTATTTGAATTCACTTAGTGAGGGAATAAATGTGCGTAAAGAGTCTTTACTAGCATATATTTCAATTATATTAACAGAAGGAAAGGATTCATCACTGCCCAAAAGCTTTAGGCCGATATCACTTTTAACCACTTGCCTACTGGGCATTTAAACCCTCTTCCTGCCCAGGCCAATTTTCAGCTTTCAGCAATGTCACTCTTTAAATGACAATTGCTTGGTCATGCAACACTGTAAACAGTGAGCAAAAACTAAAGGCTGTTAGGCCTAAAGAAAAATGGGGAGGGGGGGATCTTCCCCAGGGACTTTTAAGGTGCTATTTAATAGACAGTATATTCAAAAAAATTTTTTATACAATTATATAGAATAAAATTAATATTTATTAATATTGAATCACAATAAAATATTCATGTCATGCTTCAGGAGTAAGACATGTAGATAAGAACAATAAAACAGTGTCACCCAAAGGAATTTCTCGGTTATATCACAATTGAACCGTGCAACAAAAAGCAACTATTCAAAAGATGCCAAAACAATCTGCCGTTCTCGACATGTTTCGCTCTGAATGTGAGCTTCTTCAGGAGTTTAAAGGCAATGATTGTGACGGACTCTAAATGATAGGAAAATAAACAGAAATCAATACATACATTCAAACATGAAATGAAGAGCATCCAATAGAATTTTTTCTCGAATATGCACAAATTCCATTATCAGAATAGAGGTAGATACAGAGAATTTAGATATAGGCATATAGGTTTCAATATTGAACATTTTAATCAAGTATAAATGAACAATCAAAATTTATACATCTCACCAGGCTGTAGCACATTAATCTGGCATAGACTATTTCAATGGATCGATAATATTGCTGCTAATTTCGAACCGGAAAGTTCTCATGTGTGAGAGGTATCAAGTGCCATACTGTGACCACAGGGGAATACAAAGTCTACAAAGCGGCCCTTTGAAAAAAGGGAAAAATACATTCAAAGTTAAACGAAAAATGGACCAAGGGGGGGGAGGGGAGGGGAGCGGGGAAGTGGGGGGGGGGGAAACGTAATCAGGCTATTTAATGATATAATTTCTATAATTTCAGAGGGAAATGTATCCTGAAGGTAGAACCAATTTGAGATATATTACCTGATACATAAAAGTATATCGGCAAATGATGTCGTATAGATGGAAATAGGCATCATAAATGAATAAAATAGATGAAAGAATTCCACTGATAGCTGCAGGGATAAGCGATCACCAGCAGAAATATTTTCTAAGTATAGAGGAGAGAAGACAATGAAGGGTCAATGGAGGATTCAAAGTGTAACTACATGTCAGCTGATGACAGTGTCACACAGGGGAAACTTACTTCACAGGTAGTGGTCCGGCATACAAGCTGAGGAGAGCATCCCGCTGCCTCTGTAAGATCGCACCGGTGACGGAGCTGTGGGCGGTGTATTAACCGCCTTTATATACCCCCATCACGGCGGCGTCCGTTCTCGCCGCCGTGATGCGGACGCTCAATGGGGCCGGTCACGTCGGGACGGGGGGAAGCGCAGTGACGTCAGCTCTGACGTCATTAACGTGTGTAGGGGTTACTGCGCATGTCTGCACGGTTCAGGAGCCCGTAGGACATGAAGGTGCAGGAGGCGCCATTTTAGTTAAGGGAAAGAGAAAAGTAACAACCGAATAGAGTATAAATTGGGGCATAATGCCTGCTTTAATTTTCCAAAATGATGGAAAAATAATTATATGTGTTCCCTATACGTTTTTAATAAAGGCTCATGTTAATACCAATAAATCGGTATCAAAACCCATACCAGACGTGATCCGGCTCAAATTGAAGGGCCACCAGCCACAGGGACGATTGGTTCAACATCCCAGTGGTGGGTGCCCGGGGCGTCCGTGTGGTCCAAACTGACAAAGATAGTCCCAATATGAGAATATTTCCGGTAAACAATTTAGGATAATAAACAAAAAATATATTGAGTATATAAAGCCTGGGAAACTTCATAAAAGAAGTTTGCAGCTACAGCCTGTGAGATATAATACAGTTAAAACAGTGGAAATTCAATGACAAAAAATGTGTAACATACATAAAGATAAAGATGTTATGGTCATATTATAACTATTATTGAGTAAATTCTATGGCTCAAACATATAAATGGTGCCATAGCACAGCATGAAAATACTGGGTATAATAAATGACCAAAAGCAGATAGAAGGGGAGGGAAAGAAAAGGAGGGGGAAAAAAGAGAGCCACGCAGGGGTAATACATGGCAGAAGATGCGAGCCTCATCAAGGTTAGGAGGTTAAGAATATTATGATTATTCAAATGAATGGCTTGAAGCTGAACGCATCATTCATACCAGGGTGTTGAAGAGCTGACAGTTTGTGTATCCAGCGTGCCTCCTTTTGTAGGAGGAGCCTGTCATAGTCTCCTCCTCTAACACCAGGGGGAATATGTTCTAGAGCAAAAAAATGTAAGCAGTTGGCGTCAAAATTATGTTGTAGGCCTACATGTAGGCTGATAGGGGTCTCCATTCTTTTTTTCTGTATAAGGGAAACATGATCCCTAATTCGACAGAAGAAGGGCCTCTTAGTTTTCCCGATGTAAAACATCTTACATTCGCATAGCATAATGTACACTATACCAATTGATTGACACGTTACTGCAAATTTTGGTTTGAACAACTCCCCGTTGGGCAACAAAAGGCTACGAGTAGCTAAAATATATCTGCAGTAGGAACAACAGTGGCAGGGTCTGCTGCCTTTGTCAGCATCTTTGATTTTAACAACGCGATTTTCATAGTGGCTCTGTACCAATTAGTCCCTCAGAGATCGACTTCGTCTGAAGGTGATCTCCGGGTATGAATTGAGATGTTTAGCCACTTTTTCGTCTCCCATTAACAAATACCAATATTTGTTGAGAATGTCACGTATTTGTCTATGTTGACTAGAGTACGTAGTGATGAGCCTGACGCCGGGATTAGCTTTTTTAGGTCTAATGTTATGTAAGAGAGAAACTCTATTTTGATTTTTAGCTCTAAAATATGCTTTTTTGAGGCACTTTTTGCTATATCCCCGGTTCAGGAAGCGTGAACGTAAACATTTAGCTTCCTTTTCAAAGTCAGACTCATCACTACAGTTGCGTTTAGCTCGCAAGTATTGCCCATAGGGCACACTTGTAATCAAAGGGGTTGGATGAGAACTGCTGGCATGCAGTAAAGAATTACTTGCTGAGGGTTTCCGGTATAGGGTTGTTCTGATACTGCCGTCAGATTTAACTGTGATTTGGGTATCCAAAAAAGTCAGACTAGATTGACTAAATTCCACCGTGAATCTAAGATTGTACCTGTTAGTTTTTAGGCTTTCCAAAAAGGACAGAAGAAAATCTTTAGGGCCTATCCATATGAAAAAAATGTCGTCAATAAACCTCCTCCATAGGGGGATTAATTCCATATATTGTTGCATGTCATCGCGGGAGAATAATTCCCGTTCCCACCCCCCCAGATACAGGTTGGCATAAGAGGGGGCGCATTTGGTCCCCATAGCCACCCCCTGTATCTGGAGGTAGTGGGATCCCCCAAACAGGAAGATGTTGTTGGAGAGGATGAACATCAACAAATTCAGGATGAATTCATTATATTGAGACGATGTCTCATGATTTTGAAAGAGAAAATCTTTGACGATCTCTACCCCCTGCTGGTGGGGGATAGAGTTGTATAAAGCCTCCACGTCGAGGGCTACCAGCCACGCGCCCGCGGGGAGGAAAATCCCATCGAGGGCGCGTAGCAGGTCATTGGTGTCCTGAAGATAGGACACCAAACCCTCGACGTGGGGCCTGAGAAAGTCATCAATTAATTGGCTAGCTGTTTCGGTGAGACTGCCGTTACCAGAGACAATCGGGCGGCCTGGGGGTTTAGTCTGACTTTTATGAATTTTAGGAAGAGCGTATAGTGTGGGTGTACGTGGAGATGTAACGTTCAAAAACTCCCAGGTAGATTTGTTGATAAGACCACTACGGTAGGCCGAACCTATTAGATATTGGTAACGATTAATGGTTAAAGTAACATGAGTAGGTGATACCTTGCGGTACCACTCACGATTCTGAATAATAGCTAGTACCATGGACTCATATTGTCCCCTGTCCATCACCACTAGGTTGCCGCCCTTATCGGCAGGCTTAATTATAATACTCTGATTTAGTTGTAAAGATTTTAAAGCCTTGGTTTGGGAAGAAGTCAAATTGGCTTCGGAGATGTTTCTCCATTTAGTTTCCATAATTTCTTTGGTGACTTGGTTAGTGAATGCCCATACGTTCGGATTGCCTTGAAGGGCAGGAAATTTAGAGGATTTGGGTTTATAATTACGAGGTATGGCATTGGACAGGGGACGAGGGTGGGCCAATGGAGGTGGGGGAGGAGGCGGGGGGTCACCAGCCGTCTCGAGGGCAAGAGCCTCGAGCAGGTCTGTTTCATTGATCCCTCCCTCCTCCCACAGCTCCATTAGGTCCTCCATGGCCTTAATGTCATTGATGGACATATCCCTCCAAAGAGGATTATCCAGAGACGAACTCTGGATTGATGGAGGTGGTCTATCATAAAGGATTTTAAACATAAGTTTTCTCGAAAATAAATTGAGATCTTTAATTAATTCAAAAGGATCTACCCTTTGCGTGGGGCAAAAGGTAAGGCCCAATTTTAACACAGAAATTTGTTCTGCCGAAAGAGGACAGGAAGAAATATTAATCACCTCGAGTTGAGTTTCTGGGGTTTGGAATTCCCCGGATCTGGGTTCATGATTCTTTTGGTATCGGGCATCAATTGTGCAAAAATTGGGGCTGGACGAAAATCCTGTTGCGAAGAAAAAGTGTTAACGTTACTTACCGAGGTGCTCGGACCGATGGTGAGTGCACAAGTGGTTGTGCAAGTGTTAGAAAGAGATTCAGAGTGTGTCGGTGCGCTGGTGAGTGAACTTTTATTCGCACCCGCTCGAGTGACCATGGGTGTCTTAGGGTTAAGCGTGCGTCTAGCTGTGCCTGTGGGTGCATTTTCTCTAGAATGTTTGGAGTTCAGTGAGTCCTGAGTTCTGGTGAGCCGCGTGAATTCTTGTGCCTGTAATGAGGAAATAGAAGAGACGGATGAATCAGAATCACTAGGTTCACTATTCGCCTGTCTGGTTTGACGTATTTGATTATTACGTTTTTTCCTTTTATAATTATTTTGGGACCAATTATAGGCTTGTTTATTGTCATAAGCTAGTTTGTCTCTGATATATTTTTTTTCCTTCGTTTTTAAAATCTCTGTTACATAGGTTTCTAAATTACTCTTGAGTTCATTTTCACGTGTAGGAAAAAGACTATCTGAAATAATTGCTGGATTGTCATGGTATAGTTTCTCAATTTCCTTATCCACAAGGGACAACTCGGTAGAGTAATGCTTGCATAGGAGCTCCATCATTTTGCTGGAGCAACCCTGCAAATTATCCTCCCATTCAGATTTAAATTCTGGCTCCAACTGAGTGATGGTGGGAAAAATCTGAATTCTTAAACCCCATGGAGTGATATTCTCTTCAGTATATTTGAGGAAGTACCATCTATTCCAAAACAGTCTTGATTTTTTCTCGAGCATGCGTTGCAGTCTCGAAAAAAAACGTTCCATAGACAAGCCTCCACTGGAGGTATTTTGTGATTTATGGATATGATCCATCAAGCCATCAAAGGCCTGTCCACAATAATTAGCCATTGTATAGAGTCAATGAATCTAGGCAAAATCAACCCGATGTAACAGGTAGAAAGAGACTTAGCTTATAAACAAACCCTAAATTGAATGTTGTCTGACAATGATAAACAAAAATAAGTATAAATTGAAAGGGATAGAAATAGGAAGGGAAAAGATTTCTATCCCTTTCAATTTATACTTATTTTTGTTTATCATTCATGAACCCAGATCCGGGGAATTCCAAACCCCAGAAACTCAACTCGAGGTGATTAATATTTCTTCCTGTCCTCTTTCGGCAGAACAAATTTCTGTGTTAAAATTGGGCCTTACCTTTTGCCCCACGCAAAGGGTAGATCCTTTTGAATTAATTAAAGATCTCAATTTATTTTCGAGAAAACTTATGTTTAAAATCCTTTATGATAGACCACCTCCATCAATCCAGAGTTCGTCTCTGGATAATCCTCTTTGGAGGGATATGTCCATCAATGACATTAAGGCCATGGAGGACCTAATGGAGCTGTGGGAGGAGGGAGGGATCAATGAAACAGACCTGCTCGAGGCTCTTGCCCTCGAGACGGCTGGTGACCCCCCGCCTCCTCCCCCACCTCCATTGGCCCACCCTCGTCCCCTGTCCAATGCCATACCTCGTAATTATAAACCCAAATCCTCTAAATTTCCTGCCCTTCAAGGCAATCCGAACGTATGGGCATTCACTAACCAAGTCACCAAAGAAATTATGGAAACTAAATGGAGAAACATCTCCGAAGCCAATTTGACTTCTTCCCAAACCAAGGCTTTAAAATCTTTACAACTAAATCAGAGTATTATAATTAAGCCTGCCGATAAGGGCGGCAACCTAGTGGTGATGGACAGGGGACAATATGAGTCCATGGTACTAGCTATTATTCAGAATCGTGAGTGGTACCGCAAGGTATCACCTACTCATGTTACTTTAACCATTAATCGTTACCAATATCTAATAGGTTCGGCCTACCGTAGTGGTCTTATCAACAAATCTACCTGGGAGTTTTTGAACGTTACATCTCCACGTACACCCACACTATAGGCTCTTCCTAAAATTCATAAAAGTCAGACTAAACCCCCAGGCCGCCCGATTGTCTCTGGTAACGGCAGTCTCACCGAAACAGCTAGCCAATTAATTGATGACTTTCTCAGGCCCCACGTCGAGGGTTTGGTGTCCTATCTTCAGGACACCAATGACCTGCTACGCGCCCTCGATGGGATTTTCCTCCCCGCGGGCGCGTGGCTGGTAGCCCTCGACGTGGAGGCTTTATACAACTCTATCCCCCACCAGCAGGGGGTAGAGATCGTCAAAGATTTTCTCTTTCAAAATCATGAGACATCGTCTCAATATAATGAATTCATCCTGAATTTGTTGATGTTCATCCTCTCCAACAACATCTTCCTGTTTGGGGGATCCCACTACCTCCAGATACAGGGGGTGGCTATGGGGACCAAATGCGCCCCCTCTTATGCCAACCTGTATCTGGGGGGGTGGGAACGGGAATTATTCTCCCGCGATGACATGCAACAATATATGGAATTAATCCCCCTATGGAGGAGGTTTATTGACGACATTTTTTTCATATGGATAGGCCCTAAAGATTTTCTTCTGTCCTTTTTGGAAAGCCTAAAAACTAACAGGTACAATCTTAGATTCACGGTGGAATTTAGTCAATCTAGTCTGACTTTTTTGGATACCCAAATCACAGTTAAATCTGACGGCAGTATCAGAACAACCCTATACCGGAAACCCTCAGCAAGTAATTCTTTACTGCATGCCAGCAGTTCTCATCCAACCCCTTTGATTACAAGTGTGCCCTATGGGCAATACTTGCGAGCTAAACGCAACTGTAGTGATGAGTCTGACTTTGAAAAGGAAGCTAAATGTTTACGTTCACGCTTCCTGAACCGGGGATATAGCAAAAAGTGCCTCAAAAAAGCATATTTTAGAGCTAAAAATCAAAATAGAGTTTCTCTCTTACATAACATTAGACCTAAAAAAGCTAATCCCGGCGTCAGGCTCATCACTACGTACTCTAGTCAACATAGACAAATACGTGACATTCTCAACAAATATTGGTATTTGTTAATGGGAGACGAAAAAGTGGCTAAACATCTCAATTCATACCCGGAGATCACCTTCAGACGAAGTCGATCTCTGAGGGACTCATTGCTACAGAGCCACTATGAAAATCGCGTTGTTAAAATCAAAGATGCTGACAAAGGCAGCAGACCCTGTCACTGTTGTTCCTACTGCAGATATATTTTAGCTACTCGTAGCCTTTTGTTGCCCAACGGGGAGTTGTTCAAACCAAAATTTGCAGTAACGTGTCAATCAATTGGTATAGTGTACATTATGCTATGCGAATGTAAGATGTTTTACATCGGGAAAACTAAGAGGCCCTTCTTCTGTCGAATTAGGGATCATGTTTCCCTTATACAGAAAAAAAGAATGGAGACCCCTATCAGCCGACATGTAGGCCTACAACATAATTTTGACGCCAACTGCTTACATTTTTTTGCTCTAGAACATATTCCCCCTGGTGTTAGAGGAGGAGACTATGACAGGCTCCTCCTACAAAAGGAGGCACGCTGGATACACAAACTGTCAGCTCTTCAACACCCTGGTATGAATGATGCGTTCAGCTTCAAGCCATTCATTTGAATAATCATAATATTCTTAACCTCCTAACCTTGATGAGGCTCGCATCTTCTGCCATGTATTACCCCTGCGTGGCTCTCTTTTTTCCCCCTCCTTTTCTTTCCCTCCCCTTCTATCTGCTTTTGGTCATTTATTATACCCAGTATTTTCATGCTGTGCTATGGCACCATTTATATGTTTGAGCCATAGAATTTACTCAATAATAGTTATAATATGACCATAACATCTTTATCTTTATGTATGTTACACATTTTTTGTCATTGAATTTCCACTGTTTTAACTGTATTATATCTCACAGGCTGTAGCTGCAAACTTCTTTTATGAAGTTTCCCAGGCTTTATATACTCAATATATTTTTTGTTTATTATCCTAAATTGTTTACCGGAAATATTCTCATATTGGGACTATCTTTGTCAGTTTGGACCACACGGACGCCCCGGGCACCCACCACTGGGATGTTGAACCAATCGTCCCTGTGGCTGGTGGCCCTTCAATTTGAGCCGGATCACGTCTGGTATGGGTTTTGATACCGATTTATTGGTATTAACATGAGCCTTTATTAAAAACGTATAGGGAACACATATAATTATTTTTCCATCATTTTGGAAAATTAAAGCAGGCATTATGCCCCAATTTATACTCTATTCGGTTGTTACTTTTCTCTTTCCCTTAACTAAAATGGCGCCTCCTGCACCTTCATGTCCCACGGGCTCCTGAACCGTGCAGACATGCGCAGTAACCCCTACACACGTTAATGACGTCAGAGCTGACGTCACTGCGCTTCCCCACGTCCCGACGTGACCGGCCCCATTGAGCGTCCGCATCACGGCGGCGAGAACGGACGCCGCCGTGATGGGGGTATATAAAGGCGGTTAATACACCGCCCACAGCTCCGTCACCGGTGCGATCTTACAGAGGCAGCGGGATGCTCTCCTCAGCTTGTATGCCGGACCACTACCTGTGAAGTAAGTTTCCCCTGTGTGACACTGTCATCAGCTGACATGTAGTTACACTTTGAATCCTCCATTGACCCTTCATTGTCTTCTCTCCTCTATACTTAGAAAATATTTCTGCTGGTGATCGCTTATCCCTGCAGCTATCAGTGGAATTCTTTCATCTATTTTATTCATTTATGATGCCTATTTCCATCTATACGACATCATTTGCCGATATACTTTTATGTATCAGGTAATATATCTCAAATTGGTTCTACCTTCAGGATACATTTCCCTCTGAAATTATAGAAATTATATCATTAAATAGCCTGATTACGTTTCCCCCCCCTCCCCACTTCCCCGCTCCCCTCCCCTCCCCCCCCTTGGTCCATTTTTCGTTTAACTTTGAATGTATTTTTCCCTTTTTTCAAAGGGCCGCTTTGTAGACTTTGTATTCCCCTGTGGTCACAGTATGGCACTTGATACCTCTCACACATGAGAACTTTCCGGTTCGAAATTAGCAGCAATATTATCGATCCATTGAAATAGTCTATGCCAGATTAATGTGCTACAGCCTGGTGAGATGTATAAATGTATAAATTTTGATTGTTCATTTATACTTGATTAAAATGTTCAATATTGAAACCTATATGCCTATATCTAAATTCTCTGTATCTACCTCTATTCTGATAATGGAATTTGTGCATATTCGAGAAAAAATTCTATTGGATGCTCTTCATTTCATGTTTGAATGTATGTATTGATTTCTGTTTATTTTCCTATCATTTAGAGTCCGTCACAATCATTGCCTTTAAACTCCTGAAGAAGCTCACATTCAGAGCGAAACATGTCGAGAACGGCAGATTGTTTTGGCATCTTTTGAATAGTTGCTTTTTGTTGCACAGTTCAATTGTGATATAACCGAGAAATTCCTTTGGGTGACACTGTTTTATTGTTCTTATCTACATGTCTTACTCCTGAAGCATGACATGAATATTTTATTGTGATTCAATATTAATAAATATTAATTTTATTCTATATAATTGTATAAAAATATACTGTCTATTAAATAGCACCTTAAAGGTCCCTGGGGAAGATCCCCCCCTCCCCATTTTTCTTTAGGTCTAACAGCCTTTAGTTTTTGCTCACCATTTAAATATGGGATGTGGTGCTTACAGTTGACTATCTCTGTCCTCCATCATATTTTACCAACACTGTAAACAAATTAAATTTTTATACACAAACAGAGCTTTCTTTTGGTGGTATTTAATCACTGCTGGGTTGTTTGCTAAACAAACAAACAAAAAAACATAAAAAAAAAAAATGTTTTCATAGTTTGTTATAAAATTTTGCAAACAGGTAATTTTTCTCCTTCATTGATGTGCGCAGATGAGGTTGCACTGATGGGCACTGATAGGCACTGATAGGCTGCACTGATGGGCACTGATAGGTGACATTGATATGTGCCACTAATAGGTGGCACTGGTGGGCACTGATAGGTGGCATTTATAGGTGGCACAAATAGGTGGCATTGATGGGTGGCACTGATGGGCACTGTTAGGCACTGGTAGGTGACACTGATAGGCAGCACTGATGATGAGGCACTGATCGGTGGCACTGTTGGGTATTGATAGGTTGCAGTGGTGGACACTGATAAGCAGCACTGATTTGCACTTGTCAGTGGCACTTTTGGGCACTGGCAGGTGGCACTGGTGGGCACAGATGAGGCGGCAGTGGCTCTTTGTGTTCAGGACCAATGTCCCTCTGACAGAAGCCGGTAATCAGGTTTTTTTCTCCTCACGCTGTCAGCGTGAGGAAAAAAAACAGCCAATTACTGGCTCTGTTTACATCATTGGCTGACAGCTGATCAAGTAGTAAGGGGTCGGGATCAGCCCCTTATTTAGATCTATGATCAGCCGAGTCTCATGGGCTCACTGATCACAGAGCAGGGGGCAGGCCGGCAACTCATGCACAGGAGGATGTACATGGACGCCCTCCTGGAAATTCAGGCCCGTACTTTAACCATCTTTCGGCTATAGCGTGGATGTGAAGGGGTTAAACATAGATATTAATATCTATGCCAAAAAAAATTGCAGTCAGATTAAAACCCCTGACGGCCATGTTATTTTCAAATAATGACAGCGAGCACCTGGAGAAGATGCCCGCCCACTGTCACTGGGGGGAGAGGAGACGCTGCAGCTGCAGGAACATGTTTCATGTTCCATTCTAAATGAAGGTGGAACATGTAAGATGTTCCAAAAGGTGAACTTATCCTTCAACACAGCCGAATCCTGGAGGAACTTATGGGGATTGTCAAATTTCAAAATCAATCAAAGTCAGAAATGTTGAATATTTTGGTCTCAAGAAAATAACAGAAGGTGATACAACCCACATTACCCTTCACTTGGTATAGGAAGTAACTCAGATACCTAGGCATAGAACTAACAGTTTTACTTAGTGACTTATATAAATCTAAATACTGTACATTTTGCTACTTAATTCGGTTAAAGAGAAGTTGAATTCCTGAATTTCTTCAAACATAGACCATAGCCATAGATTTCATGGCTGGGTAGAATCTAAACAGTTAACGTAAGAATACTCCCCAAGATACTTTACAAATTCCAGATTCTTCAAATAGCGTTACCACAGATTTATTTTAGGAAATTAAAGCGGGATTCCGGCCAGCGAAATTTCTTTCTAAAGTTAGCAGCTACAAACACTGTAGCTGCTGACTTTAAATAAGTACACTTACCTGTCCTGGGTGCCCGCGATGTCGGCCGCCCAAGGTCGACCCGTCCCTCGGCTCTCAGGTCCTGGCACCACCATCCTCACTGAGGGAAACAGGCAGTGGAGCCTTGCGGCTTCACTGCCAGTTTCCTACTGCGCACACGCGAGCGGCGCGGCGCTCTGTGAATGGCCCCATGGTTTTCTGGGAACACACACAGTTCCCAGAAGGCAACGGGGCTGCTCACTGAGGAGCAGGACATGCCGCGGAATAGGAACAGGCAGATTAGGAAGACTGCCTAGCAACAAGGGTTCAGGTAAGTTTAAAAAAATTTTTTTTTTCAAATTTTTTTTTTATTCTTTTAAGATTTTTCATGCTATTTTTTATTTTAGGGTGACCCTCCACTTTAAGATCAATAATATTGCAATTCATATGGTCACATAAGCGACCAGGATTCTTTATGCTGTGATGCTAAGGCAAAAGGAAATGGAGGAATAGGTTTGCCCGATTTTAAAAGGTTCTATAAAGCAGTAAAGATTTAATGGATGATTGATTGGATTCACAATAAAACAAATAAAAGTTGGGTTGGGATTGAGGTGGCACAGAGTAAAGCAGATCTAAAGAAGATAATATGGATTCCACAAATTTTTTGAGAATTAAATAGAAGCACTAATCCACTAATTAAAAATGTGTTTAAGATATGGGACAGGATGTGTAGACAGTTTCATTGGATGTATAACTCACCTTTGATTTCTTTGATTAACAAATTATTTTTCACTGAGGAAAGATGACTACTTGTATTTTATGCGCTGGGTGAAAAAGGAAACACTGCAACTCAGGGATGTATTTAAGGGAAATATACTATGAACACTTCAGGAATTAAGGCAAAAATGGGGTACAATGCCTCTGGATAAATGGAGGTATGCACAAATTCAGCACTTTGTAACTGCAGTTTCTTAGTCAATAGAGAAGCTATTTTGCTCCTCTGTTGGCATGTCCCATAGTATATATAGGGTATACCGTAATTTTGTAAGAGAGGCCAAACCTATAATACCCCATATTTAGAGAAGTTGGAGCAGGACTTGGGCAATGAATTAACCGCATCCCAGAGGATGAATATTAAAGCTGGCTTGTTTCTTTACAGTTGACTTGGAAATGGCAGAAATGTCTTTCAATCTACTGGTGGGATGGTATGTGACTCCAGTGAGAGCAAGGATATTCGGGGAGGAAATGTCACCTGTGTGCTGGAAGGGGTTTGATGCACCTGGAGCCTTCGCGCACATGCAGTGGACCTGCCCTAGAAAAAAGTTTTTGGGGGAAAGAATAGCTTTAGTTTTCCAGGATATAATGAGATAGGTGTTACTCATGAAGCCCTGGAGAATTTTGTTTCATGGCACTGAAGTGTCGGTGGCCCAGTAAAAGCGGTCGTTCCTGACCCATTTATCAAACACGGCCAAAGGGTTAATCCCTAAGCATTGGTGTCCACATAAAACCCCTCCTGTGAAGTAATGGCTTCTAAACGTAAATTACACGTGCAGTGTAGAAGAAATGATGTAAAGGTGGGAAGAAATTAGAAGCTATATGGGAGAAATGGTTAACCTTTAGCGCATAAGTTCACCTTCCGTAACATGTTACATGTTACACCCATAACATGTTACAGATGCAGCAGCTCCCCATACCCTCCCCTCAAATCCCCCTTTGCAAGAGCTTCATTCATTCACAGAGTTCTTTATGGCTGTCAGCTTGTAGTTCTCAACTAACTACTAGGGTGCTATTGAGTGCTCTAGGTAGTTTGTTGATGCTTCCTGTCAGTGTGTTACTGCCTGCTTATATGAAGTTTGAGCAGACAGCTTACACTGAAAGTCTGCAAGAGCCCTGTATTGCACCCCTGATCTGCTGATCAGGGGTGCAATGCTTTACAGGCTCCTAGTAAAAAAAATAATTCCAGCAAAAAAGATGCGCTTTTATTATTTTTTTTTTTTAAAGGAGTCAAAAAAATTTTGCAAGTTACTGAGTACAGAAGAACATGGATAAGAAGGAAATATAATACGTAGGAACAAGTATAAATGATTAGTGAATATTTTTCCTAGCTGACATACTATGAGGGGTTTTTATTAGGAAGCTAGTAATTAAAACACAGAATAATTGTATAGCTGGGGTCCCAGGGGAGTGGGTGTTTTTTTTGTTTGGGGGGGGCTGGGGCGTTGTTAGTTACGGTCCATTTGAAGTGAAGCTAATTGTTATTTATGTAATTGTAATATTTTTGGCCGTATTTTTTTTTTAGATGTTGACATGGAATAATAATAATAATAATAATAATAACGAGAATTAAAATAAAAAACAAAGTCATTTCAAATTATGTACTCTTATACACTGCCATTATAAAGAACAAAAATGGCTTCCAATTAAAGTACTGAATATGAAATTTTTTTTAATTGAGTGCAGGAGGTACAGGTGAGTATTGCAAGCAGCTGAGAGTGATCGATCTCTGATGGTAAAGGGAAAAGCAAGGCTGGAGACTAGAGGAACAGCAATGATGAACCAGCAGGTCAGTGGTTTGGGAAAAAGTCCCTGAAAGCCAGAAACATGGGAAGGACCATTTGGGTTAAAGTGGCCAACACTGTCCCTAGCACATGACCTCAGTGCAAAGTTATCTCAGACTGCACCATTACTGTAGAGACAAAAGGGGTAGTAAAGTTAAAAAACAGCAGCACCACTTGCAAAATGAAAAGTAGTTAATTGTCTATTCAGAAATGCAGAGAAGGATACAGCTAAAAAGCTGTCACAACCTAAAGACAGGTCAATAAACTGCCTGTCAGGTACACAAACAAGGCAACATGCACAAAATTCAATTAGAAGGAAGGTACATAGCAATTATGGTAAATTGCAATTATGTAAACCACAAATATATCTCAACAAAGTTAGAGTAAAGGGACTAAAGTTGGGTACACACCTATCAAAAGTCAGCTGATTCAGCAGTAAATTTTGGTACATGTGTATTATTATTATTATTGTTGTTATTATTATTACTATTCAGGACTTATATAGCGCCAAAAGTTTATGCAGCACTTTACAACTTGAGGACAGACAGTACAGTTACATTACAATTCAATACAAGATGAATAAGAGAGTCCTGCTCATTATAGCTTACAATTTAAAAGGGAGGGTCTAATGATACAAAAGATAATAATTTTGGGGGATGAGCTGATGGAGAAAAAAAAAGTACAGTTGTTAGGTAAGGGCAGGATAGACTTTTCTGAAGAGAAAGGTTTTCAGAGATCACCTAAATGAAGACAGAGTAGGAGATAGTCAGACAGATTTGGGTAGAGCATTCCATAGGATGGGAGAGGGTAAACAAACAAGATATTTGGGGGGCACACCCTAAAAGATGCATTAAAGCTGGTGCAGCCATAAGACCATACAGCAGAGCAAAATATTACAGCACACACATGCAAAAAAGACATTTACCTCCAGCAGGGCTAGTTTAAAACACCTAGACAATTTTTAAAAATATTATCAAAAAATATGGGGATTTGGTCACACCATATTGCTATATGGTGCTAAGCCCACTTACTGCGACAACGTACCCCATGATTAGTGGGTTCTACACTGTTCATAGATTGGGAGATCCTACTTCTCTGAACCATGAGAGCATAAACTCTTCTATATGGGAGAACTTTGAGGTCTCCACCCATGACACAAGTGGACACTAATGAGAAGAGGTACTTAATGAGAGAGTGGGGTGCTCCTCACCCAAAGGAATTTGATCAGAATCCATACAATAGACAAACAAGATATTTGGGGGGCACATCCTAAAAGATGCATTAAAGCTGGTGCAGCCATAAGACCATACAGCAGAGCAAAATATTACAGCGCACACATGCAAAAAAGACATTTACCTCCAGCGGGGCTAGTTTAAAACACCTAGACAATTTTAAAAAATATTATTAAAAAATATGGGGATTTGGTTACACCATATTGCTATATGGTGCTAAGCCCACTTACTGCGACAAAGTACTCCATGATTAGTGGGTCCTACACTATCCATAGATTGGGAGATCCTACTTCTCTGAACCATGAGAGCATACACTCTTCTATATGGGAGAACTTTAAGGTCTCCACCCGTGACACAAGTGGACACTAATGAAAAGAAGTACTTATTGAGAGAGTGGGGTGCTCCTCACCCAAAGGGATTTGGACAGAATCCATACAATAGACAAACAAGATATTTGGGGGGCACACCCTAAAAGATGCATTAAAGCTGGTGCAGCCATAAGACCATACAGCAGAGCAAAATATTACAGCACACACATGCAAAAAAGACATTTACCTCCAGCAGGGCTAGTTTAAAACACCTAGATAATTTTAAAAAATATTATCAAAAAATATGGGGATTTGGTCACACCATATTGCTATATGGTGCCAAGCCCACTTACTGCGACAACGTACCCCATGGTTAGTTGGTCCTGCACTATCCATAGATTGGGAGATCCTACTTCTCTGAACCATGAGAGCATATACTCTTCTATATGGGAGAACTTTGAGGTCTCCACCCATGACACAAGTGGACACTAATGAGAAGAGGTACTTAATGAGAGAGTGGGGTGCTCCTCACCCAAAGGGATTTGGTCAGAATCCATACAATAGACAAACAAGATATTTGGGGGGCACACCCTAAAGGATGCATTAAAGCTGGTGCAGCCATAAGACCATACAGCAGAGCAAAATATTACAGCGCACACATGCAAAAAAGACATTTACCTCTAGCAGGGCTAGTTTAAAACACCTAGACAATTTTAAAAAACATTATCAAAAAATATGGGGATTTGGTCACACCATATTGCTATATGGTGCTAAGCCCACTTACTGCGACAAAGTACCCCATGATTAGTGGGTCCTATACTATCCATAGATTGGGAGGTCCTACTTCTCTGAACCATGAGAGCATACACTCTTCTATATGGGAGAACTTTGAGGTCTCCACCCATGACACAAGTGGACACTAATGAGAAGAGGTTTGGGAGAAGGTGACACATGTCCCGAAGGGTAGGAGGTCTTGGGAGGAATAAAGAGAATGATTTGTTTGGTATTTTGAGACTCGGTTAGCAATGTAGATAGGGGCCGAGTTGTGGATGGATTTGTAATTTGCTGTTAGTATTTTCATTGTAATTTGTTGGGTGAGCTGAAGCCAGTGGAGGGATAGGCAGAGAAGGGTAGCAAACACTGAACTGATGGTAAGGTGGATGAGTCTGGCAACAGCATTCATGATGGACTGTAGGGAGAATAGCCTATGTAAAGGCAAACCAATGAGGAAGAAGTTGCAGTAGTCGAGCCAAGAGATGACAAGGGAGTGAATTAAAAGCTTTCCGATGTCATTGGTTAGGAAGGGCATATTTTGGAGATGTTGCATAGGTTGGGGTGGCTTTGGACAGTGATGGGATGTGGGGACAAAAGGAAAGTTCAGAGTCCTGGATCACACCTAGTACCCTGGCATGCAGGGATGGGATGATAGTTGTGCCATTCTTAACAGAGAAGTCAGAGAAAGCAGCACATGGGGGAGGAAAAGCTGAGCTTAGTTTTTTATAGATTGAGTTTGAGGAAGTGGTGCGACATCCAGACTGATATGTCAGTTAGTAGATTAGTGATGTGTGAGGAGGGGTAGAGAGATAGATTTAGGTGTCATCAGTGTAAAAATTGTATTAAAAGCCATGGGAGGCTATCAGCTGACCCAGGGAGGAGGTTTGGTTTGAGAATAGGAGAAGTCAAAGAACAGAATCTTGGGGGAACCTGATGGAGAAAGAAAGAGGAGAGGAGGAAGCAGAATTATAAGTTACACTGAAGGTGCAGTGAGATAGGTAGGGTGAGACCCAGGGAAGAGTACAGTCACAGAGACCAAAGGTAAAAAGAATAAAAAACACCAAAAGTCCAGAAAATCAATGAAGGCAATAAGCTGGTGGCAAGATGGATATAAAAGCCAAAACAGTTCCACAAGAATCCATCAATAGAGTATATGGAAAGGAAATGTTGAGATCCTAATAGTAGGGGTTAAATCAGTAGGGTGTAGCATAGGTTTAGCCATGCTGCTCCATCAAAAAGTGCAAATACTGACAGCTAAAAAAAAAGACGAGTAAAAGAGAGAGGGCAAAGGCCCTAGTGTGACACAGTTTATTAAACAATATATAGACAAATAACTGTAGTACACTCACATTGTGTTGAAAAAAACAAGCGCATCCATAGAGGCTGTGGTTGCTCTCCTGAGTCCAGAAATCCAAGCTGGATGTGAAGTGAACTGACAGTCTCTGTTAGAAAAGTTCACTGACAAACTGCGAGGGTCCTGGAAAGCAGAGAGTCTCCACACAAGGACACGTGCACGTGATCCTCAGAAGCCAGCTGATAAATGATGCTTTATATGACTACATGTTCCAGAGGGCGTGGCCTCCTTCTTCAGGTCTACCATGTGGTCTCATAGGAGCACTTAAATAGTGTTCGTCATAAGGTTGTTACCCATTATGTACCATTCAAGAAACAATCACTGAGAGCACATGATTACTAATTAGCAAACCAATCTTTTTGTCTGATATCATTAACCCATTTACTTTATATGTTTAAGAAAATTGTGTTATATCTTAATAAAATATATATGTATATTATATTTTACAGAACTGGTCCAAAAAGATCCGTACACCCACTCTTCAAGTACCACCACTGCGCCAAAAGTAACCTAAATGCATGTCAGGTCACTCCGTGGAAGTCAGGAGTGCACCGCTAAGGTAGTGGACCCTAGGACTGACTGCTGCAGATTGAACCCTGGGAGGTTCAGAAAGCAGGTCTACTGGATCACTAACACAGATCCCACTGGGAGCTAGAGCATAGATTCCCCAGGGCGTGGAGTCTAAGAGCCAGCAGGTGTTCACCAGAGCCTCTAGTGGTGAGGATGGACTGAGCTGCAGTCTGGCTCCAGGTCGCGGCCCCAGGGTCTCACAGCTCATGCTCATGGTAGACTACAGGAGAAGAGGAAGGAGGCAGCAGGCTGGAACAACAAGGAAAGTAAGGGATAAGCCAAATGTCGGGGCAACTAACAGACAAGGATAAACATAACACTCCAAAGGTCAGGGTCACAAGCAGACAGGGATAGTCGAGAACAGGCCAAGGTTGGTAACTGGAATCAGACATAGGAAACACAGCAAGTACACATGATAGCTAACACACAATGGTTGATCAGAAAGGTTGGCTTACAATGGCCAGGTTAATATAGTGTTCCTAATTAAAGACCGGGGTGGAGCTATGCTGAGGAAAGATTATTTAAACAGTCATGTAAGGGTGACTGGCCTCTAAAGGTGAACATAGAAGGAAAGGTGAGCTGACAGACACACATTACTGCATAACCATGACAGTACCCCCCCTCTTACGAGGCCTCCCCCTCCCCCGCCTGGGCCCAGGCTTAAAGGGAAACTCCAGATGGAACCTCCTCAACAGATGAGGAGCAAACACCTCAGATGCAGTGATCCAAGACCTCTCCTCAGGACTAAAACCTTTCCAATGTATGAGGTACTGAAGAATGCCTTTACAGAGCCAGGAATCCAAAACTTGACTAACCTCATACTTTAGATTATCCTCAGAGACCGGAACCGAGGTAGGGAGAGGACGATAGGACTTATTGAGGACTAAAGGCTTTTTAGGAATGGGTAAGGGCATGAAAAGACCATCAGGAGTCTGAGCAGGGTCCCCCAGACCCTTAAAGATGAGCTGGACATCCAGCACAGGACCATCAGGCTGGGCAGAGGTCAGTGGATCCCTGAGGTCAGGTTGGTTAGAAGGTGACATGTCACAAGAGTCAAGCTGGATAGCTGAAACACAAACAGACTGCGAAGAGCCCTGAAAAAAGATTGAAAACCCCATCTGGCCGAATTAGGCAGTCTATCCAAAGGATGGATTGAGGCTCTTAAACAGGTTTAAATGGACGTAGTAGCAGTAGGGTGAGGCCAGGTTACAGAAGGTCCTGAACAATAAGCAGGAAGCTCACTGGGCATAGGCTGGACTGGTGCAGAGGCCGACTGAATAGCATCGCCAGGTGCAGCGACCACCAGAATCGCATCACAGGGAGTAGCGACTGTGGAACTGGTGGACGATTCAGCCTGGGTGTGCATCCAAGGGGGTCCAGGGACAGGCAAAGATAAATGGCCATGCAAACTGGAGTGAATGATCGGCTCAGGTTCACAGGTGGGCTCCTCATCCAGAGTGCCACACGACCCAGAGAGTGCCTCAGCTCGACTATTTCAGGAGACATTCCAGAAATCGCTATATGCAGCGGGAAGAGCAGAAGATACTAGGATGGTGGCAACAGGAAGTTTCTCTTTTGGGGTAACCTTGAGTAGGCAGGAGGAGGAACAGGAGGAACCTCAAGTCAAGATCTGTCCAGCAGTCCAGTCAACGTGTGGAGAATGGAGCCGTAACCAAGGAAGACCTAATATGATAGGAGATGAAGCCTTAGGTAAGACAAGGAAGGATATCCACTCATGGTGGAGTGTCCCTACCGACATCATAACAGGGAGGGTCTGGAAGCGAATAAGCCTCCCTGGAAGAACAGTGCCATCAATTGCCAAGACCACCAATGGCGTTGTGAGGGGCAAAAGGGTAAGTCTCATGGACGATGCAGTTTCCCCAGTCCATGAAATTGCCAGCGGCTCCGGAATCCAGATATTCCCGAGATTGAACGAGGGAAAGCACCGACATGAAGGAACACAGAAAGGAGAAGACGAGAAGGTGAAGGTGATATTTCAGGGTCTAATACTCCACCTTCCAGATGTATTAGCCCCGAGCGTATTTTCGGATGAAGAGAACAAGTATCACGAAAATGACCTTTGACGCCACAGTAGAGGCAAAGGCCCAGAGTTCTGCCCTAGCGCGTTCTCCAGGAGATAACTTGGTCCGGCCCAGCTGCATAGGTTCCTCAGCAGGCAGGAGGTGCTCCTGGGAATGAAGAGAAGGGACATGGAGCTCAGGCTGTCTAAAGAACGGGGAGTGCTGGCGTTTTTTTATCCAGGGCCCTCTCCTGAAAGCGAATATCGATCTGGTTACACAAGGTGATGACACCGTCCAGATCAGCAGGGAGAGATCTTCCTGCTAATTCATCCTTCACTCTATCAGAGAGGCCATGTAAAAAGGTTGCAACTAGGGCCTCAGTGTTCCAGCTCAACTCAGCAAAGTATGAAAATGAAGAGCGTACTGTCCCACAGAAGTGGACTCTTGACGGACACGTAAAAGGACGCTGGCTGCTGAGGAGACATGGCCCGGTTCCTCAAAGATATTCCAAAAAAGTTTCAAGAAATCAGACAGGCTAGAAACCACTGGATCATTCAGTTCCCACAGAGGGGCAGCCCAGGCTAACGCCTCATCGAACAGAAGGGATATAATATAGGCTACCTTTGCCCGATCGGACAGGAAGTTTTGGGGCTGAAGCTCAAAATTAATTGTGCACTGGCTAAGGAACCCCCTGCAGGCCTTGGAGTCCCCAGAGAAACACTCCGGAGCTGGCAGTTGTAATGAATGTGTGGCTGCGACAGGTGCGATAGGTGCAGCAGCAGATAGAGGTTGAGGTTGTTGAACCGGGGGTCCTAATGAGGACTGAACCTGTTCAAAACGAGAGGCCAAATCCTGAAGGAATCGCATCACCTGGGTCTGATGCGATTCCTGGGTCTCAAGTCTGCGGAGTATGCCCTGTAATGAATCATCTGCAGGAAGCTGCATGTTGGCAGGTCCATGGCTGATCAAACTGTCAGGTCACCTGAGACCAGGTGACAAATGCACTCCGTGGAAGTTAGGAGTGCACTGACTGCTGCGGATTGAACCCTGGGAGGTTCAGGAAGCAGGTCTACTGGATCACTAACACAGATCCCACTGGGAGCTAGAGCATAGATTCCCAAGGGTGCGAAGTCTAAGAGCCAGCAGGTGTTCACCAGAGCCCCTAGTGGTGAGGATGGACTGCGCTGCAGTCTGGCTCCAGGTCGCGGCCCCCAGGGTCTCACAGCTCATGCTCACGGTAGACTACAGGAGAAGAGGAAGGAGGCAGCAGGCTGGAACAACAAGGAAAGTAAGGGATAAACCAAATATCAGGGTGACTAGCAGACAAGGATAAACAACACGCCAAAGGTCAGGGTCACAAGCAGACAGGGATAGTCGAGAACAGGCCAAGGTCAGTAACTGGAATCAGATGTAGGAAACACAGTAAGTACACACGAAAGCTTACACACAATGGTTGATCAGCAAGGTTGGCTTGTAATGCCCAGGTTAATATAGTGTTCCTAATTAGAGACCGGGGTGGAGCTATGCTGAGGGAAGATTATTTAAACACTCAGGTAAGGGTGGCTGGCCTCTAAAGGTGAACACAGAAGGAAAGGTGAGCTGACAGACACACATTACTGCATAACCATGACAATGCACAGCAGCTGCTACTTTAAATGAAATAAATATAAATAAACATTTACAATGTAAACTAAAGTAAATAGTAGCGCTAAACAGTATAAATAAATAAACCCAGTGATAGGTAATAGTGATCAACATTAATACATAAATAAACAACTAATAATAAAGTTTGTGCAAAAATAGTTCATAAATGAGACTGGATTGCCTCAAACAAGGAAAGCTGAATATATCCTGAAGAGAGATTATTATATTATTATTATTATACAGTATTTATATAGCGCCAACAGTTTACGTAGCGCTTTACAACTTGAGGGTAGACAGTACAAATACAATACAATTTGATACAGTAGGAATCAGGGGGCCCTGCTCCTTAGAGCTTACAATCTAAGAGATCTTTAAAACTTTCACCACACCGCATGCACTCAGTGTTTCCACTCCCCTTTGGTTAAAAACTCACCAAATGACAAATCTGCCTTGTACTCTCATGCTCAGCAAAACAGCATCAACCCTTACAGGATTAGATATCCACCGATATCCAGACATGACATCCGATATCATGGACTCTCCATATATATATAATGAAACAACGTGCTCCAATAGTGAAGCATCATTGTAAAAAGTTTATTCTATTAAAACAGCTTCAAACATTGCACTCACATAAGCTCAAATCAATGAAGCCTAGAGGCATCCACTTGTAGCAGCAAGTACTGGTGTAATGTGGTCTCAGCGGACACAGCATAGGTGAACTGAATCTCATCAGAGAAAGATCATGATCATCTAAGCGTCACTTCCGGTATAGCATCAAGTGTGAAAAACTGGTTGCTGTACAACCATGTCCCGACGTTTCGTCATAACGACTTACTGCTGGGATTATATTTTGTATAAAGAATCTAATAGATCTAAATATATATGTGTCTCTCTCATAGAAACAACCTCTCAGGAAAAATGTATCAAATGTAATTGGTAAATCAAATATAATTAGTATGAAAAATTAAAAATATATATATATATATATATATATATATTGTGTAAAAAATATAAAAGATATATACTGTATATACTCAAGTATAGGCCGACACGAATATAAGCCGAGGCACCTAATTTTACCACAAAAAACTGGGAAAACATTATGACTCGAGTATAAGCCTAGGGTGGGAAAATGCAGCAGCTACTGGGTAAACAATGCCCATCTGCAGCCTGACTGTGCCCATTCACAGTCTAATTGTGCCCATTTGCAGTCTAATTGTGCCCATTTGCAGCCTAATTGTGCCCATTTGTAGTCTCACTGTGCCCATCTGTAGTCTCACTGTGCTCATTTGCAGCCGTACCTTTCATTACTAAAGTCTCACTGTGACCATCTGCAGCTGTACCTTTCATTACTAAAACAGTGTGTCTCCCGCTGTGTTATGCTTTCTGTTCGGCCGTCCATTGAAACAAAGCCCCGCCTCCTCCTTGCCTGTGATAGACGGAACACTGATAGTTTCCCAACGTTGTATCAGTGTTCCCCTATCACGGATGGACGAGGAGGAGGTTGGGCTTTGTTACAATGGACAGCCGAACAGAATGCATAACACAGCGAGAGACACACACTGTTTTAGTAATAGCTGAGTAATAGTAATATCTATCGCTATAAGGCTCACTCGAGTATAAGCCGATTAATTAGTATAATGTAATTAGTATAGAGAAATGTAATAATATATAAATGTGTATACATAGATGTGTATATATAAGAGATGTATTGTATTAAAAAAAATAATAATAATAATATGAATTAATTGAATAATAAAATGGAAATTTGCTCCCATAGATATAGGGAGGATTATAAACTGTTCACCTTATGGTATCGTAGATTGGGTTTTTTCATCATTCATTATTTATGTATTTTTCATTATTACATCTTTTGGTAAGATTGTTTCTGATAAAGATATATATAAAATGTATCCCCTATAGAGACAAACACACTAATACGGGTATGTATATGGCCGCCTTATGTTGGTGCCATACACACCCAATTATAAAGTCATACATTTTGTAACCCCCCCTTTGTTCAGACATTTTTTACATATTTCCTATATTTTACACATTTCTTATATTTACCATATTTAATACATATTTCTTTAAAACAAATTTCCATTTTATTATTCAATTAATGCATTTTTTTTATACATGTACATCTCATATATACACATTTATGTATTTACATCAATGTATTATTAAATGTATCTATACTAATTACATTATACTAATTCATTATATATATATTTTTTATACAATATATTTATTTTTTTCATTTTTCATACTAATTATATTCGATTTACCAATTACATTTCATAAATTTTTCCTGAGAGGATGTTTCTATGAGACACGTGTATATAATTTTAGATCTATTAGATTCTTTATACAAAATATAATATACATATATTCTTTATTAAGATATAACAATTTTCTTAAACATATAAAGTAAAGGGGTTAATGATTTCTATCAGACAAAAAGATTGATTTGCTAATCAGTAGTCATGTGCTCTCAGGGATTGTGTATTGAATGGTACATATAAGGTAACAACCTTATGACGAACACTATTTACCTGCTCCTATGAGATCACATGGTAGACCTGAAGAAGGAGGCCACGCACGTAGTCATAGCAACCATCAAGCGTCATTTATCAGTTGGCTTCTGAGGATCACAGGCACCTGTTCGTGTGGAATCTCTCTGCTTTCCAGGATAGTCGTGGACTATTCAGACAGAGCCTTTCAGTTTTCTTCACATCCAGCTTGGATTTCTGGATACCGGAGAGCAACCACAGCCTCTGTGAATGCACTTATTTTTATCAACACAATTTCAGTGTACTACATTCATTTGTCTATATCTTTTTTTCTTCAGTGTTTTTTTTTATTTCAATTTTTTATTTTCTGGTACAATTTTTTCTTTTTTATTGAAATATATGAGAAGTGAGAACAACTATAATTATCCCACGCAGGGGATATAAGCAGCAAGCATAACATGGTACAGTTTAACAATACAATGGAAACATGTTTGGTAGTAAGAACTGTCGAACATCAACAACATTCCGGCCAAGGCCGGGGCCAACATAGGGTGACCAAGCTTAATTGCTCAGGGGCTGAGATGTGGAGTAGTCCACAGAAATTTTGGCAAAGCAAAACTGGGATCGGGGTCATACGAGCAAGCAAAAAACAAAAGTTAGAAAAAAAGGGGGGGAGATGTCAAAGGAGGGACACAAGAGAGGATAAGGAAAGACAGAGAAGGAAAAGGAGGTGCAGAATGGGTAGAATAGGTAGGAAAGTGGTTCCCCCAGGTCAAGGGGGTAGAGGAGGTCAGTTAGTGAGGCCTAGGCTGGCCAGATGCAAAGTGGGAGGAGCGTAGGACTACCACGGGCCCCATACCTTGAGTAATTTGGTGTAGGAGTCATAGAGAATACTAGACATCTTATCATTAATCATGAGAGTCATTAAGATGCTCTTCACCTCAGCAAACGGGACAGCCGTCCTCTTCCAGGCCCTTGCTACTGCACGCTTCACAGCGATAAACAAATAGGTGGCCAATTTCTGCTGATAGGAAAAGAGGCCCGGGATTGGGCAATGGAGTAAGGCCAACTTGGCATCCTTGCTGGGGGATGTATGGAAGGGAGTAGACAGAAGACCAAATACCCTTGACCAGAATCCCACTAGACGGGGGAAGGACCACCAGATATGAAGTTCAACTCCACGCTGACCATAGCCCCTGAAGCATCTATCGCTGTAGGATGGATTTGGGATGGATATGGGATGGAACCCAGTACCAGAAGAGGAGTACCTTATAGGCTGCCTTTAGGGTAGCCATGTTAAAGGAGCATTTTGAAATATTAGACCAGGCTTTGCTCCAATCCGCCAAATCAATGGGGGATAGGTCCTGCTCCCATTTGGGGACATACGATAAGGAGGTTGGAGCCCCGCTTGAGTTTAGGGAGGAGTAAATCAAAGATTTGGTACCATGAAATCCTGGAGAGTGTTGGCACGTTTGCTCAAAGGCCGTTTTCTGGTAGGGAAAAGCATTATTGCGCCTGAGAGAGGAGACCAAGTGTCGTAACTGAAAAATTCCACTGGGGTAGCTTCATGAGTCTCTTGGATTGAAGCCCACGAGGGGAAGGTGTGGGTTCCAAGAAAATGTCAGACCTGGGAGAATCCATGGGCTGGCCACCAGGAAAAAACATGAGGTTGTTCTAAGCCGGAGGGAAAAATAGGGTTATTTAGGAGGGGGAGGAGCGGAAGAGACGGGGACATGAGCCCACCGGAGTACCGGACCGAGTCCCAGAGCTTTAAGCTATGGGCCATCAAAGGACTGAGTGAGGGGGGATGCATTTTAGGAGGAAGCCATAAGAGGGCAGAGAGAGGGACTGGTGCACAGTTGGGGATTTCAAGGAGAACCCAGAGTGGAATATCGGAGGTAGCCTGGAGCATTGTAAGCTGGGAGATTTGTGCAGCCTGGTAGTATTTTGCGATATTTGGGACTCCAAGTCCACCTCTCAGCCTGTGGGCATACAGGGTAAAGCTGGAGACCCTGGGATGTCTGTTGGCCCAAATAAAGGAGAGAAGCCTTTTCTGGACGAGACGCAAGAAAAATGCAGGGATCCGGATCGGTTAAGTCCAGAAGAAGTATAGGATCGTCATCTTGACAGCATGGATGCGGCCAATCCAAGACAAGATGGGGAACTGCCAAGATGTCATGAGCACCATGATGGTACGTAACAAGGGATAGTAGTTAGCAGATGGGGAATGGGGGCGATAAGCAACCCGCATAGCAGACGGCAGCCGAAGGGGAAGAGTAGAGTGCGGTCAGCCAGGTGAGAACTGAGTCTCCAAAACCCCACCATTGAAGCACCTAGCATAAGTAGTCCCACGAGAGGGAGTGGAAATCTTTGTATATGTCAAGCGAGAGAGGAAATCCTGGGATTTTGCGGTGGTGTAACAGGGAAATCAAGTGAACCACCTTCTGAACATTGTTCCCTGCCTGGCGACCAGGCACAAAGCCTACTTGGTCCCTGTGGATCAGGGAATGTAGGTATTTATGAATGTGTGAACACAGGATCTTGCCCAATAGTTTCATATCCTCATTCAGCAGAAAAATAGGGCGAAAGGCTTGGGGGGTCATGGGCTTCCACAGTGGTTTTCGGAATCATGGATATGTGCGCTCGTAAGGAGTCAGGGAAAGGCAGTGCTCCCTGTTTCATGCTTTTAAAGTATGCTGTCAAATGGGGGAGCAGGAGGGAGAAAAATTTCCGCTAATTTAGGCCGGAGAAGCCGTCTGGACCCGGGGCCTTTGAAAGTCGAATGCCTTTGATGGCCTGAGCTAGCTCCAGGTCAGAAATGTCTGCACTGAGGGCCGTGTGAGCCGCAGATGAGAGGGGGGATAGAGGTCATGGAAGAGGGCTAAGTCAAGCGGGAAGGGGATTTACTACATAAAGTGGTCAGAAAATCAGAGAAGGCTGCTGTGACTTTGGTAGGGTTGAGCTAAGGCGAACCGGTTTGTGGGTATGGCCCGTGGCATTAAGTTTTCTGGCCAGCATCACACCTGGTTTGTTTGCATAGGTGTAAAATTTGTGCTTGGCCCATCGTAGGGCTTTTTCAGCTCTGTCGGTGGACAGCAAATTCAGTTCTGCGACAATGGTGTTGTGAACCTTCTTATTGGCAGTGGTAGGGTTGGATTTCCATGACACATTAGTGGATGCCAGGTGGGTCATGAGTTCTTAGATCTTATTTTTCCTTTCCCGCTTGCGAGAGGAAGCAAGCTGAATGCAGTGGCCCCGAATGGTGGACTTGTGGGCTTCCCACAGAGAGATAGCCGGCATCACGGAGCCTACATTGTCTGAAAAAAGTTCTGGAGCCGGGATTGAAGTTCAAGAAGGGCATCATGGAATGTTAGGAGAGAGTCAGCGAGCCGCCATTGATAAGTCGAGCGAGTTAGGCCAGTGAATGTGAACAAGAAGACTATGGGTTCATGAACTGACCATTGAGAGGCAGGGATCATTATCATGTGTATGTTGGAGAAGCTATCATGTGGATTGGAATAAAAGGTGAAGTCACGGTCACGAGGATGATGTTCCCTCCTTGTGTCCACCAAGCCGTGTGATTGCAAGAGGAATCTCATTTGGGCTTCTACAGCCAGGTCATGGGAGGGGGGACACTCCATGTGCAAATTTCCTGTCCACTGAGGAATCTAAGATTATGTTTGAGTCACTAGCAAACAAAACACAACGACTCCTGCGCACAGGTGGATCACCATATAAAAGATGCGTCAACACAGGCCTTGCTGCCCTCAGGGATGGGGAATCCTAGTGCAAACCGAAATAAAAGAAAAACAAGGGCGCACCAGCCTTGTGCATTAACTTTTTTTAAAAATGTTTTAATATAAGAAGATAAAATGAAACGACTCACAAGCAGTAGATGGAGGAGGCACAGCATATAGTGTACCGACAGCTAGCATGCAGCTTAGGATGAGCGATGCCTTCCAATAGTCGTGGAGAGACGCACAAACATCACAATCAGCTATCACAATCAGCTTACGCATTTCGAAGGGAACGTCCCTTCTTCATCAGAGCTGTGCTGTGATCCCTCCTTCAGCAATCCCTTTTTATAAGTGACTGAGTGTCAAATGAGGGGAGTGGGTGGGTGGGGTCGAATATGGAGCTCCTCCCCCTCAGGGGATCCCTCCCTCTTGTGCCCTCCAATCATACGGGCAACACTCCACTTAGTGACAGGAAATAATGTGTATGGTATGAATAATAAAAATAATAATAATACTAGTATACATATATATATATATACAGTATATATATATATATATATATACATGCACATATATACTTATATATATATATATACACACACATGCATATATATATACACAACCATATACGCACAAGCATACATATACATACACACACATACATGTGATAAAATATAATAAGCATATGTATGTGAAATAAATTAAGTAAATTGAATAGACAATGATAATTTACCAAAAGCAAGCTGGACCATTGGTGATAAGACATGGCGCACTGTGCCTATAGAATGCACCAGATGACAAAACATAAGGTGTACCGGATAGAGATCATGGTGAGCAATAGTAGACATGGTAGGTGGGGACCTCCCACTCCACTAAGCCACCAGTCCCATCAAACCTATGTGCACAAATACAGAGCTGTGAAAGATGAGTGCATATAAAACTAAACATGTTGAATCATGGATGAGGAAGAATGAGTACCTGCAGTGCTATCTCAAGGGGTCAGCGCCAGTGGAACATCCCTGTGTCAGGTGTACAGCAGGTCGGTGACAACGTGACTGCATCCGGACGGCGCGAGTACCCGCGGTGCTGTCTCAGGGGGTCAGCGCGAGTAGAGCACCTCCGTATCAGGTGCACAACAGGCCAGTGATAGCATGGCTGCATCCGGGTGGAACGCACGCCGGTGTGCTTGCGTTCCAAGCTGTAGGAAGGGGGCGGGATCCACATCGCCCCTTCCGCATCTTGTATAGTTCATTCACAATGTGAGCGGCGAGGGACAGCCTAGTGCCATGTGACTGGGGGCGGGGCCAGCATAAAGGGGCCGTCTGCTCACTGGAGCAATTCTAGTGTCAGTCTGGACCAATAGCTGCCTCGAAATACCAAGATACCAGATAGCCCCAGCAAGAGAACAGAGGGCTCTTAACTGCTAATGTGGTAAATATGTATGTATACATACACACATCAAGTGTGATAATAATATTAATAATAAAAATTAATATTAAATATAAATATAAAGATATAAAAATGATAATAATGCTTTTAGCTATTGATAGTAAGTAGATGCAAGATTAATTAATTAATGGATGAATTAAAAAATGAAAAAATTGATAAAATTGAAATTGATAGCTAAAATGGTACTCAATGAATCTTCAATGGTGAAATAAGAATAATAAAATCCATGTTCATAAAGCTACATGTACTATACACTGATAGTGGTAATAATGGAAACCTAAGGAAGAACGCGCAATGGTAATATAATAGAATAAATTATCCATCCTCTGGCCGCCAGCGCATAAACCACGCACCACATCTACAGCTCTATATATGCACATATATGTGCCCACAGCCCAGCGCGCCATGCCTCAACCATAGGTCAGCAATTGAGGGAACTATATATACAGGAACAAACCCAATTGGAGTTGCACTAAAATAAAATAAAGGTCATGCTGAAGGAGATATACACAAGCAACAACATACTGCGACTGGAGAAACGATGTCTAAAACACGATAGTCGCAGATTGCTAGACATACATAAATATCATTGTATTACAATAAAAGGGGGGGGGGAATGAGTGATCTCTTCTCCAGTCACAATGTGCAATAAATGGTTGTGAAAATGGCTAAAAAATGCATAACAGAACAATACATATATTTCACAAATAAAAGACTATCTTGAATGGTGTCACAACTTCAATAATAAATCAGTAAAACCAATAGTAATAGTACTAAAATTGTTGGGGGGGGGGAGGGAAAGGAGAGGGAATGGGGGGGTGTGGGCGAGGGGCAGGACTAGGGAGACAGAATGGTGGCCGACGAACTCTAAAGGTCAAACAATTTTATGCACCTCAGGATCCTCATTTAACCCCACAGGGGTCATGCTACCCAAGGTGAAGATCCAATAGGCCTCGCGTTTGCAGAGCCTCTGGTGTCTTCTGCCTCTATCAAGGTCACCCCTGATGGACTCAATCCCAAATACTTTCATACCAGACGAATCCCCGTGGTGTACATCATGAAAGTGATGAGGGACAGGGTATTTAACTCGTGTGTTGGTAATGTCACATTTGTGCTCGCCAACGCGCACTCTCATGGGGCGCGATGTGTGGCCAACATAAAGGCACCCACATGGGCAAAGGATGCCATAGACCACATGGTCCGTCCCACAGTTGATAAACTGCTTCAAATGGTGGACTCTCCCATCGCTCCCAGTGACAGACTTTTTTCTGTGCCACATGTATTGACAAGTGCCACAGTTCCTAACACTACATTTATAGCTACCTTTCTGGTCGAAAATAGTCGACCAGACATTAGTGGACTTATTCAGGGGTTTCTTCACCATGCTCGGAGCTATCAAGCTTCTTAAATCCTGTGGTTTTCTATAGACTATAATTGGTCTATCAGGAAGGTGCTTGCTTAGGATCGGGTCGTGTTTAAGGATATTCCAGTTCTTCCATAGAATGCTTTGTATTTCAAAGGCTTTATTAGTATATTGGGTGGAGAACCAGGTTTGTATAGTGTCCTGGTCCCTGGCAGGGGTAGACCGTGAGTCATGTGACGGGGGCTCCTCATATAGGTTACCATATTTATACTGCCTGTAATAAATATGGTAACCTATATGAGGAGCCCCCGTCACATGACTCACGGTCTACCCCTGCCAGGGACCAGGACACTATACAAACCCGGTTCTCCACCCAATATACCAATAAAGCCTTTGAAATACAAAGCATTCTATGGAAGAACTGGAATATCCTTAAACACGACCCGATCCTAAGCAAGCACCTTCCTGATAGACCAATTATAGTCTATAGAAAACCACGGGATTTAAGAAGCTTGATAGCTCCGAGCATGGTGAAGAAACCCCTGAATAAGTCCACTAATGTCTGGTCGACTATTTTCGACCAGAAAGGTAGCTATAAATGTAGTGTTAGGAACTGTGGCACTTGTCAATACATGTGGCACAGAAAAAAGTCTGTCACTGGGAGCGATGGGAGAGTCCACCATTTGAAGCAGTTTATCAACTGTGGGACGGACCATGTGGTCTATGGCATCCTTTGCCCATGTGGGCGCCTTTATGTTGGCCGCACATCGCGCCCCATGAGAGTGCGCGTTGGCGAGCACAAATGTGACATTACCAACACACGAGTTAAATACCCTGTCCCTCGTCACTTTCATGATGTACACCACGGGGATCCGTCTGGTATGAAAGTATTTTGGATTGAGTCCATCAGGGGTGACCTTGATAGAGGCAGAAGACACCAGAGGCTCTGCAAACGCGAGGCCTATTGGATCTTCACCTTGGGTAGCATGACCCCTGTGGGGTTAAATGAGGATCCTGAGGTGCATAAAATTGTTTGACCTTTAGAGTTCGTCGGCCACCATTCTGTCTCCCTAGTCCTGCCCCTCGCCCACACCCCCCCCCTTCCCTCTCCTTTCCCTCTCCCCCCCACCCCCCCCAACAATTTTAGTACTATTACTATTGGTTTTACTGATTTATTATTGAAGTTGTGACACCATTCAAGATAGTCTTTTATTTGTGAAATATATGTATTGTTCTGTTATGCATTTTTTAGCCATTTTCACAACCATTTATTGCACATTGTGACTGGAGAAGAGATCACTCATCCCCCCCCCCTCTTTTATTGTAATACAATGATATTTATGTATGTCTAGCAATCTGCGACTATCATGTTTTAGACATCGTTTCTCCAGTCGCAGTATGTTGTTGCTTGTGTATATCTCCTTCAGCATGACCTTTATTTTATTTTAGTGCAACTCCAATTGGGTTTGTTCCTGTATATATAGTTCCCTCAATTGCTGACCTATGGTTGAGGCATGGCGCGCTGGGCTGTGGGCACGTATATGTGCATATATAGAGCTGTAGATGTGGTGCGTGGTTTGTGCGCTGGCGGCCAGAGGATGGATCATTTATTCTATTATATTACCATTGCGCGTTCTTCCTTAGGTTTCCAGTATTGCCACTATCAGTGTATAGTACATGTAGCTTTATGAACATAGATTTTATTATTCTTATTTCACCATTGAAGATTCATTGAGTACCATTTTAGCTATCAATTTCAATTTTATCAATTTTTTCATTTTTTAATTCATCCATTAATTAATTAATCTTGCATCTACTTACTATCAATAGCTAAAAGCATTATTATCATTTATATATCTTTATATTTATATTTAATATTAATTTTTATTATTAATATTATTATCACACTTGATGTGTGTATGTATACATACATATTTACCACATTAGCAGTTAAGAGCCCTCTGTTCTCTTGCTGGGGCTATCTGGTATCTTGGTATTTCGAGGCAGCTATTGGTCCAGACTGACACTAGAATTGCTCCAGTGAGCAGACGGCCCCTTTATGCTGGACCTGCCCCCAGTCATATGGCACTAGGCTGTCCCTCGCCGCTCACATTGTGAGTGAACTATACAAGATGCGGAAGGGGCGATGTGGATCCCGCCCCCTTCCTACAGCTTGGAACGCAAGCACACCGACGTGCGTTCCACCCGGATGCAGCCATGCTATCACCGGCCCGTTGTGCACCTGATACGGAGGTGCTCTACTCGCGCTGACCCCCTGAGACAGCACCGCAGGTACTCGCGCCGTCTGGATGCAGTCACGTTGTCACCGACCTGCTGTACACCTGACACAGGGATGTTCCACTGGCGCTGACCCCTTGAGATAGCACTGCAGGTACTCATTCTTCCTCATCCATGATTCAACATGTTTAGTTTTATATGCACTCATCTTTCACAGCTCTCTATTTGTGCACATAGGTTTGATGGGACTGGTGGCTTAGTGGAGTGGGGGGTCCCCACCTACCATGTCTACTATTGCTCACCATGATCTCTATCCGGTACACCTTATGTTTTGTCATCTGGTGCATTCTATAGGCACAGTGCGCCATGTCTTATCACCAATGGTCCAGCTTGCTTTTGGTAAATTATCATTGTCTATTCAATTTACTTAATTTATTTCACATACATGTATATGCTTATTATATTTTATCACATGTATGTGTGTGTATGTATATGTATGCTTGTGCGTATATGGTTGTGTATATATATATATGCATGTGTGTGTGTATATATATATATATATATAAGTATATATGTGTATATATATATATATATATATATATATATATATATATATATATATGTATGTATACTAGTATTATTATTATTTTTATTATTCATACCATACACACTATTTCCTGTCACTAAGTGGAGTGTTGCCCCTATGATTGGAGGGCACAAGAGGGAGGGATCCCCTGAGGGGGAGGAGCTCCATATTCGACCCCACCCACCCACTCCCCTCATTTGACACTCAGTCACTTATAAAAAGGGATTGCTGAAGGAGGGATCACAGCACAGCTCTGGTGAAGAAGGGACTTTCCCTTCGAAACGCGTAAGCTGATTGTGATAGCTGATTGTGATGTTTGTGCGTCTCTCTGCGACTATTGGAAGGCATCGCTCATCCTAAGCTGCATGCTAGCTGTCGGTACACTATATGCTGTGCCTCCTCCATCTACTGCTTGTGAGTCGTTTCATTTTATCTTCTTATATTAAAACATTTTTAAAAAAAGTTAATGCACAAGGCTGGTGCGCCCTTGTTTTTCTTTTATTTATGTTTGAGTCACCCATAAGTATAAGGGACCTGGAACAGTGCTGGGAGACCATCTTAATGAGGTGAGAAAAGAATTTGTGTTAGAAGCGGTTAGGAGCATAGTAGGCTACCAGAGTTACGTTGTGACCATTTAGAGTGCCTTGGAGCAACAGATATCTATGGATCAGTGATTTCCTTAGTACAATAAAATAAGAGGTTGCGCCGAAAGGCGATTAGGACTCCTCTATGTCGGGCGCAGAGGCTACATAGAAGGTAGGGAAATGAGGAGAGATGTATCTTGTAGGCATACCACGTTAACCTGGCTAGATTTTAAATGATGAAATACCTTTGAACGTTTTACTGGAGAATTAAACCCCTGGATATTATGTGAATAGAAGTTCAACGGAGTCATAGCCATAGCGAGGAGACTAAGTTGAGCTGAACTGGGGAGGTCCCACATTCAAGAATTTGTGTCTTGGGCCATAATCGAGCACTGGAGTCCATGCAGTCAACCCATGCTGGATAGGCTGCATTTGATGTGACACAGGCTGCATGTAAGGAGGGACTCTGCTGGGGGCACCTGATGTAAGGACGGACTGCTGGGGACGCCTGATGGCATCTGGTTGTAGGCGACGTGGCTAGTGACACACTCGGGACTCCCACTGATTCTGCATTATGGCTCATTTATATCTGACCTTTTCCGAGAAGAAACATTGAGGGAATTCTTGTGAACTTCTTCTTCGGGGTTCCCGTTGCTGTGGGCTGCCTGCCCGATGTAGTGAGAGAGGACTCGGAGGCTCCATCATCCCTGGACATTTCCACAACTAAGCTTGTTCTGACCCCCCTGAGTAAGGGCGGTCGCAGGCTTTCTGGTAAGCCTTCATCTTTACCATTTGGTGGTGGGCTGCACGGGAGGTGGATCGAATATTCCCGAATCCTGCAATATATCTTCCTCCGGATCTCTTTTGGATTTTACACATTGTTATTTGGGACACTTTTTTGAACTTTTTATTTTATTTTTCACTTTTATTATTCTTTTCACACATACCTATTTCTGGCATGGTCCCATATTTAAAAGGAATATCACTATGTATTGTATAGATATAAGCTTTAGATGATTATTTTTGGTGTATTTACATTGTTTATTCGGCATTACACCCTAGCATTATCAGAGATTGTGCACCAATTTCTAATCACCAGTTACACTCTTATGTCCAGCGCTACACTGATTGCTGTATACATAATCGAGCACTGACCTGGGGGGACAAGAGGGAGAAAAGGCAGAGGCAAAGAAAAAAAGGGTAAGAAGGACCAGGAGAGGGAGGGACAAAACAAAAACCAGGTAGTAAAGGAGGGAGGGTAGTACTAAGTACATCACGGCAAGCGTGAACCACATCTAGTGAGGCAGGGGGGCTCTGCCACCGGACACATGTCTGTGCTGGGCTTAAGTAGCCAGAATTACTAAATAGAGAGAGAGTCTTGGCCAGAAAAAAGAAAAGAGAAAATAAATAAATAAATAAATAGAAAAAAAAAAGGGGGTGAAGATAAATGGAAGAAACAACAGACACCCCCAGGGGGGTCAAAGGTAACATTTAATGTGTGGAGGACCAGCAAGACAGGCCGCAACTTGCGGAGAGGGAGGCAACATAAATAAAATTTAACATGCAGTAGTGCATCAGCACATCAACCCAATTTTAACACTAGTGAACCTTCCACTGGATACGACCTGGGTTAGCGGGAAGGGAATGGGGGCATGGAGCCCCAGACCGGCTAGTCAAGGAAGACCAGCGTAAGATCCACTGGGGAAACCCCCGGGGTCAGTCCACCCTGCAAACCCAGGAGGGAGCAGATCCCCTTGGGGCCTCAGGGGGGACAAATACAGGAGGCGTGATATCAAATTTCAGGTCGTCTGTGGGGCTCGCAGGCAGGGGGCTCAACTGGCAATACATCAAGTTGTTGGGGAAGGAGGGGGTAAAGGAGGGGGGTAGAGACTGGGTAGGGGAAAAAGTGGGGGAAAGGGAAGAAGGTGAACAGAGCCCCGTATGTGGTAGAGGGGTTGTTATGTCCATTACAGGTGTAGAGACATCACAAGCTACCCCAAGGCATGATTGGTATGGGCTCTAGATCTAAGGTGGTAGTGATGGTGCAGCTAATAATAAAGAGAAAAAAAAAGAAAAACCCACTACAGTCTTATGTCAACCATAGTTTGAGTGTCAGTGATCCCAGAGACAGATAGCATTGCGTGGGAGGGTGAGCTGCAGAATAGCGGTATGTAGGCGAGTGAGGGCTAATGGCAAACCGCCTGGTTGAGGACCATATAAGGATGAGCCGTAATAGTGTTAACATGCAAAGGTGGAGCAACTCACCTGTTCATAGGTAGGGTATGAGCAAGCAATCAAAAAAAAAAAAATGAAAAAAAAAAAAAGAAGATAAAAGTAAAAAAGATAACAGTAACAAATAGGCTCCTATCGTCTCTCACAGTGGATGGTAGGAAACATGAACCAGTAAGTTCAGAGGATTTATTAAGATAAGGCCAAACTTACAATTCCAGGACTCATCCTGGGTCAAAGCGTGGGGAGCCAGTTGCGGGTGAGGTGCGTGGAACGGAGTGCTTGTGGCTTTTTGCTGTTTCCCAGATGCAGCCCGGGAGGTTGGTAGCAGGGCGGGGAGGAGCAGAGTCAGCCAGGCTACAGTTTCCTTTGTTGGATGGCAAGAGGCAAAGGGATTCCAGAATCACTTGTGCTTTGTCCGGAGAAGTCATGATGTGGAGATTACCGAGCAGCCATCTTGGTTCTCTGCTCGCGAGCGCCCCTTTTTTAATAAACAGTGTCACACTAGGGCTGGTGCGTGATCTCTTTTACTCTTGTCTTTACAGAGACCAAAGTAGTGGAGTTTCTTGAGGAAGTGGAGGTGGTGAACTGTGTCAAAGTTAGCAGAGAGGTCCAGGAGTAGGAGTATAGGATAGTGTCCATTGGTTTTAGCCATTAGTAGATTGTTTGTGAGTTTTAGGAGACCAGGTTCTGTGGAGTGTTAAGGGCAAATTCCAGACTGAAGGGGATCAAAAAGGTTATCCTCAATGAGATGGTTGCTCAGTCGGTATTCTTTTCTGTTCAACAGAAGCCGGTCTAATGACCAGCTTCTGTCGAACAGTCCTGCTGGAAAACCAGCATTCAATCTGTCCATGCAGCCAATGGCTGCAGCATTTATCATTGTTTTCTGATGGGTTGGGGAACGCCAGGTGTCAGAATACAATAGTGTGACGGGGAGATCCCCTAGTGTGGATGTGGGGTTTTGTCAGTTTTTTTATCATTTAACCCGCTGGTTGAACAAAAAAAACTGTATAACCTGCTTAAGTTTGACTGTGCCATGGTGTAAACTTGAGAGAAGCAGTAAAGACAATGCAAAGGGTACAACATGATTTCTGGCAATAAGAAGTACACAAAGAAACTTCAATTCTAATAAGTCCCATAGAAAGCTCACATGAGGGTGCGTGCAACCAGGAAAACAGTATGCCATACCCAGCGGGAAGTACTATTATACAGAGTGCAAAACCTGTAGGTATCAGAGCCTAATTTATGCATTGTAAACAAGGGTTCAATAGAGAGGTAAATAGCAGAGCTAGAAACATAACATAAAATAATATTTCACAATGCATTTTGCAGGCATACTGTAGGTTGAACATTTTCAGGATGATGTCATTATGAATGTCATATTAAAAACCAACAAGGTCCCAAGGGATGAAAAAAGAAAACAACCATCAACTCATCAAAAACCCTCTGAGGTTAGTAGTATATTTTTGGTCTTAAATATTTGTGTACCCATATTCTGCAATGACTTTAGTTAAAGTGATTTTTAAGTCACCCATGACAAATCATGTGATCCCCTTTCTTATAAGAAGATCTAATGTACGATGTGTGTGCTTTTTAAAAACGATTCAGTGTAATACCTTATTTACAGGCTGCAGTGTTGTCAGACACGTGCTGGTACCTTCCAGAGGAATATGCGTGCGCGCATCTCCAACCCGACCCGGCCTGCCTGACTCTGCTATCTTCACTGTGACCTGTTGCTGAACTCCTGCTTGCCCGACTACTCTGCTGTTTACCTATTTAAACTCATCCGCCTGATCTCCTGCCAACCCGGACTGTCTGATTCTGCCTTCTGCCTATTGCCTTGTGTTGCTGCATTCCTGGCCTTCTCATCCAGCTCCAGGTGCCGCTGTTCCAGCATCTTCTGCCTTCCAGTTTGCTGATCCTCTTCTGCCTGTCATCACCTGCAGCTCAGCCATCCCAGAAGGATCTCTACTCAGTTCCTGTGCCAGCCACTGCAACTTCCATCAGGCACTCCTACCCACTGTGCTCACCAGACCACTGTTCCCACTCCAGTGGCTTCTGAACCAGAGTTGTAAGAGGGGTACCTAACAGTAAGAACAGCCATGACTGAGCCTGTAGGAGAGACCTCCCCTATAAAGGAGATTTGCACGCATCTTGCAGCCCTCACTCAAGCCATGAAAACCCTGCAGGATAGTTACACTAGATTAGAGAGGCAAGTTCTGAACCTTACCGGCCCTGGTAATGTGGCCTCTGCTTCAGCTGCCGCCCCAACACGTCTCCCTCTGTTGTAATGCTTCCACCTGAGACAAGGGTTCCCATTCCTGAAAGGTTTTCTGGGGACCGAACCAAGTTCTTTCACAGCACCTGTCAGCTTTAATTTGCCCTGCAACCCCGGACCTTTTCCCTGGAGGCCACCAAGGTGGGGTTTGTGATCTCCCTCTTACAAGGAGAACCTCAAACTTGGGCTCACCGTCTACTTGAAACAGACTCAGTTCAGATCCATTCCTTGCTTTCCTTCTTTGAGGCTATGGCTCAGCTTTACGAGGATCCTCAGTGGACTGCTACAGCTGAGTCAGCTCTGTTTACGCTGCAGCAAGGCCGCAGACCGGCCGAGGACTATGTCACAGTCTTCAGACGCTGGAGTGCAGACACTCAATGGAACAATGCAGCCTTATGTCATCAATTCCGCATGGGTCTGTCCGAGGGTTTAAAGGATGAGCTTGCTCGGGTCGGTATGCCTGACACCCTTGAGGATCTTATCACCCTGACGATTCAGATTGATCGTCGCCTCCATGAACGCTGGTCTGTACGTTCTTCTCAGCAGACCCGCCCAATGTGGATGACCGCAAAAGCTCCAGTTCCGGCTTCCCGTTACTTACCTCCAACCTGCTTGAACCCGGTCAGCTCAATGCCTGATACTTCCGAGCCCATGCAGCTAGGGCTTATGCGACCTACCTTGTCCCCAGAAGAATGAGCACGCCGTCGCCAGCTAAATCTCTGCCTCGACTGTGGTGGAATAGGCCACTATGTGCACAGCTGTCCGGCTAAGACCTGTAAGTGTCCACTTTCTGTTCCTGCCAGTTTTTCTGCCTTGACCACTAATGCAACCCATCTTGCTCTTCCTCTTTCGTTACAGCTCCAGGGAAGGACAATTCAGGTCAACACTATCATTGACTCCGGGGCATGCAGTTGCTTTGTGGACTCCGTCTTTGCCACCCAACAAGACATTCCCCTACAAGAAAAAATGCATAGACTTTCCGTTTTCTTGGCAGATGGTTCCCGCATTAAATCTGGGCAAGTCTCTCAGAAAACTCTTTCTCTGCCTGTCACCAGTTCTTCTCAGCATGAAGTAATTCTAACTCTTGACATCAGCTCTTCCCCGCTATTTCCGATTATTCTGGGCATGCCCTGGCTCCAGGCCCATAATCCTCACATCAATTGGATTACTGGCGAAGTTAAATTTCTGTCCTCCTATTGTCAAGAACACTGCTTACATAAACTCTCCAGACCTCCAGCCACCTTATTATGTATAGACACTGATCAGAACTTACCTCAATCCGTACCAGAGCCCTATCAGGAGCTTGTTGATGTGTTCCGTAAAAAGGGAGCAGACTCCCTGCCACCCCATCACCCGTACGATTGCCCAATTGGACTACTTCCTGGGGCCGAAATTCCTTTCGGGTGCATCTTTCCCTTATCTGAAAAGGAGCAAGAAGCACTAAAGTTGTACATTAATGAGAATTTGGAGAAAGGATTTATTCGTCCCTCTACTTCCCCAGCTGGTGCTGGAATATTTTTGGTTTCTAAAAAAGATCAGACCCTCCGTCCATGTGTGGACTATCGGGAGCTAAACAAAATTACAGTCAAAAACCGCTACCTGTTGCCTTTGATACCTGAACTGTTTCAAAAGTTGAGATCTGCTGTTATCTTTACCAAGCTTGATTTAAGAGGAGCCTACAACCTGGTCCGCATCCGGGTCGGGGATGAACGGAAGACGGCTTTCCAGACTCGGTTTGGGCATTATGAGTACTTAGTCAATTCTTTCGGCTTATGTAACGCTTCTGCCACATTCCAGCATCTTATCAACGATGTATTCGGAGACTTTCTAGACATCTTTGCAATCGTCTACTTAGACGATATTTTGATATTCTCTGGGTCACTTAATCAACACCGGGAACATGTTCGCAGAGTCTTGGGCTGCACAGACTATACGCAAAGGCAGAAAAATGCGAATTTGAGCAAAAGGACATTCAGTTTTTTGGCTTAGTGATCTCCCCAACCAGTATCAAAATGGACCCTCCGAAGGTATCTGCCATGCTTGATTGGCCAGTACCCTTGGATAAAAAGGGAGTACAACGCTTCATAGGGTTCGCAAATTTTCACAGGAAATTCATCAAGGGATTTTCTGCCATAATCTCACCCATTACGCAATTAACCAAACAGAATTTTCGTTTTCACTGGAGCCTGGAGGCCCAGGACGCCTTTGAAAAACTTAAAAGACGCTTCACTTCAGCCCCAATTCTCAGTCATCCTGACCCGTCTTTGCCTTTCATCCTGGAAGTTGACGCTTCCGAAGTGGCCGTGGGAGCAGTCATTTCTCAGCGGCAGGGCAAAAAGGACCTAATGCACCCCGTGGGATTTTTCTCTCGGAAACTCTTTTCGGCCGAACGGAATTATGATGTAGGTGATCGGGAACTAGTCGCTATCAAAGCAGCATTGGAGGAGTGGAGGTATCTGTTAGAGGGCACTGTTCATCCAGTATTAATATATACCGATCACAAGAATTTAGAATACTTGAGATCTGCTAAACGATTGAAACCTCGACAAGCTAGTTGGGCCTTATTCCTCACACGCTTCTGTTTCCACATCATGTATCAGCCAGGAACAAAAAATATCAAACTAGACGCGTTGTCACACATGTTCGACCACCCTAGAGATTCTATGGGAGATTCATCTGTACCTGATACCATTCTGCCTGCAAACAACTTTTTACTCCTTCAGACGGATCTTCTGTCTCTGATCTAGGAAGCATCCACAGATTCTTCAAGCCTCCAGGGAATCACCTTAACACCTTGAGATGGTTTATTGTGGAGAGGAAGCCAAATCTTTGTTCCGGAAAGTGTTCGAGTCAAAGTGCTAACCTTACTTCAAGACCATCCACTTGCAGGACACTTTGGGGTCCGTAAGACTCTTGAACTCATGCAACACATGTTCTGGTGGCCCAATCTGAAGGAGTTCTGCAGAGAGTATGTCAGTTCTTGCCCTGTCTGCATCCAGAATAAAACCACAAGAAGCCGAGCCTGGGGGGCTGCTAAAACCTCTACCGGTACCCGACAGACCCTGCAGAATGATAGCAATGGACTTCATAGTCAAACTTCCATGCTCAGAGGGGTGTTCAGCTATCTTTGTGGTCGTCAACTGCCTGTCTAAAATGGCCCATTTCCTACCCTTGAAGGGAATACCATCTGCTGTGGAAACGACCCGTGTATTCATTAAAGAGATCGTCAGGCTGCACGGAGTTCCTGCAAATATAGTGTCTGACAGGGGGGTGCAGTTCACCTCATGCTTTTTGAGGGCCCTGTGTGAGATTCTGAAGATCGAACTAGCCCTGTCCTCAGCATATCATCCTCAAACTAATGGGCAAACAGAGAAGACAAATCAGACTCTCGAGCAATACATTAGATGTTTTACATCTTTTGTACAGGATGATTGGCTGTCCCTGCTGCCCCTAGCAGAATTTGCGTATAATAATGCTAGCCATTCCGCCACTGGTCAGTCCCCCTTTTTTGCCAATTATGGTTTTCATTTATCCTTTTTGCCTGACTTTCTTCCAGAATCCTCAGTTCCGGCGGTCCAGGATACATTGCAGTTTCTCAGCCACAAGAATCTACCCACTGGTGTGCAGCGGCGTGCTCCCCAGGCGTGCGCGTGTGTGCACGTGTCTGTGCACGCACCTGTGCGCATTAGCGCTGTTTGACTCTGCTATCTTCACTGTGACCCATTGCCGAACTCCTGCTTGCCCGACTACTCTGCTGTTTACCTATTTGAACTCATCCGCCTGATCTCCTGCCAACCCGGACTGTCTGATTCTGCCTTCTGCCTATTGCCTTGTGTTGCTGCATTCCCGGCCTTCTCATCCAGCTCCAGGTGCCGCTGTTCCAGCATCTTCTGCCTTCGAGTTTGCTGATCCTCTTCTGCCTGTCATAATCTGCAGCTCAGCCATCCCTGAAGGATCTCTACTCAGTTCCTGTGCCACTGCAACTTCCATCAGGCACCCCTACCCACTGTGCTCACGAGACCACTATTCCCACTCCAGTGGCTTCTGAACCAGCGTTGTAAGAGGGGTCTTCTTCTACAAGTTGGGCTCAACTATCAGGTACCTAACAGGGGTGCTCATGTGACCTGCCCGTGCTCTCCCTCCTTGATCTGAGCACTGCAGTGGGAGGGCTGTGTTTCCCTGCAAATGTCAGCCGGGAGGAGAGGAGGTGAGCAGCGGGAGGTCATGTAAGCTATAAATAAGGTATTTCGCAGAATCATTTTTAAAAACACACACACTGCACATTGTAAGAAAGGGGTATAAAGAATTTGTCACTAGTCATTTTAACACCTATAGCGGCCGGAAGGGTGGGGAGGAGATGGATAACACAGACTCCTGAGCTGACAGGCAGGGAGGGAGAGAGGGAGAGAGGAGAGACCGCTGGATGAAGGAAGCACAGAAACTGATCATGGTAATCAGGGATCAGCAGCGCTGATTACCGTGGTCAGCACAGATATATATACATAGATAGAGATCTATCTATCTATCTATCTATCTATCTATCTATCTATCTATCTATCTATCTATCTATCTATCTATCTATCTATCTATCTATCTATCTATATATATAGGCCACATTGGGGACATTGATTTGACATTGGTGTGAGCTTCATTTGTTCTACAAACATTTAACTCTGGCAATTAAAGTGGTCCAGTCATCCTGTCCCTGCAGCTGAAAAACACCCCCACAGCATGATACTGCCACCACCATGCTTCAATGTTGGGACTGTATTGGACAGATGATGAGCAGTGCCTGGTTTTCTCCACACATACCGCTTAGAATTAATGCCAAAAAGTTCTATCTTGGTCTCATCAGACCAGAGAATCTTATTCCTCACCATCTTGGAGTTCAGGCGTTTTTTTAGCAAACTCTATGCGGGCTTTCGTGTGTCTTGCACTGAGGAGAGGCTTCCGTCGGGCCACTCTGCCATAAAGCCCCGACTGGTGGAGGGCTGCAGTGATGGTTGACTTTCTACAACTTTCTCCCATCTACCAACTGCATCTCTGGAGCTCAGCCAAAGTGATCTTTGGGTTCTTCTTTACCTCTCTCACCAAGGCTCTTCTCCCCCGATAGCTCAGTTTGGCCGGACGGCCAGCTCTAGGAAGGGTTCTGGTCATCCCAAACATCTTCCATTTAAGGATTATGGAGGAGGCCACTGTGCTCTTAGGAACCTTAAGTGCAGCAGAAATTTTTTTGTAACCTTGGCCAGATCTGTGCCTTGCCACAATTCTGTCTCACCCAGGGTAAAAGTCTAGAGTTTACGACCAAAAATATATTAAAAAAATATTTATCATTTCATATTTTCTTCATTCCCTTTTTCCTGCAGGAGCTTCCCATGTATTTTAATCTCCCATGAAAACTACTTCTATTCAATATTTATATTACTCAGGTTAAAGCACATTTGTTCCTTAGTCTTCATAACTAGCTTAAAGCGGAGGTCCGCTCATTCCTTCAAAAATTAAAAGCCAGCATAGACACATACTGCAGCTGCTGACTTTTAATAATAGGACACTTATCTGTCCTGGAGTCCAATGATGTTGGCACCGCAGCTGATGTTTCTATCAGCTATCGGGTGCTTCCGTCACCATTGCGGGTAAGGGAACCCAGCAGTGTAGCCTTACAGCTTCAACTTATGACTACCTCTAAACAAACCATAGCAAGAGCCTGGAAGACCTCAGCACTTTGTGCACTTGAGACCAAAAACAGAATGACTCAAGCTATGATTCATGCTGTAGCATGATTGAGGCTACCATTCTAGAAAAAATCCCTAAGCACCGTAAGGTCTAGCAACCTCGGGTGGGCCAATTTCTTCCACCTGACTTTGATTCCTCCCTCCTTGAGCCCTGACACCCGAGGCCTAATCAGGATAGTCGATTGTGTCCATCGCCTGGCTCAAGTGGCTGACCTCTCTTTCCTCTCTCTTCTATTTCTCTCTTCTTTTCTTTCTTCTCATTCCCTGCTTATATTTTTTATCATTATTATTTTTCTTTTACGAGCATTAGGGGTATTCCCCTCTGTCTATTGTGTGCCTCATGATCCTGGATCACCTTACATTTCCAGTCGCATGGACTTATATAACGTTTGGTTTCGGAGAACCTGAGCCTCCGTTCTCCCTATATTCATATTTAAAACCATTTGTTCTAATGCAACAGCATTGTTTTGTTTTTTCTCATCCTTATAGCTGTGAGGTTATTTGTGGATTTGTGTACTTTTTGTTATTACCAGCGCTTCCTGCGCTATTGTTGTTATGTACACTTTGTATTCTTTTCAATAAAAAAAAATATTGAGCAAAAAAAAAAAAAATCAACTAAGACAAAAAAAAAATCAGGCCAAACAGTGACTCAATCCTATCAGATGCACTCACTGTTTGGCAGAGCTATTGCATTTAGGCAGCCATGGATGCCAAGGCTACCTGAATATAATAGGTGTCAGTGAAGGTCCTCCATCCACACTGTTAATGTGGATAGGGGAATTGATTGATTTTCCCCTGTTCTATCCACAAGCTGAATGAGAGAAAATGAGCCCTGTGTATAGCAGCCATTATTTGTATAAACATTTGTTATTTTCAGCTAGTCTAATTAGATTTAAACATTACAGTCTCATGACTGGGAATAAAAATCCTTTTCCATCTGCTAAAGCTTTATGAATTTAGCTTGTTGTTTCAGCATAAACTTAAAACTGATATTTTCCATATAGTAATGAGCCCATGTTATATCACTGGAGCTTCTAAAAGGATCTGAGAGGATGACACCAGGGATAATTTCTGGCTGTTAAATTACAAAGAACATGAAATTCACAGATCTGTACAAGATGTAGTATACTAAATAAAAAGTTATAGACTAACTGTAGTTTGCCAGAGCACTTACAGAAAATTGTAGAAAATAAGACTGTAGAGGGCAAATTAACTAGGAAACCATTATTGTTCCAATAAAAAAAACAGATACAGTATAGGGAAGGTGGCTTAACAATTTATAAGAGAACTCGAGGAAGACAGTAATCAGAATAAAGAGAGTTGTGAACAGACAAGAGTAATCAATGGGTTAAGGTCCTTCAATTGCTGCAGAACTTAGGAATAAGTACTAACATTAGACCATTTGTCAGACAGAACAGAACACATGCTCCAAAAGTACATGATAATTAAACAATTGCAATGAAATACATAGTGCAATGTTTGGGGGTTGATTAGCCTAAATGTAGCTCTCTGTAGCACTATCCCCCTGATGATGGCACATGATCCCTGTGTCGAAGACGCGTAGGGGAGGGGCCAGGACGGAGAGACTGACATGGACTTCACACCAGCGCTGTCCCAGCACAGCATACCGCACCAAACATCCAGTGATTTTGCATAGAAAGCGGTTATAGTATGGTGCACTGACACACCAGTGCCTTGTGAGTACCCCGGTGTGGGGAGTGTTTTCTTTTAATAAAAGTATTTTGACTATATTACACTATATAGTTTCCTTTTCATTTATATGTATGGAGCCACATTGTTTCCAGCTGGAGGAGTGCAGCAGATACTGACACTGAGCCCAGGGGTGGCTCCAAAGCGTATTTGGACTTAGCAGCTGAGTCACACGCTCTGAGGTAAGCACATTAGCTTAAGGGGTTCACGAAGGTGCACCGGAGCATGTTTTTCAGCACTCAGGATATCTTCGGCATGATGTTGGATTGTTGTCACAGCTGAACACCACCTGCACGCATTGTTTTATTATCACTGCTGGACATTATTTGCACGCACTATTTAGAGTGCTAAAGAGAACTTTTTTCATTATTTATTTATTAATTTATTCATTCAGACAAGCAGGATACTTTATATTAGCACTAAGCACTTTTTATGTTTATTAAGACACTATGTATGGTGTAACAAGCACTAATAAGCACTAATTTATGGTGTAACAAGCACTTGTTTTTTTCACACCTTGTTTATTTATTCAACATTCATATTATTTGTATTTAATATTATCTGACTAGTAAGCACAGAGTTGGTTAATATTAATTTTGTTTTTGGGGTCACCCAAGCGCAGCGCATAACTTGTAAATTTATCCTATGCACGTTATATGAAGCGTGATTAGCGCATGCAGCTGGAGGTAGCACAAGCAAGGCATAAGATTATTGTGGCTCAAAGAATTTTTCCTTGTCAAAAGAAGTTTATTGAGTATACAATGTTATAAAGATACATAAAGTAAGTTTACAAGGATCTATAAAGTAAGCTCATTGTTTTACAGTAGGGTTTATATAGGTAAATATCATGAAATTTCAAATATTAAACATTGGGTTCACGTAAACATAAATTAAAGATATATATATCATTTCCTTAGTTACTTTTGTAGGTATTTAAATGATTTATACCTATTATACATAGTGTTTACAAGTAGAGTGTATATAGGTCAAATAAATTCTGATAATGAGCTTTAATCGTAAGGTGGAGAAAAGGAAAGAGAAAGAAGAAAAAGGGTTGAAAGGTAGAGGTATGGTCCACAAGGTTGTCCCGCTCGTCAGTTTATTATTCTTTTTAGTTCTCTTTGAAGCCTTAGAATGGGTGTCTCTGTAAGTCATTTAATCTGTTACCATGGCAACAGGACAGAGTCATTGAAGTTTGACAGGAACTGTTGTTTTATCCAAGGATGCCAAAGTTTTTCAAATTTTGGAATTTGATTTTGATCGATGGCTACCATCTTAGCATGGGACATTGTATTATTCATTCTGTGAATTGTTTCTACTAGTACCAATGTAGGAGATTTCCATGCCTTGGCCACTGTTTGTTTTGCAGCCGTTATTAGTTGGATCATAAGTTTGAATTGAGAGAGTGTTAACCATTCCGGTTTTAGATTAAGTAAAGTTAAATATGGATCTGGTTGTATTATTTTTTAAAATATTTTAGATGCAATCACGAAGACTTCCTTCCAGAAGGTTTGGATTACTGGGCACGTCCACCATATGTGTAAATATGTGCCCATTTCTGGGCATCCTCGAAAACAAAGAGCTGAGGTATTAGGTGAATATTTTGCCACTCTAGCGGGTACAAGGTACCAGCGAGTTAGGACTTTATAATTTGTCTCCAGTGCTAAGATGTTGGGTGAAGATGACTTAGATGTGAGCCATATGTTAGACCAGTCCGTGTCTTCTAAAGTTCGTCCCAGGTCCTCCTCCCACCTCTGAACGTAAGAGGGTCTATTAAGATTTGCTACTCCATATAATTGATTATAAAGTGATGAAATTGTACCTTTAGCAAATGGATCTTTTGTACAGATTGATTCAAAAATGGATAATTGGGATAATGGTGTATCCCCCTTTAGGAATGGTGTATAGAAATTTTTGATTTGGAGATATCTAAATATCTCAGAGTTTGGTAGATCATATTTTTCTCTAAGCGATGGGAATGAAAGGAATGATTTAGATGCTATGAAGTCATTTAGTGTCTGAATGCCTGATGTTGTCCAAGCTTTAAAAGAGTTTGGGTAGATCCATGCCGGATAAAAGGCCGGATTTCTGATAAAAGAGAGGAGAGGATTGTGTAGAGATTGTAACTGATATTTGGTTTTTAGTTTAACCCAGAGAGATAAGAAGTGTTTAGTTATGGGATTATGAATTTTAAAGCGGTCTTTAGGATCAAGCCATAATAAATTTGATATTAATAGAGGGTCATTTTCTGAAGCCTCTATAAATACCCATAATGGGATTTCCTGTTTTGCATGGTATTTGGACAGACTGGCCAAATGTGCTGCTCTGTAGTAGTTAGTAAAATTAGGGTATTCCAGGCCTCCTTTATTTTTGGGAAGATGTAGTGTGTGTATAGGTATACGTGGTTTAGAAGAGCCCCATATAAACAAAGTTGCTCTTTTTTGTACTATTCTCAAAAAATAGGAAGGAATTGGAATAGGGAGGACTCTGAATAGATAAAGCAATTTGGGTAGAATAGTCATTTTGATTGCATTAATCTTCCCTATCCAGGATAAAGGAAGTTGCGACCATTGTTTTATTAGATTTGTGATCTGTCTTAATACAGGAGGATAATTGGTTGAGAATAAGTCAGAATGAGATGCTGTTAAATGAATTCCAAGATATGGGATTGATTTTTCTGCCCATGTGAATGGGAGTGCAGCCCTAGCCGGGATCAATTCCATGTTTGTGAGTGAAATATTAAGCACTAGGCATTTCTTAGGATTAATCATAAGGCCGGATAGGGCTGCAAATCCATCAAGAGCTGGTATTAAGTTAGGACCAGAGACCTGTGGTGATGATAGAAAAAGTAATATATCGTCTGCAAATATACATAATTTGTGTGTAATACCTCCTACTTCAATGCCAGTTATAGTTTGGTTTGTTCTGATGTATTGGGCCATGGGTTCGAGTATAAGGGCAAATAATAAGGGAGATAATGGGCAACCCTGTCGGGTACCTCTTTCGATATTAAAGGCTTCAGATTTGTATCCAGCATATTTTATATAGGCTTTGGGTTTATTATATAATGCTTTGATCCATGTTAAAAAGTGGGGTCCAAAACCCCATTTTTGTAATGAATATTGCATATATTGGCAGGATACTGTGTCAAATGCCCTCTTAATATCGAGAGATAGAAAACATAAAGGGATTTTCCGTTTTTTAGCAATATGTGCCAATAACACTGCTCTGTGTATATTATCGCCTGCCTGTCTATTTGGCATGAAGCCTACTTGATCTCTATGTATTCATTTTCCTATAATGCTATTGAGGCGTTTTGCTATTATTTTTGCTAATAATTTAATATCGAGGTTTAACAGAGAGATAGGCCGATAATTCACACAGGAAGTATCATCAGAAAGGGGTTTTGGGATCATACAAACAATTGCCATTAGTGTTTCTTGCCGAAAAGAATGTCCATCTAGAAGTTTGTTAAAAGTTTCAGTGAGAATGGGAGAGAGTATTTCTGAGAATGTTTTATAGTATAAAGCCGAGTAGCCGTCTGGGCCTGGTCTTTTGTTAAGTTTTAGGTCTTTTATGGCGTTAGCAACTTCATCTATAGTTATAGGCTCATCCAAACTGCTTTTTTGATTCTGAGATAACTCAGGTAAGGTTATTTTTGAGAAGAAGGATTCAGCCTCTGTAGGATTAAATTCATTGTTTGTCTTGTATAAAGTTGCGAGATGTGAGTGAAATTTATGAACTATTTTAACTGGATTACAAGTGTAAACATTTTTTGATAATTTCAAGCGTATTGGTTTGAAAGATTTGTTAGTTGAATTTAATGCCCGAGCCAAATATGTACCTGGTTTGTTTGTATTCATGTAGAAATTGTGTTTGGAGCGTTTGAGGGATTTATCAAATGACTCAGTGAGAAATAGATCGTATTCCAATCTAAATTTTTCCAGATGAGATTTTGTACTCTGAGATGGATTATCTTGAAATGATATGTAGGCTGCATTAAAATTGAGTTCTAGTTTTTTTTGCTAGATTTTTGCGTTCCCGTTTAAATAGTGCCATTTGTCTTTGTATTGTACCACGCAAGACAGGCTTATGAGCTTCCCACAGTGTTATTGGGGAGATGTCTGTTGTATTATTAATTGATATGTATTCCTTTAAAGCTTGTTCAATGGCCATCTGATGTAGTGGGTGTTTGAGCATTATGTCCGGTAAGTACCACGTTGGGTCATGCGCTTTTGGTATGGCTGAGGCTATAGTAGTGTATACTGCATTATGGTCAGACCACGGAATCGGAATTATATCTGATGCAATAATTTCTGGTATCATTCCTATTGTTAGAAAAATATGATCTATTCTGGTGAAGGTTTGATGAGGGTGCGAGAAATAAGTGAATTTCTTTTTCATTGGGTTACTTTCTCTCCACGAATCTACCAGATTGTATTTGGAAAGAAGTTGAGAAAAAGGTAATCTAGAGGTTATTTTGGATGGTGTAAAAGGTGATTTATCTAGAAATGGGAGGAGGACCTGGTTCGAATCCCCACACATTATCACTGTTCCTATTTTGTGTGTATTAATCACTTGTAATATATGTGAGAGGAATGGTGTAGGTTGTTTGTTAGGAGCGTAGTAGGAAATCACCGTGATTGCTGTATCCATTATATAACCCATGAGTATCAGGTATCTACCTTCTGGGTCTTTAATTTCTGATGATAAGGTGAATGGTGTGGATCGGTGAAATGCAATTAGAGTTCCCCTTTGCTTGGTACAGGCAGAAGCCGTGTAAATTTGTTGATAAAAAGGAGAAATATATTTTGGAGTAGAATCTTTGGTGAAGTGTGTTTCTTGGAGGCATACTATGTGAGCCTTCTTGTTATGGAAAGTACGGAAGGCTTTGGTCCTTTTTTGAGGGACATTTATTCCCTGAACATTCAGGGAAAGTATATTCAGTGGTGCCATGGCAATAGATCAAATAGTTTTGACTTACTTTTTGTTATGCAGAGCTGACTGCGCAGATCAACCTGTGTGGACTGAAGAGATGAATAGATAGAAAAGAAACCAGTGAATTCTGGAGTAAAGAGTAAACAAAAAGCATATGAGATTAGATGATACATTGTATAAATTATTTTTTGCAAGTAATCACAATTTACCTGTGAAAGAGAATAAATATCTCTCTCAGGGGAATAAGTGCCTTCGTCACACTCCCACATAATATGGTTGGGAGAATGAGGAGGGCTAATGGGGGTACACGGATCTTCCGCTTACAGGAGAGAAGTGCTATGTCAAAAGACATCAAAATGATGTTTCATTAATTGGAGTGCAGAATATAGTTTTTGTTGAAATTATTTATTCCAGGGTGGTTGTATATGGTTAGTCTTGCCCTAGGCTAAATAATTAAGTTAGAAAGGTACTGTTAATAACTGTGGTATTGATGAAGATAGTTTGAATTATTTTGGGATTTTAACCCTTTTAGAGTAAACAATTACATATTTTATTCATATGTAACTGTTTAGATATGTTAACTCATAAAATTGAGGTTGTATTGCTTCAGATTAGAATAAACAAAAACATAATTCTAGGAACTAGTTAGGTAATAATATATTTGTTTTAAGAAAAGAAAGAAAAAGCTTCCATTACTTCTGGATTATTGAACATATTTGTCCTAAAAAGTAATAAATCTATTGTTATTACCTGATAATATATAACTGAACAAGAATTTCCTTATTTCACTTATATATTCTAAGGCTATATGAATCAGAAGTAATAAGAAATATAACTGGAATGTAACATGATCCCACACAGTGTGTGACTATCAGAATGCAGTTACATTCAGTTATAAATATAGGTTTTTTATAGAGAACCATCTCTTAGTATAATAAATGAAGAGATATCAGGAATTAGGATGTCAGTCCATTGAATCTTCTTGGTCCATGGATGATGTGGCATAACGGCCTCTTTTGTGAGAATGATGATTCCCATTTTGTTCTGAAATTTTCTGGGTGCTGCCTGAAGGTGAAGATGATGCCATTCTTCTGCGTGTGGGAGTGTTGCTGCTTGTGAGTTCTGTCAGATTTAATTTTAAAAGGGTTTGTTGTAGTTCATCTGCTGATCTGCTTCTGTAAATTGTACCTTGGTAGTTAAATCTGACTGAAAAGGGGAAGCCCCATTGATACATAATGTTGTGGCGTTGCAGTTCCATTAGTTGGGGTTTCATGGATCGTCTTTTAGTAATAGTAAGTTGGGATAGGTCAGCAAAAATTTGATAATTGTGTCCTTGAAAATTAAGTTCCTTTTTTTCTCTTGCAGCAATTAGTATTTGTTCTTTACTTCTGTAATAATGAAATTTTGTGATTATATCACGTGGGGGTCCATCTTTCTTTTTGGCTGTGAGGGCTCTGTGAGGGCTCTGTGTACTCTGTCCAGTTCTAAACGTTCAATAGGGATATCTGGCTTTAGTTCTAGATAATAGAGCAGTAATAGTAGATTGCAGGTCTGTCACAGTTTCAGGTATTCCCCTTATGCGCAAGTTTGAACGTCTGGCTCTATTTTCGTAATCTTCGAGCTTAGTTTGAAGTATTAAATTCTCTTTTTTTAATTGTTCCAATTCTGTTATATTTTCTTGGGTTGTAATTTCAATTTCATCCATTTTTATTTCTAAGGCTGCGGTGCGGTTTCCCAGCTCTCTTATTTCTTTGGTTAGGCTTTTTGTTATTTGGTCTGAGGTTTGTTTTAAAGCCTTATGAAGCATCTTTTCAAATTGTAATAATATTACTGAGGATGCTGAGGAGGCTTGTGGAGAAGTTTGTGAGAGGATTTGTTCTGTATCTGACTCAAATGGAGAGTCTTGCTGTGACATTTTCTGTCTGTGAGAGCGCCCTGATGCTGTATCTTGTGAGGTGACTGGAGCTGCTTCAGCTGCAGTGAGTGCCTGTGAGCTCTTTGTGAGGTGATTTTTATTTCTGCCACGGTTTCCTCCCAGTACCATATTTCCTGCCCAAACTTTCACAGTTTGTTCCCTGGGACAAAAATGTTCAAATGGATACCTTTTGAGCCTGCAGGCTCTGCTTTGTCCTTCTCTTCTCTCCTCAGCGGTGTGGAGCTCTAACAATGCATGTCTGCTCCGCTAGGCTCCGCCTCCTGCCCCTCTCAAAGAATTTTTCCAATTTGATTGCTAAATGTAGCACTCACCAGTGACTACAGTCCACACTAGATATGCCATTCAAGGGCTTTGTATTATTATTATTATAATACAGCATTTATATAGAGCCGACATATTATGCAGTGCTTTACAACAAAAGGGCAGACAGTACAACACAATTTAATACAATAGGAATCAGAGAGCACTGCTCGTTCACCCACTTTGAATAAAACAAAATGAAAAAGGGCTGGCTGCAGAGTGAGATGGCTGCCTGATACCTCAGCTTTGCTCAGCCGTGGGACAGATAGCAACCTGCAGCACTCTCTGCTAGTGATTCTCCCCTCTCTGTCACAACAGAGGAGAGACGACTTGAGTGGTACCCGAATGGTGTGTCCATAAGAAAGAGTTACAGCCTGCACAAGCCACGGTGCCTCATCGATTATTTCCTCAAAACGGCCATGCAGAACAGTAAGGATGGTGTCGGTCCAGCGCTCAGTGCCTCCTCCCCAGACACCAGGGAGACACAGGATCATGACACCATGCCTAAAGAGATGGACAGAAGAGCTCCTGACACAGAATTCTCTCAGCCTTCTCCTGCTGATCGACGTAAGAGAGCTGCCCAGTCTCCAGCCCTCTCCCCTAACAAAGCCCCCCTGCTTAAGAAACAGCACTGGGATCCTCCAGCAGCTATCTGCCCTGAAGTGGCTCGCTCTGATTCACTAGCTACACTACTTGCCTCTGAGCATACCCTCAAGCTCATGCTGCTATACCTACAAAAAATATGCGCAACGAGCTGCAGTCCTCTATCTCTATGCTACACTCTAGAATTGATCATTTAGAAGACAGCACTGATGACCTAGAAAAACAAATGACTGAATACACTGCGGCCTATAATGACATAACGGACGCCCATGATCAACATACTGAGGAAATACGCTACCTGCAGGCCAAAGTCGCAGATTTAGAGGACCGATCAAGGGGGAATAACATCAAATTCTGGGGGAACCAGAGACTGTTAAACCTCCTGACCTGGTCCCCTACATCCAGCAGCTATTTCTCACACTTATTCCTCAACTGCGACAAGCTGATATGATTATTGGCCATGCACATCGCAAACCTAACCACCTTCCTGCATCTATACCATGTCATATATTGGCATGACTGCTGCCCGATCCACTTCTCCTCTACCTGATCCCTACTCATCTGTGTCACTATATACCGATATCTCCGCTGCTACAGCTCAAAAAAGAAGGGAATTCTCTCAACTAACCATAATTCTTAGAGATCATAACATCCCGTATAAATGGGGCTTCCCAGCTAAGCTTGTAGTCACATTCCAGAACCAGACCACCAACATCTTCACACCCAAAGATTACATCAGTGCTAAATTGGGGCCTGATCACCTCATACCACCTGATTCGCCCCACAGCGACCACCTGCACGTGTCCAGGATCTCAGGCGCAACGCCTCTGTTAACACCCGCTGGTAAGTTTCCTAAATCTTCAGTCTCCAGGCACAAGGTGCCCCTTGTCATCTTTGACTTAACAAATCTGCAATCTTCCACCTCAATGGATGTCCCTGATGAGCGCAACGCTGACTACGCTCTTTACTCTCTTCCCCGAGAAGGAAAAAGTGCCAAGCACTTTATTGTATCTTTCTTTGTTTCACTACATCATTTTGTTTCTTTTACCAATTTTATTCACTGTGCTACTGTTATACTCATTAACTTTAATTTGTTAGCACTGTTTTGCCTATTGTGTAACACTATCAAAGGTCTGCTACCTCTTACACCTACCTGTATGCCACAACAGAAAGCGTAATCCCTATACTTCCCCTCCCCCACTAACTACTAACCAAAATGTCTATTACTTTCACGTCCATCAATGTAAAAGGCTTGAATTCCCCATATAAGGGAAATTTACTATGGAAGGAAATGTTAGCCCAAACCTCTGACATACTATGTGTGCAAGAAACTAACTTTCTTTCCAGCAAGGCCCCCTCCTATACTCACAAACAATTCGCTAACTCCACACAAAAAAAAAGCTGCGGTTATGCTTGCTATACGCTCCTTAGTTTCCTTCCAACCGATTCACATCTAAATAGACCCTGAGGGCAGATTCATATTCCTAAATGCTGCTGTTTACAACCACACAATGACTATTGCAAACATTTACTCTCCCAATACCAATCAGAAATGCTTTTACAAAACCATTAAGAAAAAATTGGAACCTTTTAAACAAGGCTCCCTGATCATATGTGGTGACTTCAATCAAATCACAGACCCCTTACTAGACGCCTCAAATCCTGTCTGTAAACGTTCTACCTCTCTCTACTCCCTGATCCACACGGAGGATTTATATGACCCTTGGAGGTGCTTCCATGACACAGAAAGGGATTACACTTACTTTTCACACACACAAAATGCATACTCCTGGATAGATTTCTTTTTGACTGACAAACATACTCTGTAACTGGTCCAAGAAACTAAAATTGGACATAACACACGGTCCGACCGTGCACCAATTTTAATAAAGCTGTGTCCAGCACTTACACCCAAAAATAGCACTGGAGGCTCAATACCTCTATGATTACACACCCACAATATCAAAAACAGATCTTATCTGAACTTGAAGATTATTTTACAACCAACATTGGCTCTATAGACAACCCCACTACACTGTGGAACTCCCACAAGGTCTACATCAGAGGCCTCCTCATCAAGTTGAATGGAAATTTGATCCTCTTGCGGGACTTTAAAGGGGACACCCACTCACGAGTAGTAAAATAGTATAAGAAATATGGGATTTGTTGGAATGAATTTAGGTGTTTATTGTGGTATAGAGCTGAATAGGTTTATAGTACATAGGGTAAATATACACAGGATACAGCATGCATGACATATACAAAAAATAGCAATACAATATGCAGAAATCCACAATCATAGAACTCCAGTACACATGTAACACATATGCGGGGAGTACCAGACGTGTTTTGAGATATACTCTTCCTCAGGGGTATCTGATTGGAATCAGCAAACAAAAGATATGTCTGAAAATTAAAAAGACAATTATAAACCAATTGTGAAAAACATCATATGATCAAATATATACCTAGACATATAAAGAAAAATGACTGTTGTAGTACAAGTATGTAGTATGCATATAAGAGAAACAATGAGGTACTGATTATATAATATTGCTTGGGGGGCATGTGTCTGGTACTGTATCCATTAAAAACTCTCAAAGGGAGAGGGGTGTTGGGGGGACATGACACCACTGAGCATAGAGGTATAGCCTGTTCCTAGTCCACATCCGGCAAGGCTTGTGTGCCCAATCCCACCGGAGTCACCAGGGGGGTATTCCCCAACAGAGGGCGTCAAAAAGTCACCAATGACAAGGATGGTCCTTAGGGGGCTCCAATCTGCAAAGGATCAAAGGAGGTAGGGGGGACCCCTGCTCAGGCTCATCCGTGCAACTTTCCCTGCACACCTCACAGATACTCGCCAGTACAATACTGAGGGGCTCATCCAGGTACTTTATATTTTATTATTATTTTCATACTGTTGGGTTGCATTACTTATGGGGTTCCACAACCGACCCTCCCCTCTGAGGTACACCTACTGCCTCTCCCAATAACCCCCCCACCTCCTTTGCTCCTTTGCAGATTGGAGCCCCCTAAGGACCATCCTTGTCATTGGTGGCTTTTTGTCACCCTCTGTTGGAGAATACCCCCCCTGGTGACTCCGCTGGGATTGGGCACACAAGCCTTGCCGAATGTGGACTAGGAACAGGCTATACCTCTATGCTCAGTGGTGTCATGTCCCCCCAACACCCCTCTCCCTTTGAGAGTTTTTAATGGATGCAGTACCAGACACATGCACCCCAAGCAATATTATATGGTTAGTACCTCATTGTTTCTCTTATATGCATACTACATACTTGTACTACAACAGTCATTTTTCTATATATGTCTACATATATATTTGATAATATGATGTTTTTCACAATTGGTTTATAATTGTCTTTTTAATTTTTAGACATATCTTTTGTTTGCTGATTCCAATCAGATACCCCTGAGGAAGAGTATATCTCGAAACGCGTTGGGTACTCCCCGCATATGTGTTCCATGTGTACTGGAGTTCTATGATTGTGGATTTCTGCATATTGTATTGCTATTTTTAGTATATATCATGCATGCTGTATCCTGTGTATATTTACCCTATGTACTATAGACCTATTCAGATCTATACCACAATAAACACCTAAATTTATTCCAACAAATCCCATATTTCTTATACTCTTTTACTACTCGTGAGTGGGTGTCCCCTTTAAAGTCCCGCAAGATGATCAAATTTCCATTCAGCTTGTTATATTTGGGATGCGGGTTCACCCCACTCTCTAGACCAACTGAGCACCACCCCCCGCTTATCCTCATCAAGTTGGGGGTCCATGGGAAAAAACGACACAATGCCACCACCGACAAACTTCTAGAGCGTATACACATACTAGAACGAGCCAACAAACCCCAACCCTCCCCCTGCTTAACTCTGAACTACATACAGATAGAAAAGCTTTCAGTGACCATCTTCATAACAACTTTGACTTCCACCTTAAACGCCTCCTCCATTCCTATTCACAACACAACAAATCCAGAGCATTCCTGGCCAAGCAACTTAAACGCAAGCTCAGACACACTAAAATCTCTTACCTCGCTGACCAACTCGGTACCTGACTCACTGACCCTAAATACATTGCTGATCAATCCAGCTCCTTCTACTCCAAATTATATAATCTAACCAGCTCCAATTCTGCTCCACCACCCTCTTCTGCTGACATAGACCAATTCCTGAAAGACATACGCCTACCCTCACTATCACAGGACCATTTAAACTCCCTCTCGGCCCCATTCTCCCCATCAGAAGTTGAAACAGCCATTGCTGCTCTACCACTCTATAAAGCTCCAGGCCCTGACGGGTTCAGCAACGAATATTACAAAACTTTCTCTAAGCTCCTTACCCCACACCTATGTCACTCCTTTAACTTCAATGCTAAAACTGGCTCCATCCCGCCAGAATCTTTTCAAGCCACTATCCCAAAACCAGGTAAACCGACTGACGACCCTGCCAGCTACAGACCCATCTCCCTACTAAATACAGATACTAAATTATATGCCAAACTCCTAGCCACAGGACTTTCAAATATTATCCCACAACTAGTGCATATCGACCAAGTGGGCTTTGTTGCTGGCAGACAAGCATCAGGCAGCACCTGCAGATTTATTGATCTGCTACAATGGGCGGAGCACCACCAAACATCTTCTCTGCTCATTTCTCTTGATGCAGAGAAGGCGTTTGACAGAGTGGACTGGTCCACTTTGAAAGCGGTCCTCCAGAAATTTGGTTTCTCCTGGACCATTCTGCAAGCCATACTCCCCATTTACTCCTTTCCCAGCGCTAGAGTTATGACTTCCTACTCTCAGACCCCTTCCACATCTCTAATGGGTCACGTAAAGGGTGTCTACTTTCACCCTTGATATTTGCCCTTGTTATGGAAGCCCTTGCCCAATCTATTTGAGACAATTCATTAATATCGGGAATTACAGCTGGTGAAAGAACACATAAAATCAGCCTCTATACTGACAAAGTCATCATATCCCTGACTGATCCTGTTAAATCACTCCCCGAACTCCATCACACCTTAGACTTATTTAGCAGGGCCTCCTTCTATAAAATTAATTTCTCAAAATCTAGCATGCTAGGCATAGGCCTTGACCAAAACACCAAAAATGACATTGCTGCTCGCACGTCTTTCTCGTGGACACCTAACTCCATCCTCACGTATTTGGGCATCCAACTAATCACCCCCTCCTCCCGATTATTGTATCTCTACTTCAATAATCTTGTATCTAAGCTTCAGAAAACAGTGCAGGACCTTCAACACACTCCAGCCTCCTGTGCAGGTAAAATCACCCTCACCAAAAAGTATCTACTTCCACATGTCTTATATATGTTCCAAACTATCCCGATACCCTTTATTAAAAAGCAGCTATTGAAACTACAGTCCACAATAACCACCTTCATCTGGGGCGGAAAACATCCTTGTCTTAAACGCAATACCTTATGCACACCCGTCTCCTCTGGTGGAATGGGTGCACCAGACATCCCAGTATATTATAAAGCAACCATTCTTGACCAAGCCAGGGTCTGGTGGAAGCCCACACAACAAACTACCTGGTTTCAGATAGAAAGCGCCTCACTCGCCTCCCATCCCAAACAGACTTTCAGTGCCCTTCTTCTACAGCACTAAGGGACACACACATTCCTCGATACCATCAATGCCACCATCAAGACATGGAAAGCCACTCTTTAAAGCTTTAAAGGCATCCCGCTCTGTTTGCATACAAGTATACCTCTGGAGGCACTTCATACTCTTACACCCAACATTACCTTGTCCAAATGGACCACAGCAGGCATTTCTGTTACTGAAAATCTATATAAAGGCTCCACACTTATGTCCTTCCAGCAGCTACAAGCTACCCGGCACATTGTATCTAAAGACTTTTTCAAATACCTCAGGATACGCTCAGCCCTATCTAAGGTAAAATGGTCAGAAAAACTGACATATAATAAAATTCTTCAACCAAAATTCCCCTCACCGATGTGGAATCTCTTATATCTACAAACTTATTACCTATACCTGCCACACCTCAAATACCCAAACGATGCTAAAATGGGAACAAATGCTACAATGCTCCTACACTCCACAACAATGGTACCGCTCACTCCAAACGCCCTTCAAAGTCTCAAAATGTCTACTACAATGTCTTTTCAAAAGTTATATCACAACTGGTACCTCACACCAGCTAAAATCGCCTGCATCTACCCATCTTTTGCCAACCTATGTTGGAGAAACTGTGGAAACCCGGAAACCCCATTACATATTTGGTGGATTTGCCCAACCCTCATCATGTTTTGGACTATGCTCTCTTTTCCTTCTTACCAACCCCTGTATCCCTCACACCTCAAATTGTACTACTGGATTTGGACATGAATACATGGCCCCAACCCTCCCACAGTCATCTCCCACATATTCATAGTTACTCATCTAGCTATTGCCAGAAATTTGAAAGCCCCCAACCCCCCTTCTAGCTCAGAGCTAATAACTATTCTGAACAACCATTGTCTGATAGAATTTATGTATGCCAAAGCTCCCCTACAAATTCCTAAGTTCCAAAATCTTTGGGATCTGTGGCTCAAACATTCTAAATGCCTACCTCTCTCATGAATGCGCCACCACATGCTTAAAACCCTCATTGCTTGTCTATACACAATTGCCCATCTCTCTGACTAAACTTTTGTCAATCACAACACACTACCAATGTTTGCCTATACTTACTAAAACTACGTTAGACATATTCAATTGTATCTTAGAGACCTATGTATACCTTTTGTTGGCACAATAACCTGCTCCTGATTTGATTATTCATTTGACAATCTACTGTTCAACTTTGTACTTTCTACTTTGTAAAACTTACAATAAAACTAAGTTTAAAAAAAAAAAAAAAAGAAAAAGTCCAACATTACAAACAGGGAGTAACATACCTGGTTTAAAGAGCCTGAAATGATGAGGAAGGCCTCTCTTACACCCCTGAGTCGGGGCCCATGGTAAAGTGAACAGAAGGCACAAGAGTGCAGATTGGCACAAGGTCTTGCAGGCAGCAGGGTAGGTATCCATGCCAGGCAGGAGAAGTCATCAGTGGCCCTTAATCCAGTGTGTGAGCTTGGTAGCAGCTGATGAGCAGCAGGCAGAAACAATCTGGTACTGACAAAAGCAAAAAGGCAAGGCATAGGCTGGTAGCAGGCAGGAAGTAATAGAGTCAGGCAAACCTACTCATAGACAGACAGGTGGATCAGGTACAGATGTATAGGCAAGAGTGAAATCAGGATGCGGGCCAGGGTCAGTAGCAGATCAGCAAGACAGCATTAATAGGAGCAAGGAGTAGCAGTGGTCAGGAGACAAGCCAAAGTCAGCACAGGCAGAGTTCAAGGAGATGTTAGGACAAGCTGGGTCAGAAACTGGAGTCAGATGCAGAATCACAGGGTCTCAGGACAAACGACATGCTGTATACAAGACAGCACTGAACCTGAGTACTGGCCTAGTTTAAATAGCCCATTTGGCACCAACATCTGTCACAGGGAGTGTGCATATGTGCAGGCAAATGCATGCATGCACATGTGTAGGCCAATGCATGCATGTGCATGTATATGCACACTAATGCACATGTGTGCGAATGATCATGCACGTGAGCATGAGCACATGCACATCTTCTAAGTGCACGTGAAGAGCCATGAACAGGAATCTGCCCAGAGGAGCCATATTGTCTTCTGGCATGCCCTTCCTGACACAGGAGTTTTCCACCAGCAACATGAAATAAAGTAATATTCAGCCTTCTGGCTGAATTTTAGCAGCGCAGCTCTCCTTTAGCAGTGATGATACTCAAGCCTTGTGCTCTGGTCCTCCTGACTAGGGATGAGCTTCGAGTTCGAGTCGAACTCATGTTCGACTCGAACATTGGCTGTTCGCAAGTTCACCGAACAGCGAACAATTTGGGGTCTTCGCGGCAAATTCGAATGCCGCGGAACACCCTTTAAAAGTCTATGGGAGAAATCAAAAGTGCTAATTTTAAAGGCTAATATGCAAGTTATTGTCATAAAAAGTGTTTGGGGACCTGGGTCCTGCCCCAGGGGACATGGATCAATGCAAAAAAAAGTTTTAAAAACGGCCGTTTTTTCAGGAGCAGTGATTTTAATAATGCTTAAAGTCAATCAATAAAAGTGTAATATCCCTTTAAATTTCGTACCTGGGGGGTGTCTATAGTGTGCCTGTAAAGGGGCGCATGTTTCCTGTGTTTAGAACAGTCTGACAGCAAAATGACATTTTGAAGGAAAAAACTCATTTAAAACTACTCGCGGCTATTGCATTGCCGACAATACACATAGAAGTTCATTGATAAAAACGGCATGGGAATTCCCCAAAGGGGAACCCCGAACCAAAATTAAAAAAAAAAAATGACGTGGGAGTCCCCCTAAATTCCATACCAGGCCCTTCAGGTCTGGTATGGATATTAAGGGGAACCCCGGCCAAAATTTAAAAAAAAAAATGACGTGGGGTTTCCCCTAAATTCCATACCAGACCCTTCAGGTCTGGTATGGATTTTAAGGGGAACCCCGCGCCAAAAAAAAAAAAAAAAAACGGCGTGGGGTCCCCCCAAAAATCCATACCAGACCCTTATCCGAGCACGCAACCTGGCAGGCCGCAGGAAAAGAGGGGGGGACGAGAGTGCGGCCCCCCTCCCTCCTGAACCGTACCAGGCCACATGCCCTCAACATTGGGAGGGTGCTTTGGGGTAGCCCCCCAAAACACCTTGTCCCCATGTTGATGAGGACAAGGGCCTCATCCCCACAACCCTGGCCGGTGGTTGTGGGGGTCTGCGGGCGGAGGGCTTATCGGAATCTGGAAGCCCCCTTTAACAAGGTGACCCCCAGATCCCGGCCCCCCCCCTGTGTGAAATGGTAAGGGGGTACATAAGTACCCCTACCATTTCACGAAAAAAGTGTCAAAAATGTTAAAAATGACAAGAGACAGTTTTTGACAATTCCTTTATTTAAATGCTTCTTCTTTCTTCTATCTTCCTTCATCTTCTGGTTCTTCTGGTTCTTCTGGCTCTTCTGGTTCTTCCTCCGGCGTTCTCGTCCAGCATCTCCTCCGCGGCGTCTTCTATCTTCTTCTCCTCGGGCCGCTCCGCACCCATGGCATGGGGGGGAGGCTCCCGCTCTTCTCTTCTTCTTTTCTTCTCTTCTTCTCTTCTTCTTTTCTTCTTTTCTTCTCCGGGCCGCTCCGCAATCCATGCTGGCATGGAGGGAGGCTCCCGCTGTGTGACGCGCTCCTCGTCTGACAGTTCTTAAATAACGGGGGGCGGGGCCACCCGGTGACCCCGCCCCCCTCTGACGCACGGTGACTTGACGGGACTTCCCTGTGACGTCACGGGGAATGCCAGCATGGATTGCGGAGCGGCCCGGAGAAGAAAATGAAGAAGAGAAGAAGAGAAGAAAAGAAGAAGAGAAGAGCGGGAGCCTCCCCCCCATGCCATGGGTGCGGAGCGGCCCGAGGAGAAGAAGACAGAAGACGCCGCGGAGGAGATGCTGGACGAGAACGCCGGAGGAAGAACCAGAAGAGCCAGAAGAACCAGAAGAACCAGAAGATGAAGGAAGATAGAAGAAAGAAGAAGCATTTAAATAAAGGAATTGTCAAAAACTGTCTCTTGTCATTTTTAACATTTTTGACACTTTCTTCGTGAAATGGTAGGGGTACTTATGTACCCCCTTACCATTTCACACAGGGGGGGGCCGGGATCTGGGGGTCACCTTGTTAAAGGGGGCTTCCAGATTCCGATAAGCCCCCCGCCCGCAGACCCCCACAACCACCGGCCAGGGTTGTGGGGATGAGGCCCTTGTCCTCATCAACATGGGGACAAGGTGTTTTGGGGGGCTACCCCAAAGCACCCTCCCAATGTTGAGGGCATGTGGCCTGGTACGGTTCAGGAGGGAGGGGGGGCCGCACTCTCGTCCCCCCCTCTTTTCCTGCGGCCTGCCAGGTTGCGTGCTCGGATAAGGGTCTGGTATGGATTTTTGGGGGGACCCCACGCCGTTTTTTTTTTTTTTTTGGCGCGGGGTTCCCCTTAAAATCCATACCAGACCTGAAGGGTCTGGTATGGAATTTAGGGGAAACCCCACGTCATTTTTTTTTTTTAATTTTGGCCGGGGTACCCCTTAATATCCATACCAGACCTGAAGGGCCTGGTATGGAATTTAGGAGGACTCCCACGTCATTTTTTTTTTTTAATTTTGGTTCGGGGTTCCCCTTTGGGGAATTCCCATGCCGTTTTTATCAATGAACTTCTATGTGTATTGTCGGCAATGCAATAGCCGCGAGTAGTTTTAAATGAGTTTTTTCCTTCAAAATGTCATTTTGCTGTCAGACTGTTCTAAACACAGGAAACATGCGCCCCTTTACAGGCATACTATAGACACCCCCCAGCTACGAAATTTAAAGGGATATTACACTTTTATTGTTTGACTTTAAGCATTATTAAAATCACTGCTCCTGAAAAAACGGCCGTTTTTAAAACTTTTTTTTGCATTGATCCATGTCCCCTGGGGCAGGACCCAGGTCCCCAAACACTTTTTATGACAATAACTTTCATATAAGCCTTTAAAATTAGCACTTTTGATTATTCATGTTCGTGTCCCATAGACTTTAACGGTGTTCGCATGTTCGAACGAACTTTTTTCCTGTTCGCATGTTCTGGTGCGAACCGAACAGGGGGGTGTTCGGCTCATCCCTACTCCTGACCATCTAACACAGCATCCCTGTGTTCATGTACAAACACTGTACCTCTGGCAGCTCTCCTTTTGGCAGTTCTCTGAAGCTCGGGCCTTTAAACTTGGGCCCTCTGTCTGTTCTATTACAGACTGCACCATGCAGACATACACACTTCTGGCTGCTCCTTTGCCACTAAATTGACTCCTCAGGAGGGTGGAACCCTGATACATGGTCAGGTCCAAAACGAAAACCAGTGTGAACACCTGTTCCATCTAGAGTTGCCATCTTTCCCTCAAGCCAATCCCAAACACTTTAACCACGTATGGCAACATTTTATTTTTAAGGGGAGACACTGTAGACTCTGGTGTAAAGGGGAAATCTGATGTAAGAGGATTTCTGCTCATCAAACCTCCCACTTACATCAGAGTCCCCCTTACCTTAGTGTACTCACTCACTTGGAGGCAGGAGGAGAAGGGAGGGAGGGGGGAGACTTGAGTCACAGACATTGGATGGTGAGCTCACTCACCCAAGGATGGAGGCTCAGGCATTGACACCTTTCATCCACAATGTACTGTATCTGCCGCTTGCTGAGCTTCAAACTTTCAGTCCACACATCCCTTTCCTGAGGCACAGAACGCCAGGGATTGGAATATGGGTGGGCAGATAGAGTGGTAGGGGCAGGAGGAGGAGGAGCAGATCAAGCTGTATCTCCTCTCCTTTTCATGTAAGGGACACCTAGTGTCAAGTCTGTAGTGTGAGGCCGGGTTGCTGAGAGGGCGCCCCTTGTGGCTGAGTGTAGCGCGTCCCTGGATTTGGGTACAGGGAATGCAATGCACAGAGGTGCACGGGTTGCCAAGGATACTGCAAGCTGGCTGGTTGGCAGTAAGTAGCTAGAGTGTGTTGTGGCAGCCGTGCGGAGAGAAGTCTTGAACAGTAACAGCAGGGTAAACCAGGAACAGGGTCCGCAGCCAGGCCAGGGGTCAGATACCAAAAGACAGTCCGAGAGAGGTACAGGAACAAGCCGGGTCATACACAGAGGGCAGAAGATCGGAGAGTAGTCAGCCAAGCTGGGGTCAGAGCGAGGAGATAAACAGGAACACAGGTCAAGCCGAGCAGAGATCAAGCAGGGGTCTTCAGAGTATACAAGGCACAGAAACACAGGAGCTGTTAGATAATCCAGCAAACTGCAAGTGTCAGTGGCAGGTTTAAATAGGCCGGGGGGGTGTTCTCACAAGATCAGGGCGTGCTCACTAGACTCGCCTGCCACCATGACGGTTACTGGCGGAATTGCCCACAACACGGCCATTTCCCTGACAGTGCCCCCCCAAGGGGCAACCTCCGGATGCCCAACCAGGCCCATCTTTCGGGGTAATGAACTCGGAATCTCTGCAAAAGTCTAGGAGCATGTATATTGGCTGCAGGTTCCCAAGAACTTTCTTCTGCTGGGTAACCCTTCCATTTTATACTAAATTGAATGATCCTACCTCTCCGGCGGCAGTCCAGGATGGCCTCAACTTCATACTCTGTTTCATCTCCCACAGAAACTGGAGGCAGAGGATCTTCTTTCCTTCCTGAAAAAGGACTAGAGATAACAGCTTTAAGTAAGGAGACATGAAACACAGGGTGCACTTTATAAGACCTCAGGAGTGACAATTCAAAAGCTACTGGATTAATCTCCCGTCTAATCTTGAATGGGCCAATAAATCTTGGTCCCAACTTCCGGGAGGGACAAGGAAGTTTAAGATTTGCCTAGGAGAGCCAAACCTCATCTCCAACCTTAAAGCTAGGGCTCTCCCCCCTCTTTTTGTCATATTGTTCCTTGTAGTCCTCTTGGGCCTTTTGCATGGTTAACCGGAGCATTTGAAAGTTAGTCTGAATGGATTTTATCCTGTCTTGAACTGCTGGAACTGAGGTCTCTGGAATGACATTAGGTAGAAATGAAGGATGGAACCCATAGTTGGCCCAAAACGGTGATTGATCGGTGGTTGAGTGTACTGAGTTATTGAATGCGAACTCCGCACAGGGGAGTAACAAGGACCAGTCATCCTGGGAAGTGGAGCAAAAACAGCGTAAATATTGTTCTCAGGTCTGATTAGTCCTTTCAGTCTGACCGTTGCTCTGGGGGTGATAGGCAGAGGATAGGCAAACTTCAATAGACAAAACTTTGCAGAGCTCTTTCCAAAATCGGGAAGTAAATTGGACCCCTCTATCCGACACAATGCTGTCAGGAAGGCCGTGAAGTCTGACTATCTCTCTTATGAAGGCCTTTGCTGTGTCTGCAGCGGAAGGAGTACCTATCATAGGCACGAAGTGTGACATCTTAGACAGACGGTCTACAACAACTAGAATCGTTGTGAATCTTTCAGAGGGTGGCAGCTCTACTATGAAGTCCATAGATATATTCCTCCATGGTTGTTCTGGTACCGGCAAAGGACGTAGCAGACCCCAAGACTTAATGTTGGACCCCTTGTTTCGCTGGCAGGTAGTGCAGGAGCTTACATACTTTTTGCAATCAGTTTTCAAGGTAGGCCACCAAAATGATCGCTGAATATGATCCATAGTTTTCCGTACACCGAAGTGGCCAGCAAGTTGATGATCATGTAAAGTTTGTAAGACCTGGATTCTGGCTTGTTGTGGGACAAAGATCTTGTCCTGATACCAGAGATACCCCCCGGCTTCTTAAAGAGGAAGTCTCTGGTTCCTGGCATTGGAGGGAGGCCTGTTTAAGAGAAGAGCTTAGATCAGGTTGAATCAAAAGAAAGTTCTGTGGAGACAAGATCGTACTGGATGTTGTTTATTCTGGGGTATCAGGAAACATTCGGAATAAAGCATCGGCTTTGCCGTTCTTGGAGCCAGGGCGGTAGGTGATGTGAAAGTTGAATCATGAAAAGATCATAGCCCAGCGAGCTTGACGGGGTCTCAGGCGTTAGGCAGTGCGGAGGTACTCGAGGTTTCTGTGATTGGTGAATATCATTATTGGGTGCGTGGCTCCCTCAAGAAGGTATCTCCACTCTTCTAAGGCTGTCTTAATGGCCAGAATCTCACGATCACCTACATCGTAATTTCTCTCGGCCTGGCTCATTTTCCAGGAGAAGGCCACAGGGTGAAGCAGAGACTTGGGTCCCAGGCGCTGTGAAAGTACTGCTCCTGTAGCTACCTCTGAGGCATCAACCTCTAAAATATAGGGCAAGGCAGGATCAGGGTGCCGAAGAATTGGTGCAGAAGTAAACAAAGACTTCAGTTTCTCAAAGGCAGATTGGGCTTCGGAGGAACACAGGAAGTGAACATGTAGGCGGGTTACTTGGGTTATGGGCGAGATGATGGAAGAAAAGTTCCTTATAAACCTTCTATAGAAGTTTGCAAACCCTACAAACCTTTGTACACCCTTCTTGTCTGATGGAGTTGGCCAGTCTAGGATTGCCTGCACTTTCTGTGGATCCATAGCTACACCACCAGTAGAGATGATGAGCCCTAGGAATTGTATGGATTTCTTTTCAAATTCACACTTTTCTGCTTTTGCGTAAAGTCCGTGTTTTCTTAGTGTGAGTAAAACTGTCTTTACATGAGTCCGATGGAGCTCCAAGGTGGTTGAGAAGATAAGGATGTCATCCAGATAGATGATGACGAAGTAGTCAAGATATTCCCAGAAGATGTTGTTTACGAAGTGCTGGAAAGTAGCCGGGGCATTACAGAGCCCAAACGGCATCACCAAATACTCAAAGTGCCCAAACCTCGTTCTGAATGCCGTCTTCCACTCATCACCCTCACGGATGGGAACGAGGTTGTAGGCACCCCGGAGGTCGAGTTTGGTGAACACTTGGGCTGAACGAAGTCTCTGGAAGAGTTCAGGGACCAGTGGGAGTGGATATCGGTTCTTTATGGTGATTTTATTTAATTCCCTATAGTCCACACATGGTCTTAGAGTCTGATCTTTTTTTTCGACAAAGAAAATGCCGGCACCGGCAGGAAAAGAAGAAGGACGGATGAAGCCCTTTGCCAAATTTTCATCTATGTACTGTCATAGTGTCCCCAATTCCACTTCAGAGAGGGGGAATATACGTCCAAATGGAACTTTGGCCCCTGGAAGTAGCTCGATAGGACAATCATATGGCTGATGTGATGGTAGAACATCGTCCTTTCTCTTATCAAAAACGTCTAGGAATTCATGGTACACCCGGGGTACATCCTGATTAGTGGAGGATACCGAATGGACTGTCAGACAACTGGTGGTATCTCTGGATGCAGGGATGAGGCAATGTTGTTGGCAATAGGGGGAAGTGAACAGGACTTCCTTCTTGATCCAATCGATCTGGGGGTTATGGGCTTGGAGCCATGGGATACCCAAGATAATTGGAGACATAGGTGAACTCAAAACGTCAAAACGTATGAAGTCCCGATGGCCATCGGGAGAGGTAATAAGGAGAGGAGAAGTCTCTTGAGTAACAAGGCCTGAGTTAGGTAGGGTACCATCTGCTAAACGGACTTCCAGACCCCGTTTCTTGTGGAGGAGGGGCAACCTAAGGTTCCTTGCCAGGTTCAAGTCCATGAAGCAACTGCATGCTCCAGAGTCGATTATAGCCTGGAGCCGGATCTCTTCTTCTCCCAACTGCAGTGAAATGGGAAGGACGAGTTGTGAGGGAGAAGTCCCGGAAACCTGGAAATATGCTGGAGAGTAGGTAGGTGGCTTCTTGAACTTTCTGGGACAGTCGCATAGAAAATGTCCATTTCCTCCACAATAGAGGCAGAGATTGGCTAGGATACGACGACGTCTTTCATCAGGAGTTAGTGCAGAACGTAACAGGCCAATCTGCTTGGGAACTGATCCAAAGGTGGGTGTACTGGTGGGTCTGCAGGTTCATGATCGTTCGGACTGTCTCTCCCGCAAACGTCGATCAAGTTGGATGGATAATTGGATGAGACCCTCGAGTGTAGTGGGAATCTCGATCCTGGCCAACTCGTCCTTGAGGGATTCGGAGAGTCCTAGGCGGAACTGGTGTAGTAAAGCTGCCTCATTCCAGGCTGTGTCTGCAGACCACTGCCGCCAGTCCAGGGTATAGTCCTCTACTGGTCACCTACCCTGCTGCAGAGAGTGCAGAGTGGCTTCAGCGGTGGCAGTACGCTGGGGATCCTCATAAAGTTGTGCCATAGCTGCCAGGAATGCGTCCACCGTGCAAATGACTGGACTCTTTTGTTCCCATAAGTTATGGGCCCAGGCCTGAGGTTCATCGGACAGCAAAGAGATGAGGAACCCGACTTTAACAGTCTCTAAAGCAAAAGTCCTGGGTTGCAGGGCTAGGTACAATAGGCAGGCAGTCTTGAAGGATCTGAACTTTTTCCGGTCTCCGGAGGATCGCTCCGGAATGGGAACTCGGGGTTCTGGAGGTGGGAACATCATCAAGGGAGCCGCAGAGGATTGTTCGTGAGCAGATGACTCTGACAGGTGTTGCAACTTATCCGTTAGTTGCAGATAACCTTCCTGTAATTTCTGAACTGCTTGGGTCAGAGTGGTGGCTTGCTGGCACAAAGTCTCTAATGGGGACGCACCTCCACCGGCCTCAGTCATGGCTGGATTATACTGTCAAGTCTGTAGTGTGAGGCCGGGTTGCTGAGAGGGTGCCCCTTGCGGCTGAGTGCAGCGCATCCCTGGATTTGGGTACAGGGAATGCGATGCACAGAGGTGCACGGGTTGCCAGGGATACTGCAAGCTGGCTGGTTGGCTGTAAGTAGCTAGAGTGCATTGTGGCAGCCGTGCAGAGAGAAATCTTGAACAGTAACAGCAGGGTAAACCAGGAACAGGGTCCGCAGCCAGGCCAGGGGTCAAATACCAAAAGACAGTCCGAGAGAGGTACAGGAACAAGCCGGGTCATACACAGAGGGCAGAAGATCGGAGAGTAGTCAGCCAAGCCGGGGTCAGAGCGAGGAGATAAACAGGAACACAGGTCAAGCCAAGCAGAGATCAAGCAGGGGTCTTCAGAGTATACAAGGCACAGGAACACAGGAGCTGTTAGATAATCCAGCAAACTGCAAGTGTCAGTGGCAGGTTTAAATAGGCCGGGGGGGTGTTCCCACAAGATCAGGGCGTGCTCACTAGACTCGCCTGCCACCATGACGGTTACTGGAGGAATTGCCCACAACACGGCCATTTCCCTGACACCTAGGCATTTGCATACCTAGGCAGTTGTGGTACTTGGTTACTTAGGGAGCCACAGTCCATTCTGAATATTCTGAAACCCGGACACATGATTCAAAACCCCAGACTGTCTAGGTGAATTCGGGATGGGTGGAAACCCTAGTGCCATTGTTGTGCTGGTTGCCTGCAAAACCTAGTCCTAAAATTGGCGATGTCTCCCCCCACAAATCTCTATGAAATCTCTGAGCTCCAAGTCCCAGACCTAGTTTTACCAACCACTGAGTAAACTGCAAACCCAGTTTCCACCAGATGAAATAAGAATCCTGGAGACCCTCAGCCTCCCTAGTTGAGGATCCAGGGAGACGTAAAACACTTTTAACACCATGACAGGCCACCACACTGTCACAGTAGTTACATAGAAGCAAAAAGAGGCACACAATAAAATGTAATAATCTGAGATAGATAGATAGATAGATAGATAGATAGATAGATAGATAGATAGATAGATAGATAGATAGATAGATAGATAGATAGATAGATAGAAATGTAGGTTTTTATTGCGCTGAGAGTCGGCCATGTTTTTATGGCAAAATATACATATACTATATTATTTTTCACATTAATACTGACACATAACTATACCAAAACATTAATATAAAAGAAAGAAAATGTTTTAGGATAAATGGTAACATATATGTGGATAGTATAGATGGGAAAGGGAACGGAGGGAAGCTAGAGTAAGGTATTTGGCAAATAAGTGTGTTAACCTGCATTCCTGCGGGGCACTTGGTGAAAGTCAACGTAAAAGGGCGTCCATGTGTAAGTTCATTGTAGGTTGTATAGGATCCGAGTGTTACATTTTTTTTTTTTTTTTTTTCAATTTAGACAGAGCATGTTTTTGGGCTGCTGTTATTTTTTTATTGTCCGTTATTTGGATTTTACATTAACTTCTCCAAAAGGTAGTGAAGAAGATTCCCATGCACTCACTGTGACTCTCTTAGCCAATGTGAGATCCTTTCACTTTTTTATTAAAATAAAACATTGCATTATATGTTGAACAAAAAAAAACTGAGCATGACATTAGAAGCCAAAAATACAAATTATTTAAACTCTATAAAAGTTCAAGTTTTATAATAACAAATTGTTATCATAAATATATCATAAGATAACAGATACTGTTGTATTACTTATTTTCTTGATCTTAGCAAAAAAATGTTGATGAGCAGTATAAAAATTACTGCATCAGTAAAAAAAATTAAAAAATCAATAATTACCTTTACTGATGTTTGCGCCTCCAGAACATCTTTCCATTCAAGAGAATTCTTCCACTAATTTCTTAGAATGTCAGTCTCTTTGGTCCTCCTCAATGCTTATGCCGCGTACACACGATCGGACTTTACGGCATACTTGGTCCGGCGATCTTTTCGACGGACTTTGTAGTGTAGGTGCGCCGGACATAAAAACGGACGGACTTGGACACACACGATAACTCCAAAAGTCCAATGGTTTTGAACGTGGTGATGTACAGCACGTACGACGGGACTAGAAAAAGGAAGTTCAAGCCCCACTACGCCACCCTTTGGGCTCCTTCTGCTAATCTCATGTTTATCTCATGTTAGTAGAAGTTTGGTTAGAGACGATTCGCGCTTTTCACACTTCAGCTTATTTTGATCCTTTTCTGCGGTTCAGTTTGTGCTTGTGAGGTTTGTATCTGCTTTTCAGTGCGTGTTGGTCAGTTCATAACCTGCCTAGCAGGCCGTTCTGGTCCGCTCGTTCCTGATTTTCAGGTCGCTCTTCATAGGCCTTGCTGTTCTTCAGTACGTTTGTTCTAAGTTTGTTTGTTTGACCAGCCGACCGTTTTGAAGCCATGTTGCGTGGACGTACTCGTTCTCGAGTTCGTGCTGCATGGGGACTTGGTGTTGGGGTTAATACTTTGACCCGAGTCCAGTCCATGAACAGGGTGAGGAGGAGTTCATGGATGAAGAATTGGTTGCGCCAGTGTGACCAGTTCTGTCACATGCCTTTGCTCCGTGAGATCCGTGAGAATAATCCTGAGGATTTCAGGAATTATCTCAAGATGAGGGACCCCGTTTTTGAACGTCTGCTGGCTATGCTGACCCCCTATATCAGCAGGCAGGATACCTGCATGAGGAAAGCCATCACTGTGGAGCAGAGGCTATTTGCCACTTTACGTTACTTGGCGACTGGAAGAAGTCTTCAGGACTTGAAGTTCTCGACAGGCATCTCCCCCCAGGCTCTGGGGATCATACAGAGACCTGTTCTGCTATTATTCAGGTCCTGCAGAAGGACTATATGAAGGTAAGTTTTTTCCTTTAACATTACATGATATGTATTTAATGTTTGCTAATGTATTGTCTAAATGTCCTCGTTACCGTTACCATGTTTGGAATATGCGGTGAATGCCCCCTTTATCTTCACGCATGCCTGTTTTTTTACATTGATCATTTTTTGCCCTACATGCATATTTACCTTCAATAACCTCTCCACCATGCAATCCTGGGTCTATTTATACCTCTAGCCTATAGTTCCTTGAACAATGTATATTGTCAGCTCCATTGTACTGATTTACCCTCCCCCATCCCTTCAAATGTTAGCAACTGTCAAGTGTGTTCTTGGCCCAAATTAGAACCCCTCCCCCACCCCTTCAAATGTTAGCAACTGTCAGGTGTGTTCTTGGCCCCAATTAGAACCCCTCCCCCACCCCTTCAAATGTTAGCAACTGTCAGGTGTGTTCTTGGCCCCAATTAGAACCCCTCCCCCACCCCTTCAAATGTTAGCAACTGTCAGGTGTGTTCTTGGCCCCAATTAGAACCCCTACCCCCACATACAAATTGATCAATGGCCCATCAGAGGGGGTGAGTAATCTCATAAGTGGGCCTTATGTTTATATTTTTTGGTCTAAAAATAACACATATTAAGAATGTTCGACTGCTGTTGTTCAAGAATGTTTTTGTGTAATCTGATATCCAAGTTATGTTTAAAAGTACTTATATTTTTTTTCTCTTGTTTGACTCCACAGTTTCCTTCAAACACACAGGAATGGCAGACTGTGGCCACCCAGTTTGCTGACCCTTGGGACTTTCCCAACTGCTCATTGTGAAGCTGTAGGAACTTAAACCAAGTGGAACTTTTCTAAGTGGTGAGTTAAAACCAGAGGGAGAGTGAACAAGTTTTACTTTTTGTTTGCTGGGTAGCATTTTTTGGGGCTTTTCCTTTTAGCTTTTCAATTAGCTTTTTCTGTCACTTTTTAAATAGCTTCTTTTTTTTTTTCTTCTTTGGTTCCTTCAGGCTATTAAGTAGGGGGAGGGGGTGATTGCTCACAGGTGCCTGCAGTCTATATAACTGTGTGTAGGACTCATCCTGAGCCTGCTCATTGTGAAGCTGTAGGAACTTAAACCAAGTGGAACTTTTCTAAGTGGTGAGTTAAAACCAGAGGGAGAGTGAACAAGTTTTACTTTTTGTTTGCTGGGTAGCATTTTTGGGGCTTTTCCTTTTAGCTTTTCAATTAGCTTTTTCTGTCACTTTTTAAATAGCTTTTTTTTTTTTTTCTTCTTTGGTTCCTTCAGGCTATTAAGTAGGGGGAGGGGGTGATTGCTCACAGGTGCCTGCAGTCTATATAACTGTGTGTAGGACTCATCCTGAGCCTGCTCATTGTGAAGCTGTAGGAACTTAAACCAAGTGGAACTTTTCTAAGTGGTGAGTTAAAACCAGAGGGAGAGTGAACAAGTTTTACTTTTTGTTTGCTGGGTAGCATTTTTGGGGCTTTTCCTTTTAGCTTTTCAATTAGCTTTTTCTGTCACTTTTTAAATAGCTTTTTTTTTTTTTTTTTTAATTCTTTGGTTCCTTCAGGCTATTAAGTAGGGGGAGGGGGTGATTGCTCACAGGTGCCTGCAGTCTATATAACTGTGTGTAGGACTCATCCTGAGCCTGCTCATTGTGAAGCTGTAGGAACTTAAACCAAGTGGAACTTTTCTAAGTGGTGAGTTAAAACCAGAGTCTAAAACAGGAGATTATAACAGGGGTCATAGTACCTGTGTAGTGTGAGTACATGAGTGTTGTCTGAGTAGTGTGTGTGGATCGTTAGTACTTGTGTATTGTGTATTGTATACTTGAGTATTGCGAGTGTACATAGGTCTGCGACTGTTCTGCGATTGCACGTAGGTCTGTGAGTACCTGTGTATTGTCTTGTGTACCTGTGTACCTGTGTATTGTCTTGTTGTGTACTTGTGTATTGTCTTGAGTATTAGTGCCAGGAAGCTAGCTGTTAGGTAATTTGGACAGGGTAAAATCCCCAATCCTCACTAAATTTAATAGGTACGATGCCCGGCGGGTGTGGAGAGGCAACTCTTTGTACATCTTGCCGCATGTATGCGTTCCTTGATCATCCGATCGAGGGCGAATACTGCTGTGCAAAATGTAAGCACATTGTTTCCCTGGAAGCCCAGGTTCTGAATCTGGGGAAGCAACTGTCAGCACTGAGAAGTCCCTCCATACTAAAGGAGAGCCAGGAACGTACACGGCAGGTGCCAGCAGGGGCCAGCACAGAGGCGGGTGGAGACAAAGAGGTGCTGGCACTAGCAAAGAGTAGATGGGTGACAGTCAGGAGGGGTAGAGGGGGAAGTGCCAGGGAGGCCGATCCAGGACTGGAGCATCCCAATAAGTACGCTACTTTGAGTGACATTGGTGAAACCAGTCAGACGCCAGCACTGCTGGAGCTGAGAGACTCTCCTAGCTGCCGGGGGAAGAACTCCTCCAGTGAGAGTGGGGGGGCAGCAAAGGGAAAGGAAAGACAGATTCTGGTGGTAGGGGACTCAGTTCTTAGAAGGACAGAGAGGGCAATCTGTAACCAAGACCTGAAGCGCCGAACAGTATGTTGTCTACCGGGCGCTCGGGTTCGGCACATCACGGATCTTGTGGACAGATTACTGGGAGGGGCTGGGGAAGACCCGGCTGTCATGGTGCACGTTGGCACCAATGCCAAAGTCAGAGGCAGATGGAGTGTCCTAAAGAACGATTTTAGGGACTTAGGAGCTAAATTGAGGAAAAGGACCTCCAAGGTAGTATTCTCAGGAATACTACCGGTACATCGAGCCACACCAGAAAGGAAGAGGGAGATTAGGGAAGTAAACAAGTGGCTGAAGAGCTGGTGTAGTAAGGAGGGGTTTGGGTTCCTGGAGGACTGGGCCGACTTCTCAGTTGGTAACCGGTACTATAGAAGGGACGGACTGCACCTAAATGAGGAGGGTGCAGATCTGCTGGGAAGGAAGATGGCCAAAAAGTTAGAGGGGTTTTTAAACTAGGCGATGGGGGGGAGGGTCCAGAGGCAGAGATAGCCAGCGCGGAAGATCTTCCAGAGGGTAGTATTGGGGGCATTAGTGGTAGGTTAACCAAAGCACAAAAACACAAGGTGAGTATAGTAGCAAGTCATAGTTGCAATCTCGAAACACCCAATATGAAGACAATATGCGACCGGTCTAAACTATGTGGCAGGTTCACCAATGCCAGGAGCATGGCGGACAAGATGGGTGAACTAGAGATACTGTTGTACGAGGAGGATTTGGATTTTGTGGGAATTTCAGAGACCTGGTTCAACAGCTCTCATGATTGGCTGGCAAACATTCAAGGGTATACCCTATACCGCAAGGAAAGAAAATGTTTTAGGATAAATGGTAACATATATGTGGATAGTATAGATGGGAAAGGGAACGGAGGGAAGCTAGAGTAAGGTATTTGGCAAATAAGTGTGTTAACCTGCATTCCTGCGGGGCACTTGGTGAAAGTCAACGTAAAAGGGCGTCCATGTGTAAGTTCATTGTAGGTTGTAGGTTGTATAGGATCCGAGTGTTACATTTTTTTTTTTTTTTTTCAATTTAGACAGAGCATGTTTTTGGGCTGCTGTTATTTTTTTATTGTCCGTTATTTGGATTTTACATTAACTTCTCCAAAAGGTAGTGAAGAAGATTCCCATGCACTCACTGTGACTCTCTTAGCCAATGTGAGATCCTTTCACTTTTTTATTAAAATAAAACATTGCATTATATGTTGAACAAAAAAAAACTGAGCATGACATTAGAAGCCAAAAATACAAATTATTTAAACTCTATAAAAGTTCAAGTTTTATAATAACAAATTGTTATCATAAATATATCATAAGATAACAGATACTGTTGTATTACTTATTTTCTTGATCTTAGCAAAAAAATGTTGATGAGCAGTATAAAAATTACTGCATCAGTAAAAAAAATTAAAAAATCAATAATTACCTTTACTGATGTTTGCGCCTCCAGAACATCTTTCCATTCAAGAGAATTCTTCCACTAATTTCTTAGAATGTCAGTCTCTTTGGTCCTCCTCAATGCTTATGCCGCGTACACACGATCGGACTTTACGGCATACTTGGTCCGGCGATCTTTTCGACGGACTTTGTAGTGTAGGTGCGCCGGACATAAAAACGGACGGACTTGGACACACACGATAACTCCAAAAGTCCAATGGTTTTGAACGTGGTGATGTACAGCACGTACGACGGGACTAGAAAAAGGAAGTTCAAGCCCCACTACGCCACCCTTTGGGCTCCTTCTGCTAATCTCATGTTTATCTCATGTTAGTAGAAGTTTGGTTAGAGACGATTCGCGCTTTTCACACTTCAGCTTATTTTGATCCTTTTCTGCGGTTCAGTTTGTGCTTGTGAGGTTTGTATCTGCTTTTCAGTGCGTGTTGGTCAGTTCGTAACCTGCCTAGCAGGCCGTTCTGGTCCGCTCGTTCCTGATTTTCAGGTCGCTCTTCATAGGCCTTGCTGTTCTTCAGTACGTTTGTTCTAAGTTTGTTTGTTTGACCAGCCGACCGTTTTGAAGCCATGTTGCGTGGACGTGCTCGTTCTCGAGTTCGTGCTGCATGGGGACTTGGTGTTGGGGTTAATACTTTGACCCGAGTCCAGTCCATGAACAGGGTGAGGAGGAGTTCATGGATGAAGAATTGGTTGCGCCAGTGTGACCAGTTCTGTCACATGCCTTTGCTCCGTGAGATCCGTGAGAATAATCCTGAGGATTTCAGGAATTATCTCAAGATGAGGGACCCCGTTTTTGAACGTCTGCTGGCTATGCTGACCCCCTATATCAGCAGGCAGGATACCTGCATGAGGAAAGCCATCACTGTGGAGCAGAGGCTATTTGCCACTTTACGTTACTTGGCGACTGGAAGAAGTCTTCAGGACTTGAAGTTCTCGACAGGCATCTCCCCCCAGGCTCTGGGGATCATACAGAGACCTGTTCTGCTATTATTCGGGTCCTGCAGAAGGACTATATGAAGGTAAGTTTTTTCCTTTAACATTACATGATATGTATTTAATGTTTGCTAATGTATTGTCTAAATGTCCTCGTTACCGTTACCATGTTTGGAATATGCGGTGAATGCCCCCTTTATCTTCACGCATGCCTGTTTTTTTACATTGATCATTTTTTGCCCTACATGCATATTTACCTTCAATAACCTCTCCACCATGCAATCCTGGGTCTATTTATACCTCTAGCCTATAGTTCCTTGAACAATGTATATTGTCAGCTCCATTGTACTGATTTACCCTCCCCCATCCCTTCAAATGTTAGCAACTGTCAAGTGTGTTCTTGGCCCAAATTAGAACCCCTCCCCCACCCCTTCAAATGTTAGCAACTGTCAGGTGTGTTCTTGGCCCCAATTAGAACCCCTCCCCCACCCCTTCAAATGTTAGCAACTGTCAGGTGTGTTCTTGGCCCCAATTAGAACCCCTCCCCCACCCCTTCAAATGTTAGCAACTGTCAGGTGTGTTCTTGGCCCCAATTAGAACCCCTACCCCCACATACAAATTGATCAATGGCCCATCAGAGGGGGTGAGTAATCTCATAAGTGGGCCTTATGTTTATATTTTTTGGTCTAAAAATAACACATATTAAGAATGTTCGACTGCTGTTGTTCAAGAATGTTTTTGTGTAATCTGATATCCAAGTTATGTTTAAAAGTACTTATATTTTTTTTCTCTTGTTTGACTCCACAGTTTCCTTCAAACACACAGGAATGGCAGACTGTGGCCACCCAGTTTGCTGACCCTTGGGACTTTCCCAACTGCTCATTGTGAAGCTGTAGGAACTTAAACCAAGTGGAACTTTTCTAAGTGGTGAGTTAAAACCAGAGGGAGAGTGAACAAGTTTTACTTTTTGTTTGCTGGGTAGCATTTTTTGGGGCTTTTCCTTTTAGCTTTTCGATTAGCTTTTTCTGTCACTTTTTAAATAGCTTCTTTTTTTTTTTCTTCTTTGGTTCCTTCAGGCTATTAAGTAGGGGGAGGGGGTGATTGCTCACAGGTGCCTGCAGTCTATATAACTGTGTGTAGGACTCATCCTGAGCCTGCTCATTGTGAAGCTGTAGGAACTTAAACCAAGTGGAACTTTTCTAAGTGGTGAGTTAAAACCAGAGGGAGAGTGAACAAGTTTTACTTTTTGTTTGCTGGGTAGCATTTTTGGGGCTTTTCCTTTTAGCTTTTCAATTAGCTTTTTCTGTCACTTTTTAAATAGCTTTTTTTTTTTTTTTTTTTTTTTTTTTTTCTTCTTTGGTTCCTTCAGGCTATTAAGTAGGGGGAGGGGTGATTGCTCACAGGTGCCTGCAGTCTATATAACTGTGTGTAGGACTCATCCTGAGCCTGCTCTTTGTGAAGCTGTAGGAACTTAAACCAAGTGGAACTTTTCTAAGTGGTGAGTTAAAACCAGAGGGAGAGTGAACAAGTTTTACTTTTTGTTTGCTGGGTAGCATTTTTGGGGCTTTTCCTTTTAGCTTTTCAATTAGCTTTTTCTGTCACTTTTTAAATAGCTTTTTTTTTTTTCTTCTTTGGTTCCTTCAGGCTATTAAGTAGGGGGAGGGGGTGATTGCTCACAGGTGCCTGCAGTCTATATAACTGTGTGTAGGACTCATCCTGAGCCTGCTCATTGTGAAGCTGTAGGAACTTAAACCAAGTGGAACTTTTCTAAGTGGTGAGTTAAAACCAGAGGGAGAGTGAACAAGTTTTACTTTTTGTTTGCTGGGTAGCATTTTTGGGGCTTTTCCTTTTAGCTTTTCAATTAGCTTTTTCTGTCACTTTTTAAATAGCTTTTTTTTTTTTTTTTTTAATTCTTTGGTTCCTTCAGGCTATTAAGTAGGGGGAGGGGGTGATTGCTCACAGGTGCCTGCAGTCTATATAACTGTGTGTAGGACTCATCCTGAGCCTGCTCATTGTGAAGCTGTAGGAACTTAAACCAAGTGGAACTTTTCTAAGTGGTGAGTTAAAACCAGAGTCTAAAACAGGAGATTATAACAGGGGTCATAGTACCTGTGTAGTGTGAGTACATGAGTGTTGTCTGAGTAGTGTGTGTGGATCGTTAGTACTTGTGTATTGTGTATTGTATACTTGAGTATTGCGAGTGTACATAGGTCTGCGACTGTTCTGCGATTGCACGTAGGTCTGTGAGTACCTGTGTATTGTCTTGTGTACCTGTGTACCTGTGTATTGTCTTGTTGTGTACTTGTGTATTGTCTTGAGTATTAGTGCCAGGAAGCTAGCTGTTAGGTAATTTGGACAGGGTAAAATCCCCAATCCTCACTAAATTTAATAGGTACGATGCCCGGCGGGTGTGGAGAGGCAACTCTTTGTACATCTTGCCGCATGTATGCGTTCCTTGATCATCCGATCGAGGGCGAATACTGCTGTGCAAAATGTAAGCACATTGTTTCCCTGGAAGCCCAGGTTCTGAATCTGGGGAAGCAACTGTCAGCACTGAGAAGTCCCTCCATACTAAAGGAGAGCCAGGAACGTACACGGCAGGTGCCAGCAGGGGCCAGCACAGAGGCGGGTGGAGACAAAGAGGTGCTGGCACTAGCAAAGAGTAGATGGGTGACAGTCAGGAGGGGTAGAGGGGGAAGTGCCAGGGAGGCCGATCCAGGACTGGAGCATCCCAATAAGTACGCTACTTTGAGTGACATTGGTGAAACCAGTCAGACGCCAGCACTGCTGGAGCTGAGAGACTCTCCTAGCTGCCGGGGGAAGAACTCCTCCAGTGAGAGTGGGGGGGCAGCAAAGGGAAAGGAAAGACAGATTCTGGTGGTAGGGGACTCAGTTCTTAGAAGGACAGAGAGGGCAATCTGTAACCAAGACCTGAAGCGCCGAACAGTATGTTGTCTACCGGGCGCTCGGGTTCGGCACATCACGGATCTTGTGGACAGATTACTGGGAGGGGCTGGGGAAGACCCGGCTGTCATGGTGCACGTTGGCACCAATGCCAAAGTCAGAGGCAGATGGAGTGTCCTAAAGAACGATTTTAGGGACTTAGGAGCTAAATTGAGGAAAAGGACCTCCAAGGTAGTATTCTCAGGAATACTACCGGTACATCGAGCCACACCAGAAAGGAAGAGGGAGATTAGGGAAGTAAACAAGTGGCTGAAGAGCTGGTGTAGTAAGGAGGGGTTTGGGTTCCTGGAGGACTGGGCCGACTTCTCAGTTGGTAACCGGTACTATAGAAGGGACGGACTGCACCTAAATGAGGAGGGTGCAGATCTGCTGGGAAGGAAGATGGCCAAAAAGTTAGAGGGGTTTTTAAACTAGGCGATGGGGGGGAGGGTCCAGAGGCAGAGATAGCCAGCGCGGAAGATCTTCCAGAGGGTAGTATTGGGGGCATTAGTGGTAGGTTAACCAAAGCACAAAAACACAAGGTGAGTATAGTAGCAAGTCATAGTTGCAATCTCGAAACACCCAATATGAAGACAATATGCGACCGGTCTAAACTATGTGGCAGGTTCACCAATGCCAGGAGCATGGCGGACAAGATGGGTGAACTAGAGATACTGTTGTACGAGGAGGATTTGGATTTTGTGGGAATTTCAGAGACCTGGTTCAACAGCTCTCATGATTGGCTGGCAAACATTCAAGGGTATACCCTATACCGCAAGGAAAGAAAATGTTTTAGGATAAATGGTAACATATATGTGGATAGTATAGATGGGAAAGGGAACGGAGGGAAGCTAGAGTAAGGTATTTGGCAAATAAGTGTGTTAACCTGCATTCCTGCGGGGCACTTGGTGAAAGTCAACGTAAAAGGGCGTCCATGTGTAAGTTCATTGTAGGTTGTAGGTTGTATAGGATCCGAGTGTTACATTTTTTTTTTTTTTTTTCAATTTAGACAGAGCATGTTTTTGGGCTGCTGTTATTTTTTTATTGTCCGTTATTTGGATTTTACATTAACTTCTCCAAAAGGTAGTGAAGAAGATTCCCATGCACTCACTGTGACTCTCTTAGCCAATGTGAGATCCTTTCACTTTTTTATTAAAATAAAACATTGCATTATATGTTGAACAAAAAAAAACTGAGCATGACATTAGAAGCCAAAAATACAAATTATTTAAACTCTATAAAAGTTCAAGTTTTATAATAACAAATTGTTATCATAAATATATCATAAGATAACAGATACTGTTGTATTACTTATTTTCTTGATCTTAGCAAAAAAATGTTGATGAGCAGTATAAAAATTACTGCATCAGTAAAAAAAATTAAAAAATCAATAATTACCTTTACTGATGTTTGCGCCTCCAGAACATCTTTCCATTCAAGAGAATTCTTCCACTAATTTCTTAGAATGTCAGTCTCTTTGGTCCTCCTCAATGCTTATGCCGCGTACACACGATCGGACTTTACGGCATACTTGGTCCGGCGATCTTTTCGACGGACTTTGTAGTGTAGGTGCGCCGGACATAAAAACGGACGGACTTGGACACACACGATAACTCCAAAAGTCCAATGGTTTTGAACGTGGTGATGTACAGCACGTACGACGGGACTAGAAAAAGGAAGTTCAAGCCCCACTACGCCACCCTTTGGGCTCCTTCTGCTAATCTCATGTTTATCTCATGTTAGTAGAAGTTTGGTTAGAGACGATTCGCGCTTTTCACACTTCAGCTTATTTTGATCCTTTTCTGCGGTTCAGTTTGTGCTTGTGAGGTTTGTATCTGCTTTTCAGTGCGTGTTGGTCAGTTCGTAACCTGCCTAGCAGGCCGTTCTGGTCCGCTCGTTCCTGATTTTCAGGTCGCTCTTCATAGGCCTTGCTGTTCTTCAGTACGTTTGTTCTAAGTTTGTTTGTTTGACCAGCCGACCGTTTTGAAGCCATGTTGCGTGGACGTGCTCGTTCTCGAGTTCGTGCTGCATGGGGACTTGGTGTTGGGGTTAATACTTTGACCCGAGTCCAGTCCATGAACAGGGTGAGGAGGAGTTCATGGATGAAGAATTGGTTGCGCCAGTGTGACCAGTTCTGTCACATGCCTTTGCTCCGTGAGATCCGTGAGAATAATCCTGAGGATTTCAGGAATTATCTCAAGATGAGGGACCCCGTTTTTGAACGTCTGCTGGCTATGCTGACCCCCTATATCAGCAGGCAGGATACCTGCATGAGGAAAGCCATCACTGTGGAGCAGAGGCTATTTGCCACTTTACGTTACTTGGCGACTGGAAGAAGTCTTCAGGACTTGAAGTTCTCGACAGGCATCTCCCCCCAGGCTCTGGGGATCATACAGAGACCTGTTCTGCTATTATTCGGGTCCTGCAGAAGGACTATATGAAGGTAAGTTTTTTCCTTTAACATTACATGATATGTATTTAATGTTTGCTAATGTATTGTCTAAATGTCCTCGTTACCGTTACCATGTTTGGAATATGCGGTGAATGCCCCCTTTATCTTCACGCATGCCTGTTTTTTTACATTGATCATTTTTTGCCCTACATGCATATTTACCTTCAATAACCTCTCCACCATGCAATCCTGGGTCTATTTATACCTCTAGCCTATAGTTCCTTGAACAATGTATATTGTCAGCTCCATTGTACTGATTTACCCTCCCCCATCCCTTCAAATGTTAGCAACTGTCAAGTGTGTTCTTGGCCCAAATTAGAACCCCTCCCCCACCCCTTCAAATGTTAGCAACTGTCAGGTGTGTTCTTGGCCCCAATTAGAACCCCTCCCCCACCCCTTCAAATGTTAGCAACTGTCAGGTGTGTTCTTGGCCCCAATTAGAACCCCTCCCCCACCCCTTCAAATGTTAGCAACTGTCAGGTGTGTTCTTGGCCCCAATTAGAACCCCTACCCCCACATACAAATTGATCAATGGCCCATCAGAGGGGGTGAGTAATCTCATAAGTGGGCCTTATGTTTATATTTTTTGGTCTAAAAATAACACATATTAAGAATGTTCGACTGCTGTTGTTCAAGAATGTTTTTGTGTAATCTGATATCCAAGTTATGTTTAAAAGTACTTATATTTTTTTTCTCTTGTTTGACTCCACAGTTTCCTTCAAACACACAGGAATGGCAGACTGTGGCCACCCAGTTTGCTGACCCTTGGGACTTTCCCAACTGCTCATTGTGAAGCTGTAGGAACTTAAACCAAGTGGAACTTTTCTAAGTGGTGAGTTAAAACCAGAGGGAGAGTGAACAAGTTTTACTTTTTGTTTGCTGGGTAGCATTTTTTGGGGCTTTTCCTTTTAGCTTTTCAATTAGCTTTTTCTGTCACTTTTTAAATAGCTTCTTTTTTTTTTTCTTCTTTGGTTCCTTCAGGCTATTAAGTAGGGGGAGGGGGTGATTGCTCACAGGTGCCTGCAGTCTATATAACTGTGTGTAGGACTCATCCTGAGCCTGCTCATTGTGAAGCTGTAGGAACTTAAACCAAGTGGAACTTTTCTAAGTGGTGAGTTAAAACCAGAGGGAGAGTGAACAAGTTTTACTTTTTGTTTGCTGGGTAGCATTTTTGGGGCTTTTCCTTTTAGCTTTTCAATTAGCTTTTTCTGTCACTTTTTAAATAGCTTTTTTTTTTTTTTTTTTTTTTTTTTTTTTCTTCTTTGGTTCCTTCAGGCTATTAAGTAGGGGGAGGGGGTGATTGCTCACAGGTGCCTGCAGTCTATATAACTGTGTGTAGGACTCATCCTGAGCCTGCTCATTGTGAAGCTGTAGGAACTTAAACCAAGTGGAACTTTTCTAAGTGGTGAGTTAAAACCAGAGGGAGAGTGAACAAGTTTTACTTTTTGTTTGCTGGGTAGCATTTTTGGGGCTTTTCCTTTTAGCTTTTCAATTAGCTTTTTCTGTCACTTTTTAAATAGCTTTTTTTTTTTTTCTTCTTTGGTTCCTTCAGGCTATTAAGTAGGGGGAGGGGGTGATTGCTCACAGGTGCCTGCAGTCTATATAACTGTGTGTAGGACTCATCCTGAGCCTGCTCATTGTGAAGCTGTAGGAACTTAAACCAAGTGGAACTTTTCTAAGTGGTGAGTTAAAACCAGAGGGAGAGTGAACAAGTTTTACTTTTTGTTTGCTGGGTAGCATTTTTGGGGCTTTTCCTTTTAGCTTTTCAATTAGCTTTTTCTGTCACTTTTTAAATAGCTTTTTTTTTTTTTTTTTTAATTCTTTGGTTCCTTCAGGCTATTAAGTAGGGGGAGGGGGTGATTGCTCACAGGTGCCTGCAGTCTATATAACTGTGTGTAGGACTCATCCTGAGCCTGCTCATTGTGAAGCTGTAGGAACTTAAACCAAGTGGAACTTTTCTAAGTGGTGAGTTAAAACCAGAGTCTAAAACAGGAGATTATAACAGGGGTCATAGTACCTGTGTAGTGTGAGTACATGAGTGTTGTCTGAGTAGTGTGTGTGGATCGTTAGTACTTGTGTATTGTGTATTGTATACTTGAGTATTGCGAGTGTACATAGGTCTGCGACTGTTCTGCGATTGCACGTAGGTCTGTGAGTACCTGTGTATTGTCTTGTGTACCTGTGTACCTGTGTATTGTCTTGTTGTGTACTTGTGTATTGTCTTGAGTATTAGTGCCAGGAAGCTAGCTGTTAGGTAATTTGGACAGGGTAAAATCCCCAATCCTCACTAAATTTAATAGGTACGATGCCCGGCGGGTGTGGAGAGGCAACTCTTTGTACATCTTGCCGCATGTATGCGTTCCTTGATCATCCGATCGAGGGCGAATACTGCTGTGCAAAATGTAAGCACATTGTTTCCCTGGAAGCCCAGGTTCTGAATCTGGGGAAGCAACTGTCAGCACTGAGAAGTCCCTCCATACTAAAGGAGAGCCAGGAACGTACACGGCAGGTGCCAGCAGGGGCCAGCACAGAGGCGGGTGGAGACAAAGAGGTGCTGGCACTAGCAAAGAGTAGATGGGTGACAGTCAGGAGGGGTAGAGGGGGAAGTGCCAGGGAGGCCGATCCAGGACTGGAGCATCCCAATAAGTACGCTACTTTGAGTGACATTGGTGAAACCAGTCAGACGCCAGCACTGCTGGAGCTGAGAGACTCTCCTAGCTGCCGGGGGAAGAACTCCTCCAGTGAGAGTGGGGGGGCAGCAAAGGGAAAGGAAAGACAGATTCTGGTGGTAGGGGACTCAGTTCTTAGAAGGACAGAGAGGGCAATCTGTAACCAAGACCTGAAGCGCCGAACAGTATGTTGTCTACCGGGCGCTCGGGTTCGGCACATCACGGATCTTGTGGACAGATTACTGGGAGGGGCTGGGGAAGACCCGGCTGTCATGGTGCACGTTGGCACCAATGCCAAAGTCAGAGGCAGATGGAGTGTCCTAAAGAACGATTTTAGGGACTTAGGAGCTAAATTGAGGAAAAGGACCTCCAAGGTAGTATTCTCAGGAATACTACCGGTACATCGAGCCACACCAGAAAGGAAGAGGGAGATTAGGGAAGTAAACAAGTGGCTGAAGAGCTGGTGTAGTAAGGAGGGGTTTGGGTTCCTGGAGGACTGGGCCGACTTCTCAGTTGGTAACCGGTACTATAGAAGGGACGGACTGCACCTAAATGAGGAGGGTGCAGATCTGCTGGGAAGGAAGATGGCCAAAAAGTTAGAGGGGTTTTTAAACTAGGCGATGGGGGGGAGGGTCCAGAGGCAGAGATAGCCAGCGCGGAAGATATTCCAGAGGGTAGTATTGGGGGCATTAGTGGTAGGTTAACCAAAGCACAAAAACACAAGGTGAGTATAGTAGCAAGTCATAGTTGCAATCTCGAAACACCCAATATGAAGACAATATGCGACCGGTCTAAACTATGTGGCAGGTTCACCAATGCCAGGAGCATGGCGGACAAGATGGGTGAACTAGAGATACTGTTGTACGAGGAGGATTTGGATTTTGTGGGAATTTCAGAGACCTGGTTCAACAGCTCTCATGATTGGCTGGCAAACATTCAAGGGTATACCCTATACCGCAAGGATAGAGAGGGTAAAAAAGGGGGAGGGGTATGCCTATATATCAAGAATAATGTACAAGTGAATGTGAGAGATGACATCACTGAGGGAGCTAGAGAGGAGGTGGAATCCTTATGGGTAGAGCTCCAAAGGGATAAAGCTAAGGAGAAAATAATACTGGGAGTATGCTATAGGCCCCCAAACCTGAGGGAGGAAGTGGAGACGGATCTCCTATCACAAATTGGAGTAGCAGCAAGGATGGGAAGTGTTGTCATAATGGAGGATTTTAATTATCCAGACATAGATTGGGCGGAGGGAACCGCGCATTCATTTAAGGCTCGCCAGTTCCTTAATGTCTTGCAGGACAATTTTATGGGTCAGATGGTAGACGCACCAACTAGAAATAAAACATTACTGGATCTACTGATTACCAACAATACAGACCTGATCACGGATGTGGAAATACGGGGCAATTTAGGTAACAGCGATCACAGGTCAATTAGTTTCAGTATAAATCACACAAATAGGAAACATAAAGGGAATACAAAGACACTGAATTTCAAAAGAGCCAACTTCCCTAAACTACAAACCTTGCTAAAAGGCATAAACTGGGATAAAATATTAGAAACAAAGAATACGGAGGAGAGATGGGTTTGCTTTAAGAGCATATTAAATAAGGGCATTAGCCAATGTATCCCATTGGGTAATAAATTTAAAAGAGCGAACAAAAGTCCTAGATGGCTTAACTCCAATGTAAAAATGCATATAAAAACAAAGGAGAAGGCCTTCAAAAAATACAAGGTTGAGGGATCATCCTCAGCATTCAGACTTTATAAAGAATGCAACAGGATATGTAAAGGTGCAATTAGGACAGCTAAGATAGAACATGAAAGACACATAGCGGAGGAGAGCAAAAAAAATCCCAAGAAATTCTTTAAGTATGTAAACAGTAAAAAAGGGAGGACAGACCATATTGGCCCCATAAAGAATGAGGAAGGACATCTGGTTACAAAGGATGGGGAGATGGCGAAGGTATTGAATTTATTCTTCTCCTCAGTCTTCACGAGTGAATCGGGTGGCTTCAGTAACCAAAACTGCAGTGTTTATCCTCATAACACAACACAGGAAGCACCTCCATGGTTAACAGAGGACGGAATTAAAATTAGACTTGAGAAACTTAACATTAATAAATCACCGGGACCAGATGGCTTGCATCCGAGGGTACTTAGGGAACTCAGTCAAGTGATTGCCAGACCGTTGTTCCTAATTTTTACAGATAGTCTACTGACTGGAATGGTACCAGCTGATTGGAGAAAAGCCAATGTAGCTCCTATATTTAAAAAGAGCCCAAAATACATCCCTGGGAATTACAGACCAGTTAGCCTAACATCGATAGTATGTAAACTCTTGGAGGGGATGATAAGGGACTATATACAGGATTTCAGTAATACAAACGATATCATTAGCAGTAATCAGCATGGATTCATGAAGAATCGTTCTTGCCAAACCAATCTATTAACCTTCTATGAGGAGGTGAGTTGCCATCTAGATAAAGGAAGGCCTGTAGACGTGGTGTATCTGGATTTTGCAAAAGCATTTGACACAGTTTCCCATAAACGTTTACTGTACAAAATAAGGTCGGTTGGCATGGACCATAGGGTGAGTACATGGATTGAAAACTGGCTACAAGGGCGAGTTCAGAGGGTGGTGATAAATGGGGAGTACTCAGAATGATCAGGGGTGGGTAGTGGGGTTCCCCAAGGTTCTGTGCTGGGACCAATCCTATTTAATTTGTTCATAAACGATCTGGAGGATGGGATAAACAGTTCAATCTCTGTATTTGCAGACGATACTAAGCTAAGCAGGGCAATAACTTCTCCGCAGGACGTGGAAACCTTGCAAAAAGACCTGAACAAATTAATGGGGTGGGCGACTACATGGCAAATGAGGTTCAATGTAGAAAAATGTAAAATAATGCATTTGGGTGGCAAAAATATGAATGCAATCTATACACTGGGGGGAGAACCTCTGGGGGAATCTAGGATGGAAAAGGACCTGGGGGTCCTAGTAGATGATAGGCTCAGCAATGGCAGGCAATGTCAAGCTGCTGCTAACAAAGCAAACAGAATATTGGCATGCATTAAAAGGGGGATCAACTCCAGAGATAAAACGATAATTCTCCTGCTCTACAAGACTCTGGTCCGGCCGCACCTAGAGTATGCGGTCCAGTTCTGGGCACCAGTCCTCAGGAAGGATGTACTGGAAATGGAGCGAGTACAAAGAAGGGCAACAAAGCTAATAAAGGGTCTGGAGGATATTAGTTATGAGGAAAGGTTGCGAGCACTGAACTTATTCTCTCTGGAGAAGAGACGCTTGAGAGGGGATATGATTTCAATTTACAAATACCGGACTGGTGACCCCTCAATAGGGATAAAACTTTTTCGCAGAAGAGACTTTACCAAGACTCGTGGCTACTCATTAAAATTAGAAGAAAAGAGGTTTAATCTTAAACTACGTAGATGGTTCTTTACTGTAAGAGCGGCAAGGATGTGGAATTCCCTTCCACAGGCGGTGGTCTCAGCGGGGAGCATTGATAGCTTCAAGAAACTATTAGATAAGCACCTGAATGACCACAACATACAGGGATATACAATGCAATACTGACACATAATCACACACATAGGTTGGACTTGATGGACTTGTGTCTTTTTTCAACCTCACCTACTATGTAACTATGTGTCGGGGCGATCGATGGGAAGCATGTCCGCATTGTGCCACCACCCCATTCGGGGTCTTATTTCTACAACTATAAGGGGTTCCATAGTGTAGTTTTGATGGCGGTGGTCTCGGCACAATTGGAATTTCAGTTCGTGGACGTGGGGAAGAATGGCCGGATGTCTGACGGAGGAGTCTTTGCACAGACCGAGCTGTGCCAGCATCTCCAGACTGGTGGCCTGGGATTGCCACCTGATGACCAGAACGTGGATGGACTCCCCTCAGTTTTTCATCGCTGATTAAGCGTTTGCTCTCGGCGAGCACTTGATGAGGCCATTCCCCCAAAGGGCACTCACCCCTGAGAGGAGGGTATTTAATTACCGGCTGGCCAGAGCAAGAAGAGTTGTGGAGAATGCCTTTGGGATTCTGGCCAGCCGGTTCCATTTGTTCCTCTCCGCAATCAATCTGGCAGAATACAAGATTAATTATGTGATCATGGCTTGCTGCATTCTGCATGATTTCTTGAGACGTTATTCTTTGACATATATAACTTCTGTTGGGCCTGAGGCCGGACTTGGTGTTGAAGAACCACTCACAGGCCTGGAAAGTGGCCATATTGGCTTGGCCCCCCAAACCGCCCGTCAAGTGCGTGACAGATATGTCAATTATTTTAATGGTCAGGGGGCCATTGCAATGCAACAAGAGCTTTAAGATTTTAATTAAAAAAACAAAAAAATTTTGGCAACAATTTCTTGTTTTGATTCTTGTTTGCATTTAGTTTTGTCTGTCTCCTAGTGCACTTGTAGTGGCAAGTGCATTTCCCTTTAGTTAATAAGGCCCTTTGTCACTGTAACCACACAAAAAAATAACAAACTGTTATTGATAAATAATAAGCCACACACATTGTAGTAGTAAAAACATTTTACTGTGTGCACATTGAAAGGTGCATTTTGTTTGAACGTGTTTATGTTTTTTTTTTTTGTTAAATTTAGGTATATTTGTATAAAATATACATTGTTTACAAAATTTGGCTTGACAACAGGGTTTTTAAAACCATAAGAACCAAAAATAACAGGAACTTACAAAGTTCAACATGCTAATAACGGTGCTGGTGATTTCACCCATGTAAATAAAAATTTGGCAGATGCTCACAATTTGTGATTAAAAAAGGTTCAAGACAACATGTGCTATCTCCCATCATGGGGGAGCAATGGACGTGTTTTGTGTGTGCAATCCCTTTGTTCCTCTCACCAAATAACATTATTCTGATGAAGGGGTTGCAAACACAAAACAAGTACATCGATATCCCCTGATGGAAGATAGCACATGATGACACACCGTGTGCATCAGCTAAATTTTTTCATTAGGATTTATCAAGTAAAAACATTTTTTAAAAATAAAACTTGACAATGAAATGAAGAACATGATTGATGTTTTTAGGCAAAAAGTTATTAGATTCTGCCCAAAACATCAATCATGTTCTTCATTTCCTGTTGCATGCTGTCCAGCCGATTTCCCATGCTGTCAATTTGGTCACGCATTCTATCAATTTGGCCATTCCACACCATTATCTGCCCAATGAGTCTTTGTGCACTGTCTGTGCTAAATGGCTCTGCTGCTTGGCCTTCCACAACCAGAACATCACCTAAAATTTGTGATTAAAAAAATTTTGTAAAATATGGACGCCTAAATAGATTAACTTAAGCTGGGGTGTCAGTCACTCACTTGGTGGGGTGGAAATATTGCACACTTCCTCCACCTCTCCTTCCTCCAGCTCGTCGGGTGGGCGTGGTCTTGGGCTGGGGCTTGGGGTAATTTCAGCTGCAGGCTGGTGACTTGGGGGGGTCCTGGGATCCTCGGACTGTTGTCTGAGTCTTTTCTCCCCTATGAGAATTAAACAAAAGGTATAGTTAAAACACAGTGATATTTCAGTCTTGAAAAACGAATAAGAAACGTTGGTTAGAAGTTGTGGACAATTGTAATTTTGTTGCCCAAAAAATTTGGGAGACAGGATTAAAATTCACTCTGCCCAAAAATGCAAAAAAAACACATTTTCATGCAAGTTTCACAGATGCAGACACCTCAAGTATCTCCTGGAGCCCCTATGTGTATTACCCCAAAAAATTGCCTTGGGTGTCACATAGTACACTAGTGCTCGTGAGTCCAGATGTGGAAACAGCTGCTGTGTCCTGTCCTTACATTACACTGAATCATTTTTGAAGAAGCATTATAGTTGCAAACACATCTACACAACATCACCACATTTTTGGAATACGACAAATTATCAAGACCTAAATGTATGTCCAACCCTGGACCATCGTATTTGTGGAAAAAAAAAACAACGTAATTTTCTTCGTATCATATGTATTTTCAAAAGAACTGTCTTTACGAATGATGCTGTATAAATTAAAAAATGTAAAGCTTCTTTATTCGCCAATATTGTTCAGGCTCCCTACTTTTGAGGTCAGACCACCACTTCCTCAATTGATCTTTAGCCCGTTTTATGCCAAATTTTTGTTCAAGAGTGGTGACAACTGAGGACATTATTTTGTCCTTCCGCATATTGGGTCGGGTGTACGGTCCTTTTTTGGCATCATAGTCCTCCCTTCTCAATATGGACACCATCTCCACCATCTCTTCAAAGGCCATGTTGGTGGCCTTATATCTCCTCTTGGATCTGGATGGTTGTGGCTCTGGGCTTTCCTCCGCGCTACTTGCAGATAATCTCTCCGCCATCTTTGTATACTCCCACTGCGCAACGAAGAGTGAAGGGGACAAATCATACTAAAGAACATCAGGGGCGGGCGATGCAGGTGTAGCATGACACATGTGCAGTGTATATAAAGCTATTACGCTGGCCTACATATGTCTGAGCGGAAGTAGCGAGCGTCAGAAACGAAGGTAAGATTAAACGTGGGTGTGTGTTTGGTGAATGTGTTTGGTGTGTGTGTATGTGTATATGTGTACCCTAGATTCATCCAAAAATAATACTGGGAGTTTGGACTGACATTTCATTTTTTATCTTGTGTCTTGTCTTTCAGCAAAAATGAATCCCTTTAAGGATGAAGAATTTATGACCCGTTTCATTGATTTGTATCAAGAAAAAATAAACCTGTGGAAGGTCAAGCACCCATTATATTCGAATAGAGATGCAACGAAGGCAACACTGGGCACACTTTTGGAATTTGTGAAGACTCGAGTCCCCCAGGCAGACCTTAAGTTTCTGGACAGTAAAATTGGTATCTTGCGCAATATGTACAGGCGGGAACACAAAAAGATCCAGGAGTCGCGCAGATCCGGAGCAGCAGCAGACCAGGTTTATGTCCCCAAGCTGTGGTACTACCAAAAACTGCAATTTCTGGATGACCAAACAGAAGCAAGGCAATCACTTTTCGACCCTTCCCTCCAGCCTTCCTTCCACCCTTCCCTCCAGCCTTTCCTCCACCCTTCCCTCCAGCTTTTCCTCCACCTCCACCCTTCCCTCCAGCCTTCCCTCCACCTCCACCCTTCCCTCCATCCCAGCTGCGGAGTCCCATGAAGAACTGGGCCCTTTCATCCTTGATGAAGTGGATGCGCCCAGCTTCAGCCAGGTATACTTTTTTGGTGAATTTGGGATTGTGTAAATAATAATGATGTAAACCTACAAAATTTTTAACTGCTTCACCAAAAATTACTTCATCACAATTATTAATATGTAGACATATCACTAGACAGTAGTGGCCAAAAATATACTTCAAATATTGGTGAGCAGCTAGAATAATGGTGGGGTCAAAAAGATAGCCTTTACTATTTGTTTAAAATTATATTTGCAAGTCATGAGCTGAAAATTGTGTGTGATTGCGTAACCCTAAATTAAAACTACCAGTATGTCACTTTTTTTTACCCAGGATGTGCTCAGCCAGGAGGAGGCCGTTCCCAGAGGTATACAGGAGGAGGCCTTGCCCAGTGGGAGGGAGGAGGAGGCCGTGGCTGGGCCCAGTAGAAACCTCACGGAATGTCAGGTGCCTCCCCTCCGCATTAGCACAAAAAGGCCCTGAAGGATGACCCGAACTGAGGAGGAATCACTATCCCTCATTCGGGAAGCCAGCCAAATCCTCAGCACACCACCCAATGCAGAAGGCGTATGGAACATATATGGCCACCAGATTGCTGGAACTCGAAAAGGGGCAACGCCTCCTCTGTGAGGGTCTTATTTTTCAAGCGTATCAGAAGGGCTTGAGAGGGGAGCTTACTGACAAAAACATATATAGCAGATGAAGCCACTACTCCTGCTACTCCTCCTCCTCCTCCTGCCCCAAGTACACCACCAGAGGCAAAGCCTCCAAGGAAGGCTGCAGCGAAGTGTGGAGGGAAGGCTGCAGGGCAGTGTGCAGGGAAGGCTCCATGGAATAGTCGAAGGTGATTGCCTGGCTTCTGTCTGGTCTGACTTCGGACTGTGCTCCCTAGTCGCAAGTTACCAATTTTATTGTCCTAAAACTTGATGTGTGTCCTGGGGGACAAAAGGCTTCACACATTCCAAAAGTGTCTCCAGTGTTGCCTTCCTCATTTCTGTTTTGACCAAAATAAATGTATCTTTTCGTTACCTTACATTGTTGACTATGTGTTTTGATTCAAAAAGCACATTTGGTTTGTAAGTAGGCAGGTACAGGTCAAAAAGACTATGTGGGTTATTTACAAAAGGCTAAATCATTTGGCTATTCAAGTGCAAAGTACTAGTGCAAAGTGCACTTTATAAATTGCACTGCAAATGCACTTGTTGGAAGTGCAGTCGCTGTAAATCTGAGGGGAAGATCTGAAATGAGGGGAAGCTCTACTGATTTTATCATACAATCATGTGCAAGAGAAATGTTGTTTTTTTGGGGGTTCCTTGCATATGCCCCTCAGATCCACAGCGAATGCACTTCCAAATGCTCTTTCAGTGCAATTCAAAGTACAATTTGCACTTGTAGTGAAAAATGAATTTGCCTTTTGAAAATAACCCCCCTATGTCTAATTAACACCAACTTCATTAAGGTTCATTAAAACAATAAAAATTATTAAGGTTATTGTGGTAACTAGAAACCAAAAAAAAAAATTGAAAAAAATAATATTTTGGATCATTTAGCACACATTGTAAAATAGATATTGTTTAAATCTCCCAAAAAAATAGATGAGTCCAAAAAATAATTTTCTACTTTAGTTCTGGAAATCCGGGTTTTAAAAAATATGATATTAGTCGTGGCATGAGGATAAATCATGAAGAAAGTTGTTTGTGAGAGTTCTGTGTGAATAAAAGGCAGCAAAACAACTTCATTCTTCTTGCATTATAAAGAAAAGAAAAATGCGCTGTATCAAAAGATCACAGAAGAGGAATGTGCTAGCTTCAATACGAAGGCTAGTTTTACCAGACCGAGCGCATCCGTCTTGTACTTGCTTCAGAGCATGCGTCAGTTTGGGTCCGTCGGACTAGCACACAGACGACCGGTTTGTACGCTAGTAGGCAGAGTCCGTCGGACAGATTTGAAACATGTTTCAAATCTAAGTCCATCAAACTTTTGAGAAAACAAAGTCCGCTGGAGCACACACACGATCGAATTGTCCAACGAAATCCAGTACGCCGGACCAAGTATGCCGTAAAGTCCGATCATGTGTACGCGGCATTAGTGTCAGGAAGAATCACAATGGCTAATGGGACACACTTTTTGACACATTTTGGATAGCATTGGCACACAGAGCTCTTCAAGTGAGCTAAGTTTCAACACGCCAGCCACTGGAAAGGTAAGCATAAAGCTTCTTCTCTCATAGAATATGGCTTCAGTAAACACCTCATAAACCTCTTAACAGATTTGATTTTCTTTCTATATAAGGTAATTTTAGCATTGTATAATTAATAATGTGGACTTCATTTTAACTATTGCTGCCCAAGCCAATTCGGACACTTAATTTATACTAGAAAGTTATTTAGTCCCCCAAACATTATATATTTTCTGAAGGCAAAAGCCTTGGAGAATAAATGGTAGGTACATTTTTATGCCACACAATATTTGTGCAGTGATTTATTAAAAACACCTTTTAGGAAAAAATACACTTTAATGAATTATAGTGCACACAAACACAATATAATACCATGTTTTATATAAATTATAAAAGATAATGTTACACTGAGTAAATGGATACCTAATATGTCATGGTTTAAAACTGCACAGGCCTGTGGAAGGGCGACAGACAACAGTACCTAAAAATCTCAATAAGCAATGCTTTAAAAGCCTTTACAGGTTACCAGTTTAGAGTTAAATAACAAGTCTGGCACTAGAAATATTGCTTTTACCTTGACTGCAGCCAATATCCTGGCTTAATCACTGAAAACCGAGGATGTTCAATATGTCCATTTGCGGGAACTGGTTAATCTGAAAATTCTAGATTTATTCTTGTAGTAAATGCTTGCATTTTGTGTCAATTTTGGAAGCTTTTCATTAACTTTGTATTTAAAAAGTGAAAGTGAATGATTGGCATTTAACTATCTACACTAATCTGCAATTCACTGTTAACCTCAAAGTCAAAAACCCCCTAAACACTTGACTTAAGGCATTAAAGATCTCAGGGTAAATACCCAGAATATGATGTTTGTAGAGAATTTGACACCAGTCTGTATTTGGCTGAACATGCTTTATTAACAGAATACTGTAAATAGAGAAAGAAAGACACAACTGGATTGGCAGTAAGATACACAGCTTAGTTAGATCAAACTCTTATAAGATGCTTAGACCTCTCCAGAGGTTCATTTAGAGCATGGCAGAAATACCAGACCAAAAGTAAGTGATCTAGTGTATGCTGTGCACCAGGTTCTAGAATAATTTGGCTTATAAGGGTATGTATGCTCCCACTGTAACCAGCTGAACTCTCTATGTAAGCTATCCACATATTTAATATCTATACAGCCCAACCCACTGACTCAAATTAACAGGAACTGATTGACTTGATAAGTAGTTAAAACTTCATACAAATTTTAGTTCTGTAATTGGACCATTTACCAAACTGTTGAGGAAATTAGAAAAGTACAGAAAATAGTGGGCTTGGAGAACAGGCTTAAGCCACCAAATGGTTCATATGGTTTAGAAATACATTGAAAATACTGTTCAGCTTGCAATACGGTAGATCTGTTGTGCATCAAAATTTCATATTTTTGATGTCTAAAAAATAAGGCTCATACTATAACACCATGTGACCATGCTGCCTTGCTCATGTTTTTTTTTTACTTGAAAGTTGATGGAAAGCTTCCAAACTGATGCACAGTTGCCACATGAATGGTCAGCATTAGTCTGTTTAATGAAGACAGTATGCCACCTAACTTTTTAGTTAGTTATGCAGTGTTTGTTCTTGGTTTAAGTAGGTTACTGGTGCTGCCTAGTAATAATCATCATTTTTCAAAGGGAATTGTTACCCATCAGTTTTTACTTGGAATATAATGTGTTTTCTGGAAGTAAATGAATTCTTTGGCTGGGCTGCACCTGGCAAGCATGCATTCCTCAAGCCCTGTGAATTCTAAGTCAAGGGGAACCTTGTGACCCTACTCAGCACTGAGCATTCTGGAAAAGGAATTTAATAGACCATAAACCTTGTAGTGAATTGTGCAATATTTACAATCCCTCTTAATGATTCAAAGGTCTGCACTGAATAACAAATAGAAATGGTAAAGTAATTACACAGGAAAGTCAATTTAATGAATGCACAATAAGTGAGCGCATTATTCTTGTAATCTTTTTTAGTACCTAATGTATCATTTTTATTGTTCATTTGCTTTTGTTATATAGTTCTAGTATGAATTACTCCCTCTCTTCTTTTTCTTTTCAGTCTAGAGTGACTAGTTAGAGCTGTGAAGCCATTTTTTTAATTTAATGTACATATACAATTTGATATAACCTGGCATCTTTCTTTTCTAAAATAAACATTTTCTTAGGAAAGATAACCATCTGATATAGTGTAATATAAAATGTTAAGAATTCATGTGGAAATTGATGAATATATGGGTTTTTGTTCATAAAAATGTCCAAGAAAAGGTAATCTTTTTCTAGCTCAATGGCAACAAATTAGATCCCAACCTGCCTAGAAAATTACAGCTGGAGAATTAACGAAACAAATTCAAATGATATTTGATATTTGACAAACTAGACAGTTTTTATTTTAAATGCTTTGGGTCTAAGTATTGTATTTATAGGAACTATGCCATATACTGCAACCAAACTAGTTACAGGGAGGTACATACTAACAATCTGTATTCATCCTAGGCTTCACTGATATAAATGATTGCTTATTGAGGAAGAATAGATTTTAAACCTGAAGTTTAAAGGATAAGTTCACTTTTGGGAACATGTTTTTAGAGTGGAACATGTAACATGTTCCCACTGCTGCAGCCTCTCCCTGAACAGCAGCCTCTAGGGACAGTGAGCCGGGGATCTTCTCCCCAAACTTGAACATGCTGGTTAGGTAAGGATGAGGATTACAGGCCTGAAGGCAACACATTGTGAATCCAAATCAAATCATACCAGCTCTTATATTTTTGTCCTTTTATATTCTCTTTAAACTCTTGCTGCCCACATAAGACATATGTGGAGTGATAAAAAGGGTCGGCTTCAATGCTCATACGCCACACATATGTATCTATGGGTAGTAGAGTTTTCTGTGCTAAGAGTGCTCTCACTGCATGCTCCCAGCACAGTGACCGAACTGTCAGAGACAGCTCTTGGCCTCTAATTATGATCGGGAACTGACTCTTGATCATGTGACCACTGTGACAACCAACCACAGTGGTCATGTGATCAGCCAGATCCTGCTCCGGGGTACAAATACACTCTTAAAGGGGACAGGAGGGGTTTAAAGTACTCTCCCAACTATATTGTTGTTTTAAGCAAACTCCTGCTTTGTGATAAGTGTCATGGTCAGGGGTAAGGCTTTGAGGCCAATAGCTATAGAAGTGAAAAGGTACATACAGAAACAAGCAGGATAAATACACCTGCAAGTCCCCCTAGAAGGTAATTTGAGCACTAACCAGTTTCACAAGACCTTCTGATGCTGGAGATCTGTAGCACGCTAGTGTCAGGTTTTGGTCCTCAGGATTGCTCTACCTGAAGATGAATCACCTGGGGTCCAATAACAGATGTAGCAGTTAGGGATAAAACAGAAGTGTAGTCGTGAACAAACCAAAGGTATGTAACAAGTGGTTCCAGGTTAGGATCAAGCAGAACCATAGTCGAGGAGCAAGCCAAAAGTCAGTATTGAGTAATAATGAAGATATAGATGGCAGTAGGAGCAAGATGTTGGCTGGGGACAAGCACAATGATCTGGCAAACAGGAAGTGCAGAGAAGTGGCTTAAATGGGAAGTTCATGAGATGAGCAAGATGTTCAAGGTTCACCAGAAACAAGATACAAGGTAAGGTTTTCCAATGGATCAGACAGGGAGATGTCCAGCATCTCAGGTGGTACAGTAGGGAAAGCCATTACAGACGCAACAGAGGACCTGGGTTTGGATCCTGACAGATTTTAAAAGCTGAGCATTCCTTATAGTATTTAGGATGGTTTCTGGTATTCTTTTTTTTTAAAACCTGAGTGACTGGTAACGTGATCTACATAAATCTAGTTCTGTCCTGGATTAGACTTCTTTACTTGAGTATAGTTCAAGAAGGAAATGTCTCAGGGTAGAAACATGAGAGTTTTCGTTACCAGTTTTGTACAGTACATATTCATTACGTAGTGAATCCATAATAATTATGATAGCCGTTGAGCTTGTACTTTCAAAAACATTTCAGTGTTCAGTGGTTACTGCTAGACAGGAGAAAACTGGTTCATAAAATTTAGCACAGCCTTTTTCTGAGGGGGCCCACAAATGTTTGTATATCTAAAACTTTATTTTAATTTCAGATAGAGTAGGGGAGGGTTAAAATCCCTATCATGTATTTTTGTGCTGTCTGTGTCCTGCAGTGAATATTTGCCTTAATTTCCAGCCCTGAAGATACAGCAGGAAGTGATAGATAATCTTCCCAACGACAGTACTCAAATTAAAACATTAAACATTAGTGAGCACTTGGAAGATGTTCTCTCACTTCTTGCACACATTAAAGCTCTAAAATGTATCCCTTTACTTTATGTCTTGCACACAGATCACAGATACTTGGCAGAGAGTCTAACCCTTCACTATCCAAAACAAGAAAAGTGTTGCCTTTATATTCACCTAAAATACTAACTTTAAGAACTAGATAATAAGTGTCTCCCCTGTTTAACTATGCAGCATCCAAGATGAATTAGAAAATGAATGTGCAATGACCATGGATAACTACTGTGTATAGAGTATATTGGCTAATCTCCTGGAAGAACATTCCTGCAGCATATTAAAGCTGTTGTTCAATTGCCAATAAATGTGTGACTCATTTTATGGATTTAATGTAGACATTTGTTCATGTTGATTTTATAAAAAATAATTGTTTATTTTGATTTTGAACCTTTTCCAAGAACAATATGGGGGTTTGTTAAAGTAGAACTATAGGTAAAACTTTTTTTTTTTTCATTTTGGATAGAGTAAGGTTTATTTTTGCCATCTGTGTCCCATCAGGGAGATTCCCCTTCATTTTCTGTCCTAAAGCAAAAAGAGGAAGTGAGAGCAAATCCCTGAAAATCAAGGGAATCCATCTGGGTCCTCCAGATCACCAGAACTAGTGTCCCTATTAGAAGATTTCCCCTCTATTACTTTTCTGGGGACAACCCAAAATGTGGGATCTTTTTACTTTCACTTTCAATGATAATGGTAAACAGGACAAATAGAGAGGGTGAACGTCCCTAATTGGAACAAAGACAGCAAAACTGACAGGTGCTCTAATCCCTCTCCCCTCTGTCCAAAACTAAGAAAAAAAAAAAAAAAAAGTGCTGCCTGGGTCCAAGAATGAAATGCTAAAAAAAAGCACGCCTACCAAAAGGCCCCCACATCCATTATTTTATATCATAATTAAAACTAAAATGAAATGTATCAGGAAGTCAGATTTACATGTAACAGCATCTATATGCAAAATTATATGACATATCATTATATTCAATTCCAAGGAGTGGGCTAGGGCAGTATAGGGGCAGCCTAGTGCAGTATATGGGCAGGCTAGGGTAGTAGATAGACAGGTTAGAGTAGTATATAGACAGGCTGGGGCAGTATAGGAGTGGGCTAGGATAGAATATAGACAGGTTAGGGTAGTATATAGACAGGTTAGGGCAGTTTTGGGGTGGGCTAGGGTAGTATAGGAGTGGGCTAGGGTAGTATAGGGGCAGGCTAGGGTAGTATAATGGCAAGCTAGGGCTGTATAGTGATTTTTGAGCATGACAGGTTATGCAACATTTAGCCATCCAGCAGATCAGAAAACTACTAAAAAAATGATGGACACCCTTTGTGTACTGTCACACAGAATTAACTGATATTACCTCTCTGTTGCTCTCTCCCAGTGCTCCCACAGTCTTTAGTGCCTAGCATCAAGCAAGCACCAGAGCAGAAGAAGGCGGACCCCTCCTCCAGTTCCACTCAATAGAAATGCAAGATTCGCAAGCTTTGCCTGAACATTGGCTGCTGGAGGAGCCAGTGAAAAAAGAATCTTTCATTGCTCTCTGTCTCCTGTGCTTAACATGCCCCTGGCAGCACACACACCTGAGCTCTTCATGTATGCATGTTGAGGGCAATGGCCAGTTTTTTTATAGGACCGCAAAGTGGCCTACTCCCCACTAGATAACACACAAAACTGCTGAAAAATAAATCTTGCGTGTCAATTTGCTGCCCCTCTCAAGGTGCCGCCTGGGTCCAAAGGACCCAGCGGAACCCAAGGTAGGGCCAGCCCTGCTCCCGCTTCATTGCTTTCACTGACCTGCAATCACACATCGACCTATGCCTCATTGCTGAAGGGAACTGGAGCATGTAGTGTAAATGCTTACTCCTATCTAAGCATTGGGTCTACTTTTTTGCTAGACCTGTATTTTCATTGCACCTAGTTCCTTGCATTGTCAGTGAATCACACATCCTTTTGAGCTGTGTTGGTGGATCATATTTGTGTGCCTTTTTCTTTGTATATCACTTGAAAACTCAGTGAAATATTCTCCACATTTGGGTGTAACAAATATGTTCTGCTAAAACACAATCTGGAATCAATGTATTTCATTAGATGTTTTCAGGTTAAAAGAATATTTCTGAAATAATTTATCTAGATTGTAAGCTCTAAGGAGCAGGGCCCTCTGATTCCTACTGTATCAAAGCATATTGTATTTGTACTGTCTACCCTCAAGTTGTAAAGCGCTACGTAAACTGTTGGCGCTATATAAATCCTGTATAATAATAATGATAATAATAATAGACAAACAAATTTGAATCTATGTTGACTACTTATCATGAAGCTCAGATACAATAAGGCTTGCATTGTATGGAAACCTCTTTAAGCAGTGTTATAAGCAGTGCTTCATTAATCACTGTAGGACTGTCCATCTGGTCACCCTTGTGTGATTCTTATGTAACTCAAATTCAAAGCCAAGCAGCCATCCTCAGAGATTCATCAGAGGCTTTAAATCATTATACACAGATGTGTATGGTTCATTCATGAATGCATTGGACAAATAACAGTTTAGAAATATGAATTGGTTAACAATCCTTCTGCATTCCCACTGAGATAATAATTCACTGGAATAGAGCTGTATTCAATTTTGTGCCACGAAGCATGCTGCCAATATACAACAAACCATAAAAAATATAAAAGCAATATAATTTTTATACCAATCTCAAATTAAATTACTTCAAATGCCTAGTTGTGTGTCACACTGATCATATCTATTTGTACTATGTTGTACATTGCAGATTTGACTTAAATGACAGAATAACTTTCTCATTACTTTATTACTTTTTTCCTTTTCTGTTGTCTTTTTTCCTGTCCTTTTTAATGTAACTGAGGACAGCTGGAGCAGTGAAGTGAGTAACCTGGTGCCTCAGCAGATTGTGCCTTTAATCCATGAAAATACCACTAAAATCAAAATTTAATTACAGTCAGAGTAGCTCTGCTAATGTCTGAAAAATATTTAACAATTAGTGGTTTACTTAATTAAGTTAACTGCCTTTCACAAGAGAACCTAAAAAGACCTATTTTACACCCTAACCTATTTCCTTTCAGACTAATTAGTTTGATGCAAACCTATAGAACTAAATGCACTCTTGCTGACTAAACGACAGAATTGGTCTTGTTTTAAGGTTTCATTATTACTTAATGAAGTAGAACAAAAGAACAATGTATAAAAAGTATATACTTGGTATAATTAAAGTCACATACTGTAAAGTAATTTTATCTCATTTTAAACTCTACTTTAATATTAGGAACATGTGCTAATGCCTTTTGTATCAACCAGAACAGACACTAGTTGGGGGTTGACTTTGATAAACATTTTATTTTTATTTTACACTTATATATATCAAATGCTGTATCCTGTTTCTTACTCCTGCTCTGACCATAAACACGTTCTGGATGGAGATTGTCTATGTATTAGGTGAGTTTATTTTCAGGTGCTATCTTAACTCCCGCAAACTTAACCAAAAGTAAGTAGATGGGTTAAAGTGTATGTAAACTGAAAAATATACTTTAATTAATTGTAAAGTGATTTTTGTTCTTGATAGTCTATGTAACATTCATGCTAGTCCACTCAAAATACTTGATGATCCTGCCAGTCTCCTGTGTCCTCTGTAACTTCCTGTTCTATTTTGTTAACAATATCCATGGGTTTAGACCCATAGTAGCATTGATTATGAATGAGCTACTTGTTTAGAAGTCCATCGAACTAAAGGAAAGTGACTGCTTCCTGCTCAGGGTTCCTGGCTATTAGGGATCAGCATACATCCTAACAGACAGTGAGATATCCATGCCTGGCTCATTCAACTGGTCAGCTGGGGATTCCTGGCTGAAAGGAGAACATAAAAAAAATGCAAAGAGTCTGGTAAAGACTTTAAGAAAGAAATCTCACACAAAAAGAGAGAGATCTCGCCCAAAATCCATACTAGATCTTTTTTTTTCATTTTTTATTGGAAGCAATACAAGTGGTACATACAATACAGAGATCACATTTGGTCTGTACAAAATCATGACTTACATGAACAATATATTGGACAGGTTGCTATAGAGTCATGGAATTTATTTTCCAAAAATGGTAGAGAACATCTAATTGAAGCTAATGCAAAAATTTGTACATAACTCACTATACTATCAGAAAAGAGAAATTAAGATGCAGGTTTGTTGTCGTGTCCTAATAATACTATACCCTTTTGGAATGAGGACAGGAGACTCTCCTGAAGAAGGATACTTGATGTTCATTGGGGCAATATACATTTGCCAGCGTTATTGGTTTGGATGCAAAGCGACTTTTAATGAATATAAATCTACCCTCGTGATCTATTGGGGAGTCTGACACATGAAAAATCTGCATGCTTAGAAATTAGTATGGACACCCCTTTGGTCTTAGAAATGGGTTTGTTGCGCGAATTGCGGTGTGATACAAATGACTAGTCATTTTGAGGATTGAGTCCGACCAAAAGTGGGTTTCCTGAAGGAAAATTAACTGGGCTTTATGCTTGGCCAGGGCGGACAAGACTTGCATTCTCTTTTCTGGCAAGTTCAGACCTTTAACGTTGAGTGAGATGCATTTCAACAAGAGAGGTATCTTGACCACTGGCCCTTTCTGCATGGTGCAAGCCAGTGTTGACAGTGCTAAACCTAGAGCAGAAGAGGGTTTACGTGTCCGCCTCGGGGTGATTAAAGGTTTCTCTTTCCAAGTGAGATTCTGGATGAAACAGGGAAGGTGGGTCTGTGGTGCTGGTGGGAAGGGTAAAGGGATGAGGGAGAGAAAAAAAAAAGGGTTAGTTTAGGAAAAAGCCAAAAGAGTAGAAAAAGGTTGAAGTAAGCTTGTGAAGACGGCAAGATAAGGGGGGACTAAATACCAGAGGTGGCACTGGAACCAACTGTATCTCAGTTGGTTCCAGTCTCGCATGAGTTTAATTTCAATTGTTCCTAGCTTACTCCTTAAGGCCTGTAATTTTATTGTTTCCCACAGTGCACTGATCTAGTGCATGGCACAGCATACCTTCTGCTCATTTGCCATGCTTGGTTATAAGAGATGAATTTGACAAATATAGAATGCATAACATTACATCTGGGTTAGTTTTAAGTGAAATTTTATGCAGGCATCAGTCTGCAGTGACCCACTCTGACCTAAAAATACTTATAGCAGAGCGCCTTGGGAATCATGCATATTCATCAACCAATAACCAATCCCATTAGGCCTACTCTTGAGCAGTAAGAGACAGAGAATGATAGATCCCTGTAGAAGGCATATTCCTGAATTAAGATCAGAGGTTGAATAACTCCATAGAGCTCAAATGAGGACTTTCCCGTAACCAGCAGAGGGGTAGTAGTAGCTTGGGTCACAACCAGGAGAAATCAAGTCAATGCTGCAACACTACAAAAGTAAGGGTAAGAAAGCAAAAGACTTCACTCTAGAGCCAGCATAGCTTATTGTACGGAACTATTCAAGCCTAATCTACAGCACAGTGTTTGGAACCCCCAGGGTGGGGCAATAGACTGTAGTATAAATCTATCTCTCCGAGTTGGGCCCGAGCCCCCCCATATTATACCATATATATGTAGAGTCCAGGTCATAAGGTAAATGTGTACATGCATTTTAAACGTTAAGGTTGTCCATCATTAAGTTGCAGTCTCAGTGCTAGAATTGAAGAAGGGAGATGGACTTATAAGCTTCAGCTTTATTACCCCAGACAAAGGAGCAAAAACAACAAAAATAAGAAACAAAAACACCCTCCTTTGCCATGGAGTCCATGGTTTTTAAACTCTGGATAGTGTATCTGTGCAATAGTTTCATACTAGATCTTTATCTGAGCATGCAGTTGGCAGGCCAAGAGGGGAAAGGTGGGTGAGTAAGCATTTACCTCTGTCTTCTCAACCATGCTAGGCCACATGCCCCCAGCATGGGGAGGATGCCATGCCAGGGAGGACACCACTGGCAAAGCACCTTGTCCTCATGTATTTTCTTTGTAAATGTCTGTTATGCTAGAGTAGGTTGTATATATCATACAGATGTGCCCCTTCACAGGGATGTTAAGGACATCCATCAGGCATGTTATGCAAGGAGTTTTGCATTTATAATGTTTCATTTTAAGCAATGTTAAAATTACTTTTCCCTGCCAAATTAAATGTTTTACTTTTATTTATTTTTTGCTGTGATTCATGTTTGTCCCCCATGCTATTTGTTTCACAAAACCTTGCCTATTATCTTAGAATATGGCCATTACTTATTTCTCAGATTCTGCTCCCTTAACATAAATGGGGTTCGGATTGGTACCCAAACCTTAGTCATGTTACCTACCCAGAGCCAAACCCAGGTACATTTGGCTTATCACTTATATTGACAGATGTATGCAATTCATCTCATCACAACAGGATTCCAGGCAAATGTATGACAAGTCAGGTGTCCTCTAGTTAGCCTGTGACAACATTCCAGCCCTTCATTTAATGAATGACAGTGGCTCCCATCCAAGCCTCACTGTCTGTCATAGCTTTGATGCACTAAGCATATTAGAAAGTGGAGCAGAGGGAAAGAACTAGTCTTTTTTGAGTAAAGGGTGCTCTGCCCCCCTATAACCAATGTACATAGCACCGAAAAGTAGTCATGTAAGCATTTTTAAAACTCCTAAAAAAACTTGTATGTGTTTATTTGTTCCCCGCATAAGGTCCCCACAAATGGTCCTTATTAATAGAGGAAATTAAAAAAAAAGGATTCTTACCAAGGACAGTGTAACATGAACACCAAAGTATGCAAGGTAAAATTCTATTGCTTGTATTTGCATTTTGGCACAAAGCGACGTATCCCACCAGATGAATCTGGGTGATAGAGTTTGAAAGAAGATGCACTAATATTGTAGGGATATGCCATCAGTGCCCAGGGCCTTGCCCAAATTCATAGTCCTGAGGACCTCTGCTACTTCTGTTGCCATTATAGAGAAGTCTATAGAGTCTCTAGCTTGTTGAGACAGTGTGATAAGACAAGTAGACATCTATGGCAGCACTTTTTGTGGCCGTATCGTATGAGCCTCCTGCCTAGAGAGCTTGTGAAAGTGATGATAGAAATCCCTGAAGTAGTCAGCTATATCTGCTGATTTAAAGAGGTTCTGCCATGCAAAGAGATTATGGGGTTGATATATTAAAACTGGAGAGTTCAAAATGTTGTGCAGCTCTACATGGTCGCCAATCAGCTTTTAACTTCAACTTGTTCAATTAAGCTTTGACAAAATAAATGGAAACTGATTGGTTTCTATGCAGAGCTGCACCAGATTTTGTACTCTCCATTTTAGTGAATCAACTACTATGTGTCATACGTGAACAGGAAATCGAATGGCTGCACTCCCACACTATGCAATATCTGCTTTTTTAAAGTTCTCAATTATCCATAAAAACAACATCACTGACAAGCAGGGGGAAGAGAGAAAAGTTAATACATTTCACACAAATCACGTACTTTGTGTGAAACGTGTTAACCTTTCTGTCTTCCCCTGCCTGTCAGTGACCTTTTTTAAGGGATCTGGTAAAGGGTCCATCAGATTTGCTACCAAAGTTATAGCATAATCTTCCGTAGTATAAAAGCTTAGTTTTATCCTTACTAAATGGGAATGTATTTATTCTGTCTCTCTCTTGGTCACATGGGGGGAGCTAGTGGTTCTGAAGATGAAATAGGGCATTGAACCTGCCATGCATGTTGGACCTTGTTTCTGTGGTCAGGTGGATGCTACAGCTGACTGTAATGTCCAGCAATGTGGAAACTTTGACTTCTACATGATAGTGGAGGGCAGGAATAGCCTAACAGGTGAAAAAATTACAGCTGGGAACCTGCCACTGCTGCCTGTACAGCACAGGCTTCAAATTCCAGCAAGAGTGCAGACTCTACCAGCTTTAATGGCCACAACTGTAAAGCCAGCAGTTTAGTCAAGCTGGCATTGGGATACTGAATGTGGGGCTGGTTGGGAATCTACTTTTCTTACATTCCAGTAGTTGGGGCACAGAAAGCTGCCTGCTCAGTGGTACAGCTGGAGATGTTAATCTGGAGTTGGCAGAATCAGATCATGGTTGCAGCCTGCTCTTGCCCCTATTTTGCAGGGTCCCATGCTGACTATGTTCTCCATTGGAAAGTAGACCTCTAACACCCCTTGAAATACTGTCATCCCTATCATTTTAGACTGCTGATAAGGAATCTTAAATAGTGGGGTGAGGTTAAAAGGGAGTATAGAAAGGGAGGACCCCCACTATGCCAACATCCAATATATAGAAAAGGGATTGAATAAGTAAAAACTCTGTCAAAAAAACTGTGGATTTTGTGGGCACAACATGAGACGGTATTTATCTAAAAAAAAATCTTTATTACAAATTTATACGAATTAAAAGGACATTCAACATACAAAGCACCCTACTGACTGACAGGATCAACAAGTATCCAATACAATAGGCATGGAGATATGGATATAGATAAAGTACAAGTGGACACATATACTGTACAAAATGATATGAATAAGTAGAGTTCATAAGCTTCTCCATGCAGTCTTGTCTGTCAACGCATTTCACAAATTGCTTCTTCAGGACATTTATTGGGTAGGTGCTAATACAAAATTAAAAACAATGAAAAATTACCATAAGTATACATAGTATTGAGATGTATATATCAAAATAAGCAATATATAAAGATCTTGGAACAAGATATCAGACAACATACACACATAGAACCCCCGCTGGTTCTGTATTATCAGGGTGAATGAACTCCTTTTATGCTTTTTTTGGTGCCAAAAACCCTGCGGAATCTATCTCGATATGGGCGGAGCCACGTAGCATCAAACGTCAGGCCAGCAACATCCGCCAGCTAACAGCGGAGTATAGTGCGGCCCTCGCCAACCATGGGTGGAGAGTCGAGACTCACGACATTGCATGACTTCATGACACAGCGTTTGCGTTACTTCCGTGTCACTAATAGCGGGACGTTGTGCTGGAAATAGACATGGAGAAGCAGGAAGTAGGCAGATATAGTGAGGCATAGAATCTACATACAAATATACCTGCCACAAATCACACAAAAACAACAAAAAACAGAGAACAGAAAACAAACAAGAGTCTAAACCTTCCAACAAAGGGACAAGGAGATAAGCAGCATTCCAAATCATGAAAAAATCAAATATCATCGCCAATCTCACAATACAAATGCCGGTGTTTGATTTATCAAACATCCGTGCATCCTGGATCCTAGTGCCACTTACTCGCCCATTGGGGCAAACAGGCAAACATGGCGCAAGACACACATACATGGTGGACACATAAATACTAGAAACATCATAAAAACAAGAAAAAAGGAAAAATCCACAGCACAAAATCCAGACATTATAAGAAGGGTTTGTAGCTTATCGCATAGTTGATGCCCAGGGGAGTAGTAGCCCTTAATGTATGGAACCATCGCATTTCCCTTTGTAGGATCTTTTTATCATAATTGCCACCCCCCTCGGGTCCACAACGATGTGTTCCAGAGCTGCAAATTTGATCACTGCATTGTTTCCGGAGTGTTGGAAGTTTACATGGTGGCTTATTGATGTATATAGCAAATTGCTTCAAATGTAGTAGACATGGTCCTTTATTCTGTGCCAGAAACAGCGTTTGGGAGTAGCTAAAGGAGAAGGAGGATTGCTGCCCTTTTTCTTTCAATCACTAACATACAAGTACTGCTCTCACTGAGCTGCATGGGGCGACACAGTGGTGTAGTGGATAGCACTTTCACCTAGCAGTAAGAAGGGTTGCTGGTTCGAATCCCAACCATGACACTTCCTGCCTGGAGTTTGCATGTTCTCCCTGTGCCTCTGGGTTTCCTCTGGGTACTGCGGTTTCCTCCCACACTCCAAAGACATGCTGGTAGGTTAATTGGATTCTGTCTAAATTGTCCCTAGTATGTATGAATGTGAGTAAGGGACCTTAGATTGTAAGCTCCTTGAGGGTAGGGACTGATGTGAATGTACAATGTATATGTAAAGCGCTGCGTGAATTGACGGCGCTATATAAGTACCTGAAATAAATAAATAAATGGCAAATATTCTTATGTCTCTTCATATAAATTATACCAAAATTACTGGTTTATTACCATGCTTGAGATGCCGGTGACATATAATGCAAATGACTAAGATGCGGTCTGCCGCACATGTGTTGAAAAAGGCCCATGCAGCTGAGTGGGACAGGTGCCTGCACCCACCAAGCTCTGCCATCTGGTGGGATAGGGCTCACTCCACTCCACTGGTAGCTGCCCTTGGGTGACATCTTGCCTCACTTATGTTGTGACTCTCTCAATTTCCTCCTCCGCTATATCTTGCACCCATATATGGTGGGTCATACCCCCTCCTGAAAAACTCCCAGAGATTGCATCATCCCATCTTGCCTTGTTGCTAGAACCTTGTTAAGAGACTGTTCACCATCACAGAAGCAAGCTCTTTCTCTGATTAAAATCTCTTTCACATGCACTTTCCCTCTTCTGACAGAGTAGCTCTGAGCTAAGCATTTGTGAGTTTGCTTGTGTGATGGTAGACAGTATGAGCTTGGAGTCTCTTAGCAACTTCCTAGCAACAAGGCAGGACAGGATGTATGAGTTTTTTAGTCAGGCTTCAAGAGGTAAATAAATAGCCTACATCTATACCAAGGGCATTTTGCAAAATTGGTCCAAGCTTCACCATTTGTTATTATCTATAGATGCCCCTTAACTACATAGGCAATTTTTTGGTAAAGATGAACTATGCCTTTAAGGGCCCATTTATAAATGAGCAGTGTGGTGTTACCGTGACCATATTTCTGTTTAAAAAAAGATCACATTTATTAAACCTATACCCTGTTTCCCCGAAAATAAGACCTAGCGTGATTGTCGGTGATGGCCGCAATATAAGCCCTACCCCCCAAATAAGCCCTACCCTCTTTCCCCGAAAATAAGCCCTATCCTGAAATTAAGACCTACAAGGACTTTAACTAGGGCTTATTTTGGGGGTAGGGCTTATATTGCAGCCATCACCGACAATCACGCTAGGTCTTATTTTCGGGGAAACAGGATAGGTGTGATTACAAATAAAAAAAGCTTAGCTAAACTGCCAATACTATACAATGGCAATAGAAATCACCTTCACATGATAGGGCTCAAACATGAGCAATTTATTAGTCATGTTTTAGAGCACTAACCTGTGCCTTCCTTGGGCAAACAGTACCAAAATCGAAACACTCTCATCTCTATTAAATAGTGCCAGAAAACAATGACTCCCCACCCCAAATCTCCCCATCCCCAGTGCATCTAAACCAATAACTAAAAACGAAATAAAAGGATAACCTAATTCCTAAAGTGCCAAATGTTCCTCCTAAGGCTCAATGAGAAAAGTGGTCACCAACTTCTCACCACACGTGCTCAGTAGTACCCACTGTCAGCACTATGCAACATTTTGCACAGGTTGCTAAAGAGCCACAGGACCTCTGGTTTTGCATAAAAAAATACTGACTGGATAACTTCTGGGTAGTGGTATACGTCAAGAAAATAATTAGACAAAAACATAGAAGGGGATGATAAGCTATATAAAATATACACTACCAAGTTCTGTTATACATAAAAAAAGTGTTAGACATACAGTGGGGATGGAAAGTATCCAGACACCCTTACATTTTTCACTCTTTGTTATATTGCAGCCATTTGCTAAAATCATTTAAGTTCATTTTTTTCCTCATTAATGTACACACAGCACCCCGTATTGACAGAAAAACACAGAATTGTTGACATTTTTGCAGATTTATTAAAAAAGAAAAACTGAAATATCACATGGTCCTAAGTATTCAGACCCTTTGCTGTGACACTCATATATTTAACTTAGGTGCTGTCCATTTCTTCTGATCATCCTTGAGATGGTTCTACACCTTAATTTGAGTCCAGCTGTGTTTGATCATACTGATTGGACTAGATTAGGAAAGCCACACACCTGTCTATATAAGACATTACAGCTCACAGTGCATGTCAGAGCAAATGAGAATTATGAGGTCAAAGGAGCTGCCTGAAGAGCTCAGAGACAGAATTGTGGCAAGACACAGATATGGCCAAGGTTACAAAAAAATTTCTGCTGCACTTAAGGTTCCTAAGAGCACAGTGGCCTCCATAATCCTTAAAATGGAACATGTTTGGGATGACCAGAACCCTTCCTAGAGCTGGCCGTCCGGCCAAACTGAGCTATCGGGGGAGAAGAGCCTTGGTGAGAGAGGTAAAGAAGAACCCAAATATCACTGTGGCTGAGCTCCAGAGATTCAGTCAGGAGATGGGAGAAAGTTGTAGAAAGTCAACCATCAGTGCAGCCCTCCACCAGTCGGGGCTTTATGGCAGAGTGGCCCGACGGAAGCCTCTCCTCAGTGCAAGACACATGAAAGCCCGCATGGAGTTTGCTAAAAAACACCTGAAGGACTTCAAGATGGTGAGAAATAAGATTCTTTGGTCTGATGCGGCCAAGATAGAACTTTTTGGCCTTAATTCTAAGCGGTATGTGTGGAGAAAACCAGGCACTGCTCATCACCTGTCCAATACAGTCTCAAAAGTGAAGCATGGTGGTGGTAGAATCATGCTGTGGGGGTGTTTTTCAGCTGCAGGGACAGGATGACTGGTTGCAATCAAGGAAAAGATGAATGCAGCCAAGTACAGGGATATCCTGGATGAAAACCTTCTCCAGAGTGCTCAGGACCTCAGACTGGGCCAAAGGTTTACCTTCCAACAAGACAATGACCCTAAGCACACAGCTAAAATAACTAAGGAGTGGCTTCACAACAACTCCATGACTGTTCTTGAATGGCCCAGCCAGAGCCCTGACTTAAACCCAATTGAGCATCTCTGGAGAGACCTAAAAATGGCTGTCCACCAACGTTTACCATCCAACCTGACAGAACTGGAGAGAATCTGCAAGGAGGAATGGCAGAGGATCCCCAAATCCAGGTGTGAAAAACTTGCATCTTTCCCAAAAAGACTCATGGCTGTATTAGATCAAAAGGGTGCTTCTACTAAATACTGAGCAAAGGGTCTGAATACTTAGGACCAAAAGCAAAAATGTCAACAATCCTGTGTTTTTCTGTCAATATGGGGTGCTGAGTGTACATTAATGAGGAAAAAAAATGAACGTAAATGATTTTAGCAAATGGCTGCAATGTAACAAAGATTGAAAAATTTAAGGGGGTTTGAATACTTTCCGTCCCCACTTTAACTAATAGGCTATAATGAATGACAATTTAGTCATGTCAAATAGTAAACTGTAAAGTGATATAAGAGAGGGGAAACAGGCTAACAAACCAAAATTAAAATGATTTTCTCACATCTAAAAAAGCATAGCCATTAAGGAAATTTATCATAACTGGAGATGGAATTTAGAGCAGCTGTGCATGGCAGCCAATCAGTTTCTGTCTTCAGCTCGTTCAGTTAAGATTTGAAAATGGAAGATAGAAGCTGATTGGTTACCATGAACAACTGCTTCAAATTCTCTCTACTCCAGTTCTGATAAATTCTCCTTAATGAGTAGAAAGTGTTTAACTCATCTGACATGCTTCTTGGTGTAACAAGGCTCATGATTGACCTCCTTCTGCATATGGTTTTGATACCTGTCTATTCTTTTCCCTGATTTCATTTCATGGACAAGATGGTATTTTTTTGCAAAATGTACAGCAACCAACACTGCTTGTTAAATGACTAATAAATTGCTCACGTTTGAGTATATGACATGCTGATGATTTCTACAATTTCTCTAAAAAAATAACAGCACTGTCAGTTGTGAATCATTGTAGCACTCAAGTGGGAGGTCAAGAAACTGATTGGAGTTCACCATATCCTCTTCAATATGGCCTCTCCTCCAATTAACTTCTCTCACAAATCATTTTTCTATGACCTACTGCAGACTTCACATTGTAGCCTGCATTTTATGAATAGGTCATAAAATGTAGGTCATGGTGTGGAATAATAAGTGTATATTGGAGTGTATATTGGTGAAAAGCATAATTGAGACTCTCCAGTGAAATTTTATGTCAAAATCAGTAATTTAGCAACAGAATCAATTTTAATAAAATCACTGCTTATTTCTACTATGGATGCAGAAGGGGAGCAAGAGAGACACCAAGAGGGGCTTCCATTGTGAAGACTCAGAAGTCAGAGGTAGGGACTACAGAAAACAGGGTGCCTTGATGGGGCCTGTAGCTTACGCATGTATTTGCAAATGTGTGCAGACTAAACCCCTGTTCTTAACGCATATTGTTAGACAAGTCAATTCAGTTGGTCACTGGCTGGTTGGTAAATTTGAGCTTGGAAATCTCTTGTATTTGTTTGACACTAGACACCAAGTTAGTTTACAGGCCTGATTAATTTTTTCACAGAATCAAAAAGGAACAAAGGAAATTCTAGTTTGTGTATACTTTCACAGGGTGACACTGTGAGTATACAGGTAGTAGTGTGCCAACGTCCCAATAGTGGACATTTAGAAAACTAGCTAAAAGGTGGACTCTATAGGCACACAGATAAACTGTCTAAAAGTAATAAATTGTTTTTATTTAGTAGACAATTGATTGAAAAAATAAGTATGACATATAGGTACATATAAAATTCATAACATTGTTGTTATAAGCCCTACACACAGACTCTGACACCACTTATTATAATACCAAGGTGCAATAGTGTATTTAAAAGGACAGCAGTTAGAATCCCCAAAGTACTATGCAGGTAGAAGAGGAATATTGTGGGTCAGGGTGTGTATCCGGGCGCAAATTTCACTCAATCACTCGACATGTTGCGCATACAGATACGCTTCTTCAGGAGCAGAACAGTCTATTGAATATATATACAGAAAAAACAGCAATGAATGTATAGTTTGTTAACATAATATAAAAAACTTTTATAAGAAAAAGGGGAAGGGGAGGGGGAGGAACCTAAGATACAAAAATGCTCTGACTAGGTCAGTTGACTGAAAACCTCCACAGGGGATTGGCCAGGTTGGGGCAGGGAGCAAAGCCACCCAATTGGGACGCATAAAGATAAGATGATATGGAGGTAGCAGTGAATAGGGATTTAATATCCTAAAGGGTTAAAAATCAATTAATTAATAATCAGCCAGATCAGATCTTACATCAAATAAGTATATATAGCAAGATTAAGCAAGTGTGATAGGCCATTATACGATTTGGGTCTAAATCACTGAGGGAGATCAGTGATGTTTACATTAAGATTAGTTGATTAAGACACAGATGACATAGAATTAATTTAAAAAATGAAAATGAGAAAACCTATAGTTCTCAAAAAGGTATAAATGAGAAGATAGACAAATTGCTCAATAATTTTATTCATTATACAAGTGCTGGACAAGCTGTGAAATGACCAGCAGTTATTTATAGTAGTATTAAAATTTGTTGTTCTAATGTCAGAGCAGGTTTAAAGGGTAAGAAGAAAAAAGCACAGAGGCTTACCGTGTAATTGTCAGACACAGAAAGACTAGTATGATGTATTGCTGGTGAGCAATATTATATAGATGTGTCCAGGGAGAAAGATGAACACCAACACAGACCTAAGACAGCACAGGTGCTGGTGATAAAGCCAGCATTCCTATGATTAGAGAGTCTGTTTTGACATTTAGAGGATTGATCTGGGGGCTCCTAGAGGCTACACCTATAATTAGAGTAAGAGAGTATAGTATAACATAAAACATATAACCAACTTTTCAGTCAGATAAGGGTAAGGAGATAAATATAGGAGGGTATGGAGAATGGTTACCTCAGGAAGTTTAGAGCCATAGTGTGTGGTGTTGATGAATCTCCTGGTCTCACATCAGCATCTGCTAATAGTACCAGGCAAGTAGTATGTCTATATATACATCCCCACCGGAAGCGCGTCACCCCCGGCTGGGAGTGACGCACGCCAGTCCAGCCGACGGCTGCTGCGCATGCGCCAGGGGACGCCGCTGACGCGGTGGTAACCAGCCAATGCACAGACAGCAGAGGCAGGGATAGGGAAGGACCAGAGGTCGCCCCGTGTACCCATCAATCGCTGCACATCCGGCCCAGAGGAGAGGACAGAATGCGCGGCGCTGTACGGCTGAACTAGGCAGGCCAAATGCCTCAGTGCCAACCAAGGGGTCAATCAGGAGGGAGCGTGCAGCCAAGGACCACATCAGAGCAAGTGACATATTTAAATTAAGACAGAAACATAAACAGGAAAAATAAAACATGGAATATGAAATTAAAACAAAACAACATAATACTATACTAATACCCATAAAACTAGCTATTTAAGAGTTGTTGGTTTTGAGTTGTATTGTTAGTAAGTTTATATAGGATATAGGGATTGATATTAGCTTAGTGATTAATATTCAGTTTAGATTGTGAGCTTGGCTGGGGGAGTATGTTTGGAAGGGGAATGAAGATGGTGGACAGGGAGCCATTGACATGAGATGGTATTATATCAAAGGGGCAAGAGTGACCATAAAGCATCCCAAAGATTAATATTTTATCAGTTGAATATACAGAAAGGTCATCTAGATGGCAACAAAGTTACATAGATTAAACAAAATAGGAGCATTGGGACAGAGTCGGTTGGCAGCCACAGACATAACCAGATGGATGGAGGCATAAAGAAGAAGGACGAAAATGTCAAGATACTAAAGAACTACAGGAAAGGTTTATAGGATTGGGTTTAATTTAGCCCTGGCGTTCAGGTGGCATTAAGTCGCTCTATCCATAGAGTTTCCTTTTGTAGAATGAATCTGTCCCATTCACCCCCTCTGGGGTTTTTAGGGACGACGGCCAGAACAACAAATGAGACAGAGGAGATGTCAAAACGGTGATAGAGGTTAAGGTGTCCGCTAATGGGAGTTAGCATTTTCCCATTGCCCGAATAGTATAAATGATCTTTGATTCTCTGTCTTAGTTGTCTGGCCGTCTTCCCTACATAAAAGGCCGCACATTTGCACAACATGAGATATACCAGGCCTTGTGTGTAGCAGGTGGCAATTTGGGACAGAAAGTCTCACCATTAGGTAGTAAAATTCTTTGATCAGGTAATACCCATGGGCAGAAGGCACAGGTGCCACAGCGTGATGTCCCCAAGGGTAATCTGGGTGTATGCTCATTATGTGCAGTATAGTGGCTGGTTAAGAGTATATCTCTAAGGGAGTTGGCACATCTGAAAACAATTTCTGGACGTTCACCAATATATTTTTGGAGCATTGGATCTTCCTGTAGAAGGTGCCAATGATTGTTCATTATCATCCTGACATCCTCATGATGTGAATGAAAATTTTGTGATTAGTTTGACTGTGGGTTTTTTGAGAGAGGTCTTGGTCTTAAATAGTAGGTCGCTGCGTGTTTGACGCACAACCTTGTTATAGGCCTGGGTAACAGTGATCGGCTATAGCCTCTTGCAAGTAGGCGTGATTGTAGTAATTTGGCTTGTTGCTGGAAATCTGACAAATGCGTACAGTTACGGCGGAGCCTGATGTACTGGGCATATTGTATGCTCCGAATGAGTGCTGGAGGATGTGCACTAGCTGTGTGCAACAGTGTGTTGCCAGCTGTAGTTTTACGAAAGAGGTTTGTTGCCAGCGTATTATCTTTGTCCCTGTAAACATCAAGGTCAAGAAAGTTGGTTTGATTTTTGTCACAACTGTAAGTAAATTTAAGGTTGAATTGATTGGTATTGGCTTTGCTCCCTGCCCCCACCTGGCCAATCCCCTGTGGAGGTTGTTTTCGGGTCAACTGACCTAGTCAGAGCATTTTTGTATCTTATGTTCCTCCCCCCTTCCCCTTTTTCTTATCAAAGTTTTTTATATTATGTTAGCAAACTATACATTCATTGCTGTTTTTTATGTATATATATTCAATAGACTGTTCTGCTCCTGAAGAAGCGTATCTGTACGCGCAACATGTCGAGCGATTGAGTGAATTTTGCGCCCGGATACACACCCTGACCCACAATATTCCTCTTCTACCTGGATAGTACTTCGACGATTCTAACTGCTGTCCTTTTGAATGCACTATTGCACCTTGGTATTATAATAAGTGGTGTCAGAGTCTGTGTGTGGGGCTTATAACAACAATTTTATGAATTTTATATGTACCTATATGTCATACTTATTTTTTCAATCAATTGTCTACTAAATAAAAACTATTTATTACTTTTAGACGGTTTATCTGTGTGCCTATAAAGTCCACCTTTTAGCTAGTTTTTCAAAAAGAAATAAAGCCCACGCTGTAAAAGAAGAGCATGTTTACTTACATTTCTATCAGCCCATATCAGCCTCCCTGACCTATGCAGGTATTTGACACTTCTGACTGTATCAAATCCCTGCCCCTCACCCCCAATCCCCCTACTGCACATTTTGGTTCCTCCTACCAGGTTCTATATCCTGTTTTGGGCAGGTGTCCACATTAAGGGATTTCCCCTCTATTTATTGTGACAACTCTATAAATTTGGATTCACCACCAATTTCTGTCCTGGAGACACTGGTCCCCAACAGGCAGCAATAAAAACCTAGCGCTGTGCTTGGGTTTAGGAACAATATATATAGACATGTTTTAAATCCTAAATTGGCCAGATTATTGTCATGTGTATATTTTTTTTCTTATTATTTTTTTCTTCTTCTCTAAAGTATAGTATTCTCATTATAAATTTTACACTCACCTGTTCCTCACAGTCTTTACCTTTGTGTGGGGCAACCAGCTTCCTCTGGAGCCACAGCCAATCACAGAGAAGGGTGCTGTCTTAAAGTGCTCAGTGTTTGAGAAATGCATCCACTTGCTAACATGCTAGCAGTCAGACCCCTTTGTTCTCTAGTTATTTTGCCTTTGATCCCTGGTGCTTTCTGGCATTGCCTCTGTGACTCTGTGACATTTCCCAATGTAAAGATCTCTCCAGTGATCCTCGTGTACTCCAGCCTACATCCACTCCCACTTGTGATCCATGTGCACTCCAACTTATGTACCTTGTGCCTGTGTTTGAGAGCCTGCTCTTGTGGTCTTTGTGTTCCCCAGCCTACATCCTGGTCCAATAATTAGGGGACAACAATGGTTCATCACCATGTTTTCTTTTGCACTCCAGTTAGCCACTTGCTTCTTTGCACCATTGTGACTCCCTGTGTATCTAAGCCAGTCTCTCATCACCAGCACCTCTGCAGCATTCTTTGTCTGTTTTTCCTTCTCTGTGCCTCTGTATGATTTCCATGCACTCCAACCAATTTGAACCAGTTTGAACTACGTACACTACAGACTTGTGAACCCAGCAACTCAACACTGCAAGAATTCTTTCCTGCCTAGCCACCCTCAGTTCTCAGTATATGTCTGCTTGGGTGAGTCAGAGGGCTGCAACCTTGGTGTTCTCTGCAGCAAAACCCATCTCCGCCTTTATGATCTCTGGTGCAGACAAAATGAGTACTTGGAATCTGCACCTCCACCCTTGTAAGGGCTCTTTGTGTTGCTGTATGGGTGGGCACACTGGGCTTGCCCTCTGGTGTCAATGAGCATCTTGTTTCACCTAGACTCCCCATACTTTTCCATATTTCCTCTGGGCTATGCCACTACCTAACCTCAGATGCAATAACTCATTTCTAGTTAGACAGTCCACCTCCTAGTGGGAACAGACTCCAGCTTGTGACATTAGGTTCTTGGAAAATCCTTAAGAAACAACAAGAAAAAAGTGGCAGTCTGTAGTATGTCCATCTACATTTTATTTTCCATTGAATGCAATAAAAAAAAACAGTATCCAAGATGAGGATAGTTGCTCTGAAACCTCTTTATCCATCTTTAATTTAGAAGCCTGATTTAATTTAGAAGCTAGATTGTTGTGGTCATCCAAAACTGCTCTCTGTTAGCACACTACAGAAGAAATTACAAGAAGTGTTTTGCAAATTCATTTACAATCATATACATAAAGAATATCACTCCTCTCTTTTTTTGTCCCCTTCTCCATACCCTCCCCCACCTGACAGTTAGATTGTATGTTACATGTTCCAGACAGTGTCCTAAGAAAGATGACACTGCATGGTTGGATATTGTGTTATAAAGAACTGTTCTATGCATTCTTGTACATGTGAGTTATAATGTTTTGTATGACAGGCAGTATGTGAGAACCGCTTCCCCTATCCTTCTCCCCCCTCCCTTTTCTATATTCTGTACCCCCCTTTTTTATTGTTGGTTCACTTATGTTATTTTTCCTTAATAAATCAACAAAAATTATATTCAACCATATACATAAAGAATATACTGTGAATTCTCGCAAATTTACCTGCCTCAGTCAATTATATGGAAACATATTCTAATTATTTTATAAGTGCAATTAAACAGATACATTGCTAGAGTGCAGCTAAAAAGGGCAGGACTGTTGTTTAACCTACCAAATTTCCATACAAGTATAAAGAGTATCAAGAGCTTTTAGTAAGCATACAGTCCAGCAAACATAAGCCAGCAGATGGTCTTCTCTCACAGCTAGCCTTTCCACTCTCTAATGCCTATGATCCCATTACCTCACTCAATCCGTTACCAAGGTAACTGGTAAATTGCTGTGCAAGGCATTGTAATAAAGTAACCTGTCACGCTGACATTAAAAGCAGCCAAATTTTCCTGTTCAGTGAGCTTTTAAGACTATGAATACTCACTTTTTAGAAGAAATTCCCCCGCTACACATAGGTCATGTGCATCACAAAACATAAGAAACACAGCAATAATAGGAAATAAAAATAATAATAATAATAGAGTGTGTGCTTAAATGTAATTCCTTTTAGCTGCTTTGTTATTATTTTTATTAAAAAGGATTTATATAGCGCCGACAGTTCATGCAGCGCTTTATAACAGTAGTAGAGGATTTTTGTTTTAATTTTTTTATCAGTATATATTAAAAAACGAAATGTTTATATAACAGGGAGGCTATCATCAGCTCATCAGCTTAGGTAATCCCTTAATAATATACATGTGTGTATATGTGTATATATATATATATATATATATATATATATATATATATATATATATATATATATATATATATATATATATAAATTATTATACTTCATTATAATAATATATATTTTAAAGTTTATTATGAAGAAACATTACTAAAAATATATTATGTTTAGTTTCCTTAGACACTTGTGTTCTTCAATCTTTCAGTAGTGTTCAAGGTTTTTTCTTTTTTCTTGTAAATCTACATTGGACCTATAAACTTAACACATTTCATTTTTCATAGAACAAACAAATCATTAATTTAGTAATCCAGCTATATATATATATATATATATATATATATATATATATATATATATATATATATATATATATATATATATATATATATATACTGTATATTATTAATTCTTGTAATTTTCAATTATTAAAATGTATAGATTTTTGTATATTAATTTGCCTAAAACCTAAAAAAAAGTATCACATAGAAGGCAAACATGTTGGCGAATATTTAACTAGTATTCATATATTTGTGGCACTGTTCCCTTTTGCATTTTCTTTACATATAGTTCCCACAGAGATTATCTAGCAGAAGACTAATCTTGTTACTACATCTTTTTAATCATCATTCTTCATAGTAAACAGCAATCCTATAGGCTTTAGATTGTATGACAGCCATGTAATACTCTTTAGTAGATATAAAGTAAAGACTGAGATCTTCATTGTTTTTTTTCCTGACTATCTCAAAACATGTCTAAAATAATGCTGCATTATAAAATATAGAACATTTTATATATAATAAATGTCTTTTTTTTTGCTTAGGAAACGTGATCTTTTGTTAGTGAGGAAGACTATAAATCCACAGTCAATTTGTGCCTCTATCCAAGCAGAGAAAATTTTAGTTAGTGCACTCTAGGCAATGATTACATTACTGCAGCAGATTGCATAATATTTTATTGTAGCCTGGGAAACTAGAATTTTCTTCTAGATACTGTTTTCTACTGAGTGTGCTCTCTTTAACAAACCTAATAGAGGGAATGTAATCATTTTTCTGCCTGCTATATACTGACAGAGAAACAGAAAATTAGTTGAATTTTCCTGCACCAGAATGAAGAAGAGTCATTTTTTGCTAAAATAAAATAGACAATTAAAACATTAATATGTATTGTACAGTATACATTATAACATTTATGTGTGATAAGTAACATTCCAAACATTGATCTGACAATATGCAACTCGTCTAATCTATGCAAGAATAGCATAAAATTTGTTTTTTGTTTAATACCGGGCACCTTTTGGGATTTAAAGGGTTATTAAACCCCAAAACAAAAATGCAATATATTGCAATTCTGCAACCTGAAAGTGATGGCTGCATTAGTTTTTTTAGGCTTTTTTAACCATTACTTCCACCTCTTGAAACACACTTCCTGTCGCATCTTCATTCTGGATGAAAGATCAATACCTTTGGACAACAGCTTTGTCAACCTAAGGAGAGGGTAATGTTAAATGCACTACTTGACTGATGAATAAACCACTTACCGTCCCACAACAGTGCATTCCTTGCAGTGGGGCGACAGCTGGAGGCTCAGTCATGTATATATACTATACCTCAATGTGCCTCTTCCAGATTAGGAGTGCACAGAGCGCTCCTCCTGTCACCTCTGTGTCCACTGGACACAGCAGATTCATGAACAGATTGCTTACTGTTGTGGTCTGTGATTAGTCCACAGCAATCACATGGTACCTGGCTACTGGCAACCTGTACCATTTGATTAGTTGTAGCCAATCACAGATCACAACCAGAAACATGTTGTTTATGAATAGAAAACCTATTCACGCAACTAAAACTATTGCTTTTACAGTGATCATCACTGTATAAGTAATACCAGTGTAAAAAAAATCCCTGATCACCTCCCCAGAGTAGTTAGATGTCACTATGGTGACATTGAGCTACTCTGATGACAAGATTTAAAAAAGATTGTAAAAAAAAAAAAAAAAAGAAAAAAAGGAAAAAAATGTTTTAAAAACAGAATAAAAATTATTATAATTATTTTATTTTATTACCTACTGTCACCAGTCAGTATCTCTGATCACTGCCACACCAGTCATATGATGGTGCTGTACTGCACTAGTGACAGTATGTAAAAAAAATAATTGTGGAAAAAAAATACATTTTATTTAATTTCTTAATTTTCCAAAAAATGTGACAAAAATTGACAAACTTAAAAAAACTCTTACTACATACCTTGGACTACCTACCATCCAAAAAGGGTAGAATCAAGTCAAGAAATGAGGCTGTCAGTACACCAGGATTGATCAATTTTCAAATATATATACCATAGTTTGTAGGATGCTATAACTTTCACACATACTAATATACTTATTGGGATTTACTTTTACCATAGACATGTAGCAGAATATATTTTGGCCTAAATTTGTGAAGAAATGTGATTTTATTGGATATGTTTTATAACAGAAAAGTAGAAAACATAATTTTTTTATTTTCAATGTTTTTGTTATTTTCTCATGTAAGTGGTTAAAGCTGAATACTAGCAAACACTTTTAAAAGCAGTTATAGCAATTTGTCATTCATTCAGTGAAAGAATGGTGAAGGAGATCACAAATATTATATTGCTGGAGAAGGAGACTTTGGTAAGGTAAGTGTGCATAATTTGCAAATAAGCTGTGAATAGTTGAACATTATGACAAAGCCCCAAAGTTTGTGAGTGGCTTTTGACATTGACTTCATGGTCAATGTCTTAGTAGGTCTCTAGATATAGGCAGCATGGTTGAATCTAGGGGGATATAGGGATGGGTAGTGCCCCCCCCCCAAGATTTTAGTTGTGCCCAGCCCAGGCTGACCCTCTCATGGATGTTTTGTATCCATCCATGTACCAAAAGGGTGGAATGTTAGCCTTTGGATGGGGGATACTACTTTGCACAATATCTTTGAATTATTGGATATATGATATATGATATGTTGACTCGAGTTCATGGTATGATTGTATAATTCATTTTTACAATTTTCTACAATTTTAATGATACCATTTTTTCAATAAATTATTTTTATAAAAATCAATATGTTTATTGCCTTAAAAAATCCCACCAAATAAGGACATGCTTTAAAAAATTATATATCGGGATGATGGCAATTACACCCACAATCATTTCAGTCTATATATTTAGACACTAGTGTGCCCTTTACATTGGCTGTCAATGGGAGGAAAAATGTCCCTTACATTGGTAATCAATGGGCAGAATGCAACATTCTTCACACTAACCACTGATGTAAGCAACACTGGGTTTGAGGGGGACCTCATTATTTGGTGGTTACTAAAAACTCTAAACCTATGGCTGAAGCCATAATGCACTGCATAACTCTAATCTCTAGTCACAGGGCCCCTGAGAGCTACAAATCTGAAAGAATCAATAAGCCAACTTCAATATAAAGGGGTGAACTCCAGCATAATATTGTCAGTGTGTGTTGGAGCTGGTAAGGGAAAACTGAATTACGTGTTTAGACAGTAGCAGAGAGTTGTACTGTGGTAGCCATCAACAAAAGTAGTTTGGATCTAGGGTGATACCATTTATTGGGTAACTAAATTGATTGTAGTTCAAGCTGTCAAAACATACAGACCTCTACTTTAGGCAATATGAACTAGAAGGAAGAAATACACATTTTGTACATTAAGTTAAAAAGAGATGTTGTCAATTTAACACATATAGGTGTCAATGGTTGCTAATAAGGTTCAGATAAATATGTGGATAGGGACCAGAGCCTCTGTGAGATAAAGGAGCCATCCTGTCACACTTCACACCTAGGTGGGAAATGGGGATGGTGTGTATCTTTGTAAAGTCCCTTTGATAATGAGATGTACTTGGGATGATGGTTTACCGAAAATCAAAGTGGCACCTAAAATTCTTGTCTCTGGTTAGGCCATATTCCATAATTCTGATTTTTAAAACTCCCCTTTAGCACAGTAACATGGAGGTAACTTAACCGCTTCAGCCCCGGAAGATTTTACCCCCTTCTTGACCAGAGCACTTTTTGCGATTCGGCACTGAGTTGCTTTAACTGACAATTGCGCGATCATGTGATGTGGCTCTCAAACAAAATTGACGTCCTTTTTTCCCCACAAATAGAGCTTTCTTTTAGTGGTATTTGATCACCTCTGCAATTTTTATTTTTTGCGCTATAAACAAAACAAAAGGGACAATTAAAAAAAAAAACGCATTATTTTTTACATTTTGCTATAATAAATATCCCCCAAATATATATAAAAAACATTTTTTCCTCAGTTTAGGCCAATACATATTTTGTTAAAAAAAATCTCAATAAGCGTTTATTGATTGGTTTGCGCAAAAGTTATAGCGTTTACAAAATAGGGGATAGTTTTATGACATTTTTAGTAACAATTTTTTTTTTTACTAGTAATAGCAGCGATCAGTGATTTTTATTGTGACTGTGACATTATGGAGGACATGTCGGACATTTTTGACACATTTTTGGGACCATTGTCATTTATACAGCGATCAGTGCTATAAAAATGCACTGGTTCCTGTGTAAATAACACTGGCAGTGAAGGGGTTAACCACTAGGGGGTGGGGAGGGGTTAAGTCAGTACTAGGGAGTGATTACTAACTGTAGGGGGGATGGGCTAGCTGTGACACTACACTGATCTCTGCTCCCGATGACAGAGAGCAGAAATCAGTGACACTGTCACGGGGCAGAACGAGGAGATGCTGTTTACATCAGCATCTCCCCGTTCGTCCTCTCCGGGACCCGCGACCCGACTCACGGAGCTCCCGGCCAGTGTGCGCGCGTGCCGCCGGCGGCACGCACACAATGGCACGGTGGGAAATTCAAATGGACGTACCTGTAAGCCCATTTGCCCAGCCATGCCATTCTGCTGATGTACATAGGCGTGCGCCGGTCGGGAAGGGGTTAAAGTGGAACTTTAGTCAGAAAAATAAATCCTGCTAGATCACTTCATGTTGGCCCCTTTTGCAGGTATATATATATATATATATATATGTAAAAGAGTATATATATATATATATATATATATATATATATATTATATGTAAAACAGTAAAAGTAAGTGCCTATACTGTTTAAAATTCAGTACACAGTCTCACCCTGCTCTGTAGCTACTCGGCTGCGCTCTATTTTTAGGCACTGCCGAGTTTGTAAAGGCTGATTTGCTGGTAGCATTACAGTGGAATTAAACCCTCCTATTCTTAACAACCAAGGAAGTTGCTTCTGTTTGAGCTGCAACTGCCATGGGGCTGCACATGTGATCAGTTATGACACCAGCCATTTGATGGTTTGACAGTTTGGTTGAGGAAACAAGCAAATGTGACAGTTAGTAACCCTGACATTCCAGAATTCAAACTGTTTTTTGAAAATGTTAAATCGATGTGTTTAGATCTGATTTATGATTTACTTCTGCTCAGAGGCTCCGGGCTTCATCAAAATGGCAGCCTCCAGCAAGAAGAAACAGGAGCAATGCTGGAGGCAATTTAAAGTGCACATTATTTTTGGTAGTATAATTAATAATTGCTTGCTAAAGAACATTCTTTTTTATCAAGATGTTATGGGTAAATTTCCGCTTTAATTTGCGTTCTCTCATACAAAGTGCATAGTTACAGAAATGTAGTGTTTTGCTGTTATTAATAGTGAACCTATGGGACATTTTGCACACATGATTAGGTTTACTAAATTAGATGATTTGCAGGTGAAGGTGCCTTGTATTCTGCACTGGTCCTAAAAGTCTGGCATTGGTTCCCAGTCAGTGGCATATACATGGGTGGAGCTTTCACACCTTTTCTGCTTACAAGGAGATGTGTGAGTTTGTTCTGATATGCTCAGTAAGAATAAGCCAAACACCCCCGGTTTACACCAGAACTTGCAAACAGGCAAAAAATTTGGACGAACACACGAACACCGTTAAAGTCTATGGGACACAAACATGAAAAATCAAAAGTTCTAATTTTAAAGGCTTATATGCAAGTTATTACCATAAAAAGTATTTGGAGACCCGGGCCCTGCCCCAGGGGGCATGTATCAATGCAAAAAAAGTTTTAAAAATGGATGTTTTTTTGGGAGCAGTGATTTTAAGAATGCTTAAAGTGAAACAATAAACATGAAATATTCCTTTAAATATATTGCCTGGGAGGGTGTCTATAGTATGCCTGTAAAGTGGGGCAGTTTTCCTGTGTTTAGAATGATACCACAGCAGAATTACATTTCTAAAGGAAAAAAAGTCATTTAAAACTGATTGCGGTTGTAATGAATTGTCGGGTCTTGGCAATATAGATAAAACTCATTGAAAAAAACGGCATGGGTTCCCCCCAGTCCATTAACAAGCCCTTTGGGTCTGGCATGAATATTAAAGGGAACCCTGAACCAAAATTAAAAAAAAATTGCATGGGGTACCCCAAAATCCATACCAGGCCCTTCAGGTCTGGTATGGATATTAAGGGGATCTCTGAACCAAATTTTTAAAGAAATGGCATTGGGGTCCCCCTAAAATCCATACCAGACCTGGATTTTAAGGGAACCCTGCACCAAAAATTAAACAAAATGGCGTAGGGGTCCCCCCAAAATCCATACCAGACCCCTATCCGAGCATGCAACCTGGCCACATGAAAAGAGGGGGGACGAGAGAGCGCCCCCCCGAACCATACCAGGCCACATGACCTCAACATGAGGGGTGCTTTGGAGTCACCCCCAAAGCACCTTGTGACGTCAGAGGAAGGCGAGTCACCCGTTTGCATCACCGAGTCGCCCCGCCCTCAGCTATATAACAGCTGTCATCGAGAAAAAGCGTCACTCGGTGGGAGCCTCCCATGGAGATGAAGCTCTTGCGGGGGTTTTTTTTTTTCAGTCTGTCGGGCGGCATGAGATGGGTCTACATGGCGAAACATTTTTATTTTTTTATTTTTTAATAAAGGACTTGTCCCAAAGTGTCTCTTGTCGACTCGAACATTGGGCTCATACCTAATGCTCAGTGAACTTCCAGTAAAGTTGTTTTAGGCTTGGCAGCTGCTGGTATGTGAGGAGAGTGAGCTTTGGAAATATTTTTCATAGTCTATGATCTTAGTTAAGGAGAGAGTGCAGTTCTTTTGCAACCTCACTTGTGACTTTCAGGCATGGATTGGAAGCGACCACAAGTGGGACATAGTTTTCCATTTGGGTCTGTTTGTAACTCAGAAGTTTGGCTCTGGGGGATGGATATTGATTGTTCTTCCAGTTGTTTTAGGCATGTATCCTTATTTTAAGAAGTCAGAAAGGTGTTTTTATGATGTTTTCCACGCAGCCTGAGAAATTTTCAGCCAGTGCCCCAATTTCTGAAATTATGAGCCTGCCAGTGTTGCCCTTTTTGTGGATTTAGGGGACATGTAGAAGCAGCCCATATGTGCTTCTTCAGGCACTAATAACTATTTCCTAATATCAGATGTGATTTTCCATTTTTTTTTCTTGTAGGAGTGTGTGAGGTCTTCCTGCAGTCTACTGTAGTAAGTGTTGTTTGACAGCTGCATGAAGTCACTGCTGTGCATTATATCAATGACATCTCCTTTTTCTGCTAATTTTATAAAAATATTATTGTTATTGGTAATGTGATGTTCTATGCCAAATATTTCATGTTGTGCAGGATCTTGTCTGTTATCTGTTGCCTGAAGCTGTTAATGCATTTGTATAAAGTGGGGTTAGTTCCAGGTCTGGGGGTCCAGGTAGGTTTTTATGTGGGGTTGCAGCTTCTTGTTTTGGAGTTGACTGTATCGCTGACCTTGTTGCTATGAAAGTGCTCCTTGAGACATAGTCTTCCAAGGAATTCTTCTATGTCACTATGGAGTTTTATTTTATATATAGTTTTTCTAAGCAGAATGGCAGTCCCTTTGTGAGCATTGAAATTTCAGTCTTACTGGGAGTCTTACAGGTCTATCACATAGTTTGTTTTTCAGAGGTAGTAACATGCTCCGTTTTCAGTCTGAGTCTAATGCCGCGTACACACGGTCGGACTTGTCTACCGGACTGGTCCGACGGACGCCGACGGACCATAGCCGGCGGACAATCCGATCATGTGTGGGCTTCACCGGACCTTCAGTGGACTTTTCCAGTCGCAAATCTGACGGACTTTAGATTTGGAACTTGCTTCAAATCTTTACGTCGTAACTCTGCCGGACCCAGAAATCTGCTCGTCTGTATGCTAGTCCGACAGACAAAAACCGACGCTAGGGCAGCTATTGGCTACTGGTTATCAACTTCCTTATTTTAGTCCAGTGTACGTCATCACGTACGAATCCATCGGACTTTGGTGTGATCGTGTGTAGGCAAGTCCGTTCGTTAGAAAGTCCGTCAAAAGTCCGTCGAATACGCTGGAAAGTCTGTCGGACCAGTCCGGTCGAAAAGTCCGACCGTGTGTACGCGGCATTAGTCATTTTTTTCTTTTTGTTGTTGATAATTGCTTGTAGAATTTACATCATATAATGTAATTTTATGTATAATAGGCAGATGTAAATTTTCATGTGTACTTATAATTGTTTGAGCTATCTTCTTATTGGCACTAAGTGTGCTTGCTATATTGCTAAGGGCCTGAAAATGTCCCAAGGGCACATGCTAATGATCAATTTGGAATGGTCCTAGGCAGTTTGGTGTAACAGCTTTTTCAAAATTTCATATATAGAACCAGTAGGAGATAATTTTCTGTGAATCATATGTATACCAGGTACTGTGCATTTTAGAGAAGCTTTTACTCAGCTCATTATTAACAGTAGGGTTTTAATGCTGTAAAAGTTCCCAAGAATGTGGAACATATTTACATTTTCATCTGTTCATTTTGATTTTACATTTGAATCATTCAACCCACTGAGTCAAAGTGTTAAAAGGAGGTAAATTATTTATCTTACAGAGGCTATAGCAAAAATACAGGGAGCATTTCAAATATTCATTTCTGCCACTAGCTGCTAAATGGAGATAGCTAAAAGATAAAAAAACATACTATTTGTATTCTGTTAAATGATATTTATTCTAAATCTGCTAAATTATTCATTCTCCTTAAGCAATCAATATTAATAATCAGATTTGCTCTATGCCTTTTTTAGTCACACTTCTGTTTAAGTGACTATAAATAAAGGTCACTATGTTGCTCCCTGCTGCTGTTCTGAAGGTCCTTGCCTAATTAATTCCTAGCACTTTGCCTCTCAGTGCTTGTGATTAGCAATCCTAATCAAGTTCTGCAATTAACTGTCTGCTTATGCTGTGATTTGCTCAGCTTTAACTCTACAAAGCTGGCTAGGTCTATCAGTAATCCCTTAGCCTCCCTCCTCCTCCTTTCTGTCTCTAAGCATTAGGCAAACAGTTTTTATATTGTTTTTATATTGTTTTGACATCTTCCCATCTTACAGTTAGTTTAAACATAACTATGGAAAGCTATTTTACTTATATATTCTTTACAATAAAATGCTGAAAAGTGATGGCTGCTAGCAGGCTAGCAGATTGCACACACTGTCCAGTTTCCCAATAAAAATATAAATTCATTTTAAATAATAATGCATTCCTTATTAATTGTTATGTGTTTACAAAAATAAACAGCATAGTTCCAATACAGTATCTGCACTAGGAAATCCAGAAATGCAGATTTGAGTGTGATCATTAGAGCAGGGGACCATGAGAACAGCAAATCTTGTCCTAACAAAAAAAATCCAACATACAAATCTTCTAAAGCCTCGTACACATGATCAGATTGTGATGACAGGCTGCAGAAAATCTGACCGTTTGTATGCTCCATTGGACAATTGTTGTCGGATTTTCCGCAGACAAATGTTGGATAGCAGGTTTAAAAATTTTCCACAGACAAATGTCTGTTGTCGGATTTTCCAAGCATGTGTACACAAGTCCGTCAGACAAAAGTCCAAAGTACAAACACGCATGCTCGGAAGCAAGGACAAGCCGGAAGTGGTCGGTCTTGTAAAACTAGCATTCGTAATGGAGATATCACATTCGTGACGCGGCAAATTATGAAATCTCCAAATGCAGCACACATCCTCTTCTTCTTTAATGGGATAATAATGACGCTGCTTTGCTGGTGATATTGACATTTGATATTGAGTTCTGGCAAGCGTATTTAAAAAGTCTTTTTTTTTTCTAGTGATATCCAGAAAAATGTTTTTTTTTTTTTAATTTTGGGTCAAGTTACCACAACACCATTATTATCTTGTATTATTTATGCTCAAAGATACAACTATGTTGGTTTCCCTTGTTAATTGGACATAGATGTATTTTTGAAATGTACCTGCCTACTCACAAACAAACTGTGCTTTTTTAAGTAAAATACATAGCCAAGTATTTTTGAAAGTAATTATTTTTTATTTAATAGGCATCACAAGAAGGTCATATAAAAATCAAGAGGAAGGCAGCAATGGAGAAACTGTTGGAATTGGTGAAGCCTTTATACCCCAGGGCAGACCTCAATTATGTGAAGAGCAAAATTGTACCTGAAGAGTACATTTAAAAGGGAGCACAATACGGTCCTGGACTGCGAGAGATCGGGAGCAGCAGATGACATATAAGTCCCCAGGCTGTGGTCTTACAATAGCCTGAGTTTTTTGCCAGACCAGACCAAACCCAGGCCATTGGTGTCAACGCTTCCTTCCACATCGGCTGAGGCCATTTTTTTCTTGTGCATTCTTTAACAAATAAAATCAACTAAATTATTCATGTTATCTGGCCTCTAAATAAAAATGAACTAATTTAAAGAAAAAGTGCATTATCTGCACACAAAAATAAAGTATAACAACTCAAATCATAATTGAAAGAATAAATAAAAAGAGACTCAGAAATTGTAGGGGTGAAAATCCCCAGGCCAGCGGGCTTGTTGGGGGTGTTGGGGCTGGATTTACCACAGTCTGCCATGCTGCTGTGGTGGGTGGGGTTCCTGTGGTGTCTGTGGAGGTGGTGGAGGTGGTGGAGGTGTGTCATCCAAATCACAGATGTGTGTTTTGGTTTAAATTTGTCCCCTCCTCCCCTTGTTGAGCAGCTGCAGGATTAGTTCCTTGCACATACTCCTTTGCTCCTCCTCCATATCTTGCAACCTATTCTCTGTCATACAGCCAAATGCCTCCTGTGCATCCGGGGCCGTACTGATGGCCGTTGTTGCATGGCTGAGGAAGGCAGCCATGGCCTCGTCCAGGTTCCTGCTCTTCCTGGCCCTTTTAGTAGGAGTGCATAGGGGAGGGATCTGCGACTCTCCGTCTGACTGCTGGGCATGGGCTCCTCCTAACCGAGACTTTCCTGTGTATGAAAATGGGACATATTTTTGGTTTTTGGGCCATCAGTCACACACAATTTTGAGCTCATGACTGTTGCAAATTGAATGTGGAGAAGTAGAAAAGACTATCATTCTTACCCCAGCATTTTTCATTCTTGTCCCAATCATTTTTGGCCACTACTGTCTATTGATATGGAAACCACTTTGTTAAGGCAGAAATTTGGGGTCAATAACGTCTAGTTAACATCATTCTATTTTTGGATACAAATATGTTCAACAATGCTATACCTGGGTCAAGCTGGGCTCCTGCACATCTTCTTCCTGAGAGAAGGACCAGAGTGGACCTCAGGAGCTGTGGCCTCAGCCAATGTGGAAGGAAGCGTTGAGAGTGATGGGCGTGGTTCAGTTTGGTTGGACAAAAAACACAGGCTGTGGTAGTACCACAGCCTGTGGACATATATGTCATCTGCTGATGCTCTTGATCTCTGGGATTCCAGGACCTTCTTGCACTCCCTATTATATGTACTACGCAGGCTACCAATTTTGGCCTTCAAATAATTGATGTCTGCTGTGAGGTACAGAGGCTTTACCAATACCAGGAGTTTCTCCATTGCTGCCTTCCTCTTGTTTTTATTTGAGTAATCCCTACTCTTCACTTTACATAGACACAGCAGCTCCCGGTACTGCTCTATAAATTCAGGCAAAAAGTCTGGCGCTGTGAATTTATCCACCATTGTAAATTCAATTAGCAGATGTCTGCCAGGACCGAACCATAATGTCAGGCTTAACTCATAAATATTCTTGGCCCAATATATGCCTCAATCTAAGCAGTATAGGCCACTAACCACTGATGCCCCAAGTTACAATTGTACATTTGTTTTATGTTTCCTTTTGGCGATGTCGATCGTTCATCCTCCATTCCCAGATCATTCCTACAGCTGTTACTTCGACCGCGTTTTATGGTTTTATATACATTGCGCATGCGTGAAACTCTGCTCTCAGTGTGTCATGACGCTGGGGCATGACCATCTCTCTTCTGCATGCGACACACACAGCGGAAAATTCAGGAGTGTGACAGCATGGTGGATTCCGAGAATTCAAGGCAGGTCTGCAGTGGTGGAGCTTAAAGGAGGCACAAAGCCACCCCCATGAGCAAGGGTGAGATGATGGAGATGGTGCGCATCCTTGAGAAGCACGACTATGATTGCAAACTGCGCAACCACGAAAGGCCCAACAGCCGAAAGGACCTCATTTTGTGGAAGGTCATTGCCGTTTTGGAGGTAGAATTTTCAGTGCACTGAACGAAGGACCAAATCTGAAAGCGATGGTTTGATCTAAAGCACAGCAAGCAAGAACAGATGAAGTAAGAAATATTTGTATCTAACCAATATGTATATGTATAAATTAGCTGTCTGTATATGTACTTTTTCCAAGTAGGTTTTGACAATTCTAGATCATGTTTTCTCTAATCTTTGTCAGAATTTATTTTTTTAAAATGAAGTTAAATATAAAGCAGATATGAACATTTTTTTTTTCTTTTTTTTGCAATTTTTAAAATTTTTTTTTACCTCATCTTTCAACAAGGAAGGACAAAAAAGGGAGGCTACCCTCACCTGGGCCCCAACAGGGGAGACAATAAGGCCATCTTTCCCCCAAAATCATAAGTGACAACTTCAAACACACTAATTTAGCCACTGACAGGGGTGATTCTAGGTGGGCCAAAGGCCCTGGGCTTAGGGCGGAACTTAAGGGGTAAAGAACACTTTCTGGTTGCTGCCTGTCTCATCAGTGCCCATTAATGCAGCCTTGCCAGGGTAGACATGGGTAGAGGAGAGGTAGAAAAATGGATGCTAGAAACAAATGTGACTTGGGGAGATTAAGGAATGGTGTATTATTTCTTTTTTGAGGAAAGTGAGTGCGTTCAGCTGAACCAGGATGTTGGTTTTGGAGCATGGGATCTGACACCTGGACCCAGCACAGACCTTCCAATTGTTGATGTAACATCCCCTGATGCAAGTCCAACAGAGGGCCAAAGAGACCCAGAAGTGGAAGAAACTATTTGTGAGCCTCTTGTTTGCGCAAGTAAGTATTCTTTGCATCTGGCTTCAAATGTGTATACATGTCAAATGTTTAGATGTCCAAAACAAACACCCACTCCACACATTAGCAAAGTATGTAGTGCCTTAACATTAGTATGAAGAAGGAAGAGGTGGAAGGAGCTGGCAGTGTTGCTAGGTACCCTAGTTTTGTAGACCCAGTCACCAGGGCCAAGATTACAGAGTAGTTGCAGTGTGTACATTCCTAGTAGTGTAGGTGTCTGAAGGGCAAGAAGGTTGCAAGCAACAATAGACTAGGTAGTTAAGTATTTCCCCAATTTGACTAGTAACTTGACCATAATTCACTATGTAGGGCCTCAGCCACTTGACCATCGTTCCCTTAATACTTTTTTCTCTTCTTACAAGGACACGAACTTCCAAGATGCACAATTGGCCATATGAGTTTACATATGATGCAGGCTTTGATTGATCTAGAGCAAATAAAGGAGGCTGCCACTGCTTTACAGAGAAGAATACGTGATTATGTCAACATGCTTGCCAAATTTTAAGTTTATCTGGCCTGAAGTTTTCTTCCACTTGTTGGCTCCTGTTTGCAGTTTTCATATTTTCCATGTTTTTATTACTTTTAATCCCTGATTCACATTGATGCTACTTTGAAATCGCCCTACTTCAATTGAAGTAGGGCGATTTCTAAGTACCAAGGTCAGTGCAATTTCAGGTGCTACTTGATAGACATTTGTGTGGCTAAATGCCCAGATTTCTATTGAAGTCACACCTGAAATTGGAAAATGTAGTGCAGGAACTACTTTTGCAAATTTTTGCGGCGCTGCTAAATCGGTGTCGCACCGATTGGAACAGTGCCATTGCCTCAAATAGGCTGCGACTTGTCATGCAATTTGATCTATCAAATCGCATGACAAATCGCTCCAATGTGAACCTAGGCTTTAGTGTCTGAGGTCAGTGTTTATCCACTCCACATCTCTAGGTGCACCACCAGGTCCTTTTTTCTTTATTTTCCTTAGTATAAAAACGACTGTGTGAATTACTAACCTTGAAAATGACATCGTCACCTGTGCCAAAAGCAAAAAATATAGAAAACATGACCTATAAATGCATCTGGAGAAGGAGAGCTGTAAAACACTGCCCTAAGTAATGTTTCAGTTGTAATCTTTATGTGTTTTTAAGAACCGCAAAGCCAAAAATTGAAGATGCACACAAATTGTGCCAAAAAAATTGTGATTTCCCTCATAATCCCATGCTTAAAATGTGAACACATAAAATGTGGTTGGACCACCAAATCAGAATACATAGACGGTCAGGTAGACAAAGAAGTAAAGCTCACCTCTCACCACATCCCAGAAAATCAGCAATAATATATAAACAAAAGGGAGACCCCAGGGATTTTATTGGTGGGAGGGAGATGGGAAGTATAGGTATGTAAAAAGGTGAAAGGCATCAGAGTATATAAAAATAATGGTACTTTATTCAAAATTGCACAAAAATAGAAGATTTAAAAGCAATAAAGTATACAATAACTGCAGTTAATCATAGACATAAAGGTTCTAATGGTGAAGAACTCATACATGAATGATATATATGGAAAAATCCAACATGTTTCGGAATGTTTAGGATGTTAATTCCTTCTTCAGGGATTTCCTGTGCAGTTGTAATACGTAGTCTGCAAAGTGTATGAAAATAGAGACATACTAAACCCAAGTATACAAATAATACGTATATATAGTCTAGTGGGCATATATAAGTTAATTAGGGGGCTTGGAAGAAATGGGGAGGAACAAAAAAATAATGAAACATCAACAAAGAAAAAACTTACTAGTTAACACCGATTATAGTTGTTTGCAAGACTCAGAAAAGATAAAATGTTGGAAGATGATACTTCAGGTTCTGATCTCCCAAATTGTAAGGAAACAAGGGGGGGGGGGGTTGTGGAGCAGTTTGGAATCTCAATTCATATATTTGCAACGTTGACAGACCATATTAAAGTAGTTTACTCCATGTAAAATTACACGGGTGGCGGCATCCCAGCAGGCAAGGTCATAGGACATACCCAGCCCATGCGGTCCACAAGGAACGGCTCAATTGACATAAATGCAAAGTCCTAAGGTATAAGAATAGTGTATATAGTCAAGTATACTATACTGCTATAGAATATAATATGTAATCTGTATATATAGCATATCAAATGTAAGAGCTATAGGGGCTGGTCAAGCTTAGTGAATACGCCTCTGAAAGAGATCTATAAAGTAATAGAGCATATATAAATATCCTACTCTATGATAGTGGCCATGGATTTAAATGCAGCAAGCCTATAAGGTAGCTGCAAAAAGCAGGGTATAAAGCCCATATATCGTATATGAAAAAGCTAATTTGAAGGCTAGGTAGGTGCATAGATGCACATAGGTTGTAAATGATGACATATATTACATGTTCCTCTAGTTTGCTTACAACTATGTCGTAGATAATTAGAGTATACAAAACTGCTGAGGTGTGGATAGGATGTAGATAAAATGGGCATAATAAAAAGTACTTACTCTATGGGTAAGAGTCCAGATACGTATGCTCCAAAAGAAGAGTCAGAGGCGGCTCTCTAATTAGGCGAAATAGGCGGTGGCCTCAGGCCTCGCAGTCATAGGGGCCTCGCACAGCTGGCTAGTTTACCTAATTAGAGAGCCGCCCCTTCCAGCAGCAAAGATCTCCACCATCTCACAGTCCCGAGTCTCCTCGCTCTGCTATAGGGAGAGATAACAGGCTGCGAGTGAGACGTGTGATCGGAGCTCCGGATCACAGACAGGGAGGGAGAGCTGCTCAGTAGAGCTCTCACAGATCTCCCCCCTCCCCCTGCTGCCCGCACAGCCAGACAGAAGAGGAGAGAGAGCTTCTGCTCCTCCTCCTCCTGCCCTCTGCTCCTGTGTCTGCCCCGCCCACTCTCCTCGGCAGTGTTCTCTGTTCTGCCTCAGAGAAGGGGATGTGTGGGCGGGAAGATTCAAGCTGGAGCCCAGCAAAGAGAAAAAGGATAAGGGGAGTCTGATCCATCCATCCATCCATCCCTCCTGCCTCCCAGTGAGTACACTGATGTAGGGGATGCTCTTCCTTATCTTGCGTCTCCACCCCCTTCTCTTTCTTTCTTTCTTTCTATCTATCTATCTATCTATCTATCTATCTATCTATCTATCTATCTATCTTTCTTTCTTTCTTTCTTTCTTTCTTTCTTTCTTTCTTTCTTTCTTTCTTTCTTTCTTCCTTTCTTTCTTTCTTTCTTTCTATCTATCTATCTATCTATCTATCTATCTATCTATCTATCTATCTATCTATCTATCTATCTATCTATCTATCTGTCTGTCTGTCTATCTATCTATCTATCTATCTATCTTTCTTTCCTTCTATCTTTCTTTCTTTCTTTCTTTCTCTCTTTCTATCTTTCTATCTATCTATCTATCTATCTATCTATCTATCTATCTATCTATCTATCTATCTATCTATCTATCTATCTATCTTTCTTTCCATCTTTCTTTCCATCTTTCCTTCCATCTTTCTTTCCATCTTTCTTTCTTTCTTTCTTTCTTTCTTTCTTTCTTTCTTTCTTTCTTTCTTTCTTTCTTTCTTTCTTTCTTTCTTTCTTTCTATCTCTTTCTTTCCATCTTTCTTTCTTTCTTTCTTTCTTTCTTTCTTTCTTTCTTTCTTTCTTTCTTTCTTTCTTTCTTTCTATCTCTTTCTTTCCATCTTTCTTTCCATCTTTCTTTCCTTCCATCTTTCTTTCCATCTTTCTTTCCTTCCATCTTTCTTTCTTTCTTTCTTTCTTTCTTTCTTTCTTTCTTTCTTTCTTTCTTTCTTTCTTTCTTTCTTTCTTTCTATCTATCTATCTCTTTCTTTCTTTCTTTCTTTCTTTCTTTCTTTCTTTCTTTCTTTCTTTCTTTCTTTCTTTCTTTCTTTCTTTCTTTTTCTTTCTTTCTATCTCTTTCTTTCCATCTTTCTTTC